>NC_090941.1:387189951-388439951 GCF_040938575.1 Ambystoma mexicanum
TTATTACCTCTGTTTTGGCTGCATTAAGCTGCAGCTGGTTACATGCCATCCATTTTTTTATATCTTGCATGCACCGGTCATTCCCTTCAAGTGTCTCGCACAAATTATCTGTCTCCACATAGATCTGCATGTCATCGGCATATGAATGGACATTTAAACCGTGTTTTCTCAAAATATCAAATAGAGGTCGGATATACAGGTTAAAGATCAGAGGTGAGAGCGCTGAGCCTTGGGGTACTCCACATCTCAGCTGTATTAGCTCTGAGAGGAAGGCTCCCCGTATCACCTGCTGGGTTCTATCCTGCAGGAAGGAGTCAAACCAGTCCACCACTACTTTAGCAGCTCTCCCTATTTTTCCGATCCGTTGAAGGATGATCTTATGGTTGATGGTGTCAAACCCCGCAGACAGGTCAAGCATCACAAGTATTGTGGAGCTTCCCCTATCTGCAGCTTCCAATAGATTGTCCTGGACCACCAATAGGGCAGTCTCTGTCCCATGGTTTGGGCAAACCCCGATTGATATTCATCTAGGATGTCTTTGCTGTCTATGAACTGCTGGAGTTGGCTGCAGACCACTTTATCCAGGATTTTGGTTGGCCAGCATAAATTGACAACTGGGCGGTAGTTTATCAACACCGTGGGATCTAAGTTAGGCTTCTTCAACAAGGGTTTTAACAAAGCTCCTTTAAGGGAGCGTGGAATACAGCCCTCCCTGCAGGATTTAAGGCTGCTCCAGGCTGCAAACAGGCCTAAACAGGCTTCATGTCAGCGCTTCCTGCTCACGTGAACCAGTTAAAGGCTATGTCGGGGGTTGATGACGTGCATCAAGCATCAAGAAAGAACATAATAACTGCACAGCCAGACAATTGGGCATGATCCTTATTAAAGCAATATGCCCCAAGTGGTGGGGGCATTACCGAGTGAAGCGAGGGCCTTAACGAAGGCCCCGGGGCATTACCTGAGTCAGTAATGCCCCTGCGCTCGGGGTATGTAGCTATTAGTACCCCAGCCCGCAAAAACTTTGTGACCAGGGCACTAAAAGCTTTTTTTTGTCCTGAAACGCTGCAGCATTTCGGGAGAAAAAAAAAGTCAAATAAAATGCCGCCGGGAAAGGGAAAACGGAGTCCGCTTTGCCTTTCCATGGCGGCCATCGGGAGTGGTGGACGCGCTGGAAACAGAAGCGTTCGCAAAGCATTCGCTCCTGAAAAAAATAGAAGGTAAGTGGGGTTGGGATGACGTAAGGGAGGGAGGGATGGGAAGGGGAAAAACAACGAAAAAAAGTGTACCGTGGTCTCCGGTGGGGGACAATGGAAGCTTCCAGCCGTGTGGAGGTTCAGAACGGAGATGGCCCTGCTCCAGTCTTCACACTCCTGGAGGCTGCCATTGTACCCCACCGGGGAACAAGGGATAGAAGGTAAGTGGGGTGGGAGGAGGAAGGAAAGGAAAAAAAAGCCTTACCTTAGTCCCCACCGGGGGGCCAAGGCAGCCTCTCAGCCGTGGGAATGCTCGGAGCGTGCATGGCCAGCTTCGAGTCTCCTCATTAGCTGAGGGGCTGCCACGCCCCCCGGCGAGGACAAGGCGGCTGTATTCCAGGCCGAGAATCACAGGATTCTCGGCCGGATAATGCCTCGGCGTGGGCCAATCAGAATGGCTCTTTCATTCTAATTGTGCTTTCACCGGGTACTAATATGGATGGCATACATTCAATGCAATGCACAATAGGAAATAAAAATAATTAAAACATGAATATCGGCAATAAATGCATGTGTATGTATGTGTGTGTGTGTATCTAGAACACCCACAGGATTCAGCCAGGAAGACAATGGCCCATTCTGTTCAAGAAATCATTCAAGAAACTGCCATAAGGAAAGGAATCAACATGAAGATATATTCTCCCAGGAGCTCAGATTCTGTTTTTCCTACAACAGTTAGTTACCTGCAAGTCTTGGCTCATCTATAATTATGACCCACATGAGCTACTGTCATGGCACTCACTATCTGCCATAGATGTTGCCAGAGCCTTAAAGTGTTTTATAGACCATAACCCCGATAAAATGTTGGACAGTTACATTTATTGTTTCACCTTTAATAGTTTAGCGGGATCTAAGCAATATCAGGGATGTCATTTAGGGGTTCCCAGGGGTCGCAGTTGCAACCCCTGGTACCTCCTAGTGACCCCAAATTTAAAAGAAAAAAACAAATTGAAAAAAAAGGGGTGCGCCTTGTATAGCGAACCATCCCACACCAGGTCAGGCAGGTCCCTGGCCCAGTCCTCACCTATCAATCAGCTGGGGATGCACTTAGTAGTGGTTGAAGCTGACCGTGACATGTGGCACATGTCACATACCATGTTCAGCACCAACCCCTTCTCCCTCTGCTTCCTTCCAGCTCACAATCAAGAACCAGGAAATTACAGCTTCCTGGTTCCGGTTTGTGAGCAGCACCGAGGAGCCGAGGGGGCCAGGAAGGACGGACCAAAGCTGCAAGAAAAAGATAATAAGGCTTTTTTTTGTAATATGGTGTGTATTTTGCTTGTGTGAAGTGCGTGTCAGATGTATGTATGTGAATGGTAGGGGAATGAGAAGTGATGTGATGTGTGTTTTTGAATGTTCTGGGTGGGTGCGTGTGTGCCTGTGCGCAGAGAATGTAATGAGTGAATGTTAGAGAAAGTGTGAGTGACTGGTGGGGGAATGATAAGTGATGTGGTGTGTGTGTTTGAATATTCTGGGTGGGTGGGTGTGTGCCTGTGTAGACAATGTAATGAGTGGATGTAAGATAAGGTGTGAGTGACTGGTGGGGAATGATAAGTGATGTGATGTGTGTGTTTGAATGTTCTGGGTGGGTGGGTGTATGCCTGTGTAGACAATGTAATGAGTGGATGTAAGAGAAGGCATGAGTGACTGGTGGGGGAATGAAAAGTGATGTGATGTGTGTTTTTGAATGTTCTGGTTGGGGGGTGTGTACATGTGTAGAGTGCAATGAGTGGATGAAAGAGAAGTTGTGAGTGACTGGTGTTTGAATGAGAAGTGATGTGATGTGTGTGTTTGAATGTTCTCGGCAAGTGGGCGTGTGCCTTTGCAGAGAATACACGCAGTGGATGGATGTGTGCCTGTGTAGAGAATGCAATGAGTGGATGTAAGAGCATGCATGTGTGAGTGAATTGTGGGTGAATGAGTATGAACGTGATGGTGTGTTTTTGAATGTTCTGAGTTGGTGGGTGTGTGCGGCACCTGTGTAGAAAATACAGTGGGTGGATGTAAGAAAATGTGTATGATTGAGTGACTGGTGGGTGAATGTGTATGAATGTGATGGCATGTTTTTGAATGTTCTTGGTCGATGGGGATGTGCCTGTGTAGAGAATGCAATGAGTGCATGTAAGAGAACGTGTGAGTGAGTGACTGGTGGGTGAATTTGCATACATGTGATAGTGAGTGTTTGAATGTTCTGGGTGGGGTTTGGTGTATGCCTGTGTAGTGAATGCAGTGTGAGCAAGTGTGAGAGAAGATGTATGGGTGAGTGACTGGTGGTTGAAAGGGGATGCATGTGTGTGTAAGGCCCTGGGAGACTGAGGATTCCTGGAGCATTTTTGCCACATCCTTTATTGACTTTGCATATTTTATTGGTATTTTTGGGCAAAGGCATGTTCATGCCTGCCATTCCCTGGCTAGAATGGCATGTTGGTGCAGTCAGTCTAGCCATCTTACTGTGGCATATCATGTATTACTCGCCATCTTTAAAAAAGCATGCATGATAAGTAGTGTTACCTCGCTAGACTGATGTTTTGCCATAGTGGCCTGAATATTCTTCACTGTAGCATGACTTTCTATTAACTGAGCATCTATGATGAATCAAGCAAGATACGTGGTTTTATGGGTCTAAACTGGCTTTGGAACCAGTTTGGACAGGTTTTCCTATTGCGACATGTCACTTTTAATGGCCAAACTAACGGGAGTATGTACTTACATAGGAGTACTGGCATATATTAGCAGAGCCAGCAATGATACTATAGAGAAACGTCTTAAAAAATGTCTTAAAGTGAACATAAGTATGGTCTTATATGGGAATACTAGCATATGCAGGTGGAGCCAGCATGGGAATGTATGGGCACAGCCAGCATACACATGTTTTTATACTGGCATGTATTGCAGGGACAGGCATGATAATGCATTGGGAATTGCCTGGTGCACTTTTGGTGACATCTACTGTACTTTTTTGCATTATTTACCTTACAAAACCAACTGCTGGCCTTTTACCCAAATTTTCCCAAAAGTGTGCTTTGTAATGCACCATTTGAACCCAATATTGAAAACATTTACTCTGGGGAGGGGGAGGAATCCAACACATTTTCGTTAGTTCCGGCTCCCTCGCTATGCTCAGTCACAATCACATACTTGTGGCAAATATTTACACCCTCCAAAAAAAACAACTTCCCAGCCACCACTGGTAGCTGGTATATATGTGGACCAGGCCCCACCCCTTCTCTCTATGTTGTGTTAAAGATTTAAGCTTTGATTGAAAAACACATTTACTTCTTTCACTTGCAGTAGTACATGCCCCTGAAGCGGCATCATTATCATGGACATTCCGCAACGTGGTGGTACGTACCGGCCCGGGGGTGTGACATGCCCTGTGCTTTGTTAAGGTGCTTGGGGTGGCCCCATAGCATGGCTCACGGGGGAGATGGCAAATGTTGTGGCACGCCATTGGGCAGCACTGGTTCTGAAAAAGGGGTAGTGTGCAGTGCGCGCCTTGAAGTCTGCCAGTGAGTCCCCGGGTGAGAAGCAACTTGTGGGTGTTTTCAATTTTAAGTAACGGTGTGGTGCTATGAATGTATGTGTGCAGCAATGATATTACATTATATTGTGTTTTTTTTAAAGTCCTCTGGCACCCAGTCTTACGCTTAGATAATAACATCTATAGGGGGTGTCTTGGGTATATTGAAAGAAACTTTCCCAGAAAATATACTTCAGCAAAGATAACATTATCAGGTGCACTCCCCTCTGTGCATGCAGACCTGTCTAATAGGTTTCTTTTACCTTAGTGGTAGCTGAATCATATCTACATTTATAATAAGGGAATTTTTTTGATACTAAATCCTGGCCAATGATTTAATGTTCAGGCCCTGCTCGTGCAGCATTTTTCTCCTGGTTAAACAGCAGCACATACCTCCCCAGGTTAGTGCTTTCTTGGCTTGTTTAACACAGCAATTCCACAGATAGCACATACTTCTGTGCCCATTGATCTATAGATGTTGCCTACACTAGCTGTAGCCTGTGTTACAGATTTTGGTTAGCCTGTTAGAAATACTGCATTATGTATGTTTTACATATAGACCCCCCGTCGAATCTGGAACATCGCATTCCCCAAATGGGTAATCATGGACAAATCATGCATCCCTTTGTGACTCGGTTATTATATCTGGCTGAAATGAGAGCAACTGGAAACACGGGTGCTAGACTTATCTAAAAAATCTGAAGGTTGTTTGCCATCACTTGCTGTCATGTCACTTGGGGGCGGGGTCACATTACATCAATTCCTGTGAAGTCATCAGGGGTTAATGGTTGTGTGATGTCACTTCTGCTACCCCTGGCATTTTGGTGAAATTACATCCCTGGGGAATATATGCATGCAATTGCATAACCACTTTTGCTGGGAGCTTGAACCATTTATTTACTATTTTGTTTGTCAAATGGTATTTTCTCCAGCTACACCAGCTGCAGTGTTAGTATATACTCTTCATCGAATCTGTCCAAAATTAGAGTAGGAGTACATCGGCTCAACTCTTCTTTTCAGAATGTCTGATGTATGATGTGCAACGAAAGATAAACAAAATACATGAGACAGAACTACAAACCAACAACTTAATTTATGCAAAGGTGGTTAGATGGGATGAACACCTTTTTCAGAAGGGTGTGGACTAGGGGTTGTTATCAATAAGTAATTCACCACTGCCTCACCAGCCCTTTCTGACATCAACTCCTCTGCCTCTTTTGAATATGCCACTATGCAATTCCCACCTCCGGCTTCTATCACTTGTATGGCTCTCTACTGAACCCTTGGACATCTGAACTACTTCTGTCCTGACCTGAACATTCTGCTTCAGTTAGTTCCAACTGAGATATTCATTGTCATGTGGGGAACCTTCACTTTCCCATTCCTTCTGCAGCCATCTCCCTTTAAACAAAATGTACTTCTATTTGACAACACCCATTGCTCCCACCATAACCAGCATACCGAGTCTGGGAGTCTGCTGGGAACTCTTTTGTCCATCTCTTTCTCTGATTCTCACTCTCCTTCTCTGACCTATCCATTAAACCTCTCCTCGTGATTACTGTATTAATCACTTAAAAATCTCAGACCCTCCCGTTTCTACTTCTCCTCTTCACTTTTCTGTAACCAAGAGGAAGTTCAAACTTGATTCTTAAACCCTTGAAACGGATGATGTGATGACCTATATCCCGTCTCTTTCCCCATTCCACCTCTCTTCAATTAACCATGACTTTTCCAACATCAGGTAAATATTTATGGCTCCCTTTGGACAACTTTATCCTCAACATCCATTCACACCTTCACATCCCTGTCTTCATCCCTGGATCACCTCTGAGGTGCAGACCCTATAATCAGATAAGCAATATGACATGCAATGCAGTCACAAATCCATGAACCTCACCTTGCTCTTAGCCTGCAAAAATACCCCCAACTGTTCTTTCTTCTGCACTGGACTATACTAAATCCGCATGCCTCACAAACCTATTATCCTCTCTTCAGAATCACCCCTGCAATTTTCCATATACCCTACAAGCTTGCCTCACACCGCCAAAGCCAATATCTATGTCAAGGTTATGTTTTAGAATGTCTCTGCAGTTTAGACTCAAAGTTAACAATTTGTCCAATCCAGCTGTGTTGGAGATACAGTTTTCTAAGCTATTTAGTTGTGCTGTTACTTGTTGACACATAGGAAGTGTCATGCCATGCTCATCTAGTTTGTCTATGGAGCTGATATGCAGGCCAGACCAGACGTGCAGAGCAGGACCCGCTAGCAGTCCAGGATGCTAACAACTGGCCCATTTTTAGCATCCTCCCCATTCCCATTGAGCCCTATGGTGGCTCAAATGGGAATGGGGATGTACCGGGTCTGGGTCCTGCAAAAGGGAAATACCGGGCCCTACAAGGTCAGAATGGCCCAGTAAGTCCCCTTTTGCTGGACCCGGACCCGAGTTTGGGGGTAGTCAGGCCCAATGTGTTCAGATTTGCCATAGAAGGCTGTACCTGTTAAATGGTCTGCAGCTTCATGGCACCCACATTCTCTATGGGAGAGCATGTTATACCGCAGCTGTACAATTTCTGTTACATCGTTTTGTCATATGTCATCCCAGAGTTCTTTTAGCTCTGTTTTCTCAGCTTTGGTGAGATAGGCTGAGACATATCTTGCAACTGCAGTCAAATTATCTGCAATGTATTGTATGTCTATGTTTGCATTCAACAAAATGTAATCATCATCATCATCATTATTTAATATTAGTCGGCTTGAGGGCATCAAAGTACACATATACATCATATACAGACATAGCAAATACAATAATAATATCACAGCCGATTGGGCCCCCATGTCATAGAGCCACAGCTACCATGGAACAATCATTAGCCAGTTTAAATAGTCACCACATCAGGGGATGGCACACTGTTTATCCCTATGAAAAGTATCTGTGTCTCTTGTGGGCACCTCAACTCTTTTTCCCAATGGGACAATGTTGGCTCCAGAAAGCAGTGAACACTGGGGCCTGCTGCCCACTGGCAACATTGTTCCTGAACAGTCAGCTTTCTTGCAGGGCAGGAATGCACCACTTATGATTGAATTGCTGGTTGTTGGACAATGTTGGATATGTATTCCTAAAAATTGGTGGCAATATTAGGGTCCCTTAGAGCTATGCAGATAGAGTCATGTGGGCTGTTCTTATTATGGCATTAGCTCTTGCAGCTTATAATGTCCTCCCTAATTGGGGAACAGCGTCTGTAAACTGATCCCAGTGAATGTGTGCACTTATTTGTAAGAGAAGCTCTATCTTCAAACTGGTCACTAAGGCATTTGGGGACCATATGCAGGATGCAGGGGATCCCCTCTTCTATTCACGATCCATGCCTTGTGGACGTTGTGATTTCAGGGCCTGTGATTTGGGTACACTGCATGTAGCCAATTCTGGGATTATGCTATGATCTACGACTTCGGCCCCACCTTGCAATTGCATGAGTTGTCCTGGTGATTGGTGTTCAGGGTGATAATGCCAATATGGTTTTGACCCCAAACCGCTCTTTTAGACCCCACAGTGGGATGCATCACATTCATATTAAGGGCACTGCTAGATTTATTTACTGTTAATTCAGGTTCAGTGCCCTTAGAGTTAATCTCATTACTTTGATGATGTTCCCCTAAAATGCCACTTTCTGCTAGTTTCAAGATTCAAGAGTAATATCTTCTACAAGGCGGACAGTTCGACTAGGACCATGGAACATTTGTATACCTGCTCCAGTTCATCGGAAATCAGGGCTGGAGCAGAAGTGGCAGTTGCGCTTGGGAGATTGGCAGCCATGAGGCCTCCTACTTAGTTGCATGGTGAGCATGGTGTACATGGGGCTACCGCAGTGTTAGTGATCTAGTCCTTGATGGCAGGGTCCTCATCTCCTGTTTACATTTTTCCAGAGGGCTTGGGGTTACATTCGGGGAGATAAAAGCTTTGGATCCCTCAGCATTAAGGATTGCAGGTATTTTGATTATGACGAAAACAGGGTTAGTAGTGTACCTCACCTGAGGTTTTTTCACAGGAGTCTAAGCGTAGCTCATCTGGGGCCAATGTATAGATGGGTTGGGATGGGAATATGAGCGGAAAAAGAGTCCATGCCTCCCCAGGTGTCAAAGCAGTTGATTCATGGGTCCCCAGGGGTGCCTTAGCCTGGTCATACCCCACTTGACTCATTGGATCCAAGAAGGGGGGGGCAGTTATCATAAAGTTGTCTGCTGGTTGGGGCAGGACAAAGGCAGGATTATATTTCCTACACCTGCTGTCAGTGCTGCAAGGATTTTACCCTCTACAGTGCAGTCACTTTCATTGTTCCCTTTGATGATCATGGTACTTCCCAAGAAGTGGTTAATTTCATTAATCAGGTTATAGGCATTACCCGTTATCATCATAGGATAGTGTTGTTACTATCTGGATAAGAGTCTAGGAGAGAATCATCCAACATCTTTGTCCAGAACGTTTGTCGCCATCAGTACAGAAGAAGGTAAAGGCAATAAGAGTAGTCTTACCACATTGATGAATACGCCGGGGGAACAGAGGAAAAGGCAGTTCGAGTAGCCCCAGCCCCCTCTTCGCACTCCTCACTTCGTCCAGGTATCATTGCGAACATTATCCTCTTTTCGGTGAGAAGACAATAACACAAGTTGACGGGCCCCTTTGGGTCGCTAAGAAGCCCTTGTGGGCACTGAACATCCCTGCACCCTTGCTTCCCTGCAGGATACAGCTCTGGCGGGCCTGTAGGCAGATGAAATGAGGAACAGGGCATGGCCTGGCGCTCTGGTGCTTTGGCTATGGAGGCCCTCCTGGGACACACAGAAGCGTCCCTTTGGGCACTTAACACCCCACACCCTTGCTTCTCTGCAGGGGAAAACATTGATGTACTTGGATGCTTCGTAACTTTTGACATTGTATTTGTTTTTAGATGATTTGCCTTTTATACTGTGTCTTTTAAAAAAAAAGATTATTTATTGATTGATTCATGTCTCGAAAACAGTAGACCATATAATACAAAGTTGAGGTACAACATCAGATAAAAGGTGTATACAGCATAAAAACAAAGCAATATTCACGCACAGCAACCAATTGACCTCTTAAACAAAGTGGGGAAACACCCAACCAGAGAGGGAAAAGGAGCTATATATGATAAAAAACATTGTCTGAGTGAGCAGGGCCAAGTACACACTGGGATCAGCACCAGGCCACCATCTTCCGCTCAGCGCTGCTTAACTGTCCAATTCAGCGATCCAAGATTGCAAATATATTGTGAGGGGGCTCCAGATATTCTTGGGCCTGATTCCATAGTCCACACAGATTACCATACTCTACCATACTCTTTGTCCGTATCGCTAAACCAGGTCACCTCTTTTAGCCATGTACCCAACCCCGGAGGGGATGAGCTTGTCCACTTCATTAGTATGCAGCACCTGGCTACAATCATACAAGTCAAAAGCAGTTTCCAATACTGTTTTGGTAGCCCTGGGAGCCATCCAAACATGCAGCACAGCAATTCACAAGGAATCGACTGTGCCAACATTTCAGAACTGGTATCCACTACCCCCTCCCAAAATGTTCACAGTTTAATACAGGCTCATATCATATCATGTGCAGAACGTCTGCTGGGTCAGAGTTGCATCTCGGGCAGCAAGCCATTCTAGTACTATCAAATTGGCACATGCAGGCCCGGGATAGATACATTCTATGTAGTGTCTTAAGCTGAATCAGCTGCAACCGGGTATTAAATGCCCCACTGTGTGTACTGCCACAGAGCACAGCACACTGCTTGTCCGCATTGGAATCATTGATGTACTTTGATGCTTCGTCTCTTTTAATGCTGTATGTGTTTTTAGGGGATTTGCCTTTTACCCCGTGTCTAACAGAATACATTAAGCTATTTACTTGTCCTTTTTTGCAAACTGGTCTAGGCAAGCCAAGCAACATTTGATATAGAATTTACTTTTGTTTTAATATCTACTTTGGCAGTATTTGCCACACTTACATTTTTGTGAGCATACAATTTGTGTACGTAGGTCACTAATGGTGGTTTCTGAAGGGATGTTGCATGTAAACAGCCAAACAGTGGCTTCACACTCTTGGCCAAATGTGGGAGCATCTTTGATCCACAAAAGCAAATGGATGTGTGGTGCTCCTCTAGATTGATATTCTTTTCTCCAAAATAAGTGTTGCACTTCTCGGAGTAGAGGGGCAGTTTTATTGCAGATGAAGTGTAAAATGGCAATTAAGCTTTGGTAAAAGTACCTTGATACATTTAGAGGGTCAAGTGAACAGAGTTCTACTGGTGTTTTTATATCTATTACAACTTTATTTTGGTTTGCAGTGCATAAAAAGTCAGGAAAGTCATCCCATGCGTACTCAGCACATTTTAAAGTAAAAAATAAAACACGTAGATGGGCCTAGATTACTTAGTGTACACCAGTGTGATGTCGGAACCAGTATTCTTTTGTACCACGCATGTTTGTGATTTGTGATACTTGACTGCAAAACATCATCTTTGTCTTGTATTTTTTTTTTTTTTAAGCAGTTGGGTAGCGGACATGTTTAAAAAATTAGAGCCTGTTTTAAATGTGTGTGCAACTCCATAACATTGAGTTGCTAGTTCACTTTCGACCAGGGGGTGGAAAATGTATTCTACATTTTGTCTGAATCTGGGGTCTTCAGAATAAATTCGTTAAGAGTGATATTCTGATGTACTAGTGTGGGCCTTTCATCATATCTTCCTCTTTTCCTGCAGGAAAGAATAGAGGAAATGAACATGATTCTACACTTGTTTTCCATATGCTCTTTGGGGATCCTTTGGATTGAGCAATTTGATATGTTTCTAATTTATCTTTCAAGATGTGATGTCATCTTTGATGTCATTGGTGTTAGTCCTTGCAGTGCACACCGGTGGCACGAGATATGGTTGCTTAGCTCACCATAACTGGTCAATTTCTTGGGGTTTCCGGTTTTACTAGTAACCACAATATGAATATGTTGTTATTAGTGCAAAGTAAGTATAATGTCATGTTGAAAAAGATTTTGCACTGAACTTGATAACTTTTTAGTAGAGCAACTAAACCATAACGTCCCTTTAACAAAGTTTTTCACTGAATTTGATGTGTCGATAGTAGCACAACTTAACCATAATGTCCCATTAAAAATGTTTTTTCACTGAATTTGATAGGTTTTTAGTAGCGCAACTTGACCATAAGGTCCCTTTAACAATGTTTTTTCACTGAATTTCATAGGTTTTTACCAGGATATCCTTAGTTTGTAAAGATGTACCGTACAACATGCTGAACCCGATGGCGTCATGTTGACATCAGGTGGCATCCAACCTGCTCAGAAAGGCAGGGGTTCTCTTACATAGAGGTACCATTCAGCGAACACAAGGAACATATACAAACAGCACCAGGTATGTGAATTGCAAGGGAACGTAGAGTAGGTCTGCAAACTGTGTACTTATGAAGCAACCAGAACAAAGGCTTAGGGAGTGCACCAGAACAGAATGCAGCAACAAGAGAAGTGACGCCTGCCTTCAACAATCTTACCATACTGCTGCTTTACATAGGAACAAAGAACTAACGGCCAGAGTAAGGACTGGGAAGTACTAAGACCAGAAAGTCACTATAACGTAGTAAGCACACTAAAGTGTGTCTGATAATTGCACAGGTGGTGCAGTATACAATAGTAGATAACCATAATGTTTTTTTATTTTTTGTTTTACGCAGCAATGGCAAAGACCTTAGAGTAGCTAGAAGAAAATGTCCCTCATGACTTACGATAGTAACCTCATTGGTACGGACCGCAGTCTATTTAATACCTATTGCTTTATGTACACCTAACACATTTTCTTTTCTTTAAGAGAACATATTGGAAAGGAAAGCAATGCAGCACAAGCGACACCCCTTCGACAACAGCATACAGGCACAGGAAAGGAACCAAACTCTGTAAATAGCAAACTGGACAGCCTGGAAGCCAAAATGGAGGAATTGGTGAACAATTTCACTGTCTTAAAAGATTGCGTACACAGGCATATTATGGACAAAATGAAATACCACTGCCCGACCTGCACGTGCACCCCTTTCCCATTTCACAGCCCGCCATCCCCTCAAATTCTGTGTGATCAGAGATGTTACGATGATACCTCAATCCCTTCCTCCCCTCACGACCACCTTGTACAAATCCCCAATTCCCCACAATATCTATCCACTTCTGCTACACCTTCCCTTTCCTAATAGTATGTATGAATGTGTGGAAACAAAGGTTGATATGTAAATTGTTGCTGAGTGTATATGTGGCTTTTCCTTTATTTTTAAAATCCCATTATGACTCAGCTGCACATAGCACTGGTGTGAATGACCTCAATTAAGCAAAAGGGAGGTCTCCTATGGACACCGCACCTGCCCAGCCTATCCACAATCACAATGAGGCATCCGTACGATGCCAGTACGAACCACATGTACAACAGTCCTCTGCGTATACACCACACCCAGAAATGTTAGTGCGCAATCCCTTAGCCTCCACAGTCCCATTTCCATGCCCACATCCTCAATAGCCTCAGATGTGGCTTTTGAGTTGGGTGCGGGCATGGGGGAATAAATTGCAACCAGGGTAGGGGATTTTGTCTTTAGTGGTGGCTCTGAAAAGAGCCTTTTTTGTTTTTTCATGTTTTTAGGTGCTTCTAGAGAAACACCTCTTTTTCAGTTTTTATAGTGTTTTGTGTTTTCTTCTCCTCCTCACGTTCTTACAGTAAACACTTCAACACATCCTGTAGATGGGCAAAACAAAACAGCATCACCAATGCTGGACACAGAAATGCCATTAAACATGATGTCATTGTTGCAGAAGAACATCCCGCGAGCTGACAAAAAATCACACATGCTCCTGTTGGTTAGACACCTTCCAACCTCTGGCTGGGAACAAGGTACATTAGGATAGTATATAAGGGTTGTGTTACTCTTACTAATATCATGCGCCCTTGTCGTATCGTTGTAAGAAAAGATAAATCAATGCTTCTTATACTCCAAGTTAAGTCATTGATTTTTTATTACTCCTTTGGTTCCTTAGAAAAATGCCCTATATGATTACACGTGTTTCGACATTCTATGTCTTTTTCAAATCAGGGCTAATCTGTTTCGTTCAAAATTCATAAGTTGAATGCTTAATTTCAATGGTCATGGGTTAAATCCCTGCTCCTTGCGAGCGTATTCCGTTTCTAAGAGGGGGACTCTTATATACATTTTCGAACGGAGCAAGGGGGCCAGGAAGACTCCGTTGTTACCTAGGCATGCGACCGTAATTGGCGAACAATAAACTATTATCAAAAGGGCGCTGAGGTCCAATTGAGGAGGTACCCTATAAAAAAGGCTCCCCACATTTTCAAGTACATTAGGATAGTCACATACTCTTCTTGGTGGTATGGCTGAGAAAACCACCTGGGCAGTGGGAAAAAGCCTCTTCACTGCATTCATCAACCTTTTCAATTGATGGAACAAACATGAACAAGCCACGTAACCCAAATGCATGCTGCCGTACTGTACGAAAACATGAACAGTTGCAAAACTGGCCACTTGTCTGCAAAATGCAAGCATAACGCCGAAACTGCAGACATCGCCAGCACACCACAATGTATCCAATTCATTCTTCTATTCTTTCCATTCTCTCCGGCATTCTGCGCATCATTGAAATTTCCCCTGAATGGTATGTTTTTGCTTTTGTTTTTACCATGCATAAGATTGATTTGTCATATCTTTTGCTACTATATGTTACATTGTATTTTGTTTTTTGTATTTGATTGATTTGTAAAACAGACTAGCCCTGATGAAGGAAATTGCTTTTCAAAATGCATTGGCACATAGAGTCTGATTCACTTATAAATTGTGGCAACCGCTTCCTCACTAAGGCCCTCATTACGACCCTGGCGGAAAGGGGTTTACGCCGGCGTAAACCATGGCGCCCCTTTCCGCCTGAGTACGAGTTCCCGTAGCGCCATGGTGATTTTTACGCCTGCTTTTTGCAGGCGGTAAAATCCATGGCACTAAGGGACCTTGTTGTTAATTACGCCACCGTAATTTACGGTGGCGTAATTAATGCCTTCCCCACTCCCATTATACCCTATGGGGCAAAAATGGGAATGGGGAAGGGTAAATGGGGATTGGGGACTTACCGCCCCGCCAAGGTCGGAATGGGGCGGTAAGTCCGCCAACCACCATGGCGGAGTTGGCAGCTTAGCGCCATGGACCATGGTGCAGATAGCACCATGGATCTCCGCCAAGGTCGTAATGAGGGCCTAAGAAAATATTAGTGATTGCTCTATTTGAGATTGTTTCTTCGATAAATCATAACTTTTGATATACAACAAAGACTCATTTTTTGGAAGACTTGCATTATTTCTGATACACCATTTATCCATTGGATTAACCTTGAATAACTTCACAACCCAGGTTGGGTCTAACGGAGAGCGGCTGTGTGTCTCGGTATTTTACCCGGTCTCCTGCTTCACATGTTTTTCGAGTCATGGTGTCTCCAGACTCTTCTCAGCCAGCTCCTGTACAATTTTGTTAAGAAGACAAAACCAAAACAATTTTGTACTATTTAATTTAAGCAGATTTTTTCCAAGTGGTGCCCACTCATTTTCCTCTTTTCAGATCTACCACAAAAGCATCACCCAAAATCAACACAGAGCGTCTCTCCATATCAGCCCGCCTCACTACGCAGAGTAATGAAAAACATTATTACTGCCCCTTCCTGTGAGCCACACCCTCAGAACCTGATTGGATAATCCCCACAGTCCCATTCCCATTGGCCAGCATGCTGAGAAGTGCAGAATGTGGCATTTGCGCCTCCCCAAGTATTGCGAGGGCTGCGCACTAGTAAAGCAGAAGCAGTCCTTCTACCCTTTCCACTATGTTTTGTCCAGCACTACCTCATTTGGTACTGTTAAATAGTCACACACGCATCCACCAATCACAGTCAAGATGTCAGCATCTATCACTGTCAGTTCTGTACAACACTTCATATGTACTGTTACACATTCAGACTGCAAGTGTCGCGTGAATTGAAAGCACCTCCAGTAGAAAGTTCAGTAAAACAATATAGATTTCTTCATCCACATTCATCCACATGGGCACCCATCACCACAAAGTAGAGGAATGAATACTTTTGAACAGTATGTTTACAACTCTGTTATAAGTGACTCTGAACACGGTATCTGCAACTGAACGTCCATAACGTACTTAAAAAACATACTGTTTTGTCTCCCATCACCTACCATCAAGTGCCACTTCAATGGTCCATGCTTTCAATGTTTTCATTTGCCCATATCAGCCATTGTAGTATCCAAACAGGAACTCTCTTCTTTCCTTCCTACAATGCTACACATTTTTTCCGCACTAACCCATCTCCTACATAAATAGTAAAAATATTGCACAAAAGCAGCACTGAATGTATCTTAGGAACCTAAGCAAAGTACACACATTACATGCATAAAAACAGGATGCCTGTCACTTACCGTTCACACTTCACAGAATGTTTTTCTGCACTAACCCATTTCCTACAAAATTCGTAAAAAATATCACAGAAAAGCAGCACTGAATGTATCTTAGCAACATAAAACAAGTACATACAGTGCATGTATGCAAACAGGATGCCTGCCCCTTACCTTGCACACTTCAACCATAGGCTTCTGCATTTCTCTGTACAAATAGACCTTCTGCCACAGTTTTTGCATACACACCACAACCCAAAACCTTCTTGAGCAATGCCTTAGCCTCCACAGTGCAATTGCCATGGCTACCATCCTGAGAAGGCCGGGATGTAACACATGTAATCCTGAAACTACTATGGATTCCGCTGAGTTATCGTTCTAGGAACAGGCGGGCGGGGGTAAGAAATTTGAAACAGGGTTGGGGATTTGGTCTTTAGTGGTGGCTCTGAAAAGAGTTATTTTTTCTTGTTTTTTTTACGTACTTGCAAAGAACCTTTTTTGGTTTTTTTCTTTATATGAGTTGCTGTTTTCTTCTCCGCCTTACATTTTTACAGAATTCTTGCACAATGTAAAAGAAAATAGCATTGCCAATGGCTTTCAAAGAAATGTCATTGGCATGGAAACAGTGCACATTTTCTGAATTCATGATCTCATAGTGGATGGAGAACATCCTATCAGTGCACAAACATTCACACATGCTTCTGTTTATAAGACACCTTTTGAGCTCTGGCTGGGGACAAATGACACCAGCATGGTCCCATACTCCTCTTGGTGGTATGCGTGAGAAAATCACCTTGGTATTGGGAAAAATCTGCATCACTGCATTCATCAACTTCTTCAGGTGACGGAGCAAACTTCCCTATGTAACCCAATGTAGACCTCCGTAATGCACTATGACATCAACATTAGCGTCAGAAGTCACATATCTGCAAAGGTAAACCATACCGCCAAAACTGCACTCATAGAGACTGCCTCACAAATACTCCACTCCTTCCAACCTGAAATGAACAGCAATACCTCTTTGCACGGCATACCTGTGTAGATCTTGCACAAAGGTGTCACCCACGATCAGCACTGTGCCTCTCTCCATCTCTGCTAACCTCATTACACAGAGTAGTGGGAAGAAATAGTACCGCCCCTTCCTGTGAACCACACCCTGAAAACCTTTTTGAATAATCCCCACCGTTCCATATCCATGCCCACCATCCACAGAAGGGCAGTATGTGGCACGTGCGCTTTCCCAGCTACAGCGTGGGCTGCACCCAGGTAAAGCAGGGACAGTCCTTCTTCCCTTTCCACTGCTCTTTTTGCAGCACTCCCTCATTGGGTACTGTGAAATATTCACTCATGCACGCACAAATCACATTCAAGACCTCTGCATCCAACACTTTAATTTCTGTACAGCACTCCGTATGTACCGTCAAACACTCCAAGTACACGTCACGTGTGCTTCCAAAGCACCTCCAGTAGAAAGTTCTACAAAAGAATCTATGATTTCAGCATCCACAATCATCCAGAGCGGCACCCATCATGACAGCCATGCACCCAAGTTTCTAGGCCTTGCCCACACCCAGCACAACATAATGGAGCCATGCATTCAAACATGTGTCCAGGTACCACAATCCACAAATGTAACATAGCTAGCGGCACCTCCACACATCCCCCGCACCCTAACACAGCAATGTGTGGATCCATGTAACAGTTAGCAGAATCCACAAACATGCCACAGCCTCCGTCACCCCTACCCACTTCCATTCACAAAGTATTGTGTCACTGCCAACCAAACCACCATATCTTCACAACACTGGGCCTTCTCCCAGCAGTCTGCAGAAAGGAGAGTACCCAAGCACCTAGAAGATCCTGTTCAACCCTACCCTCTTCTATACTGACTGTATTCCAACACTGCACCCAGTGGGTACACTGCAGGACTTGTCACTGCAGCATCTCCAGCCATACACCGAAAACTGTAGGATGTTCTAACAATCACCTCATCCATGCAACCAACAATATACGCATGTCAGCTCACTTCTGGTGTGCTACCAAGTCTAAAATGTCCTCCACAACCATTCTTTAAAGTTCACCACCCTCTGACGAATGCAGAGTGAAAACTGCATGTCTGCGATGGGTGTGGTTGAGGCCTAGGCTCTTGGGTGCATGGCTTATGACCTAAGGCCTTTGGCCATGCACCCAAGAGTCTAGGCCTTGGCCACACCCACTGCAACATAATGCAGCCATGCATGCGAACATGTGACCAAGTACAACAATCTACAAAGGTACCACAGCCACCGGCACCCCTATCCGACCTCCGCACCATACTAGAGCTATGCATGGAAACATGCAACAGTTAGCAGAATCTACAAAGATAACACAGCCTCCGGCACCCCAACCAACTTTCATTCCCATACTATGGTGTTACTGCCAACCAAACCACAAAATCTTCACAACAGTGGCCCTGCTCCCAGCACTCTATTAAGTGCACAAAACCAATAATTCATAGTGCAGTACAGTAGTCAGCACTCTGTGCAATGGACACTAGCAAAAATATGCAGTTGAACCCTATCCATTTCTATGCACACAGCATTTGAACATTGCTCCCAGTTGACACACTGCAGGAGTTCCTGCCGCAAATTTGGTTAAAGTCTGTCCAGCCATTTGGGCTGTAGGCATGTGCAAAGTTTGTACCCATTTAGTCTATGAAAAAAATAATGTGGGAACACCTATAACTTTGCCACCCCCTTGAAGAAACCTCACCAAACTTGCCAAAAAAATTCAGAGTGGGCCATACACTTCTTTTGCATTTTGGTGAGGATTCGTCCAGGGGCAGCGAAGTTATAAGCCACCCAAAAAGAGGTCTTCCTATGAGATGAGCAACTTAACCATAACTACATGGCCGCTACCGTGGATTGTGTTGAACATTGCACCCATTTTACACACTGCATGAGTCTTCACACCATGAGCTCCAGCCATGGACTAAACATTGTAGGATGTGCTAACAATCACCACACCCATGAAACCAACAATATATGCAACGTTGACAAACCAAACACACAAGACAACAATGTCAAAACTACTTGCAACTAGGGCACAAAGTTGTCAGTGCAAGGCCTCCAGCCATGCATTTAAGGGACTATGGGCTTACAACACACAACACACCACAGTACACGCTATGTTAAAATATTAATGTCATGTGCAATGCACTCCCCTTCTGCAATTGACCTGCCACCAGTCACCACTGAAAGAGGTCCCCGCAAGAGCTATAGTGCCATAAAGAAGGCTGCCTGCATTCTCCCCACAAAGTACTCGCCTCTGAAGGTACCCGCGAATTGGTGCAGTACGCACGGATACTGCAGGCACACCACCATCTTCTTCCACCTAATGAGATATATCAGTTGAACCACTTCTCACTACCCCATCCTTTCCATCCATTCTTCCCACCACCACATGAAGTAAAGTATGTTTGCCAGGCCCTTTCGGTGCCACACTGTTCACGGATAGAACATGGTGGCATAACCCAAAATTGTGACGCACAGCACTCTTCTCTCCAGCCAACCAGCGGGAACGTCCAATGTTTGCCGACAGCACGCCACACTACAGGCCAATGAGACTTTGGACCTCGGAGCAAACAGGGAAATGGGACCGCGGAGCAGAGCCAGATATCACTACTTTTTAGAAGCATACATTTGAGCTGTTTTTAAAAAAAGTACTGAATGGATTTTCACCAATTTCACAAAAGCATGCTTTCGGGACCAAGCCACGGCTCCTGCCGCAAATTTGGTGAAAATCCATGCAGCCGTTTGCCCTGTAGGGCTGTGCAAAGTTTTTCTCCATTCAGTCTACAGGGAAAAAAAGATTTGGAATCCCCCAATAATGTTGCCCTCTCCCTCCACGAAACCTCACCCAACTTCCTACTACTTTTTTTGCAAAGTTTGATGCAAATTCGTCCACGGGGAGTGAAATTATAAGCCGGCCAAAAAGTGGGACACCACCTATAACTTTGCATAAAGTTGAAAGTTCTGAGATCATTAGAAAATGCAGTTCCAAACTGCGAAGCACGGATCTTATCGTGTAGTGCGGATGAGTTATCGGACACGTCACCATGCCGCGCACCAGTGTATGGTCATGTGGCACGTTTCTGGAAGGTCCGCAATGAAGTCAGATGTCCGTAGACATCTACAGATGCACAACCAGTTGAAATAGTTGCAAAAAGTGTATAGAAGTGTTCAAAATGATTCTAGAAGGTGGGAAATGGCAAAGATTTTAGGTGACAATTTGTAAATTGGACACAAATATTGCTATATTGGGCAAGTATGATATTAGTAAGTTGTAGGAAAATCACATACACTGGTAAAAACCCATGAAAATTCACTGAAAAAACTTTGTTAAAGGTACGTTATGTTTAGGTTGCACTAATATAAACCTATACATTTCACTGAAAAAAAAGCTTTTTTAAAGGGACGTTATGGTAAAGTTGAACTAAGACTAACACCCAGGACATCAAAGATAACATCACTGATGACATCATATGTGAAATACATTTTGATGAAAAGTCCCTACAAGAGGTTGTGTTTATATTGTTGGTAACAAGATGTCAGGGGTGATCGGGAGAACTACCATGAACTACTTAATCTAATAAAGAATGTACTCATCTAAAATCATTGCATTGGACTGTTGTTGTTAATACATAAACCTAATCATATATAAACATAGGCAATGACTGCAGGATGCACCATAGAAGTACAATATTTATAATCTTGTCATTTTGGATAGTACAATAATGAATGCTACTTTATCAGAGTTTTGAGTAATGTTAAGACTAAAACCCAGGACATCAAAGATGACCTCACAATTGTACCAGTGCACGCTATTTTCCTACAAATTACTAATATCATACTTACCCCAATATAGCAACATTTTTATCAAATTTACAAAGTTTCACATTAAAACCACCTTCTAGCATCATTTTTTACACTTCTATATTTTTTCCACTGTTTTTGCTTCCATAAATGTCCGCAAACATCTGACGTCATCGTGGACCTTCCGAACAGTGACACCTGACCATGCGCTTGCGCACGGCATGATGACATGTCCATGAGCGTGTTTGCACTTCGCATTCAGGCCCTTGCTTCGAGGACAGTTTGGAACTGCATTTTCCACTGATCTAGGAACTTCAAAGCTCAAAATGTACCCTTGCACAGCTCATATGCCAATTCTTACTCATTATCCATTAACAATATAGTACAAAGCACATACTTGGATGAATAGTAGCAAAACTGCTATTTATCTTGAAAACGCCATCAGCTATTGCCATCCCTCTTCCCCAAGAGTCACCTCCACCACCAGCTGCAATGAAGGAGCATGACAAATACTGCCCACTACCTTAGAAGTAACACACGCGCAACATCTTCCCCTGTCCACCTGCCCCTCTATATTAGTGCTTTGTGCCTCTTCCCTCATTTCCCTCCCTACCTTACGTTGTAACTTCTCCTGCAAACTTTTTTTTTTGTTTAAACTAAAGAAAGGTTCCTTTAGGAACCACCTTTCACAGTTAAAAAATAGAACTAAAAAAAAATCTTTTAGACTCCATCTTCTTTACATTTCTCAGTAAATTACATAGAATCAATAGGTTTTTCCAACATTACAATTAGCATTTTTTGGTTATGCTTATGGGTATAATGTGGCATTTATCCCCGGTTCCAGGGACTGTAACGGGTGATAACGGCCCGGCAGCCCAAGTTATTGGCACAAGCAAAGTTTGACTGTTTGTGTCCTGATGCCTGCGGGCTTCGGCACATTCTGAATAAATAAATAAATAAATATTGACAGCTCCTGACCATTCTCCTCCATTCCAGACCCTGTGATGAGGGATAAAGGCCATTAGCACCATTGGTTCCCAAATCGGGAACCCGGGTTGCTAAAACATTGATTTTTCTTCCTCCAGGAAGGAAAATCCTTTTCCAAGATGGCCACCATGGAAAGGGTAGGTGGGGCTCCATACAGAGCCCCTCTTCCCTTTCCATGGCAGCCTGCAGAAGGCAAAGACAGAACCCTATGACCATATTACCACAAGCACATTGTTTCCCCTTTCAAACCTATCTCGCTTTCGAATAACTCTACCACATTGCCGGTCCTAGGTGGACATGGCCATTTTAACCCCATTTTCCGTTCCTCGAGGTCATAGCCAGTAGCCAGATTGTCTGAGTCATGACCTTATACCAGGGCCTGGAAAATCTGGCTAATGCCCATTGCGACAGGCTATACCTCAGTCACCAAAGGCATATCACAATGTTTTGTACCTACATTATGACAGACGTCAAAAAATAAAACACGGGCACATTTGCAAAACCATGCTTTCAGGTCCTTGCCAATGCTCCTTACACAAGTTTGCTTGAAATCCTTCCATGTTTTATTTTTTTCAAAGTGTCAAAATGTATGTAGGTACAGTAGCCATATAACTTAACCCCCAACTTGACAAAATCCATTCAGACATTACACAAACATTCAAGGTTGGGGCTATAATCTGTCTGGAAACATTTGTCCACATTTGTTAAACGGCAACAAAGTTATATGTAATCTAAAAATGTTGAGACTCACTCTAATTTAGCCCCCTCTTGAGAAAATCCCACCAAACTTTTCAAAAACTTTCATATCTAGATTTAAAAATCGTTTTGCAAACTTTTGTGCAGATTCGTCAAATGGCACCACATTTATAAGCCTTTACAATGTTTTGAGACCCCCTTCTAATGTTGCCCCCTCTTTACAGGATCCCACCAAACTCTGCAAAAACATGTACATCTAGATTTAAAATTGTTTTTCAAACTTTTTTGCAGATTTTTCAAATGTCACCATATTTATAAGCCTTTACAATATTTTGGGACCACCCTCAAATGCTGCTCTCTCTTTAAAGAATCCCACCAAACTTTGCAAAACCTTTCAGAATCAGGTCTAGAAAAGAATCTCAAAATGCAGTTTCATTGAGTGGTGCCAACGTCATAA
Organism: Ambystoma mexicanum; assembly: GCF_040938575.1. NCBI lineage: Eukaryota > Metazoa > Chordata > Amphibia > Caudata > Ambystomatidae > Ambystoma > Ambystoma mexicanum. The sequence goes on from NC_090941.1 coordinate 387,213,226, forward strand.
GCCATCTAAGAACTGCTTTTCACCAACCCTGTAATCTAGAAATAGGCACAGATGTCCCTGAACATCTGAGGTGTTCGCGTACATCACAGGATTGTCCCCGAACATCAGGACTGTGTGTGGTCTTCGGGGGTGAAAAACACTTGTTTTTTGGCTTCTTATTGCCCTATCCTATCCCATGCTCATCACCTATTACCTCCCCAGAGATTGTATGATAAGTTTGACAAATGCAATGTTGTGTTTTTTTATTTGTTTTTACCACGATGTCCGCTGACACCGGCCAATGTCGTGCCGTGAATCCAACATGGCGGGCGTTTCCAAAAATCTGACGCACTTTCTTGCTAGATTTCACCAATATTATGAAGTATGGTTCAGATAATAGGTTAAATTTGTTCATTGAAGGGATTGTAGTTTAAAAGTCATTGACCAAGTTCTGGATGTTGCTTCCAATTCCGGTCCTTATTACAACATTGATCATGTGTTGTATGTTAAGGACTTTTCAAACTGAAATGATTGGTGAAATTATCAGAGAGTTATAGGTTGGATGATTGATTGTGGGTATGGTTGAATACATACATTGTGATGTTATGTTGTAAAGAACGTGACTCTTGGGTGGTCTGTGGTGAGAAGGTAGTGTATAAGTTGTTGGTTCTTCTTAGGGTCATGTGGTCATGGGCAACTGTGCCGTTATGAGTGGGCCAAGATTTTGAACGTGGTGTTCTAGATATGTGATCTTAAGTTGTTTGCATGTAAGTTTGGCTATGGGATGTTTCTGAGGTTCTGGTTCATCTTTTCATGTATCCTTTTTCCATCGTTTTTTACAATGGTGTGCTCTATGAAGGGCACAAGGCATATCGGTAGGTGGAGAAGTAGCATTAAGCAAAGCAGGTTTTGGCTTTGGATTGTAGTTTTGTTTCCCAGGGGCACGTGTGTCATTGTTGTTCAGTGTCATATAACCAATACAGTTGGTGGAAGGTTGGGTGGGGTTCTAGTACTGGTGGTACACCTGTAGGTTACTTAACTTTTGACTTGGTTACCCTCTGGCAATTGTATGGTGTCAAACTTAAAGATGCTTATGCTGATAATATTCTGCTATCATCAGCTATATCATGCCTAAGGGTTCATGGAGCAAGATAATTATATTGCAGCATGGCTTTACTCTAAGCAACTGTAGGGAAAGACATACAGCAATGGCACATGCTTCTTACTGATGCCTCAATAAAAAAACCAAGAATATGACATTGGAAAAATGAGGCATGTCCTCCCACAGATAGCTAGATGTATGACATTCAATCAGACAGGTACTGAGAAACAAGAACATTGACAACTTTGTAAACTAGAAGGAATGTGATAAATGAGTGGGTGTGCCTGTGGCACAAACCAGCAAGGTGTCATAAATATGCATAGGGCATGATCTGTTTAGGTTGTAGAGAGTGTGGGTAGCAAAGCTGAGAATTATGTCTAGAGGGAAGAAGGAGTATAGGTTAAAGCCAAGGAGAAGGCTTGAGCAGGCTGGTGCAGTAGTCGAGTTTTCTGTGCACAAAGGTGTACATTGTTAAGCAATACATGGAAGAATTGAAGAATTAACTTTACAAATGTTGAGATGGTTGAAATGAGCAGCAGAGGAAATGTTTGAGACACATTTTTGCAATGGGAGGTTGCAATCAAATAGGATCATAAGGTTGAAATACTTTGGCAACCGAACAAGAAGGAACCACAGAAAGGAAGAGAGGGTAGGCATAGGAAGCTGGGAGAAAGATGACTTTAATTCTTGAATAATACTGTATGAGACAACACAGAGAGATGCAGTGATGGCTTGCAGTGTGATAGTTGTTCCCAGTCTGAGATGGCTGGGATGAAGGAGGGAAGAGAGAAAAAGAATGGAGGTTGGAAAGTTGGATACATGCATGTGTGTGTAGTCTTGGTGGAGTGTTTACTGCATAAGCCAGATTGAAATGGACCTACAAGGCTATTATCCTAAAAGTACAAAGGGATCTGGTTAAATACCACTCAATCAAACACCTTTGAAAAAAGGGAAAGTAGGGAAACTGAATGATAGGTTGCAGGGACCTCAGTGTCAGCAGAGAGTTTCTTCAAAATGGGTAGGAAATTTGCAGATTTGAAGGGGGCAGTAAAGGGTCTTTCTGAGGGAGAGGTTAAAGAGGTCATATAAGTAGGGGAGGTAATTGAGACTAAGTCCTTGACCATTTGAAGAACTAGCGGGTTGAAAATAATGCAAGATGGGTTGGAGCTGTGAAGGATGGGTGGTAATTCGGCAGGAGAATTACAGAAGAAGTAGTCGATAGTCGAAGAGGAAGGGGGAAAGTTGGTGGACAGAAGAAGAGTAGGGGAGGGAGAGAGAGGACTGCTTTGACTGGCTCGGACCCACTCCCCCAGATGGCAGTCTAGCCTGAACTGATGCATCACATCCCTTCTGCATGAGACCAGAGGCAACCCAGGCATGTTTCAGCCTCAGGCAGCATGATTAGTGAAGTGTGGTATCAAAAAATTGTAGGTTGAATGTTTTGATTTAATATTACTCACTGGCAATTGCTCAAGACTGTCACATTTCAGCCTGCCATGCCATTACAGAAGGGAAACACTCATATTCAAATCAAACATGACAGTGTTGGAAGACCATAGACAGCACAGCAGACTCAAGACCAACACCTGGATATACCCACCTCTCACAGGTTGATAAATTCAAAACTGAAGGAACATAATCAAGGAACAAGGAATGTCAGAACCTATGACACTTTGAAAATGGAGAGCCTGCAGTCAGTAGTACATAGCCACACATTAAGCAAAGTAGTTCTGTGGAAGAATGCATGTATGGTGGATTGGGTTGTTATTTTGGACTGCAGAAGTAGGGGAGGGTGGGGGGGTGGGATGGGAGTGCTCCTTGCATAGCTTGAGTTTGAGCCTATGGTTCCACTGAAGTGATGGCTTTGATGGCCAGAGAATGAGCTTTCCAAAGGAGTGAATCAAGTAGAACATTGATCAATTATGGGACAATGCAATTGGGACCACAAGTTAAGAGGTTAAGAGGTGAAGAGCAGATAGTTAGAGATGCAATCATTGAGGTAATGAGGGGCATGACCATCAATGGATTATAGACGAGTAGCAGGAATTTATGAAGATAGTGATTTTAGGAGGTGGAACATCTGGGCAGGTTGAAAATGGTGTATGTCACAAAGTAGAGGGCTTGTCTGAGGTGAGCAAAATAGTAGAGGGCTAGACCAAGAACCAGTTTGCACAGTAGTCAAGTTTGCTCAGCACAAGAGTAGAGATAAGAGCTTTGTTGAGCACCAAAGCATTGGAGCACATTCAGCAGAAGGGTGCCAGCATTGGTGTTGACATTATATACAGTAATGCAGCACTGATGGTGGAGGAAGGGAGAGACTTGTATTCCTCTGGCAAGTATTGTTGAAAGAGACACATTTTTACCGTAGAACTGGAGGATGGTGGGGGACATTTCAAGCCTCTGCCAGGAGTGAGTTTCAGATGGTCAGGGCATTGCAGAGTGCTGCAACTCTTCTGTTTATGGGCTAGATACAAATCTCCAAACCATTGATAGACCTGTTGCTTGAGGCACGACAGCCTGCAAGGTGTGGAGTTCCGATAAGTGGTGCTTGAGGTATGGGAGTATTTCTAATGTTTAGGAGTTTGAGTATGGATTTGATAGCAGTGGCCATGATAAACTGGTAGAGTTCCTGGTCACTGTCAAATAAAACCATACGGTTGTGGTCCAAGAGTGATGGGTTCAGAGGGTCAGGGGGGAGAGGTTTGAGTGGGGTCGGTGTTGGAGGCAGGGAAGAAGATAACATCAGGATTTTAAGAGTTTTAAAAGTATCGTACAGCTGTCCCAAATGAAGATGGTACTTAGGTAGTTGGCTGTGTGTTCAGATATTGCAGGGGTGAAACAGAGGGAGGAGAATAATATCTGAGAATCATCAGCAAATAGGCAGTGGCTAAACCCTAAGTTGAAAATTGGTATACTGAAGAAGCTTTACAGAGAGGATTGTGAGTCTGTGGCTGATACTTGACAAAAACCCACTGGATGGGGTATTGCGGAGGAAGTGTTGATGTCCCACATGATAGAGCAGGAGTGCTCAGAGAGATAGGATGACGCACAGGTGACTATGGTATTCTTGAAGTGAAGGAGGAAATGGGTTTAAAAATGAAAGAATGATGATAAAAAGTTAAAAAATGATCTGAAATATCTACAAATATGACACATGAATGGTAGACGAGAGTGGTAGACATGGATAAGAGAATTGGTGATGATGGATGAGCACATCGTCTGTGTAGTGTAGTGTAGTGTAGTGTATTGTTTTGACTTCATTCATGTTTGGAGGGTGTCAGTAATTGAGTGCATCTCAAGATTACTGTCTGTGCAGTTGAACACCACCATTATGAATATTTTATAAGTAAGATATAAAGGAGCACGTGGGGAAGATTGCAGGAGGGGAGAATAATGTAGGACATGCAAAATATAGAAATGTGGATCGGGTGTTCAGCATTTTGGTGATTTTTGCGGTGAAGTAGGAGGCAAAGTCAGCGACAGAGAGAGAGAGAGATAGAGGAGGAAATGGAGCGATTGTTAAGAGTTCTGCAGGGCCTGAAGGGTCATGGATAGTTTCCGAGGGTGCAAGCAGAGACAGGAAACAAGATTAGGGTAAAAAGAGGATTTGGATGCGCCAAAAGCTGTGAGGAATGTCAGTACAGTGTCCTTGTATTCAGTAAGAAGAGTTGGGTAAAATGCTGTGCGCAAATGGATAATATGTTGCTGTCCTCATCTCTTGGATGGCTGGAGAGATCAATTTTTGAGGCTATAGGCCAGTGGGTTAAGGAGTGGATAGGGTAGTGATCATTGAAGGGGTTGTGGGTGCAAAGTTGAATTCAGAAAAAGGTGAATTTAATGAAGTGAGCAAGTTGAGGAGTGGAAGATTGAAGTGAGGTATTGAGTTGGCCAAGGTAGGAGACCATGGAGTCCAGCTTGAATTTTCATTTAGTGATATATAAGGACGTGGGTTGGGAGAGTGGGGAAGGCATTGAGATGGTAAAGTGAATGAGAGAGTGGTCAGAGTGGAGGGGTAAATTATGGGAGCAGATTATACCCTGATGAAAGATAGGGATATGAAATTGAGAAAACTGCTAGGATGTGGGTTTGGCAGCCATGTTGGTTAACTGGTGTATTGTACTCAAAGTCAGTGTGGGAAATGAGCTTTAGAGAGGCCTGAGGACTGTGACAAAGGAACACCATTGACGTAGAGCTTTATATCGTCGGCACACTGGAGGGCTGTGGGAATAGAGTAAATTGGGGGCAGACAGCATGGGACAAGTGACCAGCTTTGAGGACAATGGTTATGAAGAACCACATGTGCTGGTGGCATAGCAATATGCACCAGGCACACATTTTCTCAGAGGCCTTTTGAAACCATGCAGCCACAATTGTCTTCCTTCAGCAGTTCTAACTGGAGGAAGAGGGTCCTAGAATGTCCTTGTGCCAGAATGCAGCAGTAGCAACATTTGACATGCTGTCAATCCTGGCACCTGCCCAATCTGCACAAATCATACCAGTGGCACCATCAACTCAGGCTAGCAGAAGGCCCTGATAAGTGTACTGCCTCAACTAGTGACTAGAGGTGATGTTCAACAAGCAGAACAGATGTATGTGCAAAAACCTTTCAACTTCGTTGTGATGCATGGAGGGATATACTGCCTTATTGTGGGACTCCATTAGATGTGGGGTGCTGTAAACTGTGTTGGTGGTGGACAAACTGTATGTTGCTTGAGGACAAACACAGGAGACATTTGGAACCCCACCACCCTGCAGGCTGCATTGAAGGCAGGATGTAAGGAGGAGGTCATAGGGATTGTCCTCATAAGGAGACTCCTCCACCCATGAGAATGACAGTCATATGTGGGAGACCTGGCAAACTTTAAAAACCACTCTGTGGGAAAGCTTACACATGTTAGTGGGTGAGTGAACCCTGTACAAGAGCCCCTGGAAATATGTGGGTTCCTACACCCTTTGAAAGAGCCCACATACCTTAGTGGGTGTTGTGCCCAGTGAAAGAGCACAGGAACCTTAAAGGTAAGTTGATCCATGTGGAGAATTTGAGAAACTTGGTGGTTGGCAGTGCTCTTGTGGAAACAAACAACTTCAAGGATGGCTGCACCCTGTGGGAGATCTTGAGAAGATACAGGTGTGTGGTTAAGATTATAAAACATGGCTTGCACTGTATACAATGTAATGCCATGTGTAAAACAGAAACTGATCAGGGATCTTCCCTCAATGAGAGTATCTGCCTGACTTCATGGATAGCTTTTTTGGAGCCGACCACCCTCATAACTCCTTATCCTGGCCAAATGCACACACATTTTCTAGCCTTCACACCATGTTTCTCACACCTTGGGCTACGGTCCCCCAATAGCGTTCTCACCACAAGCACGTTGAAGCCTAATTTAATGGGATGAAGGTGCTATACAAATGACGACTACTACTACTACTACTACTAATCAGTGTTACAATTGAATCCAGCAACGCATGGATTACCAAACAAGGTTGAAAGTTGGTCCCTCAATTCATACTACATTTGCATCATCTGCCATGGCATGGGCCTTCACGATCTTGGTCAGGTTGAGCGCATGCCGGTACATCACAGGGGCAACCTCATGCATTCTGATGTCTAACCCCCTTTGTGGTTTCCTTGAAAGGTAGTAGCACAAATCAGAACAATTCTACATCTAGAGATCTGCTGTCATTATCACAGTGTTTTTTGATAGAATTGCACTACACATATAGCCTGCCAAGTAAAGTTTCAACAAGTAGCCATTATGTTCTTCAGGTTGTGAATTGGCAAATTTTGGCAACCTTGAATTTGGCGCAGTGCATTTTTGACGTAAAAGTCCAGGTAAAATGTGTAGAGATTTGCTGGGTGGCAACAACCAATTCTTTTAGAAACTCACCATTTTTGATAAAGTATGTGACCAGAAGGTGAAGGGCATGTATAAATCTAGGGATGTGCATTGTATTACCAATTTGCAAAGCAGCAAAAACATTTAATCAATTATCTTCTGTAACAAAGCTCAAATGCAAACTACAATTCCTCAGGCACTGTTCATCTGCCTCTGCAACACTCTCAGAGATGTCAACTCCCCTGTGGCTTTGGCCCTGAAAGCCTTGACTGCACAAGGTTTCTTGGTGCCGAACTGCACACACCTTCTGGTCCTTTGAAATACTCTCAGACAACTCTTGGATGTTTAGGGATGTGAAGGTCGCTCAGTGAGGTGTGACAGCCAGCATGTAATCAATGCTATGTCCATTAGTCAAAATGAGCATGGCAAAGTGGATTATTTGCCCCAACAACTACTTCAATCCCCCATCCTTCCACTATAGGGTTATACTCATTGTACAATTTCAGTATTAGTTTGACAATGAGAAGACATCTTCTGAGAACTTCTCATTTGTGATTGACTTTTCCCATAAGGTGCTAGAGTTGTTCTTCTTTCTCTAATATCAGTAGGGTAAGCGATCTGTTGAGACAATTATACTCAGCTTAGCATAGAAAGCATAATAACAAAAGCTGTGAGGTGCTCCACAGACTTCACTTGTAGACATAGAAATGAGTGGAGAATCAAAGACAAAAGAAATGTGATCTCATCTGCCATATTAATACTCACCTGTATGTCAGTAAACACAATTCAACTTTAAATTACAACCATATTTATTTATTTGTGCTATGATAAAATAAAATATGTCCTAAAGACAGACAAACATCACAGAGATAATTGAAATGAACACCAACACAAAATGCAATATTGTAATGGTTCATAACATCATAGCAAAGTTCATACACTTTCATTCACATTCAAGCCTTGAACCAGTCTCACATCACCCAAATGTATAGAACCATTGTGTCACAGAAGAAAAACGCTCACAGGTCAAACACAATCCAAATTGTAATTATTGAACAAGAAAAAATTAGAAATGCATAGATAAGAAAAGATTTAATCATGAAACCAACTGCAATTAACTGGCAGAATATGATTCTTGATGTGAATCTTGATAAAGTGCAACCTATTTCCTAGTAAACCTGTGACATTCTGGCTGCAAGTTAATGATGGATCTTCATTTACTGTAACCTGATCACTAAATGGCCTACTTGAGTTTCGGCTGTGCTGGCGCGATCTATTCGGATGACCCAGCCTTCTTCAGGGCCAAAGTTTCTGCTTGTGTGGCAAGTGAACTACCTGTTAAAATTCAAATGTGGTCATGTTCTTGGCAAAGACCTTGTAGTGTCAGTAGCAGACCAGATACTGTTGGGGGGGCTGGAGATGACAGGAAACCTCCTCTCAGAAATGTCTTTAATGCCACAATGTATTAAGGGTGGCAGAGTACATGATCCTCTAGTGTAGATGGTCGACAATACTGTCAGGACCTAATGCAGTAAACCCGATTGTCCAGAGCCTGAAAGTGCTGAATATATCCATGTGTTCAATATAGAAAACCCAGGACTTGTTCGAACACTGCCACTGCCAGTGGCACTTTTCAATCAAGCCCCGGGTTTTCTATATTGAATAAAGTAGGTCATGTTTGGGCCTCCAAGGATCAATTAAGGCAAAAACAAGCAGCATTTCTATTTACAAAAGTAGGAGGAATCAAAGATTGCTTTCCCATGGAAAACAGGATTTGTAAACACTGAAACAAAAACGGCTTGCACAGGTTTGTGAAAATAAAAGCAGTTTAAATGTTAAAATGTATCACTGCTAACAGAAAAATGTCAGGAAAAAGACATGATGTGTGGATTGACAAAAACCAATGCTCATTAGGTTTCACATACACAACTCCAGTGACATTTGAAAAGCCACTTTGTGTTCATGAAAAAATCTCAGCCCAAGGCAAACCCTTTTGCTGGCTGTGGGAGACGCCACAAGGAAATCTCCCACTCCCAGTCTGGATGTCACATCTCCCATCTAATTACCAACTGCAATAAAGTGTCCTGCTAAAGGTGTCAACAATCAGTGTTCTCCAGACCTTCTGGCTCTGAAGGCATTGACTGCAGGAGAATTTCCCCTTGGCTGAAGCACTCAACACAAGGAGATTGATTTAAAAAAAAAAACTCCGGGAACAGGCTGACCCAGTGAAAACAAATGGCCGGAAGTCAGGAGGATGGCCATTTGTCCCACATGAAGATTCACAATTAATTTAAAAGGACTATTAGCATTTAGGCCATTTTCTCAGCAACGGTAAGGTGGATTGATTTCATTTATGTACCATTTCTATGTATTTTCCAGGTGAATTTGGAGAAAAGAAATTCATACACCTGCGACTCGGGAACTGTAATGACTACCTAAGATGTGTTTCTGGCTGATCTGAACATGTTCCAAATGTGAGAGTTGGTGAGGGGTGGAGAATACAATTAGGAACATGAGTAATAACTTACATATTCATAACTGTATTGTTTTTCATGGAAATGGCAGAAAGGTGCCACATGGTCTTGCTACATGGTACGGACTTGGGGTCAGTTTATCTTATTCCCCATGATTAGCTGAATCAGAAACTATGTATATTATGGCAATTGCTAGTCAAATTATGAAGTTGTGATACATAACTATTTTTTGCCAAAAATTGGAAAGGAGAACAAATGGTGATTACAAATGGGAATGGCCATATGTGGTCCAGACCCCTAAACCAATACTGACTTGGAGGCTGAGCTTGGGATGAGAGAGAAGGGTAACTGTCGAATCATAGTTGCAGGAATTATTGCAGGGTACTGCCCCAAGATTGTAAAAGTGCTGGTTTCATTGCTGCTATATAAGGGGCACTGCACAGAGACAGCCCCACAGAGAGAGAGACAGAGAGGGCTGCTGAAACCTCCCATCTGCCATTCAGTCCTGCGAGTTTGTAAGATAGGCTGTGTGGCCTGAATATACATAACCCTTCCACATATGAGCTGGGCTAACAGTGCTGACACATGTATGATATCAAATTGCTGTGACTGTAATATGTATGAGAGATACTAGCCACAATATCTTAAACTCAGGTATGGCTTATATTAAAAGTTTACAACTGACAGCTATTATAGTAACTCTCATTGTTATGTGGTTTGGGAACAAAGGTGCACATCTTCAATGCAATCCCTGCACTGCAGTGACTTTGTAATCCCTGCAGCTGTCAATGGGGCACTTGTGACCTGACTCTGCTCTGGGCCAGGGGAGAGCAGGCACTGCAGATAAGGATACTGAGTTAGCAGGGCCAAAGTGTACACTATGTTGTGGCATGGGGTTGGCTGAAAGGTGGGCCTGGTTGTTAGAATTGTACTATTAATGACAATCTAAAAAGCCAGGACTTCTTCGCTCTTGCCAGATGTCAATTCTTCACAACATCATTTTATTTTCATCGTGTTTGAGACACCACGCATATTTTAGGAAGGTCCTGGTATTTATAAAATCCTGTCCTACTTAGTTCTATATTTTGGGTAATATATCCCCATAAGTAACCTTACATTTCATATGGGAGAGAGCCACAATAAACTTCAATCAGCTCCTTCACTGAGTGACATGTGGTTCAGTTATTTTATGTTATGTTATTTGGTATTTGTATAGCATTTGGTATTTGTATAGCATTAGCACTTACTGCCATTGGTATGGCCTCCAATCGCTGTAACGATGAACGCCCTTTAGAAGACCATATTCAGATGATTTCAAGGAGTTGTAAAATGTGTGTGTGTGCATTTATAGCTATAATGAAGGTAGGTGGTAATGGGGAATGGCTAGGACAGGTGAGGGCACGGGTGTTGTTACAGATTGTCAAAGAGTCAGAGGATTCATACGAGACAAGCTATGTGAATGGCTGGACCAAATTGTGCATGGGACTCAGGTGTATTCTTTTGGAGGGGCCACTCGGTCCAAGGGTGGTGCACATTTAGGGTGGGTATAGTCAAGCAGTGTGTATCACAGATGTTTGTGGCAAGAACGATTGATTGAATGGGATTCTGAGATTCTTGACCATTAACAATTTAAGAAATAATGCAACAACCCTTTAGGACAGGGCACTAATGATATTTTATGTTGACTGGGTATCAGGCCATTGTGTGAAATCATTAGCAAATAAATTAGGTCTGGGTCTTCAAGGAGCGAATTATTGAATCTCCATGTCCTCCACGTTTTCTTCATTTTACTGGAGGTCATACAATATTAGTACCTGTGAATGATCAGATGTGATTAGAGTGTATAGGCAAGAGTCAGATAAGGAGTATAGCAGTGTTTTTCAGACATAGCAAGGTTTTTTCTTTCTTGAAGTGGGTCAAGTAACACCTGAAAAAAAGGTAGTTCCAAGTAATGAGATTCCTGAATGTCCAGGTGTCACATAGTACCAGCTCTTAATTCGTCTGTAGGAAATGTTGTCTGGCCATAGAGTTGACACATGTTTTGCTATGACTATCACCATAATTTTAAAACGGGTTGTGTGTCAAATGGAGGTGTAGAAATACATATTGCTTTTACACCTCCATTTAATGCTGCAGTCCATTTTCAAACAAGCAGTGACGAGGTGGAGGAGTGGCACAGATTAGAGATAAGATTTCACCTGTGCTTTCCTTCACCATCTCGTTAGTGCGTTTCGTTGCAGGCCAGCATGAATACATTCCTATTAAATCCGTCTTGCATTTAAGCCTGGTCAAGACCACGCAGATCCTGTAGGAATGCATTAGTAAATGCTGTCTTAAAAGTGCATTTGAAGACAATGTTTACTTTTTCATGAGGAGGAGAGGAAAATGAAATAGGGAGTTCAACACAATGTTACTCTATCTATCAAATAAATGTGTAGCTTTAAATTTAGGGAACCCCACAGCACGTACGTGCTAGTGTAGGTTGCACTATATATATGCAATCTATATGCATTAAAAAATATGACTGCAATTGTTTACACAACATCATTTGTTATGGGACAGAGTGGGAAATGGAAATTTAAAGGCATGGTGTAATGCTTTTATTCTTCCATTTACCATTCTGCCACATTTTGCTGCAGTGACCTGGCAGAGGAGTGGCACAGAGCATTGATAAGAACCCCGCCATGCTGACTCCCTCTGTCTTTTCAGTGCATTTAATTGTACGACTGTATGACGGTTCCACATAGGCATACCATGAATGGATAAGTATGGAATGTACCTCGGTTTTGCTCCTATAAAACCCAGATGCATGTCATGGGAATTCATTCATAAATGCCATTTGCAAGGTGTAATTTGCAGGCAGTGTTTACTTTTTCACAAGACAGAGGAAACTGAAAGAGTAAATGTGAATTTTCCTAATTTTACTTTTTCCTTTTCCCCACGACCTTCTTAGTGATAAAAGTTGCATGCATGGTGCCTAACAGCTTGTAATGCGGTTGAACCGACTGCATGCAATTTACATGTATTACAAAATTAGGCTCGCATTCGCATAAGATTAAGTCACCCCTAACCCCCTTCAGAATGAGTAGATTCATTTTCATATCTTTCCAGAATTCAGTATTCGTCACTGATGGTCTATGTGTGTTTAAAATATTGACAATTTTAGAATCAGTTGTGATACTGGATGCATCTGCTTTGGCTGCTTGTTAATTGTCCTTAAGTTGATTCATTTGTCAGTATCACAATGCTATTTTTCTTGATATTGGTGGTAGCAAAATAAACGCTCCCCCACCCATAGGCATTTCAATTTTTTTACTTTTAACACCAGTGAGATGAGTCAACTGCAAGCAAGCAACAGTGTGGTAATACAGAAGTGTGACCCTCTGAACAGGTCCGCTGAGGCCTCTTATGTGCCCCGATATTGCTCAAATAGCCAGAATATCAAAAATTGCTCAACTGTTATAACGTGGTCTGCATCAGTAAAAGCCTACATGGAGATTGGTGCACAGCTTACACCAAGAACTACCAGATCACGATCACATTGCAAACATGCCTGCTAGTTCTATAGCTTGAGAAATATAGGGTTTCAACACATCGAGACTGCACTAGGCCAATCTACACATTAGTCAAGATGTTCAGGGGAGTAGAGAAAAGGCTGATAAACACCAGAATTACAGAGTAGGGAAATGCCACTCAGGGCATCATGATGCTCAGCAGCTGCTACTCATGGCAAGAATTAGAATCAACACGGATGCTGAAGATAACCCCTTATGTTCTCACCCCTTCACCCACCATATTATCGAACAACAAGCAACAACATGCCCAGGATACCAAGCGAATAGTAGCACCAGGTGAAGCATTATCAAGATGTCATAAGTAGTATTATGCACGCATACATGGATAAACATACACAAACAATGACCTTCCTCTCCGTGCTGACGTCTTCTTTCAGCCCTTATGTGCACTTTTGTAAGGCATGAGGCAGTGCATGCCATCAGAACCCCCCTGATTTTCTGTGACCATGATCTTTAGCTCAAGAGCAATAGGATGTGAATGGTTTTCACATTTTCATGATAGCTTCCAAACTCTCCATGTTTCAAGACGCCATGAAAAACGGTTGTTTGTACACCTATAGTTACTTGAAATAAACATTGATGAAGCAACCAATATCGGATAGCTGGTTCAGCAGTGGTCAGAAAGACACAAAGGCCTTGCACCTGTCAGTTGTTGTGTTGGCCATGTCTTGTGTTATGAAGAGTCAATGGCGCCTCCGAAGAAACAGATTATGCTTTAATTTTCTTCGAAATCATTTAAAGCTGAGGACATATTAAGAGTAGAAAAATGAATGGTCTTTACATTAAATGCTTAACAGTATTGCTTCTCGTGGATCAATTCTGTGATCTTGCTCCATGGTGAGTCGTGACCTTGAAGGGGACCCTATGACTTTTCAATGAAAGATAGTGGAAACATAACAACATCTTCATAATCTTCTCCCTCATAAAGGTCATGCAGTCATTTTAATCCACGCTCTTCTGATCCCTTTTAGTCATATTGTCTAAAAATATTAATGTGATTACCAATTTCATCCAGATGTGATTCTAATACACTGGCCACTTATTCGCTAGCTGTTCAGCTTAGCAGTATTGGTGGCTGTGAATGATTTCAAGGCCCTAACATCTTGAAGGAGCATGTTGAATACTTTGCACCTTTGATACAGCTTTAGGGAATGTGGTTTGACAGCAGAGACTGAGAACTGGCTCAACCCCCAGGGGAACAAGTGAGTGAGTGGTGTCTTGTTAAATAGTGTATCTGATATGAGAAACTTAGATCTTCAGAATGGCAACACAGCATGTGATATTCCACCAAAACCAACCTGGAAGAGACAGCAACAGGAATCAATATTGGATTATTATTTGACCTCAAAAGCCCTACAAATCCACGTCAAGAACTTTGTGTGGTGCTTCCATTGGTTGCAGCACAAGCAGTCCACATTATGGAAACATGATATAGCAGTTGAGCCAGGCTGCAACAGACTTAGACTTAAAGAACAGGAAGTGAGAATGATTAACCATGCCTATCAAGAAGAAGCCGGCTGTGTGGAATATCAACATCTTCTAGCTATCTTTGCTGAAACACAAGGTGCGAGGAAACCAACATTCAGAAATAAACATGCCTTTGATCTTGACATCATGAAACAAAAAAGGCAGCTAAGAAGCACAATTAGAGCATACGAAAAACCATATACCCATGAGATACTGGTTAACATCAAACAGTCTTATAAAAATTGGCCGAAGTCACATCGAGCAATCATGCTACAGCAAGATGCAGAACTGATGTTGGCAAAAATACAAAACAAAAACACTCGTCAGTTTTGGACCCTAGTTAATGAGCAAGAAGGTTTGCAGACTGCACTGCAATCAAGTATGGTCAAGGAAACTGACTGGATAAGACACTATGAACAGCTATATAAAAAGAAAGGGGATTCCGTTGACCCAGAACTGCCAGTCCTGGCAAGGTTGGATTTGCAATTCGAACGTCCTGAAATTCTCTAAACCATCAACAGAATAAGTACATCGAGTGTGCCGGGTCCAGATGGGTTAACCAACTTTATATTGAAAGAAAATCCGGAAACATGGGCAGATCTTTGTTGTAACTTATTTGAAGACATCTCAAGTGCGTGTACAACCCCAACATCCTGGAAAAGTGCTTTAATCATACCTGTGTTCAAGAAGGGCAATCGTGCAAATCCAACAGACTATCGACCTATTGCACTACTAGATGTCCTAAGCAAGATCTACGCCACGCTCCTACAAAGCAAACTTCTAGACTGGGCTATAGCTAGTAAGCACATTGACCAGAGGCCAACAGGGTGCGTTAAAGGAGTGGGCTGTAGCTTAAACCTCCTAATTGTCAACATACTGAAGATGGATGCAATAAGAACTAGCACTAAGATCTACCTAGCCATAATTGATCTATCTCACGCATTTGACAGCATAGATCGTGAGAAATTATGGTCAAATTGTCCAATTGAAATTGCACACTGAGCTTGTTGTTGGCAATAAAGGATCTACACATAAACACGGTGATAAGAATTTGTTTGGATCGCCTAGGCAATCTATCTGCGCCCATCCAAACCCGATTTGGAGTCAAGCAAGGTTGTCCTTTGGCTGTGATTATTTTCAATTTATTTATCTCCGATATTGATCAGGCCATTGAGAGTCCTAGATCATTTTCACCAAAAATAAATGGAGTGCCTATAAGTCATCTCCTATATGCAGATGACTTGATATTATTCGACGCAACACCTATTGGCCTCCAAAGAAAATTGAATGCATTGAACCAATAAGTAAGTAACAATGGGTTGTCCATCAATGCGTCAAAATCGGAAATACTTGTTCTGGAGAATTTAAGTGGCCAAAGGAAGAAACCTTACCCAAATTTTCGATGACATATGGACAGAACTGTATTGAAAATTACAATGAATGCACGATATTTGGGCATGCAAATCAATTCAAACATCAATGACTCCCCGTGGGTCGAAACAACGAAAAAGAAATGCCACATTCTAGCAGTTCAAGCTTCTGTCCTAAATCGAAAATATGGGAAATACTCTTTGCTACCAGCTTTGGCTTTCTATAAACAAAAATCAGTCCATGCACTAATTTTTAGAGCAGAGTGTGCATTTGGCTGCCCAGAAGAATTCTGGAGCTCGCTTGAGAACATCTTTTGATCTAGAGTTTTGTGCCTGCCCAGGGGATCACCCACTGATTGTATCCAACACAAACTCAGCTTAATATCTATAAAAGCTATAGTGTGCTGGAACATGCTCTCCTTATACAGGAAAATCACGTTGACAGAATCTCCAATACAGTTTAAGATTTTGCAAGCATCTACTCACTGTAATGAGAACTCAGTCTTTGCTTTATGGTTGCAACGATGCAGCGATATAATGTTAGATCTCGAAATCAAGTTGGAGACTTTACAAACAAATCCTGAACATGCAAAAACATGTTTATGGAGACGTGATTGGTGCTCAACTTGCGATCAAAAAAGAACACATCGAATAATGAAAGATGTTCCACATGAGAAAAGAGCATTTAAAACGAAATTCAAAATTTCTGGAAATTATTTCCGGATATCCATCAAAGAAAGTTGTATATGCAATTTTGATTTAATCTGTTCAAAACAAGAGAAAAAACAAATATATGGGCAGGCCCCAACAATCCAAGTGACCAATGTAGACTTGGCAGAGCTACAGAGGAAACCCTTAAACATTTAACATTGTTCTGCCCTTCACTCAGGCGGCAAAGAACAAAACATCTGGGAAAATTCATTGAAAAGTGTTCAACATTAACCGCTCTAGACTGGTGGCAATTAATGTTCGACGAGACCGACAAGGCATTGACAATTACATTAATCTTTTTCCTTGAAGAAATACTATTACGTTTTCGTGCTGTAAATGAGGAATTGTAATAAGCTGTTTTCATCTTTTTGGGTTTTAATTGAGATACACTATAAGGATGTGAGCTGTTCAAAGAAGGACCTCTATACGCACCTGTAGTATTCTTATTTTTAGTGTTCAACTTTAAGACCCTCTTGGTCGTTATCCTTTATCTTATTCATAGGATGCCTGTTTGGTCTTTTTAGAAGACTGTGTTGATTCTTTTGAATTAATGTTGATATAATTTCATGGATGATTCGTACTTCCTTCATCTTTGTTCTTTTTTAAAGGTTTGTAATAAACCATAAAAAAATAAGAAAAATAAAAAATAGTGTGTCTGATCGATCACATGTCACCCCGTCAGCTTATCCTCTGGTGATTGTCTCATGGATTGTGGCTGGTATCACATCTAGATTGGACTGTCCAGAGACCAGGTCATTTCCTGAGGTGGATATTGCCCTATTACAGGAGACCTGGGCAGTAGAGGATGTCCCTGTGGATGTGTTAGTGGCATATTGAATAGCGACTCAGAAGAATCCTAGGGTGCGCAGCTGTCCAACTGGCTATGCCTTTCAACATTCTGCACACCACTCCAAGCAGAATCCTATCAGACAAACCTTCAGTTCCTTCAATAATTTCCTGGTGGAAGTCCTCACAGAGGACCTTCCCAACTCCACCTCACATGGACCAAGAACCCCCAACTGAACTGTGACTCTCTACTGGAAGTACTCAACACCACCACCTCAGCATCAATCGCCCGATATGCACCTCTCAAAATATGCAGCTGCAAACCAAAAACGTCAGCATCCAGGTACATTCAAGCACACAACCTCATGATGAAACAGGAGAAACCCTGGTGCCTCTCCAGGACCACATCCAACATGTTGCTCCTCAAGGAGCTCAGAGCAACCCGCTGACAACTAATCTACACAGCCAAATCATCCTACTATCTGAACACCATAGCAGAAGCAGGAAACAAAAGCAGAGCCCTCTTCAAAGCGGTCAAGCACTGCATCAATCCGCTATGCAACCCTGCCATACCACACTCCATCGACAAATCCGCTTGGTAGAAACCCTGGCCACCCTCAAAGCCACATTGTATACAGATGACATCTTCCTAGCATCCAACATCAAGACCCTCCTCGCAGAAGCTCTTCTTCCCTACTTGGAGATCATCAACAGCTCCTTAACTCAAGGCACTTCTAATCACCCCTAAAGACAAGACAAATTCTCCCTTTACTAAAGAAATCCACTCAGGAGCCACTCAGGATCCCGACAACCTAGGTAACTGTTGCCCCATCACCAATCTTCCCTTCCTAGGTAAGATCATCAAGAAAGCGGTAGCAGCACAACTGCATACAACACATCGACACCAACAATCTCCTCCAAACTTACCAATCTGGGTTCAGACCCATATGCAGCAGGAAGCTGGCAACCATAGAGGTGTTTGACAATGTCCACAACATCCTTGACGATAGCTACCCCTGCCTACTGGTTCTTCTCGACTTCTCAGCTACTTTCGACACGCAGACCACGAGATGATCACGGACACCTTACATCGGCACATGGGGATCAGCAACCTTGTCCTATGCTGGTTCTATTCCTATCTCGCCAACCACCAGCAGTTTGTTCAGATGGCCTCCTCTAGATTGCCGAAGCAACCAATCGTCTGTGAAGTCATGCAGGGTCCCATCCTCAGTGACCTTCAATCTATACATGGAGCAGCTGTGAGCCCTCCTAGCCACACTCAACATCCACCAGTACGCCGACAACACACATCTATGCCACAAGATCGACTCCATCCAGGACATCCACAGGCTCAAATTCTGCCTCTGGCTGATCCAGTCTTCAATGTCCAGTGCATACTTGAAGCTCAACCCCTCTAAGACCGAATTCCTACTCCTCACCAACAACACCGAACACCCAGATATACCAACCTGGCTATCAACCATGAACCCTCAGAGCTTCACACCTGAGCTAACCTCTTGCACAAAAGTCCCTTGAGTTCCACATTGACAACAATGTTTCCTTCAAGACACACAAAGCACAAGAATACTTCTTTACTTAAAAAATCAATTAGATTACATTCCAGATTCTGGCATCTTGCTCTCCTCCTTTTCTTCAACCTATCAGCAGCTTTCGACATGGTCAATCACCAAACATTTTGCCACCACCTCATCTCAGCAGCCAATTTCTCACCTGATGTCTCCACCTGGGTAGCATTGTTCCTTACAGACAGAACAGCTTTGGTGTACGTTGGATAATGCTGCAGCCCACCCCACCCAAGTCTTGTGCAATGTCCCCCAAGGATCATGTGTATCCCCCATTCTATGCAACATTTATAACAAACCCCTTTTTAACCTCCTTGACTCTCTGGGCATCTCCTACAGCAGCTATGCTGCTGACACCCAGATCCTCATACCCCTTTCAGGATGAAGACTCTAGCCAAATAAATATCATGTATGACACTCTCCAAGCTTGGATGGCCGTGCGTCAGCTCTGCCTAAATCACGATAAAACAGAAATCCTGATTATGGGCCCATCTTCTCTCCTTGACAAACTTGACCCTGCCTTCCATTCTTTTAACATTGATGCTTGCCCCATATCAGTCTCCACATCTGTCAAAACTCTCACTATCTACCTCAATGCAAGCCTCAGTATGACACACCAAGTAACTGCATCCTCGACAGCACAAACCACCAAATTGCTGATTGCCGCAAGACACCTCCTCAGCCCACAGGTCAGCATGACCATTGCTCGAGCGTTAATCGGCTCCCGGCTGGACTACTAAAATCCACGCTGCACTAGTCCTATTGAAACAAGGTATGCCTACCCACAGAAAAGCAGCACACTGGCTTTCCATCAAAGAGAGGATAACTTCAAAGTCTTGTCCATCACACACCATTGTCTCACCAACACTGCACCTTCCTACCTCTCACAAAATATTTCGAAGACGAAGTCTGCCAGACCCATACAATTGCCCTACTGGAATCTACTTTCTACCCGGTGCTTTAAATGTAGCAGAGCAGGAGGCACCAGCTTCTCAGTCACAGCTGCCCACCTCTGAATCAACCTTCCCACTTACCTGTGGTCTGACCCTCACTACTGTCCCTTCAGGAAACAGCTGAAAACATGTTGGTTTAATTGACTTTGAATTGACCTTTCTCCATGCAACTTCGCTCACCTTGTCCATTACATGCTCTTTATGTACTTTGTCAATGTAACTCTTCCCTCCCTCTACCCTCAGCATTGTCTCTTCTCCTCACCCGCCCTCCGCAAGCTTAGCGCTGCAATGCTTGTTTGGTTTTGGGTGCTTTAGAAATGTAAAAATAAATACATAAATAAATAAGACTCAGACAGCTTGGCATCAGCTTTTGCTCTGGCAGAATGTCAAGCCCTTCCTCCCTCCACACAGCTTTAGACAACCATTCAAACCCTGGTCCTATCCACCTGGATGGGGACAACACCCTCCTCAAAGGCCTCTTGTCGTCCTGCCTTGTGCCCCTGGGAAGTTTACTATATGCAGCTGCATATCTCATCCAAGGATAACGCAGATAGGACCACATCACCGCAGCCCTCATCGATCTTCATTGCCTCCCATTGCATGCATGAATCACTTTTAAGTCACCCAGCCTTGCAGGAAAACTCAGTATTTCTGGTGGACAGCACACTACCAGAAGCCAGGACATGTGCAGACTTGAAATCCGCTGCTGCAAAAAATGAAAGGACCAGAAAACAAGCCTTCTTTGCCTATGCCCCAAGACTGTGGAAACTCCTCTCCGTCAGCATCAGACTCACCCCCACGCTCCTACAATTCAGAAAATAACTCAGGACCCATCCCTTCAAAGAGTTTCTCCCCCACAACACGTAGGGCATCACATTGTCCCTGCACCATCTCACTCGCTGGATGCAATCTACCCTCTACTACCCTTCACCCTGTACCACTAGACCCCTCCTCTGTTGTTCCCCTCTGTATCCTACCCTCATGTACATCTGTTCTGTTGTTACCTCTGTAAAGCGCTCCGTTGTATATATGTATTGCTGTATACACATGTAAAGCGCTCTATTGCTTCTCCAAGCTAGGTCTGTGCTCAATAAATATAATAATAATAATAATAATAATAATAATAATAATAATAATAATAATAATAATAATAATAATACAATTAATGGCAGATTGTGCCCTAGCGCAAGAGCCATGGCACACTTATGCCAGAATTTCATAGAAAACATTATGGAGTCATTCTTTTCTTTCAATCACACTCCCGGCTGGGTGTACCAAATGGCCCTTTTATCTGCGATCAGCGGACAGAGTGCTCCAGTTAAGTAGGGATTGTGGAATACTTTGGGGGCACAAGCACTACACTCTGGTCTGATTTATAAAAAAACTTTTAAATTGGAAACCCCATTTAAAAAGGCTTTGTAAATCAGGTCCTTTATGCCCTAATAATTACTCTTTGGACTGAAACACAGAGGAGGTGAGTTAGCTCCTTCCGTCTTCCAGCCTCTGACTTCAGCATAGCTCTCATCATGCTGCAGCAACGGTTTCCCCACATCATCGCTCAGCAGTGCTACAATGCAGATATTGATAATATGCATGTCCTCCACTTTCACATTAGAAATGATCTGTAAAGCAGAACTCAATATTTTTTTTTTATTTTATTTTTTTTACATTACGAGGCTGTATATGTGAAAGAAACATAAAGAGTGACTATTTTATTTTGCACCCAAACCATGGCCTGTGGGATGTATTGACCCACTTTTGCTCTGCTATTCTGCATCACTCTGCTATGGTGGTGCCAGAAACAGCAAACTGGCTGCAAAACCCTTGTGCGTGCCAAAAACCCTGTGAACCTTGCTTTTCGATGCACAAAAAGATGGCTGCCCAATCTGCCACGCATGTTGTAGGTGGTGGAACAGAGCTCTCACTACTGAAATGTGTCACTGGGCTCCACAACAATTAAAAGGGGAGTACAGAAGGAAAAAGCAGTGCTTTTCTAAATGAAACTCCAAAGATTGCTTTAAATCACCTTTTCTTTGCTGCTGAAACTTCAGAATGCCGGTACATAACATCTTCAAAATATTCAACATTTTTGCTGGGTGCTACAATTCACTTAGTTTGAGGAATCACTGTGAACTTACAAGGTCCTGAAAGGCTAAGAGCAAAAAGAGATCTCCACAGCAAAAGTGGCCTGCCCATGGATCTGTCAAAAAAAAAAATCTCGGTGCAGCAGAGGGCTACCTGTGATGACAGCTGTCAGGAGCCTCCCTGATTAAACTTTAAAAGGTTATAAACTGAAAGTCAAATGTTTGCAATATAAGAGGCCTGTTACTGATAGTAACTCATATTGTAGTTGTTTTTGGTTTAAAATATTGAATGAACATTCTATCTGTTATTTGATGCAACAAGTTTGTTTTGTGCTAAAGTAAAGCCAAATGAATTTAACAATTCAATTAAGCCTGGCTGGGGGACGTGATTATATCCAGGGGGAGGGCATTCCTCTCAGCAGATGCTGGCTGTACTGTGCTAATTACAGGCTAGGCCAGACCCTTGTCTCCGGCCCAGGACTAAACAATGGACATCATCCAACCCAGGATATTGAAGGTGTGAAAGGTTGTAAAACTACTGCAGCCCAGGAAACTCCGGGCTGACAGAAGAAAATTCCAAAGGAGGGGGCTACCACATGCTTCAAGGAGTGACAAATACTGACCATTTGGTGTTAACAGGATATGTAATGGACATTTTTGAAGATGTATAACTTATTATCAGAAGGGGTGCAATATCTGAAAATGGCAGATTAATTAAGCTAATTTTTAGCACAAGCTTTGAAAACTGAGTACAACCGTGTAGCTTATTCTGAACAGGAATGGCAATACATGTGGGGTTATGGGGACTGTATTTCTGCTAGAATTGTGACACTTTATACACACATTCTCATGGAAAACTTGCATATTTGTGGAAATTTACTGAAGTATTGGAACATGTTCTCATTACAAAATTGACAAAATTCTGCAGAAAGTCGAACCAAAGTCTCGGAGCTGTGTGATTTTGATGAGCAGATACTCCATAAAATATGCAATCTGTGTATGTGATTTTGATAGAGGTTGCACATGTGTAAATATGTATTTTACCAAAATTAGACTTTGTGTTCCAGTGATTAGGGGTGGATTCTCAACATACTAAAATTATACCATAAAGATGACACTCTGTTTCTCTCCTCCTATCAAGGCAGAGAGTAGACTCTGACCCAATCACCTTTCACAGGGGCAAGCTTAGCTAAGCCGGCCCAATACTCCCATTTCGTGATGTCATCTGGGATAATATATAGGGACAGCTGACAACACATAGGAACTTCTGCAACTTTTCTATCTCCTGACTGCTGGCGGAGCGCTCTGCTGCTGAAATATACCTCTTCCTTGTTCCAGACTCCAGAAACTTGGCAAAGCAAAGGCCTATGCATAGCTGAACCATTCTCAGCTAGGCCTCAAATTCTACAAAATAATCCCAAAATCCTAGGATAAGCATCATAATGCAGCCGGGCGTGCTGTTAATGCTTGCCTGCTGAATTCAAATATCCTCAGAACCAAGAAGGGCCGATCCCGTGCATTCCTGTGCAATGCTGTGACCAGAGAGCCTTGCTGACCCTGTCCAGTCCGATGTGGCCAGCTGTCCGTCCCTGATAGATCCGATTCAATGGTCCAGAATCCTGACGGTCCAAAATCTTCAATCCATTTGTTTTGTGAGTATTAACAGGAAGCTAGAAACTGTTGATTACCGTGCATCATCTTGTCCCCTCCTAACCTGTGAACTATCCTTACTTCCATAATCAGTAACATTGTCTAAATAAGTAATGAAATCATCTTCTGTCTATCTGTAAAACCATCCTTTTCCTAGTCATTTTGTCAACTTTGATCTGTTAATTTCATTCGAGTGACCAGCCTAGAGCTCCAAGGTGGACATCGAGGAGCCAGGATTGAGTCGCAAATCACTCCTGACTATTATGTTGTGCCGTCCTGGTGGCTTAGCTTGGATGCTCTAGTCCATAGTAAATATTTTTCTGATTTTAAATCTAAAACCTCTGTCCAAATCTGTGCATATATTTTGAAAAATGCCTCTCACTAAAACCTCTATAACTCCATCAGTTTTTTTCAACTCCTACTTGTACCTAACATCCATAGCTATCCATAGAACCCAGAACCGTGCGTTATCGTGAATATCGTACAAGATAAGGTTGCCGCGATTTTCCAATCTGAGAAATTTTTACACGTGGGAAATAGCTTTAAACTGCTTCAGACTTGGACCTTAAGATTTCAATTGTTTTCCTTGGACTAAATCATTGCTGGTGATTGTGTGCAACTGTTCAAAGTGGCTCCCATAGGAATGTACAACAATTTAAGGATTTTTGACCCCATTTGGTGTTTTTGCTCAGTCCATTCTATAGACAATTTTGAAAGCCAGACTGACAGCTGAAAAGTCAATTCCGTTTTTCTATTGTGTTTGCTGGGGGAAAGTGGGACTGATATTCTGTTTGATTTGTGCTATTCCTGAATAATTGCTCTCTCCTCCCACCTCTTTACATTGCCTATTGGGGGTTGAGGGGTGTTGTAGGGGGAACTTCTAACCATAGTGCTATCTGATCTGGAACCAACACAAAAGTATTATTTCCTGTGCTGCATTTGTTTTGCTCATTACTTAGTCCTAGTGTATTAAAGATATTATTCAGTGTTCTGTCACCCCATTGGTGATTGTTGTTTACCTATATTAGAGCGCCTCGGGACCAACTCCATTGATGACGGTGCGCGGTACAAATACCTTTAACATTTAACATTTCACATTTAACATTTATTAAAATATACTGTGATCAAATTTGAAATACATAAATAAATATTTACCTTTTCAGACTAGCCTGATTACTGGTTCAGTGTGACCGGGGGGTTCCAAGAGAACGGTGTGATATGAGTGGTATATCGTTCAGAATTTTGAATTTATAGACACAAATAAATAAGGGTTACAGTTGTGCACTACATGCTGGGCTTTGACTTGGGTGTGTGCCGGATTGAAATCACTTACAGCCCCATTTTTATTATTGTATAATACCAAGTGTAACAATATAGACGGATCATTTTACACTAGAGAGTAATCCTATAATCAACTAGTTATTACTTCACAACCATCAAAAGAGCTCAACACCTGCTGGGCTGCCCCACTCCTCATGCCACTGGTTGCAAAAGTCGTACAATAAACAGGGCAATGAGAAGGGGCTTTCATGCTTTCTAAGAAGCAACGAGCATCTCTAAAATTAGGCTTCTGAAAAAAGGACACATAGAGATTTCTGCTCAGATTAAGCAAAGGCAGTGGTGTCAGTGGTCACTTCTTTTATATGAAACAGGGGCGGGGGATCACACTACTTACTAGATAGGAAAAAATATGTTTAATCTGTTGAAAAAAAAGTAAGTGTAATTTCAGGTGCTTATAGTAATAATACACATGGCTAAAGAGATATAAATAGAAAAGTGGAAAACAAGTTCTATCTTGCTAATCAAGGAAGGAACCACGGCACTCCAATGAGGAATCTCCCTATATCATATTAAATCAAATAGTCCATAAAACTAGTCTGTGTATGTTGACTCAACATTAGAGTAAGTAACAAACAATTAATTAGACATAACTAGTTCATTCACACTGTTCAATAAAAAGATGTACACAATGGTTGCATTTTGAGTGAAATAATTAACATTGTCTGCATGGCTAGAGTTCATACAGTTAGTACCATGACAAGTTATTAGTTGTTCTGTAGTAGATGAGCATTCCTGTTTGCAGCACGCGTTTCAGGAATCACTCCCTTCTTCAGGCGATAGGAACTCACTTCCTGCAATTAAGGATGTAAACAATAGGGAGTATGGGACTCAACTTGGGATTACGAAAAGATGGTAAAACTAAAAATGTATTAATTCAATAGGTCTAAAGGGTACCGACCTGATAATGTTTCGTGTTTGGTGACACCACTCAAAGCGCTGTCTGTGCTTATCTGAATAAGATCAATATTTTGGAGGGCTAAGGAGAACCAGCTGGTTTAACAAAAAACCCTTAAATCACAATAACAAAGAGTCACTGTTCCTGCATTCATTGTGCCAGATATATACATAAATTGCAATTCTATCCGTGTGTCCACTCCAGTGGATATGTTTATCTGCTTCATCACGCTGACAAAGGAATCTGTCAGAAAAAGGGGAGTGTATGTCATTCCTCCAAAACAAAATCTCTGACCATTACAAAGCTTTATCTAAACAGAAGCACCAGAAGCAAACCCACCACAATCGCACAGGTAACAACCCTCCTAAATTCTCCTTCTCTGAAATATCAGAGGTAGATGTCTTAGACATCCTAAAACATCTCAAACAATCACTATGCAAGGGCGATGTATGCCCCCCCAAAATCATCAAAGACTGTGCTGAGCAACTCGCTCCTCTAATTACCGCCTTCATAAATGCCTCATTCAAAACAGGTATAGTCCCTTACTACCTCAAAGAGGCTTGGGTACGTTCCACTCCTAAAAAAACCTACTCTAGACCCTTCTCAACCTAATAATTACAGACCAATTACAACCATCCCATTTCTTCCTAAAATATTGGATAAGGCTGCCCACAGCTGAAATCCAACTGTACCTCGAAACCAACTCTATCCTTGGAAAGAGACAATCAGGGTTCCGCAAAGGAACGGAAACCGCCTTACTAGATCTAAAAAACCAAATCACCTCCATCCTCGACATGGGTAAGCCTGCCTTACTCCTACTCATAGATCTCTCAGTAGCGTTTGATCTCGTTGACCATAACATCCTCACCAACCACCTCACGAATGCAGTTCTCTAAGCACTCAGCAACGTGGATCACTTCCTTCCTAGAAGGCAGAGCCATGAAAGTGT
Source organism: Ambystoma mexicanum (assembly GCF_040938575.1). Lineage (NCBI taxonomy): Eukaryota > Metazoa > Chordata > Amphibia > Caudata > Ambystomatidae > Ambystoma > Ambystoma mexicanum. The sequence goes on from NC_090941.1 coordinate 387,239,985, forward strand.
TCTCCAATATAGCAAACGCTGAACCCACTGTGATACACTGTGGTGTTCCCCAGGGATCATGTACTGCACCAAAGCTTTACAATCTATTTACAAGACCACTCTTTGAAAAACTGGATGCACTTGGGATCACATACACAAACTATGCTGATGATACACAGGTGCTCCTCCCCCTCACTGGGAGCTATCTCCAAGACGCTGCTACCCTTCAACAAATGTACTCCACAATCCAAGCCTGGATGGCCACTAATGGCTTATGCCTCAACAGGGATAAAACTGAAATCCTCATCCTCGGTCAAAAACCCACGCTAGCCAAATTGGGTCCAACTTATCAAAACTTCTGCATTGACAACTGTGTCATCCCAGTCCTATCCTCAGTTAAAACGCTTGGAGTCCACATTGATGCTACACTATCTATGGATAAACAAGTTAGCGCCATTGTATCAGCCTCCGCTCTGAGTACCAAATTGATCAATGCCATAAAGCCGTTTCTAGCAAAAGATGACTGCCTCTCCATTGCGAGAGCCACCATACGAGCCTAACTGGACTATTGCAACTCCCTCCTAGTGGCTACATCAAAAAAAAACTAGCCAGACTCCAAACCACTCCAAACAACTCCCTCAGAGCAGCTCTCAGTATTTCTAAAAGAGAACACATCTCTCAAGCAAGAAAAAATGCTCACTGGCTACCAGTTAAAGACCGAATCAGTTTCAAGATTCTCTCCACCGCACACAAATGCATCAACCTAACCACACCCTCCTACTTATCGGACACAATCTACTAGACTAGAGTACAGCAACCAACTTACAGTACCACGAATCACCAGGGCCAAGGCAGGAGGAATTGGATTCCCCTACCTGGCACCCAAGCTTTGGGACACGCTACCCACAGCCCTCAGAGTTGAAACCTCTCTCCATGCCTTCCGCAAAAAGCTAAAAACGACACTCTTCAATTAGCTGCGAGCTCACTATAGGTACTTGCTCACAGCCTTGCCGACTGCACCTATTGTTCAAGCGCCACAATGCCACTTCATGCTGTATGTGTTTACATGACTACGGTAACTAAGATATGAACATCTACTGTAACCAGCGCCACAATGCCCACGGGCAGCGGTGCGCTTAACAAGTGTGAATAAATAATAATAATTCCTTCCTATCTTCGGAATACAACTGCACTAATAGCATCAAAAGCCAAGGTCAATTGAATTCTAAGCGTACTGGTAACTATTCCCTGAGCGGTCTTGTGCTTACCTGCTATTCACAAACAGATGAGCTGGAGCAGGACGGAAGGCAGCTAGCAAGCAGTCTCCCTTCCATCGTTGACTCATATGTGTGTTTCACCATGTCATCTGATCGGCATATGTGTCACACGCAGTTCTGGTCACAGGATTTATCTAAGGCAACAAGCAAAATGATGTTAATGTGGCAGCCATCTTTGAATGTAAAATTCATTACATGACCTTATCCAAATCATGGCTGGATCTATGTTATCCTGCTAATAAATGCAAATGAAAAGTAAAGTGTGAAGACAGTCAAATGTCATTCAATGAGAGAGGGAGAGAGAGTCGGAAGCAGTTGCTTGTTGCGTTGTTGGTTGGTTGCAGTGCAGTGCGGCTTCACTCTTTCACATACGGTGCTGCAGTGTTTTCCATGTGTTCCTTGTGTGTTCCTTGTGCCTACGTGATTCCGTGTGAGGTGCTTTCCTCAAATCCTCTGTGCACTCCTCGAGGAAGTTTTGCCGGCCTGTGTTCCTGCTGTGTTCCTTTGTTCCTCTTGTGGGGGTACGGCTGCGACTATCAGAGGTCTGCAGGGTTGTGCGGGTTGTAGTGGCTGGCCCCTTGAGATGCCCAGAGATGATTCTGGCACTTTCCGAGGTGAGTTGCTGCAGAGCAGGGCTAAGCTTGACCTGGCCTTTCTGATATTAAATGGCAAACTTCATGCTAACGGACGCTGCTAAACTCAGCGTTTTTCTTTTTTTTTCTTTTTCTTTCTGCTTTACTGCTAAACTCCTGCTAAATTCCTGCAATATTCCTACTGGTGGCTGCAGATAACTTCTCTGAGCCAGCAGGCTGTTTTCACACTGATGTTTGGCTATCTAAAAAACGTGCACATTTGCTTGTCTTGCCTCCGCTGCTGGTGACTGTTGATTTACATATCTTTGAGCCAGCCGGAGGAGATACGCTTTCGGCCTAAAGTGTCAACAAGTATCCCTTGTACTGGGAAGCACAACTACGACCATGCCTTCTCCTACCGAGGACAAAACCTCTCAAGAGGACGTGGGGAGTGACTCAAATTCAAAGGACATTGCCAATTGTCCAATTGATGTATATGTACAAATTTGTCAGAAAACTGATTATGCCTGAATGTTTTAGAAAAGGACAAGATCATTGATTACAGTCAGGAACCTCAAGCTTTAAATATGTCCCTTCAAATAGAGACTGAGGTCCATCAAGCTCTACATAAAGACTCGCTTTTACATAAAGATTCCGAAATTGCAGAAATTGAATTGGAGACTAAGGAAATTCAAGAGGGCTGCACACCACCTCTAAATGAAAACAATGCAAGCCCTTCAAGTAATCTTCAACCCTGGGAGGCAATTATTGTTGCTGCATCCTTGATAGGAGACGAACATTCTCCACCTGCACCTCAGACTAGGACCTCTGGAGTGGTCACAACTATGGCGGTCAATATTGCTAAAAGTCCTAATAACAGGGTCAGAAATCGCCCCGCATGGAAACCCAGTGGCTTGAACATTGGCTCTCATCTTGGTTACCCACGCCACATGTATAGTGGCAACTCCTTAAGTGCTCAAATTACCTCATAAGCTAACCCTGGGCAACACAGCCCACGAGGAGGCAGGGTTTTGTTGAATGAAATAGGAAACATGCCTGGACGCTCAAGACAAACATCAATTTTTCAACATGTGGTGCAACATTGTGCAAAGAAAACAACAGGATCCCTTGACTCAGTGAGAGTGGGGTGAAAGATCCGGCAAGTAGTTCTGGCAAAACAATTGATATTGACCTAATGGGAAAAAGCCCAATTTGTCATGAAGAAACAGGAGCTATTGACTGTGAAACTGCTATTAATCACCCCAGTGCTATAACACATACCTCTCCTTCTATTGAGGAAGTACGGCAAAGGGGCATTCAGTCATCACAGGGGGCTCCAGTAGGCTGCCCTCATAAATGACATAGACTCTCTACACAGGTAGAGGCAGAATTGAGGGTTAATCAGGCATTATCTGATGAAGATCTATTATTGGACATGGTAGGGGCCCAGGTGGAGGAAAAATCGTCAAGTGCAACGTTGGATGCCAATATGATTGCCACATTTTCTGTTACCATGACTCAATTTATGAAGTTGTATGAGTCAATAGCGGATCAATTAAAAGACCAATCCACTTTGATTCCAATGCTAAACACAAAAATGTTTTTTGTGGAAGGGTTTATTTCAGCACTCAGTGATAATAAAAACAAACACGAAGAACATATCACACATTTCTTGAAGTCCATTTCCTATCCTCTGATCAAAGGTAAAGAAAAAATAAGATTATCCTTGTCAAGTAATACCCATAGCTGTCTCATCCTGGGTACAGACTTTTGTAACAATAGAGGAAATCTTGGATCAAGTGAAACTATTCTGGGATCCACAAACCCTCTATTGGCTTCAACGAACATTACATTAGTGGATGACTTGTCTGACAAGAACACACCCAGCTGCAAAGGAGACAAAGAAATTCTAAAATCAAATAAAAGTGGTGCCCACAAGAGTCCACACTGACGAAGGAATGCCCCGAAGGGGGCCGTGGAACCATGTAGGGATACAAGATAACCAGATACCCAGTACCTCAATGCACACTCCCCCTGGGAGGCTAGGGGGAGGGAGTTGTGACAAGGAGAGGCCATTATTGGGTCATGATATGCTGGGTATTGATGCTAACAAATCGGTTCCCTTTATTCTGACTGGTGACATTAGGGAACCCATGGCATCTTCTTCAAGAACCTATGACATCTCTGCGAATGGTTGTCAGATGGAAAAGGGCACCATTGGTACGATTTGTCCTGGGAGCAAACCCACTAAGACCAATAGACAAATTAAACAAGTGAATTTTACTACTAAATGTGGAAAGACTATACAATGATGTCAACCTTCACCAATAAAGAACTTTAGGTACTTGGCTCTCAAGCAGGTCAACTATCAAGATAAGGAGCATGCTTCCGGACTATCTAGGAAGCATAATGATGAATCCCACATAAGTGTGGACTCTGATCAAGAACTGTACGAGGAACCAACGATCCCAGAGGTAGTAAAGGAAATAAGGACCAAGCATACCCCAAGAAATTTGGGGGCTGATTCATGAAATTATTTGTGCTGAAAAACAGGGATTTGTGCACCATTCTGACCGCAAATCCCTGTTTAACAAATGGGGATTTGCAGGCATAAAGTGCACAAAACCCAATTTTTCGGTGCAAATAATTCCATGAATAAGCCCATTGGTCTCTAATAGTGATTTGCAGGATTTCATGAACCTCTCAGTTTACTGAGCAGACTGGGACGAGATCTTGGAGATCGATTCCGCGCTGGAAGATCGTTTAACGGCCTTGAAAGCAAATGATGCCTGGGTTTCCTCCCCAAGCATTTTGCTGGAGGCCATCAACTTTGAGGGTATTAACGGTGATACATCGAGCTCATCGGAGTTTGAGAAACAACAGAGTTCAACTTTGCCAAGAAATGCAAACCCCCGATACAAAACAAGGGTGGTATCAAAGTGGACAGGAACAGATCTCCGCGAGACGATCAGTCCTATGATGTTGAAAGACGCTTCAGGACTCTCGAAGACAACAGTAGGGCCATAGGCAACCAGCCAAAATGGAGTAAGAACCATCATGACTCAGTGGGCTCTAACTTGGAAAATGTCAAACAAGGTAAGAGTCCCCTTAATGAATGGGTAAGAGTTCCTATTTGCTTGGAACTGAGCAGAATTCTGTGCATTAAAGACAATATAATTCTCAACAGGGCTAACATGTTCACGCTCTTTAATATCATCTCTTCACTTGCCGGGATCAATACTGAGGATCTACATTCGGTAGACTTCTCTGATAAATCGAGAAACGACAGGGTGATACTGTATCTTGCTACAATGGAAGTTAAAAAAGTGCTGGTTCAAAACACAGACATTCTGAAAACAACGCGCTTTGCAATAACTGCAGTTACTAGTCTGAATTCCGGAAGAAATGACAAGTACAATTCCGATGCCCATCCATCTTCCAAGACGGGTAAAACCAACAGCAACACGCCCACAACAGATGACAAATCTTCCCTCCATGCAAAACATGCAAGCAGCAAAACTGAGGGGAAACGGTCTCAGGGAACAAACGAAAACAGAAAGGATGAAGGGATGAAAAAAACAATCATAAATTTAGAATAGTGATAACAACTCAAAATCACTCAGGAAAACTCCCAGTGTGACCGGGAGGACTCAGGTCCACAAGATTGAGGAAAACTGGGATTGGCTCGCCAGCACACTTGGGCACAGATCATAATGAGAAAAGTTGGGAAATACCAACGCTGCGCCTAATGTTCTACTGGGAACATGGAACATGCGTGGGTTTCAAAATTTGTTGGGAGAAGGGAGTATTCGATTTGATGACTTTGATATTGTTTGTCTTCAAGAGACGTGGCTGCGGGCCTAACCCATTCTTCAAAGCTTTGTCACCATCCTTAACCCAGCAATTAAGGAGCTAAAGGGCAGACCTATGACTGGCGTTTTGACTGTGAACAAAGAGAGCTGTGACCGAAGAGTCAGATGGGTAAAGAACGTTTCACATCTGATTCAGATCCTTCTGCTGGAATACCAGGCTAGCGAGGGGGATACTACAAGGAAGATCTTACTCTGTAATTTATACTGGAACATCAAGGACCCGGCAGCAAAGGGATTCATCGAACAGTGTTTGGAAGAGATGGAAACTGCAATGATAGCAAACTCCAATTTGAACATTATTTTATGCGGCGACCAAAATATTCATTGCTTTGATAGATCCAATGCCTTAATAGATCACCAAACTAGCAACCTACAAGAACTGGAAACACAAGGATTGTTGTTCAGGAAAGAACTTCAATTGAGGAACATCTCTTTCCTAAATGGTGCTATAGTAGGGGAAATACCGTTAGGGCCAACTTGGAGGAGAGGGAAAGAATCCTACACATTGGATTATTTCTTCGCTTCCGATAATTATCATTCAAGCGTAGTGGCCATGACGGTCATTGAAACCCTACAAAGTGACCATAATATATTGAAGTTATGCCTCTCTCTGAGTGCCCAGACAACTCCTGCTATGGAAGTAGATATCCTGGATTTGTATCCTGGAAGAAATAGATTGAGGCTATGCTGTAATAATGTATTGGATCTAACAAGGAAATTAAGGAATACTGGGAGGCCGGATGACATAGACTACATGAAGATCTGCCTGTTTATCATGAGAACTTGGGCCCGGGGAGAAACAAAAGATTTAGCCACAGATACAAATTTGATCGTAAAGTGGATGAGCGGAAAAGGAACTTAAAGTGTCTAATAAGAGCTCATAAAAAAAATCCTGTAGTTTGTTTGTTTGTTTATTTTATTTAGTATAGCGCTCCAGACCCAGGGGTAAATGGGGGCTTAGGACAAGTTACAAAGTTACAGTATACAAGCGGTTATACAAATGTGGCGGGAATATGCCATATATAGTATGTACAGGCAGGTAGTAAGAAGCATTTCAGAGTATGTACAATATATACAATAAGAACTAAGCTTAATCTAACTAAGGGTTACCTTCTCCAGTAGCCAGCTGATGACTAGTTTTCTAAACAATTGGAAGGATTTGACCAGTTTAATATTCAGTGGCAGCGTGTTCCAAAGTTGAGGGGCGAGGACCGTGAAACTCGAGCCTCCCGCTCTTTTGGCGGTGAATCTGGGCACGATGAGGCTGAGGAAATTGGATGATCTGGTGACTCTTGTGTTGGGTTTAAGAGTGAGTTTGTTAGTCAGGTATTGGGGGGCTAGGTGGTTTAAGGCTTTGTAGGTGAGGCACAGGGTTTTTAGGTCAATTTTTTGCTGAATGGATAACCATTTGCAAGAAATTCTTGTGTGGGAAATGTGCTCCCTCTTGGGAATATTTAGTGCTGCTCTCAGTGCATTATTTTGGAGGATCTGAAGTTTCTTGATTATGGCTTGGCTGGCACCAAGGTAGAGGCTATTACAGTAGTCAAGCTTTGATTGTATAAGGGCTCTCGCCAGAATGAGGCAACTGTTTGTAGATAGAAACGGTCTACAGGCCCTGATTAGTTTACCCGTGTAGGCGGTGGCTGAGGCAGTCATGTTAACTTGTTTGGCAAGGTTGGTATTGGCGTCCAAGTAGAAGCCTAACGTTTTCACGTTTTTCACAACTGGGATGATGTTGCCATCTATGGTGAAGTTTGAGTAATCTTGGCTGAGTTTCTGTAGATTATTAGTGGACCCGACTAGGAGGAGCTCGGTCTTCTCATCATTCAGACAGAGGCCGTGTGTGGCCATCCATCCCTGAATGATGGCGAAGATTTTGTTAATCCTGGAAGCTTCAGTGTTATAGTTGCCAGAGATGGTGAGGAGTATCTGGGTGTCATATGCGTAGTTGGTGTAGGTGACACCCAGATGGTCCAGTTTATCAAAGAGGGGTTTCGTAAAGATGTTATAGAGGGTAGGGGAGACGCAGGACCCTTGTGGGACACCACAGGTAATGGGGATGGGGTCAGCTGCAGCCATAGATGAAAAACCCTCATAGTTCTGTTGGCTAGGAAGGATTGAATCCACATGACAGCAGGGGGGGAGAAGTGGGCAGCAGAATAGAGGTGGTTGCAAAGTATTTTGTGGTCAACCAGGTCGAAGGCTGCTGAAAGGTCTAAGAGGAGTAGGATAGCTGCTTTAATTTTGTCCTTGATGTCATCAATCTGGCTTTTAAGGTCAACAAGGGCAGTTTCCGTTCCATGTTGAGGGCGAAAGCCAGATTGACGCAGGCCTAGCAGTTTATTAGCCTCCTGGTAATCCTGGATTTGCAAATAGGCAACTCTGTTGAGGATTTTTAGCAGGAAGGGCACCGTGGTAATAGGCCTGTAGTTGGTGGGAATGGTTGGGTCAAGAGATTGTATTTTTAGGAGGGGGAGAACCCAAGACTGTTTTAGGTTGTTAGGTACAGAATTAGTAGAGAAGGATAGGTTTACTAGTTTGGAAATAAATGGGGTGAGGTCTCGCGCCGCGTCTTTGATGATCTGTGCGGGGCAGCTGTCCCCTTTAGAGTTAGAGGGTTTGAAGGATGCTATGATTTTTTGAATTTCAGGTATGGTAACCGGTTTAAATGTAAAGCCCGAAGTATTGCTAGTAGGTGTGGGTGCGCTAGGTATGACAGCGTTGCTATTTGATAGTTGTAATCTTTTAGATTCAATTTTATTTTGAAGACCAGTGATTTTGTTAGCTGATGCATTTTGGATGCTGGTGCACCATGCCTTGTCCTTCACGCAGGTATCGGTTGGAGGATTCGGATTCTCTAATTCTTTCAGGATGGAGAAGAGTTCTTTGGCAGATGATTGGGAATTGTTTATTCTGACATTATAGGCTTCTTTTTTGGTCCGGATTATCTCTTTCTTGTAGTGGGAGGAAATGGACGTAAAATTAGCTTTGTTTTCTGCAGAGGGGTTAGTTTTCCATATGGTTTCCAACTTGGCTTTCTTTTTTCTAAGAGTTTTGAGTTCCGGTGTGAACCAAGGGTTCAAGTGAGCTATAGGTTTGCATTTACGTTGCTTTAATGGGGCAACGGCATCAATAGTGCTAGTCAGGGCATCATTGTAGGAGTCGACTAGGAGGTTAAGGTCAGCGGTAGCTGGGATTGTGTTAAGAAGGGGGAGGACGAGTGGTGTTAGGGTCTCTGCGGTGATGTTGCGCTTGTTTCTCGTCAGGCAGGCTGGTGCGTAAGGGCACTGTTTTAGGTTAGGATTCTTTTGGTGGATGTCAAATAATATGAGGGAGTGGTCAGTCCATACAAGAGGTTGTGGGGCTTTGCAGGTGATGATGCAGTTGTGGGCTGCGACCCAGTCAATAGTTCTACCTTTCTGGTCGGTAGGTAGAGTAACGACTTGGGTGAAGTTGTGCTCAGATAAGGCGTTAGCCAAGGAGGCCGCCGGAGCGTTGTTAGGGTCATTAAGCCCTAGGTTGAAATCTCCTAGAATGATATTTTGGGAGTGGGGCTTGGAATTCTCTGCTATGAGAGAGGTAATGTCTTCCTCGAAGGAGCTTGTGGGGCCTGGGGTCCTATATATGATTTGCAGGGTGATGGTACTCTTAGGGGTAGTTTGTACTTTGATGGTGAGGAGTTCGCAGGACTTAAGCGGGGGGGAGGTGATGAGTCTGAAGTCGAGAGAGGACTTGAATATGATTGCTACACCTCCTCCGCAAGCGTTAGGTCTATCTGCTCTGAGGATGGCGTAGTTGTCGGGAATAGCGAGAGTGAGGTAGGGTCCTGCTGCTTCGTGTAGCCATGTTTCTGTGGTGGCAAGGAAGTCAAGGTCTCCTGAAAGGATAATGTCGGCAATTTCAGTGGGGTGGGCTACTAGGGATCTAACGTTGAGTAGTGCCCCTTTTAGAGGTGACGTGTTAGTGGCCTTGACGCTATCCTTAGTTGTGGACTTGGTCACCGATGCGGTAGGCAGCTTGACAAGTGTGGTGGGTAGTCTGGCGCCGAGTCTGTTATTGCGTTCCTGGAGGGTGGGCTTACTTGTGAGGTGGTGAGCCAGTGGATTGGGGTGGTGAAGGGTGAAGGCAGTGTGGTCAGCTTTAATTATGTTAGGGGTGCTAGGTAGGATATTATTTAGTGTGCCATTAATTATGGTGGTGGAGTGTTGGAGAGTGAGGTGTGGGAAGGGTGGGAGGGAAGGAAGGAAGGGTGTGGGACAGGGGATGGGGTGGTGTCTAGGGCAGCCTAATTTAGCTAGTCCATTGTTATATGGTATATAACTATTGCTGCTACATGGAATGCTGTTGTTTATGATGCAAAAAGGGAGCATGGTGAGCATGAGCCAAGGGAGCATAGTTGTAATTATGCAGTGAGTGGGCAGTTTGGTTGTTAGTACAGCAGAGTGCAAAGGAGGGCAGAACAGTTGCAGTAATTGCAGCGACAATCCTGGGATCGAGGTTGCTCCAATAGTTACAGAGCGAGCAGATCTAATTGTGCAACAACATGTAGGCTTAGGCTATGTTAGGAATTGCTACTAAAATGCAGAAAGGGCAATTCAAGTAATGCAGCAATATGTAGGTATAGGCTAAGTTCGGAATGGCTGCTATAGTGACATCATATGAAGCTATTAAGAAGATCAAAACAACTCATAATAATTGGATGAAACAATATAGGTACTCGCTGGTGCAATCAACAGCAGAACACATGTTGAAACTCATTGCTTCCAAAAATTCAAGGGAGATTTGACAAATGTTTAATTCACTGAATAGTCCACAACAGAGCCTTATAACGAACCCAAATTCAGCAAAGGATTGGACGGACCACTTTTCCTTTCTTTTTTCAAGGACGACAGACCAAACAGCGAAGGTCGCAGAGAACAGTTGTCTGAGTTGGACATTTGAGACCGAGAGGGAGGACATTGTTACACTAATTAAACCTGCAGTAGTTCAGGAGCTACAGGAACCGATGGCCTTACGATTTTGACACTAAAGAAGAACCCAGAGGAATGGGCGACCTTCCTATTCTATGTTTTCACTGATTAAAGCAAGATGTGTCATTCCGGCTTCATGGACAAAATCCATAATTGTGCCAATTTTCAAGAAGGGCGATAGACCTATCGCCCTCTTGGATGTTATTGGTAAGTTGTTTGCAGCCTTGATCTTGGACCATCTTGTTGACTGGAGCTGGAAATGTAAACATTGTGATCGCTGGCAAGCTGGTTTCGAGAAAGGCATTGGAACATTGCTGAATCTATTCTTTAATACTTAAAATTGAGAACTGCAAAGAAGAACAGAAAAAATGTATACCTGGTGTCAGTGGACTTTTCCCAAGCCTTTGATTAAGTCAACAGAGAAAAGTTCTGGCTCAAATTAAAATACTGGGAATGTCCTGCTGACTTGCATGAGGCAATTGAAGCTTTACACTCTGACACCAGTATCCAGGTGAAGGTAAATCAAAGGGGGACAAGATACACCCCATAAAAACAGGAGTGAGCCTTAAGCAGGGGTACTGTCTGGCTCCAGCCACCTTTAAGTTGTATATCTCTGATATGGGTGATGCGTTTGAGGGCATTAGATGTTTCCCACCATCTATTTCCAGAACTCCAGTCAACAGCCTGCTGTATGCGGATGATGTTGTCCTTCTCAATGAAACTCTGATTGGGCATCAGCGCCAATTGGATGCTTTGGTATGCTTTTTAATCCTCAAAGACCTGCGTGTAAACGCTGGCAAATCTGCAGTCCTGATCTTCGGGAACACAAAATGAAAGAACTTTAAATCTAAGGGTTGGTACTTAAATGGTGATCGAATTCAAGAAACAACAGAAATGCCCTACTTGGGGATACCTATTAATGCAAGTAATAGCGATGCCCCAAGGGAAGTATGTCTGAGACGTAAATTAAAGATTCTTACCACCCAGGCAAGACTGATCAAATTCAGATACTGTAAATGTTCTCTGACACCTCTGATAACTTTCTATAGCATGAAGGCTTTCCCTATTTTAACCTATGGGTCTGAATGTTCACTTCAGGTAAATTGGAAGCTATGGCAAATTTTAGAGGGTCTTTTTTGGCGACCGGTTCTTGGGCTCCCAAATTGTGTGCCAATGGCAGTGATAAGGAAAGAGTTAGGTTTGACCTCTCTTATTACCTATGTGAACTGGAAAACACTATCTTTCTACCGGAAATGTAAATTGCTGCCACAAGAAAGTGGCTTTATGCTGCTGGAGATGGCGATGGAGACAGAAAGAGAGCCCTTACTTGTGCAATGGGGTAACAAATGTCTGGATTTGTTGAATTGAATTGATACAACAGAGAAATTACTTTATGAAAATCCAGACTATGTTAAAAAAAACACTTGTACGAATATGACTGGATTGAGACCCTGGAGGCTGCACAATTGTCCAAATTTCATGGCAAATATTGTGTCTCAGCCAATAAGCGTGGAACAATCCCCAAATACTTGAGCAAGTTTCCTTCAGCAGCATTGCATCAGCAATTCCTAAGACTATAACTCAACATTTTCCTAACTAAAGAGATTCTTGAAGTTAGGAAACCAAAAGATACAAGAGGCTATGCTTGTAGACTTTGTGGAAATAAAAGGGAGTCACTTTGCCATCTGATACTGAGCTGCCATGCTGTGATTGACCCTTGACGAAACCTGCTATGTAAATTCTTTGAGAACAATCGAATTTTAACAAAAAAAGACATGTGGCTACTTTTGTTTCAAGGATCCAGGTTATCTATGACTTTTGCTTTATTAGAGTTAGTGACTATTATTATCACTAAGCTTGAAGGAAACAAGTGAATTCAATTGGTTGAATAAGTGACATGCTATGGTGGTTCTTTTTTTGGTGTTTTGATTGTTTGTTATTTGGTTGTTTGTTATTTATATATTTGTCATTTGTAACTGTTCTAAATTGTAAATGGCTAAAAAGCTTCTATTGTAGCTAAATGCCAATAAAGAAAAAAAAATGTCATTCACATTCATGAGATCGACCTGCATGTGAGGTGTCACTCCAGTCACATGCTTAATCTAAGGCAACGAGTCAAGTGTTTTAGATGTTGAGTCCAACTTGGAATAAGTGATTCAAAACCTGACTTACTCCGGTTTGTAAGTGAATGTATGTAATCCTGTTAGTGGATGCCCAGGAAAAGTCAGATGTCAGAATATTCACTCAGATGTGTCAAATCGAGTGGTTTCTGATGGAAACTGCTCATCCGATACAGAAGTTACAAGTACAGGACATCATATTGCAAAACATTGCAATCACCTTGTCAATGGACATATGTAGTTACAAATATGCAAATAATCAACATTGCAATTGCAAAATACTGTAATAAGCTAAATACAATTGTGTCAGCACATATCTCATATTCACAACAGTCCACAAAGTCTACTAACCTCTAAATCAGATTAAAGTGGTTTCCTTGGTTCACAGAAGACATGGGTACTTGTATGATGTTATATACCTGAGTTGGTTTGTTCATCAGGTAATTGTAAGTATTGAAATGCTATACTACACTCATTGTATTCATTAAATGGTATAAATCAATTTAGTTATTTCCTCAAATAGTCCAAAGGGGGCTGATGTTAAGGTTTCCCTCACCAAATAAATAGATGTAATTACAGGTAACAACTTAAAGTCGAATTCCGTGTTCATTCCTCTTGGGGATTGACTATCCATCTGGTCAATCCACATTATTTCTTTCTGCAAGAGAATTTTTCTGAGCTCTCCTCCTCTTCTAGGTAATTTGAATTGTTCTAGTATTATAACTTGCTTCTGTCCCCCACTGTATGATGAAATTCAATGAAGTGCTGGGAAACTGGAGATTGGTCAGATTTTGTTCTGATAGTCAATTTATGTTCAGTCCAGTGCGTCTTTGCTTTACCTGTTGTAATGCCCACATAATAGAGGCCACATTGACATCTGATGCCATAGATAACATTGGTTGAATTGCACGTAGCAGAGTGCTTTAACTGAATAACATTGCCTATGTCTGGATATTTTACAGTATTGCCCTTAATAATGCAGTTATAATGCCGGCAATTGGCACGTGTTTGTTCCTTTGAATTGTTGTTCCTTTGAGTTGTTCCTTTGAGTTGTAAGTGCATTGATATCTGCCCTTGTTACCATATCCCATATGGCTTGGCTCTTTTTGTAGGCAAAGGTGCTGTTGGAAAAAGCTACAACATGACTGGATCTAGGTGCCATTTGCTCCAGTTCTTCTTAATGATTCTCTTTATCTGGAAAATCTGGTGAGAGTATGTAGTCACATAAGCTAGATTTGAGGAAGATTCTTTTTTTTTTTAGTTATCAAACTTGATGCACGAGGAATCTCACTGGTCTTGTGTACTACTTGCTCAATATCAATCCTTGAATACCCTCTTTTGACGAATTTGTTAGTCAGTTCACATGATTTCTCTATAAATTGTTGGTTGTCTGAGATAATATGTTTGTATATTAGAAATTGACTGAAAGGATTACTTTGAATTGTTGACTTTGGGTGAAAGCTTGTTGCAAGTAAAATTCTATTTTTGTCAGTGGGTTTAGTATAAAGTGTCATTTGTAGTATTTCATCTTTTACATATACTTCCACATTTAGGAATTCTAATCTGGTAGGACTAAATTTATGGGTACATTTGATTCTTGGAGTGATTTGGTTTACATATTCATAGAATTCTTCCAATTCATCAACCGTTCCCCTCCAAATTCCAAACATATTATCAATGTAATGATAATAGCATTTGAAGTGTTCCATCCAATGTTCGTTGTTGAATATATATTCTTCCTCCAGAAATGCAATGTATGTGTTAGTGTAACTAGGAGCCATAGCGGCTCCCATTGAGGTATCTGTAATTTGTAAGAAGTAGCAATCTTCAAATCTAAAGAAAGGATTGCTTAGGCCAATCTTCAACAAGCTCAACACAAACATCTACAGGCCGATTCATGGAATAATTAGCGCGGCGCAAGTGGCCAAAAACATGCGATTCGCAGTGGAATAGCGAAAGTCGCAGTGCAAGTGCGAAAATCGCACGAAAAGCAGCGCACATCGATTCATGGAAGGCCGTGCGCGAGAAAACCATCGGATGTGCGCTAAAAAAGTGCGCGGCGCACGTTGGTGCACAGGCCATCTAACGGCGTGCGCCAGGTCACAGCGAAAATCGCACAGGCCACAGCGAAAATCGCACATAGCGCAATGCACACAACAAAAGTAGGCGGAACATGGGGCGTAACACTCGGAATGGGGAACAACTTGCCAAAATGTGGGCGTCACGGGGGAAGTACAGGGTGCAAGTGGGCGGAACGCCCCCACGCTCGCCTACAAAACGTATTCATGGAATCGAATAGGGCAAAAAAGCACACGGTCAAACCAGCGCACAGGCACAAACACGACCGCCACAAGAAAGCAGGCGGTAGCGTCTCTGTGCCTGTAATAAATGTGCGCCAAAAGGGGCGCCAACAAATAGCACCTATATACAGCTATGATGAATGTCCTATACTGTGGCCCTCCAGGACAAATGACGTGCAAAGGGGTATCCACAAACACGGACACCCGCTGACTGAAAAATAACATGTGCGTGTATTCCGGGGTGCGCGGGAACTTTCACACGCGATTTGGCAGGGTACGTGGATTTCAGGGGTGCGTGGGAAGTTCCACACGCGATTTGGCCGGGTACGTGCGCGGGAATTTCCACACGCGATTTGGCTGGGTACGTGGATCTCAGGGGTGCGCGGGAAGTCTCACACGCGATTTCGCAGGGTACGTGGATTTCAGGGGTGCGCGGGAAGTTCCACACGCGATTTGGCCGGGTACGTGCGCGGGAATTTCCACACGTGATTTGGCTGGGTATGTGGATCTCAGGGGTGCGCGGGAAGATTCACACGCGATTTGGCATGGTACGTGGATTTCAGGGGTGCGCGGGAAGTCCCACACGCGATTTGGCCAGGTACGTGCGCGGGAATTTCCACACGCGATTTGGCTGGGTACGTGTATTTCAGGGGTACGCAGGAAATTCTACACGCAATTTGGCTGTGTGCTGCCAGGTATTCCCTGTACACCCTCCACGGCCCCTGCAGGCAGCCGACACCACAGGGGACTACCCTGCACACCTGCTCATGTCACCCAGCACCCCCACCCCCCAGCAGTGTGGGGCACCCTCCACCAGGCCCCCACTCATGTCCCCTATCACCCCCACCCCCCAGCATCCAGGGGCACCCTCCACCAGGCCCCCACTCATGGCCCCCTGCACCCCCACCCCCCAGCAGTGCAGGGCACCCTCCACCAGGCCCCCACACATGTCCCCCTGCACCCCCACCCCACAGCATCCAGGGGCACCCTCCACCGGGCCCCCACTCATGTCCCCTATCACCCCCACCCCCCAGCATCCAGGGGCACCCTCCACCAGGCCCCCACTCATGGCCCCTTTCACCCCCACCCCCCAGCAGTGCAGGGGCAGCACCACCAGGCCCCCACTCATGGCCCCTATCACCCCCACCCCCCAGCATCCAGGGGCACCCTCCACCAGGGCCCCACTCATGTCTCCCATCACCCCCACCCCCTAGCATCCAGGGGCACCCTCCACCAGGCCCCCACTCATGGCCCCTATCACCCCCACCCCCCAGCAGTGCAGGGGCAGCACCACCAGGCCCCCACTCTTGGCCCCTATCACCCCACCCCCCAGCATCCAGGGGCACCCTCCACCAGGCCCCCACTCATGGCCCCTATCACCCCCACCCCCCAGCAGTGCAGGGGCACCCTCCACCAGGCCCCCACTCATGTCCCACTGCACCCCCACCCCCCAGCATCCAGGGGCACCCTCCACCAGGCCCCCACTCATGGCCCCTATCACCCCCACCCCCCAGCAGTGCAGGGGCAGAACCACCAGGCCCCCACTCATGTCTCCCACCACCCCCACCCCCCAGCAGTGCAGGGGCACCCTCCACCAGGCCCCCACTCATGTCCCCCTGCACCCCCACCCACCAGCATCCAGGGGCACCCTCCACCAGGCCCCCACTCATGTCCCCCTGCACCCCCACCCCCCAGCAGTGCAGGGCACCCTCCACCAGGCCACCACACATGTCCCCCTGCACCCCCACCCCCCAGCATCCAGGGGCACCCTCCACCAGGCCCCCACTCATGTCCCCTATCACCCCCACCCCCCAGCATCCAGGGGCACCCTCCACCAGGCCCCCACTCATGTCCCCCTGCACCCCCACCCCCCAGCATCCAGGGGCACCCTCCACCAGGCCCCCACTCATGTACAACGCATGTCCCCCTGCACCCCCAGCATCCAGGGGCACCCTCCACCAGGCCCCCACTCATGGCCCCTATCACCCCCACCCCCCAGCATCCAGGGGCACCCTCCACCAGGCCCCCACTCATGTCCCCCTGCACCCCCACCCCCAGCAGTGCAGGGGCACCCTCCACCAGGCCCCCACTCATGTCCCCCTGAACCCCCACCCCCCCAGCATCCAGGGGCACCCTCCACCAGGCCCCCACTCATGGCCCCTATCACCCCCACCCCCCAGCAGTGCAGGGGCAGCACCACCAGGCCCCCACTCATGGCCCCTATCTCCCCCACCCGCCAGCATTGCAGGGCACCCTCCACCAGGCCCCCACTCATATCCAACTCATATCTCCCACCACCCAGCAGTGCAGGGGCAGCACCACCAGGCCCCCACTCATGTCTCCCACCACCCCAACCCCCCAGCAGTGCAGGGGCACCCTCCACCAGGCCCCCACTCATGTCCCCCTGCGCCCCCACCCCCCAGCATCCAGGGGCACCCTCCACCAGGCCCCCACTCATGTCCCCCTGCACCCCCACCCCCCAGCAGTGCAGGGCACCCTCCACCAGGCCCCCACACATGTCCCCCTGCACCCCCACCCCCCAGCCACCATGGGCAGCCTCCACCAGGCCCCCACTCATGTCCCCTATCACCCCCACCCCCCAGCCACCATGGGCAGCCCCCACCAGGCCCCCACTCATGTCTCCCACCACCCCCACCCCCCCAGCAGTGTGGGGCACCCTCCACCAGGCCCCCACCCATGTCTACCACCCCCCCCACCCACCAGCCACCATGGCCAGCCCCCACCAGGCCCCCACTCATGTCTCCCACCCACCCCCACCCCCCAGCCACCGTGGGCAGCCTCCACCAGGCCCCCACTCATGTCCCCCTGCACCCCCACCCCCCAGCATCCAGGGGCACCCTCCACCAGGCCCCCACTCATGTCCCCCTGCACCCCCACCCCCAGCAGTGCAGGGCACCCTCCACCAGGCCCCCACACATGTCCCCCTGCACCCCCACCCCCCAGCATCCAGGGGCACCCTCCACCAGGCCCCCACTCATGGCCCCTATCACCCCCACCCCCCAGCAGTGCAGGGGCACCCTCCACCAGGCCCCCACTCATGTCCCCCTGCACCCCCACCCCCCAGCAGTGCAGGGCACCCTCCACCAGGCCCCCACACATGTCCCCCTGCACCCCCACCCCCCAGCATCCAGGGGCACCCTCCACCAGGCCCCCACTCATGTCCCCTATCACCCCCACCCCCCAGCATCCAGGGGCACCCTCCACCAGGCCCCCACTCATGTCCCCCTGCACCCAGGTTCTCACAATCCCCAATCATGTGCGTTATGGTCAGCCTCCACAGCCAAAAGGCCCTACCAAGTAACCCATTCACCGACATGGAAATGGAAATTACATGTTACACCCCCAATGTTCATAAAGCAAATGAACCCATGTCCGTCACACACAATGGTTGCAATTGAATGGGAAAAGACCCAACATGACATGCATGAAACCAATGAGATGATACCACACAGTGAAGTAGGAAAACAAAATTGTATTAAAAAAAAATTGAATGCAAATGAAATGAAACAAACTACAATGGCAATGAAAAAAAGATAAGCTGCATGTCTGTCCAAAAAAATCAAAACTACAAATCCAAATCCAAAAAAATGTTGTCCAAAGTCACATTAAAAATAAAATCAATCCGAGAGAGAAAAATAAATGCAAAGACCATTGCTCGATGGTGAATAAATAAAAAATAAAAAATAAAAAAAACAATCCAATGAAGAACTATGTACAAAACATCCAAGGGTCCATGAGCCCAACTGAACAAAGGAAACCTACAAAAAACCCTAACTAAAATGCAACTATATACAATAAGTGGAGCAGTGTCCGTCGACTCCAAATCATAAGAAGAAACAAAGGAAACCTAAAACTAAAGAACTATATACAAAGGCGGCGGGCAATTCCAGCGGCTCACTCCGTGGTGTTCCGGGCCAGGGCATCATCAAACTCCTCGTCTATGTCCCGGAGGCGTTCCTGTTCCATGGCCCCGAGGGTCCGCAGGGACGTCCACAGGGACGACGCCATCTGCTCCTCCAACCCGCCTCAGGGCCCTCCGCATGGAGTTCTCCGCCCTGACCATCGTGAGCCGCGCCTCTTCCGCCCGCCGCCGCTCCGCACCTATCTGCTGGCCCAACCGCAGCCACATGGAAGACACTTCCTGTCCTGGGTCCTCCTGCCCTCCGGCCGATGCCTGCCCCTCCGATGTTGATGGCCCCGAGCCATGATGCCTCCCACGTTGACTCTGGTGCTGCCTCCGACGCAACTTCCTCTGCCAGCACGACGGCATCCAGGCTGATGGAATCCACCGACGCCGTCGTGCACGTGCCCTGCCTGATGATGCCGTCACATCCTCCATCTGCTGGGGTACAGTTGCTGTGGTGTCCACCCCTGCTGGACCTCCGACTCCCGACTGTGGCAGGGATGGGATCCCCACCGAGCTTGCTGCATTGGTCAGGGCAGGTCCACAGGGGGCCCTGGTGGCATCTGGGACAGAAGACGGCAAGGAGAACGACCGGCGTATAGCCTCCACAGAGGAGGAGAGGGCCGCCAGATTTGCCGACACATCCAGGAAACCCCGAACATGGAAGAGCCCAATTGGGCCACGTCGGCACGGTGCTCTTTGTGATGACGTGCGTGCTCCTCCCGGGAAGCACGAACGTCATCACGAATTGCACCCGCGTGCATCGCGACGCCAATCAGGACCTACGCCATACGGCCACGGGTCCCCTCATCCACATGGACTTCCCCTCTACCTGATGACGTTCCTGGGACGGGGCATCCCTGCTGGTGCATGGTGGTGCACTCACAGGGTCAGGGACAGCGACATGCACAGGCCCCTCCACGGTGACCTGTGCTGCCTCCTGCCCCTGGCCCTGGACTGCACCACTTGCACCAGCAGGGATGCCCCCACCAGGCCCCATGTGTGCCTCAGTGGCGGCCTCCTCCTCCTCTGTCGAAACCACCAACCTGGATGGCTCCTCACCGTCTTCCGCCATAGTAGGCCCCTGTGGGGGC
This sequence comes from Ambystoma mexicanum, assembly GCF_040938575.1. NCBI lineage: Eukaryota > Metazoa > Chordata > Amphibia > Caudata > Ambystomatidae > Ambystoma > Ambystoma mexicanum. Next base: position 387,260,094 of record NC_090941.1, read on the forward strand.
TCACCCTTCCCTTTCGCTGCAGCCGTGGGGGCATCCCCGCCGCCTTGCTCCACAGCGCCGTCTCCGCCCTCTTCTTCACTAGCCGCTGCGTAGAGGGAGACATATAACACAAGCATCAGGGTACTGTACAATGGTCCCCTAGACAGGAAGCAATAGCAGATGAGTACCACTGTCAAAGTACACTTCCATCATGTCCCTCCACAACACATGGGTCAGTCCAGGCAAAACACACACAGTAACAGGCATGGTGCATGCCATGGACATTTCCATACATGTCCAATGGACTCTTGAAACATACAATGATATGGAACTCACATGCATCATGGGTCATGCCTATCACATGCACACACTTCACCTCAGTCACATCCATCTGTCCTCATACACCCCAAACACAGCGGATACAAGGATAACTAGGCTGCATCAGTGAATCTGTGCATTGTCACACACATGTGTCATGCATCCATGGCATTCACAAGTCACAGACACGCAGGTCAGGCACACAAACATGGCTACCATATATGTACCTGGCATCAGCACCCATCCCTCACCCCCACCCATGTCCAGGAACTGGCATGCTCTCATGTGTAAAATCTGCATAGGGCTCCCCATGTCGCTTTTAAACACATGCAACAACCATGTGGTTCACACATTACTGGTCGCACATGCATTACCGTGATGTCCCTGCACACATACATGCATACATGGCCTATGTCACACATACAGGCAAGTATCAGACAACCAGCACACCGCAACATGCCCTGTCTCACACAGCAATGCTTGGCCACTTACCGCTCAACTCCAGACGGGTCTCCCTCTCAAGGATCTGGGCGTGGAGCGCTGGGCATACGCGTTCCAGGACCCTCATCTGGATGGAACTCATGCGGCCCCGGCCCCCCTCCACGAGGCGCCGGGCCTTCACGAGGGTCCTGGACCTCAAGTCCTCCCAGTGCTTCTTGATCTTCTGGACGTCGCGGGTTGCCACCCCCTCCACGTTGATGGCAACCACACAGTCGGCCCAGATCCTCTCCCGTCCTTCCTTGCTGGCGCGGGACGATCCAAAGAGGGAAGTGAAGTGAAGCTGGTGCCCCTCTGCCCCTCTGGCCTGGGGTTGCCACTGGTGCCAGATGTCGAAGTGCCCGAAATGACAACCCCAGAGGCAGGAGTGGGTGGGCAACTGGGTCCTGGGGCTGGGCTGTGGAACGATGTTATCCCAGTCAGGAGTCTTCTGTTCCAGCAGGGGTGGACACAGCAACTGGACCCCTGCAGATGGCTGATGTGCAGGCACCAAATGGCAGGGCACGGTGGCAGCAGGCAGGCAGGCAGCAGCAGATGGCACGTGGGAGGCTGCTCGGGGCACTGGGGGGCAGTAAATCGGCCTTCTGGGCAGGAGAGTGGTCTTCCGTGTTTTTTCGCGTGGCCAGCTTGATACGGAGTGATTTGGCACGTGAAAATCCTGCACGTCAGCGTGAAATTCGAGGAAAGGCCCTTAGCGCGTAAGCGCGTCAGCACGCATACGCGATTCTATTGGACCAAAGGCCCTCAGCACGTAAGCGCATCTGTGACGTGACCCGCACGGGTGTTTCCCTCATAGCACGTGATGACGGAGCACACGTGGAAAGACTGCACGTCAGAGTGTCATCGCGTGTAATTGGACAAAAGTGCACGTACACGCGATTGGCCTATGTACGTGTATTTCAGGGGTGCGCAGGCACTTACACACGCGAGTACATCAGCGCACGTGTATTCCGGGGTGCGTGGAAATTTCCACACGCAATTGGCCTGGGTACTGGATTTCAGTGGTGCGCGGGAAGTTTCACACGCTCGCCTACAACACGCGCAAAGAAACACGTATGCCAGTAGGAAGCAGGCATACGTCGACCCGCGACACATAAATTTGCGCGCAAAAAACTAACAAGCTCAGACGCCAGGATGAATATACCGTTCCTAGCAGCAGTGGCCGTGGGCTACCAAAGGAGGAGGAGGAGGATAGTCAGGGCCAGAATTTTCACACCCAGAACCATCCTTTTCGGGATGCCTGATGACCAGGTGTATGGGAGGTACAGGTTTCCACCACACATAATACTGGACCTGGTGAGTGAATGGGAGGATGACCTCACATCACCCACCCTGTGCTCCCAAGCACTCAGCCCCCTGGAGAAGGTCCTCAATGTACTGCACTTCTTAGCCACTGGATCATTTTAGCGGACAAGTGCCATAGTGAGTGGGATGTCACAGGCCACGCAGTCACGCTGCCTACACCAGGTCTTGAACATCATCACTGCACGCCCATCAGTCCGCAGGCACATATACCTGCCCAGAACACCTGCAGAAAGGCATGCTGCCGCCCTGGATTTCTACGGTGTGGCACGATTCCCTAAAGTGCTAGGTGCCATCGACTGCACCCATGTGGCTCTACGTCCCCCCAGGGCATCTGAGCACATCTATAGGAACCGTAAGCACTGGCATTCCATCAACGTGCAGGTAGTTTGTAATGCCAAGGGAATCATCACCTCAGTATATGCCAACTATCCCGGGTCCACCCACGACAGCTTCATTTACCGAATGTCCACCCTAAGCCGGGACCTAGAAGCTGGGCGGCATGGCGATACTAGGCTGCTTGGTGAGTATGAATGCCACTGCACATGCATGCATGTCAGAAACTGAGCAAGGTCACAACCCCACCAATGATACCCATCACCACCTCCACAGGGGACAGTGCCTACCCTCTCAGCCCCCACATGATGACGCCAATTCGGAACCCCACCACGCCACCCGAGGTAAGATATAACACAGCCCACATTGCAACCCGGGGCATAGTGGAGCGCACATTCGGAGTGCTTAAGTCACGCTTTCGCTCCCTTGACCGTTCTGGCGGGCAGCTGTTATACGCTCCCCCAGTAGTGTGCAGGATCATAGTGGCAGCATGTGTCCTGCACAACGTTGCAACACGCCGGGGCCTGACCGTGGACATGGTGGTGCCCCCACATCCCCAACCACATGCACGCCCGCTGCGCATGGGAGGGGAAAGGGCACGGGGGGAGGCAGCCCGTACACAGCTAGTGGCTAATTACTTCACATAGAAATCACACCCCTGTGGAGTGCACACTGCCCTGGCACATACCATCTGACAATCAATGATGACTCAACCTGACACTGATCCTGAATGTCTGGAGAATCAACCGTCAAAACCAGATTGTTCACCTGGAAGTGTTACAATGTGTGCATCCCTACCTACACAGACACCACCAATGCAGTTTCGTGAAAAAACACATTCATGCAGCTAAAATGAATACCCACTTGCAAAATGCAACATGAGTGCCATGTCACCCAACCCATCCCCAGCACCGCCACACGACACACCGTGCCATGTCATGCTATGTGCAGGTAAACAAAGTAATCCCCACCTCATGACACAAGTGTCACAAAGTACAGTGTCCCTAATTGAAACTCGCGACACCTGAAATGCTCACAGTAATGCAGGACCAACAGCACACTTGAGCAGGTATTTAGCAATAACACGTATCAGCTACTGACCCTCAAAACTACCATTAACATGACATTACGAATGTAAGGAATCAGTAGTCTCACCACCTGGAAATGCCTGCACTCCCACCACTTCCAACTGTACAGTGTTGCCGCCATGTAGAGTTGTAGGTGCACTGCTGCCAACATGGACCCCATCTCCAAAGTAGAGGGCCTTGTGTAGACATGAGGAAAGGACCTGCAAATTAGGAGGTAGACATGGATGATGAGTTACACATCAATGAAACATGCAGTGTACAACACAACAGCAATATGCACTAGGAATGTATACACAGTATTGACTAGACTACCCACACATGTAGTGGGAGTCCAATGTCACCATGTACGTCAATGTCACTTGGGCACACCCTTTGCAAGCCCATGGAAACAGGAAGCAGGAGGGGTGTGTGTGACAAAAACCCAAGCATCTGGACCAAATACATGACAAGCCTGCATGTGCCCAGCCACAATGCAGCGTATGCCCACGGGAGCCACACAAGGCAACACACTGTCCCGAAAAAAAAAAAATCAAAAATGGCCATTAATGGGCCCGGGGGGGTTGGGGAGGCCACCCAGGAGGTCCGAGGACAGGGTGCACACCAAAACCCACCTGTGTGGATCTTGCGAAAAAAAAACACCTCCATGGGCTCATGGCCCACACGGCTACCCTATTGTGGGAGTATCACTGCTGTCGCTATTATCACCCTGTGCAGCTGCATCCGGAGGTGGTGGCACTATGGGAGGCAGCCCACGCAAGGCCATAGTCTGTTCCTCCATGGCTGCAAGCATGCGGGTGTGGTAGGTCTCGTTCTGGAGGATGAGTGTGCGGAGGTCCCCATGCAACAACTCACGGGATGCCCGGACCTCCGCCCTAGTTGCCTGCATCTCAGATGAGAGCGTACGGGTGAGACGCTCCAGCTGCTGTTCTGTCCTTCGGTTTGTTGAAGCCTCAAGCTCAACAAGAGTCGTCCTGAGGTGAAGGAGCTCCAGCCTCAGGGCTTCCCTGTGGCCCTGGGACTCTATGGAGATGGCTTCCTGCAGAGTCGCCAGTGCCGCCCGCCTGTCCCTGTTGGACGCCAACATGTCCTCCCTGTGTGACTGGCAGATGAGTCGGTTGCCTGCTGTAGTCGCTCCATCAGCCTTTCGGGGGGGACAATGGAAGTGGCCACCCTATCCATGGCCTGAGCCATCATCTCTGATGATGCTGCCTGTTGGGTTGCCATACCGTAAATGGATTGCTCCCATGCGGTATTGCCAGGTGGCGTACGGCCACCACGTCGGCGGGCACCACACCTGTCTGGGGCAAGGCGAACTGCGCCTTGCTGTGCCGGCACTGCCTGAGGCTGCAGGACTGCATTCCCCCTCTGATCTGCTGGCCCAGGAACAGGATCAGATGTCACGGAGTGTGACCCTGCATCCGTAACCACCAAAGGCGTAGCTGCCAACACTGACATCCCCATTTAGAGTTCTGACCCTGGTGCAGGTGGGTGGGACAGAACAGAATCCCTCCCAGGAACACTCACCTGCGACGGCACGTAGGTCTCATCATCCGAATCAACACCTGAGTACAGCTCGGGGGAGGTGCAGCCAGAGACACCCCTTGAGAGCACGACCTGCAGCAGTTGTGGGTTCTCACCCACCACCACACCACGTCCCTCACTGGTGGTCGGTCGGCCCTCAGACCCCTCCTGGGTCTGCACCATCTCCACAACCCCAGCAGTATCAGGTGCGTCTTCCCCTGCAAAGACATAAAAGCAAACAAATGGAAACAGGCATTAGCACCATGACACACAATGAGTGCTGAGAAGCAACAGAACCAGTACTTGATTGGCACATGTCCCACATGACTAAAACCCTCCCATGCATGCACCCTCACTGCGTATGAAGGGTAGGCAAATGGCACACACTGATGACACCAAGATAGAAGATGAACACATTTTCTGCATGCTGCCTGGCAGTGGCATCACAAATTGGCCTGTGATTGCCAGGTGAAATACACATGCCATCACACAGATGGCATGTACCATTGCTATTGAGTGAAGATGGAGAGGAGGGCAGCACTTATTCATTCAGTCCAGTTCCCTCATGTAATAGCTTTTCTAATTCAAACAGGTCTGATTTTTCACCTGGAGCTGCCAGTCCAAAATGGTCCAATTGCACAGGGACATGTCTAAACAAATGATATCCAGGTAACAAAGTCACTCCACTTTACCATAGCCATGTCAGACATGTGACTAGAGGACTGAGAAATGCCTAGTAAAAGTGGTGGAATGCAAACAATGTGCCTGAATGAACAGAGAAAAATAAGCAACAATGTTGTGGCAAGGTGACACTTCAAGGGCAACTGGCGTGCAGTTGGGCTAGATGTCTACTGTTGGCAGAAGGGATACTGCTATGGCCAAATGCTGCTGCGCAGAATGTATTGCATGAAGCACATGGGTGACCCAAACGACTCAGGCGCACACACCCTCACCTGGCACACAAACAGAAGCCCTCACACACACACCATGCACATTGATGACACACACATGCATGTGCACTCACCGGACAATGCCTCATAATCAGGCAGATCTCCCACGCCTTGGATCTGTTCCTCTATGACGTAGGTCCCAGCGACTGACTCATGTGGAGTGAGTTCCATGTCTTCTACTGGAGACCCACCTCCAGTCACTAGAGTTGCGGCATGACTTGAGGCCAGCTTATTCTTTGCCCTGCGCTTTAGGTCATTCCAGCGCTTATAGCAATAATTGGCTGTGCGCCTCACGATTCCAAGGGCACTTACGATGTCCGCAACGGTCTGCCAGTGTGCCTGGCGTTGTGCAGGTGTGGTCTTGGATCCTGCAACAATGACCATTTCGTTATCATGTGCGGACACATACTCGACAAGTGCATTCAGTTCGGCATCCGTCAAGCTGGGCTTCCTCAACGGGCCGGACTGTGTAGCCGTGTCTGGGGCATCAGCCTGTGCCGGATGAGCACTCTTCCTCTTCCGCTTGGAAGGTGGTGGTGATCCTGAGTGTCCTACGCCGCTCTGGACACTAGGGGCAGGAGCCCTGGTGGACTCTGTATCAGGAGTGTGGGATTGCACACTCAGCATGGGAGTTGGTGCAGGCATTGGCTCAAGTGTAATGGTGTCAGGGGGAATGTCAGCAGGATGGACTAGGACCGACACTGTCCTGGCTGGGTGTGTGAGAGCTGGGGTGGATGGAGCCGCAGCTGCCCCTGCAGCCTCTCCACCCTGCCTACTTGGGACAGCAGATGACCTTGCTGCCCCTGATCCACATGGCCTGATGACATCAACGTGCACCAGCGCACGTGTCATAGGCCTGCTGACCTGGAAGTCAGCCATGGAGTCAGCCAGGTCTGGTGCCACAATGGGCTGGTCCAACAAGGGCTGAGCATGGATGGTGTCAGCCACATCAGCCTCAACCAGGGGGGTCGGGGGGGATTATGGGTGCCCTTGACTGGTCCTCCACACATGGGGGGACAGGGTCACCCTGCAAGTAATGACCACGTCCCCTACCGGATCCACTACGGCCACCACTTGTGGCCCGTCCACCTTTGCCACCCTTACGGATTCCTCGCCTCCCAACCATGGCACTGATGTTAATGTGCGTATGGCAGTGGCTGTAAACTATTGTCCTGGGCAATTGGGGGTCAAAGGATTTGGGTACCAGATGGTAATTGTACCCTAGTGCTCTAGCAAGGCTGAATGTGACCCCTGGGGAAAGTTGACGGGTCACGCAACGCGCAGGAAGCCCAAAAAAGGGAGATGACGTGCACGCAACCCCTCCTAGACCACGTGTGCGGATAAAAAAACCTGCACTACGCTGTGGCACCCAGTAACACAAGAATGAACGTATGCGTGTCACACGCAGCCTAGAATGACCTCTGAAGGGGTAGGCTACACACGGGGCAAGCACAGATGTTAGATACGTGCGTGACTCACCGTCTGCCAGGAAAAAGAGCGTGAAAAAGAAGCGCGTGTGCGCGTTGGCAACACCGCCGCCAAAAGAAGAATTGTACGCTGTCTGAGGAGACAGGACAACAGTAGAAGGGAACGCTGTTTGAGGGAACAGGCGCAGGAAAACCAGAAAAAGAGAAAAAAGAGAAAAAGCTGTCAGAGGTAACAGGGAGTACGAACTTGAAACGCCGTGAAGTAAATCGCGTGTGAAACGACAAGAAGTACAGATTTCACCCACTCGCTCTCCACGAAAAGCACGTGCAAGGAAGTGGTGTTCTACACGTACCTTTTATGCAGGCCCACACATCCAGCGTCACTTCCGCGTGTACGCGCTAGGGCCATTTCCACCAATTACACGCTTTGTCACTTCCGCGTGTATGCGCTAAGGCCATTTCCACCAATTACACGCTTTGTCACTTCCGCGTGTAGGGCCATTTCCACCAATTACACGCTTTGTCACTTCCGCGTGTACGCGCTAAGGCCATTTCCACCAATTACACGCTTTGACACTCGGACGTGTCTTTCATTTTTTTAACACGCAACATTTCAAACGTGTGCCATATTCAACGTGCACGTGACTTCATAGACGCGCATACGCTGGTGGCCTTTGGGCCAATGAATGTACAGACGTGTGCTGACGCGCTTACGCGCTAAGGGCCTTTCCTCGAATTACACGCAGACGTGCTGGATTTTCACATGCAAAATCACTCTGTATCAAGCTGGCCACGCGTTCACACACGGAAGACCACGCTCCTGCCCAGAAGGCCGAATTACTGCCCCCCAGAGCCCTGAGCACGCTCCCACCTGCCATCTGCTGCTGCCTGACTGCCTGCTGCCCACGTGCCCTGCCATTTGCTGCCTGCACATCAGCCAGGGGTGCTGTTGCTGTGACCACCCCTGCTGGAACCGAAGACTCCCGACTGCTTTTCCATCGCCCCACAGCCCAGCCCCAGGACCCAGTTGCCCACCCACTCCTGCCTCTGGGGTTGCCATGTCAGGCACTGCAACATCTGGCACCAGTGGCAACCCCCGGCCAAGGAGGCAGAGGGGCACCAGCTTCACTGCCACCGAAGTTGGTGTCCTGGTGGAGCATGTCCTGGGGCAGTATGATGCCCTCTTCGGAAGTTTGCGCGCCGACAAGGAAGGACGGACTCGGATCTGGATGGACATCGTGACTGCCATCAATGCGGAGGAGGTGGCAGTCCGCGACTACGAACGTGTCAGGAAGCGCTGGGAGGACTTCAGGTCCAGGACCCTCAACAAGGCCCGGCGCCTCCTGAAGGCAGCGGATGCTAAAGGGCGCCGGGGCCACTTGTCGGAAGATCAGATGAGGGTCCTGGAACGCATATCCCCAGCGCTCCACGTCCAGGTCCTTGAGAGGCAGACCCGTCTGGAGTCGAGCGGTAAGTGTACATGCATACTGATTGTAAGCTGTGCGTGTGGTGTGCCAGGACTGTGCAGGTTGAACATGTATTTTTATGTGGGCAAGTAGGGGGGGTGTACAGGGCCATGAGGGTGACACATGCGAGGGGTCTCATGTGTGACACATGGATGGTGCTTATGTGTGTGGGCTTGCATGGCACAGGATGTGGAGGAATGATTGTCAGGTGTGACATGGATGTCGATCGGAACACTGCGACAGTTGGCGGAGGTGTACACATGCATGCAAGTTTGGTGGTGTGTGTGCATGTGTAGTGTACGCCCTATGTTGCATGTGATGTGTGGATGACCTTTGGCTGCTCATGCTGTTGTATGTGAATGGAAGGTGCTGGCTGTTGCAATATGGCTGTGGTATGGCTCATGTGTGCAAGTTGAAATGACATGTGTGTTGGGGATTGTGATGCCATGTCTGAGGTTTACCAATGCCACTCATGTATGACTGTCATGTGTGTATGAGTCCATTGGACAGTGCCCTGATGCCTGTGTTTTCTTTCTCCCTGTCTGCAGCGTCCACTGTTGAAGAGGGCGGAGAAGGTGCTGTGGAGCACAGCGGGAGGGGTCGCACCACCAGCCGGAGACGCAAGGCCCGGATCCCCTCCCAGGTTCTGATCTCGTCGGGGAGTGAGGATTCCGGTGCCGTGTCCCAGGCCGCAGCTGCCGAGGGGAGGTCCAAGAGGCGGAGGTCAGAGTTGGACTCCTCGGCAGCAGAAGGGGCAGCTGGGACCCCACAGGGCCCAACGGAGGAAGATTGCACGGAGTCATCCAGGTTGCTGGGGGGTTTGGAGGAGGGGGAGGCCGTGCAAGCGACAGAGGCTGGAGGTGGGGATTCCACTGGTGCTAGTGGTGCAGTGCAGGATCTGGGACAGGAGGCAGCACAGGCCGCCGCGGAGGTGCCTGTGTGCAATCCTGTCCCTGCTCCTGTACTGCATCATCTTGCACCAGCGGGGATGCCTACCTCCAGACCCGTTCTCAGGGAGGGGATTGGCTTACAACACCTGGCCTTCCTCTCCCTGCGGATGTGGCTATCCTGCACCAGGTTGAGCCTGTCCAGGGTGGGGTTGCGTTGCGTCAACGGGCCATGCGAGCTGACCTGCAGTCTTTTCATGATGAGTCTGCACGTCTTCTCACATGGCTCGTTGACTGCGTTGACCCACTGGGACAGCTCACCAGGGCTGGATTCCTCCATTTCCTGGACCTTGTTCCGACCCCCTCCTCCACGGAACCCCCTATGCCCCAGTCGTCCTCCATGCCATCTTCCCACCCATGTGTCACCTGGGTGCCCTGTGGAGCTGCCTCCGACCGTGCGGCCAGGCTGGTGGACAACAGATCCCTGCCACAGTCGGGAGTCGGACGTCCAGCAGGGGTGGCCACATCAACGACTGCACCCCAGCTGGAGGAGGATGTGCAGGCACCATCGGACAGGGCACATGGACAGCAGCAGCTGCAGCAGCAGGAGGCTGTAGGTGGGAGCCACGATAGCTCGGGGCCTTCAACATCGGAGTGGCAGGCATCAGCCGGAGGGCAGGAGGACCCTGGACGGGAAGTGTCTTCCATGTGGCAGCGGTTGGGACACGCCATAGATGCGGAGCGGCGGCGGGTGGAAGAGGCGCGGCTCATGATGGTCAGGGCGGAGAACTCCATGCGGAGGGCCCTGAGGCGGGCCGAGTGCCTCGAGGCAATCCGCAGGGTGTTGGAGGTGAACATGTCGGCGTCCTTGAGGACCCTCGGGGCCATGGAACAGGACCGCCTCCGGGACATAGACGAGGAGTTCGATGATGCCCTGGCCCGGAACACCACTAAGTGAGCCGCTGGACTGGCCCGCCGCCATTATATATAGTTATTTAGTGATAGGTTTCCTTTATAGTTTATTTTTATTTGGAGTCGACATACACTGCTCCACCTTTTGTATATAGTTCCATTTTAGATTAGGTTTTTTGGTAGGTTTCATTTCTTCTGTTGGGATGATGGACCCTGAATACTTTGTACATAGTTGGACTTTGGATTTGGACATTTTTTTTACTATGAATATTTTTTCCCATGGAGCAATGGTTTTCTATTTCTTTTTTCCCTTCATTTCCTTTTTATGGAGTTGAACTTTGGAAGAAATTCTTTTGGATTATCATTTATTGATTTTAATTTGAAAAGGGACAGCCAGCTTAATTGTGTTTTTTTTTAACTTGTGTATTTTGTTTAATTTTGATTGCCATTACTGTTGTTATTAATACATTATTTGGATTTTTTCATTCTTCAATGTGTGGTTTCATCTCATTGTTTTCATGCATGTCATGATATGGGTTTTCAGGTTCACTTGCAACCATTGTGTGTGTGTGATTTACATTGTTTCCATTGGAGTAGTAGCATGGGCGCATGTAATACTTGGTTGTGTCTGCTGGGGGGTGGGTGTGGTGGGAGACATGAGTGGGGGCCTGGTGGGGGCTGCCCATGGTGGCTGGGGGGTGGGGGTGATAGGGGACATGAGTGGGGGCGTGGTGGGGGCTGCCCATGGTGGCTGGGGGGGTGGGGGTGGTGGGAGACATGAGTGGGGGCCTGGTGGAGGCTGCCCCTGCACGGCTGGGGGGTGGGGGTGATAGGGGACATGAGTGGGGGCCTAGTGGGTAATGCCCATGGTGGCTGGGGGGTGGGGGTGGTGGGAGACACGGGTGGGGGCCTGGTGGGGGCTGCCCATGGTGGCTGGGGGTGGGGGTGATAGGGGACATGAGTGGGGGCCTGGTGGGGGCTGCCCATGGTGGCTGGGGGGTGGGGGGGTGGTAGACATGGGTGGGGGCCTGGTGGAGGGGGCCCCACACTGCTGGGGTGGTGGGGGTGGTGGGAGACATGAGTGGGGGCCTGGTGGAGGCTGCCCATGGTGGCTGGGGGGTGGGGGTGATAGGGGACATGAGTGGGGGCCTGGTGGGGGCTGCCCATGGTGGCTGGGGGGTGGGGGTGGGTGGGAGACATGAGTGGGGGCCTGGTGGGGGCTTCCCATGGTGGCTGGGGGGCGGTGGGTGGTCGACATGAGTGGGGGCCTGGTGGGGGCTGCCCATGGTAGCTGGGGGGTGGGGGTGGGTGGGAGACATGAGTGGGGGCCTGGTGGAGGCTGCCATGGTGGCTGGGGGGTGGGGGTGTTGGGAGACATGAGTGGGGGCCTGGTGGAGGCTGCCCCTGCACTGCTGGGGGGTGGGAGTGATAGGGGACATGAGTGGGGGCCTGGTGGGGGATGCCCATGGTGGCTGGGGTGGGGGTGGTGGGAGACATGGTTGGGGGCCTGGTGGGGGCTGCCCATGGTGGCTGGGGGGTGGGGGTGATAGGGGACATGAGTGGGGGCCTGGTGGGGGCTGCACATTGTGGCTGGGGGGTGCGGTTGGTAGGAGACATGAGTGGGGGCCTGGTGGAGGCTGCCCCTGCACTGCTAGGGGGTCGGGGTGATAGGGGACATGAGTGGGGGCCTGGTGGGGGATGCCCATGGTGGCTGGGGGGTGGGGGTGGTGGGAGTCATGGGTGGGGGCCTGGTGGGGGCTGCCCATGGTGTCTGGGGGGTGGGGGTGATAGGGGACATGAGTGGGGGCCTGGTGGGGGATGCCCATGGTGGCTGGGGGGTGGGGGTGGTGGGAGTCATGGATGGGGGCCTGGTGGGGGCTGCCCCACACTGCTGGGGGGGTGGGGGTGGTGGGAGACATGAGTGGGGGCCTGGTGGGGGCTGCCCATGGTGGCTGGGGGGTGGGGGTGGGTGGGAGACATGAGTGGGGGCCTGGTGGGGGCTGCCCATGGTGGCTGGGGGGTGGGGGTGGTGGGAGACATGGGTGGGGGCCTGGTGGAGGGTGTCCCACACTGCTGGGGGGTGGGGTGGTGGGAGACATGAGTGGGGGCCTGGTGGGGGCTGCCCATGGTGGCTGGGGGGTGGAGGTGATAGGGGATATGAGTGGGGGCCTGGTGGGGGCTGCCCATGGTGGCTGGGGGGGTGATAGGGGACATGAGTGGGGGCCTGTTGGGGGCTGCCCATGGTGGCTGGGGGGTGGGGGTGATAGGGGACATGAGTGGGGGCCTGGTGGAGGCTGCCCATGGTGGCTGGGGGGTGGGGGTGGTGGGAGACATGAATGGGGGCCTGGTGGAGGCTGCCCCTGCACTGCTGGGGGGTGCGGGTGATAGGGGACATGAGTGGGGGCCTGGTGGGGGATGCCCATGGTGGCTGGGGGGTGGGGGTGGTGGGAGACATGGGTGGGGGCCTGGTGGGGGCTGCCCATGGTGGCTGGGGGGTGGGGGTGATAGGGGACATGAGTGGGGGCCTGGTGGAGGCTGCCCATGGTGGCTGGGGGGTGGGGGTGGTGGGAGACATGAGTGGGGGCCTGGTGGAGGCTGCCCCTGCACTGCTGGGGGGTGGGGGTGATAGGGGACATGAGTGGGGGCATGGTGGGGGATGCCCATGGTGGCTGGGGGGTGGGGGTGGTGGGAGACATGGATGGGGGCCTGGTGGGGGCTGCCCATGGTGGCTGGGGGGTGGGGGTGATAGGGGACATGAGTGGGGGCCTGGTGGGGGCTGCCCATGGTGGCTGGGGGGGTGGGGGTGGTGGGAGACATGAGTGGGGGCCTGGTGGAGGCTGCCCCTGCACGGCTGGGGGGTGGGGGTGATAGGGGACATGAGTGGGGGCCTAGTGGGTAATGCCCATGGTGGCTGGGGGGTGGGGGTGGTGGGAGACACGGGTGGGGGCCTGGTGGGGGCTGCCCATGGTGGCTGGGGGTGGGGGTGATAGGGGACATGAGTGGGGGCCTGGTGGGGGCTGCCCATGGTGGCTGGGGGGTGGGGGGGTGGTAGACATGGGTGGGGGCCTGGTGGAGGGGGCCCCACACTGCTGGGGTGGTGGGGGTGGTGGGAGACATGAGTGGGGGCCTGGTGGAGGCTGCCCATGGTGGCTGGCGGGTGGGGGTGATAGGGGACATGAGTGGGGGCCTGGTGGGGGCTGCCCATGGTGGCTGGGGGGTGGGGGTGGGTGGGAGACATGAGTGGGGGCCTGGTGGGGGTTTCCCATGGTGGCTGGGGGGCGGTGGGTGGTCGACATGAGTGGGGGCCTGGTGGGGGCTGCCCATGGTAGCTGGGGGGTGGGGGTGGGTGGGAGACATGAGTGGGGGCCTGGTGGAGGCTGCCATGGTGGCTGGGGGGTGGGGGTGTTGGGAGACATGAGTGGGGGCCTGGTGGAGGCTGCCCCTGCACTGCTGGGGGGTGGGAGTGATAGGGGACATGAGTGGGGGCCTGGTGGGGGATGCCCATGGTGGCTGGGGTGGGGGTGGTGGGAGACATGGTTGGGGGCCTGGTGGGGGCTGCCCATGGTGGCTGGGGGGTGGGGGTGATAGGGGACATGAGTGGGGGCCTGGTGGGGGCTGCACATTGTGGCTGGGGGGTGGGGGTGGTAGGAGACATGAGTGGGGGCCTGGTGGAGGCTGCCCCTGCACTGCTAGGGGGTCGGGGTGATAGGGGACATGCGTGGGGGCCTGGTGGGGGATGCCCATGGTAGCTGGGGGGTGGGGGTGGTGGGAGTCATGGGTGGGGGCCTGGTGGGGGCTGCCCATGGTGTCTGGGGGGTGGGGGTGATAGGGGACATGAGTGGGGGCCTGGTGGGGGCTGCCCATGGTGGCTGGGGGGTGGGGGGTGGTAGACATGGGTGGGGGGCTGGTGGAGGGTACCCCACACTGCTGGGGGGGTGGGGGTGGTGGGAGACATGAGTGGGGGCCTGGTGGGGGCTGCCCATGGTGGCTGGGGGGTGGGGGTGGGTGGGAGACATGAGTGGGGGCCTGGTGGGGGCTGCCCATGGTGGCTGGGGGGTGGGGGTGGTGGGAGACATGGGTGGGGGCCTGGTGGAGGGTGTCCCACACTGCTGGGGGGTGGGGTGGTGGGAGACATGAGTGGGGGCCTGGTGGGGGCTGCCCATGGTGGCTGGGGGGTGGAGGTGATAGGGGATATGAGTGGGGGCCTGGTGGGGGCTGCCCATGGTGGCTGGGGGGGTGATAGGGGACATGAGTGGGGGCCTGTTGGGGGCTGCCCATGGTGGCTGGGGGGTGGGGGTGATAGGGGACATGAGTGGGGGCCTGGTGGAGGCTGCCCATGGTGGCTGGGGGGTGGGGGTGGTGGGAGACATGAATGGGGGCCTGGTGGAGGCTGCCCCTGCACTGCTGGGGGGTGCGGGTGATAGGGGACATGAGTGGGGGCCTGGTGGGGGATGCCCATGGTGGCTGGGGGGTGGGGGTGGTGGGAGACATGGGTGGGGGCCTGGTGGGGGCTGCCCATGGTGGCTGGGGGGTGGGGGTGATAGGGGACATGAGTGGGGGCCTGGTGGAGGCTGCCCATGGTGGCTGGGGGGTGGGGGTGGTGGGAGACATGAGTGGGGGCCTGGTGGAGGCTGCCCCTGCACTGCTGGGGGGTGGGGGTGATAGGGGACATGAGTGGGGGCATGGTGGGGGATGCCCATGGTGGCTGGGGGGTGGGGGTGGTGGGAGACATGGGTGGGGGCCTGGTGGGGGCTTCCCATGGTGGCTGGGGGGTGGGGGTGATAGGGGACATGAGTGGGGGCCTGGTGGAGGCTGCCCATGGTGGCTGGGGGGTGGGGGTGGTGGGAGACATGAGTGGGGGCCAGGTGGAGGCTGCCCCTGCACTGCTGGGGGGTGTGGTGATAGGGGACATAGGTGGGGGCCTGGTGGGGGATGCCCATGGTGGCTGGGGGGTGGGGGTGGTGGGAGACATGGGTGGGGGCCTGGTGGGGGCTGCCCATGGTGGCTGGGGGGTGGGGGTGATAGGGGACATGAGTGAGGCCTGGTGGGGACTGCCCATGGTGGCTGGGGGGTGGGGGTGGTGGGAGACATGAGTGGGGGCCTGGTGGAGGCTGCCCCTGCACTGCTGGGGGGTGGGGGTGATAGGGGACATGAGTGGGGGCCTGGTGGGGGATGCCCATGGTGGCTGGGGGGTGGGGGTGGTGGGAGACATGGGTGGGGGCCTGGTGGGGGCTGCCCATCGTGGCTGGGGGTTGGGGGTAATAGGCGACATGAGTGGGGGCCTGGTGGGGGCTGCCCATGGTGGCTGGGGGGTGGGGGAGTGGTAGACATGGGTGGGGGCCTGGTGGAGGGGGCCCCACACTGCTGGGGCGGTGGGGTGGTGGGAGACATGAGTGGGGGCCTGGTGGAGGGTGTCCCACACTGCTGGGGGGGTGGGGTGGTGGGAGACATAAGTGGGGGCCTGGTGGGGGCTGCCCATGGTGGCTGGGGGGTGGGGGTGATAGGGGACATGAGTGGGGGCCTGGTGGGGGATGCCCATGGTGGCTGGGGGGTGGGGGTGGTGGGAGACATGGGTGGGGGCCTGGTGGAGGGTGTCCCACACTGCTGGGGGGTGGGGTGGTGGGAGACATGAGTGGGGGCCTGGTGGGGGCTGCCCATGGTGGCTGGGGGGTGGAGGTGATAGGGGATATGAGTGGGGGCCTGGTGGGGGCTGCCCATGGTGGCTGGGGGGGTGATAGGGGACATGAGTGGGGGCCTGTTGGGGGCTGCCCATGGTGGCTGGGGGGTGGGGGTGATAGGGGACATGAGTGGGGGCCTGGTGGAGGCTGCCCATGGTGGCTGGGGGGTGGGGGTGGTGGGAGACATGAATGGGGGCCTGGTGGAGGCTGCCCCTGCACTGCTGGGGGGTGCGGGTGATAGGGGACATGAGTGGGGGCCTGGTGGGGGATGCCCATGGTGGCTGGGGGGTGGGGGTGGTGGGAGACATGGGTGGGGGCCTGGTGGGGGCTGCCCATGGTGGCTGGGGGGTGGGGGTGATAGGGGACATGAGTCGGGGCCTGGTGGAGGCTGCCCATGGTGGCTGGGGGTGGGGGTGGTGGGAGACATGAGTGGGGGCCTGGTGGAGGCTGCCCCTGCACTGCTGGTGGGTGGGGGTGATAGGGGACATGAGTGGGGGCATGGTGGGGGATGCCCATGGTGGCTGGGGGGTGGGGGTGGTGGGAGACATGGGTGGGGGCCTGGTGGGGGCTGCCCATGGTGGCTGGGGGGTGGGGGTGATAGGGGACATGAGTGGGGGCCTGGTGGAGGCTGCCCATGGTGGCTGGGGGGTGGGGGTGGTGGGAGACATGAGTGGGGGCCTGGTGGAGGCTGCCCCTGCACTGCTGGGGGGTGTGGTGATAGGGGACATAGGTGGGGGCCTGGTGGGGGATGCCCATGGTGGCTGGGGGGTGGGGGTGGTGGGAGACATGGGTGGGGGCCTGGTGGGGGCTGCCCATGGTGGCTGGGGGGTGGGGGTGATAGGGGACATGAGTGAGGCCTGGTGGGGACTGCCCATGGTGGCTGGGGGGTGGGGGTGGTGGGAGACATGAGTGGGGGCCTGGTGGAGGCTGCCCCTGCACTGCTGGGGGGTGGGGGTGATAGGGGACATGAGTGGGGGCCTGGTGGGGGATGCCCATGGTGGCTGGGGGGTGGGGGTGGTGGGAGACATGGGTGGGGGCCTGGTGGGGGCTGCCCATCGTGGCTGGGGGTTGGGGGTAATAGGGGACATGAGTGGGGGCCTGGTGGGGGCTGCCCATGGTGGCTGGGGGGTGGGGGGGTGGTAGACATGGGTGGGGGCCTGGTGGAGGGGGCCCCACACTGCTGGGGCGGTGGGGTGGTGGGAGACATGAGTGGGGGCCTGGTGGAGGGTGTCCCACACTGCTGGGGGGGTGGGGTGGTGGGAGACATAAGTGGGGGCCTGGTGGGGGCTGCCCATGGTGGCTGGGGGGTGGGGGTGATAGGGGACATGAGTGGGGGCCTGGTGGGGGATGCCCATGGTGGCTGGGGGGTGGGGGTGGTGGGAGACATGGGTGGGGGCCTGGTGGGGGCTGCCCATGGTGGCTGGGGGGTGGGGGTGATAGGGGACATGAGTGGGGGCCTGGTGGAGGCTGCCCATGATGGCTGGGGGGTGGGGGTGGTGGGAGACATGAGTGGGGGCCTGGTGGAGGCTGCCCCTTCACTGCTGGGGGGTGGGGGTGATAGGGGACATGAGTGGGGGCCTGGTGGGGGATGCCCATGGTGGCTGGGGGGTGGGGGTGGTGGGAGACATGGGTGGGGGCTGCCCATGGTGGTTGGGGGTTGGGGGTGATAGGGGACATGAGTGGGGGCCTGGTGAGGGCTTCCCATGGTGGCTGGGGGGTGGGGGTGGTGGGAGACATGAGTGGGGTCCTGGTGGAGGCTGCCCCTGCACTGCTGGGGGGTGGGGGTGATAGGGGACATGAGTGGGGGCCCGGTGGGGGATGCCCATGGTGGCTGGGGGGTGGGGGTGTTGGGAGACATTGGTGGGGGCCTGGTGGGGGCTGCCCATGGTGGCTGGGGGTGGGGGTGATAGGGGACATGAGTGGGGGCCTGGTGGGGGCTGCCCATGGTGGCTGGGGGTGGGGGGTGGTAGACATGGGTGGGGGCCTGTTGGAGGGTGCCCCACACTGCTGGGGGCGGGTGGGGGTGGTGGGAGACATGAGTGGGGGCCTGGTGGAGGCTGCCCATGGTGGCTGGGGGGGTGGGTGGTCGACATGAGTGGGGGCCTAGTGGGGGCTGCCCATGGTCGCTGGGGGGTGGGGGTGGGTGGGAGACATGAGTGGGGGCCTGGTGGGGGCTGCCCATGGTGGCTGGGGGGTGGGGGTGATAGGGGACAGGAGTGAGGGCCTGGTGGGGGCTGCCCATGGTGGCTGGGGGGTGATAGGGACCAATGATGGGGGCCTGGTGGGAGCTGCCCATGGTGGCTGAGGGGTGGGGGTGATAGGGGACATGAGTGGGGGCCTGGTGGAGGCTGCCCATGGTGGCTGGGGGGTGGGGGTGGTGGGAGACATGAGTGGGGGCCTGGTGGAGGCTGCCCCTGCACTGCTGGGGGGTGGGGGTGATAGAGGACATGAGTGGGGGCCTGGTGGGGGATGCCCATGGTGGCTGGGGGGTGGGGGTGGTGGGAGACATGGGTGGGGGCCTGGTGGGGGCTGCCCATGGTGGCTGGGGGGTGGGGGTGGTGGGAGACATGGGTGGGGGCCTGGTGGGGGCTGCCCATGGTGGCTGGGGGGTGGGGGTGATAGGGGACATGAGTGGGGGCCTGGTGGAGGCTGCCCATGGTGGCTGGGGGGTGGGGGTGGTGGGAGACATGAGTGGGGGCTCGTGAGGCTGCCCCTGCACTTCTAGGGGGTCGGGGTGATAGGGGACATGAGTGGGGGCCTGGTGGGGGATGCCCATGGTGGCTGGGGGGTGGGGGTGGTGGGAGTCATGGGTAGGGGCCTGGTGTGGGCTGCCCATGGTGTCTGGGGGGTGGTGCTGATAGGGGACATGAGTGGGGGCCTGGTGGAGGCTGCCCATGGTGGCTGGGGGGTGGGGGTGGTGGGAGACATGAGTGGGGGCCTGGTGGAGGCTGCCCCTTCACTGCTGGGGGGTGGGGGTGATAGGGGACATGATTGGGGGCATGGTGGGGGATGCCCATGGTGGCTGGGGGGTGGGGGTGGTGGGAGACATGGGTGGGGGCCTGGTGGGGGCTGCCCATGCTGGCTGGGGGGTGGGGGTGATAGGGGACATGAGTGGGGGCCTGGTGGAGGCTGCCCATGGTGGCTGGGGGGTTTGGATGGTGGGAGACATGAGTGGGGGCCTGGTGGAGGCTGCCCCTGCACTGCTGGGGGGTGTGGTGATAGGGGACATAGGTGGGGGCCTGGTGGGGGATGCCCATGGTGGCTGGGGGGTGGGGGTGGTGGGAGACATGGGTGGGGGCCTGGTGGGGGCTGCCCATGGTGGCTGGGGGGTGGGGGTGATAGGGGACATGAGTGAGGCCTGGTGGGGACTGCCCATGGTGGCTGGGGGGTGGGGGTGGTGGGAGACATGAGTGGGGGCCTGGTGGAGGCTGCCCCTGCACTGCTGGGGGGTGGGGGTGATAGGGGACATGAGTGGGGGCCTGGTGGGGGATGCCCATGGTGGCTGGGGGGTGGGGGTGGTGGGAGACATGGGTGGGGGCCTGGTGGGGGCTGCCCATCGTGGCTGGGGGTTGGGGGTAATAGGGGACATGAGTGGGGGCCTGGTGGGGGCTGCCCATGGTGGCTGGGGGGTGGGGGGGTGGTAGACATGGGTGGGGGCCTGGTGGAGGGGGCCCCACACTGCTGGGGCGGTGGGGGTGGTGGGAGACATGAGTGGGGGCCTGGTGGAGGGTGTCCCACACTGCTGGGGGGGTGGGGTGGTGGGAGACATGAGTGGGGGCCTGGTGGGGGCTGCCCTGGTGGCTGGGGGGTGGGGGTGATAGGGGACATGAGTGGGGGCCTGGTAGGGGATGCCCATGGTGGCTGGGGGGTGTGGGTGGTGGGAGACATGGGTGGGGGCCTGGTGGGGGCTGCCCATGGTGGCTGGGGGGTGGGGGTGATAGGGGACATGAGTGGGGGCCTGGTGGAGGCTGCCCATGATGGCTGGGGGGTGGGGGTGGTGGGAGACATGAGTGGGGGCCTGGTGGAGGCTGCCCCTTCACTGCTGGGGGGTGGGGGTGATAGGGGACATGAGTGGGGGCCTGGTGGGGGATGCCCATGGTGGCTGGGGGGTGGGGGTGGTGGGAGACATGGGTGGGGGCCTGGTGGGGGCTGCCCATGGTGGTTGGGGGGTGGGGGTGATAGGGGACATGAGTGGGGGCCTGGTGGGGGCTTCCCATGGTGGCTGGGGGGTGGGGGTGGTGGGAGACATGAGTGGGGGCCTGGTGGAGGCTGCCCCTGCACTGCTGGGGGGTGGGGGTGATAGGGGACATGAGTGGGGGCCTGGTGGGGGATGCCCATGGTGGCTGGGGGGTGGGGGTGTTGGGAGACATTGGTAAGGGCCTGGTGGGGGCTGCCTATGGTGGCTGGGGGTGGGGGTGATAGGGGACATGAGTGGGAGCCTGGTGGGGGCTGCCTATGGTGGCTGGGGGGTGGGGGGTGGTAGACATGGGTGGGGGCCTGTTGGAGGGTGCCCCACACTGCTGGGGGCGGGTGGGGGTGGTGGGAGACATGAGTGGGGGCCTGGTGGAGGCTGCCCATGGTGGCTGGGGGGGTGGGTGGTCGACATGAGTGGGGGCCTGGTGGGGGCTGCCCATGGTGGCTGAGGGATGGGGGTGGGTGGGAGACATGAGTGGGGGCCTGGTGGGGGCTGCCCATGGTGGCTGGGGGGTGGGGGTGATAGGGGACAGGAGTGAGGGCCTGGTGGGAGCTGCCCATGGTGGCTGAGGGGTGGGGGTGATAGGGGACATGAGTGGGGGCCTGGTGGAGGCTGCCCATGGTGGCTGGGGGGTGGGGGTGGTGGGAGACATGAGTGGGGGCCTGGTGGAGGCTGCCCCTGCACTGCTGGGGGGTGGGGGTGATAGAGGACATGAGTGGGGGCCTGGTGGGGGATGCCCATGGTGGCTGGGGGGTGGGGGTGGTGGGAGACATGGGTGGGGGCCTGGTGGGGGCTGCACATGGTGGCTGGGGGGTGGGGGTGGTGGGAGACATGGGTGGGGGCCTGGTGGGGGCTGCCCATGGTGGCTGGGGGGTGGGGGTGATAGGGGACATGAGTGGGGGCCTGGTGGAGGCTGCCCATGGTGGCTGGGGGGTGGGGGTGGTGGGAGACATGAGTGGGGGCCTGGTGGAGGCTGCCCCTGCACTGCTAGGGGGTCGGGGTGATAGGGGACATGAGTGGGGGCCTGGTGGGGGATGCCCATGGTGGCTGGGGGGTGGGGGTGGTGGGAGTCATGGGTGGGGGCCTGGTGTGGGCTGCCCATGGTGTCTGGGGGGTGGTGGTGATAGGGGACATGAGTGGGGGCCTGGTGGGGGCTGCCCATGGTGGCTGGGGGTTGGGGGGTGGTAGACATGGGTGGGGGGCTGGTGGAGGGTACCCCACACTGCTGGGGGGGTGGGGATGGTGGGAGACATGAGTGGGGGCCTGGTGGGGGCTGCCCATGGTGGCTGGGGGGTGGGGTGGGTGGGAGACATGAGTGGGGGCCTGGTGGGGGCTGCCCATGGTGGCTGGGGGATGGGGGTGGTGGGAGACATGGGTGGGGGCCTGGTGGAGGGTGTCCCACACTGCTGGGGGGGTGGGGTGGTGGGAGACATGAGTGGGGGCCTGGTGGGGGCTGCCCATGGTGGCTGGGGGGGTGATAGGGGACATGAGTGGGGGCCTGGTGGGGGCTGCCCATGGTGGCTGGGGGGGTGATAGGGGACATGAGTGGGGGCCTGGTGGGGGCTGCCCATGGTGGCTGGGGGGTGGGGGTGATAGGGGACATGAGTGGGGGCCTGGTAGAGGCTGCCCATGGTGGCTGGGGGGTGGGGGTTGTGGGAGACATGAATGGGGGCCTGGTGGAGGCTGCCCCTGCACTGCTGGGGGGTGCGGGTGATAGGGGACATGAGTGGGGGCCTGGTGGGGGATGCCCATGGTGGCTGGGGGGTGGGGGTGGTGGGAGACATGGGTGGGGGCCTGGTGGGGGCTGCCCATGGTGGCTGAGGGGTGGGGGTGATAGGGGACATGAGTGGGGGCCTGGTGGAGGCTGCCCATGGTGGCTGGGGGGTGGGGGTGGTGGGAGACATGAGTGGGGGCCTGGTGGAGGCTGCCCCTGCACTGCTGGGGGGTGGGGGTGATAGGGGACATGAGTGGGGGCATGGTGGAGGATGCCCATGGTGGCTGGGGGGGTGGGGGTGGTGGGAGACATGGGTGGGGGCCTGGTGGGGGCTGCCCATGGTGGCTGGGGGGTGGGGGTGATAGGGGACATGAGTGGGGGCCTGGTGGAGGCTGCCCATGGTGGCTGGGGGGTGGGGGTGGTGGGAGACATGAGTGGGGGCCTGGTGGAGGCTGCCCCTGCACTGCTGGGGGGTGTGGTGATAGGGGACATAGGTGGGGGCCTGGTGGGGGATGCCCATGGTGGCTGGGGGGTGGAGGTGGTGGGAGACATGGGTGGGGGCCTGGTGGGGGCTGCCCATGGTGGCTGGGGGGTGGGGTGATAGGGGACATGAGTGAGGCCTGGTGGGGGCTGCCCATGGTGGCTGGGGGGTGGGGGTGGTGGGAGACATGAGTGGGGGCCTGGTGGAGGCTGCCCCTGCACTTCTGGGGGGTGGGGGTGATAGGGGACATGAGTGGGGGCCTGGTGGGGGATGCCCATGGTGGCTGGGGGGTGGGGGTGGTGGGAGACATGGGTGGGGGCCTGGTGGGGGCTGCCCATCGTGGCTGGGGGTTGGGGGTGATAGGGGACATGAGTGGGGGCCTGGTGGGGGCTGCCCATGGTGGCTGGGGGGGTGGGGTGGTGGTAGACATGGGTGGGGGCCTGGTGGAGGGGGCCCCACACTGCTGGGGCGGTGGGGGTGGTGGGAGACATGAGTGGGGGCCTGGTGGAGGCTGCCCATGGTGGCTGGGGGGTGGGGGTGATAGGGGACATGAGTGGGGGCCTGGTGGGGGCTGCCCATGGTGGCTGGGGGGTGGGGGTGGGTGGGAGACATGAGTGGGGGCCTGGTGGGGGCTGCCCATGGTGGCTGGGGGGGGTGGGTGGTCGACATGAGTGGGGGCCTGGTGGGGGCTGCCCATGGTGGCTGGGGGGTGGGGGTGGGTGGGAGACATGAGTGGGGGCCTGGTGGAGGCTTCAGATGGTGGCTGGGGGGTGGGGGTGTTGGGAGACATGAGTGGGGGCCTGGTGGAGGCTGCCCCTGCACTGCTGGGGGGTGGGGGTGATAGGGGACATGAGTGGGGGCCTGGTGGGGGATGCCCATGGTGGCTGGGGGGTGGGGGTGGTGGGAGACATGGTTGGGGGCATGGTGGGGGCTGCCCATGGTGGCTGGGGGGTGGGGGTGATAGGGGACATGAGTGGGGGCCTGGTGGGGGCTGCCCATTGTGTCTGGGGGGTGAGGGTGGTGGGAGACATGAGTGGGGGCCTGGTGGAGGCTGCCCCTGCACTGCTAGGGGGTGGGGGTGATAGGGGACATGAGTGGGGGCCTGGTGGGGGATGCCCATGGTGGCTGGGGGGTGGGGGTGTTGGGAGTCATGGGTGGGGGCCTGGTGGGGGCTGCCCATGGTGGCTGGGGGGTGGGGGTGGTGGGAGACATGGGTGGGGGCCTGGTGGGGGCTGCCCATGGTGGCTGGGGGGTGGGGGTGGTGGGAGACATGGGTGGGGGCCTGGTGGGGGCTGCCCATGGTGGCTGGGGGGTGGGGGTGGTGGGAGACATGGGTGGGGGCCTGGTGGGGGCTGCCCATGGTGGCTGGGGGGTGGGGGTGATAGGGGACATGAGTGGGGGCCTGGTGGAGGCTGCCCATGGTGGCTGGGGGGTGGGGGTGGTGGGAGACATGAGTGGGGGCCTGGTGGAGGCTGCCCCTGCACTGCTAGGGGGTCGGGGTGATAGGGGACATGAGTGGGGGCCTGGTGGGGGATGCCCATGGTGGCTGGGGGGTGGGGGTGGTGGGAGTCATGGGTGGGGGCCTGGTGGGGGCTGCCCATGGTGTCTGGGGAGTGGGGGTGATAGGGGACATGAGTGGGGGCCTGGTGGGGGCTGCCCATGGTGGCTGGGGGGTGGGGGGTGGTAGACATGGGTGGGGGGCTGGTGGAGGGTACCCCACACTGCTGGGGGGATGGGGGTGGTGGGAGACATGAGTGGGGGCCTGGTGGGGGCTGCCCATGGTGGCTGGGGGGTGGGGGTGGGTGGGAGACATGAGTGGGGGCCTGGTGGGGGCTGCCCATGGTGGCTGGGGGGTGGGGGTGGTGGGAGACATGGGTGGGGGCCTGGTGGAGGGTCTCCCTCACTGCTGGGGGGGTGGGGTGGTGGGAGACATGAGTGGGGGCCTGGTGGGGGCTGCCCATGGTGGCTGGGGGGGTGATAGGGGACATGAGTGGGGGCCTAGTGGGGGCTGCCCATGGTGGCTGGGGGGGTGATAGGGGACATGAGTGGGGGCCTGGTGGGGGCTGCCCATGGTGGCTGGGGGGTGGGGGTGATAGGGGACATGAGTGGGGGCCTGGTAGAGGCTGCCCATGGTGGCTGGGGGGTGGGGGTTGTGGGAGACATGAATGGGGGCCTGGTGGAGGCTGCCCCTGCACTGCTGGGGGGTGCGGGTGATAGGGGACATGAGTGGGGGCCTGTTGGGGGATGCCCATGGTGGCTGGGGGTGGGGGTGGTGGGCGACATGGGTGGGGGCCTGGTGGGGGCTGCCCATGGTGGCTGGGGGGTGGGGGTGATAGGGGACATGAGTGGGGGCCTGGTGGAGGCTGCCCATGGTGGCTGGGGGATGGGGGTGGTGGGAGACATGAGTGGGGGCCTGGTGGAGGCTGCCCCTGCACTGCTGGGGGGTGGGGGTGATAGGGGACATGAGTGGGGGCATGGTGGGGGATGCCCATGGTGGCTGGGGGGTGGGGGTGGTGGGAGATATGGGTGGGGGCCTGGTGGGGGCTGCCCATGGTGGCTGGGGGGTGGGGGTGATAGGGGACATGAGTGGGGGCCTGGTGGAGGCTGCCCATGGTGGCTGGGGGGTGGGGGTGGTGGGAGACATGAGTGGGGGCCTGGTGGAGGCTGCCCCTGCACTGCTGGGGGTGTGGTGATAGGGGACATAGGTGGGGGCCTGGTGGGGGATGCCCATGGTGGCTGGGGGGTGGGGGTGGTGGGAGACATGGGTGGGGGCCTGGTGGGGGCTGCCCATGGTGGCTGGGGGGTGGGGGTGATAGGGGACATGAGTGAGGCCTGGTGGGGGCTGCCCATGGTGGCTGGGGGGTGGGGGTGGTGGGAGACATGAGTGGGGGCCTGGTGGAGGCTGCCCCTGCACTGCTGGGGGGTGGGGGTGATAGGGGACATGAGAGGGGGCCTGGTGGGGGATGCCCATGGTGGCTGGGGGGTGGGGGTGGTGGGAGACATGGGTGGGGGCCTGGTGGGGGCTGCCCATCGTGGCTGGGGGTTGGGGGTGATAGGGGACATGAGTGGGGGCCTGGTGGGGGCTGCCCATGGTGGCTGGGGGGTGGGGGGTGGTAGACATGGGTGGGGGCCTGGTGGAGGGGGCCCCACACTGCTGGGGCGGAAGGGGTGGTGGGAGACATGAGTGGGGGCCTGGTGGAGGCTGCCCATGGTGGCTGGGGGGTGGGGGTGATAGGGGACATGAGTGGGGGCCTGGTGGGGGCTGCCCATGGTGGCTGGGGGGTGGGGGTGGGTGGGAGACATGAGTGGGGGCCTGGTGGGGGCTGCCCATGGTGGCTGGGGGGGTGGGTGGTCGACATGAGTGGGGGCCTGGTGGGGGCTGCCCATGGTGGCTGGGG
The DNA here is from genome assembly GCF_040938575.1 of Ambystoma mexicanum. NCBI lineage: Eukaryota > Metazoa > Chordata > Amphibia > Caudata > Ambystomatidae > Ambystoma > Ambystoma mexicanum. The sequence goes on from NC_090941.1 coordinate 387,286,244, forward strand.
GGTGGGGGTGGGTGGGAGACATGAGTGGGGGCCTGGTGGAGGCTGCAGATGGTGGCTGGGGGTTGGGGGTGTTGGGAGACATGAGTGGGGGCCTGGTGGAGGCTGCCCCTGCACTGCTGGGGGGGTGGGGGTGATAGGGGACATGAGTGGGGGCCTGGTGGGGGATGCCCATGGTGGCTGGGGGGTGGGGGTGGTGGGAGACATGGTTGGGGGCATGGTGGGGGCTGCCCATGGTGGCTGGGGGATGGGGGTGATAGGGGACATGAGTGGGGGCCTGGTGGGGGCTGCCCATTGTGGCTGGGGGGTGGGGGTGGTGGGAGACATGAGTGGGGGCCTGGTGGAGGCTGCCCCTGCACTGCTAGGGGGTGGGGGTGATAGGGGACATGAGTGGGGTCTGGTGGGGGATGCCCATGGTGGCTGGGGGGTGGGGGTGTTGGGAGTCATGGGTGGGGGCCTGGTGGGGGCTGCCCATGGTGTCTGGGGGGTGGGGGTGATAGGGGACATGAGTGGGGGCCTGGTGGGGGCTGCCCATGGTGGCTGGGGGGTGGGGGGTGGTAGACATGGGTGGGGGGCTGGTGGAGGGTGCCCCACACTGCTGGGGGGGTGGGGGTGGTGGGAGACATGAGTGGGGGCCTGGTGGGGGCTGCCCATGGTGGCTGGGGGGTGGGGGTGGGTGGGAGACATGAGTGGGGGCCTGGTGGAGGGTGTCACACACTGCTGGGGGGGTGGGGTGGTGGGAGACATGGGTGGGGGCCTGGTGGAGGGTGCCCCACACTGCTGGGGGGGTGGGGTGGTGGGAGACATGAGTGGGGGCCCGGTGGGGGCTGCCCATGGTGGCTGGGGTGTGGGGGTGATAGGGGACATGAGTGGGGGCCTGGTGGGGGCTGCCCATGGTGGCTGGGGGGTGGGGGTGGGTGGGAGACATGAGTGGGGGCCTGGTGGGGGCTGCTCATGGTGACTGGGGGGTGGGGGTGGGTGGGAGACATGAGTGGGGGCCTGGTGGGGGCTGCCCATGGTGGCTGGGGGGTGGGGGAGGTGGGAGACATGAGTGGGGGCCTGGTGGGGGCTGCCCATGGTGGCTGGGGGTGGTGGGAAACATGGGTATGGGCCTGGTGGAGGGTGCCCCACACTGCTGGGGTGGTGGGGGTGGTGGGAGACATGAGTGGGTGCCTGGTGGGTGCTGCCCATGGTGGTTGGGGGGTGGGGGTGGGTGGGAGACATGAGTGGGGGCCTGGTGGGGGCTGCCCATGGTGGCTGGGGGGTGGGGGTGGTGGGAGACATGGGTGGGGGCCTGGTGGAGGGTGTCCCACACTGCTGGGGGGGTGGAGTGGTGGGAGACATGAGTGGGGGCCTGGTGGGGGCTGCCCATGGTGGCTGGGGGGTGGGGGTGATAGGGGACATGAGTGGGGGCCTGGTGGGGGCTGCCCATGGTGGCTGGAGGGGGTGATAGGGGACATGAGTGGGGGCCTGGTGGGGGCTGCCCATGGTGGCTGGGGGGTGGGGGTGATAGGGGACATGAGTGGGGGCCTGGTGGAGGCTGCCCATGGTGGCTGGGGGTGGTGGGAGACATGAGTGGGGGACTGGTGCAGGCTGCCCCTGCACTGCTGGGGGTGGGGGTGATAGGGGACATGAGTGGGGGCCTGGTGGGGGATGCCCATGGTGGCTGGGGGGTGGGGCTGGTGGGAGACATGGGTGGGGGCCTGGTGGGGGCTGCCCATGGTGGCTGGGGGGTGGGGGTGATAGGGGACATGAGTGGGGGCCTGGTGGAGGCTGCCCATGGTTGCTGGGGGGTTGGGGTGGTGGGAGACATGAGTGGGGGCCTGGTGGAGGCTGCCCGTGCACTGCTGGTGGGTGGGGGTGATAGGGGACATGAGTGGGGGCCTGTTGGGGGATGCCCATGGTGGCTGGGGGGTGGGGGTGGTGGGAGACATGGGTGGGGGCCTGGTGGGGGCTGCCCATGGTGGCTGGGGGGTGGGGGTGATAGGGGACATGAGTGGGGGCCTGGTGGAGGCTGCCCATGATGGCTGGGGGGTGGGGGTGGTGGGAGACATGAGTGGGGGCCTGGTGGAGGCTGCCCCTGCACTGCTGGGGGGTGGGGGTGATAGGGGACATGAATGGGGGCCTGGTGGGGGATGCCCATGGTTGCTGGGGGGTGGGGGTGGTGGGAGACATGGGTGGGGGCCTGGTGGGGGCTGCCCATGGTGGTTGGGGGGTGGGGGTGATAGGGGACATGAGTGGGGGCCTGGTGGGGGCTTCCCATGGTGGTTGGGGGGTGGGGGTGGTGGGAGACATGAGTGGGGGCCTGGTGGGGGCTGCCCATGGTGGCTGGGGGGTGGGGGTGGTGGGAGACATGGGTGGGGGCCTGGTGGAGGGTGCCCCACACTGCTGGGGTGGTGGGGGTGGTGGGAGACATGAGTGGGGGCCTGGTGGGTGCTGCCCATGGTGGTTGGGGGGTGGGGGTGGGTGGGAGACATGAGTGGGGGCCTGGTGGGGGCTGCCCATGGTGGCTGGGGGGTGGGGGTGGTGGGAGACATGGGTGGGGGCCTGGTGGAGGGTGTCCCACACTGCTGGGGGGGTGGGGTGGTGGGAGACATGAGTGGGGGCCTGGTGGGGGCTGCCCATGGTGGCTGGGGGGTGGGGGTGATAGGGGACATGAGTGGGGGCCTGGTGGGGGCTGCCCATGGTGGCTGGAGGGGGTGATAGGGGACATGAGTGGGGGCCTGGTGGGGGCTGCCCATGGTGGCTGGGGGGTAGGGGTGATAGGGGACATGAGTGGGGGCCTGGTGGAGGCTGCCCATGGTGGCTGGGGGTGGTGGGAGACATGAGTGGGGGCCTGGTGCAGGCTGCCCCTGCACTGCTGGGGGTGGGGGTGATAGGGGACATGAGTGGGGGCCTGGTGGGGGATGCCCATGGTGGCTGGGGGGTGGGGGTGGTGGGAGACATGGGTGGGGGCCTGGTGGGGGCTGCCCATGGTGGCTGGGGGGTGGGGGTGATAGGGGACATGAGTGGGGGCCTGGTGGAGGCTGCCCATGGTTGCTGGGGGGTTGGGGTGGTGGGAGACATGAGTGGGGGCCTGGTGGAGGCTGCCCCTGCACTGCTGGTGGGTGGGGGTGATAGGGGACATGAGTGGGGGCCTGGTGGGGGATGCCCATGGTGGCTGGGGGGTGGGGGTGCTGGGAGACATGGGTGGGGGCCTGGTGGGGGCTGCCCATGGTGGCTGGGGGGTGGGGGTGATAGGGGACATGAGTGGGGGCCTGGTGGAGGCTGCCCATGATGGCTGGGGGGTGGGGGTGGTGGGAGACATGAGTGGGGGCCTGGTGGAGGCTGCCCCTGCACTGCTGGGGGGTGGGGGTGATAGGGGACATGAGTGGGGGCCTGGTGGGGGATGCCCATGGTTGCTGGGGGGTGGGGTGGTGGGAGACATGGGTGGGGGCCTGGTGGGGGCTGCCCATGGTGGTTGGGGGGTGGGGGTGAAAGGGGACATGAGTGGGGGCCTGGTGGGGGCTTCCCATGGTGGCTGGGGGGTGGGGGTGGTGGGAGACATGAGTGGGGGCCTGGTGTAGGCTGCCCCTGCACTGCTGGGGGGTGGGGGTGATAGGGGACATGAGTGGGGGCCTGGTGGGGGATGCCCATGGTGGCTGGGGGGTGGGGGTGTTGGGAGACATGGGTGGGGGCCTGGTGGGGGCTGCCCATGGTGGCTGGGGGTGGGGGTGATAGGGGACATGAGTGGGGGCCTGGTGGGGGCTGCCCATGGTGGCTGGGGGTGGGGGGTGGTAGACATGGGTGGGGGACTGTTGGATGGTGCCCCACACTGCTGTGGGGGTGGGGCTGGTGGGAGACATGAGTGGGGGCCTGGTGGAGGCTGCCCATGGTGGCTGGGGGGGTGGGTGGTCGACATGAGTGGGGGCCTGGTGGGGGCTGCCCATGGTGGCTGGGGGGTGGGGGTGGGTGGGAGACATGAGTGGGGGCCTGGTGGGGGCTGCCCATGGTGGCTGGGGGGTGGGGGTGGTGGGAGACATGGGTGGGGGCCTGGTGGAGGGTGCCCCACACTGCTGAGGGGGTGGGGGTGGTGGGAGACATGGGTGGGGTCCTGGTGGGGGCTGCCCATGGTGGCTGGGGGGTGGGGGTGATAGGGGACATGAGTGGGGGCCTGGTGGGGGCTGCCCATGGTGGCTGGGGGGGTGATAGGGACCATGAGTGGGGGCCTGGTGGGAGCTGCTCATGGTGGCTGGGGGGTGGGGGTGATAGGGGACATGAGTGGGGGCCTGGTGGAGGCTTCCCATGGTGGCTGGGGGGTGGGGGTGGTGGGAGACATGAGTGGGGGCCTGGTGCAGGCTGCCCCTGCACTGCTGGGGGATGGGGGTGATAGGGGACATGAGTGGGGGCCTGGTGGGGGATGCCCATGGTGGCCTGGGTTGGGGGTGGTGGGAGACATGGGTGGGGGCCTGGTGGGGGCTGCCCATGGTGGCTGGGGGGTGGGGGTGATAGGGGACATGAGTGGGGGCCTGGTGGAGGCTGCCCATGGTGGCTGGGGGGTGGGGGTGGTGGGAGACATGAGTGGGGGCCTGGTGCAGGCTGCCCCTGCACTGCTGGGGGGTGGGGGTGATAGGGGACATGAGTGGGGGCCTGGTGGGGGATGCCCATGGTGGCTGGGGGGTGGGGGTGGTGGGAGACATGGGTGGGGGCCTGGTGGAGGGTGCCCCACACTGCTGGGGGGGTGGGGGTGGTGGGAGACATAAGTGGGGGCCTGGTGGGGGCTGCCCATGGTGGCGTGGGGGTGATAGGGGACATGAGTGGGGGCCTGGTGGAGGCTGCCCATGGTGGCTGGGGGGTGGGGGTGGTGGGAGACATGAGTGGGGGCCTGGTGCAGGCTGCCCCTGCACTGCTGGGGGGTGGGGGTGATAGGGGACATGAGTGGGGGCCTGGTGGGGGATGCCCATGGTGGCTGGGGGGTGGGGGTGGGTGGGAGACATGAGTGGGGGCCTGGTGGGGGCTGCCCATGGTGGCTGAGGGGTGGGGGTGATAGTGGACATGAGTGGGGGCCTGGTGGAGGCTGCCCATGGTGGCTGGGGGGTGGGGTGGTGGGAGACATGAGTGGGGGCCTGGTGGAGGCTGCCCCTGCACTGCTGGGGGGTGGGGGTGATAGAGGACATGAGTGGGGGCCTGGTGGGGGATGCCCATGGTGGCTGGGGGGTGGGGGTGGTGGGAGACATGGGTGGGGGCCTGGTGGGGGCTGCCCATGGTGGCTGGGGGGTGGGGGTGGTGGGAGACATGGGTGGGGGCCTGGTGGAGGGTGCCCCACACTGCTGGGGGGGTGGGGGTGGTGGGAGACATGAGTGGGGGCCTGGTGGGGGCTGCCCATGGTGGCTGGGGGGTGGGGGTGATAGGGGACATGAGTGGGGGCCTGGTGGAGGGTGCCCCACACTGCTGGGGGGGGTGGGGGGTGGGAGACATGAGCAGGTGTGCAGGGTAGTCCCCTGTTTTGTGGGCTGCCTGCAGGGGCTGTGGAGGGTGTACAGGAAACACCTGTGAGGACCCACATAGCCTAATTGCGTGTGATTATTCCCGCGCACCCCTGTAATACACGTACCCAGCCAAATCGCGCGTGATAATTCCCGCGCACCCCTGTAATACACGTACCCAGCCAAATCGCGTGTGATTATTCCCGGGGCACCCCTGTAATACACGTACCCTGGCTAATCGCGTGTAAAACTTCACGCGTACCCCTGTCATACACGTACCCAGCCAAATCGCGTGTGAAAATTCCCGCGTACCCCTGTAATACACGTACCCTGGCTAATCACGTGTTTAACTTCACGCATACCCCTGTCATACACGTACCCTGGCTAATCGCATGTAAAAATTCCCTCGTACCTCTGATATGTACGTTACCCGCTTTGCGTTCCTTGTTTGGCAGCCCTGTAAACTGGTCCAGGGTTAGCGCAGCCCTTTGCGATGATTTAGCGATTTTGATAGCTTTTCCTTGCGCGAGGGCGTTCTTGGGGGCGTTACTGGCGCTGCTGCAGGGTCGCTGCGATACTCTGCGCCACGGCTGGTTTGGGAGCCTAAAATCCATGAATACGCTGTGCGCGGAAATCGGTTTTGGCGCACGCGCCTGGCGCAGACAATCGCACGCGGACACTCTGCGCCAGCCGCTTGCGACACTTTTCTGCGAAATTCTATGAATTACCCTGCTTGTCTATAGGACATTTGGGGGCCATCAGTAATAGCCACTCTACTGCTTCAATGCCTGCTTGATGAGCTATGTTCATGTACAAACTGGTTACATCTAAAGTAAAGAGGATGCATTTTCCACTTTCGAAATCGGTCTCTTGAAACTTCATAAAAAAGTCATTAGTATCTTTTAGATATATTCTAGTTGTTTAAACCACCGGTTGTATAATTTTATCTATATACTTTTCTAGAGGCTATAGCAAAATATTAATTGCTGCAATGATTGGACGACCTGGAGGGCCTGTCAATTGTTTGTGGATTTTTTGAAGTATGTGCATGACAGGGATCAAGGAATGTTCATTTGTAAGAAAAGTGTTTGTATGGTGATTGATATGGCCATTCGATCTTCTTCATCAAGTACTGTTTTAATTATTCCTCTGATTTGATCTGTTGGATCACAGTCCACCTCCATATAGGTATCTTTATCTGCAAGCTGTCATTCCATTTCGTGTTTATATTTGAGAAGGTCCATGATTACTAATGCTCCTCCTTTATCAGCTCGTTTAAGAATGATGTCACGGTTCAGCCATAGACTTTTAAGTGCTTGCTGTTAACAGTGTGAAAAATGACCTCTATGTCGTGATTGGAATTTAATCTTTTTAAAGTCCTCCATCACATGTTTTTGGAAGGTTTCAAGGATAGAAATGTGTATGGGTGGCATGAATGTACACTTTGATTGTAGTTCTAGAAATTCACTTTCTTCTTCTGATGATGGTAAGCCCATTGTTTTAAAGAATAGTTTGAATTACATTTTTCTAAACAGTGTAAAGAAATATATTTTTTCTCTAAGGAGTGAGCTGTTGTAATGCGGTACAAAGGAGATGCCTTTTTGTAAGGTTGTCTTCTTGAAGGCAGTCGATTGATACAATGAAATATTAACCAGTACGTTTTCCTTCGTGGAAACGTCACTTTCCTCTGTGGATTTTTTCTTCTTGCTTTTTCTTGTTGAGAAACAGATCCCCCAGGTGGAGTGTGAGTATATGTACCTGCTTGCTCTTTTGTTAAATGAAGTCGAAAGGGATTCTCACTTGTTCTCTCTGAGTGTGTTGATGGATTGATAACTTCCTTTTCTGTCCTTGATACTTCCAAAGACGATGTGCCTGAATGTGGTTTACGACGTGTCATCCTAAAGTTTGGGATGTTCTTTCCAGATTGATTGTCTCATCTATTGTAGTATTGTTTCCAAGAGTGAACAATGTCCAATTTATAGTCCAAACTATCCCTCCTAAATGTTCTTATATTTTTGGACTCAATTCCGTGTTTGTACCCTTCTAATTTCAGATTGATATCTTCAAGTGATGATGTTAACTCTTCTTTGGTTAAAAATGTTGCTAAGGTAGATTTTGTGAGTTCAATTTCCACTTCAATATTATTTAGTGATTTTGCTAATTCTTCAGTGATCAAAAGAATCAGGTTGAAAGAACATTTATTTAATATTAATCTCTATCGTTTACCAAATTCCATGTTTTCTTTACAAAATGTTGCTTCCAAATAAATTCTCAACACTCTTGGAATTTGTTGTGCTTTGTGATAAGGTGACAGTGTTGTGGCGTGTAGTCTTTGGTTGATCTCCCTTCTAATTAAGCGCTCCAATGGTATAATAAGATCATCAGGTTTATAAGGGGGGTGTAATTCGTCACCTGTAGATTTGATTAAATTCAGAATTTGTGCTGTCTCTTCTTCTGAAAAGGCCAAAGTGCCTGCTCTAATTTTTGTAAGTGATTCTATCCTAGAGAACGACATCGCTTATAGCTGGGTTTTCTTTTATTTTGTGCTTACTTATAATGGTTAGAATGTTTCTCTTTTAATTGTGTGGAATTGCATATAATAGTATGCTTGTAATTGTTATTTTATTTTATGTTGTTTATGGTTCTAATGTTGTGCGAAAGGTTAATTTACCATATGCACAGAATAAATAAAAAATAAAAGAAATAGCTGATATAATGTTTGTTGTCCCTCAAGCTTAGCCAGTGCGAGCTAGGTACAAGAAACAGGGAGTGGAGGAACACACTACTTACGAGATAGGAAGAAATGTGTTTAATTTGTTGAAAGAAATTAAGTGTAATTTCAGGTGCTCTTGGAAATAATATCCCTGGCTAAAGGGATATAGGCAAGTGGCAAAAAGGTTCCTCAATGCTAATCAAGGAAGGAACCAAGGTACTCAATGGGAAATCTCCCTATATCGATTTAATCATTCATACATGTAAATATAGCCACATTCACAGAAAACAATTAGTCAAAGTTCATGAATATAAAGTATTGTATTAAATCAAATAGTCCATAACACTAGTCTGTGTATGTGACTCAACATTAAAGTCAGTAACATACAATTAGTTAGACATTAGCGTAAGTAGCAAACAATTAATTAGACATAACCAGTTCATTGATACTGTTCGAAATTCAAAAAAAGATGTACACAATACTCGTAGTTTGAGTGAAATAATTAACATTGTCTGCATGGCTGATGGTTGCATGGCTGATGGTTGACTGAGGCAGGTAATGACTACTGCCAATCTGGTATGTTTCATTGTAACATAAGCAAGCAGTGGTTATTCCGCTCTTGAAGAAGCCTTTGTTAGATCCTGCTTCGTTGGTGAACTATTGCCCAGTTTCTATACTTCCTTTCTGTATTAAATTGTTGGAATTACTTGTTTCTCCCTTGCTTACCTCTTTTCTCGAGCTTTCTTCTTTTTCTTTCCTGAAGCCATTTCAGTCTGGCTTTCATCCAGGTTGAGGGACAGAAAGCGTGTTGGTCTCTGTCTATGATGATCTTTGTCGACTAGCCGATGAGGGTGGAACAGGAGCCCTGATTTTGTTGGATTTATCAGCCACGTATGATACAGTGGACCACATGATGCTCTTGGATCATTTGGCAGTGGCTGGTCTTTCGGGTCAGATTTTGGCTTGGTTTGCCTCTTTTTTGGCCAACCATAACCAAACCTTGACTCTTGCCTCTTTCTTTGGCTGCTGCGTTGTTGTTGTGTGGGTTTCCCCAGGGATCAGCCTTGTCCCCGGCTCTTTTTAACATTTATATTCAGCCTCTTGTTCTGCTCATCCACTCTTTCGGCTTCAGGTGTTACTCCTATGCTGATGATATGCAAATCATCGTCTGGCTGGATTCCATCGAGCCGGGCCTTGCATCTCAGTTTAGGAGTTGCCTGCTGGCCGTGAGTAGGTGGAAGGGTAGCAATTGGCTGAAAATGAACAGGGACAGGACTGAGGATCTGGTGGTGCACTCCCAGTGTGGTCCTCAAAGGGCTTTGTCTGGGTCTGCTCTGTCCTGGTCTTCTGCTTTTTGGCCCACGGAATTGGGGTCTTGGCCCTCCCCGTTCCTTGAGTTGAGTATTGATTCGATTAGCTTACTGTAACTTCCTTTTTCTAGCTCAGCCTTTGTATCTTCTACATCGGCAACAGTTACTTCAAAATTATGCTGCACAGATTTGTACTGGCCCTCCTTATGGTGTCCATATTTCTCAGTCCATATTTCTCCTGTCCTTCGATCATTGCACTGGCTACCAGTCCTTCAGTGTGAGCAGTTTAAGTCTCTGGTGATAGTACATCAGGATTTAAGGCTCTGGGTTCAGGATTTAAGGTCTAAGGGCTCTTGTCTCCTAGTGAGTCATCAGTATCACTTCAAACGGGTTGGGGGCCGCTCATTCTCAGTGGCTGGTGCAAAACTCTGGAATTCTCTGCCACTGGTAGTGAGGTCCACCGAAAACCATCTGGCTTTCTGCTGGTTGTTAACAACTCATCTGTTTTAGGTTGCTTTTCCTCTTATTAAATGGCTTGTTTGTCCTGCTGGTGTATATCAGCGCCAAGATGCTTCGGCGAGTGTGCACTTTATAAAACTAATTAACATAACGTAACATAGCATAACATGGCTAGAGTTCATACAGGATGAATACTACAGTTAGTACCGTGACACATTTTGTGTTGTTCTTTAGTAGATGAGCTTTCCTGTTTGCAATATGTGTTTTGGGAATCATTCCCTTCTTCAGGTGATATCACTCACTTCCTGCAATTAAGGATGTAAATAATTGTGAGTATGGGACTCAATTTAAGATTACGAAAAAATGGTAAAGCTAAGAATTCATTAATTCAATAGGTCTAAAGGGTGCCAACTGCATCGACGAGGAAGCACCGGAGGGAAAAGCCTCCCATACCTTCTACGCAAGCACCATGATTCCATCGTCTATTTTCATAATTATATGATACTTTAAGAGTACCTTACATTGCTTACATTTCTTTAAAAAAAAGTACAGTTTTGCATTAGTCTGATGTTTTTTTCATGTAGTCAACTATGGCTGAATGCCTCAAAGTGGAAGACCCCTCCCATGGAATTTTGTACTGCCAGCCCAGAACATTCTTATCATGAATATTTGATGACACTGGTCCCTATTTACAATGCGTTTTTCAATGAGACGTTATCATTGAAAAACTCGTTTTTCAGCCGGGCCCAGTGTATTCATGACCACACATTTAAGCACCATGTTTACCATTGTTTTCATGATTCATTGAACACAAGTCATCTTTCCCTCATTTGACTTATTCAAAACAATATTTTGACTTTTTGCTAGGCTTATTGGTACACCTGTTTGGAGGAAACGTACACATACAATTGCACACTCCATGACATTCATAGAGGCCCATTATCTGTAAGTGTCTATCAAAGGTCATTCATTACCTAGAGGTCCTTCAAAATAACACGTGCATTGAATGCACAAGAAAAGCGTAAAATGTAAAAAAAAAAACGTGATAAGCACTTGTTTTTAAAAGTATTGGTAAAATACTTCTCCTTGGAATTCTCTTGAAAGTAGAGAAAGAAGAAATGGAAAGATACCGTTTGAATTGTTTTTTCTTTCTTCTTTTTTTCAAACAAATGTCAACCTTTAATCATAATGATCAATCTTCTGACCTCTGGTTGGTGAGTTCTTTCTCAGGCAGCTCGATTCAACAGGGAAAGAAAAGGTGTTTGGGAAACGTGAAGGCCTTATCTATAAGCAGAGCAAAATGTGATGAACGACCTAATCACTACACTGCAGATCAGCACATTTTTCTTCTCATACTAAGGAGTAGACTGCCAGAACAGCCTGGCTTGTATGATATCAGCATTAACATGCAGGACTAGTAAGTAACTTAAACTACACTAATACTATGCCACATAAAGTTGAAATATATGGAGACATACACTATTTTCTACTAGTGTGTAACCGTATGTGCACCTCATTGCACGTTATAATCAATGACGAAGATGAGTGTAGCTTTAATGCACAGATTCTGCGTTTGTTCATACTCAGTGATTCTAATAAATTTGTTTCAGATATATTCGCAAATTATTATTCAAATATTAAAAAGTATGACAAATAATTTACATTTACATCTTTTAAAATTAGCCACGGAAGGACGCTGAAAAATATGTTATTTCTTCTTTAAAGGTGACATAAACTCTGGAGGTTAAAAAATACTGAGTCCATCAGTCTATATATAAGAGGCAAAGACAATATGCAGACCATGAAAAACATGCTTGAGCATTTTAGCCGTATTATATAGCACATAACAAATAGGACCCTTGGACAATTTGTAGGAAAGGAGAAATTGCTTTAAAAACTGCTTTTAATATTCAACGTGCATTAGCCGAGATGCATTTCAAAGTTGAGAAACAATGATTTCGGCCACAGAGGATAACATTAAGCTGAGATCAAGGCAGCGTTCTATGATTTTAATATTGTTCAAAGGCTCAAGGCCCTGATTCATGGAATCATTTGCGTGGAAAATCGGAGATTTGCATACAATTCTGTGCGCAAATCCACATTTGTCGATTCATGGAATCGACTGCGTGGGACTCTGCCAGGACTTGCGTGGAGACACCATGCAGAGCCTGGGCGTTGTTTGCGCAGAAGGCTTGGAAGGAGGCTGAACTGAAAATGGGGAAACATTTCAGTGTTAGGAGGGATGGCCCAACAGTTGTGCTGAATGATATGTATTCATGGATCTAACCGTGCAACATCTCGTCAGGCAACAAACCACGCAAAGCCCTCTTGGTATCTGCCACCCGAAGGCAGGCATACAGGCACTTGCCCGTGGTACTTGCCGTGCAAAGGTGAAATTGCATGCCTGACATAGGGGTACACGCATGCAATCGGGGTTGCAATAGAACTTAAGTGTGCGTGTAAGCGGCATATCAGGGTGCGGGAGTGTTTTGCGTGGGTTCACATGCATATTTACGGCAAGTGCCGACTTTTATGTTAAGTGCTCCACATGTTAATGGGGCGCAGCGTGTGGTTCCAGGGGGAACCCACACACCCCGCCGTGGTGGCTTGGTTGTGGGGGTTTGCAGGCAGTCTTGTCAGGGTGCATTGATTTTGCATCAGCAGAGTGTGCAAAGATCCCACTCCAATTTGTGGTAAGGCTTTGCGTGTGGGCCTGTTGTGGGTGTTCCTCTCGCAGAGTGCGCATTGGGTAGTTCTACACAGATATTTCCATGAATACGCAGAGCGCACAGATTTTGTTCTGCACGACGGGCCACACAGTGTCATTCTTGGTGTGCAGCCTTTACGAGATAAATGCCTACTTTTCCATTAATTGGGCCCTAAGAGATCACCTTGACAGTGGTTAAAAACAGTCTCCATTTGTATGTTCTCTCTTCCTTTATAACCTGTGAATATTAACTTTGTATTTGCCTTTGACATGTGTCACCCGAACAGAGTCCGTTGCTCTGGCTAACTATGTACCTTCCCAAATAAGGTCGGAAGTTCAACAATCATGTTATTACTGAAGTTCTGTTTTTACTACGATATATCATAATCTGTGTATGCCAAGAGTGAAACATTCACAGGTAGCTAATGGCAACTGGTGTTACTGGCATCGCTCTCCAAAGCGTGTTCCTGACAACCACTGTACCCGCCTCTTTGATCCGAGATCAGGCTTCATTTAAGCAGTCATTTCTTCCCACAGAGCCCTTATCCGTGAATCATTGTGTGCTTTTGCAAAATCATTATTACAGAATATTTAAGATGAAACGGTATAGAAAACAATATCTGTGTAATAGTTTTTCTGCTTACGTGGTTTCCAAATTGTAGTAGTTATCGCGCGTTTCATTGGTTTCTACATTGGCTGGATCTGTGAACAGCGAGTGTGACCCATATTATCCAAGTGCAAGATAAAAATGAGTTAAAATGTGCTGCAATAGAGAAATAAAATACATGGAAATGCTGTCTGACGCGTTTCCATTTGCTTGGAAGTGTGTGGGGGATCAATGATACACTAATATTCAATAGATTGGGGTGACATTTCAAGTGTTGCACATATTATTGGCTTTTACCACGCTTAGAAATCTTTTTTAAAAGTTGAAAGAAGCAAAACCACTCGGGAAAGCTAAACATTAACAGGGATCACAATTTGCTCTGATTCGTAGCACAATGAACATAATACATGTTTTGTTGTGTAATATTGTGTTATAATGCTGGGTTTTGTTGTAGTGCAGCTCCTGCCATGTTCATGCCCTACCGTCGCTTCGAGTCCTGCAAGTAAAAAGGTGCGGTTGGGTGTGGGTTATTGTGAGCATAGAAAGGGCGGTTGTTATTGTGGTTCTGGGAAGCAGTTTAGGTCTTGGTTGTCTGCATGCTGGTATGCGTGTGCTGTGTTTGAGGTGTGTTCACGTGTTTTTTTCTGGAAATTGGGTGTTTTCAATGTGAAGCCTGTTACCTTGGCGAGGGTTCGTTTATTGGGTACACACACATACACATTACCTGTGTCTACCACATGGGGTTTCACCATCCCCATCTCCGCATTTCAGTGCCGTGCCTGGTGACACACCGTTGCTATTTCAACAGTGTACACACATGTATTTAACAACTGTGCCGACCACACAGGGCTCTCATAATCCCCATCCACGCATTATTTAGAGCCGTGCCTCTTGCTACGCACCGTTGCTGTGGCAACGGTATAAACACATGTATTTTACCCCATGACTTTTACGCTCCAAAGTCAAGGGGCTCGAGTAATTAATTGATAACTCCCTCCAGAAACTGAGTGAGAAGATACACCATCTCACAGGCTGATCGCGAAGTTCTTTTCAAGATGGCCACCCGCTATTTATTGAGCGGTGTGCACAGCAACGGCGTCTGCATCGCCAGAACGCCAGATCGAGCAGTAAGGACCGATCGTGCACGAGCGCCTCTCCCTATGCCCTACTTGCCCTGATTCACTACTGGACATCTGGTGAGCTACTGCCACCACACCGAGAGGTCACCCGCCCCAGACCAGACACAAGTATTTTGACGGGTGCAACATAGGTAACCCAATCTCTATCTATCTCTAGTGTATGGCCACGCTGCCAGTATTAGCATGAAGAGCCTATTTTTACCGTATGTATTTTTACAGGGATTTACACAAGGCTCAGTTCAAGACCACTACCATTTGCGGACCTGTTCCCGCGGCTCACAAATGCTACCTATAACAAGGTAAGCGTCTTGCTTTTACACCCTATACAGCATTTTCTTCCTAATAAAATAGGGACAGACTAAACCCTCCCATTCTGTTTCAAAAGGCGTCCATTTTCTTCATGCAAAGAGACCCGACAGGCATTAAGAGACACTGCAGGTCTCTGGACCCACATCCTTTTGCCTGTGGCCCCATTTCCTCCCCACAGGTAAGCCGTGTCCACCTTTCCCTTGGTGGACACTGGGTTATTCAATCACGCTTTATGCAAATCATGCTCTTTAGCACCCCCCTTACTGTACTCCATTCATTTTCACAGTAATCTCTGAACACCAAGACGTCACAGTCCCCTCTGTTAATGACGAAGGCTCCAGAAGAACAGGGCTCATACAGACCCTACATAAGGCCGAAACACTGTGGTGTAGACAATTTATCTCTAATTTCAGTGCTACAATTGTTTCACTGTACCTAACTGTTGTTCATTACTTGGACCCATTACATTTGTTCATGTGATATGACTCCTGTCGTGTTGGTACACCGACATCAGAAACTGTACCATTGTGACTGTATATATGTATGTGCAAGGAACCTGACTTGATTTTGTCCATTGTATAATTTACATTTCTCTATGAGTAACAATTGGAATACTGCATTATACTGAAACCAATAAGCAGGTGTATATGCTACTAATCATATACAAATAAGTATTACAACAATTCAGGCTTGGTACTTATATATTCT
Organism: Ambystoma mexicanum; assembly: GCF_040938575.1. NCBI lineage: Eukaryota > Metazoa > Chordata > Amphibia > Caudata > Ambystomatidae > Ambystoma > Ambystoma mexicanum. Next base: position 387,301,658 of record NC_090941.1, read on the forward strand.
GTGATATGAATATGAGCGATAAGGGAGCATGCTCGTTCTACTGACCCTTTCAACTATTTTGTTAATCATATAGCCCTACTGGGCAGAATAGGGTCACACCAGGAGCCCTTTTTCATAAATAAATAAATAAGGATCTGACCATCATTGAGTGTTTTGAGATTGAACAGATCACCTGGTCCTAGTGATGTACCTGAAATAGTCTATCTCTAGGTTGAAAGTATAACTCAATATGACATTATTAAAAAAATGCATCTGAACCAGAAAGGGCTCTTATGTACCAAGTGCGTTTCTCACTGAAGTAGTAAGGCCAGCATACAAGGATAAAAAACATCTGCTTGGTTGAATTCCCCAGAGATTCTACATTTTAGGTGCTGTTTCAGGCACAGCTAATGAAAATTCGATTTCGATTTATTACTCGGCCTACATTTTTGATCTTTGCATAGCCAGCAACCTCTACCTTCTATTGTCCTTTGCACCTTTGGCTGGCCTTCGCTTCCAGATTAACATTGCAGCACTGAGCTGGAAAGAGAGACGCTAAATTAAGAGCTGTGATGGTCCATAGCCCAAACCCAAGCCTGAAGGTGAGGAGGACTAACAGATGGGAGGGAACGTATGTTCGATTCCTGAAACCCTGACTTTGACCCTGTTCCCCAGGAGCCTGCTAAATCCACCTCCCTCCACCTTCACCTGGTGTACTTCTTTGGAAAGCATATTGAACCACCAACACGTTTTCTCAAACACATACTGAAAGGCTGGTGACTGTGGGCTCTGTACCTTTGAGCTAGTCCCTTTGGTATTCTGGTACCTGGCAGAACAGGAGAGCCAACAGAAGAAAAAGTTACCCTGGACTAAGGTTTAAAAAAAAAAAAAATCCCTTGAAAATCCAATGGGTTCCTCCATGAGGAGCCAGTTAAAATTGCAGAGCCTGGTTCCCCCAGATGGATGTCGGAATTTGAACAGGTCCCAGTACCAGAAGTAAATGAGGGTAATGAACTAAGGAAACTGACAGGCTCAAAGACTGCTGACTCTACTGAGTGTGAAAGAATGACAAGTCAAAAGCTGGGTGACCTAACAGACTACGAAATACTTCAAGCCGAGGACGAGATCTTCACCCCAGTGGATAATTCTTTACAGCTTGATGAAGGAGAAAGTAAGCAAACTCCATACGCTCCATATAGAGAGTGAGCAACAGATCCCAAAAGGTTAGAAAAGGAGCTTTGTACATAGACACCAAACACACAAACTCATGAACTAAGCAGAGAGGATGAAGACCTGGGGGAATTGGGGAACCTTCTGAAAAATAGTAGGGTCTCTCAGCTCTCTCAAAACCATGGAAAGAGACCAGTTGACAACCTGGGCCAAAATACAAGTGGTCTATCTAAAATGGATGGGAATGGTGGACCCTCCACTTCCCTGTTGGTGCTGCATTTGTCAAAAATACATTTCAGCCATCCAAGCCAACTTGGATCGGAAAGCACAAAGAGGAATCTATAGTCCACTTTCCTTGACGGCAAACACTGCAGACACCCAATATGAACAGAATAGAAGGATGACACTACCAACTAGACCTCTTGAAATTGATGGCCCAGCCACTCATGAGAGACATGAACATGAGTGAACGTATAGGAGTGAAAGGAGCCAGCAGAAAGTAGAACCTGGCAAGGTGAGACGTCCACAAATAAAAATAAAACACACCTGGCATCATATTACAGAGAAGAAGAAGATGACAAATCCCAAAGAGCAGACCTTGTTCCTTTATCGTCCAACTCCACATTATCATCTCTCAATAAATCTGCATTTTCACCCAACATGCCCCTGGTAGATGACTCAGGAAATAAAAATCTTACATCTCAACTTCAGGGTTCCATAAAGACGGCCTGGTCTTTCTCCCTCGCCCCGTTCATGAAACTTTACGAAACAATGAACGAGAATTACAAAGACCAGGCCGCACTTCTAGCAATTGTACACTCAAAACATACTTTTCTGGAGAGCTTCACCATGGCTGTCCAGGTTCGTCTGGATAGAGAAGCCGGCTTGCTTGAATCAACACCATTTGCCAAAACCATCAAATAAGCACTTCAGGCAGGCCCCCCAACCAGAGCCTAAAGACTCTGGGGACAGACACGGACCCTTATCAAAGCGATACTCATGATATTCAACACTCATCTTCCCTGACATTGAGAAATCCACAGAAAATACACTGTGAAAAGAACACTCGAAACAAGGAGCAAGAGGCACGGTGCAACCCACTGCAAAAAAGGGCAGAACCAGAAATCACTGAAGAACGTATAATGGTAACTACCAGCCAGTCCAACAAGGTGGGCGGAAAAGGGACTGTTCCCCTTTTAGGGTATCTGACCAAAAAGATCTGGACTGGCAAATAATCCCTGATTCAAACGTAGAAATTATCAAACCAGTAAGACAGAAGCTGGTGCCCATAAGGGAAAACTTCATTATCTTTGAAAAGGGGGTAGAAGCCAAGAGTGTGAAAAATAAACAGGAATGTGGGAAAAAAAACTAAAATTAAACTGGCGCAAACATGTTTGAAATCTAATGCAGCAAAACATTTCCTCTGAAATCCGCACCACTGCTCCAAAATGTACATAAAGTTTGTGTACAGGGTGAGGTTCCTCAAAGGTAACAGAAGGGGATGCGGGAAGGACAGCAACCAGAGATTGAGCAAGGTCGCAGTATCCGCATATCCGAAACTAATGAGTTCCCTGAAGAATCAATCCTGGAATTTTCAGTATACTCAGTAGGGACAATTGATGAAGAACCAGAAGCCCAATCAGATACCAGCGGCATAGAAAGTACTAAATTGGACTCTCTTCTGGCAGACCTTGCGACAGACAGAGTACAGGTGGAAATCAAACTCAACCAGCAAAGGGGGGCCACATTCATAACTATGGATGAAACAAAGAAAGTTGGCTGACGAAAGGTATAGGGGAATGGAGCGGAGTATGCCAAACAAAGAGCTGAGAGAAATTAATGAGCCACCAAATTTGGAATCACAAATAGTATCATCTCCTAAAACGATCTGATTCTATCATTAGAATGTGTGATCCACCCCAAGGAGAACTTAATTCTAAACAGAAGAAACATCATGACATTGCTCCATCATATTCCGACCCTGCGTGCCATCTCATCAGATGACATCCTGGTGGTGGAATTTGTTAAGGAAACACAAATTGACTGGGTCCTCCTGCAACGTAGAACAAAATTGATTAAAAATATTCTATGTGAAGCAGCAGAAATGGTAAGACCACTAGGTTTTGATTGAAAAGAAACTGACCAATCTATGCAGGGGCAAAAAGTGGCAACAACATGGGAAAGCCGGCCCCACGCAAAAACAAGAACGCTAACAAGAAAGGTTGTCTAAATCAATCTACCGAATCATCAGCATTACATAACTCAACTTCAAAAATATTCTAAAGAAACAACATGAACCCCGAAGGTTAAGGACCTGGATTGTTTGATGTTTACTTTTGAAGACCTTGAAGAATGAGCCCAGAAGAATAAACCAACAGTGGGGACCATCATTGGAAAAGGAGCCATCACTGGATTGACCTGGTTACCAAGAGCCCTCGCAAATAAAAACAATGCTTAATTTTAGACTGTAAAGACTGCAGAGGAGTTGCAATTAGGATGTTGGAACACCAGGGGCTTCTACCACCTGTTTACAAACAAAGATTTGGACCTAAACGCCCACTACATCCTGTGTTTCCAAGAGCGTTGGCTTAGAGAACCACCTTTGTGCATCTGTGTTTTAAGTTTCCTAAAGCCGGCAATAAAGGGTCCCAAGGGCAGACCCCATTCAGGCCTGCTGACATTAATTAAAACAGGAAACAATATCTGTGTCCTCAAACAACACAATCAAAATGCATCTGTTCAAATGTTATTACTGGAAATAGGGCAACCTGATGGAGGACGAACAAAGTTGGTTCAACTATTGAATCTATCCTGGAATCCCACAAATACGAAAGAACTAGACTTTGCATCTTTATTACTAACTTGATTGTCTCAAGAAGAGCAGCAAGAAACCCTGTCTATACTATGCAGGGATCTAAATATAAGATGTTGCGGAAATAACCCTAGGCCCAGGCCACTCGAGAAAAAAAAATATATATATCATAGTCATGATTCATGTGATAGAGCAAGTAGATGGTTGATGGAAATGGACGACAGGGAATCGACAAACAAAGGGTGATATCCCAGCGAACTATCCGTGGCATAGTGGCAAAGCTAAGAACATCTTGGATTATTTCTTTGTATCCTGAAACATCCAACTCAAAGTAAATTCCCTGGTTATCACTAGAAGGAGATCTAGTGATAATTCCCTTTCGACATTGTGTTGGAAAAGAGTCCCTGTAGTAGGAACCCAGGAGACTATCACCAAAGAGTCTGTATTGGAAAGTAGAAATAGATTGGCAATTACCAAAGAAGAAGTGATAAAGTTAAAAAAAACAATGGTGTGAAGGTCACTTTGATTATTTAAAACCCAATACAATTACAATAAATCCTTTACCTTAAAAGAAACTTCATTAGATGCTTTATTCAATACTTTTTTTAGATGGTAAGGCATTCGATGCTTTGGCATTCGATGCTATGGCTAGATACCAACTAAAATGTATGTAGCACTCGTGGACCTGGAGCAGGAATTTGGTGGGATCCATAGGGGAACATTGTGGGAAAAGCTGGAGGTGTCTTGTTGCCCGAGTGACCTGTTAGAATCTATCATAGAACTCTACTCAGGAACCTCCATGCAAGTGCTTATGAAAATGCAGGAGGGACAGACTAGAGAAATGATGACATAATAGCGACTAAATCAGGGTTACCCTTTGGCACTGATCTTATTCAACCTGTATACATCTGATATGGCAGAGTACCATGCAAAGGTGAGAGCCTTTCCCCCAGAACAAATGGCTGTCCAATACCCTTGGTCCTATATGCAGACAATCTTATCCTGTTGGATAAAACACCTATAGGTTTACAAAGACGACTGGCAAACTTGGAAACCTATATGGCGAAAAATGCTCTGCATTTAAACCCTAAAAACTCAAGGGTGTTGAATATCAACCCAGGTGGTCGGGTAAACAGATGTAATTACATTTGGCAGATGGAGAAATAACTCCTAGAGAAAACTGAAAAGATCATCTACCTTGGATTGTGTCTAAACCAGAGCACAATTGAAACCCCTTGGTCACAGATTTTATGAAATAAAACAAAATGTAGCTTGCCAAGGCATGGTTCTCCACAACAGATATGGAGAATTATAAATTATCCCTGTTGTGACCTTCTATAAAATGAAGGCTATCCCGATCCTAACATACAGGGCAGAGTCAGCCCTGAATATCCCTTGGCAAACATGGCACAACCTCGAAGGATTATTCTGCAGCAAGGTCCTGAGACTTCCTATGTGGCTGCCCCTTGCCCTGATTCATTTTGAGTTGGGTTTGTACTTGTAATAGATTTTTGTCTTATTGGGGTACATTTGGGATTTGGTGGTATTTTCTTACTGTAAAAATAGTGGCAGTAATTAGGTGGTAAATTAGTCTTGCACTTAGATCAGGTTTGGTATCACATTATTTTAGTGTTAGCTTATATTGGTGGTCATTTTAGTGGCATTTTGTTTTGCAGTAATTATTTATGTGGTATAGTGGTGAGCATGGTTTTCTTCTTTATACTATAAGCCAATCATAAAACAAAACTTTCCCTTCTATTAGAATACCTCTTAGTGGTCTGTAGAGAGACCCAGATTTATGCACTGTTAGAACCCAATGATTTTATTCAGAGCGCCACCTACAGTTTGTGGCTGGTATCACTGGCTTATCTACATCCAGTAATCTATGTGCCCTTAAGCATTACTGGCTCATGGATGTTCAGTAATCTATATTTTATATCATATTCCTTCCCATCAGCATGCAAAGAAGGCACACACACACACACACACACAAACCTGCCATATCACTGAATATTATAAGCTACTTCTGGGTTGTTATTTTACCTGCCGTAGTAAATTGACAAATGCACTACTGAACAGAAATGAACCTTCCCTGTATACTTTATATTTAAATGAATTCACAGATGCAAAAATGACACTAAATCCCATTTGTTTTCATGGATACTTATTATATTGAATCGTAGTTACATGTCATCAAATCTTACCATGGATACATTGCATCGTCATCTGAAATAAAAAAAAAAACGAAACAAAACAGAACAAACAGGCCTTTTGAAACATGGGTTAATGTTCCCACATTCTGAACATGACAAAAAATAAACATGCAGTGATTTCCTAACCTTTCTACACTGTAATAAATCTTAGCCAAACATTCGGCATTCAAATGATCCTCACTTGGCACATATTTTACCAAGATTAGTACTTCTTCGAAGTTCTCAGCACAACCTTTCTCCACTCGCAAAGGCAGGCCCAGTGTCAGGGCAAAATGATTCTGTAATCTTGTGTGGGGAGCACCGGCAAGATATATCTCACAGCCAGTGCTCTGACCCCTTGGAACACTGTCAGTCTTCTCAGCCCAGCACAAACTAAACCTTCCCCGCATTTCTTGTCCCAAGAAACCTTCTGTCCTTCCCCTTTTGATGTTTCTTGTTTGCCTATAATTTCCCCCAATCAGGTTAACAAAAATGTGTCTTGTATCAACCCTCATGTTAGAACAATGAGGGCTTTAGGCCTCCCTGAATAAATGTTTCATTCTGTTTCCTGCTGCCTCTTTCCCTCTGCTCTCCACAAGCTAATACAGAAAAAGAAATGACAGTGTGCATTTTAAAATGAATTACAGCAGTGCCACTAAAACATGGATTTTCACTTCATTTTGCAAATGAGACTGCATTACAATGTTAGGGAAATAAGAATTTGGTATTTTAGCAATGTCAATTATGTTAGTCAGTTATGTAAAACCTGTACTTTGTATGCCACCAACAACTCCTTTACACGTCATACTGGCAAACAAAAAATATATATATAAATATATGCCATATCACTGCTGGCAACAAAAATGCCACTACAGTTTGCAATAAAAAAATGCCATTACATTTTGGTAAAATATATATGTCGTAGCATACTCCATGTATGCATGTGTGCAATGAGTTTATGGAAGTCTCAAGCCTAGTTCTGTAAGTCCCTTATAGCGTATTGTGTACACCCTCGAAAAATACTGGGGACTCTACAAGATAAAAGCACAGAATGGCCGCTGGGCTATTGGAAAGACAAATATGCTATCATCTTGGCCCAATTGAACGTAACTGTGGAAGTTTTAGTCACAAAGCCGGGTCGAGTCACAAAATATATGATGATGACTCGATAACGGCCCAGACAAAAAGGAACGCTTATACATTATTGAGAGAATATGATAGTGAAAGCAGAGCATTAAGAGAACTGCTGAAATATCTGATTAATTGCCCATGTAGAAGATACAGGGAACAATTCATGAGAATACGCCTAAATCTATTGCCAACAAAGGACATCTTAAGAGCGCGAAAACAAATAGATGACTCAGACATGGCCTGTAGATTCTGTAAAGATACCATTGAATCCACAAAGCATTTAGTGGTGCATTGTGTGGGTCCGAAGAATCAGAGATACAGTCACATTGGGAATTTGATCAGGGAAGCAAATTCCTTGACTGCAGATGAATGATGGTATATGATTCGCTTAGGAGAAAAGACAGCAGTTATTTTTGCATTTGTTAGGTTGATCATGGAGATTTTCAAGCCCCAATGAAATGGAGGATTGCAAGCAGATGGTGGGGGCGGGGGTTGATAGCAAATATGTGTGATCTCGCTGGCGCGCATTGGGCAAGTGGGCAGTAGGTTGGTTTTTCATCCTTTTTTTTGGTTTTAAGTAATCACGACAGGAAGTGAGTAAGGATGGGAAATTACCTACTACCATTTCCCAAAAAATGTTGTGAATTGTGCTTCTGATTTTATTTTTTTTAATGTGTTGTATTATATGGGAGATAAATAATAAATGATGGGATGGAGGGAGATGGTGGAAACATTTGTAAAGGATGTTATTTTCTTAAAACCAATAAAACAAAAAAAAGCAACAAATAAATAGCAACTGGGTAGGTCGAGTGGAATTCTACAGGTCTCAAATGGTGATGTTAAGTCATGTCCTCCAAGGTGAGCGGTGCTCTGTAAAGAAGATAATCGTTAATATAACAAGCTAAAAACATCTTATTGACTCTTTTTCTATATGTATCCTGGTGTAAAACTCTATAAAAACCCTGAGGTTTCTGCTCTTGGGGCTACCTTTTTGAAAAGGTAATACTATGCCATTTTCCCTAAAAAGATTCTGCAGGGCTGTGTGCTAGGGGTCCTCCAAAGCCAGTTATGAAAGGGACACCAAAGTAATACAAGAAGAAGGGTACATCAGGCAAGAAGTAACACAATTTATTAAGGTCCAAACACAGCTGGGAAGGCAGAGTTCAAACATCCCTGTGGAACCGAACTGAGTGAAATAGCCATCAACACCACCCTTTGCGGGCACACTTTATATCCTAATGGAACAGAATTAGCATACAGATGGTTTGCAACATTTGTTAACTCATCCTACATATCTGATTGGTGGAACTATGTCAGTCATCTATATTAAAACATACGTTATGTTGATTGGTCCCTGCCATCCCGGCCCCAGTGTCCATTACCTCACCTGTGAGGTCACATTCCTTCCCACACTGCTACATAGTTGCATGTTAAAACATTACTTGATTGTGCTGATCAGAGGAACTTCATTGGCCTGTCATTGGTCAGCTTCCATTGCAACACACAAAACAGCCTGAACATGAGAGAGTGAAGGCATTCACATGGCATCTGACCAATGAGGAGTGCCAGAAACATCAAGGATGCAGAAAAGAGGAGCGAAGCCAACATGATGGGAATTATAACCCACCTGTCATTGACTTTGTTCTCTGCCATTAGGTTATACAAGTGACCAGTGGAGGAGGCAAACAACATGCCACAAAGTAATATTCATAGAAAGCAGAAATGTAATGTGATATGGTGTGGTATAGCATTTGTGTCTATTGTGTTAGGTGTCTTGATATTATGGTTTTTAGTGTGTAGGGGACAAGAGATGTCAGCTTCAAAAGAGAGTAACCCAACTAGAAAAAAGAAGCTTATTTAACACAGATATGTTCAGCACTTGCTATGTTTGCTCTCTAATCCCACATGTCACATGGGCACCCAAACAATTCCTTCCTAAAGAGGTCACCGTAGAACAGGAAGGATTTATAATGCAATAATGCACACTTAATGCCTCTCCTGCTTCTCATACATTGCACACCACGCCTGTCACTAGCAAGCAGCTATCTCCCACAATAGAGTAAGGCCTTGCTACACCCATAATGGTTATCAAACTTCTAATACCTTGCCAAACACCTGTGTCTCCAGATTGCAGCTATCCCCCATGATGAAATTTGGTCTAGCTGCACACATGATGTCTCTCCTGCTTCTTATAATTTGCACAACACCTCTGCCTCTAGAATGCAGCTATTCCACATAGTAAAAACATGTCTCTCCTGCTTCTCATACATTGCACAAGATCTCTGTCTCTAAAATGCAGCTATCCCTTCCTGATAGAATCCGGTCTAGCTGCACAAAAAACGTCTCTCCTGCTACACATATATTATTACACAACACCTCTGCAATTAGAATGCAGCTGTATCCCTCAACAAATGTGGTCTAGCTGCACTAATAATACCTCTTGTGCATACTACCTCTCTGCACCCACCAACATGCCTGCTCAAAATGGGTGACTAGCAGGGACATGGCCACCCCTACGTACATTTGTAATGGCTAAAATGTGCACATGCATTCTATTACTCACTGATACATTTACCATACTTGGATTTCAGTCCCCAAGGGCATTGAACCACCAGCGTGTTGAGACCAAAACAATGGTGAAAGGTGATATACAAATGCCCATCACATTACATGTACACATAGTCTATGTGGAGCTCCCAGAAGGGTCCTGTTGGAAAGGCAGTATGCCACACAATGTCCTGAAGGTGTGTCCAGTGCTGTAGAGGTGGCAGGTAGGGCAGTTTGTCAAAAATGTGTCAACATATTCTTGAAGGTTGGGGACTGTAATGCTGGAAATGCATTGGAGGGACAGGGCCTCTCTGTCCTTGTCCTCTAGTCCTTTTTCATTTGTGTTCTGATTTGTTTTCTGCCCAGGAGTCCATATAGGACTCCTGGCAGTGCAGCTCTTCCTGTTTATGGTTTGGTGTACAGACCCATGGGGTACCCTTATGGCACCCATGGGTGGGGGTGAAACCCTGTGCCCCTAGTGTATGTTTTTGGGCACCTGTGTGTGGCCCACAGAGCAGGGTATGGGCTGGTGGCAGCTCCATGCTGAATTTGACAGGTGCTCTGAGTATCCTCCATTTTGGGATATCCAGGCCCTGCCATTGGAATCAGTTGATTCCTGATAGGAAACAAGATGGCCCCTGTGGCCTCTTGCTTTCTATTGCCTGTTACCGTGTTTTCCCAAAGTCCTGGGAAGCCATGACTCTATCCCTTCCCCCTTACTGGCTGTTGGGTGGATGTTCCATATGTGGGGCCTCATTATGACCCTGGCAGAATGGGTTTAACGGGGCTGGTAATGGTGCCGGTGCCATTAAACCCATTCTGCCCTATCATGAGGTTCCCTCGCGGGACCCGTTCTGGACTTCTGATCATACCAGACATCCAGAGTGGGTCCCACGAGGGGACCAGGGAGCTAACAACGGGCCCATTGTTAGCTCCCTCCCCATTCCCATTGAGGCCTATGGGGGCTGGGTAAGTTGAATGAGGAATTACTGGGTCCTCCAAGGTTAGAATGGCCCGGTAATTCCGCATTCAAGGAACCCGGACCCGAGTTTGGAGGCAGCCATGCCGCCAATAGCGGAATGGCTACCTCCAAACCCGTAATGAGGCCCATGGTGTTGTTGTGAAGTCCAGGCCAGACAGGTTGGAGCCTTCCCAGTGACTGTATGTTGTGGGTTCACCCCGTGGGCAGGACCTGGGTGAATGGAGTGTGTGACCAATATGCACTTCTTGTTGTGGATGTCTGGTTTCTGGTGTATGACACAATGACTGAGACAGCCCTGCCCGAAACTGGTATGAATGCAGTGTGTACTGTTGAATGGCTGGGTACATATTCCTCGTTGTGAGTGTCTGAGAGGGAGGAGTATGGCCTGAATGCACTGTATGCCTGATTGGCTAACTAACTGCATGAATGCCCTTCTGTATGATTGGCTGCTGACTGTGACCCAACAGTGTGGATGAGAGACAGAATAGTATATCTCAGGACCTCTCACCACTGGAAATTGTTCAGAAGCTGAGTTGACACTTGAAGAGTAACTGGAACTGCTTATCCTTGATGCCCAGCTGGAAGAAGAAGAACTGCTGCTGCATTTGTTTTGACCCGATCCGAAAGCTGTCGAGTTCATCAAGGACTGATCCGAGAGAGGACCTGGTTAGGCACGTTCTTCCCGTGCTCCAAGGGACCGTAGAGCACCGCTAACTTTTGCAGAAGCTCCCTGGTAGTCAGTCCCTCGAAAGGCTGCAGACCGGAGACGGGGACCACCGAGGAGAATGAAGTAAAGCACCCGGACATCGACGCCGTCAAAGTCCATTGACCTCGACCAGGGTTCGGAGTATCACCGTAACCACTGGAGGCCTATTGAAGCTGGGTTGCCCAGATGAAGGGAGCGCTTGACGCTGTGCCACCAATGAACTGAGCTGCACGCTCCTTTGACAAAGACTTTTGATTCACGGATGGGCTCGTCCGAAGCGCCGCCCACCTTATCCCGCTGGAGAAGGCCAGGCTGTTGACATGTCGAGGAGCATCCGCCGGTGGGTTTCCCATTACCCGAAGACCACAAAGACTTTGACAACTCAACGCCCTTGTCGGGCCACAGTTCTTCAGAAACTCTTTGCGGTCCTGAACTATCAAACACTGAGGTGCCCTGCACACCTCATCCTCGCAGGACGTCGCCGACTAGCACCGCCTGGATCAACGCCGTGGTTTCAGCACCATCAAACTTTTCATCAACGCCGTTGACGCCACATTCACCTTCTTCGACGCCTCTTGACGATCTGTGGCTCCTGCTTTAAAGGGAGTATCGAGGAACTCTGCTCTACCAGGTACATTGTGTACCAGGTACATTTGAGGGGTAGAAACCTTAAAGAAGGAAATAAGACTTATAGAACAATATATGGACTGGGCTTGTGATATATTATTAATTTACAGGTTGCCCTGGTGGGGAGATCTCCACACTGAATTGTGCCTAGTTGGTAGGGGTCAATATTCTGCCCATTGTTCTAACCCACTGCATTCCTCCTATATCTATTGTTGGTTACTTTTATTCCTTGATCTGTGTGACATTTGACCAGAGAATAGTTGATGCACTTTAATGAGATCTGATAATAATTGTGGTACCACTTTAGAACTGTATATATTTGCCATTGTGGATTTTCTGAGCACAAAGTGAGTTATTGTGATAGTGTACATAACCTTGAATATTAATTAAATAAAGACTGTGTTTTACCTAATACAGTGTGTGGACATTCCTTTGTGGGGGCTTGGGGACTACACTGTACTTAAGAACCAGCCTGCATCACCTCCTGAGAAGCTAGGCCTTGATTGCTTGACCAGCACTACCCTATAGAGAATCTTGGCTGGGGTCCTCTCTGCCTCTCCTCTGCCATATAGAGAGCAGGAGTACAGACACCCCCCCTTCAGTCTTACAGGGACAAACCAGTGCTCGTGGATATCGGCTGCAATATACTGTTTAGACAAATGCGTTGGGTAATGCAGTTGCTCAAAGCCAACCATAAGAATGTCCTGCTGCATTACTACTGTGCCTGTAATGTTTTGTCTCCAGATAAAATCTGTTGTTGACAGTGAGCACCCACGATTAACCCACAAATAATTTTCCTCTTGGGGTGCCAGACATTGTAATTCAATTATCTGAGAGAGAGGGACTGCTGTGTAAGGCACTGCTAATTCCAATTGTTATATGGCTACTTCAAGATATAACAAAAGAAAAGGGTGATGGTTGGAAGGTTTCAAATACATCTAAACCTCTGGCATTGCTCTGGGGAACACTCCGGACCATTGTTCTTTGCCTGTCAACCATTACAAAAGGAGACAAAGACTGAAACATGTTTGAGGCTGCTTGTGGTCTTGTGCAGATGGGATGTGACTAAGCAGTTTGAGTTGGACTGCCCCTTTTGGGGTGAGACCAAGATTGATTTACATAAGGTCTTTCCCCTTTTTGTAATGGCTTGCCAGGAAAAGAATGATGGTCTGGATGGTTGCCCAGAGCAATGCCAGAGGTTAGGATTAATTTCAAACCTTCCAGCCATCACCTCTTTTGTTTTGCATACTTCTGAATTTACAGTAACGTCCGACTCTTTTAAATATGCTGCTTCTTTTCTGGCCTTATCTGAGGCATCGTTACTGAGTGAAAAGGGGCTGATTCATGGAATTATGTGCGCCGAAAAACGAGCTTTGTGCGCCATTGTGCTCGCAAATCCCCATTTGCGAAACAGGGATTTGCGGGCAGAATAGCACGCACACAAAGCCCGTTTTTCGGCGCACATAATTCCATGAATCAGCCATAAAGTCTGTATCTCAGGTGTGGATCGGCATTTCACCACCGCTATTAGAGATCGTTGGGGCAAAGCATAAATTCATCTTTTTAGCAATGCTGCATGCTGCACAGGTGTCCCAAAGGACATATTGGATGCTCTGCTGTTCCACCTGGACAACCCTGAATGTACTGTGGATGTGACATAATGTAAATCTGAATATATTGTTACTAGACACCTATAACGCTCACCTGATTCCCACGGAGGCGCAGGTCTGGCTTCGAGCGCTGATGCTTCTTCAATGGTGAAGCGCAGGACTCTGAAGATGGACAGGAAGGGCCCCTCTACTCTGGCTTCTCTGGCTTGCAGGAATATTCCCCTGTGCGTGAAAAGGGAGTATTACCTACTGACTGAGTTATGGTCAAGCCTCCCACTCTCTTCCAACCCTCCACGATACCCTGCCACAATTCCCTGTGAGGTCTCACCTTAGGGTCAGGAAGGATGAGCTCTCCATCCTGCTTCTGATGCAGGGGCGCGTTGAAACCCAGTTACTTCACTGGATTGAGGATTGATGGGAGTTCAGGTAAGCTTGACTATTCATGTAAATCGCTGTAAGAGTTCTGTTGCAAGTTCAAAAGTTCAAGTTTAATGATAATGTTCATTGTCTTATTGCAGCAAGCGCTAATGCTTATGTCTTTTTCCCCTTAGGGGCCGGGGTTCGGAATGCTGGAGATATGGCGCCGACCCGAAGAGAAACGTGCAGTTCCAGTAAATGACAGGTAAATTCTGGATGAGCGCTCGGGTAATGTCTTTGCATTTGCTCATTCAATGTCTTTGTCTTTTTTCCCCCATAGGGGCCGGGGTCCGGAAAATGCCTGGAAGCAGCAAGACCCGAAATGAAATGGGAATGACCCAACAGGTAAGTCTTAGAAGGAAACTGAGCTTTTCCTATTCCCTTCCTTCTCTCACCTTTTGTCCTTGTCTTTTTCTCTCTAGGCTCTGGGAAGTGGCTGTGGATCCGGATGATCGCTGCTGAAGATGGAGGCGCCCAGGAAAGGTGAGTGAAATGCAGCGCTGCAACGATCGTAGCAAAATGCTTTTAAAAATGATGTCTTCCTTTTCAGGATCGTCGGTGTGTTGTCTCTGTGGTGCAGATTTAGCAGGTAAGGTCTCTTGTCTCCCTTTGCAGGTGACCCAGGATACTGACAGGCGTGGCTGAAGTCCAGATGCAGGAGCTGACACGGTGAGCGTCCAGCTGCATGGAGCAGAACAACGCGAAGCGTGAGTTGCTGATCGGGTGTGGTTTAAATAGCTTTGGAAGAAGTTCCAAGTGTGTATCCTTCCACCGATCAGGTATGTATCCTTCCCCGACCACACCCGGGTGGAAAGTAGTCCCACAGGTAAAGTAGTTCCATTCAGGCCTCAAGAGGGCCTGGATGTAGCAGCATGGTCTGCATCAGGTAAGTGCACATTAAAACACTTGAACACATGTCTAGCTTTATGAGCCTGGCGCCTAAGGCGCCAGGACAGGGGTCCAACATGAGCCTGGCACCTAAGGCGCCAGGACTGCGTCCAAAGGGCCCCAGCTTGGGCCCGCTGGCACTCCCTTGGGAGAAATGATGCCTTCCTCTGGGGTTGCTGGGTCGGACCTGGCTCCTTGGAGGTAGGCATCATGACAGTACCCCCCCTCAAGGCCCCTCCCAAGGTTCTTTCCTCTGGGGGTTTTGGCTTGTTCGGAAATCTCCGGTGAAACCTTTGTACTAATCGAGGTGCGTGGACATGGTTACTAGGCTCCCACAATCTCTCCTGAGGTCCATATCCCTTCCAGTCAACAAGATAGAAGAGTTTCGACTTTACCACCTCGGAGTCTAAAATGTCTTTAACTTCGAATTCTAATTCCCCTTCAATTTGAACTGGATCTGGAGGCTTGGACAATCGGGTTCCTGGTTGTACTGACTTCAAAAGTGATGCATGAAAAACTGGATGAATACGCATGTTGGACGGTAGATCCAGTTTAAAGGCCACTGGGTTGATTATAGCCTTGACGGGATAAGGTCCTATGAATCTGGGATTGAAGGTTCGCGGGCCCTTGAGGGGTAAATGTTTAGTTGCTAGCCATACCTGGTCTCCTACTTGGTAAGGAGGAGTTTTACTTCGGTGCAAATCAGCGTTTTCTTTATACTTTTTCTTGGCTTGCTGTAAATGACTTGCAGCTTCTTTGAAGGCTCGGGTTATTGTGGAATGCAGATGATTTACTGCGGGCATTTCCAGGGTCAGAGATGGATCTAGGTCAGAGGTCCGAGGATGGTGACCATACAAAGTATAAAAAGGGGTTTGTCCGGTTCCAGAATGCACTGAGTTGTTGTATGCATATTCTGCGATCCAAAGAATGTCTTTCCAATTCAACTCAGATTGGTGTAACATGCACCGAAGATATTGCTCGAGAGTCTGATTGGTTCTCTCGGTTTGTCCATCGGTCTGGGGGTGGTGGCTGGTGGATAACCGCACATCTATTTGTGCTAATCGGCAACACTTCTTCCAAAAATGGGAGATAAATTGACTTCCACGATCCGAGACTAATACGGAAGGGAAACCATGTATGCGAACTATATTCTCCAGGAATTCCTTGGCCAAGGTGGAAGCTGAAGGCAAACCTTTTAAAGGGATAAAGTGGGCCATTTTGGAGAATAGGTCCACAATTACAAGGATTGTGTTGTAACCAGCACAAAGAGGCAGGTCTGTTATAAAGTCCATTGACAGGGTGTGCCATGGTGCCGGTGGAATATCCAAGGGTTGAAGTAGGCCGGCTGGCCTTTTCTTTTGAGCTTTGTTTTGGGCGCAAATTCCGCAAGACAGAACAAAAGACTTTATGTCTTTTCTCCAAGAAGGCCACCAGAAGTGGCGTTTGATTTTTTCCTCCATTTAAGCGATACCAGTCCTTCCATTAAAGATTCATGATGATGGGCAATGACAAGTTCTTGCAATTCTTTACTTGGCAGAAACAACCGCTCCTGGAAGTAGGGTAAGTCATCCTTAACGGTGTAATGAGGACCCTTTTGACTCCATTCCAGTAAGGTTGAAGAGTCTAGAAGTTGTTTTACTTGCGTTTGGATGTCCTCAATAGTTTGCAATGAAGTTAAGCCTAAGATTCTTTGCTCAGGTATGATGGGCACAGGTTCTAAGCTCGAATTAGGTTCTTCCATGCTAATCCGGGATAAGGCGTCCGCTTTTCCATTCTTGCAGCCAGGGCGATAGGTAATTACAAAATCAAATTCCGCAAAGAATAGAGCCCATCGGAGTTGTCGTGAAGATTGAGCTTTGGCCGTCTTTAAATACTGTAAGTTTCTGTGGTCCGTAATTACGGTGATGGTGTGTCTTACCCCGAGAAGGTTATGACTCCAAGCCTTGAAAGCAGATTTGATGGCCAGTAACTCTTTATCGGTAATTGCGTAGTTGATTTCAGGAGGAGAACATTTTCTGGACTAAAAGGCCACTGGGTGTAGTTGGTTAGTTTTTGGGTCTCTTTGCGACAGGACAGCTCCCATGGCCGAACTGGATGCGTAGGTTTCCACAATGTACGGGAGATCTGGGTGCGGGTGCTTCAATACAGGTGCAGAGGTGAATTTGGTTTCCAGGTCCTGAAAGGCTTGTTCGGCCTCAAGAGTCCATTCGAAGCGTTTGTTTTTCTTTAGGAGAGCTGTGATGGGTTGGACATTTCGGGAAAATTCCGGGATGAATCTTCGATAGAAATTGGCAAAGCCGAGCATGCTCTGAACTCCCTTCACCGAGCTAGGAGATGGCCATTTGAGGATGGCGTCCACCTTTCGCGAGTCCATTCGGACTCCTTGAGGTGTCAGGATGAATCCGAGAAACTCAACTTCTGTGGTATGAAAAATGCATTTTTCGAGTTTTGCAAATAGTCTGTGCTGGCGCAATTTCTCAAGAACTGCCCTAACATGTTTTATGTGCTCAGATTCTGAAGAAGAGTACACCAGAATGTCATCAATGTAAACAATGACACAGACATCGATAAGTTCCCGAAGAACATCATTCATAAAGTACTGAAAGGCGGCAGGTGCATTGCACAAACCGAAGGGCATCACTTGATATTCGAAGAGCCCAAACTTGGTGCGGAATGCAGTCTTCCATTCGTCGCCTTCTTTTATACGCACCAGGTGATAAGCTCCTCGGAGATCTAACTTGGTGTACACACAAGCGTCTTTCACCTGGTCGATAAGCTCAGGGATCAAGGGCAGAGGATAACGATTCTTAATCGTTATTTGATTTAGGGCGCGATAGTCTATACACGTTCTAAGGTCGCCCTCTTTTTTCGGCACGAAGAACAGAGCTGAAGAGACAGGAGACTTGAACGGGCGAATAAAACCATTGGCTAGGTACTGACGCAAATGCAGGTTCTCAGGTTCCGTAAGAGCATAAATCCTACTACAAGGTAGTTGAGCATTGGGTACCAGATCGATTTGGCAATCATAAGACCGATGGGGAGGTAACGTGTTAGCCTGTTCTTTCTGAAAAACGTCTTGGAATTCTTGGTATTCTGACGGTAACTGTACAGGGGTGGAAGTTGCTGAGGCTAGACCCATAGCTGGATTTCTTGGATAACAAGTTGGTTGACAATCAGGAAAACCTATCTTCTTTGCTCGCCAGTCAATTCTGGGATTATATGTTTCTAACCAAGGAATTCCAAGAATTACTTGAAATTGTGGGGCCTTGATCACATCAAACACGATTGCTTCCCGATGTCCATCCTGACCCACCAGTGTCACTTCAACAGTGGAATGCGTTACAGGCCCTGAGGCTATTTCGGTTCCATCTACTGTAGTAATGACATCTTGGGTTACTTTCGGGCGGTGAGGAAGCTTAATCCTGGAAGCCAATTCACGGTCTATGGAATTTCCAATAGCTCCACTGTCGATGTATGCTTTTATAGCATGCAACTGCTGAGGCTGTTTTGGGTCCACAAGCACCATTGGCATGACAAAATGCAAGGTCAAAGAGTTAGTTTTCAAGCTCGGCAAGCAGACCCCTACGCTTGTCGGGCTAGGTCGTTTCCCGAATCAGGTGTCAATAATTCGTTATTAGTAGCTCCAACCACCTTCTTAGGTGGTTTAACTGGACAATTTCGAAGAAAGTGACCGGAAGTCCCGCAATACAGACAAAGTTGCATTTGCCGCCTTCTCTCTCGTTCTTTCTGCGTTAATGGTCCTTTAACACCACCGATAAGCATAGGTTCGGATATGTCGGTACTCTTGGAGTTAGCATGGGTTTTGATCGGTATTCGGGTTTCGTACTTGAACCGATCTGCTTTTCTATTTTGAAGTCTGTGATCAAGTTGAACCACCAAGTCTATGTAGTCTGCGCAGACCTGGGGTGGGTATACTATCTGAGCTAGAACATCCTTAAGCTCTCCGCGCAGGCCTCGATGAAACAATGTGATCCTTTTGTTTTCTGGCCATCCAGTTTCCACAACCAGTCTGTTAAAGGTGGCAATGTAGGGCAGAAGATCCTGATTACCTTTTCGTAAGGATAGCAGTTCGTTATCAAGGGCCTGTCCTTGAGAGTGTCGAGCGAACAATCTTTCCATGCTGGCCTGGAAGCCCTGAAAATTCTGGAGAATGGGATCATCCTGATTTACCAATGGAATAGACCAATCGGCAGCACTGCCACTGAGGTAAGATAGTATAAAGGCTACCTTGGTCTGGCTGTTAGGGAAGGCTCCGGGTCTGCATAGAAAGTGTAAACGACATTGGTTCATAAAGAGGGCATATTTCTTGGGATCCCCCGCAAAACGCTCAGGCGGGGCCAAAGGCATGTGTCCAGGTAGATTGATTTGTACCGGGTCATTCAAACCCATTGATGTGGAAATGTCTCCGGAATTAGGTAAAGGAGTGTGCCCTGCCTGGGCCTGTAATAACCTTTTGGCTAGGTCATCTGTTCTTTCCGTGGATAGGATCAGTTTTCTTTTTTGAGAGCGTTAGTCTCCTGGCGGGCTGAGTGGACCTCTGCCCGTAATTCCCCCAAAAGCTGGGCCAGCTGGTCAGTCTCGGAAGTCTCCATAGCGCCCGGGTGGGAAATTGTGGGTAGGCTTCGCATTCTGTAACGCTCACCTGATTCCCACGGAGGCGCAGGTCTGGCTTCGAGTGCTGATGCTTCTTCAATGGTGAAGCGCAGGACTCTGAAGATGGACAGGAAGGGCCCCTCTACTCTGGCTTCTCTGGCTCGCAGGAATATTCCCCTGTGCGTGAAAAGGGAGTATTACCTACTGACTGAGTTATGCTCAAGCCTCCCACTCTCTTCCAACCCTCCACGATACCCTGCCACAATTCCCTGTGAGGTCTCACCTTAGGGTCAGGAAGGATGAGCTCTCCATCCTGCTTCTGATGCAGGGGCGCGTTGAAACCCAGTTACTTCACTGGATTGAGGATTGATGGGAGTTCAGGTAAGCTTGACTATTCAGGTAAGGCGCTGTAAGAGTTCTGTTGCAAGTTCAAAAGTTCAAGCTTAATGATAATGTTCATTGTCTTATTGCAGCAAGCGCTAATGCTTATGTCTTTTTCCCCTTAGGGCCCGGGGTTCGGAATGCTGGAGATATGGCGCCGACCCGAAGAGAAACGTGCAGTTCCAGTAAATGACAGGTAAGTTCTGGATGAGTACTCGGGTAATGTCTTTGCATTCGCTCATTCAATGTCTTTGTCTTTTTTTCGCCATAGGGGCCGAGGTCCGGAAAATGCCTGGAAGCGGCAAGACCCGAAATGAAATGGGAATGACCCAACAGGTAAGTCTTAGAAGGAAACTGAGCTTTTCCTATTCCCTTCCTTCTCTCACCTTCTGTTCTTGTCTTTTTCTCTCTAGGCTCTGGGAAGTGGCTGTGGATCCAGATGATCGCTGCTGAAGATGGAGGCGCCCAGGAAAGGTGAGTGAAATGCAGCACTGCAGCGATCGTAGCGAAATGCTTTTAAAAATGATGTCTTCCTTTTCAGGATCGTCGGTGTGATGTCTCCGTGGTGCAGATTTAGCAGGTAAGGTCTCTTGTCTCCCTTTGCAGGTGACCCAGGATACTGACAGGCGTGGCTGAAGTCCAGATGCAGGAGCTGACACGGTGAGCGTCCAGCTGCGAGGAGCAGAACAAGGCGAAGCGTGAGTTGCTGATCGGGTGTGGTTTAAATAGCTTTGGAAGAAGTTCCAAGTGTGTATCCTTCCACCGATCAGGTATGTATCCTTCCCCGACCACACCCGGGTGGAAAGTAGTCCCACAGGTAAAGTAGTTCCATTCAGGCCTCAAGAGGGCCTGGATGTAGCAGCATGGTCTGCATCAGGTAAGTGCACATTAAAACACTTGAACACATGTCTAGCTTTATGACCCTGGCGCCTAAGGCGCCAGGACAGGGGTCCAACATGAGCCTGGCGCCTAAGGCGCCAGGACTGCGTCCAAAGGGCCCCAGCTTGGGCCCGCTGGCACTCCCCTGGAAGAAATGATGCCTGCCTCTGGGGTTGCTGGGTCGGACCTGGCTCCTTGGAGGTAGGCATCATGACAACACCACTGTGAGCCTCTTAGTGATTCAATCAGTGGAATGAGTTCTGCTGCTTGTGCAAAATAATGCATTGGTAACCTCGTTTCAACTGCTACTTCATACTCCCCCTCTATGAGGCACACCAAAGCAGCTCCTATTGATCAATCGCTGATAAACCCTCAATGCAGAGGACCTCCCCTTCCTCAAGTACATCCTCCCTCACTTGAATTGACTCATCCCCAGGACCTTCATATGTAACACAATCATTTAATTCCTCCCCTATCTGAATGAGTATTGCAACAAGTGTAACAGTGTTCAATGTGGGTTTATAGTCATAACATCGAAAACCAAAGAATCGAAAGTCAAAATCTCGAGATTTTTTTAATGACGTTTTTCTATTCGAAATGGGGGTGTTTTGTATAGCAGCCACTCTCTCTGGGGTTACCCTTTTGCCTGCTAATGATATAATTTGCCCTAAATATACCACTTCTTTCTGCAATACTGCATTTTTTCTTTGTCCACGATGTACCTCTTTGCATGAGTAATTGCAAGAGTGAATCCTCTTTACACTGCTCTTCGGTGTTGCTGCACACTAGGAGGTCATCTACATACTGAACGATGATGCTCAGAATGTGTCTGTTACATAAATCCATATGCAATACTCTGTTAAAAATACTCGGGTACTCACAGCCCTGTGTGTAAAAAATATCTGCTCCTGATACGTAAACAGTAAAGTATTTGGAATCAGTGGGTATGTTGCAACTGATTGTGGTGGGATCTAGAATGACTAAGAACTCTGCCTCCACAGTGTTGTTTAAAGGGCAGAGGTCCAGTATCATTCTCCAACTTGACCCCTTCACTTTTCTTGACAGGATATATAGATGTGTTGCAGGGGGATTGTGATGGTAGTATTAGTCCCTGCTGCCATAAGGCCATGATAGTGTCGTACATCCCTTCATCTGCCTCTCTGCATAATGGGTATTGACGTACTCTGGGTAATATTGCACCCTGCTTAAGTTTTATGTGACAAGCCCCTTGCTCTTCGATAAACCTAGGTCATGAGGATTGCTAGTCCACAAGGTGCTGGCTACCTTTGCCATGTCTTCCTGTGAGAGGTTACAGGTGTAGCGATAAGTGTAGTGTGTGGTACTTTTCTCTGCTGCCCCATAACATGACACAGAAGACATATCTCAAAAATAATTTCTCCATCTTCATCAACATCTTCAAACAACTCCTCATCAGACAACGCCATTAATGGCTGGGTGGGATCTATACACAAAACCGTGTCCCACTTAGCTCCATCCTCATCAGTCCCTTTTAAGTGGCACTTAAAAAATAAGGTAGCAATACTGCCTTATCTTTTTAGTGCTGCTTATAAATCTTCTGTGAGGATGGTACCTGGTACATGTTCTTGAGTGTTCTGGCCTGAACAAAAACTCCACTGGCACTTTCCAGGTTTTTTCCTTCATTCCTGGCACCCATCCACCAACTCTATTGCTCCACATAAGAACAAATCACAATGTATAGGCATCTCTCAAGTAGTGCCATAACTATAAAGTTCTTGCATTAGTGCAGCGGTCCTAGCATAATGAATACCTGGGGTTGAGCACACTACAACCTCCTGAATAAATGCAACAATTATGTTTAGCTTTTTCAGGAGGTACCTAAGTAGCAAGTTCACTGGGGTATATTTGGAAAATAATAAAGGGGCTACCACCTCTTGTGTACCTACCTTGATGGGTATCTCCTCTATAAATGGAACAGACATTAATGCAGCAGAGAACCCAAGAGTGTCCATGACTTTTACTGATAAGGGGAAATGATGTTCCTTAATACAGGACTTTGTAGCTCCTGTGTCTACTATGAAGGTCAATGTTTCACTAAATATCTTCACACCTACCTGGGATTCCTCTTCTGGGTTCGCAGTGACTGACAGGACTGGGCACATCAGGGCTCTCTGTGGGCTTTCCTATGGGTGATAGGTGTTTAATCCTGGGAGTGGAAAAACATTCCTATGTCTATCACCCCCATCCTGGGCAAATGCCTGGAGAAGCTGGTCATTTCCAAACTGATCCAACACACTGAAGCTGTTGGTTGTCTCCACAACCACCAGTCTGGCTTCAGAGCAGCCAGAGGCACGGACACTGCTCTACTGAACTCCCTTGATTACTTGCTCTCAAATCTCGATTCCAACTCTCCATCCATTCTTATCCTTCTAGATCTTTCCTTTTGACACGGTCAAACATGCCACCCTGACAAATCGGCACTGTGACACCCTTGGGATCACAGGTATGGCACTGGACCAGTTGACCTCTTTCCTCTCCGACCAACTTTCCCAGGTCCAAGGGGGGGCTTTTCTCTCTCCTATCACATGCTGCCCATGCAGCATCCCTCAAGGCACTATTGCATTGCTGTGGCTATTCAACATCTATCAAACCCCTCTGGCCCACCTGATCTCCTCCTTCTCTCCCCACTTCCTGTGTAATGCAGATGACATGCAGCTCTCCTTCAAGCTCCCCTCTACTTCCTTCTTTTCCTCCTTTCTCATCCCTGATTGTCTGACTACTATTCAAGCATCGTGTGCTGCCAATGGTCTCTGCCTTAATGTCAATAAGACTGAGATATGTCTTATTGGGAACCCATCTCCCTCCTTCCCTCCTACCCTCTGGCCACCCTCTTTGGGTCCCCTCCCCCTCTTGTGAGGCAAAAAACCTTGGCATCATCTTTGACTCCTCTCACTCTCCTGCTCTCCTCACATCGCTGACCTTCCGAAGAAGGCGCAGTATCAGCTGCACCTCCTCAGAGGCATTTACCCTTTCCTCACCTTCCCCCAGAAACTCAATGTCTCCAGAGCTATGGTCCTCTCTAGGATGGACTACTGCAACAGCCCCTTCTTCAATTTTCCTGTAACCTCCCTACACCATTTGTTATATAGGCACATTACAAATAATAAATAAATAAACACATAAATAAATAAAATAATGGGTTACCATACCATATGGCAGGGAATTCTTCAGACTCATACCCCCAAATACACCTCTTCATCATCTCTCAAAAACCCCTCTTCCAGTCTAATAACCTCCCACATCCCTTCTATTGTTTTGGTACCCTCAGAAATCAACTGTCCATTCTGGTGGCTGCCTTGTGTCCTTTTGCCCCTCCGGGGAGCTGGTAATCAGCACTCCATCTACACTTATCTTTGTCATTTTCTTCTATACCAACTTCGCTTCAGCCATCTGTGGCTGCTCCGCTACTTCCTTTTCTGCCTCCTGCTGTCTGCTACAATGATGCAGACCATCCATTCACTTCAATATCTAATCTAATATGTTCTCTAAATATTTGTACACATCCATGAGGAGTCTGTTCCGAAGCATATGATAAAATACTGCTATATTCTTGACCCAGGGCTCCCCTGTCTCCGCCCTCTACATTTCTCGAATTTGATTCACTTACAATGCAGGGTCTTCAATGTGAGCCATAATAAAATTAATATGTGGTGTGTCTGATTATGCTTACTTTAAGGCATTCCATACTGTCATCTTTCAGTCAGTAAACTGTGCTCCATCATGGTTACCCCAGGGTCCCCGTCTTCCT
This sequence comes from Ambystoma mexicanum, assembly GCF_040938575.1. Lineage (NCBI taxonomy): Eukaryota > Metazoa > Chordata > Amphibia > Caudata > Ambystomatidae > Ambystoma > Ambystoma mexicanum. Next base: position 387,326,380 of record NC_090941.1, read on the forward strand.
CCATATGCCATCTGCTTGTTCTCCTAGCAGTACTGCAAATGAACCTTTCATGTCCCCCACTGCCAATGTGATCACTGCAGTATGTTTTTCTAGCACATATATATAACACCCCCCAACATTGGAGCTATCTTCGCTTGCAGCTACCTGCACTTCCTTAATCACTTTACTATCAATTTAAAACAAAATATCACATGCTCTCCATTCATCTGCACCTATTGTCACTTTCCATCCATTCCCCTGCTTGTGTGATGCTCGCAGAAGGTTGCCTGTCTGGTGTAATGATGTTTCTAATTCTCGCTGCAACCTATTCTCTACCTCCACAAGAAATGGGTCATGTTTGCATTAGCCGCTGAGGTGCATGTGGTATTTGCTCTAGCAGTGGGAGATCCCTGTCTTGGTGTTGGTTGGGGTCCATAACATGCTGCAGGTTGCAAGGGTAAACAAAAGTCTGAAGATACTCTGCCTATTTCACAACGTTCTCTCTTTATACTTCACAGCCAAATACATATACATATAGCCCAACACATATTTGTTGTTTGAACACTCTTTGGGCCACAGCTTGTATTTTCCCCCTTTTATATCAGTGACCCACTCAAAATGGTATTTAAGAATCTTTTCCTGGTAGTGCAGAAGCACAGACCACATATACTCAAGAGGGGTATGCATGTCTCTCCCACTTTTCTTCTAACCAAAAAAAAGTATTCTGCGTATAGGCGATCCAGCGGCACCATTCTACCCCACCCTCCCACCCCTACACACACACTCTCCCTCCCAATGTCCCCTCAATCTAAACCATACCCCCTTGTCCCTTCCCATCACACACAAACACACCCCTATTCATAAAACTGGACAACCACTGCTCCACACCACAACAATTCTATTTACATCTTGAACCACAATTTATTCCAAGAAAATCATAAAAAATAAAAACACTATTATATACACTATTATATACAAATCTACCTCTATCTCCTTTTCTCAAGATGAGGGAATTTCCCCACTTCAGACCCCATTGTGCTGGGCAGACGGATCCCTGGCCCTCCATATAACGGACCACTACTCTACATGTAGTTTTGTCTTCCCTCTGGTATGAGTGGATCCCTTTTCCTCTCTTCTCTTTTATCAATGTTATATTACTTAAAACACTCTCTTTCCTCCCAATGGAGGAGATCCCTATGGCCAATACTATAAACCAATATATTGCCACATGATTCACACTCACCAGCACCCGAGTTCCTCTGATGCATGGTTCTTGTCAATTCACCTGCAGAGCTGGGCGCAGCACCCTGCTCCAAGAAATAGGCAGAACTTCTAGTAACACAGTGCAACACAGTGCCTGCAAACCTCTTCAAGTCATGCATGTGGGGCTGGTCACTGCAGACTGGCACCACAACCTAAGATTAATTTTGTAGGGTGAATGACCCAAAACCTGAAAGATAAAAGCAATCCCAAATAGGTCAATAAGTTTACTGTTCGCAAGGAAAACAAACTGTTATTACATACGAAAGTATCAGACGGTCGCGTCGAACCAAACTAACACAGAGCTGCCCACACCCAAACAAGTTACATTTTTTATAGCGGAAAACCTCAAATTAAGAGTAATATGCATAATACAGATTACAACATGATCCTGTACTGTCCATTGGCTAACACCTATATACAATTCTAATTATCCCCTGTAGTCCATTAGTCTATTGGTCACAATTTATCTAAACACATTCCCCTAAAACACGTGACCTACTACATCATCATTACGAAACTCAGGAGTTGATTTACTTCCAAGTAATACTCTTGACCATCACGTGATATGCATCTGTCCATCGGAGCCTGATCAAAGTGTGAATAGCGAGGTCAAATCTGCTATGATAATACAATGGGCCTCCACATTATACCAGACACTGTGGCACACACAAGCAGCTCTTTGCCCTTGTAGATAAATGTATTGGCATCACCACTTCTCCTCCCATCCCAAACATGGTACAGCCCTAGCATGTCTTCCCCCTTATCTCTCTGGGAACCAAGGTGCCCATGAATCACATTATCGGGGCACCACTCTTAAGTTAGAATTTCACTTATTTATTGATCCCTAGAGTGCAGGTCAAATTGGATGAATGCTCTTTGGGTGATTGCAGCAGTGCTCTACATTTTTCACCATGCCTCTTGGAATCACAGAAACCTTTGCCCTGCTCACATAAATTCAAACTTCAAAGTGTGCACCATTACCCTTCCTCCCTAGACCCAACATTCCAATCCCAACTCTTCCGCACTCTGCAGCTGGACTGAATTAATTTATCGACACAGTGTGGATGCCTGTGACCTTTCCATCATAACTTCTCTCTGGTTGAAGGGAGGGCGACTTGTCTCAGGATCAACTGATAGAGCCACAGCTCCATGTTAGACCTGTTTCTCATGGATGTTCTCTATTAAATATTGAATACCATTGTGTTCCATTAGACAGTTTAACCATTTTGAAATTGCTACCTCATGATAAAATTGCAAGTGTATGGTCTGGCTTAGGGCAACATAGTCCTTTTCATTTGTATGGGAGAGAAGGAAGAGGAAAGTGACCTCATAAGGTCCTCACACAATAATCCACCCCTAGGGGGAATATTGGTGAGTGGCCGCACCTCCCTAGCCTCATGAGAATGGTCTCCCCCTAAGGGAGAAGTGACGCCATGATGTGATCCGTTACACAAGTCATAGCTATTAATAATGTGAGGCAGGGGAGCTTTTCCTTGAAGATTTATACTTAACGGAACCCAGTTGGAACAGGTTACAGATATTACCTAATTAACCAGTGTATTCTTTAAAAAAATTAGGAGCTTTGCAACATGTTAAATGCCATGTTACCTCATTGGCAGAAGTAAATGGTGAGACATTATGCTTCAGAATATTCTTAGGTTGTCAACATACTAAGTACATCCTGTACCTGTACATGGCTAGATCATATCTAACACTCACATTTTTCTGTTTTTGCTGAATTTTACACAAACATCCAGATGGAAACCACACGTTATTAATTTATTTATTTATATTTATATAGCGCACAGACAGCCCAGGGGCATTGTGGCGCTGTTACTTGCAGGAGCTTAGTTACAGGGGGTAAAGGATTGGTCGCAGTCGTTGGCACATTATGATTGCTACTAAGAGTAGTCATTACAGCTCATGCATCTTTGGTCATTACATTATAGACAGTTGATTGGCAAACATGCTGCTGCGAGAAACATTATGTGAAGAGGATGGTTTTCATAGCTTTCCGGAAGGCAATGAGGGAGGGCTCACCTCAGATTGTGGGAGGTAGGGTATTCCAGTGTGATGGTGCGCGATAGGGGAAGCTGGATCCTCCTGCTCTGGCTCTTTTTACTAGTGGCACACAGAGCATGTTGGTATATGGTCATCTGGTTGGCCTTGTGGAGGAGACGGGGTGTATTCTTTGTGAGAGGTAGACCGGGGCGGTGAGTTGGATGCACTTGTGAGTCAGTGTCAGAGCTTTGAAGACGATTCTTTCCTTTATTGGTAGCCAGTGGGCTAATTTTCTGGCCTCAGAGATGTGTTCTCTTTTCGCAATGCCTTGGGCAGCGCGGAGGGCACTGTTCTGTATGATTTTTAGCCTTTCCAGTGTTTTGTTGGAGGTTCCTAGGAAGAGTACATTGCAGTAATCTAGCCTGCAGCCGGTGATTGCTCTGGCTATGTTTGTGCAATTCTCTTTGGAGAGAAAGGGTCTGAGTGCGTTGATTAGTTTGGCGTGATATGCAGCTGAGGAGCCTATTGCGTTGATTGTCCATGGAAAGGTTGGAATCCAGGTAGACACCAAGAGTTTTGACCAAGTCTGAGACAGGCATTTTAATTGAGTCGATGGTGAAATGACTGAATTGGGAGTCTAGATTTTTTAGCGTGTCGGGGAAACCTACCAGGAGGAGTTTGGTCTTGTCAGAATTGAGGCATAGTCCATTGTCTGCCATCCAGGCTTGGATGGTGTTGTAGAGGTTGTTGAGGGTCAAGGAGTCATTGTCAGTTGCCAGTGAGGGTGAGGAGGATCTGGGTATCGTCAGCGTAGTTGGTGTAGGACATACCCATGGCGTCGAGGATGAGGAAGAGGGGTCGTGTGAAGATGTTGTAGAGAGTGGGGGAGAGGCAGGAGCCTTGGGGCACACCACAGAGGATGATGGTGGGTGAGGCGGAGGCTAAATCAGAGAATACTTGCATGGTTCTGTCTTGTAGGAAGGACGTGATCCATGCTGTGGCTTCTGGGGAGAATTTAGCAGTGGAGGAGAGGTGGTGGCATAGGACGTCATGGTTTACGAGGTCGAAGGCTGCTGACAGGTCAAGAAGTAGGAGAGTGCTGGTTTGCCCATGGCTCTGGCGTCATTCACTGTTTCCTTTCAGTATTTATTTATAAAAAAATGGAAAAAGCAGAAATTCATGTACCTTCATTTGCTCTTCAGGTTGTCAATTATACCTCGTAGGCCAATGGCTGTGCAAAGTAACACATCTGAGATGCTAAACAAGTGATTTATCATATTTGAAGTTGTTTAAAGGGTTACAGAGATGTTTGTCAAATTATCATAAGGAACAGCTGTTTGTTTTAAGGTCGAAAGGATCTTGATTTGATGTGCAAGAACCCTGCCTTATGAATGAGCTTCCCATTACAGGCCTCGGAGCACTATACTTTTAATCTGAATAAATTAGTAAAAGCAATAGTTGCATATCATTGTTTTACAGAGCAAATAGAAGTGTGGAAAAATACAGTCAAAATGTCTACAAAATAAATATCCATAAATAATGACAGAAATTAAAAAAATATAAGTACCATAAAACTGGGATCCTTAATCATAGGCCATAAGCATTTCTGCTGCTACTATTTGGGGCTGTGAACAGTACAACCTGGTAAAAAGGGGAAGATGATCTGTTCCTAAAATATGTTTTGGTCTCCCTAGTCCAGCTCCAAGATGGGCTCACAATGATTTGGGACAGGCTTTATTTCGTGAACAGACCCTTGTGATCTCACTCTTATTATGTTTCTCCATACAGATCAATCTGATTGCCCCCCTGACCAAAAAGATCTTTGAAGACATTAGGAGAAAGGACTTAGTAGCTAGAATGCCTTGGATTGTCCATGTTTAACACATATTCATTTAATCAGTGAATTACTCTTATGTTTACAATGTTTAATTGATTAAGAACATTCTAAGGTAAGACAGATTTTAAGAAGCATAAGAGGTGGGAGTAAGACATGGTCAAAAATAGAGACAATGGCCCTCATTAGGACCCTGGCGGAGTGGGTTTCCGCCAGCGCTAATCGCGGCGGACCCGTCCGCCGTACTACGAGTTCCCTTAGCGCCATGGAGGTTTTCTCCGCCTGGTTTTGCCGGGCGGAGAAAACCATGGCGCTAAGGGACCTCGTTGTTAATTACGCCGCCGTACTTTACGGCGGCGTAATTAACTCCTTCCCCACTCCCATTATACCCTATGGGGCAAGAATGGGAATGGGGAAGGGTAAAATGGGGATTGGGGATTTACCGCTCCGCCAAGGTCGGCATGGGGTGGTAAATCCGCCAACCCCCATGGCGCTATCGACGGCTTTCCGCCGTGCTTCGCGGTGCATTTAGCACCGCGAAATCCGCCAGGGTCGTAATGAGGGCCAATGTCATAATAATCTGTTTGGTACGCAGAAGAATACCTTACATGCTGGAAAAGAGGGGCAGAAGTTGGAGAACTTGCATGCAGCTTCACCGCCTTTGAATTAATACAACATCAGCACAATGTCAGAAATGTTCTGCTTGTGTCCAACTGTGCCCTTTTTGTACCAATTTGTAGGAGACTGTGATATATTGTTCTCTTCCTCTGACCAAAATACCTTAAACATTAAGGGGCCGATTCATGGAACAAACGTGCGCCGAAAATCTTCGCGCAAGCAGGCGCAAGCAGGCGCAAGCAGGCGCAAGTTGAAAAAAACAGGCGCACGCGTGCGATTGATGGAAGTCCCTGCGTGTGTTCACCTCGGGATGTGCGCCAAACCCGTGCATGGCACACAAGTCACTGCAACATCCCGAAAGGCGTGCGCGACGCGCACAGTGAAAGCGCACAACCTCGCCGCATACACCAGAAAGTGGCCGGGACACGGGGCGTAACGCGCGGAATGGGGAACAACGCGTGAAAATAAGGGCGTAACTGGGGATGTACTGCAGGGAAGCAGTCGGAACGCCCACACGCACTCGAACTACACGCATTCATGGAATCGAATAGGGCAAAGCCACGCACAGCCAAAGACACGCACAAGCTGAAACACGTCCGCCACACGAAGGCAGGCGGTAGAGTCCCAGCGCATCACAAAAGTGGCAACATATAGCAATTGGGCCTGTGCGAGCGGGTCACGTGTATTGCGGGCATGCGCGGGAAGCAACACACGCGATTGAGCGGGGTACTTGTATTTCGGGGGCGCGCGGGAAGTTACACACGCGATTGAGCGGGGTACGTGTATTTCGGGGGTGCGCGGGAAGTTACACATGGGATTGAGCAGGGTACGTGTATTTCGGGGGTGCGCGGGAAGTTAAATACACGATTGAGCGGGGTACGTGTATTTCGGGGGTGCGCGGGAAGTCACACACGCGATTGAGCGAGGTACGTGTATTTCGGGGGTGCGCAGGAAGTTACACACGCGATTGAGCGGGGTACGTGTATTTCGGGGGTGCGCGGGAAGTTACACACACGATTGAGCGGGGTACGTGTATTTCGGGGGTACGCGGGAAGTTACACACGCGATTGAGCGGGGTACGTGTATTTCGTGGGTGCGCGGGAAGTTAAATACGTGATTGAGCGGGGTACGTGTATTTCGGGGGTGCGCAGGAAGTTACACACGCGATTGAGCGAGGTACGTGTATTTCGGGGGTGCGCAGGAAGTTACACACGCGATTGAGCTGGGTACGTGTATTTCGGGGGCGCGCGGGAAGTTACACACGCGATTGAGCGGGGTACGTGTATTTCGGGGGTTTGCGGGAAGTCACACACGCGATCTCATCAGGGTACGTGTATTTCGGGGTGCGGGGGAAGTATCCCACGCAACATCAGCAGGGTACGAGTATTCCAGGGGTGCGTGCGAAGTTCCACACGCAATTCCATCAGGGTACGTGTATTACAGGGGTGCGCGGGAAGTTCCACACGCAATCTCATCAGGGTACGTGTATTACAGGGGTCCGAGGGGAGCAGCACACGTGAATTGCACGTGTGGGTCCTCCCAGGTGTTCCCTCTACACCCTCCACGGCCCCTGCAGGTGGCTCACACCACAGTGGCCTACCCAGCTCATGTCCTGCAGGCACCCCATCCACCATGGCCATGCCCACCAGCCAACCCACATGTCAACTTGCACTACTGCCCACCAACGCTTGTCCCCCTGCACCCCCAGCCACCAGGGGCACCCTCCACCAGGCCCCCACCCATGTCTCCCACCACCCCCACCCCCCAGCAGTGCAGGGGCACCCACCACCAGGCCCCCACCCATGTCTCCCAGCACCCCCACCCCCCAGTCACCAGGGGCAGCCTCCACCAGGCCCCCACCCATGTCTCCCACCACCCCCACCCCCCAGCAGTGCAGGGGCAGCCTCCACCAGGCCCCCACCATGTCTCCCAGCACCCCCACCCCCCAGCCACCAGGGGCAGCCTCCACCAGGCCCCCACCCATGTCTCCCACAACCCCCACCCCCAGCAGGGCAGGGGCAGCCTCCACCAGGCCCCCACCCATGTCTCCCAGCACCCCCACCCCCAGCTACCAGGGGCAGCCTCCACCAGGCCCCCACCCATGTCTTTCACCACCCCCACCCCCCAGCAGTGCAGGAGCAGCCTCCACCAGGCCCCCACCCATGTCTCCCAGCACCCCCACCCCCCAGCCACCAGGGACACCCACCACCAGGCCCCCACCCATGTCTCCCACCACCCCCACCCCCCAGCAGTGCAGGGGCAGCCTCCACCAGGCCCCCACCCATGTCTCCCAGCACCCACAACCCCAGCCACCAGGGACAGCCTCCACCAGGCCCCCACCCATGTCTCCCACCACCCCCACCCCCCAGCACTGTGGGGCACCTGCCAGCAGGCCCCCACCCATGTCCAACTCATGTTCCCCACCACCCCCACCCCCAGCACTGTGGGGCACCTGCCAGCAGGCCCCCACCCATGTCCAACTCATGTTCCCCACCACCCCCACCCCCCAGCACTGTGGGGCACCTGCCAGCAGGCCCCCACCCATGTCCAACCCATGTTCCCCACCACCCCCATGACCCCAGCACTGTGGGGCACCTGCCAGCAGGCCCCCACCCATGTCCAACTCATGTTACCCACCACCCCCACCCCCCAGCACTGTGGGGCACCTGCCAGCAGGACCCCATCCATGTCTCCCACCACCCCCACCCCCCAGCACTGTGGGGCACCTGCCAGCAGGCCCCCACCCATGTCTCCCAGCACCCCACCCCCAAGCCACCAGGGGCAGCCTCCACCAGGCCCCCACCCATGTCTCCCACCACCCCCACCCCCCAGTCACCAGGGGCAGCCTCCACCAGGTCCCCACCCATGTCTCCCACCACCCCCACCCCCCAGCACTGTGGGGCACCTGCCAGCAGGCCCCCACCCATGTCCAACTCATGTTCCCCACCACCCCCACCCCCAGCACTGTGGGGCACCTGCCAGCAGGCCCCCACCTATGTCCAACTCATGTTCCCCACCACCCCCACCCCCCAGCACTGTGGGGCACCTGCCAGCAGGCCCCCACCCATGTCCAACCCATGTTCCCCACCACCCCCACCCCCCAGCACTGTGGGGCACCTGCCAGCAGGACCCCACCCATGTCTCCCACCACCCCCACCCCCCAGCCACCAGGGGCATCCTCCACCAGGCCCCCACCCATGTCTCCCACCACCCCCACCCCCCCAGTCACCAGGGGCAGCCTCCACCAGGCCCCCACCCATGTCTCCCACTACCCCCACTCCCCAGCTCTGTGGGGCACCTGCCAGCAGGCCCCCACCCATGTCCAACTCCTGTTCCCCACCACCCCACCCCCCAGCACTGTGGGGCACCTGCCAGCAGGCCCCCACCCATGTCCAACTCATGTTCCCCACCACCCCCACCCCCCAGCACTGTGGGGCACCTGCCAGCAGGCCCCCACCAATGTCCAACTCATGTTCCCCACCACCCCCACCCCCCAGCACTGTGGGGCACCTGCCAGCAGGCCCCCACCCATGTCCAACTCATGTTCCCCACCACCCCCTCCCCCAGCACTGTGGGGCACCTGCCAGCAGGCCCCCACCCATGCCCACCTCATGTTCCCCACCACCCCCACCCCCCAGCACTGTGGGGCACCTGCCAGCAGGCCCCCACCCATGTCCAACTCATGTTCCCCACCACCCCCACCCCCAGCACTGTGGGGCACCTGCCAGCAGGCCCCCACCCATGTCCAACTCATGTTCCCCACCACCCCCACCCCCCAGCACTGTGGGGCACCTGCCAGCAGTCCCTCACTCATGTCTCCCACCACCCCCACCCCCCAGCACTGTGGGGCACCTGCCAGCAGGCCCCCACCCATGTCTCCCAGCACCCCCACCCCCCAGCCACCAGGGGCAGCCTCCACCAGGCCCCCACCCATGTCTCCCACAACCCCTACGCCCCAGTCACTGTGGGGCACCTGCCAGCAGGCCCCCACCCATGTCCAACTCATGTTCCCCACCACCCCCACCCCCAGCACTGTGGGGCACCTGCCAGCAGGCCCCCACCCATGTCCAACTAATGTTCCCCACCACCCCCACCGCCAGCACTGTGGGGCACCTGCCAGCAGGCCCCCACCCATGTCCAACTCATGTTCCCCACCACCCCCACCCCCCAGCAGTGCAGGGGCAGCCTCCACCAGGCCCCCACCCATGTCTCCCACCACCCCCACCCCCCAGCCACCAGGGGCATCCTCCACCAGGCCCCCACCCATGTCTCCCACCACCCCCACCCCCCCAGTCACCAGGGGCAGCCTCCACCAGGCCCCCACCCATGTCTCCCACCACCCCCACTCCCCAGCTCTGTGGGGCACCTGCCAGCAGGCCCCCACCCATGTCCAACTCCTGTTCCCCACCACCCCACCCCCCAGCACTGTGGGGCACCTGCCAGCAGGCCCCCACCCATGTCCAACTCATGTTCCCCACCACCCCCACCCCCCAGCACTGTGGGGCACCTGCCAGCAGGCCCCCACCAATGTCCAACTCATGTTCCCCACCACCCCCACCCCCCAGCACTGTGGGGCACCTGCCAGCAGGCCCCCACCCATGTCTCCCACCACCCCCCACCCCCCAGCAGTGCAGGGGCAGCCTCCACCAGGCCCCCACCCATGTCACCCAGCACCCCCACCCCCCAGCCACCAGGGGCAGCCTCTACCAGGCCCCCACCCATGTCGACCACCCCCCCACCCCCCAGCAGTGCAGGGGCACCCACCACCAGGCCCCCACCCATGTCTCCCAGCACCCCCACCCCCAGCCACCAGTGGCACCCACCACCAGGCCCCCACCCATGTCTCCCAGCACCCCCACCCCCCACCCCCAGGGGCAGCCTCCACCAGGCCCCCACCCATGTCTCCCAGCACCCCCACCCCCCAGCCACCAGGGGCAGCCTCCACCAGGCCCCCACCCATGTCTCCCACCACCCCCACCCCCAGTCACCAGGGGCAGCCTCCACCAGGCCCCCACCCATGTCTCCCACCTCCCCCACCCCCCAGCACTGTGGGGCACCTGCCAGCAGGCCCCCACCCATGTCCAACTCATGTTCCCCACCACCCCCACCCCCCAGCACTGTGGGGCACCTGCCAGCAGGCCCCCACCCATGTCCAACTCATGTTCCCCACCACCCCCACCCCCAGCACTGTGGGGCACCTGCCAGCAGGCCCCCACCCATGCCCACCTCATGTTCCCCACCACCCCCCAGCACTGTGGGGCACCAGCCAGCAGGCCCCCACCCATGTCCAACTCATGTTCCCCACCACCCCCACCCCCCAGCACTGTGGGGCACCTGCCAGCAGGCCCCTACCATGTCCAACTCATGTTCCCCACCACCCCCACCCCCCAGCAGTGCAGGTGCAGCCTCCACCAGGCCCCCACCCATGTCTCCCACCACCCCCACCCCCCAGCCACCAGGGGCAGCCTCCACCAGGCCCCCACCCATGTCTCCCACCACCCCCACCCCCCAGTCACCAGGGGCAGCCTCCACCAGGCCCCCACCCATGTCTCCCACCACCCCCAACCCCCAGTCACCAGGGGCAGCCTCCACCAGGCCCCCACCCATGTCTCCCAGCACCCCCACCCCCCAGCACTGTGGGGCACCTGCCAGCAGGCCCCCACCCATGTCCAACTCATGTTCCCCACCACCCCCACCCCCAGCACTGTGGGGCACCTGCCAGCAGGCCCCCACCCATGCCCAACTCATGTTCCCCACCACCCCCACCCCCCAGCACTGTGGGGCACCTGCCAGCAGGCCCCCACCCATGTCCAACTCATGTTCCCCACCACCCCCACCCCCAGCACTGTGGGGCACCTGCCAGCAGGCCCCCACCCATGCCCAACTCATGTTCCCCACCACCCCCACCCCCCAGCACTGTGGGGCACCTGCCAGCAGGCCCCCACCCATGTCCAACTCATGTTCCCCACCACCCCCACCCCCCAGCACTGTGGGGCACCTGCCAGCAGGACCCCAACCATGTCTCCTACCACCCCCACCCCCAGCACTGTGGGGCACCTGCCAGCAGGCCCCCACCCATGTCTCCCAGCACCCCCACCCCCAGCCACCAGGGGCAGCCTCCACCAGGCCCCCACCCATGTCTCCCACCGCCCACACCCCCCAGTCACCAGGGGCAGCCTCCACCAGGCCCCCACCCATGTCTCCCACCACCCCCACCCCCCAGCACTGTGGGGCACCTGCCAGCAGGCCCCCACCCATGTCCAACTCATGTTCCCCACCACCCCCACCCCCAGCACTGTGGGGCACCTGCCAGCAGGCCCCCACCCATGTCCAACTAATGTTCCCCACCACCCCCACCCCCAGCACTGTGGGGCACCTGCCAGCAGGCCCCCACCCATGTCCAACTCATGTTCCCCACCACCCCCACCCCCCAGCAGTGCAGGGGCAGCCTCCACCAGGCCCCCACCCATGTCTCCCACCACCCCCACCCCCCAGCCACCAGGGGCAGCCTCCACCAGGCCCCCACCCATGTCTCCCACCACCCCCACCCCCCAGTCACCAGGGGCAGCCTCCACCAGGCCCCCACCCATGTCTCCCACCACCCCCACTCCCCAGCACTGTGGGGCACCTGCCAGCAGGCCCCCACCCATGTCCAACTCCTGTTCCCCACCACCCCCACCCCCCAGCACTGTGGGGCACCTGCCAGCAGGCCCCCACCCATGTCCAACTCATGTTCCCCACCACCCCCAGCCCCCAGCACTGTGGGGCACCTGCCAGCAGGCCCCCACCAATGTCCAACTCATGTTCCCCACCACCCCCACCCCCCCAGCACTGTGGGGCACCTGCCAGCAGGCCCCCAACCATGTCTCCCACCACCCCCACCTCCCAGCAGTGCAGGGGCAGCCTCCACCAGTCCCCCACCCATGTCACCCAGCACCCCCACCCCCCAGCCACCAGGGGCAGCCTCTACCAGGCCCCCACCCATGTCTCCCACCCCCCACCCCCCAGCAGTGCAGGGGCACCCACCACCAGGCCCCCACCCATGCCTCCCAGCACCCCCACCCCCCACCCCCAGGGGCAGCCTCCACCAGGCCTCCACCCATGTCTCCCAGCACCCCCACCCCCCAGCCACCAGGGGCAGCCTCCAGCAGGCCCCCACCCATGTCTCCCACCACCCCCACCCCCAGTCACCAGGGGCAGCCTCCACCAGGCCCCCACCCATGTCTCCAACCACCCCCACCCCCCAGTCACCAGGGCAGCCTCCACCAGGCCCCAACCCATGTCTCCCACCACCCCCACCCCCCAGCACTGTGGGGCACCTGCCAGCAGGCCCCCACCCATGTCCAACTCATGTTCCCCACCACCCCCACCCCCCAGCACTGTGGGGCACCTGCCAGCAGGCCCCCACCCATGTCCAACTCATGTTCCCCACCACCCCCTCCCCCAGCACTGTGGGGCACCTGCCAGCAGGCCCCCACCCATGCCCACCTCATGTTCCCCACCACCCCCACCCCCCAGCACTGTGGGGCACCTGCCAGCAGGCCCCCACCCATGTCCAACTCATGTTCCCCACCACCCCCACCCCCAGCACTGTGGGGCACCTGCCAGCAGGCCCCCACCCATGTCCAACTCATGTTCCCCACCACCCCCACCCCCCAGCACTGTGGGGCACCTGCCAGCAGTCCCTCACTCATGTCTCCTACCACCCCCACCCCCAGCACTGTGGGGCACCTGCCAGCAGGCCCCCACCCATGTCTCCCAGCACCCCCACCCCCAGCCACCAGGGGCAGCCTCCACCAGGCCCCCACCCATGTCTCCCACCGCCCACACCCCCCAGTCACCAGGGGCAGCCTCCACCAGGCCCCCACCCATGTCTCCCACCACCCCCACCCCCCAGCACTGTGGGGCACCTGCCAGCAGGCCCCCACCCATGTCCAACTCATGTTCCCCACCATCCCCACCCCCAGCACTGTGGGGCACCTGCCAGCAGGCCCCCACCCATGTCCAACTAATGTTCCCCACCACCCCCACCCCCAGCACTGTGGGGCACCTGCCAGCAGGCCCCCACCCATGTCCAACTCATGTTCCCCACCACCCCCACCCCCCAGCAGTGCAGGGGCAGCCTCCACCAGGCCCCCACCCATGTCTCCCACCACCCCCACCCCCAGCCACCAGGGGCAGCCTCCACCAGGCCCCCACCCATGTCTCCCACCACCCCCACCCCCCAGTCACCAGGGGCAGCCTCCACCAGGCCCCCACCCATGTCTCCCACCACCCCCACTCCCCAGCACTGTGGGGCACCTGCCAGCAGGCCCCCACCCATGTCCAACTCCTGTTCCCCACCACCCCCACCCCCCAGCACTGTGGGGCACCTGCCAGCAGGCCCCCACCCATGTCCAACTCATGTTCCCCACCACCCCCACCCCCCAGCACTGTGGGGCACCTGCCAGCAGGCCCCCACCAATGTCCAACTCATGTTCCCCACCACCCCCACCCCCCCAGCACTGTGGGGCACCTGCCAGCAGGCCCCCACCCATGTCCAACTCATGTTCCCCACCACCCCCACCTCCCAGCAGTGCAGGGGCAGCCTCCACCAGTCCCCCACCCATGTCACCCAGCACCCCCACCCCCCAGCCACCAGGGGCAGCCTCTACCAGGCCCCCACCCATGTCTCCCACCCCCCACCCCCCAGCAGTGCAGGGGCACCCACCACCAGGCCCCCACCCATGCCTCCCAGCACCCCCACCCCCCACCCCCAGGGGCAGCCTCCACCAGGCCCCCACCCATGTCTCCCAGCACCCCCACCCCCCAGCCACCAGGGGCAGCTTCCACCAGGCCCCCACCCATGTCTCCCACCACCCCCACCCCCAGTCACCAGGGGCAGCCTCCACCAGGCCCCCACCCATGTCTCCCACCACCCCCACCCCCCAGTCACCAGGGGCAGCCTCCACCAGGCCCCCACCCATGTCTCCCACCACCCCCACCCCCCAGCACTGTGGGGCACCTGCCAGCAGGCCCCCACCCATGTCCAACTCATGTTCCCCACCACCCACTCCCCCAGCACTGTGGGGCACCTGCCAGCAGGCCCCCACCCATGCCCACCTCATGTTCCCACCACCCCCCACCCCCCAGCACTGTGGGGCACCTGCCAGCAGGCCCCCACCCATGTCCAACTCATGTTCCCCACCACCCCCACCCCCAGCACTGTGGGGCACCTGCCAGCAGGCCCCCACCCATGTCCAACTCATGTTCCCCACCACCCCCACCCCCCAGCACTGTGGGGCACCTGCCAGCAGTCCCTCACTCATGTCTCCCACCACCCCCACCCCCCAGCACTGTGGGGCACCTGCCAGCAGGCCCCCACCCATGTCTCCCAGCACCCCCACCCCCCAGCCACCAGGGGCAGCCTCCACCAGGCCCCCACCCATGTCTCCCACAACCCCTACGCCCCAGTCACCAGGGGCAGCCTCCACCAGGCCCCCACCCATGTCTCCCCACCACCCCCACCCCCCAGCACTGTGGGGCACCTGCCCTGCCAGGCACCTACCCATGTCCCCCACCCCCTCCACCCCCCCACCCTCCACCCCCCACCCACCACCCCCCCCACCCCTCCAGCGCACCCCCACCCCCCCCCCCACCCCCCCCCCAGTGCAGGGCAACCCACCGCCAGTCCCCCCACCCCCCCCCCCCCCCCCCCACCCCCCCCCCCCACCCCCACCCCCCAGCACTGTTGGGCACCTGCCAGCAGGCCCCCACCCATGTCCAACTCATGTTCCCCACCACCCCCACCCCCCAGCACTGTGGGGCACCTGCCAGCAGGCCCCCACCCATGTCCAACTCATGTTCCCCACCACCCCCACCCCCAGCAGTGCAGGGGCACCCACCGCCAGGCCCCCACCCATGTCTCCCAGCACCCCCACCCCCCAGCCACCCAGGGCAGCCACCACCAGGCCCCCACCCATGTCTCCCACCATCCCCACCCCCCAGTCACCAGGGGCAGCCTCCACCAGGCCCCCACCCATGTCTCCCACCCCCACTCCCCAGCACTGTGGGGCTCCTGCCAGCAGGCCCCCACCCTGTCCAACTCCTGTTCCCCACCACCCCCACCCCCAGCACTGTGGGGCACCTGCCAGCAGGCCCCCACCCATGTCCAACTCATGTTCCCCACCACCCCCACCCCCCAGCACTTTGGGGCACCTGCCAGCAGGCCCCACCAATGTCCACTCATGTTCCCCACCACCCCCACCCCCCAGCACTGTGGGGCACCTGCCAGCAGGCCCCCACCCATGTCTCCCACCACCCCCACCCCCCAGCAGTGCAGGGGCAGCCTCCACCAGGCCCCCACCCATGTCACCCAGCACCCCCACCCCCCAGCCACCAGGGGCAGCCTCTACCAGGCCCCCACCCCATGTCTCCAACCCCCCACCCCCCAGCAGTGCAGGGGCACCCACCACCAGGCCCCCACCCATGTCTCCCAGCACCCCCATCCCAGCCACCAGGGGCACCCACCACCAGGCCCCCACCCATGTCTCCCAGCACCCCCACCCCCCACCCCCAGGGGCAGCCTCCACCAGGCCCCCACCCATGTCTCCCAGCACCCTCACCCCCCCAGCCACCAGGGGCAGCCTCCCACCAGCCCCCCACACATGTCTCCCACCACCCCCACCCCAGTCACCAGGGCAACCTCCACCAGGCCCCCACCCATGTCTCCCACCACCCCCACCCCCCAGCACTGTGGGGCACCTGCCAGCAGGCCCCCACCCATGTCCAACTCATGTTCCCCACCACCCCCACCCCCCAGCACTGTGGGGCACCTGCCAGCAGGCCCCCACCCATGTCCAACTCATGTTCCCCACCACCCCCACCCCCAGCACTGTGGGGCACCTGCCAGCAGGCCCCCACCCATGTCCAACTCATGTTCCCCACCACCCCCACCCCCCAGCACTGTGGGGCACCTGCAGCAGGCCCCCACCCATGTCCAACCCATGTTCCCCACCACCCCCACGACCCCAGCACTGTGGGGCACCTGCCAGCAGGCCCCCACCCATGTCCAACTCATGTTACCCACCACTCCCACCCCCCAGCACTGTGGGGCACCTGCCAGCAGGACCCCATCCATGTCTCCCCACCACCCCACCCCCCAGCACTGTGGGGCACCTGCCAGCAGGCCCCCACCCATGTCTCCCAGCACCCCACCCCCAAGCCACCAGGGGCAGCCTCCACCAGGCCCCCACCCATGTCTCCCACCACCCCCACCCCCCAGTCACCAGGGGCAGCCTCCACCAGGCCCCCACCCATGTCTCCCACCACCCCCACCCCCCAGCACTGTGGGGCACCTGCCAGCAGGCCCCCACCCATGTCCAACTCATGTTCCCCCACCACCCCCACCCCCAGCACTGTGGGGCACCTGCCAGCAGGCCCCCACCTATGTCCACTCATGTTCCCCACCACCCCCACCCCCCAGCACTGTGGGGCACCTGCCAGCAGGCCCCCACCCATGTCCAACCCATGTTCCCCACCACCCCCACCCCCCAGCACTGTGGGGCACCTGCCAGCAGGCCCCCACCCATGTCCAACTCATGTTCCCCACCACCCCCACCCCCCAGCACTGTGGGGCACCTGCCAGCAGGACCCCACCCATGTCCTCCCACCACCCCCACCCGCCAGCACTGTGGGGCACCTGCCAGCAGGCCCCCACCCATGTCTCCCAGCACCCCCACCCCCAGCCACCAGGGGCAGCCTCCACCAGGCCCCCACCCATGTCTCCCACCACCCACACCCCCCAGTCACCAGGGGCAGCCTCCACCAGGCCCCCACCCATGTCTCCCACCACCCCCACCCCCAGCACTGTGGGGCACCTGCCAGCAGGCCCCCACCCATGTCCAACTCATGTTCCCCACCACCCCCACCCCCAGCACTGTGGGGCACCTGCCAGCAGGCCCCCACCCATGTCCAACTAATGTTCCCCACCACCCCCACCGCCAGCACTGTGGGGCACCTGCCAGCAGGCCCCCACCCATGTCCAACTCATGGTTCCCCACCACCCCCCACCCCCCAGCAGTGCAGGGGCAGCCTCCACCAGGCCCCCACCCATGTCTCCCACCACCCCCACCCCCCAGCCACCAGGGGCATCCTCCACCAGGCCCCCACCCATGTCTCCCACCACCCCCCCCCCCCAGTCACCAGGGGCAGCCTCCACCAGGCCCCCACCCATGTCTCCCACCACCCCCACT
The DNA here is from genome assembly GCF_040938575.1 of Ambystoma mexicanum. Taxonomy (NCBI): domain Eukaryota; kingdom Metazoa; phylum Chordata; class Amphibia; order Caudata; family Ambystomatidae; genus Ambystoma; species Ambystoma mexicanum. The sequence goes on from NC_090941.1 coordinate 387,344,308, forward strand.
CCCCAGCTCTGTGGGGCACCTGCCAGCAGGCCCCCACCCATGTCCAACTCCTGTTCCCCACCACCCCACCCCCCAGCACTGTGGGGCACCTGCCAGCAGGCCCCCACCCATGTCCAACTCATGTTCCCCACCACCCCCACCCCCCAGCACTGTGGGGCACCTGCCAGCAGGCCCCCACCAATGTCCAACTCATGTTCCCCACCACCCCCACCCCCCAGCACTGTGGGGCACCTGCCAGCAGGCCCCCACCCATGTCACCCAGCACCCCCACCCCCCAGCCACCAGGGGCAGCCTCTACCAGGCCCCCACCCATGTCGATCACCCCCCCACCCCCAGCCACCAGGGGCACCCACCACCAGGCCCCCACCCATGTCTCCCAGCACCCCCACCCCCCACCCCCAGGGGCAGGCTCCACCAGGCCCCCACCCATGTCTCCCATCACCCCCACCCCCCAGCCACCAGGGGCAGCCTCCACCAGGCCCCCACCCATGTCTCCCACCACCCCCACCCCCAGTCACCAGGGGCAGCCTCCACCAGGCCCCCACCCATGTCTCCCACCACCCCCACCCCCCAGCACTGTGGGGCACCTGCCAGCAGGCCCCCACCCATGTCCAACTCATGTTCCCCACCACCCCCACCCCCCAGCACTGTGGGGCACCTGCCAGCAGGCCCCCACCCATGTCCAACTCATGTTCCCCACCACCCCCACCCCCAGCACTGTGGGGCACCTGCCAGCAGGCCCCCACCCATGCCCACCTCATGTTCCCCACCACCCCCCAGCACTGTGGGGCACCAGCCAGCAGGCCCCCACCCATGTCCAACTCATGTTCCCCACCACCCCCACCCCCCAGCACTGTGGGGCACCTGCCAGCAGGCCCCCACCCATGTCCAACTCATGTTCCCCACCACCCCGACCCCCCAGCAGTGCAGGTGCAGCCTCCACTAGGCCCCCACCCATGTCTCCCACCACCCCCACCCCCCAGCCACCAGGGGCAGCCTCCACCAGGCCCCCACCCAAGTCTCCCACCACCCCCACCCCCCAGTCACCAGGGGCAGCCTCCACCAGGCCCCCACCCATGTCTCCCACCACCCCCAACCCCCAGTCACCAGGGGCAGCCTCCACCAGGCCCCCACCCATGTCTCCCAGCACCCCCACCCCCCAGCACTGTGGGGCACCTGCCAGCAGGCCCCCACCCATGTCCAACTCATGTTCCCCACCACCCCCACCAATAGCACTGTGGGGCACCTGCCAGCAGGCCCCCACCCATGCCCAACTCATGTTCCCCACCACCCCCACCCCCCAGCACTGTGGGGCACCTGCCAGCAGGCCCCCACCCATGTCCAACTCATGTTCCCCACCACCCCCACCCCCCAGCACTGTGGGGCACCTGCCAGCAGGACCCCAACCATGTCTCCTACCACCCCCACCCCCAGCACTGTGGGGCACCTGCCAGCAGGCCCCCACCCATGTCTCCCAGCACCCCCACCCCCAACCACCAGGGGCAGCCTCCACCAGGCCCCCACCCATGTCTCCCACCGCCCACACCCCCCAGTCACCAGGGGCAGCCTCCACCAGGCCCCCACCCATGTCTCCCACCACCCCCACCCCCCAGCACTGTGGGGCACCTACCAGCAGGCCCCCACCCATGTCCAACTCATGTTCCCCACCACCCCCACCACCAGCACTGTGGGGCACCTGCCAGCAGGCCCCCACCCATGTCCAACTAATGTTCCCCACCACCCCCACCCCCAGCACTGTGGGGCACCTGCCAGCAGGCCCCCACCCATGTCCAACTCATGTTCCCCACCACCCCCACCCCCCAGCAGTGCAGGGGCAGCCTCCACCAGGCCCCCACCCATGTCTCCCACCACCCCCACCCCCCAGCACTGTGGGGCACCTACCAGCAGGCCCCCACCCATGTCCAACTCATGTTCCCCACCACCCCCACCCCCAGCACTGTGGGGCACCTGCCAGCAGGCCCCCACCCATGTCCAACTAATGTTCCCCACCACCCCCACCCCCAGCACTGTGGGGCACCTGCCAGCAGGCCCCCACCCATGCCCACCTCATGTTCCCCACCACCCCCCAGCACTGTGGGGCACCAGCCAGCAGGCCCCCACCCATGTCCAACTCATGTTCCCCACCACCCCCACCCCCCAGCACTGTGGGGCACCTGCCAGCAGGCCCCCACCCATGTCCAACTCATGTTCCCCACCACCCCGACCCCCCAGCAGTGCAGGTGCAGCCTCCACTAGGCCCCCACCCATGTCTCCCACCACCCCCACCCCCCAGCCACCAGGGGCAGCCTCCACCAGGCCCCCACCCATGTCTCCCACCACCCCCACCCCCCAGTCACCAGGGGCAGCCTCCACCAGGCCCCCACCCATGTCTCCCACCACCCCCAACCCCCAGTCACCAGGGGCAGCCTCCACCAGGCCCCCACCCATGTCTCCCAGCACCCCCACCCCCCAGCACTGTGGGGCACCTGCCAGCAGGCCCCCACCCATGTCCAACTCATGTTCCCCACCACCCCCACCAATAGCACTGTGGGGCACCTGCCAGCAGGCCCCCACCCATGCCCAACTCATGTTCCCCACCACCCCCACCCCCCAGCACTGTGGGGCACCTGCCAGCAGGCCCCCACCCATGTCCAACTCATGTTCCCCACCACCCCCACCCCCCAGCACTGTGGGGCACCTGCCAGCAGGACCCCAACCATGTCTCCTACCACCCCCACCCCCAGCACTGTGGGGCACCTGCCAGCAGGCCCCCACCCATGTCTCCCAGCACCCCCACCCCCAACCACCAGGGGCAGCCTCCACCAGGCCCCCACCCATGTCTCCCACCGCCCACACCCCCCAGTCACCAGGGGCAGCCTCCACCAGGCCCCCACCCATGTCTCCCACCACCCCCACCCCCCAGCACTGTGGGGCACCTACCAGCAGGCCCCCACCCATGTCCAACTCATGTTCCCCACCACCCCCACCCCCAGCACTGTGGGGCACCTGCCAGCAGGCCCCCACCCATGTCCAACTAATGTTCCCCACCACCCCCACCCCCAGCACTGTGGGGCACCTGCCAGCAGGCCCCCACCCATGTCCAACTCATGTTCCCCACCACCCCCACCCCCCAGCAGTGCAGGGGCAGCCTCCACCAGGCCCCCACCCATGTCTCCCACCACCCCCACCCCCCGGCCACCAGGGGCAGCCTCCACCAGGCCCCCACCCATGTCTCCCACCACCCCCACCCCCCAGTCACCAGGGGCAGCCTCCACCAGGCCCCCACCCATGTCTCCCACCACCCCCACCCCCCAGCACTGTGGGGCACCTGCCAGCAGGCCCCCACCCATGTCCAACTCCTGTTCCCCACCACCCCCACCCCCCAGCATGTGGGGCACCTGCCAGCAGGCCCCCACCCATGTCCAACTCATGTTCCCCACCACCCCCAGCACTGTGGGGCACCTGCCAGCAGGCCCCCACCAATGTCCAACTCATGTTCCCCACCACCCCCACCCCCCCAGCACTGTGGGGCACCTGCCAGTAGGCCCCTAACCATGTCTCCCACCACCCCCACCTCCCAGCAGTGCAGGGGCAGCCTCCACCAGTCCCCCACCCATGTCACCAAGCACCCCCACCCCCCAGCCACAAGGAGCAGCCTCTACCAGGCCCCCACCCATGTCTCCCACCCCCCCACCCCCCAGCAGTGCAGGGGCACCCACCACCAGGCCCCCACCCATGCCTCCCAGCACCCCCACCCCCCACCCCCAGGGGCAGCCTCCACCAGGCCTCCACCCATGTCTCCCAGCACCCCCACCCCCCAGCCACCAGGGGCAGCCTCCACCAGGCCCCCACCCATGTCTCCCACCACCCCCACCCCCAGTCACCAGGGGCAGCCTCCACCAGGCCCCCACCCATGTCTCCCACCACCCCCACCCCCCAGTCACCAGGGGCAGCCTCCACCAGGCCCCCACCCATGTCTCCCACCACCCCCACCCCCCAGCACTGTGGGGCACCTGCCAGCAGGCCCCCACCCAAGTCCAACTCATGTTCCCCACCACCCCCACCCCCCAGCACTGTGGGGCACCTGCCAGCAGGCCCCCACCCATGTCCAACTCATGTTCCCCACCACCCCCTCCCCCAGCACTGTGGGGCACCTGCCAGCAGGCCCCCACCCATGCCCACCTCATGTTCCCCACCACCCCCACCCCCCAGCACTGTGGGGCACCTGCCAGCAGGCCCCCACCCATGTCCAACTCATGTTCCCCACGACCCCCACCCCCAGCACTGTGGGGCACCTGCCAGCAGGCCCCCACCCATGTCCAACTCATGTTCCCCACCACCCCCACCCCCCAGCACTGTGGGGCACCTGCCAGCAGTCCCTCACTCATGTCTCCTACCACCCCCACCCCCAGCACTGTGGGGCACCTGCCAGCAGGCCCCCACCCATGTCTCCCAGCACCCCTACCCCCAGCCACCAGGGGCAGCCTCCACCAGGCCCCCACCCATGTCTCCCACCGCCCACACCCCCCAGTCACCAGGGGCAGCCTCCACCAGGCCCCCACCCATGTCTCCCACCACCCCCACCCCCCAGCACTGTGGGGCACCTGCCAGCAGGCCCCCACCCATGTCCAACTCATGTTCCCCACCACCCCCACCCCCAGCACTGTGGGGCACCTGCCAGCAGGCCCCCACCCATGTCCAACTAATGTTCCCCACCACCCCCACCCCCAGCACTGTGGGGCACCTGCCAGCAGGCCCCCACCCATGTCCAACTCATGTTCCCCACCACCCCCACCCCCCAGCAGTGCAGGGGCAGCCTCCACCAGGCCCCCACCCATGTCTCCCACCACCCCCACCCCCAGCCACCAGGGGCAGCCTCCACCAGGCCCCCACCCATGTCTCCCACCACCCCCACCCCCCAGTCACCAGGGGCAGCCTCCACCAGGCCCCCACCCATGTCTCCCACCACCCCCACTCCCCAGCACTGTGGGGCACCTGCCAGCAGGACCCCACCCATGTCCAACTCCTGTTCCCCACCACCCCCACCCCCCAGCACTGTGGGGCACCTGCCAGCAGGCCCCCACCCATGTCCAACTCATGTTCCCCACCACCCCCACCCCCCAGCACTGTGGGGCACCTGCCAGCAGGCCCCCACCAATGTCCAACTCATGTTCCCCACCACCCCCACCCCCCCAGCACTGTGGGGCACCTGCCAGCAGGCCCCCAACCATGTCTCCCACCACCCCCACCTCCCAGCAGTGCAGGGGCAGCCTCCACCAGTCCCCCACCCATGTCACCCAGCACCCCCACCCCCCAGCCACCAGGGGCAGCCTCTACCAGGCCCCCACCCATGTCTCCCACCCCCCACCCCCCAGCAGTGCAGGGGCACCCACCACCAGGCCCCCACCCATGCCTCCCAGCACCCCCACCCCCCACCCCCAGGGGCAGCCTCCACCAGGCCCCCACCCATGTCTCCCAGCACCCCCACCCCCCAGCCACCAGGGGCAGCCTCCACCAGGCCCCCACCCATGTCTCCCACCACCCCCACCCCCAGTCACCAGGGGCAGCCTCCACCAGGCCCCCACCCATGTCTCCCACCACCCCCACCCCCCAGTCACCAGGGGCAGCCTCCACCAGGCCCCCACCCATGTCTCCCACCACCCCCACCCCCAGTCACCAGGGGCAGCCTCCACCAGGCCCCCACCCATGTCTCCCAGCACCCCCACCCCCCACCCCCAGGGGCAGCCTCCACCAGGCCCCCACCCATGTCTCCCAGCACCCCCACCCCCCAGCCACCAGGGGCAGCCTCCACCAGGCCCCCACCCATGTCTCCCACCACCCCCACCCCCAGTCACCAGGGGCAGCCTCCACCAGGCCCCCACCCATGTCTCCCACCACCCCCACCCCCCAGTCACCAGGGGCAGCCTCCACCAGGCCCCCACCCATGTCTCCCACCACCCCCACCCCCCAGCACTGTGGGGCACCTGCCAGCAGGCCCCCACCCATGTCCAACTCATGTTCCCCACCACCCCCACCCCCCAGCACTGTGGGGCACCTGCCAGCAGGCCCCCACCCATGTCCAACTCATGTTCCCCACCACCCCCTCCCCCAGCACTGTGGGGCACCTGCCAGCAGGCCCCCACCCATGCCCACCTCATGTTCCCCACCACCCCCACCCCCCAGCACTGCGGGGCACCTGCCAGCAGGCCCCCACCCATGTCCAACTCATGTTCCCCACCACCCCCACCCCCAGCACTGTGGGGCACCTGCCAGCAGGCCCCCACCCATGTCCAACTCATGTTCCCCACCACCCCCACCCCCCAGCACTGTGGGGCACCTGCCAGCAGTCCCTCACTCATGTCTCCCACCACCCCCACCCCCCAGCACTGTGGGGCACCTGCCAGCAGGCCCCCACCCATGTCTCCCAGCACCCCCACCCCCCAGCCACCAGGGGCAGCCTCCACCAGGCCCCCACCCATGTCTCCCACAACCCCTACGCCCCAGTCACCAGGGGCAGCCTCCACCAGGCCCCCACCCATGTCTCCCACCACCCCCACCCCCCAGCACTGTGGGGCACCTGCCTGCAGGCACCTACCCATGTCCAACTCATGTTCCCCACCACCCCCACCCCCCAGCACTGTGAGGCACCTGCCAGCAGGCCCCCACCCAAGTCCAACTCATGTTCCCCACCACCACCACCCCCCAGCACTGTGGGGCATCTGCCAGCAGGCCCCCACCCATGTCCAACTCATGTTCCCCACCACCCCCACCCCCCAGCACTGTTGGGCACCTGCCAGCAGGCCCCCACCCATGTCCAACTCATGTTCCCCACCACCCCCACCCCCCAGCACTGTGGGGCACCTGCCAGCAGGCCCCCACCCATGTCCAACTCATGTTCCCCACCACCCCCACCCCCAGCAGTGCAGGGGCACCCACCGCCAGGCCCCCACCCATGTCTCCCAGCACCCCCACCCCCCAGCCACCAGGGGCAGCCTCCACCAGGCCCCCACCTATGTCTCCCACCATCCCCACCCCCCAGTCACCAGGGGCAGCCTCCACCAGGCCCCCACCCATGTCTCCCACCACCCCCACTCCCCAGCACTGTGGGGCTCCTGCCAGCAGGCCCCCACCCATGTCCAACTCCTGTTCCCCACCACCCCCACCCCCCAGCACTGTGGGGCACCTGCCAGCAGGCCCCCACCCATGTCCAACTCATGTTCCCCACCACCCCCACCCCCCAGCACTTTGGGGCACCTGCCAGCAGGCCCCCACCAATGTCCAACTCATGTTCCCCACCACCCCCACCCCCCAGCACTGTGGGGCACCTGCCAGCAGGCCCCCACCCATGTCTCCCACCACCCCCACCCCCCAGCAGTGCAGGGGCAGCCTCCACCAGGCCCCCACCCATGTCACCCAGCACCCCCACCCCCCAGCCACCAGGGGCAGCCTCTACCAGGCCCCCACCCATGTCTCCCACCCCCCCACCCCCCAGCAGTGCAGGGGCACCCACCACCAGGCCCCCACCCATGTCTCCCAGCACCCCCACCCCCAGCCACCAGGGGCACCCACCACCAGGCCCCCACCCATGTCTCCCAGCACCCCCACCCCCCACCCCCAGGGGCAGCCTCCACCAGGCCCCCACCCATGTCTCCCAGCACCCTCACCCCCCAGCCACCAGGGGCAGCCTCCACCAGCCCCCCACACATGTCTCCCACCACCCCCACCCCCAGTCACCAGGGGCAACCTCCACCAGGCCCCCACCCATGTCTCCCACCACCCCCACCCCCCAGCACTGTGGGGCACCTGCCAGCAGGCCCCCACCCATGTCCAACTCATGTTCCCCACCACCCCCACCCCCCAGCACTGTGGGGCACCTGCCAGCAGGCCCCCACCCATGTCCAACTCATGTTCCCCACCACCCCCACCCCCAGCACTGTGGGGCACCTGCCAGCAGGCCCCCACCCATGCCCACCTCATGTTCCCCACCACCCCCACCCCCCAGCACTGTGGGGCACCTGCCAGCAGGCCCCCACCCATGTTCAACTCATGTTCCCCACCACCCCCACCCCCCAGCACTGTGGGGCACCTGCCAGCAGGCCCCCACCCATGTCCAACTCATGTTCCCCACCACCCCCACCCCCCAGCACTGTGGGGCACCTGCCAGCAGTCCCTCACTCATGTGTCCCACCACCCCCACCCCCCAGCACTGTGGGGCACCTGCCAGCAGGCCCCCACCCATGTCTCCCAGCACCCCCACCCCCCAGTCACCAGGGGCAGCCTCCACCAGGCCCCCACCCATGTCTCCCACAACCCCTACGCCCCAGTCACCAGGGGCAGCTTCCACCAGGCCCCCACCCATGTCTCCCACCACCCCATCCCCCAGCACTGTGGGGCACCTGCCAGCAGGCACCCACCCATGTCCAACTCATGTTCCCCACCACCCCCACCCCCCAGCACTGTGAGGCACCTGCCAGCAGGCCCCCAACCATGTCCAACTCATGTTCCCCACCACCACCACCCCCCAGCACTGTGGGGCACCTGCCAGCAGGCCCCCACCCATGTCCAACTCATGTTCCCCACCACCCCCACCCCCCAGCACTGTTGGGCACCTGCCAGCAGGCCCCCACCCATGTCCAACTCATGTTCCCCACCACCCCCACCCCCCAGCACTGTGGGGCACCTGCCAGCAGGCCCCCACCCATGTCCAACTCATGTTCCCCACCACCCCCACCCCCAGCAGTGCAGGGGCACCCACCGCCAGGCCCCCACCCATGTCTCCCAGCACCCCCACCCCCCAGCCACCAGGGGCAGCCACCACCAGGCCCCCACCCATGTCTCCAGCACCCCCACCCCCCAGCCACAATGGGGCAGCCTCCACCAGTTCCCCCACCCATGTCTCCCACCACCCCCACCCCCCAGCAGTGCAGGGGCAGCCTCCACCAGGCCCCCACCCATGTCTCCCAGCACCCCAACCCCCCAGCAGTGCAGGGGCACCCACCACCAGGCCCCCACCCTTGTCTCCCAGCACCCCCACCCCCCAGCCACCAGGGGCAGCCTCCACCAGGCCCCCACCCATGTCTCCCACCACCCCCACCCCACAGCACTGTGGGGCACCTGCCAGCAGGCCCCCACCCATGTCCAACTCATGTTCCCCACCACCCCCACCCCCAGCACTGTGGGGCACCTGCCAGCAGGCCCCCACCCATGTCCAACTCATGTTCCCCACCACCCCCACCCCCCAGCACTGTGGGGCACCTGCCAGCAGGCCCCCCCCAATGTGCAACTCATGTTCCCCAGCCAACATGTCATCACAATCTAGATCCCTGGTCCCTGTGGTCAGCCTCCAAATGCAAAACACCCACCCGAGTATTGCATCCACCCACTCATAATTTGCAATTACATCACAGAACACCAATTGCAAGTTCCGAAACAAACACATTTCCCTCACATACACCCAATAGGTGTCAGTGAATCTCAAAACACATATCATGAAATGCATGAAACCAATGAGATACCACACATTGAAGTTCACCAAAAAAAATATGTATTAAAGGAAACATAAATAGAATCAAAAATGAAGAAACAGAAATGTGAATGTACAAACATTAAAAGAAGCATGTCTGTGAAAAAAAGCAAAACCAAAAATAAAATTCCAAAGTAATGTTGTCCAAAGTCAATGCCCACAAAACAAAATCCAATGGGAAATAAAAAAGAAAGCCATTGCTCCATGGTTAAAATGTGAAAAAAAAATACAATCCAACAGTGAACGATGTACATGGGAACAAGCCAGGGTCCATTATCCCAACAAAAGAAAGGAAACCTATCTAACTACACTAACTAATAAAATAAACTATATACAAAAATGTGGCCAATGTCTGAAAGGTCCAAATAAAATCAAAACAAAAATGAAATCTAACACTACCTACATAACTATGTACAAGGGCAGCGGGCTAGTTTCACGGCTCACTTGTGGATGTCCCGGGCCAGGGCATCATCGAACTCCTCCTCAATGTCCCGGAGGCGGTCCTCCTCCATGGCCTGAGGGTCCGCAGGGCCGTCGACGTGTCCACCTCCGAACCCCTGCGGATTGCCTCGAGGCACTCGGCCCACCTTAGGGCCCTCCGCATGGATTTCTCCGCCCTGACCATTGTGAGCCGTGCCTCTTCCGCCCGCTGCCGCTCCGCATCTATGGCGTGGCCCAATTGCTGCCACACGGAAGACACTCTCTGTCCTGGGTCCTCCTGCCCTCCGGCCGATGCCTGCCCCTCCGATGTTGAAGGCCCCGAGCCTTCATGGCTCCCACCACGTTGCTACTGCTGCCGTGCCTCTGCCCGTGCACTGCCTCCTGCTGCCTGCACATCCTCCGCCGGCTGGGGTGCAGTCGTAGATGTGGCCACCCCTGCTGGACGTCCGACTCCCGACTGTGGCAGGGATGCCTCCTCCACCAGCCTGGCTGCACCGTCAGAGGCAGCTCCACAGGGCACCCAGGTGACTGATGGGTGGGAAGATGGCACGGAGGACGACTGGCGCGTAGGGGGTCCAGTTGAGGAGGGGGTCATAGCAAGCCCCATCAGACGGAGGAATTCGGCCTGGGTGACCTGTCCCAGCAGGCTGACGTGGTCAATGAGCCATTCGAGATGACGTGCAGTCTCCTCATGAAAAGACTGCAGGTCACCTCGCATGGCCCGTTGACGCAACGCCACACCAGCCAGGACAGGCTCAACCCGGACCCGGATAGCCACGTCCGCAGGCAGAGGAAGGCCAGTTGATGTGAGCTCATCCCCTGCCTGAAAACGGGTCTGGACGTAGGCATCCCTGCTGGTGCAAGATGATGCAGGGACAGGATCAGGGACAGGATTGCACACAGGCACCTCTGCGGCGGCCTGTGCTGCCTCCTGTCCCTGGTCCTGCACTGCACCACTAGCACCAGTGGGATCCCCACCTCCAGACCCCGTCTCTGGTGCTTGCACGGCCTCCTCCTCCACCAAACCCCCCACCAACCTAGATGACTCCGTGCCATCTTCCACTGTTGGGCCCTGTGGGGTCCCAGCTGCCCCTTCTGCTGCCGATGAGTCCAACTCCAACCTCCGCCTCTTGGACCTCCCCCCGGCAGCTGCGGCCTGGGACGCGGCACCGGACTCCTCAGTCCCCGACGAGATGACAACATGGGAGGGGAGCCGGGCCTTGCGTCTCCGGCTGGCGGTGGGATCCCCGCCACTGTGTTCCACAGCACCTTCTCCGCCCTCTTCATCAGTTGACGCTGCAGACAGGGAGAAACAAAACACAGGCATCAGGGCACTGTACAATGGACACATACACACATGACAGTTGTACATGAGTGGCATTGGCAAACCTCAGACATGTCATCACAATCCCCAACACACATGTCATTACAACTCGCACACATGAGCCATACCACAGCCATATCGCAACTGCCACCACCATCCATACACATACAACAGCATGAGCAGCCAAAGGTGAGCCAGACATCACATGCAACACAGGAAGTACACCACACATGTACACACACCAGCACACTTGCATGCATCTGTACACCTCTGCCAAGTGTCGCAGTGTTCAGACGGGCATCCATGTCACATCTGCCAATCAGGCTTCCACATACCGCTGTCACATGCATCCATGTTGCATCACTGTTGCACCCTTGTCAAATACACACACATGCACATGTACACAGTGCTGATACATGCAGCCAAAAACAACATACATGCCTGACATCACGGACATGTCTACTTACATACACATTCATCCAAACATGTGTGCCCACACAACTGCATTTGGCATGCAAGCCTACACACACAAGCACCATCCATGTCTCACACATTCCAGCCCTCGCATGTGTTAGCCCCATGGCCCTGTACACCCCCACCCATACGCAACCCCATACAAACAGATGTGCAATCTGCACACTACTGAATAATCACCACACGCACTGCTCACAATCAGGCCTGGCACATACCAGGTGACAATCGATGATGACAAAGAGACAGTCAACTGTCACAACACTACCACCCTGAGATAGTTGCTATGGAAGTGCCACATCGTCTTCATCCCTAGCTACTTAAACACAAGCTATCCTCTGTGACCAAAAGGCACACATATGACATATGACATGATATGGGCCATACACAAGTATTCCAAGGCGCAATGAGACAGGGAGGGGGGAACAAGGGAACACAGAGAACGGTACTACTAGGCCAGGTGTCATTGAGATCGTGCAAGTGCAGGGGTAGGGGGAAGGGAAAAGTGCAAGGGGAAGGGTGGGGGGGAGTCCAGTACAGGGGAAGTAGCCCAAAAAAATAATACATAGGTCGCCTGGTGGCAACTGCAAAGGTAAGTGCAGACAAGTGCTGGGAAGGGAGGGCTGTAGGGATAGAGAGACAGTACTGCAGTGCAGGGGTTGCCAGGGAGGCAGTGCAAGTGGAGAGTGGCTGGGCCAGGGACCGAGGTCGGTGAGAGTGGCCCAGTTGCAGCTCCTGTTCAGTTCCAGTGAAGAATTCTGCAAGGGAGAGGCAGAGAGTAAGCAGAAGCAAAGAGGAAGGTCTTGAGGTGCTTCCAGAACTGGAGATGGTTCCCCTCAAGTTCAAGTCAGGCAGGAAGTCTGTTCCAGGGGGAGGGCCCTGCTGCGGAGAGAAATCTACCCCCAGCTAGTTGCTCTGAGAAGCGGTTGACCCGGACATGCAAGGTGTGCATCACACACACCTGCAAAACAGGCCATGGCCATCACTGTCATGTCACTCAAACCCTCCCAAACATCAACATGACATGGCAAGCAATACCCATACACCAACGCTGTAACGATAAAGTACACATTGCCATGTCCTAAATGTACAGTGGCATCGGACAATGATGCCTGACCCGGAATCAGATGAAATGACAGACCAACAAAATCTCCCACCCAAAATAAGTCATTTCCAAATGCATTACAACAGTCGTAGACGTAACATCACAATGAATGCCTGTCTACATGCACATTATGCATTGCAAAATCAACACTGCAGCTCATGTGTGCAGTGTCCTACTCCTGCATCACACTGCTCAGCGCACAGCACAGTGAACAGCCATTGTGTGTGATGCACACCCTGAGCATCACATCTAAGTGACAGACCACATCAAACATCAAATTAGGCATGTACTGGATCCATAATCGGTCACAGAACATGTGCTGCCGGGACACAGTGGGCACCAGAAGGCAAACAGTGTACACGTAGATATGCAAGGGTGGGAGTACATGTAGTGCATCAGAGTGCAAGTGTGTGGTTCTGCAAGGACATGCACTCCACATATGCATGTGCACTCAAGTGACCATCAGTGTTCCCTACACATCACATGTGAACATCCACCATGTGTACACCCCAGCATGTCAAACCACAACTATCCCCTCGCACCTGATAGGAAAACACAACACATGAACAGGCATTGATCAGCAGAACACAACATGTACATAGGATACCACCATTACTATTTCAGAGTTCCCATCACACTGCAGGGCAAGGCAACTATCAACAACAACCCCCCCTCCCTCACAAATGACCATGACCCACTGAACAACTGCAACTGGGTCATGGAGCCTCCAAACCTCAATTCCACCTGGCCAAAGGATCACCTTTACCCTTCGTCACCATCTCCCACCTTGTGTGTGAAAAGATGCCTGAACCCTCAGAATCCACACTCATTTCCAAAATCACAAAATCCAAGGCATAAAAACGAACCAGAACACCCTCCAGTAGATGACTTGACGTAGCAGTACCTCACAAAGGCCAAGTACTACCACAATGATGCAACGACCAAGGTAGCACAGCAATACAATGTCACGACAGGATGTGAGACATGTGTGGTACATGACATAGGATGATGCACCATGAATGGATGTGTACTGTCACAGGTCCCCTGTACAGGCGCGGGAGTGTCATTAAACAACCACCCCCACCATGTCCTGGGTGCCTGCAAGGTCAAACTCACACAGGCCCCTGAGACCCTGGTGGGGAATGAGGTTCAGGGATATGCAGTTGGGACAGGTGTTGACACACTGGATGACTGGAATGAGTGGCAGGAGAGGGGAGGAGGAATGACACATGAAACCAGGGAATGCACGAAAATGTAAAACCTGCATGAACACATACACAATCCAAACAAACCTGGACATCATTGTCATGGCCTTCTGTAGTCCAGGCTCAGGAGTGGTACGAACCAACCACCCCCTCTAGGGTTTTGGCGCCTGCAAGTTCGGGGCTTACACAGGCATCCGCAACCCCAGTGGGGAAAGAGGGTCAGGGAACGTTGCTTGGATAGGCACGGGAAGCAGGAACACCGGGTAGAGGGTACAGGTTTCAAAATTGCATAGGATCACGGATGATTAGGGAGAAAAAACATACCAAATTGAACCACACATACATCCATGCATCAGTACACTCCCCAGAAAGCCTATGCAGAGCAGTTCGAAAGAAAAACAACAAGACACTTAGCTCTGGTTTTGAGTGCTGGCCTCCTGCCTGCGCACTCTCAGGTCCGGTTATAGGAGCACTGCAATGCTGCAAAGAGAGCCACAGTCAACAACCTGTACGTGCCAATTACACAAAAACACAACACCAAACATGCCCCATAGCAACAAACTACTCTACAAACAGACAATCTGTGCTCGATGCTTCGTACCCATATATAACATCACCCCTGTGACGGGTCATACACAGTCAATGCAGTAAGTCAGCCGCTGGTGGGTGCGTGGCAAATGGAACACCAATGTGTTACAATTCACACAACATGCAATGTTCCCTGGGTAAGCAGACAGACCCATATAGCAAGCCATGACTACAGAGCAAGTTGCGTACCACCATGACCGAAACAAAGTTGGCAGTGCATTTATCATGAAGTACGTGGAAAAGACATGCACTGCACCCGAGTATGTCCCTTGCTGTATGTCCCTGTGAGCTACCCCTTTCCATGTCTCGGAAGGCTACATGGTTGATACAAGTGCCTCAATGGACCTTGGTGTACCGGAGGGTATGTGCCACTGCCCCTGCATGTGTCCCAGACAACCCTACTATCAACAGCCATCAGTCCACAAACACATCTGAGCTGCATTGTGTGCTTCAACACCAATATTCGTCTAAGCTCACCCTCAGTGCTGTGAATAAGCCTGCATGTGCAACTCGCCTGGTGCAAGCTTTGCTGTGTCGCGGCCCCCCTGTGATGCTCACCTTTCCTGGAGTTCCTTGACACATGTCAGCAGTTCTAGGATGTGGGTCTGCAATCACTGTGCCTCTGCTTGTGCACACATGTGCATGTGGGCACCAACAAACGGGTCCAGAATTCCGTGTCCAATGAGCCATGTCTGCTGGCAAAGGTGCTCTGGAGGCTCATCCCCCTGCAGAAAGGGCATGAAATACATGATTAATGCTTCAAAGTCATCTGTGTGTGTCTCATCAGGCATCTCATTACTTGACCATGTCAGAGAGTCACATCACAAATCACACCATCAGTCCGTCTTTCACCTCCAAAGTGTGGAACACTATCTACAGCATGAATTGCAACAAGCACGTGTACAGGAAAGATATGAAACATACTACACAATGCATAGCAATCAATGTCCACATTAATCATGACACACCCCATCTAGCAAAAGCTGAACAGTGGACAATGACACCTAAATCATCCCCACTAGGGGTGTCAACACAAGTCACACAGCACCAGACATGCCACAGATATGACAATCCAAAGCCCTTGTGTAATATTCTGTAACACCGAACCATCCTCGCGAGCCCATGGATAAGGGAGGCAGGAATGGCATATGTGAGTCAAGGACCCCAAGCAGCAAACACATACACAAGACAACCATGAAGGGCCCAGCTGGAACAGACAGTGGATGCCTTCAAAAGCCACAAAGCACTGCACCGTCACATGAAAGCACAATAGACTAGCAATTTTAAACTAACTCAACTATTAACTAATTACACTAACTATGGAAAACCTACATTACCTATTTAAACTAACTATCAAACAGAAACTTAACTAACTAAACTAAAAGAAAAATCAAAAATGGCCACATACGACCCGGGAGGGAGGGGAGGCACCCAGGACGGGGGAGGTACAGGGTGCTGCTCAACATCCACATGCGATGATGCTGAGCCAAAAAAAAATCCTCCATGGGCTCAACGCCTGCACAGCACGACCTATGTGGGAGATAGATGGTCGTCCGAGTCTGGCTCATCCTGTAAAGGAGGACGTGGCACAGTAGCCTGGCCATGCCTAGCCGCAGCTCCCGCCTCGTCGGCAGCAAGTCTGCCGGACGGGTGAGCCTGGTTCTGTGTGGCGATGTGACATAGGTCTGCATGCAGAACCTCACATGATACACGTGCTTCCTCTTGCAAGGTAGCACGTGTAACACGGAGTTCCTCCTGCAAGGCCTGGCTGGACAACCGCTGCACCTCCCGGAAAGCCTGTAGCTCAGCCAAGATGGTATGCTCAAGCTGTGCAAACCTCTCCTCTGCCTGCTGCCTCTGGGACATCATAAGGACACCCAGAGTGGATCTGAGGGAAGCATACTCCTCCCTCAGGGCATCCATGTGCGCCTCTGCGTGAGCAGCAATTGCTTGACGCAGAGACGACATTTCAGCCTGGCGTGCCCTGTCTGATGCCACCATGCCCAGCCTGAGTGAGCGGGCCGTGGACCGTGCCGCCTGCTGCTGGAGAAGCACCTGCCTAGCAGGGGGGAGCACAGATCGGGCCACACGCTCCATGCTCTCAGCGATGTTCTCCATTGCTGCCCCCTGCCGTTCGGAATTGGCAGTCATGTCTTGCTCCCACTCAGTATGCAGCGGTTGCGCGTGGCGACCGCGTTGCCGGGCTTGACCCCTGCGGGACCCAAGGACTGGGGGTCCTCGCTGTGTTGGCACCGCCTGCGGCTGCACGACAAAATGCCCCGTCGACGTGATGTCCTAGGCACATCAGTGACTGGTGTGGAGGGTGACCCTGCGTCCCGATCCACCACGGGCGGAGGAACCAAGACTGCCTGATCCCTCAGTGCAGGTGTCGCAGACAGAGGAGTGTCCACATCAGAATCACTCACCCCTGACACATGGACTTGATGCTCATCCAACTCAACATGGACGTCAGAGTCGTCATCAAGGCTGGACTCATAGGCAGCCAGAGACAAGATGGACTGCAGCACTTGGGGGTTTTCGTGGCCTACCACCCCACGACCCCCACTAGTGCCGGGTTGATGTGGTGTTACCAACCCTGTGTCTGGCATGACAACACCATCCTCCGCCTCCATTGCGTCATCACCTGAAAAATAGAGAGAAAAAGGTCACTACACATGTCAGAAGCACACGACACACACACACACCAACAGCAAAGGCATCCAGCAGACATGTGACACACAACATATGACCTGGCATGCATGCTGGGTCTACTTTGAATAGCTTCTGTGATCAGACCTGTTGAAAGGTGGCAGTTTCCATGGAAGTGGGTCTATGCAGTGCAGGAAATGTGTACGCCACTCACTACCTACATGTACAAGCACTCCATGGTGTGTGCCAGGAAATGTGAAGGCAGTGCAATGTCAAATTCAGACATCACGTGCATTGTGCATTCAATGTGTACCATGTCTACAAGCCAAGCACCCCTCCACCCCAGTACCAAAGCAGGGATGCCTAGCATGGTATCAAAAGGCTGACCATACACCTGTGTATTGACAGGCAGTGTTGACTGGCATCAACAGCTTAATGTGATTCAAATTACAACACTGCAAATGATGCTGGGACAGTGGGCAGGACACATGATGAAAACTCCGAGGCCGCCCACGTGTGAAGAAGACACAAGAGTTGGACAGAGTCATTGGCCATTGAACAGGCTGAGGCCTGTGAGCCACACAGATTGTCAGGGCCTAAACATGTGTGCAACGCAGGACTGAGCCACAGTTGACATGGGGAGGCCGATGAGATGGCAGGCAATGTATGTAACCAAGGACTCATATTACAGTGATCATCCAGTCAAGGACACATAGGGGCATGCGTGCAATGCACATGGAGCATGAATGGGCACTCATGTCCCTGCGGGACATCTGACCCATGCACAGTACAAGTGAGATACCCTGCATCGAGTACTAAGGCTGTACCACACGGCATATGTCTGGCAGTTTCTACGCTGGAAGTTAGCATCTACACAGGACACATGAACAAGAAACTACACATTGGCAAGATTGAAGCAGACCAGTGCAAAGGTGGAACTGGAGTGCAGAATGGCGGAGGAGGGGCAAGGGAGCATGCCCACATGGAGTCCCGCATGCAGGCAGAGGAGACATGCATGACGGTAGCATTGCATTACTTACACATCAGAACCATGTACAAGTCACATGTAGCAGCAATCATGCACAACACATCCCACAAGTGAAACACACACGCATCAACACTCACTGGACTGGGCATCAAAGTCCAGCATCTCTCCCACTCCTTCGACCAATTCAGGTGGTATGAACTCCGCAACGAGAGCCTCATGCGGAGTGAGTTCTTCCTCCTCTGGTGCAGGCCCACCACCAGTCACCAAAGTCAAGTTGTAATTTGAGGCACGCTTGGCCTTAGTGCTGCACTTGATGTCATTCCAACGCTTTTTGCACTCCTGCGCCATGCGCACCTCATGGCCGAATGAACTGACATGTTCCGCAACATGCTTCGAGTGGGTGTCACGTTGGGCAGCCGTAGTCTGACTATTGCCACCCACTAGCATGTCACGGCTGTGGCCCCGCACGTAGTCCACGAGGAAGTCCAGTTCCTGCTTACAGAAAGGCTTCTTCCTCGACGTGCAGGAGGTCGTGGCTGTGTGTGGGGTCCCAGCCTGTGCTGCAGGTCCAACCTTCCTCCTCTTGGACTGTGGGGCAGACCCTGGCTGGCTAATGCCGCCCTGACCAGTATGGCCAGTGGGTTCGGTGGATTGAGCCAAGGGAGTGGCAGGTGGAGGGATGACCAAAGGCCTGACTTGTGTCAGTGGCAGCTGGGTGCCCACTAATGGACCCTGCGCAGCAACATCAGCTGTGGCAGGGTCATTGACCGCAACGGTCCTGGTTGGCAGACTCACAACCAGAGTGCTGTTGGGTGCATCTGCCCCTGCACTTGCCAACACCCGGCTGTTCGGGGCAGCAGATGACATGACTGCCCCAGGGACACGTGTCTTGGTCTGAACAGCCCGGCGTGCCCCTTTGGTTTCCCCCCTGGCTCTTCAAGTGCCAACGCAGCCTGCGCTGGCAGACCCTGAGCCTGGGTCATGGTGTCCACAGCTGCACCTGCAGCTACCACTACCCTTGGGCCCGTGGCAGTCGATGGAACGGACTGCCGGGTCATACGGGTGCCAGTGCCAGATGCAGGAGCTGCATCCCCCGGAACCACAGGGGGTGGTGGCATGGCTGCACCGACACATGGCACAACATTGTGCTCAAGGGGCGCACCCCTGCCTCTTCCCCCTCTGTGGCTGCCCTGGACACCCTGGAGTCCCCTTACTCCCTGGTCACCACGGCCACGTCCCCGACCACGCCCGCCAAGAGGAGTACGCCCAGCTGAGGCGCCCCTCACCTTTGGTGGCCTCCCAACCATGGCACAGATATAGTAGTGCTGGCACAGATGGATTGGTGCCAATGGGAGGTGTACACCACAATTGACCTGGGCAATTGGGGTGAAGGGGGTGGGAAGCAAGATGTTAACAGCCCCCCTGCACCTGCAAGGCTGTATGTGACCCCGGTGATGTGGTGACGGGTCACACAATGCTCAGGCTCCCCAAAACTGCAGTAAAACTGTGCACGCAACCCTGCAGCCTACGTGCGTGGATTCAACCTCCCGCAGTTCGCGGTGGCACCCAGTAACACGAATAACGCGTACGCGTGGGACACGCAGGCTTCTATGACATCGAAAATGGGTGCGATACACAGGGGAACCGCAGTGGGAAAAAGAGCGTGTGCGACTCACCGTCTGACTAGCGCGATGCAGAAAAACATGCGTAGCCAATACCCCCGCCAAAAGAAGAGATACGTCCTTGATAGCTGTGAAGTTGTGATGGCGCGCGAAACAACAGGAAGCAGCAACACACGTCGGTCTCCACGAAAGGCACGTACAGCAAACTGCTGGGCCCGCTCACCTTTAACCCGTGCTGAGGGAAACGCACGCGCGCGTCGCGTCACTTACGCGCATGGGCCCTTTCCTCGTATTACACGCGGACGTGCAGTTTTCCATGCGCGCTTACGCGCATGGGCCCTTTCCTCGTATTGCATGCGGACGTGCAGTTTTTCACGCACGCTTACGCGCATGGGCCCTTTCCTCGTATTGCATGCGGACGTGCAGTTTTTCACACGGGCTTACGCGCATGGGCCCTTTCCTCGTATTACACGCGGATGTGCAGTTTTTCACACGCGCTGAAATGCCCATGCACGTCTGTACACGTCACGTCACAGGGGCGCTTGCGCTTGAGGGGCCTTCTGTCCAATGAAAATACGTATGCGTGCAGACGCGCTTACGCGCATGGGCCCTTTCCTCGAATTACATGCTGACGTGCAGATTTTTCACGTGCCAAATCACTCCGTATCAAGCTGGCCACGCGTAAGTTCACGGAAGACCACGCTCCTGCCCAGAATGCCGAACTACTGCCCCCCAGAGCCCCGATCACGCTCCCACCTGCCATCTGCTGCTGCCTGACTGCCTGACTGCCTGCTGCCCACGTGCCCTGCCATTTGCTGCCTGCACATCAGCCAGGGGTGCTGTTGCTGTGACCACCCCTGCCGGAACCGAAGACTCCCGACTGGGATTCCATCGCTCCACAGCCCAGCCCCAGGACCCAGTTGCCCACCCACTCCTGCCTCTGGGGTTGTCATGTCGGGGCAAACACCATCTGAGACCACTGACAACCCCCGGCCAGAGAGGCAGAGGGGCACCAGCTTCAGTGCCACCGAAGTTGGTGTCCTGGTGGAGCAAGTCCTGGGGCAGTATGATGCCCTCTTCGGAAGTTCCCGCGCCAACAAGGAAGGACGGACTCGGATCTGGACTGACATCGTGACTGCCATCAACGCGGAGGGGGTGGCAGTCCGCGACTTACAACATGTCAAGAAGCGCTGGGAGGACTTCAGGTCCAGGACCCTAAACAAGGCCCGGCGCCTCTTGAAGGCAGCGGATGCCAAGGGGCGCCGGGGCCACTTTTTGGAAGAACAGATGAGGGTCCTGGAACGCATATCCCCAGCGCTCCACGTCCAGGTCCTTGAGAGGCAAACCCGTCTGGAGTCGAGCAGTGAGTGTCCATGCATCCTGATTGTGAGCAGTGCGTGTGGTGATTATTCAGTAGTGTGCAGGTTGCACATCTGTTTGTATGGGGTCGAGTATGGGTGGGGGAGTATAGGGCTGTGGGGCTAACACATGCGAGGGCTGGAATGTGTGAGACATGGATGGTGCTTGTGTGTGTAGGCTTGCATACCAAATGCAGTTGTGTGGGCACACATGTTTGGATGAATGTGTATGTAAGTAGACATGTCCGTGATGTCAGGCATGTATGTTGTTTTCGGCTGCATGTATCAGCTCTGTGTACATGTGCATGTGTGTGTATTTGACAAGGGTGCAACAGTGATGCAACATGGATGCATGTGACAGCGGCATGTGGAAGCCTGATTGGCAGATGTGACATGGATGCCCGTCTGAACACTGCGACACTTGGCAGAGGTGTACACATGCATGCAAGTGTGGTGGTGTGTGTACATGTGTGGTGCACTTCCTGTCTTGCATGTGATGTCTGGCTCACCTTTGGCTGCTCGTGCTGTTGTATGTGTATGGATGGTGGTGGCAGTTGCGATATGGCTGTGGTATGGCTCATGTGTGCGAGTTGAAATGACATGTGTGTTGGGGATTGTGATGACATGTCTGAGGTTTGCCAATGCCACTCATGTACAACTGTCACGTGTGTATGTGTCCATTGTACAGTGCCCTGATGCATGTGTTTTGTTTCTCCCTGTCTGCAGCGTCAACTGATGAAGAGGGCGGAGAAGGTGCTTTGGAGCACAGCGGCGGGGATCCCACCGCCAGCCGGAGACGCAAGGCCCGGCTCCCCTCCCATGTTGTGCTCTCGTCGGGGAGTGAGGAGTCCGGTGCCGCGTCCCAGGCCGCAGCTGCCGGGGGGAGGTCTAAGAGGCGGAGGTTGGAGTTGGACTCCTCGGCAGCAGAAGGGGCAGCTGGGACCCCACAGGGCCCAACAGGGGAAGATGG
This sequence comes from Ambystoma mexicanum, assembly GCF_040938575.1. Taxonomy (NCBI): domain Eukaryota; kingdom Metazoa; phylum Chordata; class Amphibia; order Caudata; family Ambystomatidae; genus Ambystoma; species Ambystoma mexicanum. Next base: position 387,366,552 of record NC_090941.1, read on the forward strand.
CACGGAGTCATCCAGGTTGGTGGGGGGTTTGGTGGAGGAGGAGGCCGTGCAAGCACCAGAGACGGGGTCTGGAGGTGGGGATCCCACTGGTGCTAGTGGTGCAGTGCAGGACCAGGGACAGGAGGCAGCACAGGCCGCCGCGGAGTTGCCTGTGTGCAATCCTGTCCCTGATCCTGTCCCTGCATCATCTTGCACCAGCAGGGGTGCCTACGTCCAGACCCGTTTTCAGGCAGGGGATGAGCTCACGTCAGCTGGCCTTCATCTGCCTGCGGACGTGGCTATCCGGGTCCGGGTTGAGCCTGTCCTGGCTGTTGTGGCGTTGCGTCAACGGGCCATGCAAGGTGACCTGCAGTCTTTTCATGAGGAGACTGCACGTCATCTCGAATGGCTCGTTGACCACGTCAGCCTGCTGGGACAGGTCACCCAGGCCAGATTCCTCCGTCTGATGGGGCTTGCTACGACCCCCTCCTCAACTGGACCCCCTACGCGCCAGTCGTCCTCTGTGCCATCTTCCCACCCATCAGTCACCTGGGTGCCCTGTGGAGCTGCCTCTGACGGTGCGGCCAGGCTGGTGGAGGAGGCATCCCTGCCACAGTCGGGAGTCGGACGTCCAGCAGGGGTGGCCACATCTACGACTGCACCCCAGCCGGCGGAGGATGTGCAGGCAGCAGGAGGCAGTGCACGGGCAGAGGCACGGCAGCAGCAACGTGGTGGGAGCCATGAAGGCTCGGGGCCTTCAACATCTGAGGGGCAGGCATCGGCCGGAGGGCAGGAGGACCCAGGACAGAGAGTTTCTTCCGTGTGGCAGCGGTTGGGCCACGCCATAGATGCGGAGCGGCAGCGGGCGGAAGAGGCACGGCTCACAATGGTCAGGGCGGAGAACTCCATGCGGAGGGCCCTGAGGCGGGCCGAGTGCCTCGAGGCAATCCGCAGGGGTTTGGAGGTGGACACGTCGATGGCCCTGCGGACCCTCGGGGCCATGGAATAGGACCGCCTCCGGGACATTGAGGACAAGTTCGATGATGCCCTGGCCCGGGACATCCACAAGTGAACCGTGAAACTAGCCCGCTGCCCTTGTACATAGTTATGTAGGTAGTGTTAGGTTTCATTTTTGTTTTGATTTTATTTGGACCTTTCGGACATTGGCCACATTTTTGTATATAGTTTATTTTATTAGTTAGTGTAGTTAGATAGGTTTCCTTTCTTTTGTTGGGATAATGGACCCTGGCTTGTTCCCATGTACATAGTTCACTGTTGGATTGTATTTTTTTTTCACATTTTAACCATGGAGCAATGGCTTTCTTTTTTATTTCCCATTGGATTTTGTTTTGTGGACCTTGACTTTGAACAACATTACTTTGGAATTTTATTTTTGGTTTTGCTTTTTTTCACGACATGCTTCTTTTAATTTTTGTACATTCACATTTCTGTTTCTTCATTTTTGATTCTATTTATGTTTCCTTTAATACATATTTTTTTTGGTAAACTTCAATGTGTGGTATCTCATTGGTTTCATGAATTTCATGATATGTGTTTTGAGATTCACTGACACCCATTGGGTGTATGTGAGGGAAATGTGTTTGTTTCGGAACTTGCAATTGGTGTTCTGTGATGTAATTGCAAATTATGAGTGGGTGGATGCAATACTCGGGTGGGTGTTTTGCAATTGGAGGCTGACCATAGGGACCAGGGATCTAGATTGTGATGACATGTTGGCTGGGGAACATGAGTTGCACATGGGTGGGGGCCTGCTGGCAGGTGCCCCACAGTGCTGGGGGGTGGGGGTGGTGGGGAACATGAGTTGGACATGGGTGAGGGCCTGCTGGCAGGTGCCCCACAGTGCTGGGGGGTGGGGGTGGTGGGAGACATGGGTGGGGGCCTGGTGGTGGGTCCCCTGCACTGCTGGGGGGTGGGGGGGGAGACATGGGTGTGGGCCTGGTGTAGGCTGCCCCTGGTGGCTGGGGGGTGGGGGTGGTGGGGAACATGAATTGGACATTGGTGGGGGCCTGCTGGCAGGTGCCCCACAGTGCTGGGGGGTGCGGGTGGTGGGGGACATGGGTGGGGGCCTGCTGGCAGGTGCCCCACAGTGCTGGGGGTGGGGGTGGTGGGAACATGAGTTGGACATGGGTGGGGGCCTGCTGGCAGGTGCCCCACAGTGCTGGGGGGTGGGGGTGGTGGGAGACATGGGTGGGGGCCTGCTGGCAGGTGCCCCACAGTGCTGGGGGGTGGGGGTGGTGGGGAACATGAGTTGGACATGGGTGGGGGCCTGCTGGCAGGTGCCCCACAGTGCTGGGGGGTGGGGGTGGTGGGAGACATGGGTGGGGGCCTGGTGGAGGCTGCCCCTGGTGGCTGGGGGGTGGGGGTGCTGGGAGACATGGGTGGGGGCCTGGTAGAGGCTGCCCCTGCACTGCTGGGGGGGTGGGGGTGGTGGGAGACATGGGTGGGGGCCTGGTGGAGGCTGCCCCTGGTAGCTGGGGAGTGGGGGTGCTGGGAGACATGGGTGGGGGCCTGGTGGAGGCTGCTACTGCACTGCTGGGGGGTGGGGGTGGTGGGAGACATGGGTGGGGGCCTGATGGTGGGTGCCCCTGGTGGCTGGGGGGTGGGGGTGCTGGGAGACATGGGTGGGGGCCTGGTGGTGGGTGCCCCTGCACTGCTGGGGGGTGATGGGGTGGGAGATATGGGTGGGGGCCTGGTGGAGGCTGCCCCTGGTGGCTGGGGGTGGGCGTGCTAGGAGACATGGGTGAGGGCCTGGTGGAGGCTGCCCCTGCACTGCTGCAGGGGTGGGGGTGGTGGGAGACATGGGTGGGGGCCTGGTGGAGGCTGCCCCTGGTGGCTGGGGGGTGGGGGTGCTGGGAGACATGGGTGGGGTCCTGGTGGAGGCTGCCCCTGCACTGCTGGGGGATGGGGGTGATGGGAGACATGGGTGGTGGCCTGGTGGCAGGTGCCCCTGGTGGCTGGGGGGTGGGAGTGCTGGGAGACATGGGTGGGGGCCTGGTGGTGGGTGCCCCTGCACTGCTGGGGGGTGGGGAGGTGGGAGACATGGGTGGGGGCCTGGTGGAGGCTGCCCCTGGTGGCTGGGGGGTGGGGGTGCTGGGAGACATGGGTGGGGGCCTGGTGGAGGCTGCCCCTGCACTGCTGGGGGGTGGGGGTGGTGGGAGACATGGGTGGGGGCCTGCTGGCAGGTGCCCCACAGCGCTGGTGGGTGGGGGTGGTGGGGAACATGAGTTGGACATGGGTGGGGGCCTGCTGGCAGGTGCCCCACAGTGCTGGGGGTGGGGGTGGTGGGGAACATGAGTTGGACATGGGTGGGGGCCTGCTGGCAGGTGCCCCACAGTGCTGGGGGGTGGGGGTGGTGGGGAACATGAGTTGGACATGGGTGGGGGCCTGCTGGCAGGTGCCCCACAGTGCTGGGGGGTGGGGGTGCTGGGAGACATGGGTGGGGGCCTGGAGGAGGCTGCCCCTGGTGGCTGGGGGTGCTGGGAGACATGGGTGGGGGCCTGCTGGCAGGTGCCCCACAGTGCTGGGGGGTGGGGGTGGTGGGAGACATGGGTGGGGGCCTGGTGGAGGCTGCCCCTGGTGGCTGGGGGGTGGGGGTGGTGGGAGACATGGGTGGGGGCTTGGTGGAGGCTGCCCCTGCACTGCTGGGGGGGTGGGGGTGGTGGGAGACATGGGTGGGGGCCTGGTGGAGGCTGGCCCTGGTGGCTGGGGGTGGGGGTGGTGGGAGACATGGGTGGGGGCCTGGTGGAGGCTGCCCCTGGTGGCTGGGGGGTGGGGGTGGTGGGGAACATGAGTTGGATATGGGTGGGGGACTGCTGGCAGGTGCCCCACAGTGCTGGGGGGTGGGGGTGGTGGGAGACATGGGTGGGGGCCTGGTGGAGGCTGCCCCTGGTGGCTGGGGGGTGGGGGTGCTGGGAGACATGGGTGGGGGCCTGGTGGAGGCTGCCCCTGCACTGCTGGGGGGGGGTGGGGGTGGTGGGAGACATGAACGGGGGCCTGGTGGAGGCTGCCCCTGGTGGCTGGGGGGTGGGGGTGGTGGGAGACATGGGTGGGGGCCTGGTGGTGGGTGCCCCTGCACTGCTGGGGTGTGGGGGGTTGGGAGACATGGGTGGGGGCCTGGTGGAGGCTGCCCCTGGTGGCTGGGGGGTGGGGGAGGTGGGGAACATGAGTTGGACATGGGTGGGGGCCTGCTGGCAGGTGCCCCACAGTGCTGGGGGGTGGGGGTGGTGGGAGACATGGGTGGGGGCCTGGTGGAGGCTGCCCCTGGTGGCTGGGGGGTGGGGGTGCTGGGAGACATGGGTGGGGGCCTGGTGGAGGCTGCCCCTGGTGGCTGGGGGCTGGGGGTGCTGGGAGACATGGGTGGGGGCCTGGTGGAGGCTGCCCCTGCACTGCTGGGGGGTGGGGGTGCTGGGAGACATGGGTGGGGGCCTGGTGGTGGGTGCCCCACAGTGCTGGGGGGTGGGGGTGGTGGGGAACATGAGTTGGACATGGGTGGGGGCCTGCTGGCAGGTGCCCCACAGTGCTAGGGGGTGGGGGTGGTGGGAGACATGGGTGGGGGCCTGCTGGCAGGTGCCCCACAGTGCTGGGGGGTGGGGGTGGTGGGGAACATGGTTGGACATGGGTGGGGGCCTTCTGGCAGGTGCCCCACAGTGCTGGGGGGTGGGGGTGGTGGGAGACATGGGTGGGGGCCTGGTGGAGGCTGCCCCTGGTGGCTGGGGGTGGGGGTGCTGGGAGACATGGGTGGGGGCCTGGTGGAGGCTGCCCCTGGTGGCTGGGTGGTGGGGGTGTTGGGAGACATGGGTGGGGGCCTGGTGGAGGCTGCCCCTGCACTGCTGGGGATGGGGGTGCTGGGAGACATGGGTGGGGGCCTGGTGGTGGGTGACCCACAGTGCTGGGGGGTGGGGGTGGTGGGAGACATGGGTGGGGGCCTGGTGGAGGCTGCCCCTGGTGGCTGGGGGGTGGAGGTGGTGGGAGACATGGGTGGGGGCCTGGTGGAGGCTGCCCCTGGTGGCTGGGGGTGGAGGTGCTGGGAGACATGGGTGGGGGCCTGGTGGAGGCTGCCCCTGCACTGCTGGGGGGTGGGGGTGCTGGGAGACATGGGTGGGGGCCTGGTGGTGGGTGCCCCACAGTGCTGGGGGGGTGGGGGTGGTGGGAGACATGGGTGGGGGCCTGGTGGAGGCTGCCCCTGGTGGCTGGGGGGTGGGGGTGCTGGGAGACATGGGTGGGGGTCTGGTGGAGGGTGCCCCTGGTGGCTGGGGGTGCAGGGGGACATGTGTTGGTGGGCAGTAGTGCAAGTTGACATGTGGGTTGGCTGGGGGTCATGGCCATGGTGGATGGTGTGCCTGCAGGACATGTGCAGGGTAGGCCCCTGTGGTGTGAGCCACCTGCAGGGGCCGTGGAGGGTGTAGAGGGAACACCTGGGAGGACCCACACGTGCAATTCACGTGTGGTGCTCCCCGCGCACCCCTGTAATACACGTACCCTGATGGAATCGCGTGTGGAACTTCCCGCGCACCCCTGAAATGCGCGTACCCTGCTCGCACGGGCCCAATCGCGTGTGGAACTTCCCGCGCACCCCTGGAATACACGTACCCTGCTGATGTGCGTGTGAAACTTCCCCCGCACCACGAAATACACGTACCCTGATGAGATCGCGTGTGGAACTTCCCGCGCACTCCTGAAATACAAGTGCCCTGCTGATGTTGCGTGTGAAACTTCCCCCGCACCCCAAAATACACGTACCATGATGAAATCACATGTGGAATTTCCCGCGCACCCCTGAAATACACGTACCCTGCTGAAATCGAGTGTGGCACTTCCCGCGCACCCCTGAGATACGCGTACCCCCAATCGCGAGTGGAAATTCCCGCGCACCCCTGAAATACACGTACCCTGCTGAAATCGCGTGTGGCACTTCCCGCGCACCCCTGAGATACGCGTACCCTGCTCGCACGGGCCCAATCGCGTGTGGAAATTCCCGCGCACCCTTGAAATACACGTACCCTGCTGAAATCGCGTGTGGCACTTCCCGCGCACCCTGAAATACGCGTACCCTGCTCGCACGGGGCCAATCGCGTGAGGTACTTCCCGCGCACCCCTGAAATACACGTGCCCTGCTGATGTCGCGTGTGAAACTTCCCCCGCACCCCAAAATACACGTACCATGATGAAATCGCGTGTGGAATTATATATTAACCTTTCCTTGAAGCCACTAGCAGTTGAATCTAAGGTTTTCCTACAACATACAAGAGGTGTGGTATATTTTATGGAGGACTTGTAATGATGAAATAAGAACACTAGAATCACTATATAGTAACATCTCTCACGGAGAGGCCATAGACGTTTTGGAGGGCTACCTCAATTGGGGAACATGAACACATGAAGTGCAAACTGAATTCATTATTGATTTCCACAGAATAGCTCTACAGAAAACAAATTATGCAGGAATAAAGTGAAGTAGTGCTGATCATTTTTGTAGCTTGATGCTTGCAATAATAAATGGTAGGTAACACAAGATAGGGGTCATGGTTAAGATGCATGGCAGGCCACATTTGAATTAGAGGAAGATCATCCAAATGTGTATTCTCTGAAAGAGATATAAACCAGCCTAAACTTTAGAAACTAGATAAAGCCCCTGGCTTATAATTTTCCATGTGATTTGGAAATACCTGACCCATGCTTTTCGGCTCTTGATTGTTTCAAAATGAATTAATGCAATGCACCTGCTCTCTCGGGTTTTTGAGTTATGTTCAGGATTCAGTATACAAGAATTTGATTTTACACTAGACTCAGTAATCTTTAAGGTAGGTATGGACATGGTTGACTAGTGTTTTACCTTTAGCCTTGTACTTGCCAAGTATATACACTATATGGTACAACTCCTGTTTATGGCATAAATGGACTAAGAGACTGCTTTCAATATGATAGAAAGAGCAATGCTCTGGGACACACTAGCCTATATAAGGTTGGAACCACGTTTGCTGAAATATGAAATTATAAGGAATATAAAAAATAATGCAAGGGCACACAAAGGAACACATGGCGAAATAACAGAACAATTTGTGATGGAACGGGGTGTGTGGCAAGACTTCATCCTAACACCACTCCTTTTCAACTGACACATAAACTGGCTTATTTTACTGTTGGAAATAACTCCTGATGTCCTGTATGGGGAAGGAATTTGCCGTTCTCCTCTTTGACAATGATGGATGTTTAATGTGACGAACAGAGGGTGGACGTTAGTGTAAAGACTGGACAGGGTATCTGTACTTCTGGCCACTGTATAGTTGGGGTAAAGGCATGGAACACCCCAGCCAAGGTTCTCTAATGGTATCTATGAATGAGCAACCAATGCTGAGACTCAAGGGAGGTGATGCAGGCTGGTTCATAGGTACAGCAAATCCCTAAGCTCCCACAAAGGAATGACCACACACTTTGTTATGTACTAACACAGTTCTTTTATTAAGTAAAATAAAGTTCTGGTAATATTTTAGCAATAAATAACACACTGTGTACTCAGGCAACACTATTCTAACAATGGCAATAATATATACAAATCTATGTAGTACCACAGTATACTTAGACTCAGTAAAACTGCACCAACGGGGGACAGTTATTAAAAAGCATACAATAAGCCACGAGACTGCTTTTTTTTGAGTTCCGAAACGTGTCAAAAAAATGGGCACCGTGAAAAGGAACACGTAGTCCATTTTCCCTTTCCATGGCGGCCATCGGGAGCGGGCGCGCTGGGAACACTTTGTTCCCAGCGCGTCCGCTCCCGAGAAAAGAAGAAAAAAGAAGAAAAAAGAAGGTAAGTGGGGTGGGGAAGGAAGAAAAAAAAACAAAAAACGTACCGTGGTCTCTGGCGGGGGACGATGGACGCCTCCAGCCGTGTGGAGGCTTGGAGCGGGGATGGCCCCGCTCCGAGTCTCCACACGACTGGAGGTTTCCATCTTCCCCCGCTGGAGACTGCGGTATAGAAAGTAAGTGTGGTGTGGTGCGGTGGAAGGAGGATAGGGGAAACAAAAAAAAATATTTTTTACCCAAGTCCCCGGCGGGGTACCAGGGAAGTCTCCAGCCATGGGGAGGCTCGGAGCGGGGATTGCCATGTTTCGAGCCTCCTCATTGGCTGGGGGGCTGCCACACCCCTCACCGGGAACAGAGAACCCAGCACGCATGGCGTAAAAGGGAATACCGTGTGATATGGCTCTCAAAAGAGCCAATCACCACACTGTATTCCCGTTGCACCGCGCGAGCCGGGTACTAATGTGTGAGGATCCCCACACCTCGACAACATGTTAGGAAAGGTTAAGGTGTATTTTATGTTGTATTTTACAGCCCAGTCCAAATATGTTCACTAATGGTCTACTTTTTTTCTACAGATCCCGCTACCCCAAAGTACCTGGGAAGCCACATGACAACAGCATCCAAGGTGAATCTGCGAACCTTGGATGAATCTTGAGTATAGAAGATGCTCTTCCCCATCACAGTACCTGTTGTGCCTTGGCAGCTGTAGTGGTTGAATTTTATGGCTTTACTCAATGAGACGCCTCGAGGAAGGATACCCCTTAGAAGAAGGATCCACTTGGATGTCGGTATCGAGCAGAAGAAGGGAACCAAGCAGTATCAGAAAGGCAGCAATGCAGGTCTGTTGCAGTGGTCTCCGTTGCCGGGTTGGTATGCCGGCAGTGGATGTCCTATGAAGATGAAACTTGTTGTGGACCTCGACAAGGGATGGATGAAGAAGATAAGTCCTTTGGTGGCCCTTGATTATTTTCCATGGAAATGGGTGCAGTGGCAGGATCAGGTGTTGGGTTTTGATATTAGCAAAACAAAAGAGTTGATGGCTGGAAGGTTTAGAATAAATCTTGACCTCTGGCATTGCTCTGGGCAACCCTCCAGACCATCGTTCTTCGCCTGCCAAGCCATCACAAAAGGGGAAAAACCATATGCAAATCAGGCTTGGTCCCACCCCCAAAGGAGTAGTCCAGCCCGAACTGCTAGGTCACATCCCTTTTGCACGAGACCACAAGCATCCCCAGACATGTTTCAGCCTTGTTGGGCGTCATCAGTGAGGAGTAGCTTGGGTCTCTAGGCCCAGCAGGCAAGGGACCCACGTCTGGGCATACCCTTCCCACTCGGGGTGACAATAGCAAAACAAAAGAGCCCCGAGCAATGCCAGTGGTTAAGATTCAGTCTAAACCTTCCAGCCATCACCTCTTTGTTTTTGCTTTGTCACCCCGAGTGGGACGGGTATGCCCAGACGTGGGTCCCGTGCCTGCTGGGTCTAGAGACCCAAGCTACTCCTCACTGATGAGCCCCAACAAGGGTGAAACATGTTTGGGGATGCTTGTGGTCTCGTGCAGAAGGGATGTGACCTAGCAGTTCGGGCTGGACTTCCCCTTTTGGGGTGGGGCCAAGCCTGATTTGCATATGGTCTTTCCCCTTCTGTAATGGCTTGGCAGGCGAAGAACGATGGTCTGGAGGGTTGCCCCGAGCAATGCCAGTGGTTAAGATTCAGTCTAAACCTTCCAGCCATCACCTCTTTGTTTTTGCTTTGTCACCCCGAGTGGGACGGGTATGCCCAGACGTGGGTCCCGTGCCTGCTGGGCCTAGAGACCCAAGCTACTCCTCACTGATGAGCCCCAACAAGGGTGAAACATGTTTGGGGATGTTTGTGGTCTCGTGCAGAAGGGATGTGACCTAGCAGTTCGGGCTGGACTTCCCCTTTTGGGGTGGGGCCAAGCCTGATTTGCATATGGTCTTTCCCCTTCTGTAATGGCTTGGCAGGCGAAGAACGATGGTCTGGAGGGTTGCCCCGAGCAATGCCAGTGGTTAAGATTCAGTCTAAACCTTCCAGCCATCACCTCTTTGTTTTTGCTTTGTCACCCCGAGTGGGACGGGTATGCCCAGACGTGGGTCCCGTGCCTGCTGGGCCTAGAGACCCAAGCTACTCCTCACTGATGAGCCCCAACAAGGGTGAAACATGTTTGGGGATGCTTGTGGTCTCGTGCAGAAGGGATGTGACCTAGCAGTTCGGGCTGGACTTCCCCTTTTGGGGTGGGGCCAAGCCTGATTTGCATATGGTCTTTCCCCTTCTGTAATGGCTTGGCAGGTGAAGAACGATGGTCTGGAGGGTTGCCCCGAGCAATGCCAGTGGTTAAGATTCAGTCTAAACCTTCCAGCCATCACCTCTTTGTTTTTGCTTTGTCACCCCGAGTGGGACGGGTATGCCCAGACGTGGGTCCCGTGCCTGCTGGGCCTAGAGACCCAAGCTACTCCTCACTGATGAGCCCCAACAAGGGTGAAACATGTTTGGGGATGCTTGTGGTCTCGTGCAGAAGGGATGTGACCTAGCAGTTCGGGCTGGACTTCCCCTTTTGGGGTGGGGCCAAGCCTGATTTGCATATGGTCTTTCCCCTTCTGTAATGGCTTGGCAGGCGAAGAACGATGGTCTGGAGGGTTGCCCCGAGCAATGCCAGTGGTTAAGATTCAGTCTAAACCTTCCAGCCATCACCTCTTTGTTTTTGCTTTGTCACCCCGAGTGGGACGGGTATGCCCAGACGTGGGTCCCGTGCCTGCTGGGCCTAGAGACCCAAGCTACTCCTCACTGATGAGCCCCAACAAGGGTGAAACATGTTTGGGGATGCTTGTGGTCTCGTGCAGAAGGGATGTGACCTAGCAGTTCGGGCTGGACTTCCCCTTTTGGGGTGGGGCCAAGCCTGATTTGCATATGGTCTTTCCCCTTCTGTAATGGCTTGGCAGGCGAAGAACGATGGTCTGGAGGGTTGCCCCGAGCAATGCCAGTGGTTAAGATTCAGTCTAAACCTTCCAGCCATCACCTCTTTGTTTTTGCTGGGTTTTGATATTTCTCGGTTGTCCGCCTTCTGGTTCTTTGGTGCTGCAGCATGTATGACAGGGTGGCTTCTGGTAAATTGGACTCAAACACTGGACTAGACTGTTAACCCTCCCTAGGAATGGACCATTGGGATACTTTCTTTGTGGATTGGTGGAGGGAAATTCACTGGCTGGCACCCATCTGTAGGCAGTGACCCTGAAAATCGATAGATGTTGTGAATTAAATTCCACTTGAAGATTTCTTCAGTTATTTGTAACTTTAGCAGCTCCAGGTGTCAGGCATCACTATGTCAGCATACTCCCTCTTCCAGGTAATACTCTTCAACTTGCTTCCAGAGGTCAACAACACTCCTCCAGATCCTTGTTGACACAGATGGACTTCTTGCTTTCTGGATGGCCAGACACTGCTCTGCTGGACCCACAAAGATCCCTTCACCAGACAGCAGGCACACAGGACTGTCTTCCAGGACACCTCAGGTGAAGAGCAGCAGTTGCACAATGTCCCCTCATAAATACAGGAAGGGGTAGCCTAGCCAGGTCCTCTCTGGTCCTGTCCTTGATTCAGCAAAGCATCCTTTGGATTTCTTGTAGAGTTGCAGTCACATACCTCTTTCTCAAGCTTGACCCAGGATTTAAGCGTAAGATGATTATAACTACCTGCTTCAGGTTTCTTATTTCAGCTTCTTACCAGGTTAGTGTGAGGTCCCCTATTATACAAAACACTCCCCATTCACTCATGCTGAGCCAGACTCAGCCAGTCAATCACACACAAGTGCATTCATGCAGGCAGCACCCAATCAACCTCACAGGCATTTAGGCCATTCTCCATTCATACAGGTCTCACACCAAGGCTGTGCCCACAACAAGAAGTCCCTGGGAAAGCTCCAGCCAGTTTTGCAGCAAGCAGCCCCAGAGCCTTACATGGTCCTTCCATAGGAATCCATTGATTCCTATGGCAGGGCATGGGTATCCCAAAAATGGAGGATACCCAGAGACACTGTCAAGTCAGTATGTAGGTGCCAACCCGCTATAGCCTATTCTGTGGCAACACACATGTGCCCAAAAACATACACTAGGTGTCCAAGGGTGTACCCATAGCCATGGGTGCCCTAAGGATATCCCATGGGTACTGTTCACCAAAAGATCAAAATGAAGAGCCCCACTGCCAGGGGTGAAAACTGGACTCATGTGCAGAAAACACCAACAGAGAAGTGGTAGACAAGGATGAGGAGGCCCTTCCATCATCATATTTAGCACCTTACTGTACGATGTTGATCAATTTCGGAATAACATTATCTTCATTAATCTCCCAGATAAGGAAAATGATTTCTCAGAATACTTGAGGCCTTTTAAGGTTTAATAAGTGTTTCATTGGCTTATCTATCCTCGCAATCATAACGGCTTACACAGCAACATCTGTAAGCGCAGCCGCCAACACTGTTCTACACTGTGGCAATACAAAGCTCTAGCCAATAGTAAAGAAGGTAATCTAGTCATCTAGTCTAATAAAACCTACTAAACGTGGCAAAAACAGCCCATGTGATTGTAGATTTTGAACTAGATGGAATCATAATAAAATTGGCCCAGTGAAAATATTTTATTCAAATTGAGGTAAAACAATCCTCATCCTAAATTAAACGCGTTATGTTTAAACTGATTTTAGGGCAGCACAGATGATCAACACAAAGTTTTAAATATGCTGCAGGATACTTGAAAGTCCTGAAACTAGGTTATTTGTGCAATGGTAAATAAAAGGAATCCTTTGAGGTGCTGGCAGGTCTAGTTAAACAAATTAAAGCCCTCAAAGTTAGGAAACTGGCCTTAGGAAAAGTAGCAACGTAAACCGTACTATTATATTTCAATGTGACAATTTAGTTGGGTTATACATAATACCTTAATGCAATTGTGAACTACAAGTGCTGAAGCTATACACAAGGGTCTGGTTCAGTCAGCACCATATTGCAGTTCATGCTTACAAATGATCCTCAAGAGCAAAGAGTGGCATTTATTTCTATAGTGATGCTACATAGGAATCTGAAATTGACATATTTCTCTCATGGTACTAGTGTGGAAAGTAGTTGCATCAATTGTCAATCTTTCTAAAGTAGTCTACACAAAGTCATGTTGAAGCTCGAAGATTTGTAAGGATTACCCATGACCCTAATCATTGTTTAATTGAATCATGGAGAATTGGAAACAAAAAAAATGAACAAAAGCATGAGAAAGCAGTTGCACTCAAGTAGTCTCTTCTCAACTCCATGTAAAAGTAGTTGTATCCTACACATGCTGAAACATTATTGAAGTGGTGACAAAATACTGCAACATGCTCTCTAAGAAATTAGTTTAGAGGTGAAAATGGGAGATTAACAAAGCATGGTGTGGAGCACCCCTGTAAACAACTAAATCAGTAGTACATCCATGCCCAAAATATTTCTTCTCATTATGCTACAGTACTGGAAATTATGCTTTTCATGGAAAATCTATTGTGTGATTTTGAACCAATGAGAACACACAGTACTATGTCTAATGACAGCTAGGATATCTAGCTGTCTTCAGCGTGCAGGTTAATGCTTCATCCACACTGCCAGGATTTTGTTTTTCACCCACTAACCCAATCTAACCCTTCCTTCCCTACCACAAACGTTGTGCCCAGGCACAGAATGGCAGTGACTTTCCTCTTCAGCCCTTTTTGGATGGAGGGCCCATTAGACCCTGCATGCATTTGAGTATGGCATGGGGTAGGCATCAGCGGTCTTGGGAATTCAGTCTCTTTTGCCAGCAATCAGGGACACTGTGAATACAGATGCTTGGGTGCTCTGGTGACCCGGTAACCCCAGGGGAAAGGAATATGTGCTAAATGCGCCTATAGCTGCAATGGAACTTTTCTAAAATATTGACCCCCCCTAGAGAAAGCCAAAAGTTGGCTCTCCAGCCTGCGATCAATGGATTGCTGGCAAAAGAAAGCATACTGAACACACGTTTTTACAAAATGATGATCGTACCTTTGTCAGTCAATTTGATTTGGCCTGGAAACTCTACATATGTATGTTATTCAGTGAAAAAACATTGTTAAAGGGACGTTATGGTTAAGTTGCGCTACTGAAAAATCTATCAAATTCAGTTAAAAAATGTTGTTAAATCAACATTATGGTTCAGTTGTGCTACTAAAAGCCTATTAAATTCAGTGCAAAAACCTTTTTAAAGGGACATTATAGTTACTTTGCACTAATAAAACCTATCCATATTAAGGTTACAAGTAAAATCGAATACCCCAGAAATTCGCCAGTTATGGTAAGCTAACCAACCATAACTTGCGCCACTACTGTGCACTGCGACTAACACCCATGACATCAAAGATGACATCACAAATGTCATTTATGTACTTTGATTAGTTTGAGGCACCCATCCATGTCCGATGGACACCTGAGCACATGCGCATCCCACCTCCTGGTTCCTTTGAACACTGCGCCTGTTCCCATTTGTCCCATTAGAGAACATTTACAAAGTCACCATGTGATCGCACCCACGCTGTGCAACGGCCCTTATGGGCAGAGACGTTCCGGCCACCCAGACATCAAAGAATAGCTTTTCTGGGCAATCCAAGATGTTTTACTGTGAAACTACACCCTTACAATGGTCCCACACTATGCCCCTGGTGATCTGACCACTTTTGGGAACTTTTTAGGCCCGCTTTTGGGTTTGAAGCACTCCCCAGTACCCCTATAAAAGGCCACACTCCAGAGCTGCTCCTCATTCTGTTTTTGGCTGTCCAGAACAGAGCAGTTGTCCAGATTGCTCCTTCCTTCTGCAATTGCTTTCTGCTTGAAATTTGCTCTGCTGTGCTACTTTTGCTGCTGTGCCAGAACAGTGTTCCAGATTGTTCCTTGCTAGAATTGCTTTCTGCTAAATCCTGCTGTGCTGTACTACTTTCAGAGCTGTGATATACTAATGGCAACCATGGCTGCTGTTGCTGCTGGTTCCTCAGCAGTAACCCCAACCCCAACCCCTCCACCACCACTCCCCTTTCCAATGGCCTGGGGAGGGGAACAGGTGTGGTGATGTAGAGAGGGATCAAGAAGAAGACGAGACTGAGATAGTTTAAGTTCTTACTGCCAGCAGCCAGAGTGAGTCTTGGGTGTGGAGGCTCTTTACCACCATTGGAGACGTGCCGAAAGCTTGTGCAAACAAGGTGAAATGCACTGAGTGCAAGATGGTGCTCAGTCGCAGAAAACCAGGCTTGTATAGCTACGGCACCACCTCCATGTGGCGACACCTGAGGTCAAACCACAAGGTGGCAATTGCTCCTGCCACCACAAGGGACACTACTGTGGGGCAGCGTATCCCTGAACCAGCCTTGCAGGTATATGCACCACAGCAGGCCCTTACCTTTCGAAGGTCACTGTATTGTGCATGTACTGTGATGCAGTACTCTGCAGAGGGCAGCAACTTCAAAGTGCTTTCGAGGTTTCGGTCGGGGAACATGAGAAACACTACCTCCTACCTAAGGCCCACCCAACATCTTCCTCTCTCCACCTACCTTTTCTTATCCCTGTGGTTGGTGCCCCTTCCCTACACTCCCTTCCCTTCCTTTCCTTGTGTCTCATGTGTAAAAAAACCAAAAAACAAATATAAAACAACAAAAACAAACAAAAAAAGCTCTTTTCAGAGCCACCTTTCACAGTTCAAAAATAAAATTGCCAATGAAATGATGCAGGCCCCTTGCGCAGCCTGTGAAGTCCGTGGACAGCACGGTAGTCTGCGGACATCTAAAATAATGCGAGGTGTGGCTCTGTCAAAAACTTGGCAATCTTTTCTGGGAGAAAGTGATGGCTCTGAATAGAGCCTTTTTGTGGTGTTTGTTTGTATTTGGAAGGGTCAAAGTGGCCAACACCTACCAGAAAAATGCTTCCTATACTTGCAAAAAGGAATACAATGCATTTTGGATATTCTGCAGAAAAAGCTGATTGCCAGCATCAGTAAGACAGACTCCATCTCTGTGAAAATTGTCAGTGCTCGAAACGTAATATTTTCATTGTGGAAGGAGGACAAAAAATGTTGGGACCCTCCTATAACTTTGCCCCCCCTTGACAGAACCTCCCCAAACTTGCCAAAAAAATTCAGAGTGTGCCATATACTCCAAAATTTGGTGAGGATTCGTTCAGGGGGAACTAAGTTATAAGCCACCCAAAAAGCGGTCTTCCTATGGGTTTAGCAACTTAACCATAACTATACATCTGCTACAGCGGGCCGTGTAATTACATTTGTTAAAAAGAAATTACAAATAAGCCATAATAAAATTACAAATCTTAAACAAAAGAGGAAGATACACAATGGGATCAAAGTTTGTAGAGAATAATCGTGTCTTTATTACATAGTGGACAGAATTAAGTAATTATGGACCGATGCACTTTAGGAAAATTTACTTTAGGTACCTCCACTGTATGTGGATATATTATGTATTGTATGATTATGGTTATCAATACAAAATGTAATATGTATTAGTGTTATGATCATTGCGATGGTTTGTATACGATATTTGGAATTTTCTACAAGGTGTGTAATGATGATTTTCCGTCTAAACATGCATTACTACTATTAAAACACGTTGGAAAAAGAATTTGCTCCACAGCTATTAAGAGAAAACATGTTATTTTCCTCAGAAAAGCTGCTCAATAGTTGACAGTGTAACCAAAATCCCTGAATGAAGGCTTTAATAGAGGAGGGCATGCAGTCATTGTGGAATATTGAATCAAAATGTAGTAGCAGGACCTCACTTCCTGCTTTCAGTCAAAAAATGGTTTCAGTACCCACCCAAGTTAAAATGAAAAAGCAACCCTTTTTTCCTACAGTTAAAATACCCGCCCAAGTTAAGGTTACGTTTTAAAATGAATTAACACACCCTTAAACACACCGGCAAAATACATAGTATGTGTTAATATATGTATGCCTAAATTAACTTTAGAAGTCCCAGCAGGTACCACAAATAGTTTAGGAAACATTTGACCCATCATGGGAATGTTGATAAAAGAAATGATCATGTGTTTTTACATGACTAGACTGGCATGTTGGTGCAGCCAGTCTAGTCCTTTCTTACTTTGGCATGGTATTTTGTTCTGGGGATCTATGATCAAGCATGATCAAGCATATAAAGTATTATTATTTGGCTAGATTGGAATTTTGGGGCAGATGATCTAGCTATTTTTTTATTTTGGCATGGAAATTTCTTTTTACTTGGCATCAAGGAAAAAGCAAACATGATGCATTTTATTCTGAGTCTAGATTTGATTCTATTGAGCAGCAAGTTGAGACATGTTTCATTATTGTGGCATGGCATTTTGAAAGGAGTATGTCATTATGTGGGGATACTGCCATATATCAGCAGAGCCAGCGTGGACATGTTTTATTTATTTATTGTATTTACTGTGCATTTGTAAGGCACTTATACATCAAGTAAATTTGTTTCAAAGCGCCCACAGGGCAACAGGGAGGAACATGCAAGTGCAGTGAGAGATAAAAGGGATGAGGGGTTTTGGGGATAAGTGTAAGGTGTACAAGGAGGGAAGTGATAGGGTGTGAGCAGCTGTAGGTGCCTAGGTGAGTGGTTAGCAGCCAATAAATAAGTAAGTGCAGGCCTGTGGTGACATAGGCCAGTGGGAGCCAAGGCAAGTGCGGGGAGGGGAGAAGGCTGAATGTGATTGGGTGTGGGAGACCAGGGCCCAAGAGGACACATAAGAGCCCTTGTCACTAATCTTAGCAACTGTGGGATTTAGCAGAGGAGGGCAGAAAGAAAGAAGGAGGTGAAAAGGAAAGTGTTGAGGAGCTTTTGGAATTTGAGGAGATCTGGCTCAAGAGGAAGGGGGTGGCTGTTCCATAGGAGGGAGCCTGCCGAGGAAAGAGATCAGCTACCAGCTTGCTGTTTAGCAAAGTGCTTGACACGCAATGAGTTGGTGCCAGAGGAATGAAAGTATCTGGAGGGAGAGTATTTTTGGAGAGCAAGTTGTAGATAGCATGGTACCTGGACCCAGAGAGAGGGATTTGAATATGATCCTTGCAATAACCAGGAGCCAATGGAGAGTTTTTAGGGCTGGAAACTGGAATGTATTCCTTGGGCTTGAGGCCAAGGATTAGTCTTGCAGAACTATTCTGGATTAACTGGAGGGGTTGTATAAAAGAAGAGGGTAGATTAAGGAAAAGGCTATTGCTTTAGTCTCTGGAGACATTGAGCTTCTGGGGGAAAGTGAGGAAATGAAGAATTCATTTGAGGAGGTAGAGATGAAAGTGGGCCTTCTTGGCAAAGTCCAGAATGTGATGGGGGAAGGAAAGACAGGAGTTCAAGATGACTCCCAGGTTTCTGGCTTCAGATGAAGGAGAAGGGGGAGAGCCCTTAGAAGATGGCTATAGTGACGGAAAGAAATAGGGAGCAGGAGTCCCAACAGAAAGGATCTCAGTCTTGCTGGAGTTGAGGCAGGGATCATTGGAAGTGCACCAGCACCGGATGGCAGATAGACAGTCAGGAATGATGGAGGAAGTAAAGAGAGGATCAGATGGAATTTTGAAGAAGAGTTGTGTGTCATCTGCGTAACACTGGAAATTAGGGAAGAAGGTGGAGATGAGGCATGCAAGTGGGAAAAGATGGTGTTAAAGAACAAAGGAGAGAGTTTGGAGCCCTGGTGGACAACACAGGTGGATATTAGAGGTGGGGGGGCAAGAGTCCAGGATGTTTGTTTGTTTGTTTGTTTGTTTGTTTGTTTGTTTATTATTTGTAATGCGCCAGAATACCCTAGGGTAACAGGGCGCAGCAGATACAGGAATTTGTGATAATCTGAGACAGACGGTCAATGAGGGAGGAGGTCAGTATGATTACTGGCATTATGTGCAAAGCAAACATGAGTATGTTCTTATGTAGGGGTTCTGGCATATATTGGTCCAGCCAGCTAGGATATGTATGAGCACATCCAGTTTGAAAATGATTTTATACTGGCATATATTGTGGGCAAATGCATCATGAAAATACATTGGGAAATGTTCCTGTGTTTGGTTGGTGACTTGCAAATGTTGCATTTTTGAATTGGTGTTAACCTACAAAATCAATTCAACCCGTCTGACTTTTTCGACAGCTTTTAACAAAAGGTTTTCTTTAAAATGGACCATTTTAACCCAATATCACTACAAAATTATTGTGGAGAAAATCCCCCTGAATGTCCCTTGGTTTTTCGAACTCCGTTGGTATGCTCGGTTGATTTGGGTTAATAGAGGACATTTTTACACCCATCCAATTAAAAAATTCACCAGTGACCACTGGCAGATTTCACTTTCCAGGCAGATCAGCACAGGTCTGGTAGCCATATTATAATTACATTACACTCGTTTTGCCAGGTCAATGTGAGTCAGCTTTACACCTGACTTGAGCATGTGTAGTGAGATCTTAACATTAAATGTGTGATGCTGCTCTCTTGAATCATCTTCTTTGAAAGTAAAGGTGTTTCCCATCACAAGCAATCATTTTCAGTTGTACAACATTCAATTTTTGCTGTTAAAGGTACTGTCAATAATAGGTTTGCTTAGTCAAGGCATGATTAATTGTGCACGCACAATTGAGTGAAGAAGATATAAGACACTCTTAAACATTACTTCAGCAAAGCCATGCCTCTTCATCTATCCCTTATGGTATACAGCTAGTGCTGTTGTAAAGGTGCTTAGTTTGACAGCATCTCTGATAAAGAAAACAAGTACTCATATTACAACTTCACTTTGTAATGGACTCCACCCAGCAACAACTCCTACCCCCGTCGCAGACAGAGCAACTCTGGTGTAAGGAAAAAACAGAGGCATTCTGTTGTGGAGGCTGATGCTGAAAGGCTACTTTTAATACAACAGTGATACTGAGTTTAGGTCGATTTATTTTCAATTTTGCATCATATTCAAAAGTATTGCTAAAGCAATGCCCTTCAGCATTTCACATGCCGTTTCCTCTGTCTAAAAGGGATTGCTCTATACCCTCTGTGATCTACACCATGTTTGGTCCTTTAACCATCTGGTGTGCTTTCCTAGTTACCACTTTCAGGGCACACCAGAAAAAGATTAACTTAAATGCCACATTCTGATGCTCAGTTGTCCTTCCTTTGCCACAGTAAAATGTATGCAGTTTTATAGAAGACTTGAGCTGATGTAGACAAGTTAACACTGAATATGGACTTAAAGAATGTTACTGAGATTCCCATCTCAAGCAGAACATGTGAAGTGTACATCATTAAGTTTGTTGGTGCCAAAGTGACAGTCCAACAAAATATTGGATTAGAAAAGTGCTGTGATTAGTTAAATTAAGCTTGTTAAATTTGTTAAATTGAGAAAACAACAAGATTATGACTTACCTCAGTAAATCCTTGCCCTCTTATGATGTAGGAACAACAACCCTTGCTCTCTCACACGTAAATGCTATGAGACATGTGTGATAAATTGTGATCTGGCAAGGTTGTGATAGTGCTGGATTTCTTTATTTGTATTAATTAATACAATGATGTGGTTAATTCCATCTTTGAAAGGGTAATCTGCTTATCAGTTTCCCTTTTCATAAGCTCCATGCTAGAAGCATAATTTGGGGTTGTGCCATGCTGCATCAGTATATTGAACTGCAGCGCTTGCTCTACAAGTGGAGTAGAGCAAGTTTAGATGTTCATTTGACAGCTGCAGTGACAGCCAAGTCCCTACAACACTGGACTGCATGTAAGATATTCAGCCCTGTACCAAAACTATGATGACCATAAGTAGTGCATGATGGTGGCAGGGTAGACACTAAATATAAACTATGTCTGGGTTAAGGCATGGAGCATGGCACTACTAATGATCATTGCAGCGACATCCAATTTGGTATCACCCATGTCAGCTATTGGGAGTCAGCTCAGCTGTGGAAGGTCATGTGTATTCTAGCCAGACAGGCTGATGCTGCCAAATGACAGGACAGAAAATTGAACGGCCGTGCGTCTTCTTTGATTTCTTTGTCAGAGTAGGCAACACCCTCCTCCAGAGACAGGTGCACTCAAGGACCCAGTCAACAAATAACCACACACATTCAGAGGGATTATCCTCACACCAGTGTGCTGCATTTTAAAATACCTTTGATCCTAGTTTGAAAGCAAAGGGGCAAGGTTAGTGTAATCAGGAGATCTCTGTACAGTTTGGAAAGACTTCCACCATGTTGTTTCTCTCTGCCTCTCTGTTCTGTCCCTTCCACTTCCTATACAGCAAAGCACTTTGGGTGTGAGGTCAGAAGCACAAAGACCACACATTTCAAGAGCAGGGATTGGCCCTCTCATGCAGCCTAGCTTTAGTCTAATTACCTCTGGGCTTTTTAGGAAAGGATCACACACCACTTTTTTAAATCATTTTTGAATCTTCTTTTGCAGTTTACCCCTTGAAGAAGATTTTGTTTTGACCCTGCTGGGAGAGCTGACCTTTTCCAGAGTTCTCAAGTTGTGAAGTAAGGGCAGGTGTCCCAAGACAGAGGTGAGCTCTGTCCCCTAACCATCCTCAGGGGCCGTGGGGGTGAACCTGCTGCCCAGGATGTCACTGTGTTGATGGACCCCTGTAGTTATGTGCTGGCTGTGTTTGTGATCCCGAGAACAATGACCCATCTTGTCCCTGAGTCCCTGGAGTAGGAATCACAGCAACCTGAGAAGTGACCAGCTTCTGGAGCAAGAGCTGCCTCTCTCCCAGCCACAATACAACCCAGGAACTCACCATCTTGAATGGCCTCTGCAGTTGTATGCCAGCCTCCCCAATGTTTAGGACTATGAGAAAAGGACTCATCATGTCCCTGAGCCCGTGGATTGAAACTCATAGCATCCTGGGCCCCAAGCCATCAAGGAGCCCATTGTGTATTTGCTTGTAAACCGCTTAGAGCAGTGTCTCAAGACCATATCAACATATATGAATCACCAGGACCCTCCAGTGCTGGCTTTTGCATGCTCCCGATGTTCGAATTACTCGTACAGTGCCAAGAATTCTGATTTGGCACTGCCAGACCACCAAGAACCACACAAAGTACTATTGACTGCTAACTGCCGCCTTTGTTCCATGTTGGGGTCCTTGAGTCTGGTTAGGGTACTTTTAAACCTTTGACACGCGAGAACATATCTTTTTTGAACAATGTGTTTTTTAATTGCCTTTTCCCTCCATGTCTCATTACCCAGACTGCTGTATCTGCTATCTGTGTTCATTCTGCAGCTTTGGGTTTCTTGTAGTGTTTCCTATTTTATTTGTTTATTTTTTATTTATTACATTTGTTAGACGCCCAGACCCATAGGTATCACGGCGAGGTTACAGAGCAAAGTTAGCATGTTACACACAAAAAAATCACATATTACACAATGCAGTTTTTCCAGGACAAGATTACATTTAGTGACACATACAATTGTACGATGCGTGTTACATGCAGCATGTTTAGGCCCACTAAAAATGGTGTCCTTCCTACTATTTGAAAAGCCACCTATTGAGTGATTTTTTGAATCCAGTGAAGGAGCCTTCTATTTTGATGTTGTTGGGGAGGGAGTTCCAATGTTTGGGGTCTAAATAACGAAAGCTACTGCCTCCTGCTTTCTTATTTTTGTAATGCGGTATACTTAGGTATACTTAGGAGCTGTGTCCTGTAGGCATTTGTGGGTTATGCAGAGTGTCTTAAAAATGATTCTTTCTGTGGTGGTCTTTCCTGATCTTAGATATATGGCCTGATTTTCTGATGCCTAGAGCTGCTCGTAGGGCTTTGTTTTGAATCAGTTGCAATTTTTTTTAAATTAGTTTTGGAGGTACCTAATAGTAAGACATTACAATAATCAAGTTGCGAGAGAATCAGTGCTCTGGCCAGGATGACGCAGTTAGTGGGGGTGAGGAATTGTCTGCTTAGTGAGATAAATTTTGCTGTGTATGCTGTGGTGGATGATACATTGCTGATGCGGTTAGTCGTGGAGAGATTGGCATCCTAAGGTTTTTACTTGTTTAGAGACTGGTATGGTGGTACCATCAATGTTGATGGATACATAGTTAGAGTGGAGTGTGCTAATGTTAGATTGAGAGCCCACTATCAGAATGTAGGTCTTCTCATCGTTGAGACAGAGGCTATTTAGTGCCATCCAATTTTGGATGATTGCATATATTTAATTGATGCGTAGGGTGTCTTGGGAGTAATTTCCTGAGAGCGGGTGGAGGATCTGGGTGTCATCCACAAAGTTGGTGTAGATGACACCCATATCATCTAAGGCTGAGAATAGGAGCTTAGTGTATGCATTGTAGAGAGTGGGAGAAAGGCAAGAGCCTTGAGGCACCCCAATGGGGACGGGATGGGGTCAGCTGCTTCCTTTCCTATAGCGATTCTAGAAGTGCGGTCAGCTAGGAAGGATTTAATCCACCTAGTTGCATCCGTGGAGAAGTCAAAGTCATTAGCTAGGGTATCGCAGAGTTTGTCATGATCCACTAAATCAAACGCAGCCGAGAGGTCAAGTAGCAGGAGAATACAAAGTTTACCAGAGTCTCTAATAGTGTCCATTTGGATTTTAAGGTCCAGTAGAGCTGTTTCAGCGCTGTGGTTAGGCCTGAAGCCAGATTGTCTTGATCCAAGAAGATGGTTATTTTCTAAGCGGGTTTGTACTTGGCTATAGGCTATTTCGTCAATGATTTTCAGTAGAAAGGGGACTGTCTTTATTGGCCGGTAATTTGTAAATACAGTTAGGTCTAGAGAAGGCTTCTTAAGCAGGGGGGTGACCCAGGCTTCTATAATACTGGCTGGGACCAAATTGGCTTTAAATGTGGCGTTGATGAAGTTAGTGATAATGGGTGTAAGTGCTGGAGCGCAAGATTTAACTATGTGAGCTGGGATGGCATCCCCTTTGCAGTTGGAAGCTTTAAGTTTGGCAATAGTGTCACAAACTAAGTCTTGGGAGACTGGAGTGAAGGCAAATGGTGGGTTGGTTTTGGTGACGGGGTTAAACAAAAGTTTATTATTGGATAGTTTGCTAGCTAGCAACTCTTTTTTTGTGACAATTTTGTGGTGATCCTAGTAAGTTAATACTGTACATGGTGTTTATGATTAAAGAATGTGTTGTTTTCTAGAACCTTAATTGGATATTACTTTATTTTCCACTGTTAACCTTCACATTTGGGTTACTACTGACAGATGTTCACTTCACTTTTCAGAGTATAGCCTTTCGTTTGCCCATATTACCACGTAAAGAAAGTATATCTCTTAACTTTGTCTGTTTTACTTTCATGATTGACTAGGCTCTTGGTTTGTAGAAGCCTGAGGGCTGAGTAGGATCTTTAGCATCTACTCATTCTAGTACTCCAGAAGGGAAGAAGGACATTTGTCACAACATATAATTAGCCTGCAAAAAACCTTCAATTGAACATATATACAGACATAAAACCAGAGGCAAAATGAATGTCAAACCTCAACTTCATTCTGCTATTGTCTCTCTCCACCTCCGTTTTCAGCCCATCAGAACTTGATGGCATTTGCACTTTCATGGTAGACACAGGGAACTTGAGATGATTGTGTAAGGAAAATATAACAGCTAAGTCCGGACAGGAGATGTTTCTTCTTTCCTGTCATACAAAGTAATAAAGAAAAGACAAAATCAAGAATAGGAAGCTTCTTTGACATGCTGTTACATATTTAATTTTGTGGAGAGCTCAGGAAGCCAAAGCTATGAAAGAGCAAGATGTGTCAATATATGAATTTAATGTAACCAATCTCAGACTGTAACATTGCTCTAGAATTGTTCATTACGGACGATTACGCTCTTCATTTTTGCATAGATTTGATTAAAACTCAGCAGTTTAGGGGTTAAACTGGTTACAGAAAGTAAGAAGAAGGAGTAGAAAGGTCAATCGGTTACTTAAGAAATTATCTTTATGAGCAGGTTGAACCCTGCATTGATTTTATTTGCACAATGGATGTCGTGGAGGGAAACTTTGCTCAGTACAATTTCTTCCGCCAGGGAGAAATGAAAAAAAAAATCATTTGAACAAATGTTAAAAAATAACTCTGTTCTTTTAATGGAAATCACAACCATCAAACGAAGGAGTGAATCTAAAAAACACCTGGATCATCATGTAGAAAATGTTATATGGATTAATCGGACTCCGAATGGCAATATTGTAAACACGTTTAAGGAGATGCAAGCACAAAATGGCATGGAAGACTGTACAGTATGAGGCCAATTACAGTGAAACTTCTTCACATGTGGTTTCCATGGACACACAGCAAATCAATGAACTGCTACTTATAAAACAAATCATGGAGGAGTTGTGCTTGTTAGAGCAAAAACATGGGAGTATAGAAAGTTCACAGGAAGCTATGAAACACTCATTTCATCAGACAAACAAAAGTGGAATATACTTTTTTGTTTAAACTTTTCAGATTGAACATGAAAGAATAGTTGCACAATGTTAAAAGAGTGTCAATAGATATTTCTATAAAATTGATGAAACAAAGAATGAAATTTTCCTAAATATATAATATTCTATAGGTAGAATTAGACGCACATATATGCTAAATATGTGGAGAGTTACCTCGAATAGAGAAAATATATGTTATCTAGCAAACAGCAATATATGTTTAGGATTCTCGAAAAGAAAACATTGCAGCAGTTTTTGATGACATTTCTGCATAGCCACGTATGCTTTTCACCCATAAAGTTGAATGTGATTGATGCTACGCTGGGTGCGACTTAAATAAATGACTTGTATGAAAATGAGGAGCTATGAATTATGAGAGAAATGCTGTGCTAAGTAATGCATTATACGGAAGAGCAACTCCACGAAGCATTGCTAGAAGACCTGCTAACATTGGAGATGTTGTCTTACAAATTTGAATCCAATATTGAAAAGAATGCATGTAAAAGGAGTAATGTCATATACTGGTACAACAATTCATGATTTAAGTTAATTAATACTGTATTAATGTGTGCAGTTTGTTCTCACTATGTCCAATGCAACCCGTTTCTTCCCTATTCCATGTATCTCCAATCATGTCTTCACATTATGTTATCACAGTTTATAATTATTCTTTGTTTATTTTCAAATGTAGCTTGATGTTTTTTCTAAAACATGCAATGTTAGTAGCTCTGCTTTGTACACTATGTGTATGGTAATTAGCATCTGCGATGAAAAAGTAGAAACAACAATAGTGATCATCTCTTGTCTCACAGTAGCAAACAGGTACAGTCTCAATAGTGAGCAAAAACAGGACCATGTGGTGTTGCTAGTTAATAACTTTAATTCAGTTCTTTGTTTACTGAATTACATTTATTAAGTAAAAATACCACATTTATGTGGTATTTGGGAGTGCAGCCCACACCGCTGGCTTCAGGGCCAAGTTCCTGTTTTTCGCATATTTGCAGTGCTCTTTCACGGAGGCACCTCTCCAGTGGGTTTGCACCCCATGCAGATAAATCAAACCACTATAATTTGAACTACAACTAACAACTAATCACAAACCCAGGTTGTGCACACTCACCTCGCCTCACAGTCTCAATAGTGACCATGGCACCTTTTCACTAGCCCTGATCAAGCACCTGACATATTCCTGTGTTTAAAAATGCATTATATATTAAAGATTTCTTAAATAGCAAGTTAATAACAAAGTAATTATTATGTGAGGTACAGACTTGTTCCAGAGGAGAAAAGGAAACACATATAAGGTTAAGTGATAGACAGTGTTGTATCCACATAATACTGGAGTTACATTGTTCTCTTTTCCATCTAAACAGATTCACAATTGTGTTAATAGCTGTACCGTATATGGCGTGCTCTTATCTAAGTAGTCTGTTGTAAGGCCAGTCTCCAGCTTGTACAGAGCAGAGCACCATCAGTCTATCCTGTGCTGGGGTCATTGTATCCAGCCTGGTCGGGTAGAACAGTGTGTGAGCTACTCATCAATATGTTGCATGTGGTTACTTGCAATGTTATCATTAGGCTGCTCACTTGGAAGGTCCGACCTCATGTGAATGTTGTTAGGCCTCTGGTTTCCATTGTGTGCGTGTTCTCAATGCTTCTGGTGTAATCAGGTTTTAAGATGTGTTCTTTTCTCCTCTTTACATGAAGAATAAAGAGAAGGACGAACGTAAAACATATGCACATAAAAACATATTAACTGAGTAGAATGTATTTTTGTGACCCAGTAAGGTAAGTGAGTCGGAAGGACATTTCAGTTTTCGATCTGAAATAGTTTGTTCACAAACATACTGTTAACTTGTTATAATTCCGAGGAACCTGCCCATATTTCCAGGAAAGCCATAATATTGTCAGGAACGATTTTCTTTTTGCAATTGCCCCTCCATAGATTTCTATGGTCCCCCATTCTTTTTGCTTTGCTTTATATCCTGACCCGACTTTTTGAAAGGAAGTTAAGCCTTCAGCTTCACTATGCTTCCTGCCTTTTGCTAATTTGTTATGGAAAAACTGACTAGTCCTTCAGACTATCAGTACTGAGAAACTTTGTTAACCTTTTGAATTCTTGTATTTTTTTTACATTGCACACAGCACCTTACACTTCAGTGCAATGTGGATACATTTATACATTTGGGATTTTTGGTTGTGTTTATATGTGCCTAATAACACGATTGTGGCAGCAGTTACATTTTTACAATGTTTTGGTTTATATTTTATGTGCACATTTTCGGTTACAGTGAATGGCTACTAAATGTGTCTAGTGCCCTAAAATTGCTGTGCCACTAGATATTCACGTGTTCTTTGGCCATATTGTAGTTTGGCCTTCTTCTTGCTTTTCCAGGTCAGGATATTCCATATAAGGTCATGCATTTTCCAAGGAAAGCTGTTTTTTTTGCAGGCTAGTGAGCCTTTAGGGGTGTGTGCCAGTGGAAGGGAGCTCGGACAGTCTAGTTCCAGTCCACATCCTTGCTGACAGAAAGTCTGCTACTGGGGCGGATGTGAAACTTGTAGTTGTCCGTTATTGGACAACTACTGGCTGTTTGAATGGTGCAGATCCATTCCATTTGAGGGCTTGGACTTGCATTCAGTTGAAGTTTTGGATAAGGACTCCTGCAGTTATTCTTCAGATTTATGTTGAGCCAACTTCAGAAAAGAGCAGCCCATTGAAGACCTAAGGACAACTTCTGCCTTGGACCAGCATCGTCTCCCATGATTGATCTGGTGAATCCCTGATCTTCTGTCTGATGTCAGAAGACCCTCATCAGCGCTTTAACCCTTGAACTCATGGGACCAAATAGTCTCAATATCTGTTGGAGGTTACCCCACAAGCCTTCAGAAGTGTCACCGGGCTGCCTGGTGGACTGACAAGCTCCCTCTTGGGCTATCTCACCAAAATCATCGCCTTTCGGTATTCCATCTCTGGAACTTTGATGGTAATCAGCATGTGCCATAAATCTCCTTCTCTCAAAATGTCCTGGTGCTGCTTTTTTTACTCCAACTGGAAGGACAGCTGTCATCATCTGCAAATGGTGATTGTTGCAGGAACCTATTGTCCTCTATTAATTGAAGTGTCCTTAAGAGGTCTGCA
Source organism: Ambystoma mexicanum (assembly GCF_040938575.1). Lineage (NCBI taxonomy): Eukaryota > Metazoa > Chordata > Amphibia > Caudata > Ambystomatidae > Ambystoma > Ambystoma mexicanum. The sequence goes on from NC_090941.1 coordinate 387,394,936, forward strand.
TCGTGAAAGTCTGCATTTCTTTATCAACTGGGCTTACATCTTGCACTCGCACCTGACCCGAAGAAGCACACGCAACTGCAGCCCTTGGACATATCTCACCCAAACAGAGGATGGAAGACTGCATTCCTAGGGACCCCCAGACGGTCCATCATAACCCCTGGGACAATCAGTCAGGGGATTAATTAAGCATACGTGTGCCTGTACCCTCTGTTCTCCAGAGAATAATATTGGGTGCAAGGTCTGTGGTCTTCTAGCTCCATATTACTTACCTTTAGTCATCAAGCCTGAGTTAAGTATCCTGCCCCTGGGTTAGCCGTGGGTCTAGAAGAGAGAGGAGAATTTACCTGTCTTCTGACCAATTGTTATTGAACTTTGAAACAATTTTGAACAGTTCTAAATCACCACCATAATCTCATTGCATCCCTATAGAGAATACCTTCCCTGGTGAAACCTTGTATTGGAACCTTTGACTTTTGGGCACTAGGCCCTAGGCATCTTAGGGCTGTACTTATCAAGAAAAGTGAATTGTTATTGTGACTGGTTCTAATAATTGTATCTACATCTGAGTACTTACCTGTTTCACCTGGTTAGTTATTTAGTGAAATATTGTAAGTGAACCTACTGGTTAATGTATATCTTCGTGTTATATGGCTTTGTATGATATTACTGTTAGTTTAGTTTCTTGTCGCATTCTTAAAAGCCTAAATAAATAACTGTATTTTTATAACTGACTGTCTAAGATGAATTATTGTGTGTTGTTCTGTGTGGACTCTTTGGGACTCCTGACCATGCTCACACACGTCTAAAAATAATCAATGACTGCTGTCCACACTACCTTGATTTGGTTTTGGCTAAACTCTCAGACCTTCCCTGTTCACCATAACTAAGGTGGCCTCCTAAAATCTGCTCACCTGATTTGATTTTAGAAAACCATCTTAACACATATCCTGCATTTTATATATTAGCTGCTAATAGAGTCTCGGGGGGGATAGCCTAGGGACAATGTGCTTGTCTTGGAAACAAGATGACATGGAGCGACACAGGTTCGATCCCCAGGTCTGTGCTTAAAAACCTGTCGGTATTAAGCGTGTTATAAATAACCTATCATATCAATTCATAGACCTTTCACCATTGCATCCAACCATTGCTGGAGTGTTATCTGTGCTGACAATCTCCATTATCACAGGATACATGCTTTCACAGTTGAAAGAGCTGTCACTGTCCACCTATGCAAGTTTTTGAAAGGGGCTCACTCTGATAGATCATGCAGTACAGCCATCTATATTATCAAGTGTATCTGTCTAGTATTGCTGTAGGTGTGGGCACATCCACACGAAGTGGAGGAAATTTGCATTTAGGCTATCACTTTAATTATTATTATTATTATTATTATTATTATTATTATTATTATTATTATTATTATTATTATTATTATTATCAGTGTATTTATTAAGCACAGACCTAGTTTTGAAAAGCAACAGATCGCTTTACAATAAAATGGATAAGAACCTTCAGAGGGAAACAGACAAACAAGTTACAGGGAGCTAATGACAGAGGATGGGGAGGGTGGGCAATTTGACAGCAAGGGATCTACAACCAGCCAGTTGAGGAAACATTGTGGAGCAGATCACCCAGCCTCAGGTAGGTTGGGGAGTGAAGTTTATGTTGCCATAGGTTTAGGCAGGAGTCATTCTTTTAAGAAGAGAGTATTGAGCTTCTTCCTGAACTTAAAAGTGATAGGGTGAGTCTGATGTTGACTGGGAGGAGGTACCGGATTCCTGGAGAATAGACAGTGAAGGCCTGTCTTCTCATTATTTTCTTTCTTCACCAGTGAAGTTCAAGTATACACATGTCCTTAAGTCCGGTGAATTGTTGGTTTCTGAAGATGCTTAGAAGGTAGCTTGCATTCTACAGGGCGACAGTCTTGTAGATGATGCAGCAGAATTTGAAGATGATACAGGCATGCAGCAGGCGCCATTGCAGTTTGATGAGGGTTCCAGTGATGTATTTGAATTTGCAGAGTCCTTTGGTGAGTCCTGCTGCAGCATGCAGACCACATCTCGGGGGTTCTAGGGTAGACACCGGATAGACTTCCTAAAGGGTATTGCCACCATTCAGGTGAAAGAGGACCAAGGTTTTAGACAGCAGATCTGAAGTTGCTTTCCGGGATGAAGGGCTTGAATTTTCCCAGGAGTAAAAGTTGGTACCAAGCTATATGTGCTTTCCTTGTTATGTGCAGTTTGAATGAGAGGTGTCCATCGATGTTGAACGCAAGGAACTTGGCACAAGCGGTCCACTGGGGTATGAAACCCTCGAGGTTCATAGCTGAGAGCAAGGCCTGGATGTCAGGGTTTGGGGGTTTGTTGGTCGCAGTAAGAAATCATTCTTGAAGGGGTTGAGCTTGAGGCAAGCACTGGACATCCATGACTGGATAAATGTGAGACAGGCCTTGAGCCTTTGAATATCTTCAGTAGAGGATATCTTGAGGTAGAGCTGCATTTCATCTGCATAATGGTGGATGTGAATGTTGTGTGGAGCAAGGAGGGTTCTGAGTGATACCATGTAAAGATTGAAGATCTTTGGGGAGAGGATGGATCCTTGCAGGACTCTATAGGTGATGGTTAGAGTTGGTGATTTGGAGGAATCTATCTCATCACATCTCCAACATTAATTAGAGGTAGGAATGCCCTGTATAATATGTACTGTGACACCTGTGAGTTATGTGTAATTGCAGAAATGTTGCTCTAGTCTCCTTAAGGCATGCCATGTAGTGCTTTAATATGTTGGACCATTCAGTCTCAGTAAGATTCAGTTGAAGGATTTTTTTTCACATTTGAGATTAAGATTGTTTTGTATTCTCCTATGATATGTTGAAATTAGGAGAACATTGTATATTTTGGATACTATGTGGCTCTCTTCCTTTCGTGTCATTAGAAATATAGCTAATGGTGAGCTCATGGAAATCTCTAGACAGACTTTGACTTGTATGTATTTCTACTTCTGATTGTATGGGAGGCACAATTTTGTTGCAAAACATCAAACAATAGCAATGTATCTGTTTTCCACACTTCACCTATCCAGTTAATGCTAGCAGCTGCCCACTTGTGCAATTTACACCTGTCTGCTTCTGTTTTCAACTTCCAGTTGTTTCAGATGGCTGCTTCTAAATTTAGGTAGGGATCATCTTGCAAGTGTTTATGTGCTGCAATACGGTTTATCAGCGATGAGTTAAGCATTGGTTGTGCAGTACGTTTTAATTTGTCCCCATAGAGGTCTAATGTAGAGGGGATGTTGGTTATATGGTTTTCGAACAATAACCAAATTGGTATTTCCACAGTGTTTGAACATGTGTGTGCTATGTTGGCCAGGTGGTGGGAGAGGTAACAGAATTTAGCATGAAGCATTTTCAAGCAGTCTGCCTGGGTTCCCACAAACATTTTATCCATGCTTATTCTTGGTTTAGATTTACCCCTCAGAAATAGTGTATTGGTGTCTTTGAAGAGAGTCTTCAGGGTCCAGGCTGGTATCATATTGAACATACAATGAATTTGATGATGTGTACCAGACTCCATAGTGCTAAATTCAGTTTCTGCCACTTAACCATGTTTGATAGTTCCGTTTTTTGTATAGGCTATATATTTTGAGGAAGCATGTCATTGAGGTTTTTTGAAAGGTGGATCCCTAAGTATTTAACAACAGTGTAGGTCCATTTAAATCCATGTCCATAAATGCTTGCACTTGTCTTACACAAGACTATTTGCAGGGCTTCCCTTTGAGCCATTTTATTTTATATCCTGAAATATGTGGCAGAAGTGCTATATTATGCTCATGACGTCCATGAGGGATTGTTTGGGGTTAGCAGGATGTCCTCTGCATTGAACATGGCTTTGTTGTCGCTGTTACATGTATTTATTCCCTTAATTTTGTGTTTTCATATATTGCTCTGGATAATGGCTCAAGCGGTAGTACGAACAGTAGGTGAACGAGCAGATGTGCTGACCTCATCCCTCTTCTAATAGGAAAATAGCTTGATATAAGCCCATCACAAATTATATTATTTTAGTTGTTGGACTGTGAAAAAGAAGTGCAATCTTCTCATTAGATAAGCGTTGTAGGCCACATTGATTAAGTGTGTCAAACAGATTGTCCCACTCAACCTTTTCAAATGCTTTATCAGCATCCAAATACAGGACTATTTTGGGTGTTGCCGAGATTCTTTCACTCCGCATTACATTCACAAGATTCCTCATGTTGAAGCTCTGTCAGCGCTTTAGGACAAACCCCACTTGTGAAGGGTGCACCAGGGCTGGTATGATTTTTTGTTGGTGTGTAGCTAAGACTTTTGCATACAACCGTATTTCTAAATTTATAAGGGAATTAAGGGGGTACATTGACACATGTTGTAGGTTCACATTTTTCATTTGCACCAATCAGGAGAGCATTGCATTAGTATAGCCGCAACATTATAATAGCTTGTGATATTGTCACACAAGTTGTCTTTGAAAGGAAAGCTTAAAGGTTTTTCAGTAAGTGGAGGTACTATGTCCAATTTATGGTGAACTGGTTAACGTGGGCTTCAGCACTAACGGGGGATTCAAGGTAAGTGCCTAAAGTCTTGACTTTCCCTAGTACCTGAATGCTACAATCCTGGCTTTTAAAATTCAGGTCATGGGAATTCAATGTTGCCCCGGCATGAGGGGACCCAAATATCAGCAGTTATGTTTTACCTATTTAGGCAGATCCAGTTGCTGGCCATCCATGATTAAATCATGCTGTATGTGCATAGGAGGTTAGCTGTATCAAGAGCCTATGCTCTACTGATCTCTAAGACTAGCGGAGTGCCATCAACATAGTAGGTAAAAAAGAATACCATTTCCTCAAGGAGGTCACAGAGGGCTCTGCTGTATAGGTTAAAGAGGATGGGGAACATTCAAACCCCCGGGACATGCCACAATTGATGGGCCTGGTGTAGATGAGGCTTTCCCCCAGCAGACTCTAAACCCTGATGTGTCAGGAAGGACTGGTCCCACTCAGTTGTTTCCTGTGTGCAATTACCTATATCTCCCAAGGTATGGAGTATGTGCTCATGATCAAGGAGGTTGAATGATCTTTTGATCGATTTGAAGCATTGATTTGCTTTAGAGAGTATGTGTGTGCATTCTTTGTTCGGTTCATATCTATATCTTTCCCATCTGACTTCTCTAGATCTGCTATTTAAGTTCATGCTACTCTTTGTTTCATCAGGAGCTGGTGTGTTTCAGTCCATGGTTTCTATGTCTAGTCTTTTTAGGTAATACTGTAGACCTTCTGGATTTAAGTATTCCTTTATTTTCCTGTCTTTGGTAACCAGCATTAAGGCCTGGTTGCTCAGTCCATATCTTAGATCCAATTTTTTCAGAAGTGGACTCATTGCTAAAAATCATTTGCAGTTACCTACATTTACCATGGAGTGATCCTGTGAGATGGAGATATTGTTCCCTTCGTACTTGATGACATTTTTCCTCTGGTCTTCTTGTAATATCGTATTTACATGGCTGTATCTCAGAGTACAGACATAAAATGGTGTTGGGATGTTCCTACCCTCTCTATTATGATTGTGAAAACCTCCTAGGGGTCATTGTAAGGACAGTGCGCTTATTAATACCGCCAAAAGCTATTGTTAAAGATAAAATTCAATAGTAGGTCTACTGCGTCGGTGCACTTCCACTGGGACCCCCTAGAAAGTACCAGAAAACATAAACTGAATAGAAAAAATGGAAGGTATATCCAACGTGCAGATCCTGAGAGTAATTGTTGTTGTCGGTCAATGATAAATTGAAAAAATCTCACATGAAGTGATATACTATAACAGATATAATCTTTATAATTGTATCAGTCCAAAATGTACTGGAACAGGAACAACTGACACGTTTTTCGACCCTCCGGGTCATTATCAAGGCTGTATAATAGTCAAAACTGCATCAGAAATTATGTATGGGCATTACAGTAACATCAATCATGTAATATCAACAAAAAATGTATTGAAACTATTCAAAAGAAACATTGTAGGGTAATTCATAACATAAATGCAGTATAGAAAAGGAATAAATATGGCATCACGTTGAAAATAAAATAAATATCATACCATGATACAGGGGTTGATTTGATGGTATTAGTTATCCCAAAAAAATGGGAAAAAGACAGAGCATGCAAAAATTATGATAAATGCCATGATCTGATAAAACAAACCTCAAAAAGCAGAAATTGGGGTCAGAAAAAGTCATAGACCAAATTGTCCAAGTAGAAACACCTCACGGGCAGGGATAGTCTGAAAGAGGAGTGATTAGATTTAGCTGAAAGGCATGAACAGTATAACTTAGAAAGAATAAACACCAGTGTGGCTATGAACGTTTCAGCACTGGGTGTGTAACCAGTAGCAATTGGTGATAAAGATTGGTGATGTGTGAGTAAGATCCTCAAGCCAAGTAAACGTCTTGTTAGGTTTGAAACATGTCCAAATCAATGGTAATCCTTGAACGGGTGTCAATATAGGCGAATGTTGTTAGCATCTAAAGCAGTAATGCTCATTAGCACATATTGGGTAACCACCTTGAAAAATATAAATGAAATTTGATTATAGTAAATGGTAGTGCTCCCACCATAACATGAGACTGGCTGTAATACCAATTAGCCACATAAAAAGAAACGTACCCTAAAGTTTATCCAAAAATGTTCATACTGATATATGTGAGCAAAGTCAACAAACTCCCAGTCAATCGTTTATCTGGAAAACAGGGCCAATGGAAATACATCAGTAAGGTATCTACCCAGAGATTATCTGGGGGTGTGGTAAATATTTTCAATAAAATGGTGGAACTGATTTACCTTGGAATACACGCTTCTCACAAACCAAAGTAAAGGGGCCCAATCCCCATCTCAGAAAGAAGTGAACGCAGAGGCTACCGGGTTAACTTGTTTCGGATGTGCTTAGTTAAAATGCACCGTCACAGCGGCGTGACGTCACACGTACATTGTGCACGTGACGTCACGCGTTCAATGATAAATATGATGCGTGTTTGTTTAGTTAGTGGATAAAGAGTTGCTGTATGCGTGCGATAGCTATCTCTATAATATAGTGCAAGTCTGTAATTAGCCTTAAATTAAGAAGGAGGATCAATTGAATGGTATAGTATACCAGAAACTAATAAAAGATAAACATACTACAGTGCACAATAATTTCCAATGGACATGTGAATAGAACCTGAGCAATAATTTGTCAAAAAGTGTGGAATGAAAGACAAGAAACCAAAGCCGCGGAGGGAAGGCCAGGGGAAAAGGCTGTCATCCCTCTTAGCAGCTCCGCTGCGAGGGATCTCCAGCACTGCAGTCGAGTCTCTCACTCATATAGAAACTCCCACCCACCCGATGCCGATTTCGTTGCAATCAGCTGTTCCTGTTCGAAAAAGCACTTCCAGGAACAAAGAGTGCCATTACCCATGCAAAACGGCCGCTGTGCCTGTGACCGATACAACACCAGCCTCTGGGATGCCCGATTGGCCCCCACACCTCGCCGCAACCTCCTCTCCTGCTTTAAAGGGAGAGGAGGCTCGCCGCGAGGCAAAGCCGCGGAGGGAAGGCCAGGAGAAAAGGCCGTCATCCCTCTCAGCAGCTCCGCTGCGAGGGATCACCAGCACTGCAGTCGAGTCTCTCACTCCTACACATATTCCTCCCACCCACCCAATGCCGATTTCGTTGCAATCATCTGTTCCTGTTCGAAAAAACACTTCCAGGAACAAAGAGTGCCATTACCTACCCAAAATGGCCACGTGCCTGTGACCGACACAACACCAGCCTCTGGGATGCCCAATTGGCCCCCACACCTCGCCGCAACCTCCTCTCCTGCTCTAAAGGGAGAGGAGGCTTGCTGCGAGGCAAAGCAGCAGAGGGAAGGCCAGGAGAAAAGGCTGTCATCCCTCTTAGCAGCTACGCTGCGAGGGATCACCAGCACTGCAGTCAAGTCTCTCACTCCTGCCCATAGGTAAGGCTCAGAGCACACATCCTCGCAACGCGCCTATACTCCTCTATATTTATGGCCAGTGCTGCTTTGAGCCCCCCACCCACTCATACCCCGCTCTCCTACATGTCAGGAACCACCATCTCGGCTCACGCGTCCTGCCATCTCAGATGCGATGCTGCGCACCACCCACTAACGTCTGCAACTTCAGAGTTGCAAGCAGATGTCCGCGTGAAACCACCCACCGACACACTCATGTATGCAGATCACAGAACACTCCCAGAGACGCCCCCTCTACTGGACATAACTGCACCAAAAAACTTACTAAGAGAGCTTTCAAAACTGAGACCATAAACCATAACATGGAGGTTACCACTCACGCTAGTTACCCTGCTTGCTATCATGGTTATGCTATACCTATGCCCATTGAGCTGCCTGCTCCTATTCATGTTGCTACTTCGCCAATGCCTATTGAGATGCCTGCACCTATTCATGTTGCTACTTCGCCCATGCCTATTGAGATGCCTGCACCTATTCATGTTGCTGCTTCACCCATGCCTATTGAGATGCCTGCACCTATTCATGTTGCTACTTTGCCTATGCCTATTGAGATGCCGGCACCTATTCATGTTGCTACTTTGCCTATGCCTATTGAGATGCCTGCACCTATTCATGTTGATACTTTGCCTCTGTCCACCACCACCACACAACCCACCCCACAGCACCCTGCACATATGCTAAAATGCGCACTAGTTAATGCTCGCTCCATTCCTGTGCATCCCCTTGACATTCACGATCTGATCACCAGAGACAATCTAGACATACTTGTAATTACGGAAACCTGGTTAAATGATAGCTCAGGACTAGCACTCTCCCTAGCCATCCCTCCAGATTACGCTATCTTTAGGAGAAAACGCACCAATCGGAGAGGAGGGGTGTCACCCTCATAGCCAAGAATTCCCTCAGCATTAGGGAATCACCAGGACACCAGGGACAAATTGGACTCAACTGTGACTACCTCCCACTTAAAATCAATGTGTCACACACTTGCACCATCAACATGTATATTGTATACCGACCACCTGGCCCATGCACTGACTTCCAAGACTCCCTCGTCCATGCCCTATCGAACAATATCAAAAAAAGTCCCAAACCATCCTCCTTGGTGAACTCAACCTAGGCCTCAATGACCCTAAAGACCATCACGCCAAAGCGCTTACCACCCTCGGCTTCGCTCCCACTATCTCTGAACCCACCCACATCAAAGGACGCACCTTGGATTGGATCAACCAGCACAACTGCTCCATCCTGGCCACTACCAATACCCCTATCCCATGGTCTGACCACCACTATATCCAATTCAACCTTCACCACAAAAAAGGATTCCGTCCCCATTCAGACCCCCTGCCCAGCGGCACTCGCCAGGAGTTCACGTAAACTTACAGCAGAAAAGCTGGCGCCATTCCTAATGGTTCCTCTGCTACAAACGCCCACCTCCAACAACCTAGAAACTATTGCAAGCACCTTCAAAAGCATCATCACCAAAGCTATAGATGCCATTGCTCCCCTGGCCCTCAAGAAAGCCAAGAAAATTAAGCACCCCAACTCTTGGTTCTCCAATCAGCTGCTCAAGCAACGCTCAGAAAAAAGATCGGCCCTCTCTACCTGGAAAGCCAAACCTTCAGAAACAATTAGGGAGACCTTCAAAATCATCTCCAGGTCATATAAAAACAATGTCATCAAAGCCAAAGCCCTTTCATTTAACACTAGGATCAATGACACCAAATCCAACTCCAAAGAAATATTCTCCATCTTCAGAGAACTGGAAAAACCCTCTACCCCTCCTCCCACGCTCATCAAGGATGCTAAATGGTGTAATAGCATTCAATCAGCAATGCTAGACAAGCTCAACACCCTTCAGGCTAAAATTATTGGCCGCCAAAAAATGCTAGAAAAGCGAATAGCTAGCCAGCATAGTAAAGCACCTACCTCACCAGCACCTAAATCCTCTCCCCCATTCACATTCAGAGACATCACTGAATCAGAGGCCATTACCCTGCTCAAATCTATTAAACCCTCCAATTGCAAAGTTGATGCCTGTCCTGCCCAACTTATCAAAGACTCTGCTGCCGCCCTGGCTCCCTTCCTCACTGCCTTCATCAATGCCTCCTTCAGATCAGGCCTTGTCCCCAAAGATCTCAAAGAAGCCTCGGTACGCCCATTAATCCAAAAGCCATCACTCGACCCCACTGTCCCCGGAAACTACAGGCCAATCACCACAGTCCCGTTCCTGCTAAAAATTCTCGACAAAGCTGCTTACATGCAAGTCCAAAAACACCTGGGGGAGAACCAACTCCTAGGCCTGTGGAAATCAGGTTTCCACCCAAGACATTGCACGGAATCAGCCCTCCTCGATTTAAAAAACCAAATGGATGACTTGAGAGACTTAGGCAAACCTGCACTTCTCCTACTCCTTGACTTATCAGCTGCTTTCGACTTGGTCGACCACAACATGCTGTGCCTTCACCTTGCCTCGGCGGCTAACTTTTCTCCGAAAGCACACAACTGGATCACTTCCTTTCTCCAAGACAGGGCTACGAAAGTTTTCTCAGACTCGGCTTCTGCCACCCCGAGCCTACTTAAATGTGGAGTCCCAAAAGGGTCATGCACAGCGCCTATGCTCTATAACCTTTTCACCAGGCCACTGTTTAGTATCCTGGATGCCATGGGCATATCATACACCAATTATGCGGATGATACGCATGTGTTAATCCCTCTCACAGGAGACTACAAGACTGACATGTCTAATCTTACGGCTATATACTCAACTATCCAATCCTGGATGGCAGACAACTGGCTTTGTTTAAACAGCGAAAAAACAGAACTCCTACTCATCGGCTCACTCGCCACCCTGGGTAACCTCAGTCAGGAATACTCCTCCTTCACTATTGACAATACACCCATCAAGGTGTCTGACCACGTCAAAACACTGGGCGTCTACCTAGACTCAAACCTCACCATGGACAGACAAGTGAATGCCATCTCCACGTCATCAGCTTACTACGCTAACATCATTAATGCAGCCAGACCATTCCTCTCACAACAGAACCGTCTCGCCATAGCCAGAGGCATCATTGGCTCTAGACTAGACTATTGCAACGCCCTACTATCCGGGACGTCATGCACAAACCTTTCTAAACTGCAACTAGCGGAAAACAATGCCCTCAGGGCAGCCACTGGGACCTCAAGGAAAGAACACATCTCAGAAATCAGGAGACAAGTCCACTGGCTCCCGGTTAAACAGAGAATCATTTTCAAAACTCTCTCACTGGCACACAAATGCCTCCATGATACTGCCCCTCCCTACCTTGTACAGAGGATTGTCAAACACACTGCCACAAGACCCCTTGGGGAATGTTACTCTAACTTTATCTTGATGCCCAAAACCAAAAAGGAATGTGCAGGAGGATCCAGCTTCCCCATGATAGCAGCAACACAGTGGAATGCCCTCCCGCCTAACCTTAGAATGATTCAGTCGCACCTAGCTTTCCGCAAAGCACTCAAGACACAACTCTTCATCTAACCAACAAGCTGTTTTCTTATGTCTACTAAAAGAAAAATGTTACGAATACTGTACTTGTAACTAAGAGACATGTCGGTCAGATGTAACCTGCCTACTGAAAATTCCTTGAAAACTCCTGTAACCAGCACCATGATGCCCCCGGGCTGTAGGTGCGCTTTACAAATGCAAATAAATAAACTGTCACATTTGTCTAGATATAAAGCCAGATGAGATTCTCCGACTGGACACAATAGCAAAATTGGTATTTCATCTGGTAAGAGTAAGCAGCACAATGCTCATATACAATAGATCATTGTTACTTGAGTGCAATCCAGGTTTGTAAAGGCTTCATGTGTATGGTTAACCAAATCTATATACAGATACAAGATTGACACATTGATTATTGTTATTGCCAACTATAATAGAGAAACAATATCATCATATTTATAGAAAAAGATGCATTTCATGGTCTATATTTAGGCCAATGCTGGTACATCGTAAAAGACAAACTAGCATAGATTCAAGTTGTCTCAGTTTCAACAGAAGGTTGCCACCACGTTTACCACTTTTGGCTTTAATCAGGCCTATGAATCGAATATCAGTTGTATTAGCCAATTGATGTTCTCCATGCCAATGAATCGCCAACTGTAAGTTTGATTCTGTTTTATTCAGACTGGAGAGATGTGCCCTAATGCAGACTCTTACCTGTCTAATAGTGCTTCCAATGTACAGCTTATTGCAGACACCTATCAGGGCATAAACAACAAATTTAGGGCCTCATTACAACCCTGGCGTAGGACCATGGCGCTATTAGCACCATGGTCCATGCCGGATTCCGCCATGGTGGATGGCGGATTTACCGCCCCATTCCAAGGTTGGCGGGGCGGTAAATCCCCATTCACCATTGCCCCTTCCACATTCCCATTTTTGCCCCATAGGGCTCAATGGAGATGGGGAAGGCGCTAATTACGGCACCGTACATTACGGTGCCGTTATTAGCACCGAGGTCGCTTAGTGCCTTGGACTTTAACGCCTGCAAAAAGGAGGCGTTAAAGTGTGAATCTGTCGTTAAGGGTTTAACGGCGCTGCAGCCTTTTACGGCGCCATTAACCCCTCAACGCCAGGGTTGTAATGAGGCCCTTAGTCTTGCAATTAATGAAATTTTTAATTATTATTTTGGTCCCAATATTGTCAAGAAATTCATTGCAATTCTGATAGGCATATTGGTACTGATTGCAGTTCCGACATTGCATATTGCATGCCAGTGGCTGTCACCAAAGAGTCACCATACATATCATTCCAGGAGGGGAATTTTATAGGGCAAGAAGAAATTGTTCTAAAGATATGGATTACGAAGTAGAGCGGATATACCTAACTAACCGTTTCAAACAAAGAGGTTATCCATTATCAACAGTGTTGAAAGCATCTAAGAATTATGTCTCAACACAACAATCAGAACTACTTGTCTCCCAAACATCCATTGACAGTAAAGTCAGACACATCGCCATCATCACACAGTTTTCTAGAGTCTCATCGACTCTGTTTAAACTGGCATATAAACATTGGTATCTATTACACTTGGATCCAGACGTAGCACCATATATATCAGAGAAGCCCCAACTTACTTTTACTAAAGCTAACACTCTTCAGAACAGATTAAGGGGCCGATTCATGGAACAAATGTGCACTGAAAATCTCAGCGCAAGGTGGCGCAAGCTGGCGCAAGCGTGAAAAAGCAAGCGCACGCGTGCCATTCAAGGAAGGGCCTGCGCGTGTTTTCCACTGGTTAAGCGCCAAATCCGTGCGTGGCGCACAGGGGTGCACAAATCATTGCAACAACCCGAACGCCGTGTGCGACGCGCACAGGGAAAGTGCACAACATCGGCGCACACACCAAAAAGGGGGCGGGACAGGGGGCGTAACACACAGAATGGGGAGCAACGCGTGAAAAAGAAGGCGTAACTGGGGAAGTACTGCAGGGAAATACACGGAATGCCCACACACACGCTAACAACTCGTATTCATGGATTCGAATACGGGAAACAAGCGCACGCTAAAAGACGCGCACAGGCGTCAACATGTCCGCCACAGGAAGGCAGGCATAAGTGTCCCGCGCACAGTATAAAGGTGCGCACAAACAACAAACACGTAGATACAGCTAGGATGAATGCCCCATTTGTTGCAGCACTGATCGTGGGACACCGCAGGAGGAGGAGAGTAGCCAGGGCCTGCATTTTTCCCCCCATACTACCCTTTTTCGGGATGCCTGATGACCAGGTCTATGGCAGGTATGGGTTTCCACCACGTATCATCCTAGACCTCGTCAGGGAGTGGGAAGATGCCCTTACATCCCCCACCCTCTGCTCTCAAGCATTGAGCCCCTTGGAGAAGGTGCTCAATGTCCTGCATTTTTTGCCCACTGGGTCATTTCAGCAGACTACTGCCATAGTGGGGGGGGCTCACAGGCCATGCAGTCACGCTGCCTACATCAGGTGTTGGCAATCATGACTGCGCGCCCCTCAGTCCGCAGGCACATATACATGCCCAGAACACCCGCAGAAAGGCAGGCTGTTGTCCAAGACTTTTACAGGGTGGCACACTTCCCCAAAGTGCTCGGTGCCATAGATTGCACCCATGTGGCCCTATGTCCACCTAGGGCCACTGAGCACATCTTTCGAAACTGCAAGCACTGGCATTCCATCAATGAGCAGGTGGTATGCGATGCAAAGGGAATCATCACCTCTGTCTATGCAAATTACCCTGGCTCCACCCATGACAGTTTCATATACAAAATGTCCGCCCTGAGCCGGGCCCTGGAAGCTGGGCAGCATGGCGACACATGGCTCCTAGGTGAGTACAAATGCCCGTGCACATGCATGCATGTCACACACAGACAAATACACAAACCACAATAATCTCAACCATTATCACCTCTCCAGGGGACAGTGCCTACCCTCTGAGCAACCACATGATGATGCCAATCCGGAACCCCACAACACCACCCCAGGTAAGATACAACGCTGCCCATATTGCAACCAGGGGCATAGTGGAGCACACATTTGGAGTGCTCAAGTCACGCTTCCGCTCCCTTGACCGCTCTGGCGAGCAGCTACTCTATGAACCCACAGTAGTGTGCAGGATCATTGTGGCAGCATGTGTCCTGCACAATGTTGCAACACGGCAGGGCGTACCAGTGGACATGGTGGTGCTCCCACATCCCCAACCACAGGCACCGGTGCTGCCCATGGGAGGGGATAGGGTATGTGGCGAGGCAACCCAGACCCAGCTTGTGGCCACATTTTTCACCTAAATTCCCACCCCTGCGGAGTGCACATAGGCCTGACACATACCAGGTGACAATCAATGATGACAAAGAGACAGTCAACTGTCACAACCTTACCACCCTGAGAATGTTGCCATGGAAGTGCTGCATTGTGTGCATCCCTAGCTACTTAAACCTAACCAATCCTGTGTGACCAAAATGTACACATGCAAGGTGTGTATAACACACCCCTGCAAAACAGGCCATGACAATCCCTGGTATGTCACCCAAACCCCCCAAAACCACATCACCCTTGTCTGCCACACCATGACATGGCAAGCAATAGCAAAAGGCCAACACACTAACAATAATATACGAAGTGACATGTGATAAATGGAAAGTGGCTTCAGACAATGACACCTGTCATGGAATCAGATGAAATGACTGGCCAACAACCTCCCACACAAAACAAGTCATACCCAAATGCATAACAACAGTTGAAGCATGAACATACCAATTAATGCCTGTTCACATGCACATTTGGCACGTCAAAATCCCTACTCTTGAATCTGTGTGCTGTGTGAGTCTCCTGCAACACACTGCTCAGCACACAGCACAGTGACCAGCCATTGTGTGTGAGGCACACCTTCAGCATCACATGAAAAGGACAAAAAAAAACAATTGACGCATGTACAGGATCCATAAATGGTCACAGATCATGTGCTGGAGGGATGCAGTGGTCGCCAGAAGGATAACTGTGTGCACATGTGGACATGGAAGGGTGGTTGTACATGTTGTGGATCATAGTGCAACTGTGTGTGTCAGTAGGGACATGCACTCAATACATGCATGTGCAATCAAGTGACCATCAGTGCCCTCTACACATCACATGTGAACATTCCCCAAGTGTACACCCCAGCATGTCAAATCACACCAATCTCCTCACACCTGAAAGGCAAACACATCACAGGAACAAGCATTGACCAGCAGAACACATCATGTACATAGGACACCACATTTACAATGTCAGGGTGCCCATCACACTGTAGGCCAAGATAACTGTCCAACAACTAAAGACCCTCCCTCATTCACATATCGCCATGACCTACTGAACAACTGTGCCTGGGGTGTGTAGCCTTCTTCCTTGAAGTCTACCTGGTCACAGGATCACCCTACCCCCTTGTCTTCATCTTCCACCTTGCGTCTAAATAGTGTCCAACACCCTCAGAGGCCACCTTCACTGACAAAAATACCAAATTGAAGAGAACTCAAAGGAGCCAAACACACAAGCCAGACAAAAAGCCTGTAGGCAGCCAAAAACACCTGAAGAGTCTCCAGTAGATTACTTGAAGTAGCAGTAAATCACAAAGCACAAGAACAAGCACTATGATGGAACAACCAAGGTAGCACAGTTGAACAATGCCACAACAGGATGTGTAGCATGTTTCGTACATAATATACAATGATGCAGCACCAACTGATGTGTAGTGTCGCAGCTTTGGTGTACAGGTGCAGGAGTGGCACGAACCAACCACCCCCACCGTGGTCTGGGTGCCTGCAAGGTCAAACTTACAGAGGCCCCTGAGACCCCGGTGGGGAAGGAGGGTCAGGGATATGTTGTCTGGACAGGCATTGGTATTCAGGATAACCGGAAAGAGGGGCAGGAGAGGGGAGTCAGATTGTCAAGGGAAAGTAGGGAAAATACAAAAATATACTATATACATTAACACATACTCAATCAGACAAAATGTGTCCATCGTGCACATTGTACCAAATGAGTCAAATGGAAGTCAAAGAGAGACTTATCTCTGGGTTGAGTGCTGGCCTCCTGCCTGCACACTCTCAGGTCCAGTAACAGGATAGGTTCAATGCTGCAAAGAGAGTCAGAGTTACTAATCTGTGTGTGTCTATAACACACACCCACACCACCATACATGCCCCAAAGTAAGTAACTCCTCCACAAACAAACACTCTTGTCTGCTGCTTTGTACCCATACGTAAGATTCCCCCCATGATGGTGCATACACTGTCAATGCATTAAGTCAGGCGCACGTGGGTGCGTGGCAAATGGAAGACCAATGTATCAAGATTCACACATCATTCCTGGGTAAGCAGCTAGACGCATATAGGGAGGTATGACTTCAGTACAAGTCGTGTCCCACCATCCCCAAAATAAAATAGGTAGTGGATGTGTCAATTGGAACATGCAAATGATATGCACTGCACACAAGTTTGTCCCTCGCTGGGTGTCCCTGTGCGCTGCTCCTTTTTCAGGCTCGGAACACTACAGGGCTAATACATCTGCCTCAATGGGGCATGGTTGACCGGAGGATATGTGCGACTGCCCCTGCCTGTACCCCTGACAACTCGGAAATCAACTTGCCATTAGTCCACCAATGAATCTTAGCTGTACTGTGCGCTTCAATACCAATATCTGTCCAAGCTCACCGCCAGTGGCACTACTTAGCATGCATGTGCAACTGGCCCGGTGGAAGGTTGGGTGTGGTGTGTGCCCCTTGTGCTGTTCACCTTGCCTGGAGTTCCTGGAAAGACATCTGCTTCTGTTGGATGTATGAGCACAATGGCACATGCGCAGGTCTGCACTACCGAACGTATCCAGCTGCCAGACGTACGATGGGCCATGTCTGCCGGCAAAGGTGGTCTGTCGGCTCAATCTCATGCAGAAAGGGCAAAAAACACATATTTAATGCTGGAAAGTTCCCTGTGTGTGTCTCTTCATGCAGGTTGTGACTGGGCCATGTCAGGGACGTACATCACTATTCCATCACCATCAGTGTGACTTTGACAGGCAAAGTGTTGCAGCCACTGTCTACAGCATGAAGTGCATCAAGCACATGTACATGAAACAAAATGAACATAGAACACAATGTATAGCAATCAATGGACACATGAATCATGAAACCACCCATCTCTAATGCAGAAATGCGGTCGATAAGACCCCTACAATCCCACTAGGGGTGTTAACACAAGTAGTACAGCAGCAGGAAGGCCACAGATATGACAGTCCAAAGTCCTTGTGAAATAGACTGTAATACCAAAACCAACTTTGCGAGCCCATGGATAAGTGAAGCAGGAGTGGCTTATGTGAGTCAGGACCCCAAGCTGCAAACACATACACGAGACAAGCTTGAAGGGCCCAGCTGGAACAGACAGTGGATGCTTTCAAAAGCCACAAAGCACCACACTGTCACATGAAAGCACAATAGACAAGCAATTTTAAACTATATTAACTAATTAAACTAACTATGAAAAACCTACCTTAGCTATTTAAGCTAACTATCAAATAGAATCTTAACTAACTAAACTAATATAAAAATAAAATATGGCCACATACGACCCGGGGGGGCACCCAGGAGGGGAGAGGTACAGGGTGCAGCTCAACACCTACATGCGATGATGTTAAGGGAAAAAAAAACCTCCATGGGCTCAACGCCTCCACAGCTAGACCTGTGTGGGAGATATCTCGTTGTCCGAGTCAGTATCCTCCTGACAGGGTAGACGTGATACAGGAGCCTGACCATGCCTAGGCGCAGCTTGCCTCTCTACGGCAGTAAGTCTGCCAGACGGGTGAGCCTGGTTCTGTGCGGCGATGACACGTAGGTCAGCATGCAGAACCTCTCACGCACCCCTGCCTCTTTCCACTCTGCAGCCACCCTGGACACCCTGGAGTCCCCCTACTCCCTGGTCACCCCGGCCACATCCCTGACCATGCCCAACACGTGGAGTACGCCCAGCTGAGGCGCCCCTCACCTTACGTGGCCTCCCAACCATGGCACAGATGCGGCACATGCGGATCACGCAACACTCAGGGACTCCAAAACTGCAGTAAAACTGTGCATGCAACCCCTGCAGCCTATGTGCGTGGAATTAACCTCCCGCAGTACCCGGTGGCACCCAGGAACACAAAAAACACGTACACGTGGGACACGCAGGCTACTATGACCTCGAAAATGGATACGAGATACACAGGGGCACCTGCAATGGGAAAAATAGCATGCACGACTCACCATCAGACTAGCGTGATAATGAAAAACACGCGCGGCCAATACCCCCCGCCAAAAGAAGAGATATGTCCTTGATCCGCTGTGAAGTTGTGATGGTGCGCCAAACAACACGAAGTAGCAACGCACGTCGGTCTCCATGAAAGGCACGTACAGTGAACTGCTGGCCCCGCTTACCTTTAACCTGTGCTGAGGGAAACGCCTGCGTGCATTACGTAACAGAAGGGCCTTTCCTCGGTTTACACGTGGATGTGTTTTTATTTTCATCTGCTGAATCTCTATACACCCGTCACGAGTGAAACACCCGCAAGCATCACGTCACTTACGTGCTCTCGGATTACACGCTTTAACACGCGGATGTGGGGAAACACCAGTGCATGTAACGTCACAGACGCGCTTACGGCTAAGGGCCTTTCCTCGAATTACACGCTGACTTGCACTTTTCTCACCTGCCAAATCACTCCGTATCAAGCTGGCCACGCAACAACACACGGAAGACCACGCTCCTGCCCAGAAGGCCATTTTCCTGCCCACAAGTGCCCCGAGCACGCACCCACCTGCCATCTGCTGCTGCCTGCCTGCCTGCTGCCCACGTGCCCTGCTGTTTGGTGCCTGCACGTCAGCCATCTGCAGGGGTGCAGTTGCTGTGACCACCCCTGCTGGAACAGAAGACTCCCGACTGCTATACCACTGCTCAACAGCCCAGCCCCAGGACCCAGTCGCCCACCCACACCTGCCTCTGGGGTTGCCATGTCGGACACAACACCATCTGGCACCACTGGCAACCCCCAGCCAGAGAGGCAGAGGGCTACCAGCTTCAGTGCCAGTGAAGTTGGTATCCTGGTGGAGCGAGACCTGGCAGTATGATGCCCTCTTTGGAAGTTTGCGCGCCGACAATGAAGGACGGAAGAGGACCTGGATGGACATCGTGACTGCCATCAACGAGGAGAGGGTGGCAGTCCACGACATTCAACACGTCCAGAAGCGCTGGGAGGACTTCAGGTCCAGGAACCTCAACAAGGCCCGGCGCCTCGTGAAGGCAGCAGATGCAGAGGGGTGCCGGGTCCGCCTTACTAGCATCCAGATGAGGGTCCTGGAACGCATACACCCAGCGCTCCACTGCCAGGTCCTTGAGAGGCAGACCCATCTGGAGTCGCACGGTAATGCCTACTGCTTGGAGGCTGTGCATGTTGAGGTGTGGGAAGAGTGTGCAGGTTTTACATATGTCTGTGTAGGGCCATGTATGCATGTATATGTACAGGGAAATAAAACTGCAGCATGTGAGTCCTCTCATGTGTGAGAAACATCTATGGTTTGTGTGTTGGTAAGCATGCTTGGCAAATGCAGGCGTGGGTGCACACATTTTTGATTATCTGTATATGTACTGTGGCATGGTTGTGCTGTCACACATGGATGCTGCTTCCACCTGCATGTATCAGCACTATGTACATTTGCATGTGTGTGTATTTGACAAGTGTGCAACTGTGATACACCATAGATGCATGTGACACTGACATGTAGGAGGCTGATTGCCAGATGTGACATGGACGGGGATGTTATCACAGCAACAGGTGGTGGAGATGTGCAGATGTATGTATCCTGTTGTTTGTGTATAGATGCTGCTGCCTGGTGCAACAATCCTGTTGATGTGCCCATGTGTGCGAGCTGAAATGACATGTGTGTTGGGGAGTGTGATGCCATGTTTGAAGTTTGACACTGCCACTCATGTACAACTGTCATGTGTGTATCAGACCATTGAACAGTGCCCTGATGTCTGTGTTCTATCTCTCCCTGTCTGCAGTGTCAACTGATGAAGAGGGCGGAGACAGTGCTGTGGAGCAAAGCGGCAGGGATCGCACCGCTAGCCAGAGACGCAAGGCCCAGCTCCCCTCCCATGTTGTCATCTCGTCGGAGAGTGAGGAGTCTGGTGCCGCGTCCACGGCCGCAACTGCAGGGGGTACGTCCAAGAGGCAGAGGTCAGAGGTGGACTCCTCGGCAGCAGAAGGGGCAGCTGAAACCCCACAGGGTCCGATGGAGGAAGATGGCACAGAGTCATCCAGGTTGGTGGGGGGTTTGGTTGAGGAGGAGACCGTGGAAGGGACACACACAGGGGTCTGGAGGGGGGATTCCACTGGTGCTGGAGGTGCAGTCCAGGGGCAGGGACAGGAGGAAGCACAGGCCGCCGCGGAGGTGCCTGTGTGTAATCCTGTTCCCGATCCTGTGACTGCATCATCTGGCACCAGCAGGGATGCCTACGTCCAGACCCGTTTTCAGGGAGGGGATGAGCGCACAACAACTGGCCTTCCTCTCCCTGCGGACGTGGCAATCCAGGACCGGGTTGAGCCTGTCCTGGCTGGGATAGCGTTGCGTCAACGGGGCATGCGAGCAGACCTGCAGTGTTTTCGTGAAGACACTGCACGTCATCTTGGATGCCTCGTTGACCGTGTTGACCTACTAGGACGGGTCACCAGTGCTAGATTCCTCCATGTGCTGGACCTTCTCCGACCCCCTCCTCACCTGAACCCCCTATGCACCAGTCATCCTCTGTGCCATCTTCCGGCCCATGTATCACCTGGGTACCCTGTGGAGCTGCCTCTGACCCAGCAGCCAGGCTGGTGGAGGACACATTCCTGCCACAGTTAGGAGTCGGACGTCCAGCAGGGGTGGCCACCCCAACAACTGCAACCCAGCCGGAGGAGGACGTGCAGACAGCAAGAGGCAGGGAACAGGCACAGCAGCAGCAGGCTCAAGGTGGCGTGATGATGGCTCGGGGCCATCAACATCAGAGGGGCAGGCATCGGCCGGAGGGCAGCTGGACCCCGGAATAGGAGTGTCTTCCATGTGGCAGCGTTTGGGCCAGCACGGTTCACTATGGTCAGGGCGGATAACTCCATGAGCAGGGCGCTGAGGCGGGCCGAGTGCCTCGAGGCAATTCGCAGGGAGTTGGAGGTGGACATGGCATCATCCCTGCGAAACATCGGGGCCATGGAACAGGCCCGCCTCCAGGACATAGACCAGGAGATCGATGATGCCCTGGTCTGGGAAATCCAAAAGTGAGCCGTAGGACTTGCCCGCCGCCATTGTATATATTTTGTAGTTTTAGGTTTCCTTTATGTTTTTCATTCATTTGGGGCACTTGGACTATGCACCACCTTTTTGTATATAGTTCTTTATTAGGTAGTGGTTTTGTTAGGTTTCATTTAATTCGTTGGGCTCAGGGACCTTGGATTACTTCTTTGTACATAGTTGAACAGTGGATTTCTCTGTTATTATTTTTCTCACCATGGAGTAATGCATTTTACTATTGTCGTTTCCTTTGGATTTGATTTGGTGGCCGGAGACTTTGGACACATTTTCATTTGGATTTATTTGGATTCAGACTTCATAGTTTTTTTGTGTTTTGGACATGCTGCATTTCATCGTTTAAAAAAAAATGTTTATGTTTTCATTTGATTACATTCTTTTTGTGTTCAATATATTTTGGTTTATTACTTTGATGTGCGGTATTCTCTCATTGGTTTCATGCATGTCACAATGTAGGTTTTCACAATCACTGGCACCCATTGTGTGTGTGTGTGACAGACATGTGTTGATGTACATACTTGCCATTTGGGTTGTATCATGTAATGGGCATTTAATTGTGGAATGGATGGGATACTTGGTTGTGTCTTTCCACAGGGGTGGTGTGCGGTGGGATTTGGGAGCCATAAGGCCCATGATTATTGTGGATCATGATGAAGTGTTGGGGGGGACATGAGTCAGAGCCTGCTGGCAGGTCCCTGTCACTGCTGGGTTGGTGGGGGTGCAGGGAGACATGAGTCGGGGCCTGCTGGCAGGTGCCCCTCAATGCTAGGTGGGTGGGTGGGGGTGCAGGGGGACATGAGTCGGGGCCTGCTGGCATGTGCCCGTCAATGCTGGATGGGTGGGGTACAGGGGAACATGAGTCGGGCCTGCTGGCAGGTGCCCGTCACTGCTGGGTGGGTGGGGTGCAGGGGGACATGTGGGCTGGCTGGGGGCATGGGCTGGGTGGATGTGCTGCCTGTGGGGCATGGCCAGGGGTGCAGGGTAGTCCCCTGTGGTGTGGCTGCCTGCAGGGCCTGGGGAGGGGGGAGTGGGCACACCTGGGAGGTCCCACACTGCCAAATCGCATGTGAAACTTCTTGTACACCCCCAAGATACATGTACCCCGCTCACACAAGACCTATCGAGTGTGATACTCCCTGCGCACCCCCAGAAAAACACATACCCCGCTCGCCCAGCGAAATCGCGTGTGAAACTTCCCGCGCACCCCCAAGATACACGTACCCCACTCACACAAGACCTATCGTGTGTAGGACTCCCCGCACACCCCTCAGAATACACATGTGAAAATCCCAGCGCACCCCAGGATTACACGCATGCACCCCATCCACCCTGTACATTCCCCACAGGCAGCCCATTGCCCCAGTGCATGCCCCACTGGCTGCCCACACCACAGGGTGGAGTTTTACATGGGATTTCACTAGCGCGAGAGGGGTACGTGTATTATGAGGGGTGCGCGGGGAGTTTTACACGTGATTTCGCTGGCGCGAGTGGGGTACGCGTATTCTGAGGGGTGCGCGGGGAGTTTTACACGCATTTTCGTGGTTGGGGGCTGTATGCTGGTCCACTGGCCTTTGCGCCATGTACTGGATTTGTGCGCTGTTCATGGCACACAGGGTGGGGTTGGGGGGGTAACTGATGCTGCGCCACTCTGCGCCACGGCTGGTTTTGGATATTGGAATCCATGAATACGCTGTGCGCTGAAATGGGTTTTGGCGCAGCTGGCGCAGACTGTCGCACACGCACACTGTGCGCCAGCCACGTGCGCCACTTGTGCGCTGATTTCTATGAATTACCCTCTAAGTCCTTCCTTTTTTGATCCTCCTCATGCTAAGTCTTCTTCTACTGCTGCCTGGTTAAAACAGCTGGTAAGTTTTTTCAAATGTGGCAACTGCAATCAGTACCAATACGCCTATCAGAATTGCAATTAATTTCTTGACAATATTGGGACCAAAATAATAATCAAAGATTTCATTAATTGCAAGACTAAATGTGTTGTTTATGCCCTGATAGGTGTCTGCGATAAGCTGTACATTGGGGGCACTATTAGACAGCTACTAATATGCATTAGGGAACATCTCCCCAGTCTGAATGAAACAGATTCAAACTCACCTTTGGCGATTCATTGGCAAAGAGAACATCAATTGGCTAATAAAACTGATATTCGATTCATAGGCCTGATTAAAACCAAAAGTGGAAAATGTGGTGACAACCTCCTGTTGAAACTGAGACAACTTGAATCTAAGCTCATTTGTCTTTTACCATGTACCAGCATTTGCCAAAATATAGACCATGAAATGCATCTTTTTCTATAAATATGATGATATTGTTTCTCTATTATAGTTGGCAATAACAATAATCAATGTGTCAATCTTGTATCTGTATATAGATTTGGTTAACCATACACATGAAGCCTTTACAAACCTGGATTGCACTCAAGTAACAATGATCTATTGTATATGAGCATTGTGCTGCTTACTCTTACCAGATGAAATACCAATTTTGCTATTGTGTCCAGTCGGAGCACCTCATCTGGCTTTATATCTAGACAAATGTGACAGTTGATTTCTTGTCTTTCATTGAACTCTTTTTGACAAATTATTTCTCAGGTTGTATTCACATGTCCATTGGAAATTATTTTGCACTTTAGTATGTTTATCTTTCATTAGTTTCTGGTATACTATACCATTCAATTGATCCTCCTTCTTAGTTTAAGGCTAATTACAGACTCGCACTATTTTATAGAGATAGCTATCACATGCATAAAGCAACTATTTGTCCACTAACAATTTGTTTACAAACAAGCGTCACATTTATTATTGAACGCATGATGTCATGTGCACAATGCACGTGTGACGTCATGATGCCGTGACGGTGCATTTTAACTAAGCACATCCAAAACAAGTTAACCAGGTAGCCTTGGCGTTCACTTCGTTCTGAGATGGGGATTGGGCCCCTTTACTTTGGTTTGTGAGAAGCGTGTATTCCAAGGTAAATCAGATCTACCATTTTATTGACAATATTTACCACACCCCCAGATAATTTGTGGGTACATACCTTACAGATGTATTTCCATTGGCCCTGTTTTCCAGATAAACGAGTGACTGGGAGTTTGTTGACTTTGTTCACACATATCAGTACAACCATTTGTGGATAAACATTACGGTGCGTTTCCTGTCATGTGGCTAATTGGTATCACAGACAGTCGCATGTTATGGTGCGAGCACTACCATTTACTATAATCAAATTACATTTATATTTTTCAAGGTGGTTACCCAATATGTGCTAATGAGCATTACTGCTTTAGATGCTAAGGCGCTAACCATAGTTGCCTATATTGACATCTGTTCAAGAATTACCTTTGATTTGGACATGTTTCAAACCTAGCAAGATGGTATGCCTCATTCTTTTATCACCATTCACAATGTCCAATTACTTGGCTTGAAGATCTTACGCCTCACCAATCTTTATCACTAATTACTACTGGTTACACACCCAGTGCTCAAACGGTCATCGCCAAACGGGTATTTATGCTTTTTAAGTTATACTGTTCATGCCTTTCAGCTAGATCAAATCACTCCTCTTTCAGACTATTCCTGCCCATGAGGTGTTTCTTTTTGGACAATTTGGTTTCTTTTATAAGATCATGGCATTTATCATTTATCATTTATCATTATTTTTGCATTTTCTGTCTTTTTCCCATTTCTTTTGATAACTAATACTATCAAATCAATCCCTGCATCATGGTATGAAATTTATTTAATTTTCAATGTGATGTCATATTTATTCATTTTCTATACTGCATTTATGTTATGAATTACCTGACAATGTTTCTTTTGAATATTTTCAATACATTTTTTGTTGATATTACATGATTGTTGTTACTGTAATGTCCATACCTAATGTTTGATATGGTTTTGACTATTATACAGCCTTGATAACGACCCGGAGGGTTGAAACACATGTCGGCTGTTCCTATTCCAGTGCATTTTGGACTGATAAAATTATAAAGATTATATCTGTTATATTATATCACTTAATGTGAGATTTTTTCAATTTATCATTGACCAACAACAACAAAAACTCTCAGGATTTGCAC
Source organism: Ambystoma mexicanum (assembly GCF_040938575.1). Classification (NCBI taxonomy): domain Eukaryota; kingdom Metazoa; phylum Chordata; class Amphibia; order Caudata; family Ambystomatidae; genus Ambystoma; species Ambystoma mexicanum. The sequence goes on from NC_090941.1 coordinate 387,420,955, forward strand.
GTTGGATCTACCTTCCATTTTTTGCTATTCCTCTCTATTATGACTTTGCATCCTGTATGCCCTTTGCAGCTTCAGTGGAAGACTACATTAGATTTTTTTTTACTTGAGGACTGAAGGTTTCCATAAACCGCACTGTATCGTTGGCTTCTTTTACTTCTACAATTTAAAAGAGGCAAACATTGTTTCTTCTATTCGGGTCTTCTATGTCCGTGGTTAGCATTTCTAGTGTGGAAACTCTGTATTGCAGGTGTTGTAGCCCATCAACTATGTCCTCTATTACTTCTAATATTTCTTCAGCCTCATTGACTCAGTCCGGGATTTCATTGATGTCCCCTTTCTTTCTCTCATTTACCATCAACAGACATTATTGTCATTTTAAAGATCACATCTCTTGGAGAGAGCAGTTTTGTGTAGGTACCAACATTTTATTGGTCCATGTTGACTCCTGGTTGCAATAATGTGGACTGAGTATCAGTGAATAGTTCTTTCCCTTGAAACAGCTATTTTTTTATGTGTTGCCTATTTGCCATTTTGCCACAATACGCCAACCGGTTTTCCCTTTATCTTTATATGTGCAAGCGGTAGGGTATTGCAAGCAGAGAGAGGTAGTGATATTGATTGGTTACATAGGAGTCACCATCTACACCAGCGTTGTTAAACAACATTTGGAAAGATATCTGATTCCAAGATGGCCAACAGTTTACTTCAAAATTACTTTAATCTGTTTTGCTGTAGTCCTCTTTGTTTGTCATTGGATCCCTGTGATTAATTTGTATTTACTGTTAATTTACTTTCCTTTGATTTTCATCCCTCATTTTCTTCATTACACTTTCTCCACCTCTTCTACCCCTCTCCTCCTCCTTTCCCTTCGCTTTGGTGAGAGCTTACAGTGTGGTCCGCTGCTTTCCACCATCCTCATGGGTGTCACTCCCTCCCAAACACCAGTGCACTCACTCTGTCTCTCCCAGTGGCACTCATCCATTGCAATTGGTGCTCCCGATGGGCACTGCTTTCAGCTCATCACCAGCTTTCCAGTACTCTTCTCCCCACAATCAGATCATGCAGGGTTAATCTTGCATTTGTTGTGCCTCACGGTGGTGATCCCACTCTGTCTTTCTCGCTGCTAAACAGCCTTGAAGTTATCCTAGTAAGATAAATGGCATTCAGCCTTCATAGGGAGGTAAATTAAAGTGAAGAAAGTTGCGTATGTGTAATTATATCCATGGATGAGAGTGATTATGGTGCTGTTTAGTCGTTGTTCCCTTCCAGTGCAATCATCTTAATTAGCTGCCAGTCACTCCCCCACTACTCTCCAGCTTTAATGCCCAAGAATCCAAGAGGATTGACATCCAATACCTTTAACAGTGTCTGAATAGAGAAGCTGGGCGTTAACCTGTTCTTGGGAGAAATATGTCAAAAGCACTTGACCAAATGTACCTTCCTTGAAGATTTGACAGTTGGACCTTACTACAGATCGATGTTCTAAACAATATGGTCAATCTGTGAGGTTGTGCCTGTCTTTTGTGGAAACTCATCTGCATCTGACCATTTTTACCGAATGGGCATCCAATCCCCCTGAGGTGTACAGGAGAAATAGGGCCATGAGAGACAGCTATGCAAAGGTTTGCAGTAGCCAGAAGTCACATGCATGCACTTGGTGCTTGATGACCATTTTGACAATACTCAAAGCCAGCATGATCTCCTGTTAATGCAATCACCCATTGTTTAGCATATCATTGTTCCTGTGTTGAGATGCAAGTGCAACGTCCCAGTCAGGCAAAGCGATTTAGATTTAGAGTGCTTCCTGTTCTTGTTCAGTATGGCAGAATGCGCATATATCCATTTGTACTTAGCTTTGACACATATTAGAAACACCATATAGCCATACAGAAAGAGCAACAATGTATTCACATTGCGGTTGCAGAGGTTTAAGAGAGAGTGATGTATTTTGCATTTAGCGATAGTGTATGGTGTTATGTTTTAAGGGATGTGGGAGTAGGTAGCAGGCATAGGTAGGAGTATGAGATGGAATCAGAGAGGTGTTGCGCTAAAGGCGCGGTCTGGGGGATAAATTAGCAGGAGTTCTGTCATGTTGGATTTTAAGGAACATTGCAGGATGTGTTTGTGAAAGGATGGTAAACATGCCTAACATGGAGTTGCAGCTTTGTCAAGTTGATCCTAAGACAAGACCCCCTTCCTACCCCTCAGAAAAAAAGTTATGCTGTCAAGGTCACATGCAGCCACGCTCTGTCAATAACAGTTAATTGAGTCCAGCAGCAGAGCTCAGAGGAGCGAGGAAAGGAATGTTGGGCCCAGGGAGGAAGGGTAGTGATGAACCTTTTGAAGGTTGAATTCATATGATCAGGGCATGGGGCTCTGTGATGCCAAGAGGCCTGGTGAAGATTTAGAGCTTTACTGCCCTCACACGAAGAGCAGTCATCCTATTTGAACGGCAGGCGCTGCACTCTAGGGAACAATAAAGATGCAAAATTCAAACATGTTAGTGGTGCCATGATCACATAATTCATGGGCACCTTGGTTCCCAGAGAGATAAGGGAGGAGACGTGCTCTGGCTGTACTATGATTTGGGACAGGAGGAGCATAGGTGATGCCAACACATGTATCTACAAGCACATGGAGCTGTTTGTGGATGCCAAAGAGTCTGGTATAATTAGGAGGCCCATTGTATTATCAAAGGAGAGTTGACCTTGCTAGTCACACTTGGTTCGGGATCCGATAGATGGGTGCACATCACGTGATGGTCAAGAATATTTCACGTGTTAGAGGAATCTATTATGGTAACAATGTACCTGGTAGTTAATCCGCTCTTAAGTTTTATAGTGACAATGTAGTAGGTCACATGTTTAGGGGAATGTGTTTTAGATAATGTGTAAACAATAAGGTAAAGGACTATGGGGAATAATTGGAATTATGCTGTCAAGGTCACATGCAGCCACGCTCTGTCAATAACAGTTAATTGAGTCCAGCAGCAGAGCTCAGAGGAGCGAGGAAAGGAATGTTGGGCCCAGGGAGGAAGGGTAGTGATGAACCTTTTGAAGGTTGAATTCATATGATCAGGGCATGGGGCTCTGTGATGCCAAGAGGCCTGGTGAAGATTTAGAGCTTTACTGCCCTCACACGAAGAGCAGTCATCCTATTTGAACGGCAGGCGCTGCACTCTAGGGAACAATAAAGATGCAAAATTCAAACATGTTAGTGGTGCCATGATCACATAATTCATGGGCACCTTGGTTCCCAGAGAGATAAGGGAGGAGACGTGCTCTGGCTGTACTATGATTTGGGACAGGAGGAGCATAGGTGATGCCAACACATGTATCTACAAGCACATGGAGCTGTTTGTGGATGCCAAAGAGTCTGGTATAATTAGGAGGCCCATTGTATTATCAAAGGAGAGTTGACCTTGCTAGTCACACTTGGTTCGGGATCCGATAGATGGGTGCACATCACGTGATGGTCAAAAATATTTCACGTGTTAGAGGAATCTATTATGGTAACAATGTACCTGGTAGTTAATCCGCTCTTAAGTTTTATAGTGACAATGTAGTAGGTCACATGTTTAGGGGAATGTGTTTTAGATAATGTGTAAACAATAAGGTAAAGGACTATAGGGAATAATTGGAATTGTGTATAGGTGTTAGCCAATGGGGAGTGGAGGATCGTGCTGTATTCTTTGCATAGTTTTGTTAATTGATGGTTTTCTGCTACAAAAGATTTACATTATTTGAGTGGGGTGAGCTCCATGTTAGTTTGGTTCGACGTGACCTTCTGATACTTTTGCATTTAATAAAAGGTTGTTTCCCTTTCAAATATTGCATAAATTATGTGTCCTATTTAGGATTCTTTTTATCGTTCCGGGCGTGGGTCATTCAACCTACATCTGCAAAATAGCAATACTTCTGTTGTGCTGATATTCTGTTTTTGATATGTAGGACTCCTCTGTGACCATGAAGAAACCGAAATTCCTTTGAGGTGCCACTGAATCCTATTCACTGCATGGTTTAATGAATAATGGCATTTGAATTCCTGACCCTTGGGACTTTTCATCATTTGACACTCCCTTTCCATAAACATATCTATTATAAGTAGGAGGACTCACAACGCATAAACATTTGTTTATTTCAATTGCAAACAGACCCAAGGAAGGAACATTATCGGATCAGGGAAATCTTCCTCTGTACTTACTCCACCTTGCATTCTATGTCGACAGGGCTGCAACCGTGTAGGAAGCACGTTGGAACCATAAAGCTGGTGCATAGTTCTATGTTTGTAGACAGGGTTACCTATTTTTGATAAGAGAACATTGTGAAGCCCAGTGAACAAATAAAATACGACCCAAGAATAAACAATACAATTTTCCAAATATATATTTAGTTGATGTCATTTATTTTGACACATTCTCCAATTAAACTAAATGACTGATGAGCAGTGAATGGAACTAAGAAAGAAAAATCATTTCTATACTATAACTGATTCAGTCTGGTATGTTGCTCTTCCCAATTCTCATCAGCTGATGCTTGGATGGTTTTGAATTAAATGTTTTATCTCCTTCGCTCCATATGCATCTCATTATTATCGTTATTGGGCCTTTTCTTATTTTGCTCTGCGTTGTTATTATTAGATTGTGTTCACTTGACTGCATTTTATGTAGAAGCATGTAATCATTTTAGGAATAGAATATTTGGAATCTCCCTTACATACCACATGCAGGAAATTGGTTGCAGTAATGTGTATTCTGTGCAGTAGTTTATGCAAACGTGTGCAACCTTTCCAAGGTGGCTGAAGCCGAGATTAAATTGAAAAGTTATTCTAGCTGGCATTTAAAGTAGAATAATGCAGATAGATCAACTTTTTTTTTCTCCATTTGTCAGCATGGTTATAATAATCATCTTTATCCGAAAGAATAAAGATTAGGACGTGCATTGTTTTGTTTCATTGATAAAATGTAAGAACATTGACATGTAGCAGTTTTTTAATGGTTAAGATTGTTTAACACGATTTTAATTTAATTTGGGCTTTATGTTGATGTATTAGTCTGCCCTTAAATAGCATCCACCTATCAGGAGTATTAGTTTTGCTAGGAAATGAACTTATAAACTTATAAAAACACAAAACTGCCTTTGAGATGTATGATTGTTCACTGATTCGCCAAGACCATAGCAGATTGGTTCATATATACTTGTGTACCTTCACTTATGAAGATTTTAAGGGACCTTGATTATGTCTGAAATGCTTGCACAGCCCATGATCGCATGTGACTTCACTGTCCTTCAAAAACAAGATGAACATATCTCTGAATACGGAAACTCTGAAAAAAATCCCCAGTGAAAGACATGCCTGGGTCATTCTTTATTGTAAACATGTACGAATGAATATGAAGCTGGTATGGATGTCCACTTATACATGTCTAGGCGGTTATGATGTTTTAAGGTTTTTAAAACGTGTTCATGCACAATGCGCATATTTAAAGCATGTCAGAAATTATACAACAAATACGCAGGCTATCCATGCCTAGAAGTGTACATCTAATCAAATCTTCTTTTAAACCATTGTTTTTATTCCAAGTCATGCAAAAGGCAAACATAATTAACATAAAATTCAGAAATATGCATCTTTCATTGAAATACCTCTTCATTTGGAGAATTACTGTCAGTCTTGGAGCAACAGAACGATTCTTAGGCTGGCTGATGAATAGTTGTTTGCCCTATGAATTCCCGAGTCCCCATAGTGGGATTGTTCACGCTCTGTGCACATTTTGGGATAGAACGGAGTGATCTACTTTGGCCATCATTCTTATCACTATTGTGGTATCTGTGCAAAAAGACCAAAGAAAAAGCCAGATTTGTTTTTCTTTTTTCCAATGTGTCCTTATATATATAGGAGGGGGAGAGCCCCGCAACCCCCCATATTACGCCTATACATTTATTTATGAACCCCCGCCCCCACATATATGTATGTGGACAAATGGGGCCAAGCTTTTGGGCTTCAGTCTTTTTGCCCTCTGTCTTTTTGGGTTTTCCCTATTGTTTCTGCAAGAAGGAGCACAAGAGATCTCACAATCACTCTATCAGACTCTTCAATGTTTAACTTCTCAGTTACCAGGCACAGTAGGAACTTATTAGGGCATTACTGCATGTGTGTAATGAACGTCGAAGAAACACGGTATCCACCACTGTTTCCAGGACATTCCTCACACACATGCAGCAATTCCAAGGTAAAGTTACAAAAGTGGACTTCCATTGCAAAAATGGCTGCTGCTGTCACATTTCACTCCTCTTTTTCTAGAGCAGGAAAAAAAAGTATAATCATTCAAAACATAAACATTTTGTAAATATGGTCCTGACCATTATCAGATCGTGGACGTATTTATTTTAGAGGATCATGAGCCTGATTGCTCTCAGATCTTCCGTTATGGCATTGAAGCCTTTTACAGTTGTATTTATGGTCTGAAATAGTTCACATTGGGTTACTTGTGACCATTTTGCATTGGTATTTGCCTGCAACCTGGCAGTAAAGAGGGATGTGAAGAACATTTATTTTCTACTGAACAATGTATGCTTGTCTAGTATGTTGTCATGTTTGCCCATTTATAGTTCTTCCTTTTCATGCATTTAAGGGAGACCTATTGGTGTGCATTCATCCATGCGAAATCACCAATCCGCACCTCACTATGGGGTACTACTTGGGACAGTGCACTTATTACCACTAAAAAGCCCAAGCCTCCCCAAGACGGCGGGAGCTGCATATACATTGTGGAACCACAGGCTCAATAGCGGGCCATTAATATCACTGTGCCTACTTTATTTCCAGGCACATCGAAAATGCATTTGCACCCTTTGTTTTCTCCTACTTTCACCGTGCCCATATTCATTATGCATAGGGTGGCATTCCTCAAGGGTTCTATGTGTAGTGGGCCTGCTTCATCTTTTACCCACGTTAGCACTTTAGTGAATTTAATCCACTCTGTGAGGCATTCCTTATTTATATTTTGTACAACCACTAGTGATTGCTCTTCAAGCAACTGTGCTTTGTAGCTGCTCAGCCCTTCGGCCCAGCCTTCCGAGGCAAATGCCTGTACTTTTATTTGTAGCTGGCCTCTTTCCCAACATCCAGGAATTTCTAATCCCCGTTTATCAGTACATTGTAAAAATGACGGTTTTCTGATATTATTTCTCTGTTCTCGGACCTGACAATATGTAACTGATTCATAGTCTGAAACCCTCAAAATGCAAAGGCGACATATGTCCTGCACCCATTATCAAAGACTGTGCTGACATACTAACCCCTATCATCACAGCTCTCATAAACACCTCCTTTGTTCAAAGCACTGTTCCAGCCAGCCTCAAAGAAGCCTGGGTACACCCTCTCCTGAAAGAAAACCATCCATTGACCCTGCCATACTCACCAACTACAGGCCAATCAGCACCAGCCCTTTCCGCCTAAAAAGTCTGGACTGAGCTGCTAATCTACAAGTTCAGCAGTTCCTGGAGGACAATCACATGCTAGGGATACGTCAATCTGATTCTGCCCAAGGCACATCACAGAATCTGCCCTGCTTGATCTAAAAAATCAATTAGATGAGATCAGGGACAAAGGCAAGTTGGCACTACTCCTCCTCCTAGACTTATCTGTGGCTTTCGACCTGGTCAATGCCTGGATAGCATCTTTCCCCAAAGGAAGAGTGATGAGAGTATTCTCAGAGATCGCAATGCCTCTCCCTCTCCCATTACCTGCGGTGCACCACAAGGAACCTGCATCACCCCTACGCTGTAAAATATTTTTACCAGGCCTCTATTCAACATTTTAGATTTGCTCGGCATAGCTTGCGCTAACTATGCCGATGACACACAAATCTTGATCACCATCTCAGGCAACTACATAGAAGACTCCAACACCATTAACACAATCTATTCCTCAATTCAAACCTGGATGGCAGCCAATCACCTCTGACAAGACATAAATAATGATTGTTGGCCCGCCAAGCACCCTAAAGTCCCTCAACAATTAATATTCCGCCTTCACAATCGACAACTGATCGATTCCTGGCTCTAACACCATAAATACCCTAGGGGTCTACTTAGACGCACCACTCACCATGACCAGACAAGTAAGTGTCATTGCCTCCTCTGCAGCCTATGCTACTAATGTCCTTAATGCAGTCAGACCATTCCTTTCTAAAATCAACTGCCTAACCATTGCACGTGCAATCATCTGATCAGAGATGTATTATTGCAACGTTATATTCAAAGGCACCTCTTCCAGAAACATACTCAAACTTCATGGAATCCAGAATAATGCCTTTCAAGCAGCCCTGAACATCCCTAAAAGAGATCACATCTCGAGAGCTAGAAGAGATGCACACTGGCTCCCCATCGAGGAGTGGATCATTTTCAAAACACTCTCCATCACACACAAGTGCCTATCCAACACAGCACCACCTTATCTCTCCAGAAGAATTGTCAAAGCTACTCTTCTAGACCCACTGGGACCCATTACACAGATAGACATTGTGCCCAAAGTGAAAAGATCCAAAGCCGGAGGCTCCAGCTTCCCTTACCTTGCTGCCAAGCTCTGGAACGACCTCCAAACCTTCTTGAGGGCAGAGAAATCCCACTGGATCTTCTGTAAAGCATTAAAAACTCAGCTTGTTACTTAAACCTGAATAGGAATTTTTCTGTCCCACACCCCAACTGCCTGCTCTGTAGGGTAGTTGTATACCTATGTATGATTCTGTATGCTTTCTATGATAACTGCTGTTTGGTCAGCCCTTGCCACCTTGTACTTGTATGCAACTATGCCTGTTTCACACTAGCTTGACTAGTAATTCGTACCTGTAACAACACCTCTATGCCTAGTGGTTGTATGTGCGCTTTACAATTTAAATAAATAAATACAATAAATACACATATTAGTTCATTTTGTGATTCAGCATTGCTCAATATGGTCATTTCTTTACTAAAAGTGTCCTGACATGGAGAATCCTTCTTGGTTACCCAAGAAGCACTTGGAAGCACTTCTGCTTTGAAATTGGCCTCTGGTTATTAGGTAGTGTGCTAATTGCACAGGTATATCAATGGCTATGAATATTCTGGAGGCACTCATGGCATAGGGAATGAAAGAACACACAAAACAGCTCTCAGCAGATGTCTCTCTCGGCTCATATGTCTATACCACATATTGCTTGAGACATAAGCAATATTATCAAAATGTTGTCACATAAAGCGTTCATCATTAATCCCATTTCTTTTTTCCCTCCTCCTTGGAGGGCTTTCTTCAGAATCTTTCCCAAGGGTCGTGTCACTTGGTATTGCTCCATGCATTACACCAGTGTTAACATCATAGAGAATATGGAAGTTTGGTCCTGCCTTGCTATACGTGCTATAGCGCTGTACTGTGAAACAGTAAATAACATACAAACACACAAAGGAGGAAAATGCTGCCCCCTTCTCCAAAATAGATAGCCAGGTAAATTTCCAAAACAGGGCGTGTTTAGAAATGAAACGGCCACCATATTCTTTTCCCTCATTGCGAGAGATATCCGCAGCTATAGCTGAGGCTATCAGAAAATGAAAAGCAGGAAAAAAGTGGTTGGAGGGGGTCTAGGGACTGAGTTTGCAACATAAAGCTTTCTGTAGCCTCAGCTGTTGCCGCGAATAGCCGACATTTGAAATGAAACAATATCATGAAAACAGCATATGTTATGGGGTAATGGGTGAGGGCACTTTAGTTCCAGGGACGTTAAGGTGAGAACTAACTTAACTCACTTCACATCATCGAAGAAGCAGCCACGTACCGAGTGTGCATCCCACCCAGCCTACATCCAGAAGATTGCCTGCAGTATTCAGAATGCAGGCGTCGCCCCCAATGAGGACACAGCATCAGCCTTTCCATCCAGCACGAAGCTCTGGCTCCACATGGTGGCCGCAAATTAGTTTGCAATGAATGGGATCGGCTCAGCACTATTCCCGCTTCCACTGGCAGCACATTGGATGCTGGCAGCTTTTATTCCAGCCTATGGAGGGGAGCCAACAGACAAAGCCAGTCCTCCATAAAGAATTCTGACAAAGGATGCCCTCCCCTGTTTGGGCCAGTCCGGGTGTGTATAGCACAGCAGACTTTAGTTCTCACCCGTTCTGCGCAGCTCTGTAAACTAAAACTTCAAAATTCATAAACTGCAGTACTCTCACTCACACAATCGGTGCCCAGACAAACAAATTGGCATCTACACTATGGCATACGAAGGCAAGGAGCCTACTATCTCTGCTCCACACGTACTGCACATTTTCTGAACTCTGCTACAATACCATCACAGACTCTTTTTAAGTGCTGTGTTACCTGCAAACATTACTTCGCATGGCCCACACACCTGACTGAGCCACACCCACGCTGGTGCAGCCAGGCTGATGTGCATGCATGTATGACATTTTCTATTTATTTCTGCCTTTGCCACAATGGTAATGCTATAATGAATGACTATCACAAACAGCCTTCTATACCTACCAACTCGTACTATGGTACTCATATCATTGTCTGCATGCCCAATGAAGCCCACCGTATAATGAGGTGAGGTTTTGCCAGCCTGCATACACACAAACATATTATGCCTCATATTCTTATCTGCATGCCTGATGTGGCCCCTGTAATATGAGGTTTGGCTTTGCCAGTCTGCTTACACATACCTATTATGTCTCATATTCTTGTCTGCATGCCTGATGTAGCCCCCCGTAACATGAGGTGAGGCTTTGCCTGTCTGTTTACACACACTAATGCATTCTGTAACCCCTATTCATGTTCTTGCACTTCACTAATGTAATTTCTGTAACTAGCGCTCAGATGCCTGAAGGTTCGGTGTGCTGAAATACATTCAAGATAAATAAATACATAAATAAACCCCTGAATTTCAGTTAAAGGCAACTTAATTTCTCACCCCCTGTTGCACAGCCTATGACCACAATGATGGCATTGCAGATAACATCACTGTCAACATCACAAATTGCTTTACAATGATAAGTGGTATTAAGCAGGTTTTTTAGCCATGGTCAGTATGATGGCCACATACATTTGGATGCATTAATGGGCACTAATCATGCCTTCAGTCGTGGACACTAGCCACAACCTTTACCCATGTTCACTGTATATTTTAAAACACTAGCAGTCTACAATCCATAGACTCTGTCCATCACCAGTGTCTACAGCCTTCAGCCATGTCCACTAAATATTATATATACTAAGCAGCCACTATCCAGGGGTTATGTTGTGTTAAGTTCTCACCTTAGCATCCCTGCAACTAAAGTTCTTTCCTTGAATAACAATATACACAAATATTACATTTTTGTACAAACTTTGTTTCATGCTAATTTATATGAAATGTGCACAGTTGTTCATGCAACATTAACCAGCAAACCAAGACATATAACCTATCTATGACTTCAATTTTACAAATAAAAATATGAAGACATGCCAACTTTGTACAATTATTTTAAGTGTAAATATTTTTAAAGTCTAGTTATGTATCCACAGGTATAACCAGGTTAAGGGATCTAACACCCAAATCTTTCCTTAATAGTCATAATACCACATGTTGATTCAGGTTAGTTCTGCTTAAGTATACATTTTTCCTTGAAGATCAATCAGTATTTAAGTTTTCCTGTTGTCCTTTGCTTTAACATTTCTTCTAGTAAAAAATGGTTAGTTATTTTCCAAGTGAATGTCAACTTTATTTGGATTCTATGGAATGTAACTGGTATTAAAAGAAATGTTCCTTGGCAGAAAAAAATAGGTCAAGGGACAAAGTTCACGTGTATCATTATAAACAGAATTCTTAAAAAAAGAAGAACACTGGAGTAACTGGACCAAGTGGATCGAAGAAAACTCCTATTCTTTGGGGTCCAGATATGTGAATCTTGTTTAGGCTCCATACCTCAGGGTCAATACTTGATCCCTCCCTGTAGTTCTTAGGTAAGCAATCAAAAAAAGCCGACCGGGTTCAGTGGATAAGGGTTATTTGAACCACTTTCAACAGGGCTAGCACAGACCGACACTTAGTGGTTTGTGGTCTTATTTCTTCTATGTTGAAACAAATCTAGGTTGTCAATAGGAGGCCCACCCCTTTGTAGATGGATTGTCCCATGTATAATTGTCCTAGATCGACACACGCATGGGTGTAGATATTTTTCTTTCCCAATGTTGTGCTTTCAGAAGTGCATTCCTGTAAACCTTTGGTATTCCCAGGTACACCTTTATTCCAAGCAGAAAACACTGCGGCCATCCGATGGCATGGCTGCAGTAACCACAATGTTTTCTGCTTGGAATAAAGGTCGATCTCTACAACACTACTATTAAAGAGGTGATCAACACAATTGCCCCATTAGAGAACAGAAAAGCTAAAAAAAACTCTTTCACAGCAACTCATGGTTCAACCAAGACTTACTCGCCCTAAAAGTACTCAAAAGACACACTCTTAACAAGTGGCAATTCTGCCCCTCTGCTCCCACACAGAACTCCTACCTAGCTATTGCTAAAAAATATCAAAATTCCATATCATTTTTTATTTGGTTTTTAAATGAGTATTGTTATTTAATACTTCTAATTGCACAGAAACTTGTTTGCTGTGTGGAATCCCTTTTTTCTATTAAATATTAAATTGAAGGTCACTGTTAAATATGCTAATTAGCTATACATGTAATTAAAATACTTCTTTTCAAATCTGTGTGCATCTTTTGTTTGGCTACCTAGGCACATAAGAAGTTAAAAACAAGTTTGCTTAATCTACTCTTTACATATCAATTGATAGATTGTATTTTCAAAAAAAGTCCACAGTGTAATGACAGAACAAATTCCTGGACTTTTGTGGAAACTATTGCACTTGAAATAGAAGTAATTTACAGAATCCACCAACTAGTACTTCAAGTAGACTGTTTTCTTTTTTAATTTGACTGCAATACTTCTTGTAAAGTTTGTGTGGGTCCTTATTTTAACCACCTACACACAAAAGAAGTAAAAGATAGCTAAATCCTCCCATTAAATTCTGATTAAAGGGCAGACGTCATTTATTTTGAAAACTTTTCTTTTTTTTTGCATCTCCTGCCTACTATTTACAGGTTTTGGATGTAAACAATTATGAGCACTCAAAAGAATGCACATGAAACCACTTATGTAACCCTGTACTGATAATGTACACTTGAACATATTACAATATACAGTGTTTTACGCAATGAAAAAGAAGTAGAAGATTGCAGAATGAAGTTTGTTTGTGTAATTTATATAATCTTTACATTCTTATAAATACATTTAAGTTTCCGATATTTCATATTACAACATGCTAACATAACACATTTATTACCCTATTCTCCCATTTCAATCATCCATTTTGCAGGTTTAAATTCACAAAGAATATAAAACATATTCTAAAACTTTGCTTCTAGACACATTAACTAAGCATTCTTTAAGCCCTCTGGCAATCTAGCTTGAGGTGTTTCTATGGATTCATTGCAGACAATACAATCTACTTCTTTACGCACTATGTTGTGAAATGTCCATAGTGAATGGATGCTCCCTCATGATAAATTATTGCACATGTTTTAAATATTTTCTAACTAATAGAAAGTTGACTATTTACAAAATTCATTACGAATGTGTTCATTATCCTACCATCTACACTATAGGCCCGATTCATAGAATTCTGTGCAGAAAAGGTGGAAGGGCTGCACGCCGAGAAGGAGTGTGTGCCAGCCATGGCAGAGAGAATCAATTGCGTGGCACACCTATTCATGGATTTACCGAGGCATCAGTAGCCGTGGCACAAAGAACACCAACCTGTGCCAGTAAGCCCCCAACATGCTCCCACATGCAGTGAAAAGCAAGTGAAATGCCTAACACAGCCAAAGCCCCTGCACCATCCCTGGACCAGCATACAGCCCCTTCAGTGAAATCGCGTGAAAACTCTGCGTGTGCCCCGGACACACCCCAGCCATATTGCGTGAAAAATCATTGCGTACCCCGGAAACACCCAAGCCAAATCGCATGAAAACTCATCGCATACCCCGCCTGCACCGCAGCCAAATCGCATGAAAACTCATTGCGTACCCCGGATTCACCCCAGCCAAATTGCGTGAAAACTCATTGCATACCCTGCCCGCACCCCAGCTAAATCGTATGAAAACTCATCGCCTACCCCGGACACATCCCTGACAAATACCATGAAAAGTCAGCGCATACCCCGGACGTACCCTAATTGCTCCAAAACAACCGATACCCGCACACATCCACTGGGAGCAGACTCTTCCAGGGACACTGACAACCCAGCCCCCATCACCCCAGCCTGCATGCATGCCCCTCCACATGGGATAACCCCAGCCCCCATCACCCGGGACACCAACCTGCAGGCAGCCCTCATCACATGGGACACCCTAGCCCCCATCATCCGTCACCCATGATTCGACCTTGCAGGTAGTCCCCTCAACAGGGGACACCGCCACCCCAGCCCCCATGACCCATGATGCCAGCCTGCATGCAGCCCCATCCACATAGGACACCCCAGCCCCCATACCCCATGATGCCACTCTGCAGGCACCCCTCTCCACATGGGACACCCCTAGCCCCCATTACACATGACGCCACCCTGCAGGCACCCCTCTCCACATGGGACACCCCAACCCCCATCACCCGTCACCTGTGATGCAACCCTGCAGGCAGCCCCCTCCACAGGGGACACCCTGGTCCCTGTCACGCCACCCTCCAGGCAGCCCCCTCCACATGGGACACCCCTGCCCCAGCCCCCACCCCCCGTGATGCCACCCTGCAGGCAGCCCCCTCCACATGGGACACCCAGCCCCCATCACCCATGACACCAACCTGAAGGCAGCCCTCTCCACATGGGACACCCCATCACCTGTGACACCACCCTGCAGGCAGCCCCCTCCACATGGGACACCCTGGTCGCTGTCACCTCTCATGCCACCCTCCAGGCAGCCCCCTCCACATGGGACACCCCCACCCCAGCCTCCAGCAGACGTAATGCCACCCTGCAGGCAGCCCCCTCCACATGGGAAACCACAGCCCCCATCACCCATGACACCACCCTGCAGGCAGCCCTCTCCACCTGGGACACCCCATCACCTGTGACACCACCCTGCAAGCAGCCCCCACCACATGGGACACCCCAGCCCCATCACCCGTCACCCGTGATGCCACCCTGAAGGCAGCCCCCATCAAATGGGACATACCAGCCCCCATTACCCATCACTCGTGATGCCACCATGCAAGCAGCCCCCTCCATATGGGACAACCCAACCCGTCACCTGTGATGCCACCCTGCAGGCAGCCCCCTCCACACGGGACACCACGACCCAAGCACCCATCACCCGTGATGCCACCTTGCAGGCAGCCCCTCCACATAGGACACCACAGCCCCTGTCACCTGTGACACCACCCTGCAGGCAGCCCCCTCCAGACCGGACATCACCTGCATGCTGGATGCTAACATGGTGACACATGTTAACGCCATTGATGGTGCGTCAAGCACCTTGACTGCCGTGTAGTGACACCACCCTGAACCTCCTGGTCAAAATATATCCTGCAAACAGAAACAAAAGCATACACCTGGGTCACATCCTTGAGTGTGCCAGCTGCTCAAACACAATTGCTGTCTGCAACCATGTCCCAAGGAACACATCACACAAGTGAATGGTAAAGTGAGGCCCTGCAGCCCATGTGACAAAGTCATCTGAATAATCCCCATGTAGAAATAGTCACACAGCGACAGATTTTTAAGCACCCTCACTGTGTGCCACATGAACAGACACTGCCCAGGCGTTTCACGGTCTGAGCCTCAATGAGCCGACATTAACTGAATAGATAACCTAATGAACACACCACTGTTCCTCCCATGTATGAATGACATGACATGTAATGAAATGACATGTCATTCATAATGTACATATACATGAGTGTCCAAAGGTCCAAAGAGTCTGTGGAGGGGGAAGACAGTGAAGACAGAGACAACAAACTTGTTAGGGCAGGTGATGGCGCCAGTGCATGGGAAGTGGGGAAGGAGAGAAGGGTGTGAGGGTAGGAGGCAGTGCAGTACATGTGAAGGAGATCATAACAAATAGAACATGAATGGAAATGAACAGACTGTGGCCAGCTGGTGTCAAGTGCAAGCCTAAGTACAGTCAGCAGTTGTGAAGTACCGGCAGGTGTCTGTTGGCATACGTAAAAGCAGTCCAAGTTTCTGGGATGCCAGGGAGGCAGTGCTGGTGTGCAAGTGGTGGGTGAGGGGGCCTTTGGACAAGTTCAGAGGGTATCCGGGTGACCATTTCAGATTCAGACAGCAGTTTATCAGGGACAATGAGAACCAAAAGCACATTGAAAGAGGAATGACTCCAGTTTTGATTGAGTACATGGCAAGACTGCTGCATCGGACTGGCGATGTGTAAAAACAAATAAAAGGCACAATTGCCTGCCAGTGCAAGATGCACAACAAGACCAGAGACAATGAAAACAGCAGAAACACATGCTGGTGAAGGTCAAAGCACAACATGTATGTTACACTGCATCAAGCAAATCCTGTTCAAATATTGTGAACATTTTACACTCCAGTCATCCCCCCAAGCTTACCCAAAACACAGTGAGGACCAATATGCAGTGATGCTGCACATGTGAAAGCAAATGACACTTCACCGTGCACACACAAACTCCCCATTCACACACATCCACTGATCATCCACATGTGTATATGCCCCATGCAAATGGTTAGCAAACATGACAAATGCATGCAAGTAAGCACACACTAGACTAACAATGGAACCACCAGGTACACCAAACCGAGTAACACATCAGTACATTTTGCAAAAAATAAGTCAGAAAAGCTATTGCTGTGAGTAATCAAAATAAATTATATTATACAGTTGTATTGAGCCATACACACTGCAAATCATTAATAGAAATATGTACACCAAGAAATGAAAATAATGTTCAATTGTCCAAAACAAAAATTCCAATCATGTGCATGAAAATAATAAAAGTCTGAAAAGAGGTCCATGTCCTTAAAAGTATTCCAAAATAATGATCAAAATGAGAAAAACAATCAATTGCAGCATGTTGATTCCAAAACGCAAGTAAACTATGTACAAATAAACATGGAGCAATGCCCAAATAGCACTCCAAATCATAAAATCAAGAAAAGAGAAATCACACACAAACAACTATGTACAAAAAGTGAAGTATAGTCCAAAAGCTCCAAATTAAAAAGAAAAATAATAGAAACCTATGCCTAATTAACTATTTACAAAGGCAGCAGGCTAATCCTTCTCCTCACCATGCTCCCTCAATGTTTCGGCCAGGGCATCATCGAACACTGCATCCAATTCCCCTAGGCGTGCTTTTGCTCTTTCCTGGAGAGCTTTCAAGGACTCCAACATGGTCCTCTCCATCCCCTCCCACTCCCTGCAAGTCTTCTCAAGGACCTCAGCCCCCCACTCTGCCCGACGCAGTGAAATCTCTGCCCTGGCCATGGTGAGTTTTGCCGGTCTGCCCCGATTTGCACTCCAACACGGAAGCCATCCTTTGGCAAAGGTCCACGTTTGCATCCTACCCAATGCCCGATACCTACCTCCCTGAGATGGTATGCCCCGAGCACTGTAGCCTCGTACTTGGAGCCTGCTGCTGCCAAATTTCCTGGTGCCAGCTCATTAAGGACAGCCTCCGGGCTGATCACATCACCCGGTGCCGTCGTGCACGTGCCCTGTTACTTGGTGCATGCTCTTATTCCATTGCCACAGCTCCTGTCGTTGGCTGGATATGCGTGGTGAGCACCTGGGCTGATCCTACATCAACTCCCGACTCTGGCAGGGACGTGATCTCCACCAGACAGGCTGCCAGGGTTGGGACAAGTACACAGGGGGCCCTGGTGGTATCTGGGATGGAAGGTGCCGGGGAGGACGACTGGTGCACAGAGGAGGAAGACGAGGAAGGGTCACAGAAGTGGCCAGCCCATGCACCGAATTCGAGACCAGGAGCTGAGCCAGCCATTTCAGGAGATGCCAGACCTCATTGTGATGATGTGCAAGCCCACCACCGAAAGCCTGCACATCATTACGAATGGTGCCTGCATGCTTCATGATACCGGCTAGCACTGGTTCCACCCTGTCTTGAATGGCAACATAAGCAGGTATTGGAGTTTCCTTTTGTGTGGAAACACACACCACCTGGAATGCCCCTCTGCAAGCTCACCTGTCTCTCCCACTGCTGAGGAGTCCATGACCATCTTCGCCGTCTTGGACCTCCCCTCAGCAGCTGCGCTCGATGTCTCTTACGCAGCATCAGTCTCCTCGTCACCATAGACGAAATTAGCTGGGGGCTTGACTGGGCCTTGCATCTGTGCCTGGTGGAGACAACCCTGCTCTCTTGCTCCACAGCACCTTCTCCGCCCTCTTCTTCCAACATCGCTGTGGATAGGGAGACATAGAACACAAACATCAGGGCACTGTACCCATGTGTGTTTTGCACAAAACATATTCACATGAAGTGCACTGGCAAAGGTCACAACCATCATCACCCTCCACAACACACAGGTACGTGCAATTTATGCACATACATGTCTGCCCTTCACAACAGACAATCACAACCTTGGACAAGGCACTGTCAGAACCTACGAATTGTGCATTCTACACACACATGGGTCATGGCCCATACACATGTGATTCACAAACATTACATGACAGTCCTGAAGCAGTGCCCTGAGCTATCACATCAGAGTCCCCTCAACATCAATCAGGCAGCAAGATTAGTGCACACATTCAAATGCACCAGTTACATCCATCCTGGTGTTTTGGCCAGTCACATCTCAGACACATACACATGTACACCATGCCTGTTCATGATTTTGATGACAATACCCATATGTCACAGGTCTCACACGGCCACATATTAGACATATGTAAGCAACCATGTTCACGTCATAATATGCTGCATCACAACACATGTTGCAAACGTAGCGCCGTTGGAATCAAGCATGCTTCATAGTACACCTATGCAACACTGCCTGGGACATGCACACAGATATCCGTACAAGAGGCATACTTCCCATAAGGCCACAGTGCACACTCACGCCACACATCAAAATGCACATGCACTGTGGAGGACAGCAACACATGGACACTTACCAGTCGATGCCTGACGGTGCTGCAAATCGATGAGCTGGGCGTGCAGTGCCAGGTAAAACTTCTATATTTTAACCAAAGGAAGGAACACAAAGCAACTCTCTATGTCAAACAATTGCTGTACCCTTAGAAAATGACATCTCAAAACAGCCACTTAGCAAATATGGGCTGCATTCTGTGTTTTATGTAATCAATAACAAACAGTGTTACCAAAAAATATAATTTTTAATATGTTATTCTCTTTCAAGCACAAGTAATATAAACATTAAAAAAACATATACACATCACATAGTAATATACATGTTAAAATTATTCCACACAACATCAAAAGTCACCAAATACTTGATCACCTAAAACAACAATGGCAACTTAATTCTTCTTATTCCCCATTGTGTTGAACAAGCCCAATTTATATAAGTTTCTGTCCTATGCGTTACAAGTAACTGGACATTCTTCAGGGGCAGAAGTAGTCTTGTGCTTCAGGTAGATATAACCCTCATCCACACACCACATTTCTATATCTGAACCAGTAGTCAGAAGAAAAGAATATCTTCAAACTAGATAGCAAAACCAATTCTTGCCCTTCACTTGTTTTAGCAGATAGGAGGATTCACTCAGAGTACCCTGAGATGTAGATGCCATTCTTCTCCATGGCACATCTCCTTAACGGTAGGGTCTATAACATGAAACCGCTCAGACTCCAATTAGGCCATCTATTTCCTTTCTCTTACTGATATTGGAAATCCACACCAGAAGCGGCCGCACCAAGTGAGATAGGACTGAAAAAACGAAGGAGAGATCTCCTCTTCCTCCAAAAAGGGTGGTCCAAGTCAGGGGTATCACTCCTCTCACCCTAATATAGGGCTGGTACTCTCCTCTATGGATGGTGAGTCACTTAGTAGGAGGGAATATTACCTGAGTGTGGGGTAACTCCTGAAGGTTATTACCAGGTAAAACTTCTCCAGGACCCGCATGTCCTGGTGTTCAACCGGCCCCAGCACCCCCCTTGGTCGACACCAGCCTTGAGGAAGCACTGGGCCTTGTTGTGGGTCCTGGATTTGAGGTCCCCCCAGCGCTTGTGCACTTGGTTGAAATCCCAGGGTGCCACCCCCTCCGCGTTCATGGCACCCACAATCTGGTCCCAGATCATCTTCTGTCCTTCCTTGCTGACTTGCATTGGTCCGTGGAAGAGGGCATCATAATGCCCCAGGACTTGCTCCACCAAATGTCAACTTCTTTGGCACTGAAGCTGACAGCCCTCTGCCTCACTGCGGGGGGTTTCCACTTGCCTCTGATGTTGTTTGTCCAGACATGGTAACCCCCGAGGCAGGTGTGGGTGTGTAAGGTGGTCCTGGAGACGGGCTGTGGATCGGTGGTCTGGCAAGTTGGGTGTCTTCTGGATCAGCAGAGGTGGTCACAGGTCCAACAACAGGAGCACTGGCAAGGGCTGTACGGCATGCACTAAAATTGCAGAGCACATGGGCAGCAGGCACTCACAGTCGGCAGGCAGCAGTAGATGGCATGTATGAGTAGCTCAGGGTAGTTGGAGGCAGGTAAATTGGCTGGTAGGCAGAAGTGTGGGTCTCCTGTGTTACTCATGTGGGGAGCTGAAAACAGAGTGACTATGCACGTGCAGAAAAAGTGCATTAGAGTGAAATCAGAGGAACGGGCCTAAGCGCGTAAGTTTCATGACACACTTTGAACGTAGGGCGTTCGCTTACAGTATAGGGATAAAGCAGTGTGTAGGAGACCATCATACACTTGTGCGAGTTATAGCGGACAGACGTGTCGACTTCAGTGATAATAGCGTTTTCACGCAATCTCTTCACTACTGCGACAGTGCAAGCTTTTTCTTTTGCTGGGGGATTTGCCTCTCCACAGGTGTGTGTACTTTTCCCTTATTGGTGAGGCTAACGGTGAGTCGCGTATGTATTTTGCATACAGTGGGTGCCCCTGTGTGTCATGTACCCCCATTCTTAACATCACAGTCCTTCGCGTGCCACAGCATACTGCATAACATTTGTTCTTTTCACATGGGTTCCCGAGGGGTCATGCAGGCGTATTGCTCTTTTTTGGAGTGCCTGTGCAATACGCGTCCTGTTTTCTTTCCCCCAGGGGTTACATTGAGCCTAGCTGGAGCACACTGGTCTCGTTTAACATCACATACACTGCCCACTCACTGAAATTGCCCAGGACAATTGATAGTGGCACCTCCTATAGCACCAATCCATCAGTGCCATGAGTGGGAGGGCAACACGTTGGAAGGGTGGCAGAGGTGGCCAAGGTGGTGGCTGAGTTGTCTGAGATGTCTGAGGTGTCCCAGGTACCATGCAGGAAGAGACATTCCCTCCACCCATAAGGGCCAGGGAGATGCAGCTTATGCTGATGTCTCCAGCACCCAGGGTCCAGGAGCAGCAATGTCATCGGCAGTCCCCAGCACCTGGGGTCCTGGAGCAGCAGGGTCATCTGCTGTCCAAACCACACTAGCCAGGGTCTGAAAGCTGCAGGGGCAGCTTCAGCATCCACCACCAGGATCAGGTTCACTCAGCCAGGCCTGTAGTGGTCACAGCCCTGGTCCACAGGGACGCTGGGGCAGATGCTGTGTCCAAGGGGAAGGGACATTCTGTGAAAGGTCCTGGCACCAGCACACAGGGTCCTGGAGCAGCAGGGTCATCTGCTGTCCACACCAGCCAGGGTCAGGAAGCTGCAGGGGCAGCCGCAGCACCCACCACCCAGGCACAGGGTCCACCAGCCAGGCCTGTAGAGGTCACGGCCCTGGTCCACAAGGACACAGGGGCAGATATTGTTGCATCCAAGGGGAAGGGACGTGCTGTGAAACAACCTGGCACCAGCACCCAGGTACCGCTACCTGCAAGGTAACCTACTGTCCCAGCATCAGTGTGTGATGTCATAGCCCCGTCAGCCAGTGCTCCAGCCCATACTGACCCAAGTGGTCCCAGCCACACAGGGTCTGCACGATGTTGAAAGAAGGCGAAGCATGCAGTAGCAGGACAGGCTCAAACCCAAGACACAGCACAGGAGACACACAGGTCAAGGAAGAGGAGCTTTAATGATGCAGAACCCCAGATCTTCGTGGACTACGTGTGGGAACACGAACATGACATGCTCATGCAAACAGGGAGCAAACATACACCTGCTCAGCATATGGCCCACTGCCAGCTTGTCACTTATAGAATCAACACCTTGGGCAATGAGATGCCGCTCCTGAGGTAGTGAAGCATTGGAATGACATCCGATGCCAAGCCAAAGAGAAGCTGGTTGCCAACTTCGCCTCTACTCTGGTGACTGGAGGTGGGACACCACGAGAGTACGATGAACTCACCCCACAAGAGGAGGCCATCAGTGATATGATTGATGTTGAGCAGATCCAAGACGTGGGAGACCTGCCAATTTATGAGGAAATGTCCAGTCAGTGGTGAAGCGTGTGCATCCAGGACATGTGTACGTTGATTGAATGAAGTGTTATGAATGTCTGGCACTTATGCCTGCATTTGCATGACTGACATGGGAGAACCATGCCATGGTGGACTGACATGGGCGTGTTGGTCTGCAGACTGCATACAAACAATGTGCTACACACCGTGACAATCCTCATCACCACACTTGTTCCCTCCTTTCCTGTCACTCTCTGTTCCGCCTCTCCTGGCCCTCTTCCGGCTCCACCCTGTGATGGCAGATAGCCTGGGATAATCTTCTACCCCACACTCACCTTTTCTTTTCACATCTCTGACGTCTCTGAGAGGTCACCCACCAGCTGCACCTCCTCAGAGGTATTCTTCCTTTCCTCTCCTTCCCCCAGCAAGTCACGGTATCCAGAGGACTGGTCATTCATATGCCGGCCTACTGCAATGGCATCTACCAAGATTTCTTTGCTTCTACTCTCTTCCCTCTGCAACTCATCCAGTACAGGCCTGTTAGAATTGTCCTTTTGTCTTGGGGCCAGGTATTGTATCTCTCCAGGACTGTGACGATGGCACTGGCTCCCAGTGGCTATGACTGTTCAGTTCCAAACCCTGTGCAGTGTCCACAAGGCCCAATGTGTTGGTGGTTAATGTCTATCTTCGGCTGAGCCCTCCCTCTGGTACAGCCTCCCTGCCTAAATGGAACTGGAGGTGAAGGTTCTCTGGGTATGTAGGCAGATCTGATGTTTCCTCATGTGTTGTGCTTTCTCTCCTCCTCTCCCCTGCTGGAGTCCTGGATGACTGAGAATATGGACTAGTCACCTGGCCACACTCTGATCTCTGACACGGTCCTTTGAGCCTGCTGTGTAACTGAAGCCTGCTGTAGCCCTTCCTTCCAATCTACCTGTGGACTATGAAAATGACAACCCTGACCCAGAGTCTAGTGAGACCCACTAGACTCAAGAAGACCTGCATTTTGAGCCAATCCACACATTGCTGGGACCTTGCGTTGTTACAATAACCCAATAACCTGGGACAACAAGCTGAAACTTCATGGGCATCTTGGTGGATCTACAGCAACGCCAATCGAGTCTGAAAAGTCCCCTCACCAGAGTGCTGGACCTTTAAAATGATGAGAATTCAACCACTATTTGCTGTCTTCTTCTGTGCTTGTTGATTGAAAAGGCACCAAATCCGCAGAACCGCATTCAGCCGCAAGGAAAACCTTGCCTTGAGCCTTCTTCATCGATCTCTGCTGCAAAGTGCCTTTTGAGGTTTTGTTTTCAGTCTACACGACAAGGAATCCACTGACAGGGTATTTGGCTAGAGACCCTGAAGTTCTCCTGCTGCAAAATCTTCTTCAATGCTGAGGTGCTCTGTTGGCTTGGGTACGTACTTACCTTAAGCCTATTAGGATTTCTGTGTAGCTGTCGATTCTTTTCTGTACTGGGGAGGCCTCTCATCCAGTGCACCCTGTCCCACTGCTAGAATTCTGCAAAGGTGTCTTCAGCAAAGCCGCCGGACTTTCTTCTAACTCTAAAGTGAAGTACTCACCTGTTTGCCTTGTTTTCCTAAGTAACATTGACTTTTGCTACTTAAGAACCTATTCTGACACTGCCTGTTGGTCACTAGTCCTAGTGACCCTCCTTCTGCCACTGAGAACACTCATGCTCCAAGTATAAGGGAAAGACTTTCAAAGGATTGGGACTTCTGCCTAGAAAAGAAAATAAGTGTTTAAAAGTAACTTACTTGTGAAGAGTTGGTTGGTAACTGTAATTCTAACAGTCAACAGCTACAAAAGTTCTTACTGATCTTGAATGTGTGAAACACTATTCTTAAAAGTATGGTTTACATCCCTTCTTCCTAAGCAACTGTTCTGCCAGTCTAATAGAAAGTGGATGTGAAGTTATTTTACTTTCCTGTGATTAGGTTGTGCCTCTTCCCAAAAGTTAAGTGTTGGTATCTCCAGATTAGTCCTTTGAGCATAATTGTATGAGTGTGCCCCAACTGGGTCTTGCTTCCCCTGACACGCACAATAGCATTCAACTCCTGTTTGATTACAAAATCTATACTGCTAGATTTTCTTGTTTTGTACTCTTAAGAGGAACCACTTTATTTGAATGTAGCATCACTAGTTTCTTTATTTTTAAGTGCTTAGCAGGTAGAAGTATAAGGTCACGGTGAGGCACATACAGTAAACGTAATCTAGTATATTCTTCAATGCAGGAAATATCAGCTGTCACTTTTGTTTCATTAAAGGTTATTAAAAATAAACCATCAATATTGTTTTACATGTGACAGGGCTACATATGGCATTCCTTTTTTGATCATTGTATGGTTAATTGGAATTAGTGCTGCTTCTAAAGTCAACTCTTGTGATTTATGAATAGTAATCGCATATGCTCTGCGCAATAGAAATTGTGCTCTTTTCACAAAGGTTTCCTTAAATAGCATGAAGCGAGCAAAGGTCAGAGAAATCAAATGACATTCCTCTACATGATCAAACTTTACTTGAGTATGTTCAATATTTGTACTGTGAGGAAAAGTGTGAAATGCAACCCTTTTCCCGATTTCTCCATTTACTAGACCATTTACTACATTCAATTTCCTCTATAACATTACTAGTTCATGGATACACTGTTTTAAAACCAAGTTTACACCTCTTGTTTTTAGAAATTAAACTGTCTAATTGGATTCATTGATCCTTTGCTCTTTTATCTAACTCTAATGGAATAAGAAGCAATATTAAACATTGTGTGATTTTATTTCTGCAATGTCTTGCTTCTCAGAACTTGTCACACTCTTCAACTGAACACATCAAAACAACACAAGAAATGTTCCATTCATTAAGAGTCAAAATGACATCAGGCACACTGCAACCTACAGAAAAACATGTTAGAAATCAGCCTCCCTAATAGGACTGTTTTACACATTTTCTTCAAGAAAAACCTGTACAAATCTTATTAAGCATTTCTGCATGCTCTAAGTCTGCAGATTGCCTGATATTAATGGTAATCTCCTGGAATTCAAAAGAATTGAAAAAGTTGAAATTACCTATGCTACCTATACAATTTTGACTATCCTTAGATTGCAGCATCTTGGAAACTGGCTAAGTGCTTAGCAGGTACAGGTATAAGGTCAAGGTGAGATGCATACAGTGCACATAACCTATTATATTCTTCAAGGCAAGACATGTCAGCTGTCACTTTTCTTTCATCTAAGTTGATTAAAAATAAACCTTCAATATTTTTCACATGTGACAGATCTACATGTGACATTCCTTCTTTGAACAATGTATGACCATTGTTAATAAGTGCCGCTTCTATAGTCAGTCCTTGTGATTTATGAACAATAATTGCACCTGCAGATCACAAAGGTATCCTTAAACAGCATGAAATATGCAGAGGTCAGAGAAATGAAATGAGTTTCTTAAACCGACATCAAACTTTACTTCAACATGTTCAATATGTGTACTGTGAGGAAAGGTGTGAAATGAAACACTCTTCCCATTGCTCCATTGACTATACGAATTCCTACATTCAAACTCTTCTTTAACATTACTGGTGCATTGATGCACAGTTGTAAAACTGCTTCTAGACCTGCTGTTTTAGAAATTGAATTCTCTAGTTGAACTAATTGAGCATTTGCTCACTTATCCAACCCTAATGGCATAACATGACCATCTAAAACAATTTTATCTCCACATATGTTGCTTCTACGATGGTACCATTGTAGAGTTTAACCTGTTGCACTCTGCAAGTGTGAACATCAAAGCAACACAAGAAATGTTTCTTTCCTAAAGAGTGAACAGGACATCAGACTACAAACTGCATGAAACATGTTGGCAATCAGTTTTCCCTTTAAGACTGCTTTCACATTCTCCTCAAGAACACCTAAGGTTACAATTGCCAATACTTGACTATCTTTAGATCACAGCATTTTGAAAAATGGCTGACCTTTCACAGGAGTTTATTGTAACAAGTCTCCAAAAACAAGTACATGTTTACCACCAAACAAAACGTTGTAGTCAGTCTTCAAAACCTCTTGCATTCACAAGTGAATGAAAGCTAGCATCCAGTTAGACACTGTGCTTACCTCATCTACAATGAAGGTATTTCATTTTCTAAGAAATGTTACTACTTCTTGTGCTGCACATGATACAATTGTTGATATTCTTTTTTGCTCTTACATTGAATGCTTCTAAACCTGTTGGAGCAGTTACAATACATGACAAAGAGCAATCAGTTATATTTTGTATCCTAGCTCTTATTGCATGAATTAAAACATATTTAACTGTTTAACTGTTTCTGTGTGTTCACTATTTTCATAAATTGATTCATGATTGGCCACAATATGTTATAACACTGCAGAATAGTTCCTCCACAAATCATTGAGGCTCTTCCCTGATGTTAGAGAAATCCTTCACCAATGACCTCCCAAGGTGTGCAGTGACAAGGCTCTGTGTGTTTTGTTCTCCATCCTCATGACCAGAACGTATCTGCCTGTGACGATCCTTAAAGTGATGTGTATCATTTCTGTGCACCGTACCCCTCCCTTGTCATAGAAAGACTATATGCATGAGGCAGACCCACAGGCACCTGACCCATTGTGGGTCTTGCCAACTCAGTTCCGGTGTCATGGGGCAGAGGGCACCAGGGGCAACATCTCTACCTGAGGTGCCTAACCTTGGTCTCCCTCCTGCCTCACTCCCATCAGTGATCTTATGCTAGTGAACATTTCTTGTATATCCTCCTGTGTTTCACTATCCTGATTTTCCCGTTCCACTTCCTCCTTTCATTTGTCCGCTAACCCTTCCTGAACCATGTGGGGGCATAAGTGATGCACCTTGTCCCTTAACCCTTGGTTTCTTAAGAATCTTATCTGTCCCCTTAGTCTGTCGTTAACTTCCCTCAGTCCCTTAATTTATTTCAGTTATTCCTCTTAGCAGTTGCCACAGAGCAAACGCTCCCCACTGCACTGTTGATATCTTTGTACCTTCTGCCTCCAGAGCCCTTATAAGGGGTCCCAGTTTGTCCATATTAAACATCCCTTCAGTGAGGAGTTGAGTTTGTCTATTATGGTGAGTCAAATAAAGCCAAGAGTTTTGTAAACATATAAATGAAGGGCGTTGGGTGCCTCCACCTGTTTGGATTGTCGATTGCATATTTTCCTTTTCCTATTTTGTTCAGCATCTACTCATCACTTTCCCCATGTCCCAGGCACCCCTGTTCCATTAATTTCATGACTCCACTCCTTCACAGTCCTGAGAGGGGAGGGGATTTACATTTAGCAACCATAGACACCACCGAGTGGTGCTGACAGGTATAAAGGCTCTCAACTTCCAGTCTTTCGCTATTCCTTTTTGGGCTGCATCTCTATATCCCTGTGTTCCCTATTGTCTAGCTATAACAGTACCTGTGCTTCATATGCATTCTGTGGATCCCATAATCTGCCCGGTGTACTCCCAACCAGGCTCAGAGGCTACCCTCAATACTTTGCAGATTAATTTCAGGATAAAAGAAAGATAAACCTAAAAGAAACAAAGTTATAAAATATGCAAATGCCATAACCAATAATAAATACCCAGACTATAATCTCCATCCCATTTTAGCATACCCCCTGAAGACATCCCTCACTGAGGGCCTCATTATGAGTTTGGAGGCAGCCATGCCACTTTTAGCCTCCATAGGGCTCAATGGGAATGGTGAGGGAGCTAACAATGTGCTTGTTAATAACGGGCCCATTGTTAGCTCCCTCGTCCCCTCGCTGGACCCGGAAAGTCCGTCTGGTCTGACCAGACGTCCAGAGCGGTTCCTCGTAATAGGGCAGAATGGGTTTAACGGCACTGGCACCATTACCAGTGCCGTTAAACCCATTCCGCCATGGTCCTGAGTCTTTAATTCTCTTTTCCCAAATGAGAGGCTTTGTTGCCTGTGCGGACTCGCTTTCACAATCACCAGCCCCAGTATCTTCCTCCATTACCCAGCCTTAGATATAGTTCAATGTAGTTCTCTTACCTCTGCGTGTTGAGCGCCCCTGGTGGTGTCCAGGAGGAGGTTCTTGTGCTCCAGAGGCAAGCAGAATTGTGCAAGAGATCTGAATCGTGACACCATCTAGAAAAAGAAAAAAATATAAGACTAAGAGTTTGTATACAGAATGTGACAAATCAGGTTCCATTTATTTAGACTTGCAAGCCAACAAACGGGCAGCATTCCACCATGCCCAACCACCCGACCAACCCACCAGGCTTCCAGCTCACCAGGCCTTAATATACCCCATGGTCTGACACATTCAAATCAGATCAATTCCGTTTGACTTAACCACCCCTATGTACATCAAAATGCATTGTTGTATGCTGTCTGAGTCTTCCTCCTACTTTTAATTCATGCCGCACAGTCACAAGATCAACTTCATTGATCTGACAACATCCGGTTTTCACTTCCTCAGGTGAGAGACATCGCAACACCACCTCCTCACATAATTCCGCTTGGGAATAAGGCTCCATTGTGGCAGCCAACACTGATTGGCTGGATCCAAAGATGGCAGCTGGGTGGTCTTTACCAGGCATCCTTAGCGGGTCCCGTGAGCAGCCCAACATGCTAAAAACGGGCCCGTTGTTAGCATGCTCCCCATTCCCATTGAGCCCTATAACGGCTCAAATGGGAATGGGATAGTCTGGGTTCCCTGAATGGGGAAATACCGAGCCTTACAAGGTCGGAATGGCCCGGTATTTACCCATTCAGGGAACCCGGACCCGAGTTTGGAGGCAACCATGCCATTATTAAGGGCATGGCTACCTCCAAACTTGTAATGAGGCCCCATAAATCATATGGTGCCTTTTTTGCATTGTTAAATCTATCCCTAGGGATCTTCCAACTGTGCTAATGCAACATGACATTTTCCCTTTCCACACCAGCGTGTGTGGTACAGATGTGACCAAAGTATTTGCCAGCGTGCAGATGAACGTTGTGTTTGTGAAGGGACATGAACATGCATAGATTACCCACAAGAGGACATAGTTGCTTAGGTGGTGCTGTACAGTGACAAGAGAATAGTTCTCTATTTACGGACTTAAGATTCTGTCTGAGGGAAAAGTGTGGTAACAGATTCCTGAGGTAATTTTTTTGTAGACAGAACATAATAGAACAAGTCAGGCTTCATTCTTTTTATGACAGCACCATGCAGATGAATGTGTTATGCAGCACTTTGGCAACACCATAAACGTGAACACTTATCAAGGAAAAAATACATGAACAGGTTGGAAGGGTCTTGGCAAGTGGACCTGTATGCCTATCACAATTTCCAATTATGCATGAAGAGTGAGCCAGCCTTTTATCCTTCTGAAAAGAAAATGGATAGCATTAAATAGGGTAATACTAACGTCTGTTGCTACTTCACTTAGACACCATAGAAATCCAGCATGTAGTGCTATATAGAAACACAGAGCATTCATTATTTTTAACAGAACATGACAATCATTACCATTTTATCTACAATGTTATCTACAAGAGACTACATTAACACAGTATGGCATATGCTTTTTTGTATTTGGATAAATTCAGCATTGGTCCAGAATTCTGCAGGCCAAATGCCATTTTTGGAAGGTAATTGTCAAATATAATACACACCCGGGAAAAAGCAAAGGTGTCAAAAACTTGCATTCCTGCAACAGCGGCATTCTTGTCAAGCAACAACAGTCTGAGATTTCCTTTAAACCAAACAAGTGCCTTTTGCTTGAGTAGCAATATTAAACAAATACATCCCCGCGACCTTTTACAAAGAAACGAAATACAAAGCACAGTAGAAATTATTTAGAATTTTAAGGGAATAGATTCAGGTGTCCTTTGGTAGTATTGGATTAAAGAGACGGGCACGTTTTTTTATTTTTTTTAAACCTTTATTTTAAGCACTCGTTTGCTGTAATACATGAACGAGAAGTGTATTCTTTCTAGTCTTGGCAGCTGATAAAACGATGCCTCATAGGCCAAATCTATAGCAGAGCAGTGTGGGTGTGTGCTTTTGCATTTAAATGCTGAGAATATGCAAGCCTCTATGAACTGACAATGTTCTTAATTCTGGTTGTAGCTGGGAAAAGATTTTGATGTGATAGACGTTAATCTACGGCACCCATCGTGAATCTTTTGGACATGCCAAATCAATTGATGGCTGCTACCTGACACCTCTAATGGGAGCAAATGACAAGTTATAACAAATTATACCTTGCAACACTGACATCTGTTCCAGCTCTGTAAAAGTTGATTTACTGCAACACTCGCATAACAGTAGCACTTAGAGATCAATCGCATTCCAGTCAATTAAGTTTTGTTCGCAGGGTCAAGTCAACCAATTTTCTCCACCTGTTCTGGACTATTGATAACAAAACAAAACATAGTTCACATTTGTACCTATTTTTGACGGTGTAGATTTAAATAAGTGGAAATGTCATGCACTGAGTTTGCCTTCTTTATTCATGCTGTTCATGCTTTGGCTCAAGATTTAGGCAAGGTATCGGCATAAGAGCGTAGAGGCAGAAATGAGAAGAGGCAGTATTCCTAGGAGTCTTGTTTCAAAATATAAAAATGGAGCAGCCATATTGTAGTGGAGACTTACAGAACCCAATAGGAGCATTTCTGTTGTGAAGAATTGAACACAAAACATTTTTTTTTCTTTTCAATATTATTTCACCACCTGTCTAACTTATGCCCTCGACTTTCGTGCCACCCTTCAACTCAGGAAAGCTCAATCCAATAAAACATCATCCAACACTGTTTCTCTGAAGCCCCTCAGCTCACGAAAATAAAAGGCCAACCATTGGAGATAAAGTAGAGAAAATTTCAATCCAATGAAGACAAACTGTGCTGTCAGTGAGGCCATCAGTGACTGTGACTTTCACTCTTTGCAATTGCATCCAAACGCCCTTCAAAGACAATTGGGGCCATTACGAGGTTGGCGCTAGCCATGTCGGAATACCGGCATGGCTGCCGCTGGAGTCATGAATTTTCAGGCGCCCGAGAATGGGCAATTACCGGGGCATTATAGCCCCAGTGAACCCAGTAATTGCCCATTCCCGGGCGCCGGAAAATATTACTCCTCATTCGAGTCCCAATGGACTGTTCCCAGTGCATCCGTCAAGGTCTGCAAGCGGGTGCCATTCAGCCCGCCAGGTCAGACCTGCCGAGCTGATAGGCACCCGCTCGCAGAACTTGTAGTTTGCCGATTCAGAAACGATACCGGCAAGCTTGCCAGTACCCTTGTTTCCAGACCGGCAAACTGATAATGAGGCCCAATTTTTCTAAATCTGGAACAACATCCTGGCCACTCTGTTCACCTCGCTTCAAGGCCTTACCCACCTCCCACATCAAACGCCTCAAATATCCTCAAAATCACACTACTTCTGCCCTGCTGCCTTCATTAAGGTTCATGTTGAAATGTTCTCGCACACATTTATGGCTTTGATCAGATGCTCATTTTCATTCTTCTCATTGGCTCTCAAAAAGGCAACAATTGCACCTCACTTGAAGAAACCTGATTTCAGGTTCCTGGTTCCAATGACATACATGCCAACATTCCAAAGCACCTGGGAGAGAGATTTTGTCAGATAAATAATTAGATGTAAATGTTCCCATAGGAATGTATCGCAGTTAGAATTATTTTAGGTGGGAGAACGTGAAAAATAGCAATACTTTCCACTGACAAGTCTCCTGCCCAAATTGGCAGATTTGGGATGCAGGCAATGCTGTAAATCTGGCAAACCATAGGCCCAAAGTCAACATTCCAGCCCTTCCATAAACTATTAGAATTGGTACTATCGAACAAAAGCATCATCTCGAATTCCACAATATTTTTGATGATAGACAGCCCAGCTTCTATCTGCCCATAGGAACTGCTGCTACCCATGTCAGCATTGACAAAGACCCCCAAAGAATAAAGGACATCTATCTTTCTTCTACATTTGTACCAGCTATCCTCCAGCCCCTTTGAATAGGTTATCCTCTATTTCAGCAAGGAAGTCCTCCTCTTTTTAATTCTTCCTGTCAGACAGCTCAAATACACCAACACAGCTCCTTCCTCTCCTTCTACATAGCCCACACCTGTCATGTCTCAGAGGGTATTTCATTATCCCTCTACTTTTCAACATATATGTATAACCTCTTGATGACCTAGTCCATAGGAACATCCTCTATCTTTACCTTTGTGCTGCAAACACGCAAACCTACTAAAAGCTAGATCAAGCCTCCGAGGAGTGTCATATGGTGCTTGACTGCCTTATTGCAATCAATTCTAAGGCATGATATAGTTTCTCCTATTGTGCACTACTCTTCTTTTATTTCCAATGCAGCAGCAACAACTACGAACTTGCAAACATAAACTCCTCCTCCCATTATTCTATAGGGGATGATCCTCAAACTCCACATATCCTCCAATCCTCCAATCCTCTTCCAGCAGCTCCTAGAAAGCCCTTCTTCCAAACACCATCCCTCATTGCCTTGGACTGCACATTCCATCATCATAGAAACAATGCCCACACCATCGTGCACCCTGATGATCACCGGAGCAAAACACAAGCAGTCATCGCTGGAAGGTTAGGAATGAATCCTTATATCTGGCATAACTCTAGGCAACTTTTCAGACCATTGTCTGAATTGACAGCAAGGCGGAGATCCTCCTCATCGGCACACCTTCACCATCCTTTCCCCTCACTCTCTGGCCGGCCTCCCCTGGCCCTCCTCCTACCCCCACCTGCGAGGCTAAGAACCTGGGGGGTCATCTTTGACTCCACCCTTTCCTTCTCTGCCCACATCTCTGAGGTCTCTAAAAAGTCAAATTTCCGACTGCACCTCCTCAGAGGTACTCTGCCTTTCCTCTCCTTCCCCAGAAGCTCATGGTATCTCAAGCTCTGGTTCTCTCTAGCTTGGACTATTGTAACAGCCTCTTTCTAAATCTACCTGCCTCTACTCTCCGCCCTCTGCAACTAATCCAGAACAGGACTGCGAGACTTGTCCTTGGCCTCAAGCCCTGGGATCGTATCTCTCCAGCTCTGAAATCTCTCCACTGGCTCCCAGTGGATGCAAGGATTAAATTCAAAGCCCTCTGCATTGTCCACAAGGCTTTCTGGGGCCTGGGTCCAAAATGCCTTCAACTATCCCTCCACAAATACCTCCCCTCTCGAGCTCTTCGCTCCTCTACCTCCAACTCACTCAGGGTCAATCGTTTTTCTAAGAAACGAGCTGGGGGTAGTTCTCTGTCTTCGGCTGGGGCCTCCCTCTGGAACAGCTTCCCTGCCACTCTAAAACTTGAGGAGAACCATCTCCGGTTCTGGAAGCACCTCAAGACCTTCCTCTTTTCTTCTGCCTTCGCTCCCCCTCTCCCCTGCTGATCTGTTCTCTCTTGGCACCGTGCACCTGGCCACCCTCTGTCTTTTGGGCCTAGGTACCTGCTCATACTGCCACCCTCCCGCACTGCCTCCGGGCCACCCCTTGCACTGGGGTCTGTATCTGCATCCATACAGCCCCCCTTTATCTTCCTGCACTTATCAGACCTACCTTGTCTGCTGCCTTAAACCTAGCACTTGCAAATTGCTGGCTGCATTACCACTGTTTGTTGCCTTTATTATTTATTTATAGTTATTTATCTGTTTCTCCTCTGCTTCGCACTTTCAACCTCTCCCCCCTTCCATGCACTTTTCCCCTCCCCCATCTCCCATGCACTTATGCATTCTCAAAGTCACTGGGCCTAGTAAGATCTCTGTTTTGTTCTCCCCTGTTCCCCTCCCTTGCCTTGTCGCACTCTGAAACACTTGTGTATGAGCGCGATAGAAATAAAATATCAATCAATCAATCAATCAATTGTTCTTCAGCCTGCTAAGCCATTACAGAATGGGAAAAGACCATGCGCAAATCAAGCTTGTTCCCAACCCAAAAGGGCCAGTCACAAGTTATGTCACCAGTGATGTCATCAATGATGTCATAAGTGATATCATCATTGTGGTCATAGGCTGCACAACAGGGGCACGAAGTTAAGGAGGATTTGTTGCATTAAGTTCTCATCTTAACGTCCCTGCAAATAAAGTGTTTTCCTT
Source organism: Ambystoma mexicanum (assembly GCF_040938575.1). Lineage (NCBI taxonomy): Eukaryota > Metazoa > Chordata > Amphibia > Caudata > Ambystomatidae > Ambystoma > Ambystoma mexicanum. The sequence goes on from NC_090941.1 coordinate 387,455,634, forward strand.
GAATTTCAAAGGTTTTGTTATTCCATAGATTTTTAGAACACTACCTGACCATTAGTCCTTGCCTTCGGCCATGGCTGGATGGCATGGCCACTCTATATTTTAAAACACTTGCAACCCATTGCAGAAAGACATGCATCAATCACAAGCTGATTTTGACCTGTTTTGAAAGTGGTATTGTTATGTAAAAACATGTGCAGGCTTTGAGAACACATAATGTTTTAGGCAATGGCAGTGAGATTACATTATTTGCAATGGACCACTCACTAGTTAAACCGTGTGCTACAAGCCCCTTTTTTATGGCCGGTCTCTTGGTGAATGTTGTGATACATCGCACAACCCAAACTAACCATATTTAAGCAGCATGGAGAAGGGAAAAACATGACTGGTTGCTTGAATAACATATTCCCAGGTACTTTTGTACGCTTGCAAAAATCCAAAGCTGGCACCGATGAATATGCACTCTGTAAGTGAACATCTCAAAGTGAAATATACAAATATAGTTAATTTGACGTTTCCCTTAGAAGAAAGTGCACAAGACAAAAAAGCGAATAAACACCAGAAAAATAACCTGAGAGAGGAAATGTTCTAATAAATATGTTGGCAAAGTATACAAGGTGCTCATCTTCTAAACCCAGACATCCGTCGTGAAATATTCCTTGGTAAATGAAATACAAAAAGGAAACCAGTGCATGTGATCTTGAGCAAGCTTTCCAACTTCAAAAAAACCCATGGGATTGCGTCCGCCCTCTGAAAAAAATGTACGCTCTTCACGCACATGAGTCCTTTACTTGTGCCCTAAAAAGCAGCCACAATCAGGGGAGAAGACCTGCACCAGTGTCCAGGATTACAAACTCTATTGCCCTCTAATCATTTCCCCTCTCACCCCAATATCTGGCTTTCAACAATGCTCTGCTTTATAAAGATAATTTGAAAAGTACACATTCCATAGTGTCACTCAAATCTATAAAAATGTATTGAACTATGTTAGGCAAAAAGTGTACAATTGTGGTATTAATCCCCCCATCTTGACTAGTAAACTACAAACACCAGAATGCAATTCAGCAAAAGGCAAAAGAATGGTCTCTAAGTGCAATACTTTGAAGGAGTGAAATGAACACGTTAAAAAAAAATAATGCAGATGCTGTTTTTTATTTCTCAAGGTGTTATTAGATATTTAAGAAAAAGAAAACCCACAGCATCCAGAAATGTGGACTGTCTCCCATCCATGCAGTAGCCGTGACCAATTCTACTTATTTCCAAAGCGAGGAAGGTGCCTGTCCCCTCAGGTCACATTGCTCTAAGTGGTCTTTTAACTTATGCTAATTTGTTAGACAACATAGTCTGAGGGTGCCAGCTTCAAACTTGCTTTTAAGCTAGCTAAAGTCCCATATGCCTGTTGATTGTTCACCCCCATTGTCATTGTACCTGTCAAAATCTCTTTTTTCATTTTTTGTAACTTTTTCTTCTATAGGCACAAGTACAGAACTACAGATAACCTTGGATTTTGTAGTCATTTTAATATGTACTAGAGATAGCCGTGAATATCTGTAGTTTATTATAGCCACGAATATCAGGGAAATAGCTGGGGAAAAATGCTTTCTTGCCCCCATGCCCTCACCAAGTTCTCTCATCATCTGTGCCAGCTCCTCCCACTCCGAGATCTCCTAACTTAACCTGTGCTCACCCTTTCCCCCCATAGCACACACTGTTTTCTCTGAGATGTCGGCTATTCGAGGTTATAGTCAAGGTTACATAAAGGTTTGTGTTGCAAACTCAGTCCCTAGACCCCCCTCCAATTCCCAAATTTCACTTGGTGATCTCTAGCCAACCCGAACCACTGGACTAATGACATTTGCAATAATTTTGACCTGCAAATGGATTTTTCCGTGCTTTTAATTTTTGGATATCCTCGGCTATAGCCACGGCTATCTCTCGCATTGAGAAAAAAAAAAAGATGGTAAGCGTTTTTCTAAAAAAAATGGTTTTGGTAATTTACCCAAGATATAGCTATCTATTTTAGAGAAGGGGGCACCCCAATCTCTGTCAAATATTTAAAAAAACTACTGCACAGAATAACCCCAAACCACAAAAGACCTCTTTTCAATGCTTAGTGCCCAAGTTGTTCCTGACCTAGTCCAAATCCGTCCAGTGGTTTGGGCTGTATGGTCTGGCAAAAATGTTCCTTTGTTTGTCTATGGAAAAATGAATGGGAAGTAGGCTGTAACTTCAGAAAAAAAATAGTTGTCTTCTTAATAACTTTTTTATATTTAAATGAATCTTTAAGAAACGTTACAGGCTGGAAGGGAAGTACACATCCTTAATGAACATCAAAATTTCATTCTAATTCATCAGACAAATAAAAAGTTATTAACAATAGAATTTTTCAAGGTTCCTATGGGAGTCCGACTCACCTTAACTAAAGGACGACTATTGCTACCCTATAATATATGTTACAGGGCTTGCGGTAATGGCCCTGTAGTTATGGCTAATTTGCTCAACCCATAGGAAGAGCACTTTTTGGGCAGCCTATACTTTTGCCCCCCCCATAGACGAAGACTCATGAAACTTTGCAAAAATAGTATGTGCCCCCCTTGGAATGATTCTGCGGAGTATGTTGCGATTTTGTCAAAGAGGGGCAAAGTTATAGGGGGGACAAATATGTGTGGAATTCCTGATAGATGCAATGGAATAAAAATGTTGCTCATGCCTACAGCCCAAACGGCTGGATGGACTTTCACAAAAATGTGCACCAGGAGCGGCAGCTTGGTCCCGAAAGCGTGCTTTTGTAAGTTTGGTGTAAATCTGTCAAGTCGTTTTTTTTTTTTTTAAATGGCCAAAATGTAGGTTAAAACAAATCAGTGAAATCTGGGTCTGGTCCGGAGACTCGCTTCCCTTTTCGGTCCGCGAATACCCCAACGGGCCAATCAGGGGATAAGGTGATGTCTGCAGACATCAGACGTACGCGCTGATTGGATGTTTAAAAACATGAGGTGCATCAAAACCTTTGAAATGGATGCCATGTTGGATTCACAAACACTGCCCGTGGTCCACGGACATCGCAGTAAAAACATTAGAAAACACAACATTGCACTTGTCAAACTAATGAAACTATGTCTGGCGAAGTGAGGGGTGATGAGGATGCGAGAGGATATGGCCATAAAAAGCCAACAATAGGGTGTTTTTTTCTCTTACAAAGTCTGCAAAATTCTCAGGTGGTCTGTTTTTTTGTTGTTGATGTTTACGGACAACCCAGATGTTTGAGGGTTTCCATGCATATGTCTGCATAATACAGTCAGTGAAAAGGAGTTTTTGGATGGCGTATAACTTTGGTGCCACTCTATGAAACTGCATAACATTTTGTATCTCATTTTAGAAACGAAATTGCATGAAACTGCATGTAATTTAGCTATCTTATTTTAGACCCGACCCTGAATTGTGCTGTTTCACAAAAAGGGGGCAACATTAGAGAGGGGGGTTTGAAAATATTTGAAAGCTTATAACTTTAATGTTGTTTGACAAATCTGCACAAATGTTTGCAAACGTATTTTAGACCCAGATTTAAATTTTTGCAAAGTTTGGTGGGATTTTGTCAAGAAGGGGAAAATTAGAGGGTGCTCTCAACATTTTTGGATGGCTTATAACTTTTTGCAGTTTGACAAATTTGCAGAAAAGTTGGCAGAATGATTACAGACCCAACCTTGAATGTTCATGCAAAGTCTGAATTGATTTTGTCAAGATATGGCTAAACTATATGACTATTTTGTGTATGTACATTTTGACACTTATCAAAAAATGAAACATGGACAGATTTGCAGCAAGCCTGTGCAAGGAGCATTTGTATGGACCGAAAGCATGGTTTCACAAATGGGTCCATGGTTTATTTTTTGAAAAGTGTTATAATATAGGTAAAAAAGTTAGTGACATCTTCCTTCTCAAGCTATCCGCTCATCCACCTCCAACTCTCTGAGGGTCAGTTGCTTCTCCAAGCTGAGAGTTGGGGGAAGATCTATCTCCTCGGCTGGGGCCTCTCTCTGGAACAGCCTCCCTGCCTCTCTCAAACTTGAAGAGATAGACCTCTGGTTCTGGAAACAACTCAGGTCCTTCCTTTTCGTTTCTGCTTTCTCTCTTCATCTTCCTTGCTGGTGCACCTGACTGCTCCTCGCACTGGTCATCTGGTCACCCTCTGAACTTGTGCCCAGGCTTCTGCATGTCCATTTTCCCTCACACTGCCTGCAGGCTCCTCAGCACTTAAGGGTCTGTATCTGCAACCCTACAGTCCCTTGTCTCTGCACTTATAAGCCACCCGCTGGCTGCACTTGTAAGTTAACTGCACTTCCTCTGTCTACTACCCCACTGGAAATTCTCCCCTTCCCTCTTCCCCACACTTGCACAATCTGAATGACACAATCCCTAGTAAGATCGTTATTTTGTCCTCCCTTTGTTTCCCCCTCCTTGTCTTTCACGTCTAGAAACACTTGTGTACAGGCGTGTTACGAATGTGGTATCATATCATATCATATCACATACATTTGGTGATTGAGGTATAGCCTGTGTCCATGGCCACTAGCCAGATTGTCCGGGTCATGGTCAAGGCCATGACGCGGACAATCTGGCTAGTGGCCATGAGCACGAGAGACTGGCTATGGGGTTGAAGTGGGCATGGTCACCAGAGACTGGCTTTGTGGTAAAGTCTTTTGAAATCTGAATACGTTTGAATAGGAGAAAATTCGGCTCATGGCTACAGGCTGAAGTGCTGGACAGGATTGCAGCAAAAAATGCACAAGGAGCATCAGGAAGAACTTAAAAACATGGTTTTGCAAATCTGTCCAGTGTTTTATTTCTTTTAAAGTGTCAACATTTAAGTACACAAAACACTGATATCACTTTGGTGCCTGGGTAATGCGTCTGGCCCCCAGCAAGGAAAAAAAAAGTGTACTGTAATTTTCTTATTGGTGCATGCGGGATGGCCAATGCTGTAGATTTGAATTGGAAAAAATATTTGCTTGCGGCTACAGCATGAAGTGCTGGGCGGCATTACAACAAACATGCACAATTAGCCTGACCAAGGATCTGAAAGCATGTTTTCGCAAATCTGTATTTTGTTTTATTTTTCCAAAGTGTCAGAATGTAAGTAGAATAACTAGTGATATAAATTTGGTGTCCGGATAGGGGGCCTGGCCCTCAGGAAAAGCAAAGCCATGCCTCATGTATTTTGGAGACTGGCCATAGCTTCAAGCCATGAGCATGGGCCATTGGTCACATTATTAGGGTATAGTAAATACTGAGCTATGATGCAGGGTAGGTGGAGTGAATAATAAGGGTGGTTTGGTGGGGCTGGGGTCATGGTCGTGTCTAATGCCATAGGCAATTCAATGATAGTTTGCTTCCCCAGCATGTGCCGGTGATAACAACACACATAAGTATGCATTGCAAAAAATATGTTTGTTAAAGGAGGTTTATAGTTCTTTCATATATGTTGAAAGTGGAATTATTAGTAACTTGTATACTGTGATTTTACATCATGAAACTTTTTCACTCATAAAAACCTATGAAATTGACAGAAAGAAACGTTGTTATAGGGACGTTACGTTTAAGATGCACCCCACCCTTGTGACTCGTCCACCCCAGCCGTTAGCAAGTGGCTTCCCAACTTGGCATCCCTTGGCACATCTCTCTTGGACTTCCATGAGCACTTGCCCATCTGTACTTCCCCTCTAAATGTAAGGGAAATGTAGAAAAGATTTGTAGAACATTGTTAAGTGGCAGCGGATGTGTGGAAGTTTAAAATGTTGATAGGGTTATATGTAGAGTTTTTGGAAGTGATTGGTGGATGAATGTGTGATTGTTCAAAAACAGGCAATGAGGTAGAGTTTGTTTGTTTGTTTATTTATTTATATAGCGCATCAAACCCAGAGATATCTGGCCATGTTACAAAATTGCATAGGTTACACACAGAGCAGTAATAAAACAATCAGGAGTATTTACAAGATAATTACAAACAATGACATATGTTACATAAAGATATATACAGGGAACTTGAACTGAGATATGATTTATACATCAAGGGATTGGAGCCAGGATTGTGTGTTCTTCCTGAATCTATAGTAGGAAGGTTCTTCTCTAAGGTCAACAGGTAAAGAGTTCCCAGGCCATCACTGGAAAGCTACTTCTGCAAGCTTTCTGCAGTTTATATCTAGGTACATTCAAGCAGTGTGAGTGTATAGCTCTCGTGGGGCATTGTGAGTTTTTTGGTAAATTCATTAGCTAGATATTTAGGGGCAGAATTAGCTAGACATTTGTGAGTGAGAGTTAGAGTTTGGAAGGTAATTCTATCTTTGACTGCAAGCCAGTTAGTACTGCATCTGAGATGTGCTGGATTCTGGGAATGTTCAGCACTATTCTTAGCGCATTATTCTGTAGGGTTTGAAGTTTAGTTATATTGTTTTTACTGGAGCCTAGATATAGGGCATTACAGTAGTCTAATTTTGATAAAATTAGAGCTGTGGCCAATGTAGTACAGCCGGCTGTTGAAAGGAAGGGCTTGCAAGCGTTGATTAATTTGCAAGTGTATGTTGTGGCTGATGCTGTGGCATTGACCTGTCTCTTTAGGTTTAGAGCTGAGTCGAGGACGAAGCCCAAGGTTTTCACCTCTCTGGAGACTTTAATATTATCGCCTTCAATATCGAAAGAATTGAACTGATTACTTAGGTTGTTTAGTCTTACTGATGATCCAACAAAGAGAAGCTGCATCTTCTCGTCATTCAGACAGTGGCCATGGGTGGCCATCCATGCCTGGATAATAAGATATATTTTATTAAGGAGGGTAGAGTCAGTTTCATACTCACTAGTGACGGGTAAGAGAATCTGAGTGTCATCTGCATAGTTAGTGTAGTTGATACCCAGATTATCAAGATCATCAAAGAGGGGCTTTGTGAATATACTATACAAAGTTGTCAAACCACAGAACCCTTGTGGAACTCCACAGGTGGTGGATATGGGTTCAGCTGATGTGTTGGATGAAAAGACTCTGATAGTACGATTATCCAAGAATGACTGAATCCAGGCAATGGCTTCATTGGAAAAGTGTGCAGCTGAGGTTAGATGGTTGCAAAGGACCTTGTGATCAACTAGGTCAAATGTTGCTGAGTGATCTAAAAGGAGGAGGAGTGCCAGTTTCCCATTGTCCTTAAGGTTGTCCATTTGATTTTTTAGATCAATAAGGAAGTTTCTGTTCCGTGTTTAGGTCAGAAACCGGATTGTCGCAGACCATGGAGATTGTTAGTTTCCAGATAAGACTGTATTCGGAGGTATGCAGCCCTATCTAGTATTTTAAGAATGAAGGGGACAGTGGTTATGGATCTGGAATTGGTTGGTATGTTAGGATCTAGATTTTTTTTTTTTTTTAAAGCAGAAGGATCCACACATCTTTTAGATTAGCAGGGACAGAACATTAGTCAAATGAAGAGTTTATGTGGGTGGTGATGAAAGGCACTAGTTCTCTGGTGGCCTCTTTGATAATTGGTGCAGGGCAAGGGTCACCCTGGCATCTTGATGGTTTAAGTGAAGATATTATTTCTGTTACTTTCTTGATGAAAATGCAGGCAAATTTGAAGTGGTTACAGGATTTTGCCAGAGTTGTGTGAGATTTTGGTGCAGGCAAGTCCTTGGCTATGTTATGTTTTTTATTTTTCATTTTATTTTTTAGAAGATACATTTTGTTAGCTAGTGCAGTTTGGATATTGGTACACCAAGTCTTGTCCTTGATGCAGGTTTCTGTTTGGGGAGTAGGTGACTCTAACTCTTTTAGAATGATGAATAGTTCTCTGGTGTTAGAGCTTGCTTTGTTGATCCTGTCATTTTGTTTGGAGTATCTCATTCTTAAATTTTTTAGATAGTAGAGCCAGTTTTTCCTTATTATTATCTGATGGGTTAGTCTTCCAGAGGGTTTATGCCCTTCTTTTCTCATTGCGTAGGGCTTTGAGAATAGGGGTAAACCAGGAATTGAGGTGTGTTTGGGGTTTCCATTTTATCGATGGCTATGTTGATAGTATTGTTGTAGAGTTCAACAAACTCTGTGTGGCCTGAACTTGAGAGTGTAAAGTTGGTAATGAGTTGGAATAGTGGTAGTAAACTATCCACAGTTATATTCTGCTTGTTTCTGGTCAAAGTATGGGGGGCTATGGGGTTCTTTGTAGCTTGAGATTTGGCAGGTATAGTGAATGCGATTACGTGATGGTCGGTCCAGGCACATTGTTCATTAGCAATCATTTTGCTATCACAAAGTCAGCAAGCCAATCTAATGTCCTTCCTTTATCGTGGGTAGAGAGGTTGATGCAGTGTGTGAAACCCAGTTCTGTGATGGTATTAGCCAAGGTTGAGACATTGTTGTCATTGATGTCGTTGAGACCTAGGTTGAAATCACCTAATATTATAATCTGCAAATTAGGTTTAGTGTTGGAAGAGAGTAATGAAGTGATATCTTCCTCGAAGGATGAGATAGGCCCAGAGGGCTGATATATGAGGTGTAAGGTTATGGTCCGTGAATGTGAGAGTGGACATTTGACTGTGATGAGTTCTCCAAAGGGGAGGGAGAGCTGCGGGAGTGCTCTGAGTCCCAGTGTAGTTCTGGCAATAAAGGCTATACCTCCACCTCGGGAAGTTTCTCTATCTAACTTTATTATGGTGTAGTTATAAGGTAGTGCTAATGCAAGGTTGGGCCTGATGCAGCATGTAGCCAGGTTTCAGTTAAGGCAAAGAAATCGAATTGGTTAGCGACAATAAGGTCTGCCATGTCAAATGCGTGGGCTGTTATTGACCTAGCATTTACCAATGTCCCTTTGATGTAAGATGGGTCATTGTGAGGTTGGCTAGGCAATGGGGGGATAGAATTTGGCAGGTGTTGTTGGATTTGGTGTTGACCTTGGAGTTTAATTTGGTTCTCTTTCTTGGTTCAGGTGGGGAGTTTGGGTTGATTCTGATGTTGGTTGGTAATTGGGAGGCAGTGTTAAGTCTTGATCCAAGCCTAAGGTTTCTAAGGCTGGGGGAACAAGGTTGGTGGGGATTGGGTCTAGTAGCATAAAGTTGAATCCATTGAGAGGGGGAAAGTGTGCAATATTGATTGACATTTGTTTTAGGCTTCTGTATAGGGTGAATGGGGTCTGGGATATAAAAGATTTAAAAGTAAAAGGGGTAGAACTGCTGTCCTGTGTGATGCTGTGCACGTGCCATCCAGGTCTTTTAATTATGCATGGCCTGGAAAGGGGATTGCAGAGACTGCAGATAGTAATGAAGGTCCATGGGTTACGATACTTATTGTATGCTAGAGAAAAGTATTTGGGACAGGACATTTTTTCTGTCCTTTTATTTTTTTCTCTAGTATACAATTGTCCTTTATTTCCATTAGCATAATACAAAATGCTACTGGAAATGTTGGAGAATCTTATTTAGTCTAACTACTTTACTGAGAAATGTAATGTAGGTGGAGTCTATAACAATATTTGTTTAGTTCCATGTTTACCTGTGAAATGTGGTTCCTAAAGGAAACATTTTTTGGTGTTTTATGAATTTGTATTTTAATTTTCGGGTGGGGGGTTTGCAGGATTGCCAGGAATTATGGTGTGGAAGAGAAATGAGGGAAGGGGCACCAGTGAAAGATACGGAGGTGCAGGTGGACAGGGAAAGATGTTGTGTGTGCCTTAAATCCAAGCTAAGGGGCAGTGTTTTGCCTGCTCCTTGATTACAGCCTCGAAAGTACTTTGAAACTGATTCCCCCTGTACAGTGGTGTGTTGCAGTATATACAGAATACTGTTGTCTTGGAAAGAGATGGATCAACAGCCTCTGATATGGCTTGCAAGGTCAATGGTGGGATCTTCTATCCCACAGGAGTAGCCTGTGTGGTGGCACTATTGATTGAGGAATCTGAGGTAGAGGACGACAGCCTACTACTTCCTGAGAAAGGAACAGCATTTCTGAGAGCATCCAGTGGCTGGATTCGGTGTGGCATTGCATGGAGGTGGTCCCATAGGAGTACTACCTAGTTATCCATTACTGAGTACAATGTTGCACTCAGTGCATTTTACCTTTGTAGCCTTAGCCTTCACTACACCCCCAATGGTGGCAGAGAACCGCCACACCCATGGTGCTTTATAAATCAATAAATACAAATAAATACAAATCTGGGAGTTGCAGGTAGAAATTTCCTCTAGCTCATCTTTTATGGCCTTCTTGATTGTTTTCTGCATTGTTGAACTTTTTCCTTTGTGTAGGCCCTCCAGGTGGTGGTGGTGGTGGCTCCTGTGGAGGAGGGATGGCCAGACTGATGCCATCGTTAAAATTAAATAGAAGTTGTGCTCATTTTCTTCTAGCCATGTGCTCTCTTATGATTTGCAAATGGAAAATCAGTAAGAATAGGTCTAGGAGCTGTGCATCGGCCCTTTTTCAACTTGAAACTTAATATATCAGCTGAAAATTCAATTTTGAACTGCTGGTGAACCGTAGACCCCTTCACAAAGCACAGACCCATTCACAAACACATCATCACGCTGCATGCCATGGTCACTTGACACTGTTCAGGAAGTCTGTGTTGATGTCTGATGTCCGCGAAGGTCGGCAAAAGAAAAACAGTGCTAAAAAATTACATAAAGTTAATAGAAGTGTTAAAAAGTTGCTAGGAGGTGGGGAATGGCACCGTTTTTACTTGAAACTTTCTAGATTGGCTGACAATGCTGATGTGTTGGGGTAGTATGATATTAGGGAGTTTTAGCAAATTAGGGTCCACTGGTAAAAACCTATGAAATTCATTGAAAGCACTTTGTTAATGGGACATTATGGTTAATTTGCACTAATAAAAACCTATGAAATTCAGTGAAAAGACTTTGCTAAAGGGACGTTTTAGTTACAAGTAAAATGGAAAACCCCTAGATATTCACCTGCTACGGTAAGCTAAGCCACCATAAATCACACCACCACTCTGCACTTTTAAGATTAACACCCAGGGCATCACAAATGCCATTCATGATATCACTGATAACATCACATACGAAATTATTTTGATGAAAATTCCCTACAAGGGGTTGTGTTTATAATATTGGTAACAACATGTCAGGGGTGATCATGAGACCTGCCATTAACTACTTAATGTATTAAAGAAAGTACATATCTAAACAAAATATTTTATTGGATTGTTGTTCTTAGTACAGGATCCTAATTAGACATACACATAGGCAATGGCTGCAGCATGCACCATAGAAGTACAATATATATTGTAATTTTGTATGGTAAAATAATGAATGCTATCTTACCAACGTTTTGAGTAAAGTGAACATTGACTAAATAGCTAACAATTGAAGACTTACTACACACTTGTGTTAGTACAAACAATACATATGAAAACCCACAATGCATACAAATCATAGGCACATACAGGGAAACTAAAGTAAGGGAGAAAGAAACAACATCACCAGAAAATATCAGTAACATTACGGTTCATCTTCATGTATACAAATGAATTGTGTGTTTGAGGCCTGCTTATTACTCCGTGTATGTGCACCATGAGCTGAGACCAAACCCTAAGGAAAGTACTTTAAGAACATACAACATGGTAATTTGCTCAACTCATAGTAAGAACACTTTTTTTGGGCAGTTTATAACTTCCATCCCCCCACCCCCAGGAAGAATCCTCATGGAACTTTGCAAAGAAAGTATATGGCGCCTTCGGAGTGATTCTGCAGTGTGGAACTCCTCATAGACGCAATGGCAAAAATGTTTTGCTTTCGCCTACAGCCCAAAACCCAGGATGGATTTTCACCATATATGCGCTAGGAGCAGCGGCTTGATCCCAAAAGTGTGCTTTTGTAAATGTAGTGTAAACCCGTCCAGTATTTTTTTTAAAAGCAGCCAAAACATAGGTAAGAAAATAGTGATATCTGGGTCCAGTCCGTGGACTCACTTACCTATTCGGTCTGCGACCACCCTCCTGGGCCAATCAGAGAGCAGCTTGATGTCAGCGGACATCATACATGCCTGCTGATTGGCCTGTTAAAAACATGAGGTGTGTCATATCTTTTTAAAACGGTCACCATATTGAATCCGCGGACAGCCGCCATTGAGGGGTGATGAGGATTGAATGACAAATGGCCATAAAAAGCCCAAAATGTGTTGTTTTTTCATCTTGGAAGTCCGCACACAGTCCAGATGTTCGGGGATAGCCCTGTGATGTTCGCATACATCCCAGTTGTTCAGGGACATCCATACATACTTCTGCATTACATGCTTGGTGAATAGCAGTTTCAGGATGGGTTATAGCTTTGTCATCACTCAATGAAACTGCATTACATTTTGGAATATCATGTTGGGCCTGACCCTGAATGGTCCTTCAAATGTTGCTGCTGTCGCGACAAGAGGAAGCAAATACACAGCATCCCAAAAATATTTGAAATGCGTATACATTTGATGTTGTGTGACAAATCTGCACAAAAGTTTGCGAAGCATTTTAGACCCAGATTTGAATGTTCTTGCAATGTTTGGTGGGATTTTGTCAAGAGGCGGCAAAATAAGAGGGGGGGTCTCAACAGTTTTAGATGGCTTATAGCTTTGTTGCCATTTGACGAATGTGCACAAAAGATTGCAGAACGATAGTAGAAGGAACCTTGAATGTTTGCGCAAAGTTGGAATGGATTTTGTCAAGTGTGGGCCAAGTTAGATGACTATTTTATTTATGTACATTTTGACACTTCAAACAATAAAACATGGACGGATTTGCAGCAAACTTGTGCAAGGAGCATTGGCAAGGACCTAAAACTGATAGACTTTGGCCATGGCCAGTGGCCAGATTGTCGGAGGTATGGCCTGACTCAGACAATCTGGCCACTGACCATGACCATGAGGTCACCGTGACCACCGCTGCATATCCATATGCATATGCATATATATATGTATATATATGTAGTTATGGTTAAATTGGTGTTTCCATAGGAAGAGCACTTTTTGGGCGGCTTATAACTTCGCTTCCCCTGGACGAATCCTCACCAAACTTTGCAAAAAATGTATATGGCCCACTCTGAATTTGTTTGCAAAGTTTGGTGAGGATTCGTCCAGGGGGGGAAAAGTTATAGGGGGGGTCCCAAAACTTTTTTTTTCCCCATAGACTGAATGGGAAAAAACTTTGCGCACGGCTACAGCCCGAACCGCTGGACGGATTTACACCAAATTTGCGGCTGGAGCGGCAGCCTGGTCCCAAAAGCGTGCTTTTGCAAATTTGGTGTAAATCCGTCCAGTAGTTTTATTTAAAAAATGACCGAAATGTAAGGCAAATAAATTAGTGATATCTGTGTTCGCTTCGCGGAAGGACTTCCCTGTTCGCTCTGCGGACAGCACCCCGATTGGCCCAGCGGCTTGCGTCATGTCCGCGGACATGCGACATGTTCGCTGATTGGGCGGCGTGGTGCGTGATGTGCGTCAGATTTTCTGTCGCGCCCGCCATCTTGCATTTGCGGACGTCCGCGGGCAGCGCCGTGACAGTTTGTTCAAAATGTATATTTAGTAGAGTGTGTTGGTGTGTAGAAGTCTTTGGGGAGGATGGGGGAGTATGAGATAGGTTCAAAGTTGTATTTTATTTATGTGCTAGACGTTTTTGTTGCGTTCGATTTGTCCGCAGAGAACACGGCTGTTCTGACATTTTGTAAATAAACTAAATGGTGGGGTGTTTAGAGGACGGAGTATGTGTCATTTTTGTTCGCAAGGAAGGTAAAAATGAGCTATGAACACTCGCGGTGTACTTAATTGTTCGTAAATACACAAACTGGGGGTGTCCTCAGGACGCTGTCCGTATTGTATACTGTCTAGTTGAATGTGTTCTAAGAACACTCGCGGTGTCTCGAAATGGTTGCAATTACACAAAATGGGGGTGTTCTGAGAACGTTGTTTGTATTGTTCGTTGTCAGGGTGAAAGTGTTTTAAGACCACTCCTTTTGTCCGCTAATAGTACAATTTCCTATGGGCGTCAACCGACTTTTTGTCCACTAAAAAAACGATAAATCCGGCTTGTGTGCGCCGACATTATGTGATAATCCTATGACTGGCGCTATTGACCTGGCTGACTTGCTTTTGCGACACTAAAAGCCTCACCACGACCCAGGCGGTAAGTTACCACCTGGGCCGTGACTTTACCACCATGGCGTAAACTACGTTTACGCCATGGTGGTTGGCGGACTTACCGCCCCATTCTGACCTTGGCGGGGCGGTAAGTCCCCAATCCCCATTTACCCTTCCCCATTCCCATTTTTGCCCCATAGGGCATAATGGGAGTGGGGAAGGCGTTAATTACGCCACCGTAAATTACGGTGGCGTAATTAACTCCATGGTCCCTTAGCGCCATGGATTTTAACACCTGCTAGAAGCAGGTGTTAAATCCGCCATGGCGCTAAGGGACCTCGTACTCAGGCGGTAAGGGTCGGCGCTGTTTACGCTGCCGTAAACCCCTTACCGCCTGGGTCGTAATGAGGCCCTAAATCATATCTCCCGCCCCTACACTGATATTATCAAAGCATTCATATTCCCTGCCTCTTTCCGTGACGTTACAGGGTGCGTCATCAAACGCGCCCAGTCCTCTCCAGTCCTAAGTGACTTTACACAGAACCCGGAAGACAACACATATTATGTCACAACACAGAGCGCCACAATTTGGAATATGAAACAGTGATTTAAAAGCAAACAGCAAGATTGTAAATTTTGTAAAGTACATTTATTTGACAGCAAATGTTTAGAGAATATTCATCAATTTGCATTTGTCTTTGTTGTCGATCCGCAAAAGTTCATGTTGAGGCATGCAATGTTCCTTTGCGGTACAGAGGGTGTTAGATCAGCTTACAACTCAGTGCGCCACAATTCGGAATATGAAACTGTGGTTTAAAAGTAAACAGCAGGATTGTACATTTGGTAAAGTACATTTATTTCACATGAAATGTTTAGTGAATATTCAGCGATTTGCTATTGTCTCTGCTGTCGATCAGAAAAAGTTTATTTGGAGCCACGCGTTGTTCCTTTGCGGTAGATAGGCTGTTGGTTTATGATAAAAGCAGTAAATGGTCGCTCTGATAATCGGAAGGTTGCTGCAAAAACGAGCCATTAGACCACCCTATTGGTTGGTATGTTGTTTGTAGCCGCTAGTACTGCGTAAGGGCATATTGGTCCTTGGCGATTGTCCCATAAAATGGTGAGGGTCATGAAGATGCATATTTGGACCTGCACCTGGCAGTTGAAGACCCCATCCGCTGGAGTCTGTAAATCGTGACATAGCAAAATGGGGCCACATATCTGTTTTAAAAAACATAAATTAGTCTCACCAGCCGATCTTCATAAAAAATAATAATATTTTCCCATTCATATAGCGCTAAGAACCGTGAGGTATCTAAGCGGTGCTTATTATTAACCACAGTGTGCGGTGCTCATTTATCGACCACGGAAGGATGAAAGGCTTACCGGGATTTGAACTTGCTTTAGCGAGCTGTGCACGGATGTCAAAGCGAGCGTTGTACTCGCTGTGCCATTTGACAGGCTACAGTGAAGTGGCACAGCGAGTAGAGCGCTTGACCGCCTATAGACCGGTTAAATTATTTGTATTAACCCACCCTGTGTCGTCTGCCTTTTTCAGAGCCCTCTAAACAACAGGGGATCAATTTGGCAGTGATAGTGCACGGTAGAAAACATTATGCCACTTTCAATGAACAAGTTCAACTTGAGCGGTCTTTAATGCTATGCTATTGTAATTATATTTGGTATAAAATAATCTAAAGGGTTACTTACAGTACAATTGCAATTTCCATTGTCTAAGAGTGGTGCAGTCCCAAAATACGACTCTGCGTGTGCCAACGATCTTTCGCATAGTGATATAATATATAAAAAAGTGGTTTCGTTTCATAAATTTCATCCTTATCTTCTCTTACGTTTTCGCAACACTCATTCAAGAGAAGTCTTTCATCACAATCTCTGTCTGTCAAGGACAAACACAATACAACCTTATAGTCCGCTTTGTGAGCCTCTCCGGGGCCTGAGAAAAAAATGGAAGCAGCTGACCTTCACTTTGAACGAGCATAAATTCTTACTTTGCAACATTCTGTGTAAAGCCATCTGTGAGAAGTTGGTTTTTGCACGCCATGTTTGTATATTTTTTGCGTGATATTAAAAAAAGTTTGTTTAAAGGACATTATGGTTTTAAGCCGGTCAAGTGGCACAGCGAGTAGAGCGCTCGCTTTGACATCCGTGCAGAGCCTGCAAACGCAGGTTTGAATCCGGCAGCGCCAAACTCAGCGTTTCATCCTTCCGAGGTGGATAAATGAGCACCACACACTGTGGGTAATAATAAGCAGCGCTCAGATACCTGAGAGTTCGTAGTGCTATATAAATGCCAAATTATTATAATTATTATAATTATTATTATTATTATTATTATTATTATTATTATTATTATTATTATTATTATTATTATTATTAAGTACAGCTGAAAGACCCCTAAAAATCGCAAGTTATGGTAAGCTATGAAAAATAACTCGCGCCACCACCGTGCACTGCTAAGACTAACACCCAGGACATCAAAGATGACATTGCAAATGTCATTGATGAAATCACTGATGACATCACATGTGTATATACTTTTCATGGAAGTTGTGTACTAGGGATTTTTATTATAATGTTGCGAAAAAAGTTTCAAGGATATTGCAATAAATATCATACCGTTATTAGTGCTTTGAACGATGCATTGATATAAATAGCATTGTATTATGGGATTCTATGTAGTATACTGAGCTACTAATGGAGAAACATAGCATTGTGTGCAGAGTAGAAGATGAAAGTATAATATTTGTAATGTTAATATGTTCATAAAGAAATGATAATTGCCCTGAAATGTTCGAAAATTCACAAAATGGGGGTGTTCTGAGGACGTTATTCGTATTGTGTGATTGCTTAGCTGTATACAATGAGGGAATGGCACAGAGAGTAAAGTGGACGCCGTCCGCGGACACCGCGGCTGTTCGTGGACAGGGCGTGCTACATCCGGGTTTTTCCAGGAAATCCAACATGGAAAGAAGACTGTACGGATCAGCCAATCAGATGTTGAGGTTGTGGATTTGTGTTGAAAGAGACTGTGTGTGGTGAAGATGGCAGAAGTGGAGAAAGTCAGGGTGTTGGTGCTCGGAGATATGTTTGTGCATGGTTTACAGCAGTACGCTGAATGTAGGCATGTTGCAAAGAACTTTGATGTGAAAGGAGTGGAGGTGGTGTGGGGCACTGTGCCTGATTGCAATGTACAGGGAATTGTACAAGTTTGTGAGGATATGGCCACAATGACATCAGTGACATCAGAGGGTCAAAACATGTGTTGGCTGACTCCTAACAATAAATATAGCATCAACAATGGCTTTCAAGTCTGCTTTATTACAACAACAGTTACTAATTGAATAACCCAGGGATTAGGTAAACAGGCCTCACTCTCATAATCAAAACCTAACACTTGAAGAAGGAAAGGCACCTTCACAAAAGAACCCCTTACCAGCAGTAGGGTAGTCCGATTTAAGTACTAGGTCAAGCGCAGTTATCTACCCATTCTACCTCCCTGCAATTACTTCATAATCGTGTATTCTGATTTGCTTATTGTCACATGCTGCATTGCCAAAGTCCTAGGTTTGAATGGGAAACAATATTCCGCTTGCGGCTACAGCCCAAATTGCTGGATTGGATTATAACAAACCAACATGAAGAGCATAAGTAAGGACCTGAAAGCATGCTTTTTCAAATCTGTCTTGCATTTTATTTTTTCCAAAGTGTCCAAATGTAAGCACAAAAAATAGTGAAATAACTTTGGTGCATGGCCAGTGAGCCTTGCCCTCAGCAAGCACAAATGCCTACTGATTTCCTTATTGGGGCATGCAGCATGGCCAAAGCTCTAGGTTTAAATTGTAAAAAAAATGTCTGCTTGCAGCTGCAACCCGAACTGCTTGACAGATTAGCAGAAAACTTGTGCAAGGAGCATTGGCAAGGACATAAAATCATAGTTTTGCAAATATGCCATGTTTTATTTTTTTTAAAGTGTCATAATGCAGATACAAAAAATAGTAACATACCTTTTGGTGATCGAGGTATAGCCTGTGTCCATGGGCAGTGGCCAACATTTTTCGAACGCGGGATAGGTTTGAATGGGAAAAAATTCTGCTTGTGACTACTGCCCGAAGTGCATACATGTAGCTGATAATTAGATCTATTCAGTGGGACTATTGACTGACTGCTATCTTCCCAGCATTACAAAGGTACTTGTAAAGCTATCCTTCTCTTTTTATGCACCAGCCCTATGGAACGCTATCCAGAGACGGCACGAATGCCCCACAATTCTCCAATTTTGGGGTGTTGGAAGGTGTCAGGATTTTAGGTGGCTATCTGGAGGTGATGGCGGAGTTGAGTGTGGGTGGTGGGACGAGGGTAGTCCAGCAGGGCCTGCCCTGGGGTGCTGGTTGGTGTCAGGAATTGAGGTGGCTGTCTAGGGTCGGTGGCAGAGATGAGTGGGGGTGGTGGGAGGAGGGTAGCCTAGCAGAGCCTGCCTGGGGTTGGGGGCACAGGTGAGTGAGGGTGGTGGGAGGTATCCAGACTGGAGGTGGCTGCCTGGGGTTGGTGGGGGAGGCAAGTGGGGGTGGTTTAAAGTGTCAGGATTTGAGGTGGCTTTGTGGGGTTAGTGGTGGAGGTGAACGAGAGTGCTGGAAGGTGTCAGGGCTTGAAGTGGCTGCCATGGGTTGGTGGCAGAGATGAATGGAGGTGAAGAGAGGTGTGAGGACTGAATGTGGCTGTCTGGGGTTGGTGGCAACGGTGGGTGGGAGTAATGTAAGGAGGGTAGAATAGCAGGGCCTTCCTGGGGTTGGTGGCAGAGGTGAGTGGGAGTGGTGGGACGTATCAGGACTTGACGTGGCTGTCTTGGTTGTGACAGAGGTGAGTGGGGGTGGTTGGAGGTGTCAGGACTTAAGGTGCCTGTCTGGGGTTGGTGGTGGAGGTGAGTGGGAGTGCTGTTAAGTGTCAGGAGGGGGCTGCCCAGGGTTAGTGGCAGAGGTGAGTGGGGGTTGTGGTGGTGGGACAGAGTAGCAGCAGGGTTCCTGCTTGCATGTTCATGATAGTTGATACTCACCAATATGCCAAGTTTTCTCATAGGTTCCTGATATCATGACCTGATATAGCGGAGAGCGGCTGTAGATGAATCTATCATGCGTGCTTCCAGCTAAATTGGCATTCACACGCATGATAACTCTCTACGTATCAAAGATGACCTGTGCATTGATTGAATGCCAATGCGTGCAGTTGCAGTAAATGTGTTTGCTCTCTTGGGGGTTGTTGCTGCAAAGCAAAATGTGTACGATCAATGGCTCCTATTACCTGTGGGAAGTGTGCAATGAAATCAAACTCCAGGCATGCTCTCTGCCTTGCCTGCACTGTGCGTTAAATGTATATGTGCCTACCCACACATGATAACATGCAGTGCAATATCTGGTGTAGGCACCAGGATTGCGTGGGATGCGATTTGCCCACTAAAGTGCAGAGGTGTGCTGGAAAGAGCCGTAGCCAAAAAAATGAGGGCTGTCAGCACCTTCTCAAGGGGAGTAAGTGCAGGGGAGCAGAGATGTTGGGGGATACAAGGGGATGGAATCCATACCTTGCATACACCTCCATGTCTAGCATCCCAAATAGGGTAGTGTGGTATGTATACTGGCCCTCACCATCCTTCTCCTTCTCCTCCTTCCTCCTACAGCAATCACTGCCATGAAAGTGGCATTCATCCTGGAAGTCCGATTTAGTAATGGTGTGCATTGTGTGCTTTCATACTTGACCTTTGAGTTTTGTACATTGAATCATGTATAATGTGATGGTGCTATCACAAGGTTTGCATGTGCCTTTTCACTCCAGGAATTTGCGGGTCAGATTCCATGAATTTGGTTATGTCTGCGTATGAATTGCCATATTTGTTGTTTGCATGGATCGTCCCTCAACATGGCAACGTTCTTCTACATTTTGTGCAAGAAATGGGGAATAAGCATGTTCTGCCCCCTATTATTTGTGCCGGTCCTTCCTGCCTGCACTTTGCACTGTGTGTCATGCAAAGTGCTCAACAAAGCCTTAAGTAGGGATGAACCTGCGCAAAATCAGAACTGTGCATCTGCAACTTAGGTTTTGCAAGACGTAAAGGGCACTTTTTCAGCACTATGTGCGTTTGAAGCATGCACAACTTTCTACAAATTAGGCACTTAATTTGGAAGTTTCTGAAATGTTCATGTTAATGTCAGGCAAATCAGTAAAATATTGAACATGAAGGACAGAGTTCTCAAACAGACTGTTGTATCCCTACAAGCATCTGAAACCTCATAATACATAATTTCATCTAAAACTAAAAAGGATCTCATACCTTCTGACATCTTGTGAGCATTTTGTTTGCTCTCCATGCTTCTGCCGGCACCACGAAGTAGCGTGCCTCTGCCCCTTCAAGATGTCTTCCCGTTAGAGGCTCACCTCTATGTTGGATTCTCTCTCTCTGATTCAAAGTTCCACATGGTTTTATGTACATCATTTGACACCACAGTGGTGTTTCTTTCATCTTTCTGTAGTTCAGGTGAGATCCAGCATTACTTAAAGCCAAAGTGATTGAAGAAATGCCACTATTCGGTGAATCCAAAACAGAGTTAAAATTGTCTTTCCGATTCCCATGTAGGAGGATAATGTGTTCTGTACAAGGAGTTTCACAAAGGAATGGGGGTTATTGTCTCTAAGAGTGCAGTCGCTCCCATTGCGGTCCCACTTACCGAGAACCCTATGGTGGGTCTTGCTTAGCGGTCTCACATCCCTAGCCTTAAAGCGGATGGCTCCTCTGTAGGGAGAGGGGGCAAATAGTCCAGATTCATCACACTATTCACAAAAACCGTTTTACAAAAAGAACTGCACATGTGTTAACTATTTGTGGCAGAAATTGCATCTAGAATTAGTAGACTTGTCTTACTAACATGAACCTATCAATAAATATGTAACACAAATAGGAACTCTGAAGGGGTATCCTCACTGGCTGCGCTCACTACCATGAAATGCGGTAGACCAAGAAATATTTTAACATATAGGCACCATTGAGGTGCTAATTTTATTTATGTAGAAAACAAGCACAACCAAGTAAAAAAAAAACAAGATTATAGCATTTTCAAATTGTAAATTGGTACACAGTGTGTTCAAATTTGGGTGATACCCTGAGAGTTGGTATTGCAAATGCAATTAGTAATGGAAAGTCACCATGCCAGTAAGGAACATAACACAGAAAATTCGAACACCCATGGGTGATGGGTAAATACATACAACCATTGTATATTCACATTCGTAAATTACAATGGTATTGGTATTGCAAATTCAATTGTTAATTGGAATTTAGCCATGCCTATTGATATTGTAAATTCAATTGATAATTGAAATTTAGCCACACCAACACATGTTTCAACCCTCTAGGGTCATCCTCAGGGCGTATAATAATTATTACAGTACTGCAAGTCCAATCAAACATATGTCATTTGAACGAAGAAGTATACTAAGGCAATTAGAAATCAAATTAGACATTGAGCTCATGTTCCTGATTGAGTCCGAGTAGAAGACAGCGTAATTTACATATCATACGTGCTTCTTGTTGTCACCGCATCAGTTGTCTATCGCCACCTCTCGCATGTGGTTTAATCTATTGTAAGCCGATGAAACTGATATCCTTTTGATGATCTGACTGGTGGTAAGTTTGCCAGTGTGTGGCAAACAGTAATTTCAGATCCTGGCTGTTGAGGTTGGCAAAGTGTTCACGGATTCCGACTCACAATTCACGGATGGTGCTGCCAATATATATCTGCAAGTCCAATCAAACATATGTCATCGGAACAAAGAAGTATATTAAGGCAATTAGAAATCAAATTAGGTCCATCTGGTGGTGTAGCAGGGAGAGAGGGAAGAAGAAAAGAGAGAAGATAGGGGTTACTTGATGCCGTTAGATACCAGAATGTTAAAATCAAAATATCTATACATAGATGTTATTTGTTGAGACATTTCAGTTAGAGGCTGCTTACGGTTGTTCTAACAATTCTAAAAAGTTCAGTTATGCCCATCTTAGGTGTAACACTAAGTCTGTGGCCCTGCGGCATACTGATGTATTGTGTCTGTGTTAGCCTCTTGAGTAAGAAGCATATGAAACATAATGTCTTGAATTTAGGCAGATGCCATGTTTTCACACAGGGTGCAATAAAAGTTAGATGACAAAAGTTAGTTGCAATCAGGAGTAATTACCTGTAGTTTATGAAAGCAGCGTGGGATGAAATTGGAGGAAAAGTGCTGGTGCGAATCAGTGCCTTTTAATCTGATTCTATACTGGACTGGTTTCGGTTATGAAGTTCTCAGACCACTGTGAGAATAGACAGTAATATATACAGTTGGTATTAATTTAGATTCAGAATGGTCCATTTTTATCTGATTGATAAGGAGAATCATGCATTCATTTTTATTTTGGCCGAAACGCTGAGGCATTATAGATTTACCTCGTGCTCGAAATTTGTGATGGTGAATTTCAAAAACTTGATTGTTTACAGTTCTTTTGTGATGCAATAAAAGTCTCCGGTTAGTCGGTGCTGATAAATCTGCAACGATTCCGTGAGTTTAGATGAATACTATTTAAAAATACACCAAATGCAAGTTTTGTTAACTGCATTTTGAGGGTGGATGCATTAATCTTGCTTACCAAATTGCTTGCATTGTTGTGCGCGGCGAGTTGCTCTGTTGCTTGCAGAACAAAATGATGCTGTAGTGAGGGAGTAAGCGTTGGCTTCTGCTGCCGATTGCCAAGTGAGTCAGTAGCTCACTTCTGGTCATGTGACTAGTCACATGACTAGCGCATTGCATGGCAACCATTACCGTTTCCGGAAGAAACTATCCCTGAGTCATTCGAATTGGTCACGACTAAGTAAAAAATATTGGGATTTTTTGAGAAACGTCTGGGATTACAAATGCAGTTGTACATGAATATGCACAGAAAACATATGATTTAAATATCTGCATGGCATAAGTATATTATTGTTATCACAAGCATATTTTAAAATATTAATCAATCTGGCATCCAAGTGGTGCGAAATTGGTCAGGGGGCGGGTCAGACGAGTCCCCTAACAAGGAAAGCTGGGTCTGGGTGAAAATATGGAGCTGCATGTTCTCAAATGGACATGTAAAATATACCGCAGACATAGGCGGTCATGTAAGCAAGATCCAATGGGAAATATAATAACCAGACAATACCTAAAGGTGGAATAGTTGGAATATTGGTCAATTGTGAACTATAGTTAGTGAAAGTGCACAGGGATGTGTTGCTAACATATAAGTATAAGCTAACACCTTAGTGTTTTGATGATGTAAAGGCATGTTTTAACATTTGGATAGCTTGTAAACAAGTTCATAGAAAGACATTGAGCTCATGTTCCACATTGAGTCCGAGTAGAAGACAGCGTAATTTACATATCACATGTGCTTCTTGTTGTTGCAGCATCAGTTGTCTATTGCCACCTCTCGCATGTGGTTTAATCTGTTGTAAGCTGATGAATCTGATATCCTTTAGATGATCTGACTGGTGGTAAATTTACCAGTGTGTGCCAAACGGTAATTGTAACCCCCCATGGCATTTGAAAACCTTTGTGGGAGTATTTGTTGATTTCTTTTTTACATAATCTTTCCAACTTGATTAATTTATGAGCTAAAGTTTCTGTTTAGTTGGTGTGATTTTTAAAGGGATTATTGTCTAGACCCCGTAGTGCAAAAAGGGCAGCACTATCTTCTTCTCTGTTCTGTAAATATTGTGCCATAATTATACGGCACCCCTTTCTAAGAACTTATGAAAAATGTCCACAGGCTTATCAGATGTGGAGCCACATATGTTGGTGTTACTTTTTAATATCAAGTACATGTTAGATCTTTTTGTAACATATGTTGTCTAAGCATGTTTTTAACCATTTATTTTTATTATTTCCCTTTTTAGAATATCTTTTTTTTCAAATTTGGTGAATGGAGGCTCTAAATTAGCAATGGAAAAGCAAACATATATTTTAGACTCATCCTTCTCACCTTGTAGGATTTGTGTGCTTCAATAAATACTGCAAACCTTTTGTAATTGAAATCCAACAATCAAGCATTTCCTGATAGACACATGGAGGGCTGTCCACCCACAGACTCATGCATACACCTTTTACTCACCGCCAAATAAAACGTTTACCAGAATTG
Source organism: Ambystoma mexicanum (assembly GCF_040938575.1). NCBI lineage: Eukaryota > Metazoa > Chordata > Amphibia > Caudata > Ambystomatidae > Ambystoma > Ambystoma mexicanum. The sequence goes on from NC_090941.1 coordinate 387,479,933, forward strand.
ACTACATCCTAGTTGACGCCGGCCAGGAATGTGGTTTGGGTGGCACAAATTCAGATTATTGGATTGTCAGACCAAGACATCTGTAGCATAACCATACAGGTGGGACTCTAAGTCCAAATAGATTGGAGATGCATCTGTAATGACACGCTATTTACAAACCTGGTTTTAAGGGAATCAATCCAAAAGGAAAGTAAAGATTTCTTCTGATGCAGCGACACTGGGGAAAGACAATTTTATTCTGCTTGAGACACATCCAAAGTCAGTTTTTAGGGCCTTGTAATATCGGAAGGGCAGTGAAGGAAAGAGAGAGGGCACTATGCAACACCAAGCTGAAACAGGCAATCAGATAAAAAGAGGAGGCCTTACAAAATTCAAAGGGGATTCCCCTGAAGATCTTTTGTCTGAGATCAGGGGCCTATGGCACGAACTAGGGTATATTTTGAAAGCGAAAGCGATTTCCCAGCTTTACAAAACAGAAATATTATGAGAATCGGGTTAAGGCTCACACATTATTGGTAGCCCATCTATGTGGTCAGAGAGCCAAAAGATTGGTATATAAATTCAGAGGTGAGAGGGGTCTGAACCTTAGTCACCCAATTGGAATCACCTTGCGCTTTGGTGACTTCTGTACATGATTATATACAGTAAAAAGTAGGAATGAAACAATAGAGATATACAACTGTCTTCAGGCTCTGTGCCTCAGTAAGTTAATGCCTGAAGAAGTAGCAGCACTGTATGCACCCATTATGGGAGAGGAAGTCATCAAGGCGATATCACAATTCAAAAGCAGGGTCTGCACCTGGACAAAATAGATTTACCCCAGCTTTTTTTAATAAAAGACCTGGTCCGTTATTGACTCAATTCTTAGCTAAGCTGTTTAACAAAATATTAGATGAGGGAAGAGTGCTGGATACATTCAAACAAGCATGGATCGCTGTACTCCAGAAAGAAGGTCGAGACAGGATGGACTGCGGGTCGTAAAACCAATATCATTGATAAACATAGATGCCAAAATATATCTGTGCACGTCTTGGCAGAGTGGCTGTACACAGCCCTGCCAAGAATTATACATAATTACCAGAAAGGATTCATTAGAGGCAGACAGGAAGCTGACAACATTCACAAGACTTTGAACCTCATTGCAGGAATTGATGGCAGGGATCAAGGTGCTCTTCTTTTGTCAGTTGATGCAGAAAATGCTTTCAACAGAATTGAATGGTAATTCATGGAAGACACACTCAGGCATTTTGGAATGGGTTCCAGATGTCTTGTAGGAGCCTTGCCCCTCAATCAAAATACAAGGGCTAGGATTGTAATTAATGACGTTGCACAACATAATTTCATGTAACTTGTGGAAACCGCCAGGCGTAACCATTATCCCCCTTGATTTTTGCCCTTACTTAGGAATCGTTGTCTGTATCCATTTGTTCAAATAGTCAGACTCAGGAACTACAAAGGGGGATAGGGAATTTAAATTAGCGCTATATGCTGACCATATCCTCCATTATATAGCAAGTCCTGACACGTCACTCACAGCATTCATTACTACTATTTCAGAATATGGCAGGCTGGCAGAATTCATTGATAACTTAACTAAAACAGTGGCACTTCTGCTGATGGTCTGCCTTCATCAATAGCCTATAGCCTATGGACCTTGGCCACCCATGGAATACAGCTTCAGAAAGACAGCATAAAATACTTAAGCAATAATCCTGACCAGGGGGTCGGGGGCATTACCGAGTCAAGTAAGGTCTCGGGGCCCGTAGTTACAGGCCATGCATAGCGAGGGCCTTAACGAAGACCCTAGGCCTCATTATAACCCAGGAGGGACGGGGTTAACAGCGCCGGTAAAGGTGCCGGCACCGTCAACCACGTCCCGTCTGATTACGAGGTCCCCTCGTGGGACCCGGTCTGCACGTCTGATTTCACCAGATGTGCAGAGCTGGTCCCGCGAGGGGAGGAGGGAGCAAACAACAGGCCGCTCGTAATCGGCCCGTTGTTTGCTCCCTCGCCCATTCCCATTCAGCCCTATGGGGGCTGAAATGGGAATGGGGAAGGTCCGGGTCCGTGTTCCTAGAAGGAGGAATTACTGGGCCCTCCGAACTCGGAATGGCACGGTAATTCCTCATTCTGGGAGCCCGGACCCGGACGCGATTTCGGCGGCAGCCATGCCACCAATAGCGGCATGGCTAACGCTGAGGTCGTAATGAGGCCCCCTGTGTCATTACCTGACTTAGTAATGGTCTCTCAGTGAGGGGGTTATTGATATTAGGTCCCCTGGCACTGGAAAGAGGGGCCAGATAGATATTCAAGAGCCATGGTGATAGGATAGAGCCCTGAGTGACACCACAGGCAGAGAGTGAGGTAGAGGAGATAAAAGGACCAATTTGCACTTGAGAAGGTCTTTTAGAAAGGAAAGAGTTCAGCCATGCCAATACTCTGTCTGTGATGCCTAGAGTATCATGGAGACGGTTTATGAGGATAGAGTGGTTGACTGCCATCTCTTCTGCCACCATCTCATATTTCCCATGGCGCTGGTAGAGGGAGCTGCCCCAATCCATCTGGCTGCGGTCCTGCCTGCTCATACCTCATTTTCCCTCCCTCAATGTGCCCGACACAACCCTACTCGACACCCCATTATTCTTAATCTACCCACATTCCCGATTTTCTGCAATAAAAATGTTATTTTCACTGCATGTTGAACCTGCATACATTTGATATCAATACAACAGTTACTTCTTAGGTATGTAAATGGACGAAACTAGACCTCTCCACTTTATTGTACCACTGCAATATTTCTTATTTACTTGAACTAAGGCAGCCATCCCCACGGGGTTAAGGATTGCCTGACTGTATACGCATGCAGCTGTTATGTCTCATGTGCGTGTCTGCAGCCTGAAGCAGCCCCCCTATCACGAGGTCAGGCTTTGCCATTCTGTATGCACACATTTCTATTATGTCTCATATGCTTGTCTGCATGCCTGATGTTTCCCTTCGTACCATGAGGTGAGGCTTTGCCAGTCTGCCTACACACTCTTATTATGTCTCATATGATGTAGCCCCCTTAACAAAGAGTGAAGGCTTTGCCAGGTCTGTAGTCTGTATACACACACCTTTTCACTCAGTAACCCCTATGCATGTTCTTGTATTTTGACTATCCACTTCCTGTAACTAGCACCCTGATGCCCAAGAGTTTGGTGCTGAAATAAATGCAAAAATAAATAAATAAATAATAGCCTCACCATTTTAGAATGTATAAACCCCATATTGTTTCAGCCTCATTATGAGGCGGGATTGACAAGGACAGGCCAGCCATGGAGGGCAAGTTGTTCCCTGCATAAAATTAAGCCAGAAACCACCCTCTGGGCAACAAGCCTAATGCTGTGGAATTACCTTCAACTAAAGGGGGTCCTGACAGACCCCTAATGGGCGAATGACCTTTGGTGCCCCTTGTCACAATTTGATCAGATCCTAGACACTCATAGAGATACAAAGGGCCTCATCTCCGAACTATACTCAGCCGAACTGTTGACGGGTCATAAATGTGTACCTACCTGAAGCTTAGAAAAAATAAAGGCCTTTGGCAGAAGATTTATAAGGAGGTCTGGTCCTCAACTATAGCAGTTCAATATAAGATGCACAATGGCAGGCTTTTATTTAGGTGGTATTTGACCCTGAATAGACACTTCAAAATGTACAGGAGAGATGGAATGGTAATATTGTCGCTTTTTGATTTGATTATTGTTTTATTTTCCTGGATCATGAGGTTCCAAGGGGGACCGAATACACGACCCGAACAGTTATGTAACTTCACCATCTCTAAAAAAAACACCAACCATTTTCGAACGTGGTCAGTGTAGACCTGCACAGGGGAAATGTAGTGGTTGATTTTATTAAGTAAGACATTGTGATCCCAGCAGGAATTTCTAATAGATCGATATTTATTTTATTGTCTGCATTCTGTGGTTATTTAAAGGAGAAATATATGTCATGTGGAGGGTGGACTCTTCACTATCAGCAGTAATTGACTTCACTTTCAAAACAGGATCATCATTCCAATGATTATACCAACTTCCATCCATGAATGTAAAACACAGAGAGAGTATAATCCGAAATCCTCTGACGAAATTCCTTCAATGTTACAAAGACATTGGAACAAGAAACAAAATAAAATATCCTTGTGCCTAACATAAACCAGGCTAAAGAATTTGAGGGCAACATGGAAGTGTTATTTTCCATTCCTACTTTCTCAATCTCTCTGCCCCTACCTCTTTGAAACCAATACTTTTCCACTTGCTGACATCCCATCCTCAGTTACCCCAGCACAAGATTTAATTGCTCGAATTAGAGTAATCAATTAGCCTTCCTGTAACATCCTCTAGCAAAAAGTCTCTGGAATGAATCCCCCATACCCTAAAGCTTGCAAAGAAGGACAGCAGGAACGGGAAGCATTCCTGATCTATCCCATCCCATTACTTCTTTCTGTGCCTTCAGTGTAGCAATCCTGAATGTTGCCTTCCCCATCCAACCTAAGTGAGACCCAAGCCCACACGATCTCAATGCCAAATGATGAAGAGACTCACAACACCAACACCTGCTACCCCAAACATTACCACCTATAAATAGTAAGAATGTTCTGAGGCAAGACTGAAATGCATTACCCAAATGTCTTTTCATACCCTCTTTAAAAAAACAACCACTAGAACAAAGCATCTACAGAACTGCAAAACTGCGTACCTAACGGTGAGAATGATGTGCTGACGTTTCTGCGTTTACAATTGATAAGGGTGTTTATGGATCCTGGCAAAAGAAATGACAGGAAGTACAAATAAGGAAGGTGCCACAGATACAGAAAAGGGAGACAAAGGTACAAGATTGAACAACTCAAGCAACAACAAGGTGAAAAGAACAAAAAAAGCAGTGGTAAAAAGGACTAACCTACAAATGAATAATGTTTTAAAGCCCTTTTAAGGAGGCAGGGAAATCAGGAAACTTTAGTGATTGTTCTGAAAAGCGTTCAGGTTCTGATTCTACTCATGGCCCTCAGGTTTCAGGTGATGCATATGAAAATGGCACAGGTCATTGAAACAGGTCTACACTCCAGAGTATATTGCATTTGAAAAAAGAGTATTGATATATGTAGCAATTTTCAAAAGTAAAAATAAACAAAATAAAAACTTTCCAAAATGTGTCAACAAAAGAGAGAGATGTCATTGAATCCTTGAAAAGAAATAAAAATATCATCTTGAGAAAAGCTGACAAGGGTAGTGTGATGGTCATACAAGATCGCACAGCGTATATTGCAGAATGTGACCATTAACTTGACAATACTTTGTTTTATGAGGTACTAACAATGCATCCTACTGCACGATTACAAGAACAAATAGCTTTTAAGGTAGAAAAAGTGTTTAGTAGAAAATAGTTAACTAAACAGGATGCAGGCTACCTAGTCATCTCTGAGCATAATATACCAACATTGTATACACTTCCAAAAGTGCGTAAAACATTGACTGATCCACCAGGATGATCAATTGTGTCAGGTACTGGTTCTGTTCTAGAACATTTGGCCAGGTTTGCTGATACCTTTCTAAAACAATGTGTTAAAGAAATGCCATCCTTTATACAGAACACATCAGCAGTGATCAATTTGATTGAAGGTCTCTCATTTAATGCAGAATCAGAATTACTTGTGAGTTTCAATATTGTAAAATTATGCACACAGATGCCACAACCTGCCACATTAGAGATGGTAGAGGAATTGTTGCTGAGTAAGTGACACGATGGATATACACCTAATTCCTTAATTCGTTGGTGCACAGAGATGGCTCTCATTGAAAATTATTTCATGTTAAATTATGCCTTTCGCCATCACGTAAATGGTACTGCCATGGGGTCAGCTGTAGCCCCATCATTGGCTAACTTATATGTTGAAAGCATGGAGAGGAATTCCATATTATCCAACAACAATCCATTTAAACACCAGATCAGATTGTGGAAAAGGTACATCAACGATGTGCCAGTACTTTTGGTAGGGCAACATCTTGGGGCTCAAAACCTTGTTTGTATGCCTAAACCAACAGAATCCATACTTACATTCACAAAAGATCATAGTGATAGTAACATCAACTTTTTGGACCTGACTATTTTTCATACAAGTGGCTAAATACACTAGAGAACATTTACCAATAGGGTATTGTTTGCATCTTAATCGGAATAGTACCAATAAAGAACACTTTGAAAAAGAAGAAACTCAATTAAACGATAACCTAATAAGAAGAGGTTATCCTAGGAAAACTTTGAGAAAGGCATCGAAAGGAGTAACAATAACGAGAAGCTATGTTAGGATATAATGAAGAATTGAAGGAATCAACTCATAACATCACTTTTGTAAGTACCTATAATGAATTGTGCAACCAGATTCAGAAATTTATTCGCAAAATGTGAATATTTGAACAAGTTAGACAACACTCTGACACAACCTAGGTGTGCCTTTAGAAATGTACTAACTTAAAGGAAATGGTAACCCATAATGATTTATACCTAAAATCTATGAATGAAATGACATTAACAGAGACATGGGGAATGAAGAGACCTCTGGAACACTGCACTTGTGGTAAGTGTAAATGTTGTGCCCAGATGAGCAGAACACTACAGGTCGACATTGGCTTAAAGAACATGTGGAAACAACTGAAACTTATAAATTACAATACCAGTTGGGTTGTATATGTGATTTGGTGCGGATGTAATACAATTTACATTGGTAAAACAGAAAGAAATGTGAAATTAAGAATCACAGAACACAAAAGCTGTATTTGGAATGGCATAACAGCACCTTTGGTTGGCCTTTTCAAGTGATGTGGACACGTATTTGACGAATTAAGGTGGTCAATCTTAGTTAAAATGAACCCAGATCAGAATTTAAAAAAAAACACTCTCATTGATGGAGACCCGATTAATTTTTTTGACTAAGAGTCATGAGGTTGGGCTGAATGATATGATCGAGTGGCAATCAGTATACCAACTGAAAGAAGATTAATCAGGTTCATAAACATTCTAGATATTGCATGAGCATTTTCCCCTTTTTTTAAAAAAATTCAATTTTATTAGTTTTTGATGTATCCTTTAATCCTGAATCTGTGGAATTTAAGACTGCATACTTTTATGGTCTCCAAAAAGATATTATATCTCAATTACTTCGGGAATTTTATAAGGAAAAATCCTTAGAATGAATAATAGAACAGGGGACCAAACTATATGAAGTAATCTATGGTCAGAGAGAGGAAGGGTTTAGGAATAGACAGAGAAAATTGAAATCTAAAGAATCCACACCAGCAATGATGAAGATAAAATCTGCAAAAATGACACTTGAATCAGCCCAAACTCAGGCAAGGAACAGCATGACCCCTAATCAGAGGGGCACGCCACCACAGAGGACAACTCCCCAAACTCCTATGTTCCAATCGGTTGTTCCAAGCAATAGATTAGTCCTAGATACATGGGCCATGCCTCTAGGGTGGGATTTTGCCCTGATATGTCAGGCATGAATAACAATCAAAATCAGATGAACAATGGCCCGTACCAGACATTGGGGGCACAGAGCAGATTTGATCCTAATACAATGATATATGGCCACCAAGAGAGACCACGGTACATGGGTAGATTCATTGAAAATGGAAATCAGCATAGGGGACAATTCCCACACAATGAAAGACAAAATATGATTATGTCCTGTGCCATTATAACCAATCACCACCACCTTTGACCAAGGTCAAAGAATGGTCACGCCGCGCTGCCCACATCCTATGGCCCATGAGTTCAGAAGCAACACAAATAGAAATCAATCTCCTGAGTTGTACCAGAATATTCCCAATCAGGGTGAGTTTAATCAATATCGACCCACGCTGCAAAGAGGGGAATCCAGGGTCATGGACAGATTTAAATGCCTAGAGACCCAGGTTAAAATCTTGTCTGAGCAAATAGGAAAACTCTGTGCAGTTCAAAAACAGCAACCAAGTGAAGGTGTGGAATATCATAGGAGTAATCTTGTGCGTTCTGACAACAAGTGACTATTTAATAGCTCCTGCATTGATGAAAATACAGAAGCTCATGAATCACCTTTGTCTAACGGTTCTGAATTGCTTGCTGATCCAAACATAAGAATACAAATGAATGAAAGTGAGACAAGGAGTGCCCACACACATATAAAGGGAGTGTGGTCCAATTTAGAGTCGAATTAGACTATTGAAGTGTGTGCAGATGAAGAACAAATAGGGGAAAATGAACAAGAAAAACCTAAAGAACGGAGAGACAGATTTTAAAAAGAGCATTCTATGTAAAAAATAAAACACCTAATAAAGAGGTAGGATTAGTTGTTAGAATATCCTCCCTTGATAGTCAGAACACTGTGGAGCTCCAGACAGAAAAGAAAACAGTAGCTCAAAAGGAGGGTGCAGGTCAGTCACCTGAGGAGTAATTTGAGCAACAAATGTTCCAAGAGACAGAAAGGACAGACACTATGCAAAACACAGGTAGGTGTCCTGCACCAAAAACTGACAGGCTGCCACGTAACAATTGTGAAAATGTTCTGTCAAAAAACTGCAGTGTGAATGCTGATAGTCCAAGGTCAGAGGGGCAGTCAGTGGCTACACTCCAAATGCAGAACAGAAAAATAGATCAAGAAATCCAAAATGAAATGGGCAAAAATGATTGAAAACGATCATTTCACATGCCCATGTGTTTAGCAAGGAGTGAAAAGGGCTGAGAAATGTGAGTCCTGACATCAGCAAAAATTCACACTTTTTGTGTGTGCTGGAGGAAGTTGAGGACAGGTGTTATGCCCCTATCACTGTGGAAGACAAATGTAATGCATTTGCAGTGATTGACATGGGTGCACAGGCCACGATAATGTCCAAGGAGTTGGTAAAAAGTATCAATGAAGGGAGATCCCTACAAAATCATATGAAGATGAGGGAAACGAAGACCCTGTGCACAATTTGAATGGTGAGAAAATACCTATTGAGGGTGTCACTGAGGTTGACATAAGGATAAGGAAGCATCAGATGAGACAGGAAGTATTGATTACATACATCAGTGAAATACCTTTCCTTATAGGAACAAATTGCCTGAAGAGGCTGTCGAACCTCATTGATGGGGTAAAAATGGGTCTTATGGTCCCTAGCCAAAAAAAACATTGAGGCCTAAGAAAGTGATGTTACAAAACAACAGTATAAAAGAATGCCATACAGTGGCTACATCAGATAGTGCAGTGGAAGTATATCTTCAGAATGGCTGTGTGCCTAGTGTCAAAAATGGCAAACAGAAATAGATGAAAACACATTGCGATTTTATTTAAGGAAAGAGAAATTCAAGCCAAATGTCACTCCAGAGATAATCACAGGAAAACACATTTCAACACTTGCTGAAATACACATGGGAGATGTGCAGCCAAGGATCCCTATCCATATAATGGGCATTCTGAAGTGATAAATGCCACTTTAGCACTTGAGCAGGAAAGAAGTTTCATTAATAAGAAAATATTCCAGCAGATAACTGACTGGGAAGAGATCCCAAAATTCGGAATAAAGAACCAACACATTTTTGGTTTGGATGATCCGGATTCAGGAAATAGGGTTGTAGGAAGATGTATGCTAAAGATTACAATTGGGTCTAAGAGTATACATCACAATGTGTGGATAGTGAGCGGGACACATAATACATTTTACATGGGAATTGACATCATGAACAGAATGTGTATGGTGTTAGCCTTCCTCAATCAACAGGCTTGGTCCAGATAGGGAGGGGCTGTGCCTGAATTTGAGGACAAGAGACACGTGTATCATTGCATGCAGATGGCCCCATATGTGATTGAATTGCAGGTGAGAAAGGATATTACTATTCCTGCTTTTACTAGACAAGTTACAATAGCGTTAAAATACAGAAAGGGGCAACAGTTAAATGATTCTGATGCATTTGTATACATAAATGAATTCATGAGACAGCAAGGGCTAGAATGTGAATATAAACCACTGATAGAGATTGGGGACGGACCGATTACAATCTGGTGGACACTAAAGGATTCCAGGATATTTGTTTAGAGGAGAATGCTGCAATAGGAATGGCAATACAAAGATCTCAATATACTGCCAGTTTCAGTAATGCAGTGATTGGGAATGTCCCTTAGAGGTATTTGACTGTGCAGGCTGCGTTGCCCAAATTCTTGGATTCTCAACCTAAAGGAATCTTTAAAATTCAGTCAGTGTATCCCTATGAATCAAGCAAAATAGTGTGCTGTCATCAAGATGATTGCGTCCTATTTGATTTAAACGAACATAATATAGAAAAACAGCATATTGAAATGGAAGTCAATGTTCCAAAGTATTTGAATGTGCCAACTACCCAAAGAGATACAGCCACCCGGCTGGAGGAGAGTATGGAGGTTCCTCCGTTGGAGGATTTCCCAGAGTTCTCTAAAATGATAGAAGAGCAGATTCAGGCTGCAGATGCAATCACAAATGAAGACGAGAAGGACCAATTGAGAAAAATATTTGTGGAATTCAAAGAGGTTTTTGCCAAAGACGCATATGATTGTGGGTTAACAGAGGTGCATGTTGCCACATTGCCGGAAAGGCATGGTAGGGAACCAGTATTTGTGCGACAATATTGGTTTGCCCCTGGCATGTTTGGAATAACTAGCTGAGATTGTTAAAAATGTAGAATCCAGAGGGATCATTAGGTCCATTCATAGCACATCAAACACTCCCATATTAGGTGCGCTAAACCTCAATGGCGTTTGTGTTCAGATCTACGAGAGGTAAACAAGAGAGCACCTGTTTCAAGGTGGCTGCTTCCATTTATTGATCAGGGTCTCGCGCAGGTTCACGGGTCAAATGTGTTAACGACATTAGATCTTACAGCTGGATACTGGTGTGTACCACTGGCTGAAGATCTCCAAAATGTGTTTGCATTTTCTTTTGACAAATCCAACTATGAATAGTCCAGGACACCTTTTGGATATGTCAATAGTGGGAGTGAATTTGGGATATTCCTGAGCAAGGCGCTCCCAGATGCAGCAGAAAGGGGAACAATAGTTAATGTGGATGATGTGCTAATTAAAAATGAGAATCTGAAAAATCATTTCAATGAGATTAGACATGTGTTTATCCAGTTACTGAAGGCTGGAGCCAAAGTATCTTTAAGAAAGCACAATGTTGTTAAAAGAGGGTGAACCTCTTAGGTCATAAGGTGACTGAAAAGGGGTTAAACCCGCAAAAGATGATGGTGGAGGCAATACATAAATTGAAAGATACTACTAATATGAAGGGGTTAAACAAATGTATTGGGAATGACAGGGTATAAAAGGAAGCATATTGAGAACTATGCAGAGATTCCACAGCCTTTAACAATATTACTAAAGCAGGGTGTACCCTAGAAGTGGGAAAAAGAACAATGTGAAGCGGTGGCCAGGCTGAAAGAATGTCTCATGAAGGCACCATTTCTGGCACATCCCATACAGAGTCAGGATTTTTTTGTAGAGATAAGTTTCACTGATCAATGCATGTCAGCAGTGTTATATCCAAAGCCTGATCTGAATAACACCTATTGCATATGCTAGTAAGGACTTGTCACAGGTTGAAACTAAGTTCAGTGAATGTGAAAAAGTACTCCTAACCACGGTCTGAGTGTTACAACATTTCTGTCCTATAATTCAAAGGGAAAGAGTAATTATTGGAACAAATCATCAGCCTCTGCAGTTTCTGCAAAGTAAGAGAATTAGATCTAGGAATTTGGTTCCGTCCAGGATTACCTCCTGGACATTGGTACTTCAGGGATTTCCTGTGAAAGTAAGATATGGACAGAATATAAAGAGACAGGTTGCCCAAGGGCTAGCAGATTTGCATGATTGTGAAGCTTAATGTGCACCGATGAAGCAGGAATAGAATCAAGTTTGAATGATTCAAGCAATCCCCAAAGTATTCAATGAAGAGATGTGTAGGAATTTACCAACTGTGTATGCAGATGGTTGTGCATACCATGTGGAAAATAACACAGAAAAAGAGATTGTGTGCAGGAATTGGAAATATCTGGTTTAAATGTGACAACATTCCAAGAAGGAGCATGAGGATTGGGCCCAGAAGTAGTCATGTGGCAGAGTTTGCCTCTATTGACAACACAGTCTCTACCTAAGTTGAAAACAAACTTAGATAGTTCTAGTGACCGATTCTGACCATGCACAAAATAGTTTTGTAGAATATTTACCTGGCTCGAAGGTAAAAAGGTATGCTCAACTATAACAAAAAAACACTTAAACATGACAAGATGATTCAAGCCATAGACACACTTGTTTCAGAACATGATTTGGTAATACATTGGAGAAAAATACATGGCCATTTAAAGATGCCAGGTGAAGACAAAGAGGGGAATGACAAGGCAGATTAGTTAGCCAAAATTGGAGCTGTGATGGGAGAATGGTTTCTTATTGAATACCTGCCTGGTGAAATACATGTAAATGTGATAACACACTCCAAATCTCTAAAAGTAGATGAACAGCCTGTGGTGCAAAGGAGTTTTGATAGTCCAGACCAGGACCAGCTCCAAGCACAAAAGGATCTGATTATAGGCTTATTCTATAATCATTCTATATAATATTCTATAATCATCTGTTAGATGCAGAGCAAAATCCTCTGTCTAAAGAAGATTATAAAGGGAAAGAGGTGATGAGGGAGTTGTTAAAAAACAAAAAGAGAATTAGGTTACAAGATGGACTGATGATTAGAGAGTCTGTGACAGGTCGAATACAATGGGAAGTGCCCTTGTCATTTCAGGGACTGATGTTACATCATGCCCATGATGCTATAACTGCAGGACAGTGGGGTTCACATACAACTTTAGAGATTCTAAAAGATTATGCTTATTGGCCACCCATGTCCCAAGATGTTGAACTATGCCTGTCTAGTATGTGCACAATTTCAACCTGCTTCATATATGCATAGGGCACCATTAATGAATAAGGGTTGGACCCTCCAAAGGTTTGATTTGCAAATTGACTATGTCGGACCCTGTTAAAAGATCAGCTATGGGAAACACATATATGTTAACGGTAGTTTGTTTAATGTCCAAATGGGTGTAGTGCATTCCAGCACCAGATTTCAGTGCGCAAACGGCAGCCACATTACTTGTGAATTATATATTTTTCAAGTTTTGGGTTACCCCAAAGGATTGAGTCAGACCAGGGAAGTAATTTTACTAGTGAATTGATGACAAATGTATGCAAATTGTGGGTGTGAAAAGAAAAATGCACATCTCATACCGACCTTCCTCTTCAGGTGGGGTGGAACGGATCAAGAGGTCAATTGTGGATATGTTGAATACATTTGTGGCTGAAGCAGGTTCTAGTTGGGATCCTGCCTTATTGGTTCCCCTGAAAAACATAGAATGATCATTTAGAAGCACAACAGAGGCTGTGATTATGCTTTGATTTTTTTCTCTCTTCTATGTTCTATTCAAGCTTTTATGAGGGCTTGCAATTTTCCTGGGTAAGATATTCTGAGACATTCCTTATCTTTAATCTGAATTTCTTGGAGAGTCTCCCTTGCTTTATTTCTCGCTTGCTTATTTTCCCCATGATATGTCCTACAAAGGTGGCCTTGTATACATCGCATCATCTGTCCTCTTTCCATTGCCTCATTATTAATAATATTTTCAAAAAACTCCATTGTAAATTGCCTGACTAATGCTTTAAACTCCTGGCAGGGGAGGAGATTGGTGTTTAACCCCTTAAGTGCCAGGGACAAGGTATCTCATCCTTGAAATTCCCTCCAGGTTGCCAAGGACGAGATAGCTCGTCCATTTAGGCACTATTAGGCACTTTTAGGCAAAGCAGGGATCGCTCAAAACAGTAATCCAACCCCCGGGCTATGTGAGGGGGAGGTCCCCCCTCACTGCCAGGGGGTTGGATTACCTTCAATTGCACGTCAGAGTGCGTAATGAACACCGACGTGAAAGTGAAAGTAATTTCACCGCGGCAGCCATTTCGGGCTGCCGAGGTGAAAAGAGAAGGTAAGCTCCCTTCTCCCTCTCCCTTGATCTCTGGCTGTATTTCAAGCCAGAGATGGGGGGATGTGTCGTTGGAAAGAGGAGAATCTACCCTTTCCAACGACACATTGTGTGACAGCATTGCTGGTCATGGATCAGGAGCAGAGTGTTTGATCCGTTGCAAGCAATGCCACTAGACACCAGGGATCTGTCTCAGAAGCGGGGGGAGGTGGGAGCTGCTTACAATAAGCAGCCCTATCCCCCCCAGACCCCAAAGCATGGGGACACATATGGATAACCATGGGGGAAGATAGCTGATCATCTGTCCCAAGGGAAGGGGGCAAAATAAAAGAAATAAAAAATGAAATGCAACAGGAATGGGGGTGGGGGCCACTAAGCACCAGGGATTTTTTTTGCCCCCAAAAGGGTGGTGGCCCTCCCCTCCCCCACCAAGTGGAAAGGGGGCCACCCCTTGTAGCCCTCCCTGGGGCAGAATTCTGCCCCCAGGCAGGAGTACATGAGGTGGCCCCCATCATATTGGAGGGGGGAGGAGGGCCACCAGGAATAAGTGTGCAGGCCCCCAAAGGATGGGGCCTGCAGGTTAGGCCCTCCCTGGGGGCAGATGGCTGATCATGTGCCCCCAGGGAAAGGGGAAAAATGAAAAAAAGGAAAAAGGGAGATTTGGATGGGGCGGGGGGGTCACTAGCCACCAGTGATTTATTTTATGGAAAATGGGGGTGGGCCTATCCCCCTCACCCCAATGGGAAATGGGGGCACCCCTTGTAGCCCTCCCTGGGGACAGATATCTGCTCCTTGAAAGGGGCATCTGACCCCATGGAGGGCTGGATGAGACGCCCCCTGTTATCCACCCCCAGGGAGGGCTGATTTAGATGGCCCCCCTTTCATTTGGTGTGGGGGGCACCCCCCTTTACATTGGAAAATTCCCCTGAGGTGTAGGGTGCCTCTCAGCCTGCCCTAAAGTATAGTGTACCATTTTCAATTTCTTTCTTTGTTTACCAAACTTCCCTTGGCGCAGATGGGCACTTTAGTGTGCCAATCTGCCCCCAGGGTGCCCAACCTTACTGCCTCAGCCATTGGGGGGCCTGTCCCACATTTTTTGGTGGCCCCTGCCCCCTACCCAAATGGAGGGGGGTGTACCTCACACAGCCATTCATAGGAGGCCCAGGGAGGCCTGCATGAGGTGCCCCCCACCCATTTGTGGTGGGAGGGGAGAAGGCCACCACAAAATATTGGACAGGCTCCCCAATGGGTGGGGCAGTAGGTTTTGGGCACCCTGGGGGCATAATGGCACACTATTGTGCCCATCTGCGGCAAGGGAGTGGGGTAAACAAAGGGAAAAGTGAAAATGGTAGACAGCATTTTAGGAGGGGCTGTGGGGCAACCCAAACCGATGGAGAATGTTCTAATGGGAAGGGGTGGTGGCCAGCTCAACCCCCACCCACAATGAAGTGGGGGCCATGTCATGCAGCCTGACCTGGGGGCTAATATCTGCTCCTAGGAAGGGACACATGACCCCAGGATGGAGTGCAGGACAACCCCCCTTATCTGCCCCCAGGGAGTATTACATGAGATGCGCTACTCTCCAATTGGAGTGGGGGTGGAGAGGTGCACCCCCCTTCACATAACAAAACTCCCTGGCGGTGTAGGGTGCCTCTCAGCTAGCCATAAAGTATAGTGTACCATTTTCAATTTTTTTCTTTGTTTAACAAACTTGCCTTGGCGCAGAGGGGCACATTGGTGTGCCAATCTGGCCCCAGGGTGCCCAAATCTTACTGCCCCACCCACTGGGGGCCTGTCCCACAATTTTAGGTGGCCCTCTACCCCTGCCCCAAAATGGAGGGGGGTGTACCTCACGCAGCCGTTTGTTGGAGGTCAAGGGAGGCCTACATGAGGTGCCCCCACCACCAATTTGGAGTGATGGGGTAGAGGGCCACCACAAAATGGTGGACAGGCACCCCAATCGGTGGGTCAGTAGGTTTTGGGCATCCTGGTGCAGAATGGCACACTATTGGGCCCATCTGCAATAAGAGGAGTAGGGTAAACAAAGAAAAAAAGTGAAAATGGTAGACAACATTTTAGGGGAGCTGTGGGACACCCTAAACTGATGGGGAATTTTCTAATGGGAAGGGGTGGTGCCCCCCCACTCACAATGGAGTGGGGGCCATGTCATGCAGCCCTCCCTGGGGGCAGATATCTGCTCCTAGGAAGGGGCACCTGACCCCAGGGAGGAGTGCAGGACAGCCCCTCTGTATCTGCCCACAGGGAAGGCTACATGAGATGTGCTGCCCCTCCAATTGGGGTGGGGGTGGAGACGTTCACCCCCTTCACATTACAAAAATCACTGGCAGTGTCGGGTGCCCCTCGGCCCCCCCTAAAGTGAAGCCTGCCATTTTCATTTTTTTTCTTAGTTTACTAAACTTGCCTTGGGGGCAGAGGGGCACTTTGGTGTGCCAATCTGGTCCCAGGGAGCCCAGACCTTACTGCCCCACCCACTGGGGGTCCTGTCTAACAATTTTTGGTGGCCCTTTCCCCCCCACCCCAAATGGAGGGGGGTGTACCTCATGCAGCTGTTTGTAGGAGGCCAGGGGAGGCCTGCATGAGGTACCACTGCCACCCATTTGGGGTGAGGGGGTGAGGGCCACTAAAACATGTCAGACAGGCCCCCCAATGTGTGGGTCAGTAGGTTTTGGGCACCCTGGGGACAGAATGGCACACTATTGGGCCCATCTGTGCCAAGGGGAGTTGGTTTACCAAAGGAAAAAAGTGAAAATGGTAGACAGCAGTTTAGGGGGGGGGGGGCTGTGGGGCACCCCAAACCGATGGGGAATTTTCTAATGAGAAGGGGAGGTGGCCCACTCCCCCCACCCACAATGGAGTGGGTGCCATGTCATGCAGCCCTCCCTGGGGGCAGATATCTGCTCCTAGGAAGGGACACCTGACCCCAGTGAGGAGTGCAGGACAGCCACACTGTATCTGCCCCCAGGGACGGATACATGAGATGTACTGCCCCTCCAATTGGGGTGCCGGTGGAGAGGTGCACACTCCATCACATTACAAAATTCCCCAGTGGTGTAGGGTGCCCCTCAGGCCCTCTTAAAGTGCAGCCTGCCATTTTCAATTATTTTTCTTTGTTTACCAAACTTGCCTTGGCGCAGATGGGCACATTGGTGTGCCAGTCTGGCCTCAGGGTGCCCAAACCTTACTGCCCCACCCACTGGGGGCCCTGTCGCACAATTTTTGGTGCCTCTCTCCCCCCACCCCAAATGGAGGGGGGATGTACCTTACACAGCCTTTTGTAGGAGGCCCAGGGAAGCCTGCATGAGGTGCCCCCACGTACGATTTGGGGTGAGTGGGGAGAGGCGACCAAAAAATGTCAGACAGCCCCCCCAATTGGTGGGGCAGTATGTTTTGGGTACCCTGGGGACAGAATGGCACACTCTTTGGCCCATCTGCGCCAAGGGGAGTCGGGTAACCAAAGGAAAAAAGTGAAAATGGTAGACAGCATTTTAGGGGGTGCTGTGGGCCACTCCAAACCGAAGGGGAATTATTTAATGGGATAGGGGTGGTGTTCCCCTCCCCCCACCCACAATGGATTGGGGGCCATGTCATGCAGCCCCCCCTGGGGGCAGATATCTGCTCCTAGGAAGGGACACCTGACCCCAGGGAGGAGTGCAGAACAGCCACCCTTATTTGTCCCCAGGGAGGGCTACAGGAGATGTGCTGCCCCTCCAATTTGGGTGGGGGTGGAGAGTTGCACCCCCTTCACATTACAAAATTCCCCGGCGGTGTAGGGTGCCCCTCAGCTGCCCCTAAAGTGCAGCCTGCCATTTTAAATGTTTTTCTTTGTTTACCAAATTTGCCTTGGCACAGAGGGGCACCTTGATGTGTCAATCTGGCACCAGGGTGCCCAAACCTTACTACCCCACCCACTGGGAGGCCTGTCCCACAATTTTTGGTGGCTCTCTCCCCCCCACCCCAAATGGAGGGGGGTGTACCTCAGGCAGCCGTTTGTAGGAGGCCCAGGGAGGCCTGCATGAGGTGCCCCCACCACCCATTTAGGGTGAGGGGGGAGAGGGCCACCAGAAAATGTCAGATATTCCCCCCAATGGGTGGGGCAGTAGGTTTTGGGTACCCTGGTGGCAGAATGGCGCACTATTGGCCCATCTGTGCCAAGGGGAGTCAGGTAACCAAAGAAAAAAAGTGAAAATGGTAGACAGCATTTTGGGGGTACTTTGGGGCACCCCAAATCGACAGGGAATTTTCTAATGGGTTAGGGGTGGTGGCCCCCTACCCCCACCCACAATGGAGTGGGGGCAATGTCATGCAGCCCTTCCAGGCGCCAGATATCTGCTCCTAGAAGGGACACCTGACCCCAGTGAAGAGTGCAGGACAGCCCCCCTTATCTGCCCCCTGGGAGGGCTACATGAGATGCGCCACACCTCCAATTGGGGTGGGGGGTGGAGAGGTGCACACCCCTCACATTACAAAATTACCCAGAGGTGTAGTTTGCCCCTCAGCCTAAAGTGCAGCCTGCCATTTTAAATGTTTTTCTTTGTTTACCAAACTTGCCTTGGTGCAGATTGGCACATTGGTGTGCCAATCTGGCCCAAGGGTGCCCAAACCTTACTGCGCCACCCACTGTGGGGACTGTCCCACAATTTTTGGTGGCCATCTCCCCTCCACCCAAAAAGGTGCCTCGCCACTTATTTGGGGTGAGGGGGGAGAGGGCTACCACAAAATGGCAGACATGTCCCCCAATGGGTGGGGCTGTAGGTTTTGGGCACACTGGGGGCAGAATGGCACACTATTAGGACCATCTGTGCCAAGGGGAGTTGGGCAACCAAAGGAAAACATTTAAAATGGAAGACAGCATTTTAGGGGGGCTAAGGGGCACCCCAAACCGACAGGGACATTTCTAATGGGAAGGGGTGGTGGCCCCCTCTCCTCAACCACATTGGAGTGGAGTCCATGTCATACAGCCCTCCCTGGGGGAAGATATCTGCTCCTATGAAGGGACACCTGACCCCAGGGAGGAGTGCATGACAGCCCCACCATATCTGCCCGCAGGGAGGGCTACATGAGATTCACTGCCCCTCCATTTGGGGGGGGTGGAGAGGTTCAACCCCCTTCACATTACAAAATTTCCCGGTGGTTTAGGGTGCCCCTCAGCCCCCCTAAACTACAGCCTGCCATTTTCAATTGTTTTCTTTGTTTACCAAACTTGCCTTGGATCAGTTGGGCACATTGGTGTGCCAATCTGCCCCTGGGTGCCCAATCCCTACTTCACCATCCATTGGGGAGCCTCTCCAAGGTTTTGGGGTGAACTTCTTCCCCCACCCCAAATGGAGGCGTGGTGTACCTTACACAGCCGTTTGTAGGAGGCCCAGGGAGGCCTGCATGAGGTGCCCCCCACCACCCATTTGGGGTGAGGGGAGAGAGGGCCACCACAAAATGTAAGACAGGCCCCCCCCAATGGGTGGGGCAGTAGGTTTTGGGTACCCTGGTGGCAGAATGGCACACTATTGGCACAACTGCACCAAGGGGAGTCGGGTAACCAAAGGAAAAAAGTGTAAATGGTAGACAGCATTTTGGGGGGTGCTGTGGGCACCCCAAACCGACGGGGAATTTTCTAATGGGATAGGGGTGATTGCCCCCTCCCCCGAACCACAATGGAGTGGGGCGATGTCATGCAGCCCTCCCTGGGAGGGTCAGGTTCAGTAGACAACCAGGGATGGCTTGCAAGGGGGGGGGCATGTTTGAAAAGTTTTTCTACGTGAGCAGCTGCAACGTTATGTGAGTACTGTTTTTTATTATTCTATGGTTAGGGCCCACTGTCAGTGGGGCGGGTGAGACTGGAGCTGGATTGTTGGTGGTGTGGATGGGAATGGGCTTTCAAGGCAGATATTCCGTACCGTTTTCATCGGGACACGTGTGGGAAGGCGGTAAGGTAGGCCATGTGTTCTTGGTGGCGTGTTTCGGTGGGTGAGCCGAGTGAAATGTGCGGAAATTGGGGGGTTTTCGCCACATTTCAGACTTTGCCCGGCTTTCTGGGTAAGAAATTCCTGGCCGATTTGCGCATGTCAGACCTCTGCGGATTCCCACGGGTGTCCTCTTTTCGGAAACACATGGGGTTCCCTGTTTTTCTTAGTGGCTTGGACACTCTAGGCCCATATCTGTATGGTGTGACCTTCTGAAAAATCGTGAAATTCAGCTGTCGGAAAAGACTTGGGTTAGCTGTGTTTTACGATTTCCCCTTGGTGCCCAGGTAGATGCACCCATACAGGTGAGGTACCGTTTTTGTCGGGACACGTGTGGGAATGCTGGAAGGTAGGCCATGTGTTGTTGGTTGCGTGTTTCGGTGGGTGAGCCGAGTGAAATGTGCAGAAATTGGGTTGTTTTCGTCACATTTCGGAATTTGCTGGGCTTTCTTGGTAATAAATTCAGGGCCGATTTGCACAAGTCAGACCTCTGCAGATTCCCACGGGTGTCCCCTTGTCGGAAATGCATGACGTTTCCTGTTTTCCTTGTTGGCTTGGACACCCTAGGCCCATATCTGTATGGTGTGCCCTTCTGAAAAAATCATGAAATTCAGCTGTTTGAAAAGACGTGGGATTAGCCGTGTTTTAGGCTTTCACCTTGGTAGGTGCACCCACACATGTGAGGTACTGTTTTCATTGTGACACGTGTGGGAACATGGGAAGGTATGAAATGTGTTGTGTTTGTGTGGTTTTCATAATATTTCAACCCATTTGCTGGTGCCCTTTCTCACACAACCCTTTAATTTCCCAAATGTGCCCTACATTTAGTCACTGCTTTAGGCACCATATACTTTTGTAACCTGCACAAGTCACCTACCCTTGAAAAGGTCAGCGTGTGCTCTTTCAAAAAATGTATGCTTGCCGTTCCTCACCATATTGGTTTTCCTGATTTACACGTGCTAAGTACATCGGTTCAGGCCATAAGTATAAAACTCCTGTGTACCATGGCTCAGTTTTTGGCTTGTGGTTTTGCTTGGTTTTTGAAACACTACAAGAAATGTGTGATTTCCTAACTGCAAGAGTCGGGGGAATGGAGCAGAGCATTTTTTTTTCTCAAAATTCATAGAAGCCATTGCCATACCAAGCCAACCATATACCTCATTTTTTCAATGATTTTTCCGCTTTTTCCCCAATCTATGGAATATTCCCCTACCTAGTTGTTGCCTGACCTGTGCAAATCACACTTTCCTAAAGTTGGAATTTTGTCTACTTTACAGAAATGTATGCCTTTCTCTCCTCCAATTCGGCTTTCCTACCCTTTTCTTCCATTACTTCCAGGTATGTCCATTTGGCAAAAATGGCCAAAATCGCCTACCTCTCACAAAACGGTTAATAACCACATCAAAATATATTTTTTTTTTCATTTCCACTCAACCTGTTCTTGAAAGCCAGGAACATGGGTAATTCAGCAGCAAACCATTTGTTGCTAGCTCTTACAAGGAAAAAATCACAGGCTTCTTTGTACATCATTTTATTGGCATTTTTTGAAAAAACACAACATTTTCCCACTTTTTGGTTATTTTCTCTTACCCCCCTACAGCAACCTTGGATTCCTGGGTGGTGTTACGTCTGCCTACATGTGGGAAAAAAGGGGCCAAATTTGGCCGCGATATCTCATGTAAAAAAAAGTTTCAAGGCATTGAATGGCGATATACCAAAATCACCAGGAAAACCCACGGCACTTAAAGGGTTAAACACCATCTGTTACTTCCATTCTATGGCTGATCCCAGTTAGCAGGCCATGTTCAGATATGACCCTAGGGAATAAAGCTGCATTGCATAATCTATTTATCATACTCCAGCCAAGGAAGATATACTCATTTCTCGAGTGAGGGGGTGTCCTAAGGGGAATAAAATGTGTAATTGTGGTCTTCTGGGTTGCACACATGCCACATATACAATCAATTGTTACCCTGAATATAGTTCTCGAATGCCTTGTGCATCTTGGTAAAATATAACTGTGTGTGGATTTCCTGTCCAGCATCAGGTTGAGGCGGAGGTTACAGTCACCCCCTACTATGATTGAAAATCCAAGTGACTACATTGTTTTTAGCAGGTCACTTCCTATTTGGGGATATATTTGATTAGGGCCATATACATTGAGGACAACAATTGGGGTACTATCATTCCAGCATTCAACCTTGATTCACTTACCATTCTGAACTGCTTTTGTATTTTTAATCTGGATTGAGAGATTTGTACTGAAAATGATCTCCACCTCTCCTTTCTCGCCTTTAGCTTCAGAATAAACCACATGCACAACCCACTTCCTTAAGAGTTTGGTGGCATCCTTGCCTAAAATCTGCATTTCCTTGATGAGGGCAATGTGCGTCTCCAGCTTCTTTAAGTGTGGCAGGGCCTATTCCTCTTTTATGGGGCATCTCAGGCCCCTCACATTCCAGATAAAAAGGTTGATGATTTATCTTCGAATAAATGCCCACGCAGGGAAAATATTGCCATACTCGTAATCAGAAGCCAGTGCACAATTTCTCACCCATGTTAGGGGTTCTCCTTTTCCCAAAACCACGTATATGTTAGTGACATTAACTTATATAGACCCATCATGATGCTGTAATATGAGACATGTCACTAGGACATGACCAGAAATCTAGAAGAGAGACAGCAAGCATAGGAAGAAAGCTGTTATAAGGTATGCCATTGTTACAGGCCCCAGAAATATTCAATTCCCAAGAAAGTAGAAGGATGTCAAGCCAACCTATATTACCTATAACTCTGAGACTCAATTCAGTCTCAAAATACCTGCGGGCAGAGACCAGAGAGGACACCAGGTCACTACTGTGAGCCCTAGACTCTCCCATATGGGATACAATGTTATATTGTAGAGCGAAAATCCAATATTTGGCAATGACAGTGAAGAGCCATAAGTACACCCTTAGGGGTAGGTTGTTAAAAAATCTCATTGGGGTTGAACAGGAGTCTTGGAATTCAAGGGTAATCTTGATTGGTATTGTTCTTTTCTGGTGTGATGCAATGATGTGACTGCATCAAGGGACCCTGATATGGGTCTCATGGGTGTTAACATTTGTTGTTTGAAGTGTGATAATCAACTTTCTACTCCGGGGTTAATCGTCAGTTGTTATTGTTCGGACTTGTCAAGTGGACTTTCACTCTTCAGTCTGAGGATATAGAGGGGGCTGTATCCATTGTATCTTTCAGCAAGCCTTCAAGGAATTGTGGCAGGTTTGTCGGGTCTTCAAAATATTTAGAAATTACATGTTGTTTTGTCATTGCCATCCTCATCAGAGCTAAGAGCCATATTGTATTTATGTATTCATTTTTGCATTTGGTTAAGCGCCCTAAACCCAACGGCATCAATATGCTGGTTACATACAGGACAAACAGATGCACAATAGTCAATATGTCTGGTTGGAAACATGGTTAACTGAAAGTTAATTCTCAGAGAAAAGTAGAGTCTTGATTTGTTTCCGGAAGAATCAGTAGGAGGTTCCATTCTCAGAGAAAGCGGTAAGTCATTCCAACTTTTTGCTGCAACAAACGGGAAGTTGGACCCATTTGATCTCTTGGGTCTGAAGCATGGTATGGTGAGTAGATGAAGGTATGGGGCATGGGTGGGTCTTGAAGTTTGAGCTTTAGCACATTTTAGCGATAAGTATTTCAGGGGAAGAGTTAGAGAGGCATTTGTGCGTGATCAGTAAGGTTTTGAACAGGATACGCTCTTTGAATTGTAGCCAGTTTGCTCTTATACTTGCCTCATAGATATGATCACATTTTGGAATGTTGAGGGCAGCTCTGAGAGTGTTGTTTTGGAATGTTTGTATTTTCATAATGTTTCATGTAGTGGTAACTGCAAAGAGCATGTTGCATTAATCCAACCTAGAACCGATCAGTGCCCTGGCGATGGAGATACAGCTGTCAGTGTTTAGGAAGGATAGACCAGTGTTAATGAGTTTAGATGTATGGGCAGCCAATGAGGAAATCGCATTAACCTGTCTTGAGAGTGATAGGGTGGAATCAACCTATACCCCCAATGCTTTGACGTTGTTTGAGGCCACAATGGTATTTCCTTCAATATAGAAAGATTTCTAGGATGGGTCCAACTTGCTGAGTGCTATTTGTTACACTCCAGGAGAATCTCAGTCTTCTCATAATTAAGAAAAAGGAGGTGGGAGGCCATCCAGGCCTGGATGGTATGGTAGACTGAATGCATGTTCTTGGTGTCAGTCTCAAAGTTTCCGGTAAATTGGAGAATAATCTGTGTGTCGTCTGCATAGTTTGTGTAAGAAATTAATTTGTCATCAAGCAGGTCAAAAAAGGTTTTTTTAAAGATATTATAGAGGGATGGAAAGACATAGGAGCCTTGAGGAACTTTGCAGGAGATACTCAGTAGAGGACCTGCAGCAGTTGGTGAGCCGACTCTCATAGATCTCTCTGAAAGGAAGGAGGAAATCCATGAGATGCAATCTGATGAGAAATGAGTTGCGGATGCCAGGTGCCAGCAGAGGATTTGATGGTCCATCAAATCAAAGTCTGCTGATAGATCCAGCAAGAGGAGCAAGGCTAAGTTACCTGCATCTTTTATCTCATCCAATTGGTTCATGAGATTGAGGAGGGCAGATTCGATGCCATGGCCAGGGCGATACCCTCATTGGTGCAGGCTTAGTAAATTGTACTTTTCCAGATACAGTTGGATTTGAAAGTATGTTGCACAGTACAGGATTTTGAGAAGAAAGGGGACCATGGTGATGGGGCGATAGTTAATAGCGAGGTGCCGAAGTTCATGGAGGAGGCTTAGGAATGGATTTCATTTAGCTATGCTGTGTCTCAAAAGTCCTGCGCTAAATGCACTTTGTGTTCTTGCAATACCGCCTTCCCGCCTTTGTGTTTAACACCTCCAGGAATTGAGCCACCTGAGGATAACACAATAGGCATGCAATTATGGGCCTGGGCTTGGGACCACACCTGTTTCCTTCAGGACCAACTTTGTGGGCTCTTTGGAATTGCAGAGGGGGTGTGATGGTCATTTGTAGGACTGAATGGAGCTAATTTGTAAGCCATAATAACATATCAGTTCCTACTGCCTTCTTGAGGACCCCAACAATCCTAACATTATTAAGCCTATTTCTGCCATCTAATTCAGATACATTGACCTTTAGCTCACATAGTGTACCCGGAGGGTAATGCATTCATTCCATCCCACCCTCTTGGTCCAAGATTATATCCTCTGCATGGTCCAGTTGCCCTGTTTAGTGCTAAATGTCTGCATGGAAAGGTTTCACCTCACCTTACACCCGTTGCATGTACTTTTCCATTGCTGTTATTGTTTTCTTTATAATGTTTAACTGTGCCATAATGATGCCCAGGTCATTTTACAGGGTGTGACTGTGTTTATGTGGCTTGGGGTGGCTAGCATTTCCATCTGGATGTTGCAACAATTTTATGAGTGACCTATTGAGCACTCTCCTAATCTGTGCCCCACATAGTGCTGTGTTCATGACTGGGGTTCACTTCAATGAGTATGCATAGCAGAACTGCCCCCCTACTCCGCACGCCCACCGCTTGGCATCTACAGGCTGATGTCCAATGGATGTCTAATTTATTAAAGGTATTTTTGCACCACTGAGGTCTTCCTGCCTGTGTTCTTGCCCAGCCGAGCCTTGGAACTCCCTTCAGTTGCCGGAACTAAGGCTCATTTGCAGACAGTCTTAGCGGAAATGGACAATGGGGTATGGTGCTGATTTGAGAGCGCTATATTTTTGCAACTTAATCGAAAAGCAATTTTTGAGGCTGAACGCAATAATTTTACTAAGTGTTTTGAAGCCACTCTGAGTCAGCCCAAGGGGCTTTTTCAGATTAAGCACTGTATTCTCCGACTACATCATGGGGCTGATTCATGGAATTATGTGCGCCGAAAAACGGGCTTTGTGCGCCATTCTGCCTGCAAATTCCTGTTTCACAAATGGGGATTTGCGAGCAGAATGGCGCACATAGCCCATTTTTCGGCGCACATAATTCCATGAATCAGCCACTATAAGTTCTATGTGATTCTAGGTCTGCTTACTTTTCTGATAAAATTGTGACTGTTCTCCAGGAGATTGTTTCTTCCACTATGTAATTTCCTATTCCGGTTGACCCTTTTCAAAACAAAGATGCAGTCACTCCTTGGTCAGCTTTCACACTTTTTTCTTTGGTGGATATCATTAATACTGAACGGAAGATGAGGTCAGCCTCTCCTCTGGATTCCATTCCCCTTTCAACTATGAAAACAAGTCTTTGCTGGTCTCAGTTGTGGATGACCTTACTCAACTGTCAGAACAGGGAGTGGTGGGGGCGCTCATCCTTTTAGATCTTTTGGTGGCCTTCACACTGTTGACCACTCCACCCTGCTTCTTTGGCTGTCAGGAGCTTGTATCGCTGGCTGAGTCCTCTCCTTGTTTGGATGTGTTCTCATTAACGCTACACAGAAGATGAAGTCAGTCTCTACTCTGGATTCCATTCACATTTTGACTATGAAAAGTAGCATTGCAGCCATTGCTCCTGCAGTGACTGATGCTGTTAATCAGTAATTCATGTCAGCTTTTATCCCTGCTATTCTCAAAAACTCTTTGGTGATCCAACTTCTATAAAAAAAAAATACTTTGGATCTTACTCTCTCCGCTAACTATCATCCAATTTCCTTATTAATGTTTCTCATGAAGCTCTTGGAAACACTGGTCTCTCCCTTACTTTATTCCTTCTTGGAAAACCCTTGCTTTTTTTACCCTTTTCAATCAGGCTTCAGAACAGGTCTGGGTACTGAGTCTGTGCTGGTCTCAGTCATGGACCACCTTACTAGACTGTGCGATCAGGGTGGGGTAGGGACGCTGATTATTTTAGATCTTCCGACGGCCTTTAACTCTGTCGACCAATCCACCCTTCTTCGTCCTGACCTGGTTTGTTTTTTTCTTGAAAACCGTTCACAGTCACTATCTCTTCGTCCTTTTCAATCCTATCTGATCTTTAGCACGTGTGGGGTTCCCCAGGGTTCTGCTATTTCCCCTATTCTGTTTAATGTCTACTTTAGCCAGGTTCATCAAGTCCCATGGTTTCCATTGCTATTCTTAGGCCGAAGATACGCAAATCGTTGTTTGTCTCAATCTGGTGGTGGCTGATGCAGCAGTCCATCTGCGTCGCAGCCTGGAGTCCATGTGTAGCTGTTTGAATTATATATGGCTGAAGCTGAATGCTGACAATACAGATGTTCTGGTGGTGGGACCGCCATCATCAATCTCATTTTGGACATACACCTTTTCGACCATTTCTATGGGTCACCTTCTGATTCCAGTTGCCTTGGTGAAGGGCCTGGGTTGTAAAGTTATGTTGTCTTTTCCATCAGAAGCCCAGGGCAGCATGGTTTGCAAAAAATGTCTCTTTCAAGCTCAAAATCCTCAAAATCCTTTGGAAGGTTCTTTCTTTTTTGACAGAGCATCTTTGCGTTTCTGTCATAACATATTCCATTTTTAGAATGCTCGACTATAGTTATTTGTTATATTTAGCTCAGCCTTTTTTCTCATCATTAAGCTGCAGGTGCTGCTGAATTCTACAGCCAGGGCTGCCATTGGAACCTCTCTGCGTGTCTCCATCTCGCCGATTTGTCATTGCCTGCATTGTCTGCCGGTGGCTCGCTGCATTGAGTTTAAGGCCCTCTGCAATGATCACTATGCTTTCTGTATGGTGGGTGCAGAGGTCCCTCAGGAGAAGTTTCATCCTTACATGCTTGCCCATGCTTTAATATCAGAGCAAGCTTACCTCATTCAGGTGATGAGGTTTAAGCACTTGAAGGTGGGTGGGCGACCTTTCGCGGTGGCTGCAGCAATCCCATGGAACAATCTGCCACGGTCCATTCTTGCCACTTATAACCACCTGCTGTTTGGTTGTCAATTTATGACTCTCTTGTTTTGAGCTTTCTTTCAAATTCTTTTATCTGCTCTCTTCTAAGTATGCCTTTATTGGAAAAGGTTGTGATTTACAAATTTGGAATAACATAACACCTCTCCAAGATGTCTACCACTTTGGGATAGACATATAAAAGGTTTTCCCTCTCCAGCTCCTTAGAATATTCTGTCTTCCAAAATACAGCCTTAAACCCCTTCATAGTGTTATGGTGAGGGGACAAGAGGGCACAGTAAAAAACCTGCATCTTCCCACTGTCTGGTGCTGCACTAGCAGCGGGCCTGCACCGCACTCCACCTCAATTGTGCTGCATGCCACACTCACCTCCTCTGTCTCCACATGCCAAGGTCTGAAGTGCCCTGTCTGCGGAGCATTTGCCCTCGATGGTTGAGGTGCAGGACCTCGTCTACGACTTCTCTCCATGGAGCCACATCCCCAATCAACTATGTCAACATCAGCAAGCTCCCCCAGGCTTATATATCCTCTACCCAGCACCTTGATCGATAAGTAAAAGGGTAATCTGCTCAGATGCTGTTCATGAGTGGGACCGGGTTATGGAGCCCAGAGACTATTCAGCCATTTTGTGGGTTCTATTGTGCTGATGACACATGGACAATTGTTATGCTTGATCTAAAATGGCGCTGGTACGCAATGCATTCTGGGAGCGCTCAGAGCCATGATGGATATTTACTTCATACCGCAGTGAAAAGCTGCACACATTTTGCTGAGTGTTAGATTCACGGTGCTGAGAAAAAACATGCTTTCCAAACCTGGTATGCGGTCAAGGACATTTCTGCTGGGAAAGCTAACTTTGTTATGGTTTGCTACTGTTCTCCGTGGAGCGTGTTTTAAGAGAAGGGAGTCCCTGCGCTTCTTGGGGGGAGCTCTCGATTGACCCAGCTGGCAACCGACGGTTGTTCCTCAACTGCGCAAGTGCAATTTCCAGAAGGTTCGAGAATTAACTCCCCTTTGTGGAGTGTGTATATATGTGGAAGCCCAGAGGTGGTCAGATGAGACTTGAGCCGGAGAAGGACGCTTACGTCCGGCCCTCCTGTGAGCTGTGGTGCTCTCGGCCTGGCTGTTCCCGGGGTCAGCCGCTTCTGGACGAGATGAGGAATCCTGTTATGCTCACGGTGATGTATTTCCTTTTGACTTCTTTACTTCTTCTGTGATCTATGTCCATATTATTCTTGTGAGTTATTTCTATGTATTTCTAAGATTTGAATGAATAGCCGTATAAGAGCTGATTATCTTCTAAGAGTGCGTGGCTGTGAGTTATTGTGTCTGTCTACGTTCAAAGTATTTGCTCTATAATTGCATTGATGATTTATGGTTGTTCCGTGCAATTTTGGGGGACAGCAATACATTTTTGGCATCACAAACAGGATACTTGTGATGAATTGTTCCGAGTATTCAAGAATCTGTTGAAACGTAGATAGGATTTGGTTGTCTTGTAAGTGAAGTTTTTGAATAGTGAATTTTTTTTTTTGTAAGTGTGTGAGTGCCTGTGGGAGTGATTGCAGTGTGGAGAAGAAAATATATAGATTCATCAAGGTTTTGTTTTGTTTGCGATAATGAGTAGTTTGTTCAGGAAGAAGAACGTAACCGCTGGCGGTGACTGTTCTGATGTTGTTATTCCAGGATGGACTAAGGGTCCATATGATAAATTGGCTCAAGCGTGGGCATGTGGTGAAACATGGGATCAAGGAATGGGTGTTGCCGATACGGCTGATGTAATGGCATGCTTGCAACAAGTTCCAGTAGAACGTGGCAAAGAATGTGTGGCATTAGGTAGGCGAGGTTGGGTTCTTTTGCATGCTTATAGGAAAATACATCAAATGAAGGTGGAAATGAAAAATGAGGTCTTGCGATTAGAGAGAGAGCTGGCTGCAGAACGTCAGACTGTGTTAATACAGCAGATTCAAATGAAACTGTTTAAAGATAAGGCCAACACATATCAGGCGGTGGCCGAGAGGGCAGCAGTCAGAGTAGCCTGGTATAAGTATAGGAAAAGACGGGGAGGGGTCAACAAAAGAAAGGTGGCAACGGTAATCGCTACCGCTGGCGTAGACTGGGATCCGCATAAGTGGGATGGTGATATTTTTGATTCGACCAGTCTAGAACGTAGTTCCGCAGATGAGTCTGACCCCAAACCAGAGGCGAAACAGAAAACAGTGGCGGCTAAGCCTGTTAGAAGACGGTGAGCCAGACCCCACCCGCAGAATCCTGCTTGCGGAATTGTGGATTTAACCACGCTGGAGGATTATACACAGCAGGAGGTTGGGGAAATTATTACCCGTTTGAGGCAAAAATCAGGGGAAGCTTTATTGACATGGATGGTGAGATTACTAGATGGGGTGCTGCAGGGTTGTTGGTAGATTCTACGGATTCACCGCGTTTTTTACCCCTGTCAATTGGCACCAATGTACAGGAGGTCTTAAGAGCAGGACCGCCCCCTGATGCAAATGGTCAAGATACGCAGGTGTCTTTGTTGCACCTGGTAGCCCAAGCATGTAACCGTAAATACCCTATTACCACAGATTGGCCTAATGAAGAAACAAAATGGTATATGTTGAGAGAAGCAATTCAAAAAGTCAGAGAGCATGCAATGAAAGAGGCGATTCACATAGATGCTCCTGATCACATGGGAGCCGTGCCGCTCTCAGTTTCAACTCGAAACATGGTGATTAGAACTGCGCCACCCACATACAAAAGTGTAATTATGACTTTGCTCATAGGTATGACGGGCAAGGCCACTGATGAGGTAGCAGATGCCATTCAGCAACTTGCAGACTTGGGAGAGTGGGATAAGATTGATAACAAGCCACGGGAGAGAGAGGGGCGTAGTGAGAGAAGAACTGAAGGCAGGCGGCAAGATAGCAGAGACTTCCGAGTGTCCCGAAAAGACATATTTTTGGCTTTGTTAAAAGATGGTGTGCCACACGAGGAAATTGATGGCATTGAAACCAGAGTAATGTATGAATTATACAAAAAATGAGGACTTGCGGCCAAAGAGCGCTATAAACAGGTTAAGAAACAAGTAGTCATCACGCCACAGGGGGACACCTCACCTTCTGCTCCCCCTGCGGAAGAACAAGACGAAGGGTCTATGGGAACACCTTCCCCGTACCAGCCAACATAAGCTGATTTGAGAAAGGTGGTGAGTGCGATGCTAGAGGCGGAGTCGAGTCACACTCATTCGAAGTTTGACTAGGGCTTCGGCCAAGCTCCGGCAGCGTCTGCCCGCATAAAAGTGGATAGGCGGCCTCATGTTGATGTTAAGATTTTTTGGGGGCCGGGAAATACACAAGGGGTGCGAGCATTGATAGACACTGGGGCGGAGGCCTCTTTGATTGATGGTAATCCAACACGATTTAAAGGTAAACAGTTTACTATTACAGGTTTAGGGGGAAAGGAGACCCCCGCAGTACAAACGAAGGTGGAGTTGAAAATAGGCAATTTGAAGAGGCAGAAATATCAAGTGTTGATTGTCCCGATACCTGAATATATAATTGGCTTTGGGCCTCATTAGGACCCTGGCGGAGAGGGTATTACGCCAGCGTAGTGCATGGCGTACCTCTCCGCCATACTACGAGTTCCCGTAGCGCCATGGAGGTTTTCTCCGCCTGGTTTTACCAGCCGGAGAAAACCATGGCGCTACGGGACCTCGTTGTTAATTACGCCACCGTATTTTACGGTGGCGTAATTAACTCCTTCCCCACTCCCATTATACCCTATGGGGCAAAAATGGGAATGGGGAAGGGCAGAATGGGGATTGGGGATTTACCGCTCCGCCGAGGTCGGAATGGGGCGGTGAATCCGCCAACCCCCATGGCGCTATCGGCGGCTTTCCGCCATGCTTCGCGGTGCATTTAGCACCGCGAAGTCCGCCTGGGTCGTAATGAGGCCCTTTGACATTTTGGAAGGGTTAACCTTGGGACTTGGCGGTAAAACGTACCAGTTTGGGGTGAGTGCATTCATTTGTACACCCATTACCGTAGGCAAATTGAAGATGCCCCAGTGCAAGTGCCAGTGGCAACCAAGCGAGTAGCAATGAAACAATACCGCATTCCTGGGGGGCACAAAGTAATTTTAGACACCATCAAAGAGTACGTGGAGGCGGGTGTATTACGCCCTATTACCACCTCATGGAACAATCCTCTCTGGCCTATTAAGAAGGGAGAGGGGTCGTGGAGGATGACGGTGGATTACAGGGAGTTGAATAAACATACTCCTCCCTTAGTGCCCGCAGTTCCAGATGCTATTACCTTGATTGAAAATGTCCAAAAGTTTGAGGGGACTTGGTATGCAGTGATCGATTTAGCTAATGCATTTTTCTCTGTGCCAATTGCTGACGAGTGTGCAGAACAGTTTGCATTTTTGTGGAGTGGACGTCAGTACACTTTCACGAGGCTACCTATGGGGTACATGCACAGCCCGACTATCTGTCACCGGCTGGTGGCAGAGCACTTAGACAAGATACCGTGTAAACCTAACATACAAATCTCTCATTACATTGATGATATTTTGATCCAAGGCAAGGATGAGCACAGTGTGCAAAGCCAGTTAGATGTCCTTATGGAAGGATTGAAAAAGGAAGGGTGAGAGATTAATCCGGGTAAAATTCAAGGCCCAGCTGAAACAGTGATATTCCTAGGAATTCAGTGGCATCATGGGCATCGAGAAATGGTGCCAAAAGCCTGACAGAAAATACTTGAATTAACCACTCTAATGAACAAAAAGCAAGCTCAGCAGTTTACTCAGCAGTTTATAGGACTGTTTGGGTTTTGGAGACAGCACATTCCTCATTTAGGGCAGATATTGGCCCCCCTCTACAAGGTGACACGAAAGAAATATGGGTTTCAGTGGGGGGAAGAGCAGCAGAAAGCCTTTGAGATGGCGAAAGACACCGTGCAGCAGATGCTGGATTGATGGCCCTTGAAGGAAGGCGAAGTGGAATTAAATGTGTCTGTACAAGACAATTATGCTAATTGGAGTGTGTGGCAGAAACAAGACAGGAAACATGTGCCATTAGGGTTTTGGAGTCGTAAGTTGCCCGACGCTGGTAACTCATACACTCTGTTTGAGAAGCAATTGCTGGCATGATATTGGCCTCTTGTAGATACCGAGCAGATGACGGTGGGCCATGATGTATTCCTGAGACCAGAAATACCAATCATGCAATGGGTACTGAGCTCTCCTAAAACGCATCAAATAGGACATGCTCAAGAAGCCAGCATAAGTAAGTGGAAATGGTATAGTCAAGACAGAGCCAAATCAGGAAAGGGTGGAGTGGCAAAATTACATGAGCAAGTAGCCAACATACCGCCCTCAGATTACATACCACCGGAAGTGCCTGAAAAACGTGAGTCTCCTGTGAAATGGGGAGTACCTTACATCGATTTGACCGTGGAGCAAACAGAGCATGCTTGGTTCACGGATGGTTCAGCTCGATATGTAGAAACTGAACGGTACTGGAAAGCAGTATCGTACAATCCCAAAACAAAAAAGATGTTGACAACGATAGGGAAAGGAAAGAGTAGTCAGTTCGCAGAACTTTACGCAGTTTATCAAGCATTGAAACAAGAGACCCCTGGTCAGTGTTATGTGTACACAGATTCATGGTCAGTGGCGAATGGATTGGCAGTGTGGTTGCCAACTTGGCAAAAGAATGGGTGGAAGATTCATTCAAAAGAGTTGTGGGGAAAAGAACTGTGGCAGGATATTGCAGAAATGTTATTACAAAGTGAAGTCACTGTATATCATGTGGACGCACATCGTGCCACAGACTCATTAGAACGTTGATTTAATTCTGTTGCAGACGAACACACCAAAATTTCATCGGTGGATACAGAGGCTCAGGAAGACGATTTGGAGGGTTTGGCCAAATGGGCCCATCAGAAATGTGGGCACCTTGGAGAAAAGGCTACTATCAGGTGGGTGCAAGCTCGAGGAATCAGTCTTCCTTTAGAAGTAGTGAAAATGATTATTTTGCAATGTCCTGTGTGCCAACACCAATTGCGTAGACCTATCCCTCAAACTGTTCGAGGCACATTGAGAAGAGGAAAATTACCAGGTCAAATTTGGCAGATTGATTATATCGGTCCCATGCCAATCAGCAGAGGTTGTCAGTATGCATGCACTATTGTGGATATATACTCGGGATATTTGATGGTTTTGCCGTGCAATCGTGCAACCCAACTAAACAACATCAGGTTGTTAGATCAGATCATATTACATTATGGAGTGCCTTTGCAGAATCAAAGTGACAATGGGTCACATTTCAAAGGAAAACTAATCCAGGAGTTTTGTCAGGAAAAGAGCATTGAGTGTCTGCATCACGTCCCCTACCATTCAGCTGCTGTGGGGTTAATTGAACGAATGAATGGGTTATTGAAAGAACAGTTGCGCAAATCAGGAGATGGCAGTTTGGCAGGCTGGCGTGATTGTGTGTTTGATGCGGTGCAAGTATTAAACAATAGGCCTGTGTATGAACATGAAACTCCTTGGATGCGATTAATGACTCCTACTTTACAGGTTCAACCCAATTCAGTTAGAGAAACACTATTGTACTGTGAAATTACTTCAGGTTCTTTAGCTCCCTATCGAGCAACTCCAGAGTCAGCAGGGGTAGACTTGCATTCCCATGAAGAATTCAGATTAGATTCAAGAGGAATAGTTTTAATTGAAACAGGAATTGGAGTACAGATTCCCCCAGAGCATATGGGATGGATTGCCCCTAGATCTGACCTAGCATTGAAAGGAGTTCAAGTGTTGGGAGGGATAATTGATGCTGATTACCAGGGTGAGATTAAAGTCATCCTAATGAATAGTGGGGATCAATTGTTATCAATCCACAAGGATGATCGAGTAGCCCAATTGATTAGTCATTCCCATTAAGTTGTCCATGATTAAGAAGGGGGAGTCTCCTACAGTGTTAACTACCCGTGGGGATCGCGGTTTTGGCTCTTCAGACAGTATGGTAACGGGTGCAAAGGTGTGGGCGGAAAAGCCAAGTGGCCAACCAGTGCCCGCAGATGTCATTGCATCAGGCAAAGATCAAGTAGTTTTAGTTATGGAGCCTGGTAGAAAGAAATGGCAATATGTACCCGCAGACAAATGTTATCTGGGAGAGTGATGTGCAACACTGATATCACTTTTCTGGGTTTGCTTTGTAGATCCTGTGTCTGGTTGGTGTAACTGTGGCACTAAATGGACTCCATTTGGGAGAGTTAAACAGTCTGCTACTACCAAAGGAAAATGTCACATCTGTGCCAGTGATCAAGGGGATTCTGATAGTGATGAATAATGTTATCCCCAAGCAGCCTTATGCCAGTGCCGAAAAGCCAACCAGACAGAAGACATGGATTCGTGAAATGCAACAAACACATCAGGAGCCAGTGAAAGCAACCTTGATGCCAGTTGTGCAAGACACGTTCATAGGAAGGCAGAAACACTCTCCTATGATTATGCAAGAGGAGAATATGTGGATATATCTGGCACAGAAAGTACTGAACATATCACACTTTTGTCTTACTGATATGCCCAATGCTGAAGCATTATTGACTACCTGTTTAGTAGCGGTGCCGACGCCTGTTCCGGTTTTAAAGCATATCTTCGGTGTCACACACAATGATTCTTTAGTTCAAGACTCAGACATTAGACATTCTTTTTCAGTTTATGAATACTGTCGGT
The DNA here is from genome assembly GCF_040938575.1 of Ambystoma mexicanum. Taxonomy (NCBI): domain Eukaryota; kingdom Metazoa; phylum Chordata; class Amphibia; order Caudata; family Ambystomatidae; genus Ambystoma; species Ambystoma mexicanum. Next base: position 387,515,629 of record NC_090941.1, read on the forward strand.
TCTGCCAAGAGACTGACTGTAAATGGAGAAATTTGACACGTGTTATTACCTACAATATAACCCAAGGTGATGTATGTTACGTTATGACCTGCAATGCACAAGAAATTGACAAATGCCGACAAATAGAGCTGACCAATCAGCGCGATCAAACTATGTTCAATAGGCGACTGTGTTCGCGAGTGTCACGCAAATGCACCAGTGTAAATAACACTATGTCCTGCAATCATACAGTGATAACTGCTAGTCATTTGAATCATGTGAAACTTCCAACTGGATGGCTCTTTTCATGTGGTAACATTACATATACTTATATTCCAGCTAACATTTCTGGAGGTCCATGTGCTTTAACTCGATTAGGACTAATGATGTTTCCTTAACACCCAGTGATAACTCGAGGTAAAAGGTCAATTTTTGAATCTGTAGGTCTATCTCCTGACTGTGATTCACATGTACATTTGTTATCAGAAGCTGAGGTTCTAGCATTAACCCTTTAATTAGTGGGAGTCTGGGGTTTAGCTGCTGGAGGTTACAAATCTTTGATTAAATTAGCATGTTTAGTAGTTAAAAGCCTTAATCATACTTTGCAGGCTTTAGAAGAATTACTCCTTGATAGTCACGTTATTAGAAAAGCAACTTTGCAGAACAGAGCTGCTGTTGATTATCTATTGCTAAAACATAATTTAGGGTGTAACGCATTTGACGGTATGTGTTGTTTCAATTTAAGTGACCATTTACGATCTATTGAAAGTCATATTCGAGGTTTGAGGGATCTCATTTCTCAAGTGTCTCAAGATCGTAATAGAAATTGGTGGGATTGGTTATTTTCATGGATACCTGATATTGGGGGTACACTGCGTTACGTTTTTGGTTGCATTTTTATTATATTATCGATCATAATTGCTTGTTGTTGTTGCATTCAATGTATTCCCAATGTAGTTTTAACATTTCGTAGGTTTCAGAGACCGGTTCCTTTGCCACCGGGTTATGGAAGGTAAATATCCAAGGGTGGAATTGTTATGCTTGATCTAAAATGGCGCTGGTGCCCAATGCCTTCTGGGTGTGCTCGGAGCCATGACGGATATTTACTTCTTACCGCAGTGAAAAGCTGCACACATTTTGCTGAGTGTTAGATTCACTGTGCAGAGAAAAACATGCTTTCCAAACCTGGTATGCGGTCAAGGACATTTCTACTGGGAAAGCTAACTTTGTTATGGTTTGCTACTGTTCTCTGTGGAGCGTGTTTTTAGAGAAGGGAGGCCCTGCGCTTCTTGGGGGGAGCTCTCGATTGACCCAGCTGGCAACCGACGGCTGTTCCTCAACTGCGCAAGTTCAATTTCCAGAAGGTTTGAGAATTAACTCCCCTTTGTGGAGTGTGTATATATGCGGAAGCCCAGAGGTGGTCAGGTGAGACTTCAGCCGGAGAAGGACGCTTACGTCCGGCCCTCCTGTGAGCTGTGGTGCTCTCGGCCTGGCTGTTCCCGGGGTCTTCCAGCTGCTTCTGGACGAGATGAGGAATCCTGTTACGCTCACGGTGATGTATTTTCTTTTGACTTCTTTACTTCTTCTGTGATCTATGTCCATATTATTCTTGTGAGTTATTTCTATGTATTTCTAAGATTTGAATAAATAGCCATATAAGAGCTGATTATCTTCTAAGAGTGCGTGGCTGTGAGTTATTGTGTCTGTCTACGTTCAAAGTATTTGCTCTATAATTGCATTGAAGATTTATGGTTGTTCCGTGCACTTTTGGGGGAGAGCAATACAACTATGTGTCAAAAGAGAACTGCATTTTGTTTTACCATGAGTGTGGCTCCACAATTAGTGCTTTGAATGCAGGCAGCCAGAGCATTTGGCACATCTCCAACCATCATGAAGAACCACCCCATACAAGATTCCTTGCAGCCACCTTCCTTTTTTTATTATTATTATTATTATTATTATTATTATTATTATTATTATTATTATTATTATTATTATTATTATTATTATTATTATTATTATTATTATTATTATTTTATTTATTGGGCTTGTATCTAGCTCTGAGAAGCAATGGAGCACTTTGCAAAGGTAACAACACAACAGATATACAGCAGGGAGTGGGATACAGAGGGGCACAGAAGAAGGGTACAGCTGTACCAGGTGGCAGGGAGAAGTGGGATGTGTGGTGTCTTGCGAGTCAGGTGGTGTGAGGGGTGACTTGATGGCTTCTATGTTGACACTGAGACATTCCTTGAAGAGGTGAGTCGAGTTCCTTTCTAAATTGTAGGAGCGTGGGGGGTGAGTCTGATGCTGTTGGGGAGGAGGTTCCATAGTCTTGGGGAGTAGACAGAGAAAGATTGTTTTCTGGTCCTCTCCTTTTTGCAGCAGCAGATTTCAAGATTACACATGTCCTGTCTTCTGGTAGTGCACTGTCCGCCGGAGATACTGAATTTCTCCACAAGGTAGCTTTGTGACTTAAGGGTGACTGCCTTATGCGTGCAGTGGGAGCCAGTGAAGGTCGATGAGGGCTTGGGGGATGTGGTTGTATGTGTAGACCCTTCATGAGGTGTGCAGCCATGTGTAGGACACTTCTCAGGGGCACAAGGGAGGATGATGGAAGGCCTTCAATGAGTGCATTGCCCCCATCCAGGTGGGATAGGAACAGCACTTGAACAGTGGATCTAAAGCTGTCTGGAGGGAGGAAAGGATTGACTTTTTGCAGGAATGAGAGCTGATATCAAGCTGTCTGAGTTTTCTTAGCTATGTGTGTCTTCACAGAGAGGTGTGAATCCATCAGAGTTTATTGTTCATACCCAGGTCTGTATGTCTGGGTGTTTGGTGTTGTTGGTGACGAGTAGGAATTTGGTCTTTGAGGAGTTGAGCTTCAAGTATGTACTGGACATCCAAGACTGGATTAGCAAAAGGCAGGTTTTTAGTCTATGGATGTCCTTGTTGGAGTCGATCTTGAGGTATAGCTGTGTGTTGTCAGCGTATTGGTGGATGTGGATGTTGTGTGTGGCTAAGAGTGCTCCCAGCATCTCGATGTAAAGATTGAAGATCACTGGGGAAAGGATGGAACCATGTGGGGCTACACAGGTGATGGGTAGCATTGGCATTCTAGACGACTCCATCTGAACAAACTGCTCGCAGTTGGTGAGGTACGACTTGAACGAGCATAGGACAAGGTTGCTGATCGCCATGCGCTGATGTAGGGTGTCTATAAGCGCCTTGTGGTCTACTGTGTTGAAAGCAGTCATCATACTCATGTGGCTCGTCTGCCTCAGTGTCCCTGTCATTTCTTCTTTCATGTCATCTGGGGGGCGGCGCTGGTTGTAGCCCCTGCAAGGGAAGAACAGGCATGACAGCTGCCTTCTCTATAGAAGTGTAGAAGTTGCTTCTGAGGTGTACACAGGTGCTGAGTGTGACTGCAAATGAGTAGAAGAAATGGGTAGGTGGAACTAGTTACACTGTTTGCAGTCACATTTCCCTGCCTGCAGAATTTGGAGGCTGAAAAAACGCAGGGAAAGTTGAAAAAACTTCAGACAACATCTAGAATGTGTACTACCACTTGCATAAACCCATAGATTGAATTTTAAAGTTGGTAGGAAAATGGCAAAATGGCTTCATATGTGTTCGCAAACACTGCTCACTGGTTGCGGACAGCGTCATCACGCCGGACAAATGTGATTGTTTGATGACATACACGACCATCTGTGACCATTTCTTAGCATTTCTAGACAGGAGCGTGCTCAGAATGACAACAACTTGATGCATCAACAACACTTTGACTCTGCATTGGTCATTGCAGACTAATTAGAAGTGTATTAAGGGGCACCAGGTGCTATTGCTAGTATGCAAACAAGCACGTTATAGGTGGACATGTTTGTTTATCACAGACAATATAACATCGTATGGGGGAGATGATTGTAAATATTTTATAGTGATGTATAAGAAAGAGAGCCCATGATTTTAGTTTTTCAGTCACTTATTACAGACACATGTGTAATTGTTTAAATCAATGAAATATACCATTGCACTAATATACATTGATATATGGATACATATGTACACAATTATTAAAATGTTAACACAAAATAACATATTTACATACATTACATTCAAGTTAAAAAAGGAAGGAGAATCACTTAGCACCTTGATATCCTTGGGCGAAAGTTAGCACTTTATAACTATTTTATATACATACATACTGTGGGGAAGAAAAATAGGAGGTTGGGGAAGCAATATGCAATATATATATATTGTAATTAGGGAAAGAGGGATACAAACCTCTTCAAATCCTTTATTTGTAATGTCCTCTGTGCTTGTTTAAGGGGGTTTCTTTTTTTATTTTTTTATTTTTTTTGCATTTATAGTAGCACACACAGCCTGTGGGCATCTAGGTGTTGTTACTTACAGTCAATACAGTAGGAAGGTTACATACAAAGTGCTTCAGTGTCCGGCCGTTGCTGTCAAAGTTCATAGAGCGAAGTTGAGGTTAGATAAACAAGTGTTTTTTTTTTACCTTTTTCCAGAAAAGGTAGATGAAAGGCTCCTCCCAAAGTGTAAGTGAGAAATTGTTCCTGAGAGTGGCCGAGCGGACGTGGAACCTGGAGCTACCAGCTCTCTTGCATTTGAATCTCGGTGTGTTGAGGCAGTGGTTGTAAGTGGATCATAAGCGTCTCCTGGGCATGTGTCTCTCGACCTTCTGGGCGAGGTATGAAGTTGCATTGTTGGACAGGCATCAGTGAGTTAAGGCAAACATTTTGAAGGACATGTTTTCACAGAAAGGAAGCTAGTGGGCAGATCTCCTTGTCTCCGAGATATGATTTTTGCTTGCTTAAGGTTAGGGCAGCACAGAGAACATTGTTTTGCAGGACTTGTAGTTTGGAGAAGTTTTTCTCTGAAGTGCCACAAAGTAATGCCTTGCAGTAGACTAACGTGAACAAGACGAGGGCCTGTGCAATTGTGAGATGATTTTCAGTGTAGAGGTAAGGTTTGCAGGCAGTGATGGGCTTCTTGGCATAGGCTGAGATTGAGGCGACGTGGTTGAAATGCTGTGTCATGGTGAGAGAAACGTCAATATAGAAACCCAGTGTTTTTACAGAAGTGGCAACCAGGATGGTGTGGCCATTGATGTTAAAGTGGGGAAGGCTTTGTAAAGTTTGGCGAGATGGGCAGGGGATCCAATGAGCAGTAGTTCAGTGTTCTCATCATTCAGACAGAGGTTATGTGAGGCCATACAGATTTGGATGGTTGCATATATGCTGTTTATTTTGTCGGTCTCCTGAGTGTGTTCTTCAGAGAGGGAAATGGGGATTTGAGTATGAAAAGACATAGTTCGTGTATGTGCTACCCAGAGAGTAGAGGTGGTCAAATACGGGCTTATTGTATACATTATAGAGGGTGGGAAACATTGGGGCCTACGGGACACCACAGGAGATGAGAGTAGGTGTGGTGGCAGCATCCCTGGCGAGGACTCTAGAGGATATGTTAGCTAGTAAGGCTGAGATCGATTTGGCTGCGATGGGGGTTGAAGTGGGCAGAGGACATGAGCTGGTGGCAGATGGTCTGGTGGTTGGCAAGGTCAAATTTGGCTGAGAGGTCTAGGTGTAAGAGGAGAGAGAAGTTCCCGGAATCATGGGGCGGTCAAGTTGATTTTTAAGCGCAAGGATGGCTGTTTCATTTCCATGTCAGGGGAGGAAACCAGATTGCCAGGTGCTCAGGGCATAGTGTGATTCGAAGAAGTCCTGGATTTGAAGGTAAGTGGCTTTGTCAATGATTTTCAGGAGAAAGGGGACAGTGGTAATGGCCTGTTAATTGGTGGGGGAAGTTGGGCCTAAGGTAGGTTTCTTGAACAGAGGGGACTCTCACAATTCTTTGAGGGTGGCAGGTACAGAGCAGGAGGTAACGTTGACAATGACAGTGGTGAGGGAAAGTAGGGGTCTGTGCATTTCTTAAAAAGGGGTGCATTGCATGTGGAAAGTTTGAGTCCTTTGATCATAGCCACTAGGTTAGATGTCAAGATGGGTTAGAACTCGAACGGGGGGATTTATGTTTGTGAGTGGGGCTGGGGGTTTGGTGGTTGAGATTCAGCTGTGCTAGTGAGTTTCCTGCTGATTTTGGATTGTAATTGTATTATTTTCTTGACTTTTATGGACTTCATTGTTTCACGGTCCATCACCCTTTCTCAACTCTCATGCTGGACTTCCTTTGCATCTTGTACTCATGGTGGCCCTGAATCATGCTGTTCAACATCTTCATCCTGTATGCTGGCTTGCAACATTATGGTTACTACTAATTTCTGCAATTGTATTCATTCTCCCCTCTTGCTACCCACTCATTTTGACTGCTAACTCTCTGTTCTCTCCTCCTCTCCCTTTCTCTCTTTTCCTATTTCCTCCCCTCCTCCCCTTACTTTCTTCTATGCACTTACTCTATCAGAATTGTCCCTGGACCTAGTATGATAGAAACCTCGTCTGTCCCCCCACCCCTTACTTATTTGCCCGCCCCCCCCCCAGCACTATGTGAAATGTCGTCAGGCCTAGTACGGTAGCCGCCTATCCATATCCATTTCCTTCCCACTCTCCCTCTGCCTTCCTTATCTATGTCTTAGCACTTGCACTATCTGAAATGTCATCAGGCCGAGTAAGATAGTTAATTTCACATCCTTACTGTTCATGGCCTGTAAAAATGTCATTGTATTTTCCCTTGTTCCTCCCCTTGCCTTGTAGCGTTTGAAACACATTGTGTATAGGCGCTATATAAATAAACGATCACATCATATCAATGTGTTACCCAATTACCACCATACTCAATTACTGTTAATGCCACTTGGTCCGGTAGGGTTACCACAGGATTACAGGCTGTGTTAAATGCCCCATTTTGGAGTCTGTCGTAATCCATGGTAGTTTTTGGCGGATGTAACTGTGGCAGAATTATTGCAGGGAAAATCTGCCAATTTTTGTGGTAGGGTGGTGGATACAACTCCAGATTTTTGATGGAGGTTACTATTCCACTTCACCTTCAAATGTATAATTCAGCATTGGGGGAAATTTGGCAGCAATTCTGTTACCTCCAGAGAAAATAGTAGCAACAAAATTACCACCAGTGGTTACGGGCCTCAGCCAGTAGGCTGGGGCTAGAGGCCTTACTTTTGGGGTCAGTGGTGTTACCTATTTTATGCAATCGTGGCAACATGGACAATGGCTACGGTTCCCCAAGGAAAATACATCATTATAAAACCCTTGAAATTCTCTTAAAAACCTACTTCAGAACGAATTATGATGCAATGATATAACCCACCAAAATCCTTAAAATATAGAGGGTGTGGGAAATAATGACCACCTTAACTCTGTGTCACCCCTTCCCCCACGTGACAAAGCCCATGAGTGCATATATGATAATGCAGAAAGTATTTGCAATGACATACAAAATGACAAGCGGAAGAAGGATGTGTGTTTGGTACACCAATCCTTGTTTATACATCTGGTAATGTAAACAACTGTTTTATTGATTGCTTTATTTATGGGTACATGTGAACATATATTTATGTATGAGGTGGAGAATTTCAAAGAAATTGTATGTGGATAATTTGTATCTATTAGTCTCTTGTTTTTCACATAATCTATAAACTCTGGGTAACAGCTCACTTATGACCATCCTGATTTTGTTACCCTAGTATGCACAGAATTATTTAAGGCTGTGCAGTGCTATAACCATGCAATATACTAGAAATGGTAACAAGCTAGCGTTATCACACTTTTGGTATACTCCATGACAAAATACTTACCTTTTAGAGAGACTAAGGGGCCAATTCATAGAATTCGGCGCACAAGTGGCACACGCGGCTGGCGCACAGTGTGCGCGTGTGGTAGTCTGCGCCAGCCGCGTGCGCCGAAACACATTCAGGCGCACAGCGTATTCATGGATTCCAACATCCACAACCAGCCGTGGCGCAGAGTGGCGCAGCGACCCTGCAGCAGCGTCAGTTACGCCCCCAAGAACGCCCCTCGCGCAGGGAAAAGCCATCAAAATCCCCAATCCAGCGCAAAGGGCAGCAGCAAACGCAGAGCGGGGAGCGTGTATTTCAGGGGTGTGTGGGTGTCCCCACACGCGATAGGCCTGGGTACGTGTATTACAGGGGTGCGCGAGAAAATCTACACGCGATTGGCCTGGGTACGTGGATTTCAGGGGTGCGCGAGAAATTCTACACGCGATTGGCCTGGGTACGTGGATTACAGGGGTGCGCGAGAAATTCTACACGCGACTGGCCTGGGTACGTGTATTACAGGGGTGCGCGAGACACGAGATTGGCCTGGGTACGTGGATTTCAGGGGTGCGCGAGAAATTCTACACGCGATTGGCCTGGGTACGTGTATTACAGGGGTGCGCGAGAAAATCTACACGCGATTGGGCTGGGTACGTGGATTTCAGGGGTGCGCGAGAAATTCTACACGCGATTGGCCTGGGTACGTGGATTTCAGGGGTGCGCGAGAAAATCTACACGCGATTGGGCTGGGTACGTGGATTTCAGGGGTGCGCGAGAAATTCTACACGCGATTGGCCTGGGTACGTGGATTTCAGCGGTGCGCGAGAAATTCTACACGCGATTGGCCTGGGTACGTGGATTTCAGGGGTGCGCGAGAAAATCTACACGCGATTGGGCTGGGTACGTGGATTTCAGGGGTGCGCGAGAAATTCTACACGCGATTGGCCCGGGTACGTGGATTTCAGGGGTCCGCGAGAAAATCTACACGCGATTGGCCTGGGTACGTGTATTACAGGGGTGCGCGAGAAATCCTACACGCGATTGGGCCTGTGCGAGTGGGGCAGTGTATTACGTAGGTGTGCGGGAAGTTGAAGAGGTGAATTGCCAGTGTGGGTCCTCCCAGGTCTCCCCTCTACCCCCTCCACGACCTCTGCAGGCAGCCCACACCACAGGGGACTACCCTGCACCCCTGGTCATGTCCCGCAGGCAGCCCATCCACCATGGGCATGCCCCCCAGCCAAGCCACATGTCCCCTTGCACCCCCACCCCCCAGCACCGTGGGGCACCTGCCAGCAGGCCCCCAACCATGTCCCACTCATGTCCCCTTGCACCCCCACCCCCCAGCAGGCCCCCACTCATGTCCCCCTGCACCCCCACCCCCCAGCACTGTGGGGCACCTGCCAGCAGGCCCCCAACCATGTCCCACTCATGTCCCCTTGCACCCCCACCAGGCCCCCACTCATGTCCCCTTGCACCCCCACCCCCCAGCACTGTGGGGCACCTGCCAGCAGGCCCCCAACCATGTCCCCTTGCACCCCCACCCCCAGCAGGCCCCCACTCATGTCCCCTTGCACCCCCACCCCCTGCAGGCCCCCACTCATGTCCCCCTGCCCCCAGGTCCTGACGAAACGCAATCATGGCAGTAATGGGCAGCATACCCAGCACAAACACCCAGCCAAGGATTGCATCCACCCACATAGTAGATGCAATTACATGATACAACCCCAATGGCAAGTATGTAAATGGACACATGTCCGTCACACACACATACACAATGGGTGCAAGTGAATGTCAAAACCCATATCATGACATGCATGAAACCAATGAGAAAATACCACAAATGTAAGTAATAAATATATGTATTAAAGATGAAAATGAAGTAAATAAATAAAACACACAACAATGGGGATGACAAAACAAATGGTCCATGTCCGAGAACTAATAGAAAAAATCAAAAAACAAAGGAATCCAAAAACTAATGTAGTCCAAAGCAAAATAATGGGGGAAAAAATAAGGAAAAACCATTGCCTCATGGTGAACACAAATATAAATCCAACAAATGTTTTCCAAACATCAAACTATGTACAAGAATATCCCAGGGTCCATGAGCCCAACACCATAAATGAAAATACTACTACTAACTAATAATAAAAATATATACAGAAAAGTGGCCATTGTCCGAGCGGTCCAAAAAAAACTTAAAAAATAAAGGAAACCTAACACTAACTAACTAAAGAACTATATACAATGGCAGCGGGCAAGTCCTGCGGCTCACTCTGTGATGTTGCCGGCCAGAGCATCATCGAACTCCATGTCGATCTCCCGGAGGCGGGACTCTGTCCTGGCCCCGAGGTCTCGCAGGGACAACCCCGTGTCCACCTCAAACTCCCTGCGAGCTTCCTCGAGGCACTCAGCCCGCCTCAACGCCCGACGCATGGAGAACTCCGCCCTGACCATGGTGAGCCGCTCCTCTTCCGCCCGCTGCCGCTCCGCACCTATCCGCTGGACCAACTGCTCCCACACGGAAGACACTGCCATCCCAGGGTTCTCCTGCCCTCCGGCCGATGCCTGCCCCTCTGATCTTGATGGCCCCGAGCCATGATGCCTCCCACGTCGAGCCTGCTGCTGCCTCCGACGCCACTGCCTCTGCCAGCACGACGGCATCCAGGCTGATGGAATCCACCGATGCCGTCGTGCACGTGCCCTGCCAGATGATGCCGGCACATCCTCCATCTGCAGGGGGACAGTTGCTGGTGTGTCCACCCCTGCTGGACCTTCGACTCCCGACTGTGGCAGGGATGGGGTCCCCACCGAGCTGGCTGCGTTGGTCGGGGCAGGTCCACAGGGGGCCCTGGTGGCATCTGGGCCGGAAGACGGCATAGAGCACGACTGGCGCATAGCCTCCACAGAGGAGGAGAGGGTCGCCAGAAGGCCACACACATGTAGGAAACCCCCGACCATGGCGGCTCCCAAATGGTTCACGTACGCACGGTGCTCTTCGTGATGATGTGCATGCTCCTCCCGGGAAGCATGCACCTCATCACGAATGCCAGTCGTGCGTAACGCGACACCAATCAGGACCCTCTCCACACGCCCAGGGGTCCCCTCGTCCGCAGGTAGAGGAGTGTCAGATGACATGGACATCTCCCCTACCTGCGGACGGGCCTGGGATGGGGCATCCCTGCTGGTGCATGGTGGTGCAGTCACAGTGTCAGGGACAGTGACATGCACAGGCACCTCCAAGGCGACCTGTGCTGCCTCCTGCCCCTGGCCCTGGACTGCACCACTTGCACCAGCGGGGATGCCCCCACCAGGCCCCATGTGTGGCTCAGTAGCGGCCTCCTCCCCCTCTGTGGAAACCACCAACCTGGATGTCTCCACACCGTCTTCCGCTGGTGCAAGCCCCTGTGGGGGCTCACCCACCCCTTCCGCTGCAGCCGTGGTGGCATCTCCGCCGCTCTGCTCCACAGCGCCTTCTCCGCCCTCTTCTTCACTTGCCACTGTGTAGAGGGAGACATAGAACACAAGCATCAGGGTACTGTACAATGGTCCCCTAGACAGGAAGCAACAGCAGATGAGTGGCACTGTCATACATCACTTCCATCATGTCCCTCCACAACACATGGGTCAGTGCAGGCAAAACACATACAGTAACAGGCATGGCGCATGCCATGGACATTGGCATACATGACCAAGGGACTCATGATTCATACAATGTTGGTTTTAAACTCACATGCATCATGGGTCTTGCCATCACATGCACACACCTCACCGTAGTTCCATCCATCTGGCCTCGTACACCACAGACGCAGTGGATACAAGGATGACTAGGCTGCATCCGTGAATCTGAACATTGTCACAGACATGTGTCATGCATCCATGGAAGTTACAAGTCACAGACACGCAGGTCAGACACACACACATGGACACCATACGTGTACATGGGACCAGCACCCATCCCTCACCCCCACCCATGTCCAGGAACAGAGACTGCCATGCTTCCATGTGTCCATTCCGCACAGAGCCCCCCATGTTGCAATAGAACACATGCACCAACCATGTGGTTCACACATCACTGTACTCACATGCCTGACCATGATGTCCCTGCACACACACATACGTACATGGCCTATGTCACACATACAGGCAGGTATCAGACAACCAGCACACTGCAACATGCCCTGTCTCACACAGTAATGCTTGGCCACTTACCGGCCAACTCCAGATGGGTCTGCCTCCGAAGTATCTGGGTGTGGAGCGCTGGGTCTACGCGTTCCAGGACCCTCATCTGGATGTCACTCAGGCGTGCCCGGCCCCCCTCCGCGAGGCGCCGGGCCTTATTGAGGGTCCTGGACCTCAAGTCCTCCCAGTGCTTCTTGATGTGCTTGATGTCGCGGGTTACCACCCCCTCCGCGTTGATGGCAACCACTACATCGTCCCAGATCCTCTCCCGTCCTTCCTTGTTGGCGCGTGGTCTTCCGAAGAGGGCATCATAATGCCCCAGGACATGCTCCACCAGGACACCAACTTCCTTCTCACTGAAGCTGGTGGCCCTCTGCCTCTCTGGCTGGGGGTCGCCACTGGTCTCAGATGGTGCTTGCCCCGACATGGCGTCCCCGAGGCAGGCGTGGGTGGGCAACTGGGTCCTGGGGCTGGGCTGTGGAGTGATGGTATCCCAGTCGGGAGTCTACTGTTCCAGCAGGGGTGGACACAGCAACTGGACCCCTGCAGATGGCTGATGTGCAGGCACCAAATGGCAGGGCACGGTGGCAGCAGGCAGGCAGGCAGGCAGGCAGCAGCAGATGGCACGTGGGAGGCTGCTTGGGGCACTGGGGGGCAGTGATTCGGCCTTCTGGGCAGGAGCGTGGTCTTCCGTGTGTATTCGCGTGGCCAGCTTGATACGGAGTGATTTGGCACGTGAAAAATCTGCACGTCAGCGTGTAATTCGAGGAAAGGCCCGTAGCGCGTAAGCGCGTCTGCACGCATACGCATTTTCATTGGACCAAAGTCCCGCAGCGCGTGAGCGCGTCTGTGACGTGTCGTGCGAGGGTGTATCCCTCATTGCACGTGATGACAGAACACACGTGGATTTCAACCAATCGCGTGTGAAAGTTCACGGCACCCCGGAACACACGTACCCAGGCTAATCGCGTGTGGAACTACCCGCGCACACGGAAACACACGTACCCAGGCTAATCACGTGTGGAACTACCCGCACACCCGGAAAAACACGTACCCAGGTTAATCGCGTGTGGAACTACCCGCGCACCCGAAAACACACGTACCCAGGCTAATCGCGTGTGGAACTACCCGCGCACCCGGAAACACACGTACCCAGGCTAATCGCGTGTGGAACTACCCGCGCACCCGGAAACACACGTACCCAGGCCAATCGCGTGTAGCATTTCTCGCGCACCCCTGAAATCCACGTACCCAGCCAATCGCGTGTAGATTTTCTCGCGCACCCCTGAAATCCACGTACCCAGGCCAATCGCGTGTAGATTTTCTCGCGCACCCCTGTAATACACGTACCCAGGCCAATCGCGTGTAGCATTTCTCGCGCACCCCTGAAATCCACGTACCCAGGCCAATCGCGTGTAGATTTTCTTGCGCACCCCTGTAATACACGTACCCAGGCCAATCGCGTGTAGAATTTCTCACGCACCCCTGAAATCCACGTACCCCGCTCCATCGCGTATTTAACTTCCCGCGCGCCACTTTTTTGATGCGCTGGGACTCTACCGCCTGCCTTCGTGTGGCAGCCGTGTTTCAGCTTGTGCGTGTCTTTGGCTGTGCGTGGCTTTGCCCTATTCGATTCCATGAATACGTGTGGTTCGAGTGCGTGTGGGCGTTCCGTCTGCTTCCCTGCAGTACATCCCCAGTTACGCCCTTATTTTCGCGTGTTGTTCCCCATTCCGCACGTTACGCCCCATGTCCCGCCCACTTTCTGGTGTGTGCGCTGAGGTTGTGCGCTTTCACTGTGCGCGTCGCGCACGCCTTTCGCGATGTTGCAGTGACTTGTGCGCCATGCACGGGTTTGGCGCACATCCCGCAGTGAACACGCGCAGGGACTTCCATGAATCGCACGCGTGCACGTGCGCCTGTTTTTTTCCGCTTGCGCATGCTTGCGCGAAGATTTTCGGCGCACGTTTGTTCCATGAATCGGCCCCTAAATGTTTGTTCTGTAAAACCCATAGTTAGAAAACACAATGGGCCTCATTACGAGCATGGCGGTAGTCGTGCCTGTATGGCAGGCACGGCTACCGTCATGCTCGCTACCGGCTCCGCCTCCCGCAATTGGGCAATAACTGGCCCATTACGAGATGGATGGGCCAGTAATTGCCCATTCGCGGGTGGCAGTAATGCTGGGTTCCCGATCCCCATTCTGCCCACAGGGCAGAATGGGGGTGGGGAGCATGGTTGCACTGGCATCGTTGATAATGTTGCCGGGACAATCACGAGTTCTGCTCGCGGGTGCCGCAAAGGCCGCCAGGTAAGACATGGCGGGCTGTCAGGAACCCGCAAGCAGAACTCGTAATGCGGTGGGACGGTATGAACGGTGCCAGTGCCTTACCGGCACCGTTCATACCGTCACCACCAACGTTATAATGAGGCCCAATAACTTGTAATTTATTTCATTACTTGGCCTGCCCTTTTTGAGGTTTTGAGGTTACATTTACTTTGGTTTTACTGAAACAATCTTCACCCTCCATGTCATCCTAATGGGTGAGGTAGACTGTTATGTTATTTATCTTCTGCTAAGTTAATCGGTTAAGGGCATACAAGGTTCAGCCTTGTTCATTGATGAACATTAGTATTATGATTTTTCAATTTTACATTGAATATCTACACAAAGTGCTCTGAATTGAGAAAAAGATGGATGAAAATTCAACCTGCTTTCCAGTATGAAATGTCCTTGGGAAGTTATTCAGCAATGGAGGATTCGAAGCACCGCCTGCCTTAATGCAAACAAACCTTACATCCTAAACTGTGCACCAAGCATCTGATATTCCAATATTATGAATCATAGGTTTGGGGACACCTCCCCTCATGGTAACTAAGGCCCGGAATCTGTGAATTATCTTCAAAGATCACGTTTTTTCCATCACTCAAAATCTCTCTCAGCCTTCAATTTGGATCTCAAATCTTTGATAATCTAAGAATGGGTATTATTAAACCTGGGTATTTTAATCCCAAATCCAAGGTATACATTCTTGATATAGACTAGTCCCTTAAATTCACATTGTATACTGCATTTTAGTAAGAGTAGCATGCATCAGCAGAAACGCTGTATGGAACTTGCCTCCCGCAAACATGTAATGTATTTTAATACAATGCAATTTAATTTGCTCTAGTATATCTCCCCTGTGCCACTTCCGGTGACCTTTCTGTGCATGACCCTGTGAGAAATAAGTTTGTCATTGAATAGTTTTAGAGGCAGATGTCAAACCTGAGATGTTAATGAGCGCAAATCAGAAGTTTCCAAATCGCAAATCATGAGTGCTGGTCTGGTTTTATGAGTTTTGCCGTGATACATCTGAATGTGTGATCTGATAAGTTACAGAACTCTCGGTATTGGTTAGCTGCTGATGTGCGAGGCAAAGGTAGAAGTCAAGAGGTGCACTTTGTTAAAGTTCAATCAGTGTTGATTTGGTAACTGATATGCATGAAGCAGATGTGGATTCTTTTAATGTAAGGTGATAGGAGAGTTTAAATATGAGTCTGTTAGTTGGGGGTAAGGGTGAAATAGACCAATAAGGGAATCCAGGTATGGGGGAAAGAATTTGGATTGATCTAGAAGCAAGGCAGATGACACCATCTGAGACAATGATTAGAATTTTGTGTAAGGTGTTTTGTGTAGTATTTGCTCAATTCCTTTTCAGTTTTGTGGGATATGACCCAAGTGAGTACATTTTGCAATAGTATTTGTCATTAAGTTGCCGGTGGATTCCTCATATGTTCATATGCTTTTAGGGTCACCATTCTTTGGTTCGAATCTGAAACACGTAGCTGGCTAAACATGTGGTGCTCTTCTCATACTGGTATCATTTGAATGTCAGGTTTGTTGCCAGTTTTCTGAAGGTCTGGTGAACTATTTCTGTGTGGAGTTGCTTGGTAGTTATATTTACAGATGTATTTATTTGTATCACATGAATTGCATCTCTGAATTTCCATCATTTTTGCTCATATTTCAGAGAACATGTAAAAATGTTTAAGGGGTATAGAAAGAATAACAAAAGTGAGGGACATTTGGGGCCCAGAGGTAATGACAGGGTACAGTTTTGGAACAGAGTTACTTCCAAAATGTAGTTGAGAGAAAGGAGAAGGAGGATCCTCTGTGCCATTTCCAGTTGAGGCTTTGTAAATTAATAGCACATCATTGCTGGATCCAAGCACTCATAATCATTGGTAGTGGGTGAATGGGCTTGCAATGGATTCACAACCCGTGCCACGGAAGGCACAGTAATTGATGCATAGGATTTTGAAGTATATCCTTCATTTTGCCGGGAGCCAATGTAGTGATGTGGGAGATTTATTTGTATCTTGTCCATTTCAGGAAATGTCTGGCTGCTATCTTTTATTCTCATAGTGCTATGTGAGTAGATATTGTGGGAGTACAAGATAGATGGTGTAGTCATAGCCTACTCTGGACAGTACAATGAGAGAAATAACTGCCAGTTTTCTGTTTGTGCAGGGCATAGGGTGCTGCTGGAAGGAAAAGCCCTGCAATGACTTTAGCCCGTTGTTCCATGGTAAGATTGCTGCCCATCATGATTCAGAGGTTTTTGAAGTTAGTCTGGGTATGGCAGAATTCCATGTTATCCAGTCATGGGGTTTGTGTTGGGTCTGGTGGTGTTGTGCTGAAGATCATATTCTCTGTTTATGTTGTGTTGACTTTAAGACTGTTTGTAATCATCCAAGAGTCCATGCATGCAAGTCATATGCTTCTCTCCAATGTATTCATTTTAGAGTCATTTGTCAGCTTGTAGAATATATGCACGTCTTCTGCAAGTGAGGCTTAAGTTGATGATAAGCTGCAACAGTGAGTTTATGTATATTTTCAAGAGTAGAAATGAGACACTGGATGCTTTGTGTACTCGACATGTAAGCTTGCAAGAAAGTGACCACAACGGAGAAAGGCAGTCAGGAATGAGGTGATAGAGGGTGAGAAAATATATTTTACTCCAAGGACATTTGACTTTTTTTGTGGGTTATCATGATTGATAATGTTGAAGGCATGCGTATACTTAATGGCTTGTTGTTTGCATTGTTTTTCAGAATGTTACTTAAAATGTGGATTCGGTTCCTATCTTTGGTCTGAATCTGTGCTGTGATGGGGAATGTTGGTGTTTTTGACATACTCGTATAGCTGCAGATAGATGCAACAGGATTATTGTGATGAAGGGTGTGTTGGATATTGGCTAGTAGTTTTCTGGGCCATTTGATTCAACCATGGATTTTTTGACAGAGGCTTTTTGAAAGTAGGGTTGTCAAGCCTTTGCTCGATGGAGGGATTGATAATGGCGTGGATGGGGTGTGCAGGTCAGAGTTGTTTCATTAGTCCTGTGTACATGTGGGGTGGCACAGACATCTTCCATCAAGGCTGCTGGAGTGCTGCATTGACTGCAGTGAGGACGTCCTAGGTGGAAAAGAGAAAAAACGGGTTTTAGTGCTGTGGTAGGTCCTTTTGTTGGTGCTGTTTCCCGGACTGGGCATGGTTGGGATGGTGTGTTTGTGATTGATGAATGAAGTGATGAAATCACAGAGTTCATACAGTGGTATTGGTACTGTATTGCAGGCTGTCAGGTTCTTATAGTCATAGAAGATTTTGAATATTTACTTCTGACTGCTTTGTACTGATAATATTCAATGTGCTTAATGGGATGTTTTCGCTTTATAGCTTCTGCTCTGTAGAAACAATGCTGTCAAAATAGGCTGCTTTGTATGTCAGACATTGATTCAGTCTCTATAATTTCTGAAGCGTGAAGTTTTCCTTTTGCTGAGGTTAAGATTGGGAGTGAAGCATTGCCAACTTGTTTCTTTGGTGTGTGTTATAAGGGCTACTTAGGTATCACTGTGTCAAGTGTATTGGTAATACAGTTATGAGTGTCGTTAATTTGTTCATCTAGTCTTTAAGCCTTTGCTTGCTGGAGTGCTGAATTGTGGAGGCTTCCAATTTTCCATGGAGAATGTCAAGTAGGATCTCTTTCCATGGCTGTGTTGGTGTTTTGGAAGCTTTTGTTGATTTTGGAAGCTACTTTGGTGATCATTTCCAGGATTAAAAGGTGGTCTTCCCAGGGTAAACAGGCTGTTAAGGAGACAGTGGTGAAAATCTAGTTACAGCAGATGCCTTAGACAGTGTGTCCAGCTTCTTGTGTTGAGCCATTGACCTGTCGTAGATGTGTAGCATGTTGCGGTGTGTGGAGAAAAATGTCATGATTGTGTTGTCCTCCTCTAGCCAAAAGTTGAAATCTTCTAGCATGGTGAAGTGCTGGTGTCCCATGGAGAGATCAGCTGCCACATTGGCCAGGTTGTCAGCAAAAGTCAGGCATCTTAGTGTGGACCTCTGTAAGATTGAGCAGATTAGGAGCCATTAATTGCAATATGAGATGATGTTGAAATGTGATGTTTTAACCTTGATTGAGTGTCTACGATTCCTACTCCTCTCTTAGCTGCTCTGTTGACAAATGTCTTCTTGTAGCCTGTGGGGATGTATTTGTGTATACTTGTGGAATGATCATATGACATCCAGGTCTCAGTGATCAAGGGAAACTGGTTTTTGTTCTCCATCATATGAAATACCCGCCAAATATGGCTTTGCAGTCTAGCTCAGCTAACTGTTTCATCCAATCACATTTTTTATATGAAAATGAAGGAAATGGTTGGTTGGTCACCAAAAGCCATGAACTATGAAATGCCACCCACCTGATTCCATCCTGAGCAATTCTTTACCTGATAATTCTATTTACATCCCCTCTGGATGCTTCACAGACTAAAGCTACTAGTAGGATTGTGCAGAATTGTAGGAAAGTCAGAGTTCCAGAGGATTTCGCTTTCAAGCAAGTAATTATAAGACTTTGAAGTTGGTGGAAGTGTTCAGGGTCTTCGTAGGTGGCTCCCTAGATGTGTTCCAGTGTTTGGCCTGGGCTAACGGTATGGGTGAAAGCCCAACTATACAAATCACCACCTAATGCCACACAGGAGCAACACAAGACTTTAGGCAAGTATTACCCTCAGCTACGCAGTACCTCACAGTGAAGAAGAGATTGCAGACTGACGCCTTCCTGATGCAGCAGCACAGGACTCGGTCTCTGGATTCTTGGTCGTGGAACGAAAGAAAGGACACTGATGGGAACTTGCAGCAGCAATCGACAGAAAAAGCTTCCAACAATGGTTTCTTTGGTGCTTCTCGCAGCTGCTCTGTTGATTTTGCACCCTTTTCAAGGTCCTTGATGAACGTTCATCACTGATCAGCAATCTTGCTTCTAGAGGTCAAGCAGGAGTCCACCAAAGTTTCAGCGACAATCAGAATTCAGAATACATATCACTGCACTCAGGCGTGAGGCCCAGGAAGGTCACAACTCACTGTGGGATAGCTCGAAATGCAGGTCATATCAAGACTAGTTGATCCAACCAATCTAAGGGTCAGAGGCATAGGGCCTCATTACAAGTTTGGAGGTAGCCTTGCTATTTTTAGAGTTATGACTACCCCCAAACTCGGGTCCGGGTCCCGAAAAATGGGATTTACCGGGCCATTCTGACATTTGAGGGCCTGGTAAATCCCATTTCCGGGACCCAGACCCGGTACGTCCCAATTCCCATTTGAGCCCCCATAGTGCTCAATGGGAATGGGGAGGATGCTAACAACGATGATGACCAGACGTGCATACCGCCACCCACGAGGAAGCCTGTTCTGACCCTTTATTCCACGAGACCAGGGAGTCCCAAAGACTATGGGCCTCATTATGACCCTGGCAGCACGGTATGAACGGCCAACAGGGTCATAATTAGGCCCATGGTCTTTTGGACTCCCGGGTCTCGTGGAATAAAGGGTCAGAACAGACTGTGGCTACACAGCAGGCATTCTGGTTGCTGTAATCAGCTGCAGCCATCTTCTCTTGATGTTCCTCTTCCTCGCTTCCACCCCCATGGTGCTTTCTGTTTCTCCTATCTTTTCCAACTGCTTCTCCATTGACTATCCTTCCCGTCTCACTAAGTCTGGTAGGAAGAAGTTCAAAAAGGATATCTTGACCTCTAACTCTGGTACTCCAATACTTCCCCCAGACAGACCCTCACCGACATCCTCTTTGTCATTCCTTCGCCAGATCTATGTACTCTTCATATGATCTCTGTGCTCTGTCCTATCTCCTCCTCTCCCATTAATGATGGCACTTGCTGGGAAGTTCTTTTCATGGCTTCCTTCGAGTCATCTGAAGTCATCATTAATGTCTACCTTAATGGCACAGTCATGGCCGAAGGCCCTCAGGCCAATCTCCTCCTCTTTGATAGGCGCTTTCCTCACCTCATCAATTTCCTCTCATCTCCCTCTCATCACCCGCAGTCCCCTCCTTTCCCTACTTGGCTACCTTGACCTCTCTCTACTCCTCCTCTGCCCCTCCTAGGGCTCTTTCTCCTCGCAGGGCATACCTCCATTCTGTACCCCTCCCCAGAAGGTCTTTAAGGCTGGCAAACTTCTTCATATTGCCACTCTCAACTCGTGCTCTGCTGTCAAACACTCCTCTGACAACTGCCACCAACTTGAAGAACTAGATCTTGATGTCCTTGGTCTTACTGAGACATGGTTCACGGCCAGCTCTGTCATGAGCTTTAACACTCTCTCACTGATGGCTACAAGATCCTCTCTGCACCCAGATCTTCCAGGTCCGGTGGGGGAGGGGGGTTGCCCTGATCTTTCCTGAGTGGAATCCTCTCTTTATTATTCCAACTCAGACATACTCTTTCGAATGCCTTGTCTGTAGGCTCTCTCCCTCTCTTACCCATTCTCTTACTGTGGCTACCATCTACCGGCCTCCTGGTCAAAGAATCTCATTTCTATCTGAGTGGGTGGACCTCTCCTCCTCCCTCCTGGCCTCTACCACTCAACTCCTCCTCCTCAGTGACCTCAATATCCATTTAGACTCTCCTTGTTCCTCCTCTGTACTCTCCGTGACCTATGCAACTACCTCTCCCTGTCCATCCTCCCCCCTGGCCCGACTCACTCTGCAGGGCACACACTCAATGTCTTGATCTCCTCTGACCTCCCAATCTCCATCCCTCTGATCAGCCCTCTTCTCCTCTCATCTCTCCCACTCTTCCCCCCAAGCCAAGCCTACCCCAACACTGCCACCCACCTTCTCGGTCATCCGGCCCATGAAGTGTGTAACAGTTGAGGTATTCAATGCCACCTTCTCCCCCCTCCCCTCCACCTCTGGCTGTCTCACATCCTGACACAGCCCTGTCTCTGCTCTTGCCCCTGTTTTGAGGATCCGTTTGAAGTCCAAAGCCAAGTGCAATTCCTGGTATGACTCCGACCTACCTACACTTAAATGTAAGTGTAGGGCAGATGAGAGGAAATGGAGGGCTTCTTGTTCATCCTCTGACAAACTGTCCGCAATACAGACTCTCTGTCCTAACCAAGAAACAAGTCCACATTCAAGCTCGTGTCTCTGCGGCATCTAACAACTTGGCCAAACTCTTTAAAATCTGCAAGGATCTGGGCAACCCTGATGCAGTCTATACCCTTCCTATTGCCTCCGAGGCTCTTTGCAATGCCCTTGCCTCTCTCTTTACCTCAAAAACCCAGGACATCTTGTCCACCCTCTCAGTCCCTCCTCCTCCTCTCCCCTCTCTGTCTATGCTTGCTGACCCTCCTTCAGCTACCCCCAATCTCCTTCTCGGCCTTTTCTCTTTTCTCTCCTGATGAGGATGCTAGGCAAGTCCATTCTATGAAAGCCTTGTCAAATCAGGTTCATCCCTGTTCCTCTAAAAAATAACAAGGACAATATTGACGCCCCCGCTACGGCCCTTGCTGATTTTTGCAACCACTCCTTTGCCTCAGGATCCTTCCCCTCCCTTCTGAAGCACTCCCTTGTGCATCCTCTTCTCAAGAAACCCACAGCTGATCCTTCTTGTCCAGCTATTACACAATTTCCATTACTCCCTGTCTGGGCAAACTCCTCGGAAAGATTACCATCTCTCAGCTTAACCTTCATTCCAATTCTGTTGGCTGTCTCCATGACCACCAGTCAGGCTTCAGAGCTTCCATAAGCACGGAAATTTCTCTCCTGAACATCTGTGAAGATCTGCTCCCCAACCTTGACTCTAACATTGCCTTTGTTCTCATCCTCCTCGATCTCTCTTCTGCCTTTGACACGGTCAACCATACCATCCTGCTCAACCGTCTGCATGATAACCTGGGTGTCACTGATCAGTCTCTGGCCTGGCTGAGCTCTTTCCTCTCTGATTGACCCTCCCAGGTCCAATTTGGATCCTTAATATCACCTATCTTCCTCTCTACCTGTGGTGTTACCCAGGGGTCTAACCTCTCGTCCTGGCTTTTCAACAATACTGGGCAACTCTCGCCCCCTGTATTCAAATGTTCGGCTCACATTTACAGTGCTACGCTGATGACACTCAACTCATTTTCAGGCTGCCTTCAGCCACCTCCTCTCCCTCTCTCATGTCTGATTGCCTAATTGCCATACAAGATTGGTGTGCCACCAATGATCTTTGTCTGAATGACGCAAGACGGAGACCCTCTTCATTGGCACACCTTCACCATCCTTTCCCCTCACTCTCTGGCCGGCCCTCCTCCTACCACCACCTGCAAGCCTAAGAACCTCAGGGTCATCTTTAACTCCACACTGTCCTTCTCCGCCCACATCTCTGATGTCTCTAAAAAGTCAAACATCCTACTGCACCTCCTCAGAGGCACTCTGCCTTTCCTCTCCTTCCTCCATAAACTCATGATCTCCCAGGTTGTGGTTGGACTATTGTAACAGCCTCTTTCTAAATCTAACTACCTCTACTCTCTCCCTTTTGCAACTAATCCAGAACAGGACTGCACGACTTGTCCTTGGCCTCAAGCCCTGGGATCGTATCTCTCCAGCTCTGAAATCTCTCCATTGGCTCCCAGTGGATGCAAGGATTACATTAAAAACCTTTGCATTGTCCACAAGGATTCCTGGGGCCTGGGTCCAAAATACCTTCAGCCATCCCTCCGCAAATACCTCCCCTCTCGAGCTTTTCGCTCCTCTACATCTAACTTCCTCAGGGTCTGTTGTTTTAAAAAAAAATGAGCTGGGGCTAGATCTCTGTCTTCAGCTGGGGTCTCCCTCTGGAACAGCCTCCCTGCCACTATAAAACTTGAGGAGAACCATCTCCGGTTCAGGAACCACCTGAAGACCTTCCTTTTTGCTTCTGCCTTTGCTCCCCCTCTCCCCTGCTAATCTGTTCTCTCTTGGCACTGTGCACATGGCCACCCTCTGTTCTCCGCACCCAGGTACCTGCTCACCCTGCCACCCTCCCACACTCCCTCCGTGCCTCCCCTTGCACTGGGGTCTGTATCTGTACCCATACAGTCTCCCTCCTTTATTCTTCCTGCACTTATCAGACCTACCGTGTCTGCTGACTTAAACCCAGCACCTGCCAATTGCTGGCTGCACTGCCACTGTTTGTTGCCTTTATTATTTATTTATGTATTTATTTATTATTATTTATCTGTTCATCCTTTCTTCTACACTTTCCACTTCTCCCCCTTTCCATCCACTTTTCCCCTCCCCTCTTCCATGCATTTAAGCATTCTCAATGTCACTGGGTCTAGTAAGATCATCAGGACAGCCACCCCCACCCCCAGTGGGAACTGGTTTCACTAAGGCAAACCAGAAGAAAAAGGGCTGCAGAGTTTTACACTCCTCCCTCACTTCCTGCCTTCACAGACACTCTGGAGCCTCAACGGGCTGCACAAAGGGTTCAGCCGAAGACCAAACATCAACCAGGACCTCCACCACCTAGGACTGCAGATGGACTAAAAAGGACACGCACGCTAAAAATGGTGAAAAAAGTAAGCCACCATTTTAGCAGAATGGTGACACTTTTGTGTTATTGCACGCAAGTTGTCAAACCAGCTATGGTAATGCACAGAAGTAAGTAAAGTATGTCCACTGCCAACAGCCATAATAGTTAGCTTGCCATTGTAACAGCAACATTACGGGAGCTTTGAGAAAGGGGATACTAGGTATATTCCAAGCCAGAAGTGTTGCTAGGTCTGGAAAAGATCTGGGGCTACGCTAATGTTGGGACTGTCAGAACTCGGGTCTAGCTAGCATTTTGGTTGTAGCCTTTGAGCTTTGATCTGGGTCTACAGCCGAAAGACCCAGGGCTATGACCCCCTCAGCTACCCCCTGACCCCCAGCAATGCCTCTCTTCCCAGCACTCCACATATGGTGGGGTGTGCTGGTCTCACAATATAAAATGTAGAAGGGATAGAAAATCCCTCTAGCCTTGAAAATGTGTTCTGCAATGTAAGTCAAGAGAAAATAAAAGAGAAGCCCAAGGGGCAACCCAGCAATACTGCACATAAAGTGCTGTATGCTTCATTAATAAAATGCAGATGCCCAAAAAAGTTATAGGAATGTATAGATTCAAAAATAAACTATGGAAAGTCAGAAAAATGACATCCATAAAATGAGATTTAAAAAAGGGTGAGGGGGAACATTGAAAAAAGTATCCAAAAGTTCAGCAAATACTCCTGGGAGGGGTTTAGACATATAGATGAAATTCTAACCTAACACACACCTTCAAAATGAAGATCTTGCTAAAGTAGGAGTTTAACTAGAGACCAGTCTCCAGACATACCCAAAAGTCGCTACAAGCATTCGAAGAGGTTGAGGTCCAGGAGTGATTCCTGTCACTCTTGTTTATCACTGAAGAAGTATAAAGACAATGCCACAGTTCGTCTTTAGATTTCTCACCCAATAGACATCAGTTATGTTTCCCATAAAAGACTGCTTCAGAGGCTAAATGGGAGAATGTGCGTGAGAAAATGATGGAAGTGTTTTCAAAGGTGGTCCCTCGAAAGAGACAAAAAAGGTTATTCATCCCATCGTATATTCCAAGGAGACAGGGAATTGAGTAAGGTTTCGACCCCTGTGGCCAAAAGCCTGAGTCAAAAGATCTTGATGTTTTCTCGAGTGGCATCAGAGACAAAGGTTTATGTGATTTCATCCTCCAAGGAGTAAAATGTACCTTCGATGTTGACCTCTAAATACAAACCAAAATCTAAATCTGATTAGTTTAAATCCTTTGGATCAATTGTTAAGGAGGATGAGGAGTAAGATGTCACCCCCTTTGTGTATGAACATTTTGTAACTCCCAATGTTCCAGTGTTAGATATATTTTTTGTTTTTTATGCCAAATGTCTTCCACCTGTGAGACCCTGTGCTGGACTCATGGGATTTTTGCCCATTCTCCTGAATGAGTGGGAGCCTTTTTATCACTCATTTATTCTTTTGCTCTGACCATGGGAAACCTTATTCATTATTTTTGTAATTTATCCAGTCATGCTATTTTCTAAAGGCATCTGAAACGTGCTTTTGCAGCATACAACCTCTTTTGTGAAGTGTTGCTGGAAGACCTTTAGGCTCTCCTTTGTATATTCCTTTATGTTTCTTGCAACAACTACTGTTCCCAAGGATACAGTGATACCTTTTATGCTTCTTAAGTGGAGTGCTTAGGGGTTACACTGTATCCCCTTCCTCATTGCTCCTTGAATGGTTGCTTTACAGAGGCAAGCATACCTGAATGGCTGGTGGCAGTGGATGTGTTCTACAGACTTCTGTGTATTTTTCTGACCCTGGCTGTGTTCACAGCCATGGTAATGAAGGGTCACTATTCTGCTAGAATGGGGGCTTCTTTCTTTTTTGCCATTTCTTGTGCGCTTGTCCTTTCTTGGTCCTTCTGCCATGCTGGGTGGGAATGTTGCTTGTTTGACCTTTGTCTTGGGCTGGACTCCATTGTGAAGCCTGCTAAGGCTCCTGGGTGTCTGTGAAGACAGGAAACAAGGGAGTAGTCAAAAACACCAACATTCTTTGTCTATTCGCTTGCCTGCCTGGAACCACTTCCAACTGGGAGGCTGACTGTCCATGAGTGCTGATTGGCTGGGTTCCTGAATAAATGTCTTTGTACCTGAGGCTGAAGACAAGTCGACCATTGGAACTGAAAACCTGAAGAAGACTACCAGGGTTGCCTGGAAGAACTTCCAGTGACCCTAGAAGCCTGCTGAAGTACCACTGCTGTCCTGATCCCTTTTTGAAATCGACATGGAAGCTCCAAAGAGGATGGCTTCCTCCCTTGGACTGGTGGGCATAATCAGTCCTAAGGTGACCTTCAGTGTGGCCCATCCCTTGACATGCTCCGATCTTCCTGGGTTGCAAACCGCCAATACCAGGGAAACCGTTACCACTTTGCGATGCAGCGTCTTGCCACAAAAAAATCCTCCTGAACACTTTTGGACTCCTTCTGGAACTCTATAGGCAAGATCCCGCTCCTCAATGCCCCCTCACAAGAGTGCAGGTCCGAGCTAGTGAGGAGAATCTATTGGACAATAACCGCTCTTCTCTGGTATCTGTGAAAAGACACCAAAGTCACAGATCTGCATTGGAGTATGAAGAGCCCTTTGCTGGGAGTCCCCTCTCTTGACTTCTGCTTCAAAATCCCATACAGAGCCCCTCCTTTTATCACCATGACCAAGGAACGGGAGACAGGGTCTACAGCTGCTGCATTGTGAAGGTGTTCAGCTGCATAATCTTCATCACTCCTAAGGTTCTGCCACTCCTTTGTTGTTGTGGTACCGATTCTAGTTTTTGAATGTTCGCCCAGGCCCAACACTTGTGCATATTCATAGAGCCTTCTTTGAAGTCGCTGAACCCTTTTTACCAATGAAAACTTGCTACTTAATTATAATTGAAGAATATTCTGGAACTTGACCTTCTCTACAACTGTGCCTTTTCTACAGCAGTGCCTTATCTGCTGTCCCTCCAATCAGACTTTGAAGAACTTGCACCTAGATGGAGGAGGTGGACTGCTAAGGCCTTTAGGCCTCTGGAAAGTATAAGTCTTAAAGTGCTTACCTGCTAATGCTGGTATTCATACATTTTATTCCTACAACAGAATACGTTGAGTTACTATAACTATGGTTTTACTTACCTTTGAATTGCATTCATCAATACATCTTTACATTGTGGTTTACTCACCTGAATTATTGCATTGGTTTTATATTATTGATTAGCTTTGAAATAGTACGTACCGATCTGAAGATTTATCTTTGCCTTGTGTATACACACACTAATTAACTATGTTCTTCTAACTCCAAAGGTGTGTTTCTTGGGCCTATGTATATTCTAGGTTTTCTGTACAGACCTACAGATCACATCTCCCTCCTAAAATGCTCTGCCATACTGCCAATACGTTGAGTGGTACATGCCTATTTTAGAAGTTGGGGCTTTGTATACCAAGGGGATAGTTTTATAAATTCCTACCACTGGTGGATTCTCTAACATCCAGCAGCATTGATTTGAGACCATTCATGCCTAGAAGAACTGGCCGCCCATTTGAAGGATGCAAGTGGTTTGTATACCACAAAAAAGCATTCTATGAGAACAGAATCTTGAACTCCCGCCACCCAAGCAAGGAGCTGCATAGAATCATCTCTGAATTTAAATCGCCAGATGGCTCAACCCCTCCACTCAACTCCCAATACCTATGCAATGCCTTATCAGAACATTTTCACAACATCACTATCGACAGACATTCTGCCATCATCTCTAAATTAGAAGCAATGCCCCCGCCTGCTCCCCACCCACTTCCCATTCCCCATCCATACTCCCTCCTAATGCAAACCTTTGGCTCTTTCTCTTCAATCTCACACCAGGAGTTCCTCTTGCTCCTAGCACAAAGCTGCCCATCAGCATCCCCTAAGGACCCCTTCTCACGTGCCCTCCTCAAAAACATCCTAACCTCAACCTGTGCAACAGTATTGCATGTTCAATCCTTAACCACTCCCTAACATCTGGAATCTTCCCAGAAGTCTTCAAAACCTCCTGCATCAAACCCCTCCTAAATAAAACACACGCTCCACCCATGCCTTCCCCAGAACCACTGGCCCATCTACAATACCCACTTCATGGCCAAACTCATGACCCACACAGAATACAAGCAAATGAGCCATTTCACTGAAGCCAACGACTTCATTGACCCTGTCCAATCTGGTTCAGACCCCACAGAGGAAAGGAGTCCTCGCTAGAGTCCATTTGGGATGACCTTAAAAGAACAGCGGATGCTGAATGAGGTTCTATACTCATTCACCCTGAACTCTCTGCAGCCTTCAATACCATTGACCACACCATTCTCCTAGACAGGCTACACTCTTTAGGAATCAAAGACCCTGCCCTCAACTGGATCTCCTTCTTCATCTCTAATCACTCACAAATCATGCTCCTCCACCCTTTCACCTTTGCATCCTGCCCATTAGCGAAAGGGGTCGCACAGGGAGCATCCCTATTTCCCCTCCTCTCTAATTTCTATTTGAACTCAATCTCCACAATCATCCGCTTCCACAATCTCAGCTGCTACAACTACACAGACGAGACCCAGATCATCCTCAAAATCCCCAAATCCCTGGGCTACACCCGCCCAGATCTGTCATCATGACTCTCGGATATCGACCACTGGATGACGACCAACCACCTCATACTCAACCCTGGGAAAACTGAAATCCTACTTTGTGGGAAAACTGTTCCTCCCCCAACCTATCCCCTCATCTCACTCTCTAGATTCCCCACTGTCAACCTCAGCCTCAGTAAAAAACCTTGGGTACACATGCTGGACACAGATTTATCCCTCTTCCAACACATCAATTCCATATGCAGAATATGTTTCTTCCAGCTATGCAACCTCATGTGTATCTTCCCTTACTGCACATACCCTTACCTATTCTCTGCCATCATCTCCATCATCCTCTCCACTTAGACTATGCAAACTGCCTTTGCCTAGGCGCACCAATGCCCCAGATAAGGTCATTGCAAAGAATCCAAAACGCTGCAGCACACCTGCTCATTGGCCTCCATCACAGAAAACACATCAAACCTACACTAAGAGTCCTTCACTACCTCTGTATTGGTCCACAAACTACCTTTAAAGCCATGTGAATCTCTCACCGTGCCATCCAGAACATTTGCCCGGAATTCCTCCAAGACAAACTCACTAGATACCACACCTCCAAGAAACTCAGATCCAGCACAGAATCCCTTTTATCTGTCCCCCATTATTACGGCACCCGACTGGGCAGATCCTCCTTCTCAGTCTGAGCTCCGATCATCTGGAACTCTATGCCCCACCACATCCACAACATTGACAATCACCTGGATTTCTGAAAGGCCCTAAACATCTTTAATTTTTTCCTTCTTCCTCTTGAATCTTCTCGCACTCATTGATATTATTCATCTGTGCACGTAAGCACTGGTCCAAAACTGACAACGCACCTATCCCCCAATCTACCATAAATGCCTGCAATGTTTGCAGCGGCACACCATGATAAACCCCCTCCCGCCCTTCTCACAACCCCAGACAATTGTACATCACTCTCCCTACCCTCCGAGCACCCTCCCACTGCTCAGGCTCTCAATCTGGGGAGTCATCAGCTGGCAAGACTAGCCAACCACGTTTGACCCAGGGAAGCAACATTGAAGATGAACTTTGTCTGAGTTTCAGGTATGTATAACTTGCACCCCGTCTGTGGACACAGGCCGCAGGCACGGACAACCATCCATGCACTATAGAATGTAGATATGGCAATGCAAATCCGGTCTAGCAGCTCGCATAGCCATCAACACTGAAACACCTGACGTGCCTCAACACCTCTGGCATTGGTATACAGTGACAACCTACAAAAAATGTTTGTCTAGCTGGGCACACATCGACTCTCCCGCACTAGCACTCTATCCAAAACCACCAACAGCACCCGTCCATGTGCCTGACCTCCGGGCTACTTACTTGAGCCTAGACAACCCTCCTAAACCTTAATCTGGCAGAATGCACACACACATCTTAAAGTTATCTCGGGCAAACTCCCATACATGGACTTCGGTCCCTGAGGGCAATCCAACCACAAAGCGCATTGAAGCCATACAAATGGGGAAGTTGTGTTATATAAATGATGAATACAATACAATACAATTTGAAATATGCCTCATTGCCTGGAAGTTACAGTTCCCTTTATTGTTTTTAATTCCTCTGATTTCTCCAGACACATGTGTTTTAAATTCTTTGTTGAGTGTTCCTCTCAACCCCATTCCTTCTTGCGTTCCCCTCACCTTTTTTGTTCTGTTTTGGCCATAATATTCTAAACCGTCTTGTTTGCATTTATCAAAATACTTTATAGAAAAATTGCCTCTCCTTCCACAAATTGCTCAATGTTTTCTTTTTAGTGTATACTATTACTTGATTTACTTTCGAATAACTATACTCGTGTATTAAACATGATTGAAATATCTGAGTGAGTCTTGTGAATTGCTGTGTAAGTCATCAAAATATTGTCAGAGTGTAAAGACCACACCACAAGTGTACATGAGCACATTATTCTCAATGTTGCTTTATTTTATATGTATCCCGCTTCAAAAAGGAAGGCAGACTAACATATTTTAAGGTAAGCCTAACAATCAGTCTTTTGCACCCTACTGTTACCTTTTCCTCAGCATGGCTAAAGAGAGTTAACTTTCAACAATAACTTTATTTTGAATTTCTTGTAATAGAAGCAATGTATTCTTGTTCCCTTCTGTTTAGCCTATCTAGCTCCAGTGATTGACACGCCCTGGAACATTAAAATCTAAGATGCTTGAAAAAAGTAACTGTTCCACTCTGAAGAAAAAATAAACTAATTGTGAAGAATATACTAGTGACTAAGGTTGTTGACAGGTGAGTAGCCATTCTTGAGCCAATTACTCTTACAATTCCGTATAAAACCAAATAATTAGACAGAGTATGTCTTGTCTCTCAAAAGAAGGACACACTATATTAACACTGATTGGCTATAATTGGGCAGAAATGTGTAAAGTAGAATAATTCTTCTTTTCCCTGAATATCAGTGTTTTTTCTTTTATATTATTTTGGACTCTACGTTGTATTGTTCAAGTGGAAACCCCTGTGATGTCAGATTTATGAATCTTTTTGCTTTTAGATACTTTGCTGATGAGCCCCCTGACCAGAGGAGGGTGAAACACATGCAGAGAGTACAATAAAGAAAATGAATGAAACAATAATAACCGTGCTATTGGACTCATTTGGCTCTCACCTTGGAATTTCAAATGTGATCATCAGGTTGGCGCACACAGGACAATACTTACCTTAATAACCTATACTGCTTTATCTCTAGCAATCAAGATAAAAAGTATATGTCCATACAGACTACTGGCCTTTATATTTTCAACATATCACTCAAGATTCGCCCATAGAAACAGTACTTTTGATTCCGGCATATGTACAAAAGCCTAGTCTCAGAGCTTAGCACCGTTTTCCAACTACATTCTAAATAAAGTATTATACCCTAATTCTATAGGACTTGGATTTAGATATAGTAGACAGAGGTGCTCCTTATCCAACTCAGCCAGGAGGGCTATCAAAGTCCGGGTTATATTTTAGTTACACCGTCAGTAGGCCCAGAATGGCATAGTACACACAGAGGAGGGAAACGGTAGCTCAAAAAGTGTAACTTAGACCATAGTATAAATACATAGATTTAGCAATGCATAGTAAATCAGGGAAAGGCACCAAAAGTGCATGGCTTGTTCGGGAACTACAGGGGCCATAGGAGGACCCTAAAAAACACGTTTCAGTTCAGGTAACTTACCTTCCAGTGTCACTTGTAGGATTTCTAAAGTTGATTAAAGTGCCCAGTAGGAAACAAATTACAAAGACTGTATGCTGACATATGGCTATGATGAGTAACCAGGTAAGCACCAGTTTGTTTGCACAGGTAGGACGGAATAAAAGCAGTGGGCCCTGGAAGACATCAGTGGAGACCCAGAAAGAGATCCAGGAGCATCACAGCAGTGCAGGATTGATCCCCAATGCTAACCAATGGGGACATGTGGTTGAAAGGGATTTGATGAACCGTATGACCACAGACAACTGTGTAACAATGCGGACTGGTCATCAACACACCTGAGCCAGCAGGTAAGTTATATGGGTTTATTAGTTCATTAGTACAGCAGGAAAAACACCGGCACATCCTAGCCAGCCAGCTCTCTGTCTCCAACTGTCCCCCATGGAACACTATTCAAATGACAACACTCTGAGCACAGTGACCTCACCACATTCCACTGACATCACCTCACCCTGCAAGGAAGACACAGGAGGGAAGACACACATTATAACACTCCTCCCTCTCTTAATTACATAAAGGTGGTTCCTATACGCCACACACATTATAACACTCCTCCCGCCCTTAATTTAACAAAAAGGTGATTCCTAACGCAAATTCCATCCTACACAAAACGATACAAATACGCGTGGCCACCACGTATCTGCCCATAGACACCCAAACTAATATGAACACGCTACCCAAACCCCAGGGAACGGTCCACATGAGTCCATTCACACACCAAGGCCAACAACGGAGCACAAACACTCCACCCTCCATAAAGGTGAAAGCTCACTGAGACCATTGAAACTATTCCCACTAATAAAACCCAAGGCACAAAACCGGTGGAAGCATAACCATGCAAGGTGTCTACCACTCAATGAAACAAAGATAGAACCTACAACACCTCACCTACCTTCAATCCACCAATAACTCACCAATGAGGAACCCACCGACATGGATAAAGGGCTGCACCTCCCCTCAACTGAACTGGAATACATATCGAGGAACAAAACAAAAACAAGAACTCCACCTGCCTCAAGCTGCCCCTTGAGGCCTAAGGCCTGCCACGCCCCAGCGTCCCTTAAAACGGATATACCACTGACAAACGAAACCCCTCAGTAAACCTACAACCTTCCACCCTGGTCCGCCACCCCAGGGTACCAAGGCTGCCACCCCCGGGCACCAACCCAACCCAAAAGAGGAACCACCGGGCACTAACCCGACTCTAATGAGCAACAACAAGCACAACTGACAACATCAGCTCCAACACTCTAAAAGTATAGAGAACAGCTTTACCTACACACACAATCCAACCTCAAGATAACATACACATAAAGTCCCTGTGAGCGCACACCACACACACAGGGTGCAGTTCCTACCGAAACACTGCTACACCCATGGGACCCCTAGTCCCTGCCAACAAACACCTCTACACCCTGGGACCCCTTGTCCCTGCCAAAACACCACTACTCCCTGGGACCCCAAGTCCCTGCCAAAACACTACTACACCAGTGAGACCCTTAGTCCCGGCCAAACACGCTACACCATCCCCTAATGTGAGACCCCCAGCACCCGCCAGGCTACCACAAAGGACAAACTATTAACAAGGTGCAAAATGACACACACATCACCTTGAAATGGGACCCCTAGAACCTACTAGGCTACCACGGTGGCTACTACAACAGGCACCACCACACGCGCACAACCTACAAGCGCACTCACACCCAGAATCACACCACAATGAAAGACACGCAAATTGTAAAACAACTGTAGCATTACAAATGAAATATCAACAGAGCTCTTAAATAAATGCAATGCTCCAAAAAGACATGACACATAATAATCATCGGTTTCTTCGCACACTGGCCAAAAAAACTAGCGAGTGAAGCCTCACTGCTTAAGAAAACAAATCTTTGAAATGATGCAAAAAGGCACGTTAGTTAAACAACATTCAAAATATCTCGGCCAGTACGAAACCCAAGGTCAAAAAAAATCAGTCAGTGTCTCCCACAAGTTACGCAACAGAAAACTGCCCGTCCCTACACATAGCAATTAAAATCCCAATGCTACAATAACATTCTTGCATTTTTTTTTTCCTTTCTGATAATCCATGGAATGTCAGCAACGAAAGTAGCAAAGGTGGGCAAATCCGAAAAAGGCAGCAAAGGTGGGCAAATCCGAAAAAGGCACGGACACTCCCCTCCCACAAGTTCCATTAATGAAGCCGTAATAGGGAGCCCAATTAATTACAAGCCAAGAGGGGGGGGGGGAGTACGACCCCCGTCCCCAGATCTGACCAGTCCCACCTGCAAGAAAAAGATGTTAAGCACAAAAGCAGTCTAAAAACAAACTGTAAAACAACTATACCATTTCTCTTACGAGGCCACAACATGTACATTCTCACCATACTGGCCCAACACATGATAATGAGTTAACAATGAGCAGGCCACAACGAGTACACGAGACAACAACCCACTGGCCTTACTACGAATATGTTCCAGCATCAAAGGAAACGTCCTACTTCGACCAGAACTTCCACTTCCCGCAGCCCACACAGTGCAACCCGGACTGAAGAAAGTCCTCCTCTCCGCCTCCAGGCGGACAAGTGTCCTGCAGAGACCTTCCAGCGCTGCACTTTCGTGGAAGGAAATCCATGTCTTCTACAATCGCACAGGACTCCACAGGGACAAGGCGCTCTTCACTCATTCGCTCCCCATATAGAGCAATGCGATCCGTATTGGCCGCGGACACTAGAAGTTCTGACTGACTTCCAGAGTCAGAAACGAGGCTGTCAGGAACAACGCTGTAGTTGCGACGCCTGCGTACTCCGCACGCAGAACATTCTAGAATTCCCATGCGCTCCAGTTCTCTGCACGGGATCGTTACGCGACGAGAAAAAAACGTCATCATTTCAAAAAGAACAAGGCACAGTTCAGTTCTCCTGCTGATCGAATGCCAGAAATTAGATGCCCGTACTCAGCACCCGCAAACCTGCTTCCCAGCACCTTCCACGGCAGCCAACAGGCAGTCCACACACACTGCCATAAAGGATCTGCTTTTTACCGCGGTCCTCCTTGGTCCAGGAATACCGGACTCTGGGCAATGTCCAACACTGTCCACCTGCAACAACCCCAGACACGAACCATGTGGAGCGACAACGCCAGCCAAAAGTTGCTGCCCTCAGTGCTAACAGGGCTCTCCCACAGGGGTCACGTGCACCAACTGCTGGACCCGGAGGCACTCTGAACCTCACAGACCTCTGCTTCAGACAGCTTTGGGACCAATCCACAGGGCGCAATGCCAAAGTCCCCCGGTACCTCCTTAAATACCAGGACCAGGCTCCAACTACAAAGGAGCCTCCAATTCGCTCCAGCACCACCCGTCCTGCTGGGCTGCAACTCTGGTCCGGATCTCCAGAGCTGCGCAGCTGGACTGCTTCCCAGGATGTGGACACTTGGAGGGCGGTGTCCTGATCAGCTGCTGTCCCCTCCACGACAGAATCCCATCCTCGTCGCCAGTGTAACAATGCAGACTCGTCATCAACACACCTGAGCCAGCAGGTAAGTTATATGGGTTTATTAGTTCATTAGTACAGCAGGAAAAACACCGGCACATCCTAGCCAGCCAGCTCTCTGTCTCCAACTGTCCCCCATGGAACACTATTCAAATGACAACACTCTGAGCACAGTGACCTCACCACATTCCACTGACATCACCACACCCTGCAAGGAAGACACAGGAGGGAAGACACACATTATAACAAACTGCAAATCAGTATCTTGAATATTCCACCAACTCAGGTCTTAGAGGTAAGTACTTGCACTGCTGGTTGCTGAAAAAAACACATTCCATAAATGCAGAACAACCAGGTAAATAAATCGTCCTTTTAAAGAGCAAATTGAAGAATCCGGTCACAGAGGGACTTAAACCTTGAGTGAACAAGGACCCCCACAGCTCAAAAGAAGGAGAATCATGTTCACAGCCGTATGATCAACCCCCCAGAAGCAGAATCAGCTATGGAGATGACTCCAAATTGACATAGGAACCTGCAATCAGCAGACTCTGGGGGCTCAGCAGGCAAACATGGACGGCAGATGTGCAAAAACGGCAGCTGACGCCAGACAACCATAAAGAGAAAAGAGGAAAACCCGAGAAAGCAGACGTGGCATGGTTTTAGGGCCAGCTCTCTCTCAGGAGTTATCATACTGCAACCATCTAGAACACAGTGAACGAGAGTGCAGACAGATTGTGAATAATTGCTACACTCCCGGACGAAAGCGGTCTGGTTATCGGATTTTGCAAGGCACACAATGCAACCACCATTTAAAAGTAAAGGTAACACTTGAAGCACACACTTTTTTTTTTTAAAGCCTTGCCGTTATTTGCAGATGCAATTCACGTAGCTGTACCACCTAGTCCTCATTGTCTTCTTGCGAAATGTATATGAATGTATGAACATTCTGGCAGCACACGCAGAAACGCACACGCGCGCAACACACGCTTGCAGGACCCAACATTTCTTCATAAGATATGCCTTCTCAGTTGCTGGTGCTTAAGTACACATTATTAATCCCTACAGGTTTCATATATTTACTAATTCTGGAGCAGATTTCATCATTATACCAAGCCTAAAAGTTAGAATTGAAAGCACTAATGCTGTCATATGCTATATCAAATAACAATAAATGCAGCAGTGGGAGACATGACATACTAATGGAAAATGCATAAATATTGATAACATGTGATGGATGGTGGGAAATGGTAATGTAAGTTTGGATACTAATGCACTGTATTAAAAACGTAAATGAGTCATGAAACTCCCAGTTTTGCTCATTTGAATGCATCATATAACATATCAGCTTATTATATGACGAATCTTGTACAGACATTGTAATGAACACACGTGTTTCTTTTTCTCGTGCATTGCATTTGCATGTTTACTTATTACACTTCATACCTTTTTACCATTAATGAATCAAGCTACTAGCAATGTGTGTGCGCCTAGTGTTCACGCGATTGTGAAACTAATATGTACATTGCACTTCAAGTAAGCCGAAAATTGCATTTGTGCATTCACTAATGACTGTGTGCAGGTACATCACTACAGAGTGATACTTTCCAAGGAGTGTCCTAGTATGGTGGTGGGCATCAAGAGAATAGTTGTATTTTTATTTGGGGCGTTATGTAGCGCAGACCTACCTAGGAAGCAAGCGAGTCCTGTGCATGTCGTTGAGGGGTGAGTGTTGATGCAGGAAGACAAGGGGCCTAGGCGCAATCAAGTGAGCTCTGCACAAGCACCTGCTGAGTGGATGGCCCTCACTGTGCAAGAAGGCCTTGTGATAGATGATTCCTTTGCATATAGGCGAGGAGTCATGTGGATTCTACAGCACCTTAATGAAATTGTGCTGCACATGAAATAAAGCATGCTGGTATATTAGGTGGAGTCTGCTTAAAAGGATTTGCATGAGGAGATATTTTGCAGGTTTGCTACTATGCAATGATGGCAAAAAGCAGGGTTGAAATTGGTAACCAACACCCTAAGCGACCTACTCACTGCAGGGGATCAAGGAAAGGGCAACTATCTTGTCCTCAAAAACATCTGAGATGCTTCTGGGATCAACCTGCTCATCGTTCTCATGTGTTACCCTTGCTCGTGTACCTTTGCAGTGTCCACAACAAAACGTAGGGGCTCTAAAATGTGCATAAGAGTAATTCAGGATAAAGCTGGATTCAGGACTATCTGATATATAAGCAGAGAAAGAAAGTATGTCACACCCAGTGGGCCACAAAGGAGGTGTGGGGCTAGTAGAGGTAGCTGGAATGGTTGGCTGAGGATCTCAGGAGCTGCTACTGGTAGGGTTTGAATCAGGGTGATCAGCAATTGGTGAGATGTTCTTTGAAGAATAGTGTTTTCAGAGCCTTTGGAATCTGTGATGGAGAGGAGCTGTCTTATAAATATTAATACATTCTTCCAGAGACAGGTTGCATAGGAAGAACAGAGCAAATTCCTAGATTTCTCTTTTGCAGTCTGCTGTTCACATTTCTGATGATGCCTTTGCTCTGGTGGTGGTGAGCTTCTCAGCCAGGTTGAGTGGAGTTTTTGTGGTGACTGCTTTGTAGGCAATGAACTCTATTTTAAACATAATGCATTTTTGAATGGGTAGCCAGTGCAGCTCTTTGAGGATGGGTGTGATGTAGCTGAATTGTCTTGCTACTCCAATGAGGCTTGTTGCATTATGTTCAATAGCTTTTAGAGGGGCCAAAGGAGCATCTGGGACTTCTGCAAATAAGGCATTTTCATTGTCCAGGTAGAAGATAACCACAGCTTGGACAACTGTTCCTAAGCTCTGGGCAGGAATGAAAGGCTCGTGTTTAAAGAGAAGTGCCGTGGGATACCATTCTGTTTTTGTCTTCTTGGTGAAAAAAACAAGATTTATGTTGCTCACATTTCAGGCAAGTTTTCTAAACTTTTTAAATTCAGATTCATGACATGAAAACCCACCAGAATGTTGTCAGGGTCCTAGGGAAGTAAGCAGAAGGCCTTTGCTGTTTGTGCTTTCTTGGTATTGTGTCAGCATGCTCAGGCAGACCATGACGCTTTGGAAGGACCAAAGTCTGAGGACAGCTGAGCTAATGGCATGCTTTGTATCCTTAAGCACTCTGCCCAGAATGGATTTATATACGAAATCAGTGTGGTAATCTTGATATAAATTAGGAAACATTTTTTTGCTCGATTTTTTTTCAGGGAGCTTTGGCAAACTTCACAAGTTCTGATTTCTGACATACAACACCTTCTAAATGTTGTTGGACGACTAGGGAACTAAATAGAAGGGCCTTGCCTTCTGTGGTTTCTTGAGCATGGTTTCAACATACCCAGGCTCACCATACGGGGAGTACATTTCAGACATACACCCTGGCACGGAAAACAACTCTCTCCAGCTATCTTTTTTTTTTTATTTACTTGTGTATAATCAAAAGAAACAATGATTTTTACAAGGATAATCAAAATCCGGTCTAGCCGCATATGTTTCTGCTTTCATATAAATACGCCAGCTCACACACTCCATTACGAGAAGTTAGGGTCTGTTGCGTGTTGATCGGACTGGTCAGGCCCAGAAGATCTAAAAGTGACTATGGGTCCGAAGGCCAGACCTTGTTACACCAAAGGTGGTGCTATCTGTCTCAGTGAGAGACCGTGCTTTCGCCTGCCTAGCAAGAAGATTCTATGGCCTTTATTTTTGTGAAGGCAGCTTCCAGTAGTTTACATGCCGCTACATCCCACCGTGTTTTTTCACCCGAGATAAGGCGGCACCACCATGTGTCTCCTTCCACCAACACTGAATTAACCCATAAGGGTTCCAAGTAGGCTGCATGTTCTGCGTTGAGAGTATGGCAGTTTAGCAGAAGATGGCGAATTGTCTCAATTGCGTCGTCAGATTGGCATAATCTGCATGTGGTTGCCGCGGCCTGACTTCTTATCGCCATGATTTCTCTGGTATGGAGCAAGTTGAGCCTTGCTCTTAGGAAGTAGGTTCAAAGGTTTCTATTTGGAAATTTTATGCAGTAGGCCAGTGGGCTTTTGAGCCTATTGAATGTCGGTGGCAGATGCTTTAGGAATTTAATCGCTCTGGTTTGGTCGGCCGTGGTAATCCAGTCTTGATTTTTCAATTTTTGAGACACTCTTTGTGGATTGCTTTTCAGGTCCTCTGTAGAACATGCCACTTGTTCCAAATTGTTTACTTGGCAGGCGATCCACTTCTTGATCTCCGAGCATTTTGTTGATTCCAGCTCTTTGTTAATAATGTTAAAAATTGGTAGACCGTCTTGAATAAGAGTCTTTCTGAAGATAGCCATAGAGGCAAGGCTGACCGTTGCACCCAGCGAGAGTAGGCCGAGGTCTCTTCTGATGGCTGCGATCGGGATGGAGTTTGGAAGACCCAGAGTTGTCTTCCAGATGTAGCCTTCCAGTTTAGGCCATATTGAACTAGGCATGTTAATAGTGGCGTCCATGACATAGGTTAGTGCAGGGACTACTTTGCCTTTGTAGAAGTTGATGGCGGGAATCCAAGAAAATTTGCCGAATTTACGGTCAATCATCTTCATTTGTGAGGTAGGTTTTTTACTTTCTCCCAAAAGTGCAGTTGCATTTTTGTCTCCTTTGGAGTCCCGTCGATGTAGAGTATTCAAAATGTGGGGCGACTTCGATGCTGCAATTATTCACTGACCAAGAGTGAGCTTATTTCTTCAGGTTGACGCTTCTTGGCCAGTATCATAGTTTTTGTCTTGGTGTTATTTATTGTAAGGTTATTGACGGCCAGGTACTCTGCCAGGTTGTCTAGCTGACGTTGAAGACCTATTTGTGTCTGGTCTAGAAGGATCATGTCGTCCGCATAGAGAATACGGGACAGGTCGATGTTACCCAGCTTCGGAGGAAAGCTGCGGACCGTCACTTCAGATTTTTGGAAGTCTCCCAGGAAAGCTACAAAGAGGGCCGGCGCCACAGGGCATCATTGTTTCACTCCTCTTTCTGATGGAATTTCTTTGATAAGAGAGCCTTGATTATTGAAGCGGACACGTAAGGATGTCTTCGAGTGGAGAGCTATAATCGGTTGAAGGATTTCCTCTGGGCAGCTCCATCCTTGAAGCTTTTTCCATAGGCGCGTTCTATCGACTCTGTCAAAAGCCTGTGACAGGTCTATAAAAGCTGCATAGACAGTTGGGGCGCCCTGCTTTATCTTAGCCTTTAGAATGCTAAGGATAAGGATGTTGACTGCTGTCCTGCCGTTCTTCTTAAAGCCCATCTGGAATTGATATCCGCATGGGGCAGAATTGGCCCATCGACGAAAGTGGTCGAGAAGAAGAGTGGCAAACAATTTGCCCATGATGTCGAGTAGGGCTATAGGCCTGTAGTTTGCCGGATCTTCTCTGCTTCCCTTTTTGAAGATCGGAATCACAGTGGCTTCTGTCCAAGACGATGGAATCATTCTGCTGATTCTACAGTGTGTAAACAGAAGACTGATAAAATCTGTCCACTCAGCGATGTTTTTTTTTAGATCAATGTTCGTGAGCCCATCAGGTCCCGGAGCTCTGGATGTTTTAAGCTTCTGAATGCACTCGTAGATGTCAGCTTTCAT
This sequence comes from Ambystoma mexicanum, assembly GCF_040938575.1. Taxonomy (NCBI): domain Eukaryota; kingdom Metazoa; phylum Chordata; class Amphibia; order Caudata; family Ambystomatidae; genus Ambystoma; species Ambystoma mexicanum. The sequence goes on from NC_090941.1 coordinate 387,556,427, forward strand.
GGTAAGGTCAACCCAGGGGGTCCTGTTGAATTCCGGCTCTTGGGTCACGTTAATAGCAGGAGTGGCGAAGAGCTTTGTGAAAAAGTGTACCCAGGTGGCTGCCGGAACAGAGTTGATCATATTTGCTCTGGTATTGCCTTGCGCGATGTTAATCAGGGCCCAAAAATCGGCAGATTGTTTTGACGCCAGTGTTCTCATCATGGTTTCTGCATCATTTTGGACAGAGAGGACCTACGTAGTCTTATCCATGCTTTGTAGGTTTTGTTTTCTTTTGCCCAAAGTGCCCATCCCAATGTGGTGTTTTCGGCTTTTGCAATGCGTTTCATTTTCCTCAGATCCTTTTTGTTATCCGCTATGAGTTTGTCGTAGGTATGGTTGAAAGTAGTGGAAGGCGTCTTTCTCTTTTTCTGGATGGACTTGTGATTGATCAGAAGGGGAATATAGTTGGGTCTCAGAAGTAACTCGGCCGTTGTTGGATCGACCCCGGTTGTAGCATATTGCTGGGTCATGGCTCTGACGCTGGCAGCCCTCAAGCGTAGTCGAGTTTGTTGGGGATTTACCTCTACCGACGATATGTAGTTGTTGGATTCTTGAGAAACAGAGGACCAGACAACGGTGAGCATGTTGTGGTCGCTCAGGAGCGTTTTGGAAACCTTGAAACTTTCGATCTCTGGGCACATAGGTTCAGAAATAAAGATGTAGTCCAAAGTAGCCTTTGAAGAGCCTCTTTCCCAAGTTGGGATTTGCGGGAGCCAGTCTTTGATCCATGCTGCGTTGTGTATGTTCCTGGCCGACATCAGTGTCATCCAAGCCTGTCCTCTTGATTTCGTTGACACAGCAGCTGGTGATTTCGACGGAGCTTCTTTTGGATGGCGACAGTTAGCATTCAGATTTCCGCATATTAAGAGGTGGACGGTATTACACTCAATTACGATTTTGTCGATAGTTTCAGCCATAGATTGGCAGAAGGGATCCAGTAAACCGTGACAATTGCCAGAGAGGTCACTGGCCATTGATTTGATGATTCCGTTAGCGGGTCCATTCAATGATTGATGCCAGTATCCAGTAGGATCTCACGATGGTTTTGACAATTTTTAGATTGTGGCCTGTTTTCACAGCAATGAGTAGGCCAGCTGAGGGCCGGCCTAGTAGGCCCCTAACCGCCGGGGAAGTCTCGATCTCGAATCCATCCATGAATGGTTTTTCTAGAAGCCATGTCTCTGGGAGACAAAGGATGTCAAAGCGGCCCAGGTCCTCACTGTTGGAGTCGGTTAAGTGGGCATGGCCTCTGGTATTCCACGAGGCTAGTGACAGCGTCTTTGTTAAAGGTGGTGGTTTGGCTCCAATGGGTAGTTGCTATCTGCTTCGATTGGCGGTTAGCTCTCCTTTTAGCCAGTTTCATGGGCCGCCTGCAGACGGATCTTTGTTTAAGTGGGCCGATGTTTCCAGAACTCTAAGAGATGGTGATTGATTCCTACGATTTCTGTAGCTGTTAAATCTTCTTCGTTTCGGGGAATGCTCTTGTTTCCTCTTGCTTCTTTGCGGGTCGTGGTGTCTCGCGAAAGACTGTTGGGGCGAGCTGTGCCTACTTCTGTGTCAAGAGTCTCGAGGTGAAAAGCCCTCCGAATCATCAGTCGGATAATTTTGGCGGTCGGACACTCCGTGGGCCTCATTACACGGATGGCGGTAGGGATTTAACGTTACCGGTAATGTATTACCGGTAACGTTAAATCCCCATGTGGATCACGACCCGGCACACCGCTATTAGCGGCACAGCTAATTACAGTGCCACTAATAGCGGGCAGGCCGCGTGGGCGCGATCCTCCATCCCGTTAATTACGCCATGCCGCTATTAGCACAGCATCACAAGGCCAGTGCACATGCTAATAGCGGCATGGTAAATCCCCCCAAACCCCTTACCGCCATGGTGCAAATACCGGCATCGCGGACCACCCGTTAAGGGAAATGAGCAGTGTTCCCACCTGCCACAGGTGCACCAAATCAGCACAGGAGAAGGCAATGGAGACTGTGGCAGCTCAAAAGGAGCACACCACACCCCTTCCCACACCCCTCCCCACACCAAGATGGTTCCAATACTGGCAGCATTACATGGCCTGGAGGACCTCATTGCAGCGCAGCTGCTACAACAACAGGCAGCACAAAGGAGACGCAGGAGGAGGAGGAGGAGGAGGAGGAGGGCAAGACAGGCACAGGAGTCACCACAACGCCACCTAATCATACCACAGAGGCACCCACCAATACCCAGGATCAGAGCCAGTCCATTCAACCTGACCCCTGAGCAGATACACACCCTGTACCGTCTGGACAGGGCTACCATCACCAGCATCGTGGACATGATCCACGACGACATTGTGAGCCTCATAGACATCAGAACTGCCATCCCCCCGCTACTGAAGGTGGTGAGTGTGCTCCACTTCCTGGCCACAGGCACCTATCAGCATACAGTGGGACAGATGCATGGCATCTCACAACCAGTATTCTCACGCACGCTGAACCAGGTACTCGATGCACTCCTGAAGCATGCACCTGAACACATATCCATGCCACAGACTGCCCAGGAGATTGCAAACACAAAAGTTGGCTTCTATTCACTGGCAGGCATTCCAAGTTGCATCGGGGCCATCGACTGTACCCATGTGGAATTGGTGGTCCCACATCACAATGAAGCAATTCCACTCCATCAATGTCCAAATGGTATGTGACGCCAACAAGATAATCACATATTGCTGTGCCAGATTCCCAGGATCAACACATGATTCCATGGTTCTGCGGAACTCAACTATCCCACGCTACATGGAGCGACACACCGGACAACGTTCGTGGCTACTTGGTGAGTAGCAGGGCAAGCACATGGCTGCGTGATTTGGGGGGGAGAGATACATACTCCAACTGGGTGTGAATGGGGGGGGGGAGAGATACATACTCCAACTGGGTGTGAATGGGGGGGGGAGAGATATATACTCCAAATGGGTGTTGACTGGCGTCCGTAGGGAAAATGGACATACAGATGTACGCCAATGTCCTTCAGGGAAGGCCACGATGTACTTGAGAGGACCCACATGCAATTTGAAGGTGCAGAACATTGAGAACAATGCAGGTTGCAAAATATCACACATCCATCCACATTGCACATCATGCCATGCCACATATTACACAAACCTGCAACATGGTGTCAAGACCGTAATACAGAATCAGTGCAGCACAACATCAATCCAGCAACGCGCCCTTGAATGCATGCAAAGGGATCACCCCTAGACATAGCACTGAACCACACACCTATGGCACCACTGAAGTGATGCTTCACAGCATGGCAACATCGGTGTCAGGATGTCAGTACACTAGCAGTGTGTTACCTAATTTGTATGGGCCAGGGACACCTAAGACCTGGCCTCACCCAGGACATGTCAATTACTGTTGGAGGCATGAATGTGGCATTTCTACTTGCAGGGTCGACCTCCCCCTTGCACGTTGCTGTCACACAGACCATCTGCATGAATGCTGTCAATTTAGTACTTGAATCACAATGCAATGTCAATTTGTGTGATGTGAACAGGCCGATCTTGAGGTGAACAGTAACAGGACCCCGTTCATTCCCCCATACAGGTGATGCGGGCTATCCCCTGAAGCCCTGGCTCCTCACACCTGTACAGAACCCACAGAACAGGCACGAGGAGGAATACAATCGTGCACATACCCGTACCCGCATCGTGATCGAGCAGACTTTTGGACAATTGAAGTCACATTTCAGGTGCATTAGCAGGTCTGGTGGTGCTCTCCTGTATGGACATGAGAAGGTGTCCAAGATCACCATGGCATGTGTCATGTTGCACAATATGTGTATCAGACGGAATGTGCCACTGCCCCCTGACGTAGAAATAGAAGCACCTGATGAGGATGATGATGGTGATGAGGACGGAGGTGAAGGGGATGCAGGTGTTGCAAGAGGGGATGGCCAGGAGGGACGTGCTGTGAGACAGCATCTGATCCACCAAATATTCTGAGGAACATGTTTCCGTACTGTCACATGGATATGGGGGGTAATGCACTGGTGTATGTTTTGAAGCACGCAATGGACCCTGTTGCCAATAAAGTACACACACACAATGAAGATGTCCAAGCCTGTGTTTTGTTCAGAAACCAGTGTATTGAGTGACATGAAGGTGTAGTAGTGCAAGCCCAGAAACATCCCACCACCCCCTCCCCCAACAGACCCATAACACCCTTCCCACCCCCCCCACAACATCCCAACACCCCCCCCAACAGACCCATAACACCCTTCCCCCCAACAGACCCATAACACCCCCCCAACAGACCCATAACACCCTTCCCCCCCAACAGACCCATAACACCCCCCCAACAGACCCATAACACCCCCCCCAACAGACCCATAACACCCTTCCCACCACCCCACACAACAGTCCCTCATGTCGCTGCCATTTCTGCCATGGCCAATGCACACCGGGGTATCCCCATTAGCCCCCTAATTGCAATTGTCCTTGGAAGGGTCTTGAGGGTTGCCAGACGTGCGCCTGGTGGTTCTCATTGAGCGCCTGAGGGGGCTTGTTTGAGTCGACCCGGAAGTCGAGGATGGGGCAGACTGGCCTTGTGGGTGAAAGTGGCAGTCCATTGTGTCTGCCATGCGGACAAGCACCTCCCTAAGACTTGTAATTTCACTGCATATCCTGTCCGTGTTGGCGTCCATGCGCTCAGTGGAGTGCCTCGCCGTCTGGACTATCTTCTCAGTGAGATTTGCTGCCTCAGCGACATGCTGCCCAACCAGCACGGTCAGCTCCTGTTGGCGCTGCAGGATGGCGGTGAATTGCTGATCAGTGCCGGGTGACCGTGCATTGGATGCCGTGCCCACAGATGGCTCCAATGCAACTGGTGATGGTAGCATGGGTGACATTATTGCAGGGTTGGTGTCCTCGTAAGTCCCATCAGAACCAGGGGTCTGGGATGCCATGGGCTCTGGGCTTCCTGGGGGGCTTGGGGTGTGCATCTCCATGTGCTGGAGTAGGGTGTCCTCTGGATCGGACTGGGGGCCAGTGGCGGCTGCCTCACCAGCAGAGCTTGCCGCAGCTGATGGTGTGCCCTGGGTGTCTGGCATTGTTGCCAGTGGGTTTTCCTCCGGTGGTGGGGCCACAGTTGGTGGTGCAGCTACTGCTGCACTGGCAGTGGCACTGTGACGTAGGCTGCCACTCTTCAGGTGTGGCCTACCACCCTTGCCCCTGGATGTTGCAGGGGTTTCCTCCGGCTCCTGTGCCCTTGGCCTCTTTGATGTAGGTGGTGCCTTTGATGCATCAGCAGCATCCTCCCCATCTGTATGTGAGCCTGTCAGGGACGAGAAGGGGGATGTCATTGGTTGCGTTTCAATATACTCAATGTAAATTACAGGGATTATGCAGTTGTGGACATTGGGACTTAGCAGTTATGGATGCAGGTGATGTGCCAGTTCAGTGCCTCATCCATGCATGTTTGAGTTTGGGACTTGTCTCTGGTGATGTGTGCATGTGTGTGTGTTTGGGTCTGACACTGACATGGTGATGGATGGGTGCATGTGTGGATGTGTGTCCATGCATGAGTGGGGTCTGGGCTCACATATGGGGGTGACTGTGCATTCACACCGCATCCTGTCATGTGTACACTCACCTGCATCAGAAGTGGTAGCCACGCCGACCTCCATGCTGCCCACTCCCTCAATGCTCTCGGTGGCAATCATGTTGGCGCATGTCTCCTCCCATTCCTTCAGGCGTATTGGGGAGCCATCTCCGCCAGCAGTGGCAATGCGGTGGTTCTCCGCCAGGATGCCCCTCACCCGCAGCCTGAGGTCGTCCCACCTCTTCCTGCATTCGCGCACAGTGCGCGTGCTGGTGCCCACGGCACTGACTTTGACTGCCACCTCCTCCCAGATGGCTTTCTTCTTGAGCAAGGTGGCACGGCGCATATCATTTGCAAAGACGACCTCTGCATGCTCTGCAAGGGTCTGCGTCAACATGACCAGTTCCTCGTTGGTGTACTTTTCCTTCCGCTGCCTGTCACATGTTTTCTTCAGGCCCTTGGGCATGATGCAGGTGTCACGGTTGATTTCACACAGCTCACTACTCCAATATGGTCCAGGGGGCAGAGGATGGCAATGGATTGTGTTTTTAAAGATGGCCGCCGTGCTCTTTCCCGTTCCGGTGCGATGACGCTATTTCCGCTTCCGCTATTTAACGGTCGATGCAAATAGCGGTCACCGCTAATAGCGGTCATCGCTAATAGCGGTGACCGCAAATAGCATGTACAGTGAGGGCGGAGGTGCTATCAGCACTTTGGGCGGGCCCGGTAAGGTGCTTTTGCGCCATGGCGGTAGGGTCATTTACCGGCTTGGCCCTATGCGCGTGTCCGCTTACTCGTAATGGTGCGCTATTGGCGGTCTCCTGTGAGGGCGGACACGCTAATAGCGCCATGCCGGTAAATCCCTTTTTTTAACGCCTACCGTGTAATGAGGCCCTTAGTCTCCTCGTGGAAGATTTCTGGTCAGTTCTTCTGGATGTCTTTCTATCTTCATCGTGGCGGGCAGTTTCCCTGTCTGGGCTCACCCTGAAATGGGCTCTTAACTCTGCTTTTCTAGTGTGGTGATGATCTGGTGAGGTTATCTTATCTTTTCTTTTGTTGACTATGTTCTCTTCCTGGATTCCTTTTTTAGGCGATGGAGCTGAGCTTTTTATCTCAGATAGGAGAAATCCGGCTGCTTTTAGTTCAGTTCCGACTTTCCGAGTTAGATGTTGGATTGCATCTGATTTGATGTGAAGATATGCTTTCTCCTTGTTGTCTCTATGATATGGCTCAATTAGTGTGCAATCGTCCGTTTTCATGTTCTTTAGCTCAGATGTAGATGCTATGATCTGTAGCACCGTTCTGCGATTGAGAACCATGTATTTGCCTCTGTTTGAGGACTGTTCAATTTTGAATATTCGAGTGGTTTTGACATTGTTGACATAGGCTTTTGTTTTTCCTGTAGCTCTGTGTGGTGTTGTATGGTGTGACGACAAGTTTCCTTGTGCAGAATCGATTGTTGGGGTTGTGGGGCATTTATTCACTGAAGGAATTTGTGTGGGTAAGAGGTGGGCTTCATCTTTCCTGAGTTGTTGGCTTGGGGGACCGTCCCTTTTTTGGGTTCTTGACGGAAGATGGGTTGTTGACTTCTCCGGAGGAATTATGGTCCGTCTTGCTTCCTTTTGTGGACTGTCCTCCAAGTGCCCGGAGACCGTATGGATATCTAGATCAAGATGCTGAGAGAGGTTGCTTAGAAGACTGGAGTCTAAAAATGCCCTAGCAGTTTTGGGTGAGTGAGTTAAGTCTGTCGCATGGGTGGCAGACGTTTGCAGTGGTTCTATGGTGGCATTGCCATTTGTTGGCACAGTTTTCAATGTGGGTGGTGGATAGTTTGCGTTGAGAAGGTGTCGAATTGGGGGGTTTGTTTGCTCCTTCTCCGCAAGTTTGAGAGCTTTTTTCCCCAGCTCCTGGTTTTGCAATTGACCAACATTGTTGGTGGTCGTGGCAACGATCTTCGTAGATGATCTGTTCGGAGTTGGAGCAGGTTTATTTTTGCTGAGAAAAATAGAAGCAATTTCATCGTTCTCTTTTAGCCTAAGAGTCTGAGGTGATTTTGATTCTTGCGGCCCCGGTGGCACGAGTTTTGAGCTTGTGACAGCCGGGCCATGTTCCGCCTCGGGGTTGATTCTATCTCTTTTCCTTTCTGAGATGTCGTATTTCAGGTCAATGGCCGTAATAAAGCCTTCCAGATAGGACAGCTTAGATTGGATGATTGCCAGAGTAGCAGTGTTGTCTTTCGAAGCGTCACCTATGGCTTCGTAGAGTTTGCAAAAAGGTGCCATAGCAATTGTTATGGCTGACATTATCGTAGACATGTCTCTTTTATTATTTGGCGAATCTTTTAATGTAGATTTTTGAAATTCAGTTGCACTTCCCTTTTTTGGGGAGGATTCTCTACTGCCTGTTGGTACAGTGCTTGAGACTGAGTGCCGGCGTCCCGGTGTAGTAGCGGCTGCCTATGGTAGGTTAGCAATCCTTGGCGAAGAATTCCATGGGCCGCGTCTTGAAACTGATTGTGGTTAAAGATCAGTTGGGTAAGATTGGACGGACAGACTGGCGTTGGATGTCGATATGTGAGCTTTGGTCCAGGGTTGCGGGCTCATTCCTTTATGCGCAGGGTCTACTTTGGGCTGGAGTAGGTCGAGAATGTCCAGCATTCCATGCTGGTGCGTTCGCACTTCTGTTAGCGATGTTTCAGTTGTTTTACTAGTTGTAGAAACCTCTGGGTTTGTTGGCTTCAGACCTAGGGCTTCTGGGTGGTGGTTTCGACTTGTGTTGACCAGTGCGTCTGTCTTGCCCACTTTCGGTAGGGATTGTTCCGTGGGAGCCGTGATCGGGAGTTCCAGTTGGACAGTGGGCAAAGGGTCTGTGCATGTTTCTTGCAGATGTTGTGCTGGCATGTCAGCTATTTTGACCATTGCTTCTGATTGGTTGCAGGGCACTGTCTTTGAGCTAGGTTCGTCAGTGGCTGGACAAGGCAAGTGTTCTGTGGTCAGCACGTCCTGATTTGCAGACTTGCTCAGTTGTGTTTTTCTGCATTTGGCTGATGGAGGAGTCTCTTCCAGTGCCTCAAGAATTTCTGCGTCCGACAACTCGGAGTCGTTGGATAGTTTGTGCTTTCCTTGTGTTTTGAAGAAATTCAGCAGAGCATTGGAGAGAAGCGGAGCAGGTAGCAGCCGTTTCCCAATACCCCGTTTTTTGAGATGCAATAGTGGGGCCAAGCTTTTAGTTGGTTTAGTTTCTTTTGTTTTCGGGTCTACCTTTCTTTTTTGTGCAATAGTTTTGTCCCCGGTTCCTTGGGACAGAGGGAGTTTAGGTTTAGGCTTCCCTCTCTTAGAATACTGCAGTTTTTTCTTATTTATCACCGAGTTCGGTTTGGAGATCAAAGTAGGTGCAGCCTTAGGCTGATAGTCGTCATCTTGGTCTGAGTTAGATGTAGACATGGCACTATAGGTATGGGAATCCAAATCTGAGCCATAACCCAGGGACGCTACTTGTACTGGAACAAGAGACTGGTTCGCTGTTTCTACAGGCAGACACAGATTTGAGTTGGCAAGTAAGTCTGTGGGAATGGGAAAATCAGTGAGTGGCAATGGGGGTGGGACTGTATCAGGTTGTTCAGACAGTCCTCCCTGCGGATAGTTGTGAACCATGGCCTGGACAGTGAGAGGCGGCGGGATTCCATTTAGGCTTTGCTGAAGTGCCTTGGCAGAGCCTTGTTTGGGACACTTTTCCTGGTTTGGATTGCTAATCTGGGTCGCCAGTCCGGGATGCGCTTCTGGTTGTCCCTCTAGATTCCCTTGAAATGAGGGTGTAGTGGAAGAAACGGATTGAAGTTGAGGCGTCTCTTCACTGTGACCCCTAAGTGGGCCGTGCAGGTCCACTGCGGGCACCAAGTCATCGAATCCCGCCTTGGCCCCCACCCTCAGACCTGCCGCGAGGGATCCTCCGATCCTCTCATTGGTTATGTCACTCGCTGAAGCGGTAACAGGGCGAGAGGCACTGGCGGGGAGAGCCTCTGTTGATGTGGGTGCCCCGACCTCCGAGTCAAGCGCAGTGGGCGGATCAAACTCCATCGCGTTCACCGGAGGAGCCGGAATTCGCTCCGTGGGCGAAAGGTAGGGTGTGTTGTCTTTTTGTCCGGTGTATCCACATCGAGATGGGGTCAGTGTGAGGTTTGGGCTGCCCGCTGTGGGCTGAGAGAGAAGAAAGCGGTAGTCTCCCGATGTAGCGGGAGATTGGCAGTCCAGAATAGGATCAGACGTGATCCCTGTTTTGGACGTAAGGAAGGTATTTTGCAGAGTGGGAGGTTGCAGTGTGTGCAAGGAGTTTTTTTCACGTGACTTCTGAGGATACGTGAATCAGAGTCATCCTCCATGTTTAAGTGAGCCGCGCACTGTGCACCGGGGGGGAACAGAGAGCGGGGCTCGTACGTGAATGGGAAGACAGAGGTGAGGGGGAAGAGCAGATGTTGAGCGGGAGGAAGGCTCAGATCAGGGGGCCAGAATCAAGTGTTCATCAATAGTCAACAGTGAGGGGTGTGATCAATAGTCAATGTTCAGTTATAGATCTATATAGATCACATACGATTTCACTCGCAGTTCACGGGACACAGATCACAGTTCGAGTAGTTTTCCGACAGTGAAAATCATCGTCTGTCTCACCTCCGTAGCAGGACTCACTGTCAGGAACAGTGTCAGTAGTGAGGCTCGTGGCCGGCGCGGACTGGTGCAGACTGGTACTCTGCACGGTACTCCGCGAGCGCTCCGCGCTGTAGAGATGTTTTTAAAGCCATTGGAGGTTGTTTTCCTTAAAGGAACACGTAGAGAAAGCAGCAGCACAGCAAAGCACGTCCTCTCCCTCTGGTGCAGACTGGCACTCTGTACGGTACTCCAGCTATCTCTTCTTTGGTTGCTATTCTGCATAGAATACAGTTGAGTGCCATGATATATGCAGTCCAATTGTACACATAGTTACTCCACCTTTTCCTCCTGGTGCCTTGCTGAGCATTTCATCTATCGCTCACGCTCATCCCAGTGCTCTACCTAACCTTTCTCCTACATCCCACTACTTAATGTTCTATCTTGCTGATCATTTGCGTCTCTAACAGTTTAAGTGCTATGATGCCATAACCTATACAAAGGCAAGATAACATAACATAGCATAACATGATGTGTGAGGATGAGCATCCCTTAAGTGAAGTGTGGATTAAACGATGATCAGAGTACAGAGTCAGGAGGGTCACTACAACGTGTATCTTGAAGTGTCCCTCATAATGTTTGAAAGGATGCAAGGTCATGGGGAAAGAGCAAACTATGCATAAAAAAAATATCATAAGATATATAAAAAAAATTAACATTACGTTTCTGAAAATTGGATACACGTAATTGAGGGACCATGTAGTGTAGATGTTACACTCTCAGAAGGTAGCTCTACATTGTTGTAAGGATTTAAAAGGGAGATTAATAGAAGTTTTGGAAAAAGATAGAAAACCAGGTGAATCATAATAACCAGCACGTTATAGGAGTACCAAAAGAACCCAAAATAGGGTTCCCAAAATAAATGTAAATCTTTGTGATTAAACTCCTCAAATGGTCACTTCTGAAAAATGGCATTAAAAATGATCTGCAGAAAAAGGTAGAAAAAGCTCATTGTCGTTCTACTAGAACCTTGTCTCAATGGCATCATCCGAGAAAGACCCTTTGAATGTCCTTTAAGAAACAGCATAAACAATCAAGAAAGCACAGAGAGTTTTCATTATTCTAGGTTCAGATTTTAGCCATGTAAAAGATAACAAACATTGGGGCAAGTATTAAGAAACGTTGAACCACCGCAAGTGAAATTAGCATTAGGACAGAAATGACTCAAGTGCAACATTAATCCTTTGCAAATTGATTTTTGGACAGGGTTTGTTCCAGTTGTAGTGATTTGCTTTAAACCACAAATGCATTTAAAGATCATGCATTTTGCACTATAGCAATTTGTGCCCTGGTGCTAATTGGACTTGTACCTGTGTAGACTTTCTATAATGCCGCCCTTGAAGTTTTAGAAACATGATTGACACATTGATTGTGATTAGTGTTACAGCCAAAGTTTGATTCAAAGGGTGGTGGAGGTTAAACAAGATAAAAACATGGCACCTGGATTAGTGCAAAAGTGTGCCCAACAGCTCAAGGGGTGGTTATCTGTCATAGGCGAGCCATGCAAACCAGCTGTCACTGGCTCCAAGCTCCAGCAAGGGCAGGAAGAGATGTGAGTCTCCTTTTTGTGGAGCCATCACCTTTGTCAGGTGGTGACCATGTGCGCCAGACCGAAGACTCTGTGAATGGGAGGGGCCTGGTTGCAAGCCTAGCTCCCCAACCTGAAGTTCATAAGGCACTGCGGGCGATCCCACCTGAGAAGCATCTGCCTGTGTTGCTGTGGGCAGCCCCACATAACGTGTCTGCATCCGACCGGCTACAGTGATGGTGGTCTACTGATTTTATAAATTCCTTCAAGTTCAGGACCCATGGAAACAAGAGCACGTACAAACGTACCCTGGTGAAAGCCTTGTAGTAAGTACAAGAAGTTAAAGACATCACCAGTACTATTTTTTGACTTGTTGAATACTCTCGGACTGTATGCTCGGTGGGGGGTTAGGTAATGTTAGGTTTGGAGTTATCAGTTATAACTGATTATGTGGATTATTATTATCAATCCTTTCTTCAGAACTTGTATATATAATTATAAGGATGTTCAGGCAAGCGAAGAGATTGTGGTGTGTTTAGATGCCGCATTTACATATGTTATCGTCATGATTCCTGGCATGATCCAATTATGGGCCAGTTTTCTACACCAGTGGCCTTGGATGGGCACGGAGAGGGGGGAGAGGGGCGTGGCACACAGCATTGGGAAAGTAGCCTGATTATAGATTGCTCTAGCCCAACCCTAGACTCTGTACTAAAGGCTTGCCCCAGATTCTACTAGAGTTATATCAAGGGGAGATGTAGAAAGTGTTTATTTCTGCATGCATGTGATCCCCCGTCTTATATTTGAGGGTGACCTGTGGGGCATATTGAACCAGTGGGAATTGGACTTGGGCTCTCAAATAATTAATGCCACGGTCCTCCCTTGTATTAGTCATCACCTTGAGGGTGGGGTGCTATCCAAACTTAAAGGCCCATGCCTCGAGATTTGTGTGTTATTCTATCCTGGAAAGTGAATGGGCTGGCTAGTAAGCTTAGAGATCCTGATTGACATGCCTTGATTGACAACTACAAGGTTGTTTGCCTCCAGGAAATGTGGCTTACTGGACCATCCCATAAGTTAAACTATCATTGTTTTTCAAGCCAGCAGTGCAATCCACCGGTGGGTGCCCGAAAATAGGTTTCCTAAATTGGGTCCATTTATGTTTAAAGGTCTCTTGCAGTTGTTTAGAATTAGAATCTCCAGACATGATTTGTATGGTGCAAGGCCCTAAGGGAGGCACCAGCATACTTTTTTTGAATGTATATTTAAGACAACATCGTGGATCAGTCGCTCAGCTAGAGTTCACGCCAAATAAAATTTGAACATTTATTGCTGGATCCCCAGGTATGATTTTTTCTTCTGGCTGGCAATCTTAATTGCCAGTTTGAGGTTTCTAACCAACTCCACGGTGATCTAATAAGCGAGGGTGAGCTACGTGGAATCCGGCCATCAGTTGTTCATCCTCCCTTATCTTTCTATCCCCTAGCAGGTAAGGTGCACTATATTTTATATTTTCATGGCCTGCAAGCTTGTAAGGGGAGGTTCGCTGAGGATTCACCAGCTTATCTGACATTTCAAACTCGGTGTAGGAGCAGAGGGATTGATTATATCCTGTTATCTATGATGCATTGGGATGCCCTAGTTTCTTTCAAAGTGCTGGGACTTATCGAAAGTGACCATGATCCCCTTATTGCCTCCCTCTCATTCGAATTGTCTGGGATGATGGGAGTACTAGGGGTTCTTTGTGCTATAGTGCCAAGAATTTGCAAACAGTAAGGGGTCAGTGTTGATCCTCCGTGGTTTCAAGAAAATTATGTCTTTGCTGTATTTACAAGGACTTGCTCCCAGAGATGGCAGATTATTCTGAGTCCACCACTACACACTCTGACATCGACATTCATGATGAAGTGGTGGAGAGGATGGCTTTCATTACAAGAAAGGGCAGTGTCATACCTAATTCTATTTGCAAGTCCTATCAATGGTTTGATTGAGGGTGCAGAGAGCGAAGGCTACTCTCTTAAAGTCCCTTGAAATAGTGAGGGCAGAGGTGAAGCACAGATTGCAAGTTTGAGGCAAAATCATAAATCTCTTTTGCCTAGGAGAAGAGGGAATTTAATAAAAGTATATGGAGAGCTTTGGAGACTGCAGCTCAGTTGCATAATAGCAAATAATGTTGGTGTTTGGTAAATACAAATATCAAGCCTGACTCAGCCTTCTCATCTCATACTATATCTTCAGTAGAATGGTCCAATCACTTTAATTCACTATATTCACCTCCAGATGTCTGCACTTACCCTTAGACTTGCCACGAGCTGGCCCTACTTCTCTTACTGTTATTTATTCTACTAACCCTTGTACTGCACTGTCCCCTCCCCACCTCCCACTCCACACTTGTCCTCTACCCCTTCCCCTTCACTTGCGTGATCTGAATGACACTCGGCCTCGTAGGATCGCTGTCTCTGTCTTCCCTCTGTTCCCCCTCCCTTTCCGCATCGCACCTTGAAACACTTGTGTATAGGCGCATTATAAATGCCACATCATATCATATTCGCAAGACCACCAATTATTATAAAGTGGCAAGGCATCAAGAGGTGCTGCGATGGAACAGTGGGTAGGCCCCCAATACATAGAGGTCATGACTAGTCCTATTACACTTCAGGAAGTAAAGCTGACTGTGTTTTAGCAACAAGGCTGCGGAGCTCAAGGCCCAGATTTTCTCCCATCTGATTTGTTAAAGAGTGAACCTAATGTCTCGATCCCCTTCTGTTCCAAGTTTTTCAATGGTGTTTTTTCTATGAACATACCACCATATTGTTGGAAAGAAGCAGTCATTCTCCCTATCCAGAAGAAAGATGATAAAGATGTACCATCACATTTTAGGGCTATTTCTTTTATTGATTCCTTGGCTAAAATCTATTCAAGGATTATTTTACATCGATTGGAGGAATGGGTAGATAACTTAGGCATCCTCACACATGCTCAGGTGGGTTTTTGCCCTGGGGTCTCTACATTATATCAAGCAAAGAGGCTGGATCTTTTGCTTCACAAATATGTGCATATGAATTCCAAACCTTTGTATCTGGCATTTGTGGATCTGCAAATGGCCTATTATACTTTTCCAGGGACCTTTTCTAGGCAGCCATGGAGGATATGTACATTCCCACAAGTCTAGGCTGTGCAGTTAAGTCTTTGTGCACGTGTAATAGTGCCCATGTCCGTTGGGGGACACATGGTGAAACAACCAAGCTAGTCCAGTTAGCACTGGAGTTAGGCAGGGACACGTGTAAGCTCCCTTGCTATTCTTGTTCTATATAAATAATTTGGCCTTTGACCTGCATGCTGGAACAAAGGACACTCCTGGCATGGGAAGCCATAAGTGGTATTCATTTCTCTTTGCTGATGATGCCATCCTGATAGCTAAAACTCCAGTGTGGCGCCAGCACCAGCTTGGCTACATTTTACTTTAATGATCATTTACTGGAGATGGTTGACTCTTTCAACTATTTGGGAATTACTTTTTCAGATAAGCTGAAATGGGTTAAGCATATTACGAAGAGCTCCTTGATGAGCATTCTGCAATGAAGTCTTATCTCAAATTTGGGATTTTGTTAAGAAGGTGAGGCATTATCGGTGCACCTTAATATCTATATGACCCAGGTTTTGCCGGCAGTCACATATGGTGCGGAATTATGGGGTTGGTCTCACTGCATCAATCCGAGTTGCAGAAAATAAATGTTTTAGGCATTTTCTTGGTTTACCGTTGAGTGCACCTGCTACCTCAATGGCATGCAAAGTGGGATTAATTGAGAAAACATATAATATTATACTTCAACCAGTCTTGTACTAGCTGAGGGTCTTGCATTATACAGGGAAGGGCTGCAGGAGGTTTTAGCTATGGGGGGGTGTTAGAAACCAAACAGTTTCTCACCTACTAGTCCCCGTGGATCTCTCCATCAGGTGGCCAGGACATTGCATTTCCTTTGTATCCAGACCCTGGTGGTAGAACAGTGCGGGAGGATCACCTGGGTGAGGGGTGTTTGGGGAGTGGGGTGATTCAACCAATGGTGAGACTTGGTATTCCCCCTTTTCCATCCCCAAGGACCCCTCCTATTTCAAAGGATTCTCTGATGTCCCAACTTCCCCCCCTTTTCTACACAAACCCAAGAGTTCCCAGCAGGAGATTTTTGTTTCCAAAGAGCCGTAAGAGATATGTGGAAAAGGCCAAATCGCAGACAAGAAGACTGCATTGTGTTTCAAAGACTCCCGTGACCCTCCCGAGTGAACGACAAATTTGGGGCGGCAGAGGCCAAGCCTGTGGTATTAACCTTGACTCGTGAATTAAATTGGCAAAGACAAGAAAGGAATACACAACCAGTGAGGTTGGCAAACAAAATGAAAGACCGACGTGTGTTCAGGAAAGATTGAAGTGGCAACAATATATCTTACAATTGAAGGTTGCATGTGTGTGGATGAGATGCAAAGAAAGGCAGACCTGTGGTGAACTTTAAATCACTAGTAACTGAAAAGTCAGGGATAAAGAGTAGTGGAGTGGTCCGGCGAAAGGAAGTAGCCCACTCGAAAATCACAGTGAAAGGTGAAATGTTTTGGTATAAAGCAACAAAGTGAATGAACTTAAAAAAGTGTGATGATCATGACTGAAAGTGGAAGTGGAAGTGGAAAGTGAATATTGAACTCTTGTTCTTACGATATTAAACTACATAGACGAAGAAACACTGGGGCAAATAACACAAGAGTGCGAGTTGAAGGAAACATCAAAGTGGTCCTCCGGAGGTTTAACATAAAAGCCTCACCCATTTGAAAGTCTTTAACATCAGGACATGGTCAGAGTCCGACAGAGGGACACTGGAAGAGTGATAAGTTAGTGGAACAAATGAGAATTAAGCTTGGGAAGGGAACCCCTGCAAGTGCTGTGATTGTGAGGTCTGAGCCCACTTGAGGGAGACTTATGTGAACTGTTAAAGCTTTGAGAGGTCTGAGCCTGACAGAGGGAGACCTGCGTGAACTTTTGGTTGAATTGTGAATGCTATTGTTAAACTGTAAAAGAGCTTTTGGAATGCTGGAAAAAACGACGTTAACATGGAAGGTTAGGATAGCCTCAATCCACGTTTTGAACTGCGTTGTTTGAGAACCTGAGCCAGAGTGTGTCATCTTGTCTACGGGGACTGCCGTATTCCGTGGTGTCCAACGTGGGGAGGAGAGCTGAGTCAGCCACTTTGTTTTTTATATTCTAACACTGATTTTGCTTTGAATTCATATTCCCTTTTATACACTTAGGTATTGTTAGTATAGGCCATTTTGATTTGACAGTGACTGACTAGGACAGTGTTTTCTTTATTAGTTGATGGTAGATACTACTCCCATCTTAGTTACAGGGCAAAATAGGAGTTTTTCTAAACCCCGATAATTGAATAAAGGTTTTACAAATTGTAGCTTTTATGTCAGTGTCCTACTTGCGGTACCATGCCACCCTTACAGGGGAGATAATCTGTTGCTGTGGTTTAAGCATGTGAAAAGGATGCTTGTAAATATTGGGCTTGAAGATCTATGGGCAAACCCTAAAAAAATTGGTTTGTGCTATAAAAGTCGTGTCAAAACATATTTTAAGTATTGGGCATGGGACATGATGATTGATTCTTGCTGTATGAAAAAAGTTGCCCAATTATCTGCTCGTTTAAAAGCTGTGGGGATTGGAGCCATACTTTGGCTATCATACAAGACTGATTTTGAAGAGTATTTATGCCAAGACCTGTCTAGGCATCTTGCCACTCGCTTAATATACTGGTAAGTGGGGTGAGAGTCAATTATCTTTGTGACCATGTTGTCCTGCTATGATTGAAGATGAAATGCACTTTTTGCACTGATTATGCAAGGGAAACATCGCATTGGCTAAAGCCAATATGGTCATGGCTAAAAGTGAGATCTTCCTGTATTGCTCTTGAATTTGTGAAATGCTTTTCCACCCCTGCAGTTCTAACCTTTTTTAATGCTTTTTTTAGCAAAAGGTTTTTCTTGGATTACATTTTATGATTCTTTCTATGCTATGTCTTTGGGGGCTGTGCATGGCACCACCTGGTTTTCGGAATTTTTGTTTTTGATGTTATAGATTGACATTGTAAATATTCTGTTTCTATGATTGCAATAAAGTTGTATAATGATTGTATAAGGTGTTCCATTTATGGCGTAATTATGATGAAATAAAGAATAAATAAATTAATGAAAGCATGCACATTTTCAGGAAACTATGGACATTTGAAAGCTGTCAATTTCGAAAACTGCCATGGGCATTAAGGAAAACAATATAAATGAATTATAAATATAGTAAATCTAGTTGTGTGCAGTATTGTGATGACACATGCACCCATCATCCGCACGTCCTAAAGCAAGTGGCAGTGTGCCAATAGAGATGCTGTTAGTTGCCCCAGGTTGGGAATGAGCAGGAAAGGACAGAGCTGAAAGTGTAAGATTAAAAAAATAGAAGGTCATCTGGCAATGGTGTGAGCAGGCAATTCAAGTTGTCATTGAAGAGCAAGCTAAATGTGTTTACTGAGCTAAACACAAATCCAAACATTTAGATATTGTAAAAAAGGAAGGAAAAGAGAAAAGAGAAAAAAGGAAAACCAACTCTAAGCAAAGTGAGAGGGTACACTGACAAATCAAAATAGGGTCTGTACATTTCCAGTTGGTGTATCAGTTGTGGGAAATTATATGACAAATTATGTCGTGAAATAAAAAAAGACAAATGAAAACATGCTTTAAATGTAAAGGGTTTGGTCTAAGTCTAATTTGGAATGCTCACTAGGTTATTACAAATGCTGGGTAATAAAGGCGATCCAGTTGTGTGGTATTAACCGTTATGTCTTGGTAATTTAGTTAGCTAAGAAGTCCTAAAACACAAATATCAAAATGTGATGCTTTTTAAGAATAAATGTTTGTCATTTTCGTCCTCCAAAAGACTTCCATTGCATACTGGGAGGGCCCAGGCTCTGCTGAAAGCGATCTGAATTAGCTTTTGGTTAGACTGCACAGTAGGGCTAAAGCCATGTATGTGACAATAAATATCATGTAGGAAAACACATTGTATACGATTATTTTCCTTGTCAATTTTTCAAAGCGTCTGAAACATGAACAGTCCATGTCTGTGGCCCAATTATGGCTGCTTTAGACACCATAACTGTCAAATATATTTGGGTTTGCTGTTTTGATCTGGAACCATATGTCTGCTTCAAATAAGACGGCTGTGTCTAGTGGACATTGTCTCTTCAGCTTGACCTTGTGCCATGGATCTGGCTAATCAAAGAAACACAACATTCCAACTGGGCCTGCCCTGCAGCCATACCCAGTGGCACTAAGCATATCACCTGGCCTGCAGACATGCTCTGAGCATCTTCAAGAAGCACATTTTCAGTGTGTTCCTGACCTTCATCCATGTGCAGGTGAAAACTTGCCCACTGATTTGACTATGATGCTGAAAATTGTAAGCCATCTACTGTCACCATTGGCATATTGAGGGGTCAACACTATGCACGGTCAACACTGTGTTCAGGCAATGACCTTCAGAAATTCACTTGGTACCTCCCAGATCCACAATGTGACAACTGGGAATGGATTGTGGCTACGGCCTGAGGTCACTTTACCTTTGGCAATGCCCTAGGTTAAACAATACTACTGTCAGAAAAAGTCCATTCTTTTACTGGCCTGTAAAGACTGAACGACTTAAATTCAACTGTATCATTATGTAGATTGAGAGCTAGTCACCCACATCTCATATTTCCTAACTACTGCACACCAATCACAGCTCTCTTCCATCCTCACTCATCTTGATCTCTAAGTCACATTAAGCACATTGAGTCATCCCTCACTTCATCAAAACCTTTACTTCCCCAGGTATATGTCCACTGTACTTATCTGGGTAGACTCCCTTCTCTCTGATCAATACTTCTACATCTCTTAGAACTAAAATACCCACTCTTCCATCTCACTTTCATTAGGAATGTACAAGAGCTCATTTCTTGGCCTCCTTCTCTTCATCAACTAAGCCCCCACCCTTGTCAAACTAATTTAAGAATTTGGTTTTTAATAGCAACTCATGCTGCTGACACACAGATCATCCTCTCATTTCCCTCCTTCAACCCATAAAGTCTCTTAATGCATTACTAGCTGTGTCTCTTCCATCCTTTGTTAGAAGGCCCTACAATACACAATGCCCAGATCCTCCAAGATGTAAGTAACCATTCTGCCATCCTCTAA
Organism: Ambystoma mexicanum; assembly: GCF_040938575.1. Taxonomy (NCBI): domain Eukaryota; kingdom Metazoa; phylum Chordata; class Amphibia; order Caudata; family Ambystomatidae; genus Ambystoma; species Ambystoma mexicanum. Next base: position 387,576,542 of record NC_090941.1, read on the forward strand.
AGCAATCCATACCCTCTCATTCCCTATCATTTTCCATCCTGACCTTGAAATTCCATCCCCTAAGGCTTGCAACCGCTGTTTTTTGATTGACAGTGGTTTTAAACTCAATCACTGGGGCCAGGATTGATTTACTTTACAGAGTACATGTCATAGGCATTTGAAATATTGTTGTGTATATGATTTACCTTCAATATGGGCCCTGTTGTCTCAACTAGTGACCTCTGGTTTATTTATTTAGTTGTCCCCATGGATGGTAGGCCTATAATGAAGCTAATGTCACCTCTTCACTCTTTCCTCGGTGGGGCACTAGACATACACTGCACTGCCATTGCACACGATTTTGGCAGTGTTCATGGTGACATATGTTTTGATGCTTATCTAGCTAATGCTTATCTGTGGTTCTACAGTCTTCATGCACACAGTGTTGTGTTAGTTTTAAAGTCGTTTGGACACTTTCCTTCAAAAAGGAACAATTGTGAGAGATGAATTTCAGTAAAACTTCATCCAATTCCTATAAGGTTGAAATGTATGTATGAGTAGAGCAGGAATTTGGCTCATAACTTGGTGTCCGAGGCGATCTGTGGAGAGATGCTGGATCGGTTTAGTCCTTCAAACAATCAAATCTCTGCAGGTTTGGAGGGCCTCAACATCCAAAGCCACTTTTGAGATCCCACTCCACGAACAGTTACAGGTTTAGCCACTGAACTACAGAATATTTCTTTTAAAACATGCTATGTTTGAGTCATGGCAATAATGTTACCAATGTCATAGGATGTATGCAAGGAGAAGCAATTATCATTGCAGCTTGGTTGGCCTATGGATTCAATGTTCTTGTTAACTGGAGGTAGGATTTATATATTTCATATTGCAAATGATTGCATACTCCTTTAAGGGATGCAATAACACAGGCTGATATTCACTTGGTAGTTCTCTCTGCAGTCACATTTTTCATTTACAAAAGATTTAAAAATTAAATATGAAACATTTATTTGCTGTAATTTCTGCTGTTTTGGACCAGTTTTTAAATGTTTTTCTTTGCATTTTTGATTTTGAGTTTTTTCTTAGCAAATTACACTTCTGAAAAATCTGATATTATCTCTTTATTAAAATGTGTACTCTTTTTTCAGATCACACCTTTGGGTTTTTTATTTGAATTTCAGTTTGGTTGTTGAAAGGCTGTTCCTTTCTCAGGAAGTAGTAGGTTCATGGCCTCTAACCCATCTTCCTCAACCGCTCCAGCCACCAAACAGTCTACTTCTTTGGGGCAGAGGTTCCTGGCGGCTGCCTCGCAGGTCATATAGACAGCTGTTGACATGTACCTTTTGAGGGTCACAGTACTATGTTTGTGCTGTGACGTACTGATCTGCAGGTGGGAGCAGTTTCATGGTGCTTTTGGGGCCGAGGTCAAGGAACATGAGAAACACTGCCAACTATCTTAAATGTAGGGCCCATGTCCACCTGCCCCTGTGTCTCTGTGGTTGATGCCACTTCCCTCCTTCCCCCACCTTACTGTGCCTCTCCTGTAAATAGAAAAAAATCCCCAAAAAACACAAATCACATTAAAAAAAATGTTTCCTTTAGGAGCCACCTTTCAAAGTTAAAAAATAGAACTTAAAACAAATAATCCGTGTACAGTGCAGAAGTCCACGGACACCGGGTGGGGGGATGAAAACCATTTGAGTGGATTTTCATTCAAAAATGTTGGCTCTTAAAATAACCTTTGCCTTTCTCTTTTGACTTGTATATATTTTTAATTATTTGGTCTTATGTACTTAACTAACAAATCTTCTACTGAGCTTCATTATTTTTCCTAACTTTCAGCAAATGTGCTCCTCATTTTTTTCAGTTTTTCCTTTTTGTTTACTTAAAATACTAAACAAATGCTTGAATCCATATTTTATGTGTATACAAAAACTGCTTCAATGCACTTTGAACGTTCCCAAGAAAAATGTGATTGCCCACATCTGTCAGATGCACTCCATCTCCTCGGAAAATGTTGACAATATCACATTTCATATTTTCATGATGAAAAGATGTCATGCCAACATCCTGCAAAAAAGCACAAACAACTGTTTTCACATTGCGCCATGCTTTCTCAATAGTTTGACAAAATAAAGTTGAACGCATCCATTTTTGTCTCTTTGAGCTATCTGAGAAAAATACTTTTTGAATTTGCAAACAGTTCCATCAATTTTCCACATGTATCCTTCATGGCAAACTGTAATGAAATTCTGGTAAAAAAAAGCCTAAACTGTTGCCTCCTCATTGAACTACAATGATGTCTGGATGCTTCAAGTTAACCATATTCTCACAAAAAATGGGAGGGATTTTGCCCACTTCATTCTTCAAACTCAATAACATTAAACTTGAAATGTATCTAATCCAAGATTTCAGACAATCCACCGTGCTCAGAATACACCTTCTGCCATTGGATCCAAGAGTCTCCCAGAATACATACACTCTGCTTCCTCAAAGACATAGCCATAGCCATCTACATTGCACTCACCAACCAAAAATCCTGCTACCATATCTTCCTCTACACCACAACCACAAAACCTGATTGGCTGATCCTAATTCTGCCCGGACATCCACAACTATCTCCTGTCTCTGCAGTCCCCTTTCCATCCCAGGCATCGTTGAAAGACCCGGATGGCAAGTGCGAGTCTGCAGCCTACCACGGTGTCCACGGACACTGTAGCACATGCAGTGCCTTAAGTGGCACTACAAATCGAGCCGGGGCTAATCTAGGGTGTGTAGCTAGCCTAACAGCAGGGGCCCTGCTGGCCTGTTAAGCCATGCCCCCATTAGGCTACGCCCCCTTGATGTGCCTCGGCTCAATGGGCTACTGGCAGCCGTGCCAGGCAGCCTTTTGTAGAGATCAGGACCCTCTCCCCTTGGGGAAAAGGGTGCTGATCTCTTTGTTTTGTTATAGGCTTGCCTGGCAGGGGACAGCGCCTCACCTATTCAGCCTTAATGGTGGTGCTGCCCCTCGCCAGCTGGGGAGGGACAGCGTCACCATTGAGGCTGAAAGGGTGTGGCCGCTGGAAGCTGAGGCCTTTTTCCTAAAGAACGAAACTCCTGTGAATCCGCGGGAGCTTCATTATTTAGAAAGCAAGGCCTCTGCATCCAGCGGCCTCATGTTTTCTTCATAATGGTGGCGCCGGCCCATGGGCATCACTTGATTAAAGGGATAACTCGCAGGTGCGGTGCCACCATTATGGCTGAAAAGCATTTTTTTTTTCTGAAGCCTGAAGCTTCAGCGAGAGGCTGTAGAAAAAAAAATCTTTTGTGTAGCGGCTGGGTCTGCCAGGGGAGATTAGTGGGCCCCAGCAGGGCCCCGCCTCAAAACAAAATTTTGGAGCCTGCCGGGGCCCAGCCCTGGCAGTCCCCGGCCCACTTAAAGCCCTGAGCACAGGGGAGCTCTTCTGCCCTTTCTACTTTCATGTTTGTAACACTCCCCATTGGCTGCTTTCAAACAATCACATCCAAAAACTCTACATGTAACCCTGTCATCTTAGTTCAACACTTCTTATTACTCTTGAACTCTCAGAGTGCATGTCTCCTGTTACTCACATTCACCTGCATCAAAAGCTACTGAAGAACTCTCCAAGATTTCTATTTGCAAATTCAACAACATTTGCATCTAACAAGATATAGGGCCTCATCACGAGTTGGGCGGTAACGCCAGCGGTATTACAGCCAGCGCTATTAGCCCTACCGCAAAAACCCCTAGCGCTATTGGCGCCGGATCATGGGTTTGTGGGAACGGTCAGTGCCCATTCCCCATTGGGCCCATTCGGTAATTCTTCATTCCCCATTGGGCCCAATGGGGAAAATTCACACTATGACTGTCGGCGGATTTCCCGCCAGCGGTAATAGCGCCGAAAATCAACAAATTTGCTGCGGATATCCCCCCTGCTCAGAGCTGGGGGGAAATCCGCCAAGGCCATGATCTGGTAATGGCGCTACTACCGCATTTAAGGGTTACCACCAAACTCATGATGAGGCCCATAGTACAGGTATGCTTATATTTTTTCAGTGTTTTTTCCACTTGTTTACACATGTATATATACAGGGTCCCTGCCACTTCGTCTGTAATAATCTTCTCAATAAGCATGTTCTCTTTTTTAACCACTTTAGCAAATGCCATGTATTGAAGCATTCATCACCTGCTACAACATTATAATGCACAAATGGATCCTTCTTTGTTGCACCAAAAACACAAATTCCTCAATAATGATATGGTACAATTGTATTTCTTATCCAAAATACATTTTATTTATGTCATTATTCTCATGCCTGCGAATACCTGTTTTTCCAATATGATTGAGTTTTGTTCATTCAATGTATTCCTTGTTTTCTAATTTAATTGAATTACATTCATTAAATATGTACCTGGTTTTCCAAATTGACATACTTTTGGTGTCAGGTTGTTTGTGACTTGGGTAACACACATTTTTTTCAGCCTCGTTCTTAGTATTTGTTCATGGAAGATTTTTTTCAATCCTGTTTTTGTTGTCTGTTTATTTGAGAGAATGTTTATTATCTCCACTTTTGTCCTCACTCTTAACCTCGTGGAGATAATAATCATTCAGTGTACAAATGGACATGCAGCTCAAAATGTAACATACACCAACAATCCTTCAAATCTTCACTACAATTCCTCAATCAATATGTGAAAATAAAAGACAAAAGTAAAATAAAAACTTTACAAACCAAAGACTCCTGCCCAGTGTGCAGCCACACTGGAATGCAAGAACATTCATTAGCCTGAATTGCAGGAACTGCTTGTAAAATTACCTTCTACCACATCAAAATGTCAGCAATCCACCATTCCTCTTTACAAAATCTTGTGGATAGGCTGAACTATGCAAAACGTCCTGCTCTAGAACTCCAAAATTTGAATAACATGCTGATACATGGAGCAGGCAAAAAACTCCTTTGAGAAGTAGAGCACATCCAAAGTAAATATTTTGGAAATGAGGTTGACTTGGAAAATTCAGTAACTTCAGAAAACATAAGTGAATGCCTCAAAAACACCAAACTCCTAACAAACACATACTAAAAAGAAGTAGCTAAGTTTCAAAACACATCTGCTGAAATACCACACCAAGTGTGTTTCTTTTTTTGCAGAACTTTTTTTTATAAAAAGAGCACATAAATAGTAGATATGGCCTACAAAATAGAGGACACTGAGGAATCCCAATAGTTCTAATTTGCTTTATAGCTAATAACATATCATGAATACAAAATAACTAACACCTCAATAGTTTACACATACTGCAATACAAAGCTTGCCAATAACAAAACAATATCACGTGCTATTACTAACAACTTAGAAATCTTCCCGCTTCCAAAAGCTCTCCAACAAATGAAATAGTTTGAGAGCATTATAATCCAAACAGTATACCCATTTCAACTTATAATATGCCTTCAACCGATAACGGCCAAATTGCCTCCATCTGAGTTACTAAAAGGCATTTGTGTCAAAGTAGTATATTTACCATTAGAACTTAATGAAAATATAGATGCTCTAGAAGTTTGACAGCCAAAAGATCAATCATTCATTGCACTAGTTAATGGTGTACCAACAAAACACCAAATAATCTGGCAACAACTTGTCAACTTAAACACAGTTAGACAAGCCATATAATATCTCAAAGAAAACAATCAAAAGATATAAACATAGAGGAAAACATAAGAGAAACCACCAAATAATTCAATATTCACCACACACTGGCCAAGATTCACCACCACCTGGCCAATTTGAACGTGTAGATCATGTTACTGTAGCCAACATTTTAGAACAGTATACAATTCACCCACTACACTCAAAAGACACCATAGATGATTAGAAACATATTAGAAACATATACAAATATCAAATGTGTCAAGCCAAAGGATCCTTCATGAGCATATAGGCGAAAAGTGTAGCAGCATGTTCTTTTCCTCTACTCCTATTACAGCAAAAGAATGAAGATATGATGAAAGGTACAAACAAATGATTGCATCACAATATTGCTCTGTACGAATGTATTCTGAAGACCCCAGATTCAGACAAAATGTACAATACATTTTCCACCTTTTGTGAGAAAAAAAGGCTCTAATTTCTTAAACATGTCCGCAACACAACTGCTTAAAAAGATAAAAGACAAAGATGAAGTTTTGCACTCAAGTAGCACAAATCTCTTAGCAAAGTTGTGTGGTACAATGGAATATTGGTTCTGACATCACACTGATGTATGTTGCATGCTAAGGAACCTAGGCAACCCCAAATGGTTTGTTACTTTTAGTTGTGCATAAAAAGCATTGGATGACTTGCATGATTTCTTACTCACTGCAAATCAAAATAAAGAGGGACTAGATATAAAACACCAGTAGAACTCTGTTCTCTGGACCCTGTCAGTGTATCAAGGCACTTTCACCATCGCATTATTGCCATGCTACACTTCATCTGCAATAAAATGACCCCTCCACTCAGAGAAGTGGAAAAACCTATTTTGGAGAAAAGAATATCAATCCAGAGGAACACCACATATCCACATACTTTTGTGGATAGAGGATGCTCTAACATATGGCCATGACAGTGATGGCATTGTTTTACAGTTTATTGAAAAATGCATCACCTGCAACATCCCTTCAGAAACCACACATAGTAACCTACATACACAAATCTTGCACTTCCAAAAACATAAGTGTGTCAAATACTGTCAATGTAGATATAAAAACAAAGGTAACTACTATACCAAATGTCACTTTGGCTTCCCTTTGGCTTCCCTAGACCAGTTGTAAATAGCTTGATGTCTTCTGTTAGACATAGCGCAAAAGGCAAATCCTCTTAAAAGACATACAACATTAAAAGAGATGAAGCATCCATGTACATCAATTATTACAATGCAATCATTACCCCTTTGTGGAATGCAAATATAGGCATACAATACATTGCAGACAATTCCACTGCAGTTGCAAGATATGTCACAGACGATCTCACCAAAGCTGAGAAAACAGAGCTAAAAGCCCTCTGCGATGACACATCATCTGAAAAAACACCTTTAAAAACGTTTTACAGCTTTGATTAAAAGAAAAGGAAACATTGGATGTAAATCTCTGGCAATATTTATGCACAGAGAACTAACTGCATGTGCTATATGGGCAAAACATATCTGCTCCTGATGTCTTGGAATAATTAACTCAACAAAATATAAAATCCATGTCCTTAATGCCAACCATTGAAAGCTGCAATCAATTCAATGATACAATGTTAAAAAAATAAATGCAACCCATATTGCATATCTGCTCCACAGACAAACTAGAAGTGCATGGCATGACACTCCATATCTGTCAACAAGCAACAACACGACTAAATAGCTTACAGAAATGTATCTCCAACACAGCTGGATTAGAAAAGGTATTAACTGTGTGTCTAAACTGCAAAGTAATTCTAAAACATAACCTTGACATAGAACAAGGTTTGGTCAATGGAGCAATTGGTACAGTTGTTGGATTCCAAACATATGCACATGACAACAACATTCAGTTTGTCAACATTAGCTTTGACAAACTTGCAGAAGTTAAAACATAAGCTGCACAATAGCACGTGTCCTTCCTTTCAAAGACATGTGCGTACGCAAAGAACAAGTCTCTCTAGCTCTTGCATAGGCTGTCACTATTCACAAATCACAAGGCCTAACAATGGATCATGCATTCATTGACATTGGCAGAACAGTCTTTAAAGAAGGTATGAGTTAGGTACCACGTTCATGTCTGCGTACACACAATGGTCTATTCCTAGTTAACTTTGATGCAAACAAAGTCAACGCGACATTCCTTGCATCCTAGAATACAACAGGCTATGTACACTGTACATCCCCATCTAGATATATTCCCTGTACCTCAAAAAAGAAAACCTTTACAAAGAAAATAAATACAATAGAACCTATAACAGATCTCCCATCAATACAGTGGAAAGAAACAAATAACAACTGCTGCGCCATCAAACAATACATCCACAAAACTATCTAGTCCAAAATCAAGTGCAAGTCCTTCAGAATACAAAGTGACACATGCCTCTTCTCAAAAAGCAACTGCAGGCCCATCAAAGGAGGCAGAGGCACAACTCATTTAAATCCAGCTACAGAACTGGAGTAAATTGCTATGCAAATATAGCAATCAATCTCCTCTTCCAACTGCCACCAATTGTTCACAACATTTACTTAAACAGCTCGGACCAGTTGTGTTTGCACATGTTTATACTTCATAGAATTGCCACAAGTAATCCTGACAGCACCTCTAGTGTCTCAGGTATAAGCAAGAATTGGACCACTGTGCAGTAATGGTTAAATGCACCATAACACACAGGAAGTTCCTCAGAATTCCTAATGTGCTTACTACACATAATGGAAACCAAAAAAATCCCTATGAATGAAATCTTTCAAATTTCATACACGTGAAAACATACATGCACTTTTTGCAACCATTCTTATCAAGAGCACATCACTAATGAGTGATTTGTGTATGTATCCATATCAAATTCTCAATCCATTCTATTTTACTGGCTTCTGCAGAATGCAAATCATAGAATATTGTTCCATGTTATGCCCTTTTTGTAATTCAGACCATTCTTCTAACATAAATTCACATGTCCAATATGTGATACTAATGCTTCTAAGGTACAATGCAGATGGTACCAAAAAAACAGTAACCTTACAGGCTTCACATACGGCAAGTATCTCTTGACAAGCAAACCTTCACAACAGTGGGCATTATCTACAACATGGTTGCTAAAGCCACTTCAGGCCACTATACGGCGTATGTAACAAAAGAAGCAGTTGCTTTGAATGCAACAACACCTCTGTTACTCCAAAACATACTTTACCAGCAAATCTCATAAATGCATACTTAATATTCCTTCAACCAAAATGTGCTCACTAAACTATAGTACAATAAACAGTTAGAATATGCCAACTAGTATTTAACTACATCTAAAATACTACAATAGTATTTTTAAAATCAAAAGAGTTAGAATATACAAACAGGTTTCTAACTACGTCTAAAATACCCTTCAATGCAATATACTTCAAATATACTGTCACGGTTTTTCTTACTGCAAAACTTCTTGTTAAGTCCAATATAGTTAGAATATGCCAACAGGTATCTAACTACTAACTACTTAAAAAATTACAAAACACGTCAAACAAACATACTATCTCACTTACACTCATAATTATAATGTTATTTTTTTTTTAAATCCTCTTTGGAATTTTCTTCACAATGACCCAATGATTATTTCATGTCAATACTACAACACACACTAATATTTTACCAAACTTAGTGCATAGAATGTACTGTTTATGAGGGTCAAAAAAAGTAAATGTATATGTAGAATTGTATGCAATGACATTTTTTTTACTATTCTGCTTAACAAAATAGTTTTGTTCACAGAAACACACACCAGAGATTACAGCTTTATAACCGTAGGCAACTAAGTAACAATACCAAGCATTATCCTATTTGAAGAAACAAATACATATTCAATAAGTACTATCCTCAATTGTACTACAATCATAAATACCATATACACTTCAATTATATAATCCCACCATATTACACATATTGTATACTCCCGCTACAGTACCTATACTTACTATACACATATTACTATATCATGTTTTGCGAGTGTTCTGATGTTTGGGGGCCTAGCCTATGGCCATGCCCCCAAGAATCTGGCCACTTGTTGCAATCTGCAAAATAGAAACTGAATCACAAGTATGTACAATACACAATAAAATAACAAGACATATCCTGAACCCCCTACAATCCAAATTATGTCTGCAGACACTGAAAGTGACTGTGGACTTGGCAGCACATATACACCTTTTTTTACCTATAAATACAGCTCCATGTCAACTTTATTCCACTGTCCCACCATTTCCAGATCCTCTTTCAGCCACCAAATAACCCCAAATGTGGTTTCCAAAGAATGCATCTCACTGAGCTGTTTGTGGTTAGCGGTGATGTCTGCAAACTTGGTGCCACCTGCAAACCTTTTTTTTTCCACCTAGAAAAATAGTTCCATGTGAACCTATCCAGGGATCCAACATGAGTGTTCCCAAAAATATGACACATTTCATGTTTTTCACCATCCAATCAGTGGGCACGGATGATGTCTGCGGACATCACACCAGCCTCTGATTGGCCCAGAGGTGCCCATGGACTCTGAATCAGGAAATGGGTCTACAGAACTGACCCAGTCATCACTAATTGTTTGTACATGCTTTTTCGCAATTTTTTGAAGAAATGCTAGACAGATTTACATCAGATTTAGAAAAAAATGCTTGTTGGACCAAACCACCGCTCCGAGAGCAAATTTGGTAAAATACTGTCCAGCGGTTTGGACTGTATGTGCGAGTAAAAAAATGTTTTCCATTGCATCTATGAGGATTTCCACTTTGCCCCCCCTGGAAGCAACCACACCAAACTTCAAAAAATCGTTCTGCAAAGTTTGGTGAGGATTTGTCATGGGGGGCATAGTGAAAAGCAACCTAAAAAGTGTTCTTTCTATGAATTGAGCAACTTTAACCATAAGGACATGGCCACCACAGCAAGCCCTCAATATATATATATATATATATATATATATATATATATATATATATAATAGTGCAGCGGTTTCCACACTAAAGTTAATTTGTGTAGTAAATTCCATAGGAAACCCAAAAATGTAATTACTAACAACCTTTGACTTGCATGACGGATTTCGCTGATATTTTTCAAACAAGACAAGAGGTCTTTCCCGACCCCCACAGAATGGACATTTTGGGAAATGTTTGTTAAAAAATGCAACAGTTATTAAGAAAGAAAAATAATGCTTCATTTGACCTACTCCAATGAATTGCTCCATAGAGAAAACATCAACATTGTGCTTAGCGCACAGCGAATAGCGCTGGATGGAATTGGACCAGGTATGAAACAACTTGGGCACAAATCATTGACTCGATTTCTGGGAACGCGCTGGCGTTTATTTGTCCCGAAGTTGTTAAAATATTTGATGGAGGAAGGGGTGTCCCCTTCTCCCAAAAATTATAGCTATATACGTGTTCCACAATGCACCAGAGAGGCTTTTTAGAAATAAAAAAAAAAACATTGTTTGTTGCTCAATGAAAGAGGTAACAGCAATGATTACAGGGGATAGCCAAAAACGAAAAAGTGAAAAAAAGCCATTTGGAGGATGAAAAAGTATGAAATGACATCAGGCCAGAGGTGGGAATGGAGAATGAGGAAACCACGTGAAATTTGGAAGGTGGGGCGGGGTCTGCGGACCAAGTTAAGAGTCAAGCTTTTTCGCATAAATGCAGTTACAATAGAAGATATGGGGCCAGATTACCCAAAATGTGCACCAGTGCAAGTGCAAATGTTGCACGGTATTAGCAACAGGGCAAAGTTTGCCCTATTTTGAAAAGCACTGGGACACATTAAAAAACCATTGCACCTCAACAAGTGTACTTTGGCATGTTAAAAGTACCAGGTCTAAAATGGTCCTAGTGCTAAAATGATACATTGTTGATTAATTTTTGCATCAGGGCAAAGTTTGCCCTAGTTCTAATACCATTCCATATTAGCACTAGGGCAAACTTTGCCCTAGTGCAAACATTTAGTGAAAATGCACCTTGTTTGCACAAGAGGACAATTTTTGCCCTGATGCTTTTAATATGCCACACTTTACTTGTTGAGGTGCCATGGTTGTTTAATGTGTCCCAGTGTCTTTAACAATAGGGCAAATGTTGCCGTAGTGCTAATACCGTGCAAACTTGTGTTTAAGAGCTTTAGCTGAGGCAGTTGTTCCTAGCAGTTCCTGCAGATATCGCTGTTCCTGAGCTTCAGTCGTGGGTACAAGAAGGAGGACATCGGGAGGTTCCCTCACTGCCCAGAGAAAAGGCCACAAGCTTGGCAAAACGTCAGCTTAAGTTGTGAGTGGCTTAAAGACCACACACTGGTATCCTTCCCACTGGCTATCCGGTTTTCCACAGCACTCTGCAGAAAATTCAACCAGTATGGGGACGGAGTCCAGGCTGCTTACGAGTTGTTCCCACCAAACTCAAGGGAAGAAGTAAACCTTGAAAGGCTTCTCTCTCGATGGAGTTTCAGGCAATTTGGACCTGCAGCAGGGCTTCACCAGTGGACCAGGAGTTGCAGCAGTCATCTTCCTTCAGCTTGTCTTCGGTTCTTTCGTTCCAGTGGTCGACTCTGTTTTTCAAATCCCAGAAGCCTGATTTTAAACAGTGTTTCCCCATTCATTCCAGCCTGGCTGTCACTCACACAGGAGGGTGGATATCCTTGCCGGACAGCAAGCCGGCCAATCACACCAGAGTGCATTCAGGTCTCCTAGGAGACTAAACACAGTCTGTTTTTACAGATAGGTCTTGGGCGCCATATTGGAAAACATGGCAGACCTGATTTTTAGCTACCAGTGTTCGTGGTCGGGGAAAATCATGATAGCTTGTTTAAAGCCACTCCCACCAGCATTTACAGTAGGAAAGGGTAACATCTGACTGTTACATGAGTGTTCTGACTCAGAGGATGCTAGGCAACCCCTCCAGCACTCTATAGTAAGATAGTGTGTGCTGGGTCTGTAAATTTAAAAAGACTAGTAAAGTCAATTTATCTTTACGGGCTCTGGGAGACAGTAGTCAGTCCCAGAGAAGGTATTTAAACCTTGGGAAGTCTGAAAGACATCCCTGTGCCACTGCACTGGAGGTGCTGTGTGACACATGAGAAAGAGATGATGTTTATGGAGTTGTTTTAAAACTCCATAACCAAAGAACATAAAAGTAAAACACAATGAAAATGAAAAGTTTAAAGTCCCAAAATATAGCAAAAGAGCTGGAGGGCTCTAAGGTAGAGGGACTTTAGCACTTGTGTGAAAATTCTCCCTGACAACCTGCCACCTTGCAACTTGGGGCTGGCACCATGCTATTCCATATAGATTTTAACTATGCATTAATGTGCAGTGCACCTCATTGCATTTTGAGGCTGGCACCATGTATTTACTCTTTGATTCTGACTCCGCAATTGTATGGAGCTGCCACTATGTAACATGTAGCTGGCACCATGTACTTCCCTTTTGACACTGACCACACAACTGTGTGTAGCTGCCGCCATGTAATATGTGGCTGGCACCATGTATTTGCTCACTGACCTTTGACTATGCCAACAATCTTATGTATTTGTTGTAACCCAAGCACTTAACGTAACTTTAGCGTACCCTTACCCTTAAGTCATAGTGCCTTGATACCTCAGGGTTATAATGTGCTTTACAAATGTAATAAATACATAACTAACTAAATAAATAAATAAATAAATAAATAAATAAATAAATACATACATACATACATAAATGTGTCTACATGCAGGGATTTCGAGGCAGAAGCCACAATGGTGTGGATGTCTGGGAGAAGGTGGAGTAGTCCAAACCATGTGGCTAAGGCCTCATGTTTTGCATTTGGGCTTCATCCCAGAAGACAATATATTGAATGTCATTCCTGCCTAAGAATTTGCAATACTATGCACATATCATGTTTTTGCACATGTACTACACCTGGTTGTCACACAATTTGTGTCAGCTTATAAAGGAAATGGTTGCAGTGGTGCAGGGAATCAACGCCCATTGTGAGGGGTCAGTAATACAAGGCACACAACTGCTTGTAGTTTTCTCAATGTAAGACATTTTATTAAAGTAAAGAGTTGCAAATAAGGCCTTGCTTGCCCTACACTACAAAGGAATTCCCTACCAATTCTAAAGGCTAAGGGAACAACCTCTAGCATGGGTACAACACACATTCAAAGTAAATGATAAAGCAAAACAAGATAATAAATAATAATTAAACAATATTTGGAAAACCTTCACATGTCCTGGGTAAACTTCTTTCCCTAGGTTTCAAGGTCAGCTTCAAAATGTTGGTAAAGAAAAGTCTGGAACCAGTTTGAAATCAGTTCCAAGTCAAAATAAATGTTTGTCAAACAAAAATCCACTGGTAACAATTTTCTAGTTTGGTTGAACATATCCTCTTCCAATATTCATCAAAGAAAATAGCACCGTAGGCAATCCTGGTTATCTTCTCTTTAAGATTATTTGCCACAGTTCAAAAGAATAAGTATATGACTTCAGCTACAACTTTACAATGAGTTTAGACTTCTGCAATACATTTAGTATATTTGTCAGGATGTGTCTTCTTTGGGTTGCTACTTCTTTTTAACAACCACTCTTCTACTGTTGTTACTATGAATGCAAGTTACGTTTGTTTCACAGTATGCTACTAGTTCAAAACGACTCCAATGTGACATTAACTGACAATGTTGTATACTACCACACTTCAAGTATTTATCCCTCTGCTTTGTACTTCAGAATTATCAGCAGAGTCTGACAAGGCACTTCAACCTCTTCAAGTAGGCAAGGCACTCTTCCCTTTAATAACTTTCAAAAAGTTGGAAGCCTCTTTGCCTCTTCCGTCTAACTGAGGCACGGATAACCTGCCTCTGCCCATAAGACTGATTTCCTTTAAACTTCAACATTCTTTTAGCCTTACAGGTGAACTTCTAGAAATTCTTTGCAAGCACCCTGCTCCACTTCACCAGCTTTCTCACGCCTCTTCTGCCCAAGTAATTACCTAGAAGCATTAGTGCCACTCGTTTGTCTTCAGGTAACAATACCATACTTATTTCTGAGGCCTCTGAATGGTTGACAACTTCAGAGATTAGGTAGAGGGGTTTAAACATGTTCTGGCTCACTATTAAAAGTGATTGCCTCCTGGCTTGGATATTGCTTGTTCTCCTTTTCATTACAACAACTTCTTGCTATAAAGAATGTCAATTCAATATAATATAAGGTTCAGTCTTCAAAGTGAAACCATAATTAGGCACAAACAACCAATCTTTAAGGTAGATTTTTGCACTTAGAATATTCATTGGAATGGTATTCCTGTATAGTATCACAGAGGGAAATTATTACTTCTCTCGGAAACCACAATTGGTCACACACAACCGTCCTTTGATACTGTTTCACTTGTAACTCTTGTAAAATATTAATGTCAGGTTTTCGGAATGGAATTGGCAGCATTCCTAGTATACAATTAAGCACATGCAACCACTCCGTTAATATGAAAGAGTTCAACAATGGATGTAATGGATTTTAATTTCACGCAAACACTGCATCCTTCAGAATAAACGTGCATCTTAAATGTCATTGGCAATAGACAGCTTAGAAATAACAAACAACTTCTACTTGCTTTCAACACTTCTGGTTACAGTTACCGGTAAAGCTTGTTGAGTGAATCTGGACGCTGTGCTTCACTGGCCAGCTTCCGGGACACTGCAGTTGCAGGTTGCAGGCTTCTCTGCTTCACCAACTTCCTCGACATCTGCTGATGCTGTGGGTTCATTTGGGACCCACATCCTTCTCCAGTACGGGTGTCTCCATTCTGGCCACCTTAATTGGGAGTCTCTTTCACTCCCTAAATCTTCGGCGTGCCTTCTGTCTCTGTCCTTGGGTTGCTGCATGGTCACGGCTCTGCAATCACAGCAACCCAGCTCAAATGGGGAAAACATTACTTCCAGCATGTCTTCCTCTGTGCAGCCTCTGCAACATGGGTTTTGAGAACCCAGGACCCTCTCGGAACTTGCAGACATGCTGCCTCCATGTTCCGGCATCCTCTATGTGCTCCCACTTTTACGTGAATTGCCAGCCTTGTGCTTCTCCTCTTCTTCTACTAATGCGAGCCTTCCAACTTCTGTTCCAGCTCCTTCCTCCTCTCCTTTCCTGATGGGGCCTTTTATTCCCCACAGGTCTGACAATTGGCTTCATGTGTGAGCCATCAGTCACAATTCCATGACTCCTGCAATGGCTATTGGGCTTAATTGCCTGACTCCTACATCTACATGCCTCTTCATCCCTCTTCCTCGTCGAAGTCCTTCTAGGATTCTGGGAGATGTAGTCTGTTTCATCAAAGTTAGGCTTTCCTGCGTTTTCATTACTTATATCACTAGATTTAATTCCCTTCATATTTTTAACAGAAGGGCTGTGGAGTGAAACTTTTATGGAGGACGATGGTTTAGCAAAGACAACCTTTATACACTCCTTTGTAGTGCACCTTTGGAATTGAGGAGGGTATTTCTTTTTTTTTTTTAACAAAAGGGCTATGGATTGAAACTTTTATAGAGGAAGATGGTTTAGAAAAGACACAATTGCCACACTCCTTTGTAGTACACCTTTGGAATTGAGGAGGGTATTTAGTTTGAACTACCTTAAATGGGGTTTTCTTAACACCGAGCCAGTGAAATTTGTTGTCCAATGTCTGCACTGTGTTTCAAACTTGTGAAGACGTTATTCAGTGAGGTTCTCTCTCTGGTATACTTTCTGGATCCACAGGTTGTCACAATGGGCCTCATTACGACCCAGGCGGTAAGTTACCGCCTGGGTCGTACCCTTACCACCATGGTGCAAACTATGTTTACACCATGGTGGATGGCGGATTTACCGCCCCATTCCAAGGTGAGTGGGGCGGTAAATCCCCATTTCCCATTTTACCCTTCCCCATTCCCATTTTTGCCCCATAGGGCATAATGGGAGTGGGGAAGGCGCTACTTACGCCACCGTAAATTACGGTGGCGTAATTAGCACCATGGTCCCTTAGCGCCATGGATTTTAACGCCTGCAAAAAGCAGGCGTTAATATCACCATGGCGCTAAGGGACCTTGTAATCAGGCGTTAAGGGTCTGCGCCGTTTACAGCGCCGTTAACCCCTTAACGCTTGACTCGTAATGAGGCCCAATGAAAAGTAACATACCTGCTAGCTTCTTTTTTAGGCCCACGATTCAATTGGCTGCTTTTTGTTATCCTGTGTCTGTGATTTGCAACAACTGTTGAAAGGAGGAGACACTTAAAAGGTAATCAAGGATGCATTGCTGCAGTGTTTGCAACCAGAATAGGAAGAAGAATGCAGGCGGCAGGATGAGTTTGCCAACAAAACCAGGAATGCCCAGATTGACTGCCCCAATGGCCACAATATTACTGATGCCAGATGAAAGCTTAATGACCAGTGGATACAGATACCATGCAGAGGAAATGCTATGAGACATCCTTCTCACGGGCTCTAGCATCATAAATACCAATTACAAATCAACAAGACCAGACAGTTGATCCTCAGTTGCACATTACTTGATGCCCAGCTACTGTACACTGCATCCATGGGAAGTGTTGACTTCCCATTCCAATATTGGAAGAGCAATTGGCCCATATAGCCAACGTCACTTGTGAGAGTAGCACTAGGATCACTATCTTGCCTCCCTTCAAGTGTGCAGTCAGAGAAGGTTTTCAGTGTGGTGGTGATATTGTCTCAGAATGCAGGAGAAGCCGATCCATATCACAAGGGAAAAATGAATCAGCACTTCATTGCTGCAGACTATGGGAAGTAATTCACCAAAAGTTAGGAACAAGTTACTTACCTGTAACTGTTGTTCTCCAGCATGGGTCTGGCATGGATTCACATGCTCATGAATATTCCTGGTCGTCAGGCTGGGAATCCTCGGTAAAGAAAAATCAGTATCAGTTTTGTTTCTGATCTGCCTTTCGTAGTAGTAACCAATCACTGATCGCTGCGTCATACTGACCACAGCCAATGACTGCCATCTCCCTAAGCCCCGCCTCTGGCAGCCATCTTCAGATTTGGTAGCACGTGAAGTGGTAGTATGACCAAGTGAAGAGCTGCAGAGGGGTAGGCGGGAGGGTTCGCATGTGAATCCATGCCAGACCCATGCTTGAGAACAACAGTTACAGGTAAGTAACTTGTTCCTTCTCCAGCATGGGGTCTGGCATGGATTCACATGCTCATGAATAAAAGAATACATAGCAGTACACACATGCACAACCACGGGAGGTGGCAACAGGCTCAACATTAAGCAATACAACAACTCAACATTAAGCATCTCTTACCTTCTCACCAGGCTCACCTTAGGCGAACAGGTTGCGCAGCACTGCTTGGCCGACCCTGGACTCCTCTCTGGAATCCCGGTCGACGCAGTAGAATTTCGTGAAGGTGTGCGTCGACCTCCACGTAGCAGCCCTGCAGATGTCCAGCAGGGGCACACCAGATAGAAACACTGTGGTAGCTGCGATCGCTCTGGTCGAATGGGCTTTCGGACGGCTGGGCAGAGGTCGGTTTGCCAACCGATGACAGTACATGATACAACCGGAGAGCCATCTGGAAATGGAAGCCTTTGAGAGAGCCTTCCCCTAATTGACAGGTCCAAAGTTCACAAAAAGTTGTGACATCTTCCGAAAACCCTTAGTGCGGTCCACGTAGAACTTCAGCGCTCTAGCCACATCCAGCGAGTGCAAAGTCCTTTCAGCCGGCGACGAAGGCGACGGGAAGAAAACAGGCAACACCAAGGGTTCGTTGAGGTGGAACTCCGACGGCACCTTGGGCATGAAGGAGGGGTGCATCCTGAGCACTACCCTTGTGTCGTGAAAAGTCAAGTACGGGGGCTTGCAGGAAAGGGCCTGGATCTCTCCCACCCGTCGTGCAGAGGTGATGGCTACAAGAAACGCTGTTTTCCACGACAAGAACTTCAACGCGGCTGAGTGCAGAGGCTCGAACGGAGGCCCCATGAGCTTGGTCAGCACCACATTGAGCTCCCACGCCGGGGCCGGAGCCTTCACTGGCGGGAATGACCTGAACAGTCCCTTCACAAATTCTTTCACCAGACGATGAGACCACAAAGACGTCCGTCCCGTGGTTCTGGTGTATCGGGAGATCGCAGCAAGATGAATCTTGATGGAAGCGTGCGCCAGTCCAGCCTTGGCCAGCGACAGTAGGTACGGCAGTACTTGAGGAGCTGTAATCTGTAGAGAGTTAATCTTCTGTGCGTGGCACCAGACAGAGAACCTCTTCCATTTGTGTCCGTAGCATTTAAGAGTTGAGGACGCCCTGGCCTTTGCAAGAACCTCTCTGCAGTCGGCCGGTATGTTGTTACCTCCAAACTCTAACGCTGCAGGAGCCAGGCCTGCAAGTTCAGCGACTTCGGGTCATGATGGAGGATGGCGCCTCCTTCCCTGGAGAGAAGATCTGCGTCCACTGGCAGCTTGATTGACGGGGACGCTGACAAGTCCAGAAGATCCAGGAACCATATCTGCCTCGGCCACGCAGGTGCGACGAGGATCATCCTGCACCATGACCTCTTGAGCTGGTTGATGAGCCGGATCAGCAACGGCAATGGAGGGAATGCGTATAGAAACAGGCCCTCCCAGGGGAACGAGAAAGCATCGCCCATGCTCCTCGGCTGGGGAAACCTGCTGGCGAACCTCCGGCACTTGGAGTTCATCGCCGTCGCGAACAGATCGATCTGGGGTGTGCCGCACCGTCGGAAGAGGCGGTCCACTAGATCATGTCATAGTTTCCACTCATGGCATGAGCGCAGCTCTCTGCTGAGCGAGTCAGCGATGGTGTTTTTTTATTCCTGCCAGATGAAACGGCACCAGAAACATCCCTTGGGCGATGGCCCAATGCCACAGATCCTGCGCCTCCTTGGACAGGGCTGGGGATCTGGTACCGCCCTGCTTCCTGATGTAGAACATGGTGGTGGTGTTGTCGGTGAAGATCCTCACCACCTTGCCCTTGAGGGACGGAAGAAAGGACCTGAGGGCCCAAAACACTGCACGGAGCTCCAGGACGTTGATAAGGAGGGACTTCTCCGTCGGAAGCCAAAGGCCTCTCGCGTGCAGATTTTCGGTGTGCGCTCCCCACCCTTCCAGGGAGGCATCCGTGGTCACTGTCTTCTGGTGGCCCGGGGTCTGGAAGTCCATGCCTGCCGTCAGATGCGCGCGGGTGCCCCACCACCGGATCGCTCGTCGGAAGCTCTCGTCGAGTGTGATCCTGTCCTCAAAGCTGCCTGTCGTCTGGATCCAGCAAGCGTCCAGGAACTCCTGTAACGGGCGCATCCGAAGCCTGCACAGGCGGATGAGATAAATGCAAGAAGACATCATTCCGAGGAGGGATTTTATGGACCTCACCCTGGCCGCGTCCGCAACCAGCATCTGCTGCACCTTGCCCAAGATGGCCCTCGTCCTTTCCTCCGACGCCGAGGCCAGAAGCGCCACTGTGTCGAGTTTCGCTCCCAGAAACAGTGCGTCTTGCGCGGGCACCAGGTGGGACTTGGCGTAGTTTATGGAGAATCCCAAGTCCGTGAGTAGTTGGACGGTCCTCGCCGTGTGCTCTGCAGCGAGCTCCCTTGTCTTTGCTCGGATGAGCCAGTCGCCCAGGTAGGGGTAGATGTGGATCCCCTCCAGGCGCAGCCGCGCCGCCACCGGTGCAAGGCACTTGGTGAACACCCTGGGTGCTGACCTCAATCCGAAGGGAAGGGCGCTGAACTGGTAGTGACGCCCTTGGACCACAAATCTGAGAAACTTTTGGTGTCCCTTTAGGATGGGGATATGGAAGTAAGCATCCTCCAAATCCAATGACGACAGGAAATCGCCCTCCTCTAGCTGACCCAGGACGTGCTGGAGGGTGACCATCCGGAACTTCTGTGCCTTGATGAATTTGTTCCATCGGCGTAGGTCCAGGATGGGACGCCATCCTCCTGTCTTCTTCTTCACGAGCAAGTATCTTGAGTAAACTCCGGAGCCCCGAAGCCTCTTTGGGATGAGCTTGATGGCGCCTTTCTTGAGCATCGCCTTTACCTCCAAGAGAAGTTGAGGGACGTGATGTTCCTTCCTGGCCACGGGGGGGACGCGCGGGCACTTCTTTAGAAACTCGAGCGCGTGACCCTGGGCCAGGGCGTCCAGCACCCAACGGTCGGTGGAGATGGACTCCCACATGCTGACGAAGTTCACCAGCCGGCCTCCCACCGGGATGCTTCGGTGGGGGCCCGACCCCACGGCCGGTTCAGTCCTGCTTCGACGAGGCTTTGCCGCCTTGTCCTCCCTGGCGACGACGGCAGTGTCCGCCCGACTTGCCTCGTCTCCTGTAGGCTTCCTGTGACGACGAACGGGCCGCTTGACGGTAGGTGGAATATCCACCGGCGGAACCTTTGGAGACACCCTGCTTGCTTCCGGTGCTCCGAAAGGGCGGCCGTTGTTGCTGGAGAACACCAAGAGCCTGGGCCGTCTCCGTGTCCGTCTTGACGGCTTGTAGGGAATCGTCCACTGTTTTCCCAAACAGGTTGCTCCCGTTGAACGGCATGTCCAAAACTCTGGTCTGCACGTCCTGCCGGAAGTCCGTTGCCTTGAGCCATCCACGCCGTCTAAGCCACACGCCGTTGCCCAACTGGTGAAATCCAGTGTCAGCGATGTCCGTCGCTATCGTAATGGCGTGGTCCGACGCCACTTCTCCTTCTTGCAAGATCTCTAGGGCCTCTGCCCTCTTGTCATCCGGTAGGAAGTCCAGCAGGGGGGCGATCTTGTACCACAACTCCGTGTCGTAGCGGGCTACGATAGCCAAGGCGTTGGCAGCCTTAATCGTCGTCGCTACCGATGAGATGACTCTGCGTCCCATCGTGTCCAATTTCTTTCCCTCGCCGTCCGGGGGGAGGTTGACGTAGAGGCCGAAGCCACCCCAACTTTCTTCCTGGCCGCCGCGGAGATGACCGAGTCCGGGGTCGGCTGTGCCCGAAGGCACAAGGGGGCCGTGTCCAGGACCTGGTACTTCTTCTTGTACCGATCCCTTCTCGCAGGCGTTGTGGATGGGTTCTTGAGGAGGGCGAGACCCTCATCCCAGATATCATCCAGTAGAGGTACAGCGAGGACCGTCTTCCTCCTGGTCTCGTACCATTGATAAAGGAAACCTTCCTTCTTCTTTTCTTCCGGGCAGAGCTGGAAAAGCTCGGATTCCCTGGCGATCATGGCATGAAATTATCCAATCTCGTCGGGCGGGGAAGCCCGGGGAGGAGGTGACGACGGAAGATCCACGTCGTAAACCTCGTTGTCTGTACCCGTCGCAGCCGTGTCCGTCCCCGTATCATCCCCACGGGTCGTGGACGGGGAGGAGGGCTGAGCAGGGCGCGATGGTTGAAAAGGAGGTGGAGGATGAATCCTTCTTCTCTTAGGAGGAGGGCTCCCAGAAGGGGCTGGCTCTGGGTCCCCCGTCAGGAGCGGTTCCTCCGTTGGTGGTAACGGCAATCTCGTCCTTATCTCCGAGCATAAGGACTGTATAGCCAACAAAATGGCCGCCGAGTTGTCTTGCGGCACTGGTTGAGGGGATTACGACAGGCGGTCAGGAGCCTCGTCGGCACCCTCGATGTTCTCGTTGTCTCCTACGTCGGGGTCCCTCCCGATGGGCTGGTCTTCTTCCACGCCAATGCCGTGGCTTAAGACCTCGATCAGCTCCTCCTCAGAGGTTGAGGCTGAATCCACGACGACCTCCTGCCCCCCCCTTTTTCTTCTCCGTCAGAGGTATCACGGGTGTCCTGTCGATGGGCTTGAAAGAGGACTCCCTCCGTGGTGGCAGGGAGACTCTGGGCCCCGAGGTCGCCTCCACTGGTGTAGCCTCCACAGGCTGAGCCAGGGCCACCGCGACTGTCTCGATAGAGGCCTTGGCAGGGTGGATCAAGGCTTTCACCACATCAGGTGCGCTCACCGCCTTCTCCTTGGGGGGAGGGTCACCACCTCGCTCCCCCTCCGATGGGGCCTTTGAGCTCGACCGGGGTCTCTCCAGGAGCTTCACCGGGTGCTCGGTCTTCCTCTTACCCGAGCCAGAGCATTGGCTCGTGGTCGATGGCGCCGGGGAGGATGCGCCCGGCCTGGCAACCATAGAGCCTGACCGTTCGGTGCTCCCGGTGCCAGTGGACTCGCGGTGCTTGGCCTGCTGTTGGGCCCCCGTCGCCGGGGCGCCCTCAAAGGTCTTAGAAGACCGCTCGGACTTCTTCTTCTTTTTCTCGCCTGACGGGCTCTTCCCTTCCAGCCAGTTGGCAAGACGCAGATGGCGGTCCTTCATGGTCTGCTCCGACATATTGCCGCAAAACGCACAGTCCTTCTCCACGTGCGTCTTGTCCTCATGCAGGCAGTAGAGGCAAAGGGAGTGTTCGTCCTCCTTACAGACATTCTGAAGCTGGCATCCAGGGCAGACCCTGAACAGCTTTCCGGGCGTCGAGCTTCCCTTCTCCTGGGCCATGTCCGAGATGGGCCTGAGAAACTTCTGGAGTCCTCCAAAAGCATGGCTCGACGAAATCTTCACCCTTGAGGGGCGTAGAAGAATCCGACACGGGTCCGCGTTGATCGGATAAAGAAACGGTGGAGCTTGAGGCTCTTTTGACCAAAAAAAGAGAAAATTTACCTATGAAAAAGCACGAAAACGCACTAAAGCTCGAGAGCAATAGCACGAGGATCCCAACACTTGAACGTGTGGTAAAAATCTGAAGATGGCTGCCAGAGGCGGGGCTTAGGGAGATGGCAGTCATTGGCTGTGGTCAGTATAACGCAGAGATCAGTGATTGGTTACTACTACGAAAGACAGATCAGAAACGAAACTGATACTGATTTTTCTTTACCGAGGATTCCCAGCCTGACGACGGGGAATATTCATGAGCATGTGAATCCATGCCAGACCCCATGCTGGAGAAACACAGCATCTCAGGTGATGACATGAAAAGTAGAGCAGGCTTCTTTCATGGTGCATGTGTTTGGGAAACGGATAGCTCTACCAGTGACCTGTGACTGGAGACTGAGAGTCCATTGCTAGGTGCTGGCTTCCTGATGATGAGTTCATGCGATTATTTCTTTTAACTGTAATGTGCTACCATCCTACGACTGTTGCAACAGTCAAAAATCATTTACTTCTACTTCGCTGTCTCTTATTTCACCTTGCATCCACGTTAAAAAAGGGTAGTGTATTTGTGTGGTTGAATCATTTTCATTTCAGAAAATAACTTTGTTTTAGTTACATTTGATTTAGATAGTCTGATCAAAGAAAGGAACGTATTCCTTACTGCCAGGTCCACTTGCAGCTTATTGCTGTCCACTTACTCAGGAGATATTTTCTTTCTAAATCATCTGATGTTGTTAAAGGGAAGTCAGAGCATTGTTAAGTTAGTGTGTGTGCTTTTAGCAGATTGTGATAGTTATTGTTGCTAAAAGATATGACAGTCTACTTTATTTTCTTGTCAGCAGCATTGTGCAGCTGTTGTCAACATTTCTTTTAATGTTTTCATTTAATTAAAGTTTCATATATTTCACAATATCTCGTAAAAGAATGTATGTGTATATTTCTCAATGTAGTTAGATGTGTTTTGATCAGACATCAAATTCATGTGTTCTGCCTGCACATCTATATAGTCTGTCAGTGAAAAGAATGTACGCGAATCTTCACTTTGACTTCACTGAAATGAATGCAATATATGGTTCCCTGCCTGAAACAAAATTGAGGTGTTATGCCTGCACATCTACATGGTCTCCGTTTTTTTGCGTCACTTGGATAAATGTATGGTTCACGGCCTGAAAGAAAATTCAGGTATTCTGCCTGCACATGTCTGTGGTCTATCTGAAAAGTAATGTATGTGCATCTTCACTTTGGCTCCACTGGAATGAAAACATCATTTCCGGCCTGAAACAACATTCAGATATTCAACCTGCACATCTATGAATGTTGTTGCATCTTCAATTTTGCTTCACTGGGATGAAAGAATGGTACCCTGCCTGCGACAAAATTCAGGTGCCCTGCCTGCAGATCTATGTGGTCTCCCAGAAAATAAATATATCTGCATGTTAATATTTTTCTCTGATCATCCAGAATAAGAATGTAAGTGCATCTTAATTTTCTCTTCACGGTGATGAATGTATCGTTCCGGCTTAACACAATTATTGTGTTCTGCCTGCACATCGTTGTGGTCTTTTAGAAAAAAGGTTGCTCAATCATGTTTCCGCCTTTACTTCATTGCCGAGAATATGCAGTTCTTTAAGATCTGGCCGGTACGTTTGCGTGGGGCCTCAGAAAAAAATGCATGCATTCACGCTTTCTGACTTTTCTTGGGTGGGCTTGATGTATGGTTCCCAGCGATAAATGAAGCTCAAATATCTTTTGTGGTCTCACAGAAATGATATGTAGGTGCGTCTTCCCTTTGGTTTCACTGTTATGAATGTCTGGTGCCCTGCCTGAGACATAATTCAGGTGTTCTGCCTGCACAGCTGTTTGCTCTCCCAGAAAATCTATTTGCTCTTTTATATAGCACCACTAACCCACAGGCCTCGCTCACAAAGAAAAACATAACAGACAGTACGGGAGCGGGGTCCTTGGTACAGAAACGTAATCTATATGTTTGCAGTCCAATGTATTCAATTATATATCTTAACAACTTCCATGCTTAAGGTCCACTTTAGCACATCTTCAGCCCATCACATAATGACTCACAGTAATGGAGCATGTAGCCTGACTAAATGATCGAGTAACTTCTAGCTCACGATTTCCACTGCATGGCCACATCAACATTTCTCACTCAATTCACCAACCGTGAGAGCCCACACATCCATGCAGAAATGAATGTTTTCTCATATGCTTCACCTTCCAAACTTCTGTCTGTCTAAGCTAACTCCCTTCGCTCTCTCGGCCTTCTCCATACCATTCCCATTTTAACATTAATCTCTGCATGCTTTCTGTACCAACCTCAGTGCCAGGAGCGCACTGTCATCGTAGCTGGCACAGTATCAAATACTTTTTTTTTTTTTTTTACTTTTGCATGGCATTTTCAGAGCAATAACTGACAACGGTGTGAATTCTTTGGGTCGGAATGAAATATAGTGCAAACGTGTGATTCTCTGGTCTTTGTATTGTAATTCCTCACAAAATTATGAGTACATGAGCAGTGATGAAAATAACCGCAAACTATGTAAGTAAATGGGCATTTGGTGGTACCATATGACAGGTATGAGAGTACCAGACCATATGATGGTAATCCATGGTAGAACCACCTCTCACATGATGGGTTGGGCAGAACATATCCTGGCCAAAACATGTAAAAGATGGTCGTCCCTTGGCATGTGATGAAAACAACTGGCAATACATTTGAGCATACGGGCATATGATGGCAACACCTGGCAAAACACGTGAATACCTAGGAATATGATATTAATACAAAACAGCTATTTTACTATGAAACACCCACACTTTTCTATGTGTTAATACACGAGCTGAAAGATCTCACTGCAGATAAATACACATTTGCACTAACATCACCCAGGTGATGCTGCTTCAGATGTTTTCTTTAAAACGCGTGTATGCATTTGGCTGTGAATAAATTGCAGCCTTTGAAAGCTGTCTGAAATGATTTTTTCACGTATATTTCCTGCCTTATTGAAGTTGCGGCTATGAGATAAAGGTGCTGCGTGTGATGGATCGCAGCCCATTCAATGTAAAACACCTCATAGATCAAACTTTGCAAATGTGTCTCTCATTTAAAAATGACCTTAAAATCTAATTTCCCCTTTTCTATTCATTTCTCCTTGCCAAGAAGCAAATTGATCATTCACGATAATCAAATCATTCAAGGCAGAGCTGTGTTGTGAGGTGAGCAATGAGAAATGAGCACATTCTAGAACTTGGCATCGCCTTCTAAAATCACAGGGGCACACTGCCCTTATCATTGTCTGTATTAACAGGTGAATACACTCTAGCCATGTGTTAAACACCTTGTCAGTTAATTATGCATAGGGAGAACACAAATGACGACACACAAATTAAAGGACTTCTCTAGAAATCAATTCTGGGGATGACCAGTGTAAACAAATAGATTTGCAGCCATCACCAACCAATAGGGACCCACACGCGAAATAGGTTAAAGCAAACATATATTTATTAAAGCTGTTTATTTTATTGTACAATTTCGGAAACACGGAAAGGTCCACACAGAGTAAACATACAGGCAAACGAGATAAACTATGTTAAACAGCTGCAAACAATCCATAAACAAACAAAAAAC
Organism: Ambystoma mexicanum; assembly: GCF_040938575.1. Taxonomy (NCBI): domain Eukaryota; kingdom Metazoa; phylum Chordata; class Amphibia; order Caudata; family Ambystomatidae; genus Ambystoma; species Ambystoma mexicanum. The sequence continues at coordinate 387,603,494 of NC_090941.1, forward strand.
CGCTCAAAGTCTTTTGACCTTACACGTGTTTAAATATCTGTTATTCAGTGATCACACATATTGCCGTCATTTGGTGAACATTGGCTATGATTGTTATTATATACCACTTCATAGCATATTCTTCCTGAGCTATGTCATAAGTCTTATTACCATCAATCCAATGGTACTAGTGTTTCGACCACTGAATATATGCGTTCGCCATGCCAGAAACCAGCGCAAGCTTGGTTTGAACAATCTGACCACACAACGTTTTCTCTTCAATGGCTTTACTGCCTCCAGTTGTAGAAAATGATCATAGTTACAACTGTGTGCTTGACTGATCAAATGTAATATTGTGCTCCTTACCCAAATACCGTGGAAATTAGTACAGCCCACCTCAGAATCTGCTGTAAATCTTGACCCCTTATAAAACATTCAAATATTTGTGAAGAAAAACCCTGGCATCGTTGTTGTAAATGCATGTAAAATACTTTGCAACACTGATATTAGAACAGGATTACACGGCCACGGTAGTGGCCGTGTAGTTATGGTTAAGTTGCTGTTTCCATAGGAAGAGCAGTTTTTGGGTGGCTTATAACTCTGCTCCCCCTGGACGAATCCTCCCCAAACTTTTCAAAAAAAGTATATGGGTCACTCTGAATTATCTTTGCAAAGTTTGGGGATGTTTGGGCCAGGGGGGGCAAAGTTATAGGGGGGGGTGCCAAAACGTCTTTTTTTCCCATAGACTAAATGGGGGAAAAACTTTGCGCACGGCTACAGGTGAAACCGCTGGACGGATTTGCAGCAAATTTGTGCCTGGGGCAGGGGCTTGGACCTGAAAGCGTGCTTTAGTAAATTTGGTGACAATCTGTCTACTACTTTCCTTTAAAACAACCAAAAAATATGTCTGAATAAATTAGTGATATCTATTCCGCTCCGTGGTCACATTTCCCTGTTCGCTCCGCGGACATGATACCGATTGGCCAGGGGGGGTGGCATCATCACCGCAGGCACGCGACATCTGCGCCGATTGGCTACAGCGAGCCGTGATGTACGTCAGAATGTGTGGATGCCCCCGACATCTTGGATCCGAAGACAGCGTGCTACTTAACAGAGGTCAAATGGTGTTTCCGAAACTGTTTTGCTCTCCTATAGTGCATGGGGAAGATCACAGAGTAAGGGACGGATGAAATACTGTACTTGTTTGGCCGGCAAATGTCTATTATATATTCTGCATTGGCGCCTTCTTCAGGATGTTTGTACGTGGAGAAAATGAGGGATCTAATAAGTCAACTATTTGAGTCCGTGCTGTGTACAGTTACCTTGAAAATGTTTGCAGGACACGCGTGGCATTAGTGACCATTAATTTTAAGTGGATTTCCCTATTATATTACATTTTCCTATGGGTGTGTTATTGCTTAGTACGCCACCATGGTCGTGACATGCTGCAGTGGTTGTGGGCAGGGCCTAGATAACCTAGATAACCTGCATTGACGCCTTCTTCAGGATGTTTGTACGTCCAGAAAATGAAGGATCTAATAAGGCTACTATTTGAGTCCGTGCTGTGTACAGGCACCTTGAAAATGTTTGCAGGACACGCGTGCCGTTAGTGACCATTAATTTTGAATGCATTTCCCGATTACATTACATTTTCCTGTGGGTGTGTTATTCCTTAGTACGCCACCATGGTCGTGACATGCTGCAGTGGTTGTGGACAGGGCCTCGAGTCTTGGATGCATGGCCGTAGGCCGAAGGCCATAATTCCAAGACTGTAGGCCCTGCCCACAACCACCGCTGCATGTTACAACCATGGCTACACGTGTAGTATTGATTATCACTTACATGGTTGAGGAGAGAGTGTACAGTGTTGGGTGCATGGCCAAAGGCCATGCACCAAACAAGAAAGTTATAAGCACTGGATTTATAAGCCAGTGCACATCAACACATTGCAATAATAGCTATGTACAAACAGGTAGGAGTGCAGTGTCTGGCCAGCATAAGTGATGCATGTCACGACCATGGCTACATGTGTAGTATTGATTATCGCTTACATGGTTGAGGGAGAGTGCACAGTGTTGGGTGCATGGCCAAAGGACATGCACTCAACAACAAAGTTATAAGCACTGGAGTTATAAGCCAGTGCACATCAACACATTGCAATAATAGCTATGTACAAACAGGTAGGAGTGCAGTGTCTGGCCAGAATAAGTGAAGCATAGCACACCTCTCAATACACCCATACTACTGTACATCACTGAGTTGATTGTGGGCAGGATGTAGAGTTTTGCTTCCATGGTTGCAGCACGTAGCCCATACATCATACTCGTAAAGCCCTAGGCCCTGCCCAGAAACACCACTTCATATTACTGCAGTGCATACACTTGTCCTATAGGTTAGCATGTCAGATGGTTCTGGGGAGGGTGTACAGTCTTGGCTGCATGGCTGAAGCCCATGCACCCAGTAACGACCTTGTTAGTGGTGGAGGTATAAGCCATTGTACAGCTATACATTCATAAGAATGTGGACATATATCTTAACCTCTAGGTCCTGCTGGCACCCACTGCAGCACATTCGAGTGGGACGTTAGTGACTGTGTTGCTTTGGTGGAGTGGCTGTTTCCATAGAAAGAACTGTTTTTGGCTGCCTTATAAATGTCCAACCCTTGGACTAATCGTCGCCAAACTTTGGAATAAAAAAATATATCGCCCACTCTGACTTTGGTTGGAAAGTTTGGTCATGTTTGGTCCAGGGGGGTGAAAGTTATAAGGGGGAGGGGTTCTCAAAATATCTTTTTTCCCCTTATACCTAACGGGGGGAAAAGGTTGTGCTCATGACCATGTGGCTCTTTCCCAGATTGTTTGCAAAATAGAGTGCAGTAAGGTAGCTTTGTTTGGTGGCCCCCTCTCTTCTACTAATGTTTTTGTGTGCGCGGATACCACCAGAAACAGCCCCAAAACAAGAGAGCATTAGATATCACACTCAAGTGATAGTATTTCACAAGGTGACCTTTGAGGGGGCCCAATGAGCTGTGCAAGCACAAAGTGAACATTGCAGTTTTCTTGTCCGCAAAATGATACGTTAAAATGGAAGTTCGTGCTCACTGCATCACAACCAATTACAGCGTGTGGATCAAAATGTGTTTTGCACTAATATTTCCCTCAGATTGGCCTCTACAGTTTTGAGAACTAAGGTCATCATCTACACTGTTTGCTTAACACAGTGCTTCTGAAGCTTTATGGGAGTACATGTTCTGATAATTAGATTTCATTATGTTACTTCAAAGCAAGAATGTATTTGCCTTCTGAATGAAGGCCACACAAGTTGTTTTTTTGGTTGACCGCTCAGTACGCCCACGCATCCGAGTGAAAGTAAAGGAGCAATTGTTTTTTGACCTTGAGCCCAAGAGAAACTTGCCCGCTTTTCACGGAATTAAAGGGTAAAAAAACACAATTGATAAGGTTACATTTTAAAAAGTTTGTAAGTAACTTGCATATCAGTCAAGGAAGATTCTTCGCTGCAAACACATTCGTGACTGATTTGCTGAAAAAGAATGGAGGCTGTAAGTATTTTGTAAGTTTACTTTGGCCCACTGTACAGCAATCTGTGCTTTATTTTTACATAACTGCCCATCTAATTGTCCTAATATAATTAACATATTATTTTTCTGCCCTTGTACAATTTTCCTGTAATGTTGCAGAGTGCACACGTTGCTCATTTGCAGGGTATGACTGCAGTCAACCTTTTTTACTATTTATATTTCTAATTTGAAATGCTTACGTTGTCCACATAGCTTTGTGTATAGCCTTTTTTTCCCTCACGGCGCATGCAAAATCTCGCCATTTCTAACCTCCACCTATAGGTACATTTGGACATTAGTAACATATTACTAAAATGTCAACTTTGAGCACGTATTTTTGTGTACCACTTTGCACATTTTCTATTTGATCTTTTAAAAAATGTTGGTACAGGTTGGTTACTGACACTTATTTTTTGTAACTTTTACCGACTAGGTATATTTTGCCATACTGTGCGTGTCATGGTTTTAAAATCCCGAGTGAGGGCTTCTTCGGACAGCAAATACAACTGCTGGTGAGCGGTTGCCTGTCCATAACAATAATGTGGAATGACACTGTAAGCCCGCTTTGTCCGTTCGCTGAACTCGTTATTCGGAGCAACGTGACATCATTTATGGTGCTGTAGGCTCAACGTCATGACGACTTTTGGGAAATAACTGTGGAAACAAAGCGACTGCTTCAACAAAGACCCCAAAATGTTTGTTTGCTCAAAAAAAGGCCTCCTTACCTTCAACATTTGCAATGCCTCCCTAACCAGCATTGTAATCATTGCATTGATTATGCGATTATTCCGATGGTCTCTGCAAGTTTGTTATTAAATAAATCTGGTTTGTAACCTGTAAAATGGTCACGTGTTCTTTACCATTCCTCTGTTTAATTTGCAAATGTAATTTATTAGCTTGTACGTCGCTGAATGTTTATTTACAGGTTCTGCGTCACGCCACGTCCTTGTGCTTTTTGCAACCTACAATGGAAAGGGAAGAGGGGCTATGTATGAAATAACCGCCTTCCCTTTCTATGGTGGCCATCTTGAAAGGGGATTTTCTTTTGTGATCTTTACTGCCAAAGTCGCCTCAGATTACAACAAGTACACGTCCCTTTTAGTAGCACACGTTACTGCATTCGTAATTTAGAATATTGCTGGCAAAGATTATTGCGCCTATATACTTTACAGAGAAATAAGGAGTGCGTGGAGTGTATTCAAGTGTTTTTTTTCAATTATACTGTGAAAGGTCGTTGTTAACCCATTATTAACTTTGTTTATGGGTGGCTTTATTTTTTCGCACGGCAGGGAATAAGGTAATATGTGACCGGCATTGAGCAAAAAGGCATCAAACGGTAATATGTGTGACTGTATGTGTGGCAACACATTTTTTCCGTCTGTTATGTGCAAGATAGCAACACAGTTTCTTATGCTTTTGCATTACACCACTGTTGGCGTTGTTTAAGGCAAATGTTGAAGGTGTACGTTCCTACATGAATATAAAATCTATTTCCACATTGCCCAACATTCATACTTCGTTCAGGTAAGTGTGTACTGATTCTGGGACATGTCACAGGGCTGTACAACAGTATATTTTCATGTGGCATTCTTCGGAAGCTATATATTGTTTACCAAACAACGCTTCCTAAAGAAACCCTTTGGTTATGTTGCACTACTGAAAATCTGTGCCATGCATTACAACATTTTTTTATACGTAAATTGTACTACTAAAAACCGGTACAATTCACTAAAAAAACTTTGTTAAGGGGACGTTGCCCTAACAAAAACCTGTACACTTCACTAAAAACATACTTTCCACCTCCCCTTTATGCTTCAAATTAAAACCGAAAAACCCCTGAAATGTGTCAGTTATGGTAAAATAAGCCCCCAGCCCTGCCACTGACCCTGTGCACTGCTAACACTAACACCCAGACCATGAAAGATGTCATCTCAAATGTCAATGATGACATCAATGATGACATCACTTGTTTAGCCTCTTTCTTTTCCTTCCATGCCATACGTATATGTGTGCATTCAGTAAAGAAAAATCACTAAAAGAATGTTATACTTCACAGTGCAACCAAACACCACTGCACATTCCCCCATTATAATAAGCTAAGCAATCATAACTCGCACCATCTACGTGCATTGCTAAGACTAACACCCAGGACATCAAAGATGACATCACAAATAGCATTGATGACATTACATGTGTGCCTCACTTATTTTGGGTCATTGAAAAATGTAGGCTAGGTGGTTTTATTCACTGACCAGCACAGTATGAAAATTGAAAAGGTGCTGTATACCAAAACTTTACCCTTGTCGTATGTTCTTAAAGTACTTTCCTTAGGGTCTGGTGTCAGCTCATGTTGCACATGCATGGGGCAATGGCAGGCCTCAAACACACAATTAATTTGTATACAGGAAGATAAACTGTGGGATGCTGCTAGTTATTTATACCCTACTTCAGTTTCCCTGTATGTGCCGCTCAGTTATAGGCATTGGGTCGGCATATGTATTGTTTGTTTTAGCACAAGTGTGTATTAAGTGTACATTTGTGAGCTAGTTATTACATGTGTAACATTACACAATCACCCCTGACATCTTGCTACCAACATAATAGAAAGAACCCCTTGTAGGCAGGGACTTTTTAGTAATATTATTTTCACATGTGATGTCATCAGTGATGACATGTGACTTAAATATGCAAAAGTAACTTTGGGTCCCACTCTAAATTACTAGGGGAATCCAGACGTGGACCCCTTGCTCACTATTCTTAGAGAGGCACAGCTCCTCCCTACTGATGAGGTCCAACCAGACCGAAACACATGTCTGGGGATGCTGTTGGTACTCTTGTTCAGAGGAGAATTGCCTAGCATTTCGGTGCTGGACTGCCCCAGGGCAGGACAAAGACTGATATGTTTGGGATATTTCTTCTCTGTGAAAGATAGTGAGCTAAAGACTCTGGGTAACTCTCTCGTAACCAGGACTAATGTCTGGCAGAGAGACTCCTAGGACCCCCCTTGTCAATTTGTCCTTTATTAACCATAATCTTGAGAGACCCTTCTCCAACATCTATCAATGGGGTGTATTCATAATCTAGGCCATGTTGCTTCATGGACTCATTTAAACACAGAAATGCATCAGCATCAGCATTTTTCATTTGCTGTCCATTCTTGCACTTAAGTGTTATTGCAACCTGCAGGAATAGTAGTATCTTTCCTCACCTGTAATTCAATTGCATATGGGACCAGTTGTGTGCAATGATAAGCCTTTCTTTTGTCTTCAAATTCAGGTGCAGGCCCACCTGGCCGTGACCATATTATTTGATTAAGGAAATCTAACACCATACACATTCTGTGCATGATATCATTGCCCAGGCAAAAGTCATGTTGTGTTACACTCACTATCCACACATTATGGTAAATTGTTTTCTGCCCAATATTAATCTTCAGCATGCATCTGCCTGTAATTTGGTTTTCAATGTCTGGACTGTCCAAACCAGAGACATATTGGTTTTTAATTCTAAATTTTGGGATCTCCTCCCTCTCCATTATTTTCTGCAGTAATTTCTCATTAATAAAGCTTCTTTCCTGTTCACCTGTTCAAGCACTAAGGTAGCTTTTATCACTTGCAAAAGGTCATGTATACCAATGTGAACCCATGGTTGCTCATCTTCCATGTGTATTTCAGCAAGAGTGGTAATGTGTTTTTCTGTGTCTGTTTTAGGAGTAGTATTCTGTTTGCATTTCTTCTCTTTTAAAAAGAAGCGCAATGTGTGCTCATCTATTTCAGTTTGCTATTTTTCCTAGGGTCTAGATAAATCTGCACAGATTGTTTTTCCTTTCCACTTTGCATTTTATCTTGACACATCAAAATGACAGTAACGCTAGGTATGCAGCTATTCTGGAGGTATACCGCCACTGCATCATTCATTTTGGCAACTGTGTGGCATTCATTTATACTGTTGTTTTGGGATTTTATTTTCTTAGGTCTCAACATTTTTTTTTGTTAAGGACCACAGTACTCCATTCACCCCATCTATTAGAGGAGAGAATCTTTTTAGGCAGTCTGTCCCTGTCAGAAATGGAATTTCACAAACAGATGTGATCAATACTTCTTGTTTCATTCTGTGTTTTCCTATCTTCATGTCAACTTCGGTAGCACCTATAATAGGCACCTCCTCACCGTTAAGATTATGCACTGGACCTTCACTTTGCCTCACTGTGATCTGATTCTGTATAGATCTACCTTCATTGATACTTTTTACCAATTCTTTGGACATAATTGTGGCCGGTGCGCCGGTGTCAATAATCGCAAATGTATTGCATTTCACTTCCACAGTAATGGGAGCATAATACCTGTCTTCAACTTCCTCTAATACAGATAAAAGGTGTGAATTCTTACGATTTAAGGACTCACCTTTCTCAGGCCTTTTTCACTTTTGGCTAAGCACATTGGTAAATGGAAACACATGTTTCCCTCCTTTCTGTCCATTTCTGTGTGAGAGACTTTATTCATTTCCCCATATTCAGTGGGTTTTTTGGAGTGTGGCCACTGTTCGCCCATTCATCCAGGGATCATCAGAGGTTGCACTTGCACTACAATCCTCAAACTGAACATGTGTAAAAACATCACTTGGTAATTTGCCATTTTCAAATTTGGTGCATTTGTGGTTATTTGATATGGGACCTGTCTTTTTAACTTCTTCAAAAATCTGTGGCTCAAAGAGCTCTTCAGGTGATTGATCTGTACCCTCCTTTTGAGTATCTATTCTTTCTGCCTGTGTTTGGTTAGTGTTTTGATTGTTCAGGGAAAGGGTTCTAGCTTCCCCACGTACTCCCTGCTCACTTGTATTCCCCATGCATGAGTTGTCTTCCTTAAATCTGTCCCTTTGTTCTTTTGGAAATTCATGTTTTTCTTTTTCATTTGTGCAAATCTCTACTTTTTGATTTAGCACCGGATTAAACCAAACTTCTTTTTTAGATCTTTTTGCACTTTCTGTCACATGTTCATTTGCGGGTACTTTTACTTTTAAATCTTTAGGCATCTCAGAGTCATTATGCAAAATCACATCAGGGCAATCTGTTTTCTTATCATTGCAGGTATCATTAATACTTAGTCACTTGTCAGAAACCACCCGGCCATTGCTATGGCCTTCTGCCCCCTCCTTTGATGACTGTTTTTGTGCTGTACAGAGCATTCCTATTTGCTCAGCCACCATTTTCACTTGGGCCTCGAGACACTGGAATATTTCCATTTCTCTAGAATCCTCTCTCTGTGGCCTAGGTCGATATTGGTTATTTTCCCCCTGATTGAATCTATTCTGATACCTCTCAGGAGAATTATTTCTGTTGGGATTGCTTCTGAACTCTTGATTCATATGTGTAGGGGAGCGGGGTGCACCCATCCTTTGGTTGTAGTCCCCTGGTGGTGGTTATTCATTGTATTGACGTGGAGCAGAACTCATATTCCGCCTCATGTCCTGTCTCTCATTTTGTGGGTACTGACCCCTATGTTGATTCCCATTTTCAGTAAATCGATCCACAAATCGGGGTATATCCTGATTACCATATATCATGGTGTTAGAGTCAAATCTGCTATGTGACCCCAATGTCTGGTAGGGACCATTATTTCTTTGATCCTGACTTTGTCTCTGATTATTGTTCATACCTGACATATCAGGCCAAAATCCTGCCGGGGCCTGTCTCCTAAATACTTACGACTAATGTAGTTCTCCCTATTACTAGGATCATGTGATTGAAACATTGGTGCAGGGAGTGATGACCTTTGTTGATTACCCTTTTGTTCAGGTGCCGATTTATTTTTACCTGGACTTTGAGCAGACTCAAGGGACATTTTAGCTGACCTGATCTCCATCACTGTTGCTGAGGGTTTGTTAGATTTTGGTCTAGTGTCTTTTTCATTTTATCATTTGCTCTACCTGCACAATAGAGTACATCATATAGTTTTGTGTTTTGGTGTACAATCCATTCAAGGGACTTGTCACGGTCAAATTCACAGACTAACTGTGATATGATATCTTTCTGTAGCCCATAGAAGTATGCAGTTTTAAACTCATTGGAATTGGGGTTCAAAAGATACATCAAAATGAGAAAAAGTTATTTTTAAGTCTTGCAAAAACTGGCGAGGTGACGTGTTAGGCGCAGCCGTAATCGTGTATGCAACCTTTTTTGCCTCTTAATGATTGGAAAGGAGAAAAATTACGTCTAATCTCTTTTTCAAACTCTGCCCATGTCTGTTTTGCTGTTGATTTAACCCTCTAATGATACTGGCTGTGGCAGCATCTAAGTGAAAGTATTGCCTATATTGTTCCTTAGGTATCTGGAGAGCTTTAAATATATCATGCACCACTTCTAAGTGGTCCTCTATGCAGCACTCCCCGTCTTTTCTAAATGGTTTGATCAGAGCTTTGGTTGATTTCATTATTTTTATGGGGCTACTCGTTGCTATGCATGGAATTGCACTACTTTGTGATTCAACCCCGGTTTCAGGTGTATGGGATTGGTAGCGGCCCCCATTGGGTGTATCAAATCCCCCAAGGGCGCTGCAGCCAAGTTCAGTCACTGGCCCAGTCACTGGGGCACTAGCTCTCTGTGTAGAAATATGATTCACCTCAACTCCATTGAATGTGGTGCCCTGCCATCTATCCTCGCCCCTGAAATGTATATTTGCTGTTTCAAATCCTTGCACTTTTTAAGGAGTCTATCTGCCTCCTTATGCAAATAGTTGTTGTCATCACTCATCTTATTAATGACCTCCTGCATATCGCCCATTTGCATTTGGCATTCATTGAATTCTTTGTTTCTCTTGTCTCTTTCTTGAAACATTTTAACCATTTCCTGTTCAGTATTTTGCAGATCACTTTCTTTCTCACAATGTTCTTTTTGCAAAACCTGCATTTCCAAAACAACCTCATCTTTGTCTTGTCTAATATGGTCTACCAACGCTTTCAAGTGTTTCAATTCTTGTTCACTATCCTCAAACTGCTTCTTGCTTTGAGACAATTAAGTGTCAAGATCTCTATATTTTGATTGCATGTCCTTTTGACATACCTCCAATTCTGCTCTTAACATTTCCTCTTTTTCACTTGCTCCATCCAGATCAGCTTTTAACCTACTAATCAGCTTGGCATCATTTTCTTGCATTCGCAGGGATCTATTTAAGATAGACCATGTCTTGGCACATAGCCGTATCAGACATTCTTTCTCTGCATGTTTATCAACTGCATTTAGTAGTCTCAAAGGGCAGACCTGAATTATACTGCCTTCTGCAAAAATGCTGTCTAATGGTTCTTGCTGTACTTCACCATAGATGTGGTCATGCCATTCTGTGGCATTATTTTATGACCATGTCCCATGTGCATATAGCTTTGCCTCCAGATATTGCACTAGCTCTGCGAATGTGGCCTCCATTTGAGACATTCTAAAATTCACTTTTAGTGTCACACTGCTATCATGAAATGGGTTCCGTCTAGTGCATGTATGGTAGTGTGAGACACACTTGCCACACCAAGTAGGAGCTCTATAGCCACTTTCCCCAGCCAACACACCACGTATGTGGGATATTTTGTGTAAATTTGGGGTTGTCTCCTCTTTTCTGGTAATACTCATCCTTGCATTTAGATTGGGTTTGGCCTCATATCATTCTAGTGACCATACACTGTTACATTATATTGGAGAATCCAGTAATATATACTACTGGTGGTATTCTGTGGTAATAGATTATTTAGTGGTGAGCATAGTTTCCTTCCCTATATTATAACCCCATCATAAACAAAACCTTCCTTTCTATTAGAATACCTCCTAGTGATCTATAGAGGGTCTTGGACTTATACACATAAGGGGACCCAACACTTTTATATAGAGTGCCACCTACAGCCTGTGGCCGTTGTCACAGGTTTATCTACACCAGTGATCTATGCCCATAGGCATTGCTGGCTCATGGACCTCCAGCAATCTATATATATTAGAAATCCTCCAACAACATGCAAGGAGAGCACACACGCACACACCTGTTTATCACTGCTTATTCTTGGTTATTATGCATGGGCAAAATGACAAATGTATTACGAAAGATAATAAATCTCCCCTGTGTCAAAAATACACTCCCAAATGCAATAAAAACAAAAAAACTATACACCATCTGCTTTTATATATTATTTGTATTGCAAACACATTCAATTTACAATGACAATCTTACCATGTGCATTTTCCATAATCTGTAATAAAAAGAAAGAATAAAGAATACAGAAACAGAGCAAACAAGCGTTTTTTTCAGTTTAAACATATGACCTGCTCTTTAACATTATACACGTGATGAATCAAGATGCAGAGGGTTTCTCTGGCTACTCTGTCTACCTGATATTTTTAGATCAGTCATTCGTCAAACAACGGCACTCTGTAACGCTCACCTGGTTCCCTCGGAGGCGCGGGTCTTGAATGGGCGGTGAAACCGTCTTCAACGTTAGGCGTAGGATTCGTTTGGCTCCCGGATTTGGCCCCTTTCTCACCGAAAGTTTGACCTGAAGGGTGAGGTGTCTGCAAGTGGGAAATCAAGGTATTAGTGGCTGGAAGGTTGGGAGAAGTTCCAAGCCCCTCTCTCCCTCTCTCCCTGTGGTACTCGGTCGATTGTTGTGCTCACCTTAAATAGGTGAATGCTGGGCTCTCCATCCTGCGTCTCGTACAGGGGCGCTGGGTCCAGTTACTTCACTGGATATGAGTTCAGCCTCTTAATTGCAGAGGGTAAGTTGAGAGCGATGCCGCTGTGTGCTGCGCGAGCGTGACTTGTAAGTATTAAAGTTCCCTTTAGATTGCTCTCTTCAAATGTCTTATCTCCTTAATGTCTATGTCTTTTCCCTTTCAGATGCTGTCGGTGCCGAAGAAGATGCTCCCCCCAGGTTCGTGGCAGAGAGCGTAACAAGAAGATGGTGAATACGTAGGCACGTAAGTAGAAAGGCTGCTCTAGGGCTGTAGAATGCACCTTAATGTCTCTTTTGTCTTTACAGGTGCCGGAATGCAGCGCGAGCAGAGTTGGAGCGAGCATAACACAGGTAAGCAGTTTTGTAACTAAGCGTTACTAACCAATGTTCTTTGTCTTTGCAGGCCCGATGCCGGACGAGAAATGCAGAAAAAACGCCTTGAATGCTGCCGATGGATCGGGTAAGTTGAACCGCTAACTTTGCCTTTGCCTAACCTGTGCCTTTTGTTTTGCAGGAGCTGCTGAAGACTGAGGATTGGTTCCCAGCAGGTAATTTTCGTATTCACAGGATCCGGAACTGAAGATTCGCTGGAGCTGACACAGTAAGCGTCCTGCTGCAGATGCAGAATAACGCGAAGCACATTGCACCAATCGGGTGTGGTTTAAATAGTCCATAGGAGTGCTTAGGTGTCTTCTTCCACAGCCTCGCCCAGGCAAAAGAGTTCCTGCTTCCAGAAGGGGCCCAGCATCAATGATCCAGGGAGTGGTGCCTGCCCCACCCAGAAGGAAAAGTAGTCCCTGCCAGAAGAGAGTGAAACATCATCTTGCTGGTAAGTAAGCAGCATGGTCTGCTGCAGGTAGGTCCACCCAAGCACTTTCACACTTGGTATGAGCCCGGCGCTTCCTGTGCCTGGACGGGTCCATGCTATGAGCCTGGCACCACCGGTGCCAGGACAAGGTCCAAAAGGTCCCTATTGGGACTTGCTGGTGCCGATAGTATATGTTATGAGCCTGCTTCCAAGGATGTTGGGTAGGTCCTGACTCTTTGGAAGCAGTGGTCATGACATCACCCCCCCTCAAGGACCCTCCCAAATTCGTCTTCTCCGGGGGTTTCGGTTCATCAGGAAAAGTTTGATGAAACTTCTTAACCAGACGGGGTGCATGAACATGTTCCGACGGTTCCCAAGATCGTTCCTGGGGGCCATAACCTTTCCAGTCAATCAGATAGTATAATTTTGATTTGGAAATCTTGGAGCCTAAGATGTCTTATATTTCGAATTCCAGTTCTCCGTCCACAAGAATAGGGTCTGGAGATTTCGTCAAACGGGTTCCAGGTTGCAAGGGTTTCAGTAGAGAAACGTGGAAAACTGGATGTATTTTCATATGGGCAGGTAGGCCCAATTTAACTGCCACTGGATTAATTATGGCAGTGATTGGGTAAGGTCCCAGGTATCGTGGATTGAAAGTAGCGGTAAATGTTTGGTGGATAGCCAGACTTGATCTCCCACAAGATATTGAGGAGCTTCCTTTCGATGTTTGTCCGCACACTTCTTGTATTGTTCCTTGGCCCGCTTAAGGTGAGACGTGGCCTCTTTAAAGGCTTGAGTGATTGTAGAATGCAGATGATCTACAGCGGGTGTCCCAAGATTTTGAGGTGGATCAAGATTTGAGGTGCGAGGGTGGAGTCCATATAAAAGAAAAAAAGGAGTTTTTCCGGTTCCGGCATGGACTGAATTATTATAAGCGTACTCTGCAATCCAGAGAATGTCTTTCCAAGTGCCCTCCGACTGTTGTAACATGCAGCGCAGATACTGTTCCAGGGTTTGGTTGGTCCTCTCGGTCTGCCCGTCGGTCTGGGGATGATGGCTGGTTGAAAGCCTTACGTCAATTTGGGCTAGGCGACAACAACTCCGCCAGAAGTGGGAAATAAATTGACTTCCTCTATCTGAGATTAAAACTGAAGGAAAGCCGTGCAACCGAACGATGTTTTCGAGGAACTCTCGGGCCAGAATTGAAGCTGTAGGTAACCCTTTCAATGGGATAAAATGAGCCATCTTCGAGAATAGGTCCACAATCACCAAGATTGTATTAAATCCGGAGCATGGTGGTAAATCGGTGATGAAGTCCATGGAGGGAGTATGCCACGGGTGTGGAGGAATGTCTATTGGATGTAAGAGGCCTGCTGGCTTCTCCTTCTGGCTTTTGCTTTGAGTGCACACACCACAGGAATTTATGAAATCCTTAATGTCCTTTCTCCAAGACGGCCACCAGAAATGTCTTTTTATCTTTTCCGACGTTTTGGCAATGCCGGGATGTCCTTCCATTAAGGAGTCATGGTAACAAGAGATCACCTGTCTTTGTAAATCGGTACATGGTAGATATAATCTTCCTCGAAAGTATAGTAAGTTCTTATCCATTGTGAAATCTTTTCCCTTGAGTTGCCAGTCTTGCACTTCTGCTGGAGTCAGAAGTTCTTTAACTTTAGCTTCAATGTCTTCAATGGATTGTGCGCTAATCAAACCCAGGATTCTCTGTTCCGGAATTATGGGTACTGGTTCAGGATTGGTCGTGAGTTCATCTACTCCAATTCGGGAGAGAGCATCTGCTTTACCATTGTTGTTGCCTGGTCGGTAAGTTATCACAAAGTCGAATTCGGCAAAATATAATGCCCAGCGAAGTTGTCTAGAGGATTGAGCTTTGGCTGATTTAAGGTACTGTAAATTACGATGATCCGTGATGACGGTGACTGTGTGTCGGGCTCCCAGGAGATAATGCCGCCAGGCTTTAAAGGCGGACTTAATAGCCAAAAGTTCCTTATCTGTAATGGTATAGTTGATTTCGGGAGCCGAAAATTTGCGGGACCAAAATGCCACTGGGTGTAACTGGTTTGTTTCTGGGTCTCTTTGCGAGAGCACTGCTCCCATTGCGAGACTGGAAGCATCAGTCTCCACGATATAAGGAAGTTCCGGGCGAGGATGTTTTAAAACTGGAGCCGAGGTGAATTTTGTTTTTAGTTCCTGAAAAGCTTGTTCAGCCTCCGTAGACCACTCGAAACGTTTATTCTTTCTGAGAAGGGCTGTAATGGGTTGGACTACTTGAGAAAAATCAGGAATAAATCTACGATAAAAGTTGGCGAAGCCCAACATGCTTTGAACTCCTTTCACAGACGTTGGTGAGGGCCACTTAATGATAGCGTCCACTTTTCTTGAGTCCATCTGGACTCCATTAGGTGACAAAATAAATCCCAAAAATTCGACTTCTGTGACATGAAAAACGCATTTCTCCAGCTTTGCAAAAAGTCTGTGTTTTCGGAGCCTCTCCAGTAGTGCTGTGACGTGTTTTCAATGATCCGCCTCAGAGGACGAGTAGACCAGAATGTCATCAATATAGACAACTACGCATACGTCGATGAGCTCTCTGAGGACGTCATTCATAAAATACTGAAAAGCAGCCGGTGCGTTGCATAACCCAAAGGGCATTACTTGATACTCGAACAGTCCATATTTAGTACGAAAGGCCGTCTTCCATTCGTCGCCCTCTTTTATTCGTACTAAATGGTAAGCTCCTCTGAGGTCCAGCTTTGTGTAGATACAGGCACTTTTAACTTGGTCAAGAAGTTCAGGGATCAATGGTAACGGATATCTGTTCTTAATCGTAATCTGGTTCAGGGCACGGTAATCTATACATGTTCTTAGGTCTCCTTCTTTTTTTGGAACGAAGAACAAAGCTGAAGAGGCTGGGGACTTCGAAGGACGGTTAAATCCATTAGCCAGGTACTGGTCCAAATACTGCCTCAGGTGAAGATTTTCAGGTTCTGTGAGGGCATAAATTCGACTGCACGGAGGAGTGGATCCCGGAACCAAGTCTATCTGGCAGTCGTATGATCTGTGAGGAGGCAGCGAATTAGCTTGATCTTTCCGAAAGACATCTTGAAATTCCCGGTATTCAGGAGGCAGGTGATTACTCTCAGAAGTAGTTGCTACTAGCTTAGTGGTAGGCTGAGGATAACAGGTAGGAGCGCATTCTGGAAACCGGATTGACTTTGCTCGCCAATCGATTTAGGGATTGTGTTTCTCCAACCAAGGGATTCCCAGGATAACTTGAAACTGCGGAGCCTTCATCACATCAAACACGATCTTCTCTTGATGTCCATCTTGGCTTACCGACGTCACTTCCATGGTGGTGTGAGTTACTGGTCCGGAAGCTATTCCCGTACCATCCACGGTGGTGATGACGTCTTTCACCGTCTTAGGACAAAGAGATAGATTCATCCTGGCGGCCAATTCACAGTCCACGTAATTGCCGATTGCGCCACTATCAATGTATGCTTTAATGGCATGCATACGATTGGGTTGTTCTGGACTCACGAGGACCATGGGCATGATGAAATGCGAGGTCAAAGAACTGGTTTTAACGCTCGGCAAGCGGACCTCTACACTTGTCGGGCGAGGTCGTTTTCCGACTCTGAACCTTTGGCACCTTTATCGGAAGCTCCTACTACCTTCTTCCTTGGTTTCACTGGGCAATATTGAAGGAAATGCCCTGAGTTTCCGCAATAGAGGCACAATTGCAGTTGTCTTCTCCTTTCCCTTTCCTTTTGGGTTAGAGGTCCTTTCACAACCCCAATCTGCATGGGTTCCACGGTATCATTTCCTTTAGCAGAACTCTGTGGTCTTGAAAAAGTTTGAGTCTCAATTCTGGAACGATCGGCTTTTCGATTTTGTATTCTATGATCCAATTGAACCACCAGATCGATGTATTCGGAACAGTCTTGTGGAGGATTCACCACCTGAGCCAGAACGTCTTTAAGTTCTCCACGCAGGCCTCTGTAGAAAAGGGTGATCCTCTTATCCTCAGGCCATCCGGTTTCAACCACTAGTCTGTTAAATGATGCAATGTAGGCCAGAAGATCTTGATTGCCCTGTCGTAGTGAAAGAAGTTCATTGTCCAGGGCCTGTCCCTGAGAATGTCTTGCGAACAATCTTTCCATACTAGCTTGGAAGTCCTGGAAATTGTAAAGAATTGGGTTATCCTGAGTCACTAAAGGAATAGACCAATCTGCGGCACTGCCACTAAGATATGAGAGCACGAAGGCCACCTTAGCCTGGTCCGTTGGAAAAGCGGCAGGTCTACACAAAAAGTGCAAACGACACTTATTGATGAACACAGCATATCTTTTCGGATCACCTGAAAAGCGTTCGGGCGGGGCCAAAGGTACATTTCCTGGTAGATTAATTTGCACCGGATTAGAGGAAGTCGTTGGAGCATGGCTCCCCCCAGGGGTAGGCAGAGGAGTTTGTCCCGCTTGGGCTTGCAACAATTGTCTAGCCAAATCGTCTGTTCGTTCCTTAGAAATCACTAACTCCCTCCTTAGAGCATTTGTTTCCTGGCGCGCTGCGTGTACTTCTGCTCTCAACTCCCCGAGCAACTGGGCCAATTGGTCTGTGTCTGAAGTTTCCATTGCGCCTGGGCGGGAAATATGTGGTAAGGCTTCGCGTTCTGTAACGCTCACCTGGTTCCCTCGGAGGCGCGGGTCTTGACAGGGCGGTGAAACCGTCTTCAACGTTAGGCGTAGGATTCGTTTGGCTCCCGGATTTGGCCCCTTTCTCACCGAAAGTTTGACCTGAAGGGTGAGGTGTCTGCAAGTGGAAACTCAAGGTATTAGTGGCTGGAAGGTTGGGAGAAGTTCCAAGCCCCTCTCTCCCTCTCTCCCCGTGGTACTCGGTCGATTGTTGTGCTCACCTTAAATAGGTGAATGCTGGGCTCTCCGTCCTGCGTCTCGTGCAGGGGCGCTGGGTCTAGTTACTTCACTGGATATGAGTTCAGCCTCTTAATTGCAGAGGGTAAGTTGAGAGCGATGCCGCCGTGTGCTGCACGAGCGTTACTTGTAAGTATTAAAGTTCCCTTTAGATTGCTCTCTTCAAATGTCTTATCTCCTTAATGTCTATGTCTTTTCCCTTTCAGATGCTGTCGGTGCCGAAGAAGATGCTCCCCCCAGGTTCGTGGCAGAGAGCGTAACAAGAAGATGGTGAATACGAAGGCACGTAAGTAGAAAGGCTGCTCTAGGGCTGTAGAATGCACCTTAATGTCTCTTTTGTCTTTACAGGTGCCGGAATGCAGCGCGAGCAGAGTTGGAGCGAGCGTAACTCAGGTAAGCAGTTTTGTAACTAAGCGTTACTAACCAATGTTCTTTGTCTTTGCAGGCCCGATGCCGGACGAGAAATGCAGAAAAAACGCCTTGAATGCTGCCGATGGATCGGGTAAGTTGAACCGCTAACTTTGCCTTTGCCTAACCTGTGCCTTTTGTTTTGCAGGAGCTGCTGAAGACTGAGGATTGGTTCCCAGCAGGTAATTCTCGTATTCACAGGATCCGGAACTGAAGATTCGCTGGAGCTGACACGGTGAGCGTCCTGCTGCAGATGCAGAATAACGCGAAGCACATTGCACCAATCGGGTGTGGTTTAAATAGTCCATAGGAGTGCTTAGGTGTCTTCTTCCACAGCCTCGCCCAGGCAAACGAGTTCCTGCTTCCAGAAGGGGCCCAGCATCAATGATCCAGGGAGTGGTGCCTGCCCCACCCAGAAGGAAAAGTAGTCCCTGCCAGAAGAGAGTGAAACATCATCTTGCTGGTAAGTAAGCAGCATGGTCTGCTGCAGGTAGGTCCACCCAAGCACTTTCACACTTGTTATGAGCCCGGCGCTTCCTGTGCCGGGACGGGTCCATGCTATAAGCCTGGCACCACCGGTGCCAGGACAAGGTCCAAAAGGTCCCTATTGGGACTTGCTGGTGCCGATAGTAAATGTTATGAGCCTGCTTCCAAGGATGTTGGGTAGGTCCTGACTCTTTGGAAGCAGTGGTCATGACACACACAGTAACCTCACTTAAACTGTGTGCTTACCAGAAATATGTGTTGCTCTCTCCCACAAACAACCTTCTTTTGCTCGCCTCTGAAGAACAGGCCCAGTCAGCATGAATTGTCTCTGTAATCTTGGTGTATGGGATGAACAGCAAATCTTCCAAGCCACTGCCAGCGACACCAAGATCATCTGTCTCCCGAGCCCAGCAAACACGAACTAACTCCCCTCTGTCATCTTCCCCCTTAGAAAAACTCAGAGCCTCCCCACATACTACGTGGCATATCTGCAGACACTTTCCTCCAATCATATTAAAAGGATTTTTTTAACTGCACTCCTTACTTTTATAAAAATGTTATACTGGCAACATAAATATGGCTATATGTGTGTCACCGTATTGCTGGCAACCACATGCCATCACATTTATTACAGCGCTATATACTCAAAGCGCTATAAATATTATCAAGCGCTATATATATTTCTACAGGGCAGTGCGGCTGCGGACCAAGTGGCCAAATTGGCAGCCTATCTCCCAGATCCATTGTTAACCGAGCGTATAGAGACCACCCCTGTAGAAAGCAAGACCACAGTTCTGTACATAGCATTTCCCATATCACAGATTATAGAGTTGCAAGGGAAAGCACCTGTGGGTGAAAAGGAGCATGCTTTTGGAGGGGATGCAAACAGTGTCCAACTGATTTATTGTGGAGGCAGGAGACTTCTGGGAAGGTGGTAATGCCGCAATAATTAGTCTATGTGGCATTTCAACAACTACATTTCCCCTCCCAGAGCTCCAAACAACATATTATGGCAGATATCCAGGAGTACTGGTTTGTGCCAAACATCCAGGAGAGCATTTCAGAAAAAAGCAATACACTGTTTGACATGCCACAGTTTCAATACTGGGACAACATTACAGACATTAAGAGGTACATTGCCTCGCCCTATGGGGCTTTTCCGTGACATGCACATATATTATGCAGATATGGGGGAAAAGTGCAATGGATATATGTGCCTTATTGTGGTGGTTTGCCCCCTTTTCAAGATGGGTGACAGCAGGACCATGTGAACACCCAGATGCGAAGTGTGCAGCATGGTTCCTGGTCAGAGAGGTGTTTCTACAATGGGGCGTGTGCAAAGTATTGAGATTGGTTAATGGCACCCATTTATTGAATGCACTATTTCAGTTCAGCATGTCGCATTACTATTGGGCATAACACATCAAATGTGCTGAATTTCCACCCTCAGGCTAGTGGCGTTATGGAGAGGATCAATGGGCTTTTGAAAGTAAATTGTCAAAATTGTGTTCCATGTTGAAGAAAAACTGGGTACACTGTTTGCCCTTGGCCCGCTTTCGATTACACACATAGCCTAATAAGGAACACCATTTGACACCACAGGAAATAGTCACAGGCAGGTGCATGAAAACCCCCATATCCCCTGTGAAGAAAGCATCAGATGCACATCAAGCAGTCACAGTACTAGGAGAGGAATTTAGGGAATATTTAATGACACTAACACATGCTATCAACTATATCTCCAGACAGATTTCACCACCCAGGAGCGAAGGACATGACACACCAGAAGGGAAGGAGACAGCAACTTCAAACATATCTGCCACATCTGGACCATTATTACCTGGGGAGCTGATCTACGTGAAAAACTTTGTGTGTCGATGGATCAGTCCCAGCTTACAAGGTCCAAATGAGGTGGTGTTCTGTACGCCTCCTGCCATCCTCGTGGAGGAGTTACAAAATTGGGTGCATCTCTCGGATGTCCGAAGAGCACCTGAGACAAGTGCATTGAAAATGTCAATTGACGGATCAAGGATATAACTTTAGTTAAAGATTCATGCCAGGGTGGTGTGTGATTTTCCTTTTTTATTTTATTTTTTTCATTTTTTTCACTTGTTAATGTTCTTTTATTTTTTATCTTTTTTCAGTGTTTTGATTTTTCAATTTTTGAAGGTCTAGAACCTGGTCGGCCCTGGTGGGAAAAGGCTCTCTCTCACTCTTTTTCCCTCTCTCCCACTCTCTCTCTCTTTCTCTTCCTCTCTTTCTTGGTAACCTTTTTTCTCCTCTCCAGGCAAAGGCAAGAATGCCTGACTGACGGGTACAAACCTGCCTGCTATGTAGGGATAATGATGAACTGAATGTAATTTGTTCTATGAATTCTGCATTATACTTTCTTGGTAGACCGATGATTATATTGTTTTGTGTGACACTGGTTGTGGTTGTCGGAGTGTATTTAGGTATGTCTATTATATGGAATGGCCATATAAAGTTGAGGATGGACAGTTACATATAAAGGAGAATAATGTTAGTAGATTTGTGAACAATCGTATGAATATGTCTATGATAAATATGAATAAAAACAATCTCACTTTTTGCCGACCACCCATACAGATGTTCTTAGATGAATAAGACAGAAAGTACAAAGGATGTATGATTTATATAAGGGGTTGGATTTTGACGACATTTCTGACATTCAGCATTCAGAGTCATCTAATAGCTGGCACTCCAATATGTATACTTTGGGAAAGAATGTGATGAATGAAAGCTTTTACGTATGTGCACATATTCCGCATGTGTCTGGGGCTCCTAAGGTTTAAGTTCCACGACCAGTCCCAATTAGAGAGGCATAATGCCTGGTTCATCTTGCACTATGTAAGATAAAGGACACATTCCACGCACACAGTGTGCAATTGAAGAGCATTGATCTACAATCAGCGCTATGCAATGGCTGTATGAAATACAGCAAGTGTCTACAAGCACCATATTTCTCCATGGGAGGTTACTCACATGTCAACAATAAATGGCACAGTACCACAGTGACGTGCCCGGCAGATGGACTGATTGAATAAAGCAAAGAATGACTAGCCCGAGTAGAGACTGCAGGCCTGATTCATGGAATATTTGCCCAGTTCAAAGTGAATTTGCACTGCTGAAAAGTGACTTTGCATTGCCGACAGAAACCCTGATTCATGTGAAAGCTTAGTTAGGGCTGTAGAGAAGTCGAACTCCCCCCTCCTCCCCAGAAGGAATGCAGTATGTGGGATCTAAATAGATCACAGGCACTTAATGTGCAGTGTTCTACACTATGGCTGAAGTACGAACTGACTCACCAGGTCTCCACTGTCTGTCAAGGGTCCATGCGGGTTAATAATACGACTTGCATGTGTTGTGTGTCAAAGTGCAGAATGGGATAAAATGTAAGTCTAAATTGGGGAGGAAACTACGGACCCAGATAACGTGAGCAGAATGATTGGAATATGGATAGAATGGATGAAATATGTTTGTACATGGATAACAATCTTTAGTTTTCCGTGGGCTAGAACTCAAGGTTTGTAAAAGTCTGCAGAGCTGCAGTGTTTTTTGCATAATAAGCAAAATGGAGGAAAGCATGAGCTGCAGTGTGTTTTTGCACAGTTAGCAACATGTAGAACAGCATGACGTGACAACACCGACCGACAATAAAGAAAGAAGGCTTTAAAGCATTCCTATTATGGAAAAAGAACGGATTGTGCTGAACTCATGATCCAGCTCCAATGACATCACCATGGGGAGCTGGACCTATATAAACCCCTGCTTGAAACCACTTTGCCAGGAAGAAATGGGAAAAGGGACGGGAGAAGAACGTTCAGGTAGGAGAGTCCTTTTCTGCCATCCTCATTTGTAAGATTAAACGTGTTATCCTTAAAAGATCGCCTTTGGCCTTATTTCCGTAGCAGGGTGTATTTATTCTGGTGTGTGTATTTTTAGGGACACCCTTTCAGTCTTTATGGCTCAAACACTTACCATTCTGATCTGTACCCCACCTCTGTGAAGAATCATCTTAAAGTGATTAAGGAATTCTGCTTTGAACATAAAAATAAAAAAAATTTAAAAAAAAACATTATTTCTCTGTACATACATATCTTTTCGTGGTACCAAGCTACACATTTGACGATCTGGTACAGTATCTTTTGTAGAGTAAATGTGAGCATTTGGCAGTGAAATACACCATAATAATGTGGTCTCGTTTTTGGCAATGTGTCCCACGTCTTTTCTCAGATTTGCATGTGTTCTTAGTTTGCATGCATTTTGCATCAGTGGCTGGTTCTATCTTTAAGTGATTCGATTTCCTCAGCTGCTTTGTTTTGCACTTTATTTATTGTGATTTTACACAATGTAACTTTTTCTTCGCTCGTTGCATCCACTGCTACAGGAGCAAGGACAGCAAATGAGGGGCCTTCCTTCATGTTCGTGTACATACTGGCAGAAGCCAGACTTTATATTATTTAGGGATCTGCCAGGGTGGCGGATTGCTGCCAGGAGACACATTTCCTTTTCTGTACAATGTGGATTCCACTGTTAGTTTTGCTCATTTAGATGTTTGACACTGGCAGGTGCCTCAACATTCTTTTGGAAACAAGGCCATACTGAGGCCTGCTCTATGACTTTAGGGGCCCGACTTACAAAGCGTTATTCGATAGGAATGTGCCATTGTCAAATGTGTTTGTAAATCAGGCCGGAAATGTTACGCATTAATTTCCATGTATGGTCATTATTATTATTAGATGTGGAATTCTGGGCATTATTACAGGATAATTCTTTATGAGTTTTCTGGCAGTGCAGCGATAAACTCATATCAAACATTCAAATCGTGCATTCCTCAATTCTGCAAGCCATGCTTATTAAAACATGTTGAAAACTCATATTTTTAATTACCTTGTGGGTGCTCGTGCATATTGTATAAACGCTGTGCACACTACAGCTGTGCCATGAATGAAAATGCACAGAAGGGTCAGAATTGCATTATGAATTAAGGGGTGTTGGGGAGAGCCACAGTATTACCCTCCTCGCCCAGCCCACACATATCTACGACACAAAGGAATACACTATAGGACCCATCACTTTAAGAAAAAAAGGTAATAGTTGTTATCATTTTGGTTAGTTAAAATATTTTTGCCATCATCTTTTGGATACAAAAATTCAAAATGACTGTGGAATTCCAACTCATAGTCATGCTCAATTAAATGCAAGCAGGGTTTGGGGCACACTGCTTACCAAAATACCTCTTGGTCCATAATTAGGAGGATAGTAACCGTGCCCTCATAAGTCTTCAGCCTCTTACACTGTGATGAGTTCCCCTCGTTTCTCCTGTGCTTTAAGGAAACTGCTAGGGGCTGTGTTACCACCTCCCCTTGTGGCTCTGGACTCCACAAGTACTATATGCTTACTGTGTGCAGCAGTTATTTGTGTTCACAGTCCTCCCGCACCTTTCGGTGTCTAATAATATGTTATTAGACATGTGTAATGGCACGGGAACCCATGCCGAAAAAAGAACAAAATGGCGAGAACAGAACAATATAGCAGATGTGTAA
The DNA here is from genome assembly GCF_040938575.1 of Ambystoma mexicanum. NCBI lineage: Eukaryota > Metazoa > Chordata > Amphibia > Caudata > Ambystomatidae > Ambystoma > Ambystoma mexicanum. The sequence goes on from NC_090941.1 coordinate 387,627,971, forward strand.
TGACCACTATCTCACAATATTTACTTAAGAATGCGTTTGTTCGTTAAAGGTATCTGAGATAGAACCGGAAGTGAAAACGATATGAAACGAATCAAGAAGGAAACGGTTAGAGGCCCAGAGTGGAAAGCGTGAGTGATAGCTCACACAAGCTCCGATCATGTCTCATGACATCTCCAGCTCACCCTCAGGACAGTGCACTGACGTTGTGTGTTAACTTACTTCATTCCCCGTGCTTCAGCGATTCACAGCCTCCACTGCAGTCTGTACAGAAGGAGCTATTTTAGAGTGTCAACTGTTTAATTGACACCCAAGGTGACTTTGATTTGTGCGTACGACAATGGCATTCTGTGGCAGGTTGGCATCCCGTGATTGTCATGCTGCAAATTGTGGGCATGTTCAGATTATCTTGTCACGCTCTAAACAGATGGAATCAGGGAAAGTTTACACTGCTTGGAAGAATATAAAAGTTTGATACATTTTGGAATAGTGATAACAGGGTGCTATAAATACATTGAGTTGTCAATGAGATCTGTGTTATTCTCTGAATTACGTTGTCTTTGTGAAAGAGCGCGATAACATCTTTATTATTTTTAAACAATATAAAAAAATTCTAAAAAAAATCCCCTATTCATTCCAGCAATCAATTGCCACACACATACTGCATGTCTCTTCATATTACTGTTTTTCTTGACAAGACGCTTTTTTGGGAAGAAATTAACATCTTATTTGTATCAGTGGAGTGGTGAAACAAAGTATAATAAAAAAAACAATTCTATTCCTTAATGAAGCAAGGCTGCCATCTAGTGTTAATATACTCTCGGACAAAACAATAAAAAAAGGATTCTAGAAAGAAGTGCATACTCATGATTTAATAACCATGTTCCTTCGGCTGAAACAAAACGCCCACTAATGCTGTAGTAACTTAAACATGGAGCATTCTTCATTACACCAAACGTTTAATCAGAAGGGTAATTAACACCAGTAGGCTGCCTACTGATTCTGCGTTTAAACGTACTTAATAGAACTGTAGAAGAAGCACAATGGGGGTCATATTAGGATGATATGACATATGATATGATATGTCATTTACGCCTGTACACATGTGTTTCTAGGCGCGGCAAGACAAGTGAAGGAAGACAGAGGGAGGACAAAACACAGGAGCGTACTACTTACTAGGCCTTGTGTCATTCATATCATGCAGGTGCGAGACGGAAAGTGCAGGGGGGAGGGAGAGTGTAAGGGCGGGGTGTGCAATCAGGGCAGCAATGGGGTGGACTGGTAAAAGTAGTGATAACATTGTTTACTGCTCCGTTTACCGAACTAGCTCATGCTCCTCATTCCTGCAGTTATCATTGTAGTTTGGGAGCAGGACGGGGTTTACTCGTCATTCTCCTTCTCCAGCTCTGTTTGACAAATCCGTAAACTAAAATTACCACCGTGTGAATGTAGGAGGATTGGAATCCATTGTGAATGACTCCTGCAATTGTGTATTGTGGGAGGCATTTACAATTTGCTATCCAGTTAGTGAAAAAGTGAAAAGTAAAGTCACTTTTGCCTAGGTTTTCCTCTTCAATTTCGTATCTGCTGCAAAAAAGTGTAAATGGAGATGATATGATAGGTTATTTATAACGTGTTGTATTGCTTCCGAGGCGAGCACGTTGCAGCTGAGCTATCCTCCGTGCAACTAATGTGGTTTTGGAAAGTGACTCACAGAACGATCATAGGCATAGCCACACACAAACACAACAGAGAGAACAATGGGAGGGGGGCATTTTCCAAGACGTGTGTATTAGTAATTATGCCGGTAAACCAGTGATCAAAGTGAGCGGGAACGGTCGGGAGCGCTATTCCACTACTTTTATTTTTTTATGTTTACCATTCCTCTACTTTTCACGACCATATTCAGCATTCTGTACAGAAGATTTGTCCATTCAATTCAAAAACAAGTGTGAAGTTAGAATAGGAGCCTTAGTTACTAATCACTTAGGCTATTGGAATGCCCCAGCCACAACAATTGTCACACGTTGCGCCTTGCTTACACCTACCCGTTCCCCCTGCCGAGACCACAGTTCCAATACTCTTTTCGGTACACTTCTACCACTGCGGTAAACCTGTATGTACATTTTCCGATTCACCAAAGTTTCTGACAGTTTGACAGAAACATGCCTGCCTTTTTTTCCAGCTCCACCTGAAAATCTGCCAGGTTTTCAGCCAGCATGGTGCACAGTTTATGTGGAGTATGAATTGTATGTAGAGGACTGACAGCATTGGCACGTGTGTGATGTTGGGGTCCCTGCATGCAACTTTAAACATTTACAAAATTGAGTTTAAAAATGAAAACAAGAAAAATCACCTTTACTTTTTGGATGTCTGCCCCGTTTTATAAAAAATAAAATGTAAATGCAGCATGAAAATCACGCTTTTCAAATAACAATGCTGGGGGCCTCATTACACGGAAGGCGGTAATGGTTAACGGCCACCGTTAATGGTAACGGTGACCGTTAACCATTACCGCCTTACTACGAGGTCCCTTAGCGGGTTGGTGCTTTAACGCCTGCTTTTTGCAGGCGTTAAAAACCAACCCGCTAAGGGACCTCGGAGCTAATTACGGCACCTTCCCCATTCCCATAGAGCCCTATGGGGCAGAAATGGGAATGGGGAAGGGCAATGGCGGAAGGGGGATTTACCGCCCCACCAACCTTGGAATGGGGCGGTAAATCCCCTTTCCGCCAAGGCGGTGCCGGTAATTTACCGGCATGGTCCAGGGTGCTAATAGCACCCTGGATCACCGCCTTCCGTGTAATGAGGCCCTAAGTCTTTCAGAAGGTGCTCAATGGAGGCGGATTCCATAGGAATCCATTAATTGTGTGCCTGCATGAAAATTTCAAGCAGAGATGAAATTAACTGTACTTGGTAGTCAGAGGAGAAACACATTGTGGAAATGTTTATTCAGCTTTGTGTGCCTTTTCTACCTTCAGCGAGAATGAACATGTTTGGAGCTCTATAGTAAGGCGTGAATGGGATATGCCTTTCATGTGTGCCTTAGTTTACTACCCCACCTGGTACAAAGTAACCCTAGAAGTGTACAATAGGTCCTATTCTGGGGATACCAGTGCAGCCATTGGATATCTCAACATTATCTGCTTGCAGAAAAATCCTAGGATTCCAGGCAATCTTTAGCAACCCAGTGATGGGCACTATGCTTTAATCAAGGTTAACAATGGCAGCAACTTCATAACACTACCTAAAGGCATTAGAACTGCAGGGGTATTCTCGGTGCATCTGGACAATGATTCTAGTAGGGGAAGCAGTTCTGTATCCTGACTTGATTGGTCATCCAATTGCCGCCAATATTATTAATTCTACCTATGAAGATTCTGGCTTTTCTCTAAGTCATCTCATTTCATATACTTTCATCTCCAAAACTGCAATGGCAGCTCTCTTCCCCCACCTAAATATTATGAACATCGGGAACCTCCTTCCTGTTGGGTATTTTGTGTAGATTTGGGGCCTGGCGGTATTTTCTTACCGTCAAAAATAATAATTTAGTAACAATCACTCCCTACATTCAGATTGGGCCATGTACAACAATAACACAGTGGATATGCATTATTTCAGCACGCAGACCTATTTAGATGATATGCGCGGTTGGTATGCGTGGTTGGTTTGCGTGGTTGGTTGGTATGGTGATGAGCATAATTCCTTTGGTTTATTTGTGGCCCCAATATCCAAAACCCCTTATTTTTGTTTAGATTTATCGTGTAATCACTGGAGAGACCTCAGGCTTGCATTTCAGGAACACCACATTTTCATTTTTAGTGTGCCACCATGGGCAATTGCTCGCTGTCTTATCTACGGCAGCGAGCTATCATGTGGTATTTTTCACTAACTTATATACGGTAGTGAACTATGTCCCGGGTCTCTATTTTTGCTGACTCATGTACCTTCAGCAAAAGGCTATAACACACACAGTTAGTTATAATTGCTCATACTGTATGACATTGTGCACACAGCTGCAGCCAAATCTTATTTTTAGCTACCTTAAAAATGACAATTGCACTGTCTAAACATCTCCCCACATCATCAGCACTGTATTGGTAAATATAAAACACACCACCCGTCTGCTTTCAGATATTTTTGTGTATTATAAAAGTTGCATTTAAACACGATCTCACTCTTTACAGAAATAAATGAAATAGCACAGTAACAGCATTATTTGTGATACACTGAGAAGAGAGTGGCGGGGAACAAGAATTCAATCTGCAACATTAAACACGTGTGTACAGCACAGGAATCTCCTTTCCTACACTGACTGAATATTTTCGCACACTCAGCCCCCACACTTCAGCAAGATAATTACCAGGCTTATTCAGTATGTAACTTCTTTGGCTGATCGCCTTCTGGAGGGGTTCACCCAGCAAGGACAAGCATCTGCTGTCACTCAAACTGGGACTTGTTGACTGGAAATCACAGTCTCTGCAACCAAATTGAATCTGCTTTAGGAATCAGGCATCCCCAGCTATCAACCCAGTCCTTCTTCGAGCTGTGTCAAGATGTCTCTCCCTAGCTTCTTCCTCGAGATTATACAAGAAAACTCTGGTTACCTCCTACCAAAGGATCCTAACCAATAAAATTCTATCATGCCCTAACCACCCTCTGCACACAATGACTTGGCTTATACAGTTGCAACTGTAACCAAACTGATTTCCTGCTTATTCGAGATCTTTGCTTCCTGCAGTTACTGTGGACAGAACAGCAGAGCAAAAAGAAAATAAAATTGAATGTGCATTTAAATAATGACTTTCAGAGCCTGTCATTTTCCATTCATGTTGCACTGAAGAACACATTATTATTAGTGGGTTGTGATCAGGTTAGTTGTTAATGAGGTTAGTTTATTAATTTTCAAATGTGTCTCTTGCAACATAGGCATTTCAGGTGAAAAATAGTGCGCATTTTGAATGTACAAATGTGTGCTTTTAACTGTGAAAAAAAATGATTTGCATTTTATATGTAAAAATCGTTTTTGACTGAATAACCTGCCCTCACTTATATGTCCATGTTACACTGGCAACACATAGCTTGAAAAAATTGCATCATAGCAATGCACCAAACCCATGCAGTGGTACTGCATAAAAAATAAATACATGCTACACATTGATCCTGTGCAGTAGTGCTGTATTCTGTGTTGTAACACGCTAAATAACCTTACTTTCCTTTCAATGCTGCTAAGCATCTCTTCACCACTCTTGTCTTCTCTAAACTGGACTAGTGTGCAAGCATCCTCTTTGGTACCCCCAACTACACTTTCTGTCCTCTCAACAAGATCACATACCAGGACTCTCTTTGAACTCACGGCCAGACGTGCACATGCTATTGATTATCTAGATTGCAGCCCTTTTGTTGTGAAACGTGTGAATCAGTAGCCAGACTGATTATCCCAAAGGATATTGTTTTCCATGATTTATTTGTATTTGAATGGTGGCAATCTTCTCACGGGTCTTTTCAATGAAGGGTAAATGTGCGATAGAATTGCAGTTCAATAGTTGGTCATGGTCGAGTATTGGCTTCTCTTTCAGGGTGAGGGTCTGGGCAGTTACTAGTCTACTTGGAAAGATACATGGAGTGTGTGAGGCATAGAACTTGGGTTATCTTTAGCTTGAGGCCAGTATCACTTCAAATGCTTGTCGTTTAATCACAAAGGCTTAGATATGCACATGCCTGTTCTGCAATTGCTGTAACACATGTACTTAGGAGATGGTTTTTATTTAACATGCACATTTAGATCCAGGCAAATATGAGCACAAGCCACAAATAATGGATAATCAGCAAGTGGGCTATCTCCCTATACTTTTATAGCCAAGGGTTATAAATATCAGGGCATATACACACAACCACAGTCATAAATTATTGGGTTTGGTCTCTTTTTCAACCCCTTCTCCTTCTGTTCCAATTACTACTCTATCATCATTAAGACGTCATCTGCCTCTACAACGATTGAATCACAACAAGGTCAATCTGCTGCAGTGAACATCTGGCAAATTTAGCAACTGATAGAAAGTGCATTATACACAGCAGCAAAGATGGCCTTTTCCAAGGATGGGCCTAATCGGGCCAAAGGACCCAAATGTGTGCCTGTTTAGTCCTCTATACCTGACTATAATAACACATACTTTTCAGAGGCTATATTTCCAAGGAAGGATAGGAAGATAGTCAATTCCACATTAGGGAATATGTGGGTTTACATGAGGAATCGTTTCAATCTCCTTCAGACAGGGTGGGACTTAAACAGTACCAAACTACCTCTATTTCAAATAGTCCAACGAGGAATAACCTCCAACATCAATCCACATCTTACCTCAACATTTTTGTACAAAAGTGACAACTTAAGTTCCATGTATTGTTCATTCACTCAGATCACTTGTCACAAGTGTTGAGAAAATGTTGGTGTGATACCATAACATTGATTCTAAGGCCTGCCACTCCTCAAACAAATTCAGAATGTCCTTGCATGCAAATAGAGAGAGCAAGACCAAACAAAGTTTCCGGCTTCTATGTATTCTCTACGGGGATGTAAGGACAACTATCTTGTCAAATTGAAGATGGACTCCCTTTAACCAAACGTGATGAGGAAAGCAGCCATGCCTTCTGACGAACCTCAACCTTAGGATTCCATCAATAGAAGAGTGCAGGCTTCCTGGAAAATGTCTCATGACTTATCTTAGTTTGCTATCACAGCCTCCAAGTTTGAGACCTATGTATTTTGTTTGTATTTTTTTATTCAGCATTTGGTTAAAATACAAACCTTTACCCAATTAATAATATTTAGTTACATCACATAAACAGTAATAAAAAGTATTAAAAACATATAGATACATCATTAGTAAAAAACAAAATGCATTTGTGCAAAAGATGAAAATTAAGTAGTCGATCAATTAGACATGTTTAACATTGCTATTTGCTGTGTTGCCATAATCCACATATGAAAAGCAGCTCCTGTTATAACAGTAGACGCAGACTCAGCACTGAATAAAGTACTCCAAAATTAGTTACTAGCTATTGCCCTGATATTGTGCACAAATTCCTTGTAGCCAGAAAAAATAGAAGGCCTGCAGGGCCCGGCATTGCGTCAACAGATGGCGTGCAGACACAATATGAGTATTACATAAACAGCAGAATCTATGACAACGAGCCAGCTTAGTCCATCTACCTCTATGTTCCAAAGTCAGAAGAATATTGAGCCTAAGGTACAACAAAAAACTACTGCATATTAGAAGGGAGTAATATTGTTAAGTAGGTATGGAGTAGACCTTGATGAAATGACTGCATAGAATCAGACACATGGTTTTCTTACTCAAGGCTTCAATACTATCCACCATATCTGTATTAATGTTTTTATTTTTTAGAACAATGGAAGAGTTGGTGCGTTCAATAGCTCTAGGATATCAATATCAAGATTGGCTAGATGTTTAAACGCAGAAACGTTAAGTTGCTCAAGAAATGTGTTTGCAGTACTCCCCCTATTAACAATCGAGCTAAATAGTTAAACACATTCTCAGCCACGGTAGGTGTGCTACAAATCTCAAGAATCTCAATAAACATTTCACATCGCTGATGTAGCCACAATGAGCACATGGATTGGACCCCAAGTTCACATTTAATGGCCTCTAATGGCACAGAAGAAGGGACCCCTAGTATGGAACGTAACAGCTGGTACTCCAAGCTGTCCATTCATTTGATCATAGACTTTGGGAGTATGGGAGTACCCTACAACATAATAGGACCAATACTTTTGCAATAAGTTTCAACCATTCCCTCCATATTATTAACTCCCTTGTTGTGTATAAATCTCCTAATTATAGACCATTTCTTCTTTGTTTTCAAAATTATATATTGTCCATACTTTCGTGCCGATGGGACTCTGTAGAGATGAACCCCTAAGTATACATATCTGTCGACTACTTCCAGTACATCCTCGCCATAGTGCCACTTAAACCTGGTCTTCAACTTCTTCTTTTTACCAAATATCATAATTTTGGTCATGGAACTATTAACAGAAAGATCATTGGCCTGAGCATATATGGCCAGTGCATCTAGAGATCTTTGTAGCCCAACTGGTGTGTGATCCATAATGACCGTATTGTTGGCGTAACCAATCCAGGGTACGGAAATTGTACCAATGCAGGGAGGGAAGTTGTGGGTAGTTTCAATACTGAGACCCATATCGGCAACATATAGGTTATATAGAAAAGGGGCCAAGGCACACCACTGTTTCAAAACTGTATTAGTTGGGATGTCATTAGTTACTTCGCCCTGCTGGTTTACCCCAGAGAGAGACTGTGGTGTTAGTGTAAAGAGCTGCAATAAAGTGTAATAGTGACAGGTCAATATTCCAAGTAATAAGTTTAGACCTGAGCCGATTGCAGGAAACAGAATCAAAAGCTTTAGAGAAGTCGCTAAAACAAATGTAAATGTTCCAATACTTTTCTTCCTGGCACTAGCTAGTGACTGTTTGTGAGGTGCAAAGATTATGCAACGTAGCAAACGATTTATGAAATCAACTTTTTGAATAAGGCACAGTCTGGCAGCTTTCTCTGTAGTATGCAGGCAAATGTTTTATAACTAATATCTAACATAGCCAGGCGTCTGTAGTTTTCAGTGTTGTACCAAACGCCCCTTTTGAACACGGGGACAAGAGTTGATCTGTGCCAACTAGAAGGGAGCATACCTGTGTTAAGAATGTGTTGATCAAGCTTGTAAAGCATCCTGGCACAAACCTCTGGATTGGATTTAAAGATGGCATTCATGAGCATGTCCTGGCCGAGACCTATGCATTGCAAACTGTGATGCAGAATTTGTAGTCCTTATTATGGACAATACAAACATGTTCAAACTTTACACCATTGAAGTTGATGATGAACACGCTGTCACAATTGCTTTCAGACCCTTCTTAGGATACTTAAATGCCATCTGTCTAGCCTGCTCTTTTTACTTTGGTGCTAGAATACATTATTGTATGCATGGACATCGGATTTAGCATCTCACAAGACATCTCTACCCACACAACCATTTCTAGGTTACAAATCGCTAGGGGCAAAGCTTGGTGAGCTTGTTAAACAAGCAATAGAAGGTCAGAAATGTCGAATCAAATTGCATCCCAAGGCCCATATAAGGATGTATTGAGGATTACCCAAAGGTCAGCTTCCCTGCAGTGTGTCCCTCCAAACCATCTTCAATGAGAAGAAACCGGAAACATGTGTTCTCTTCCTCATGGGGCTAGTCAACTACCCAGCCAACTCAACAATGACACATCATGTCTGTTAATTTATCAGACGTTACTTTGGCATTGTCTAATTTAATATTATTCAGTCATGTATAAATTCAGTCTCAGACTGCTTATAGCTGAACATAGTAACTTTAGGTTTTTAAATGACTTTGCTACAATCGACTCCCTTCTCCAGTTGGCTGAGGATTAATTCTCCAAGATCCGAAGTGAGGGTAGGATTTTGTTTCAGGACATAGTGGATCTTCTGGCAAGTGAGTACATCTTGCTACTACACAAATGATGAAAGAAGAGAATGCCATTCTATTCATTATATTATTTTTTCTCAGAAGACCTGCTTGGATTGGTGACATATTGGAATGTGTACATCTTTATGCAGCAACCTTTTTCCAGGATGATGATAACTCGGTGAAAGTTAGTGTATGGTGCTAATCTTTACAGAAGTGGATCACATTGTATCCTCTGGGGGAAATACAGGCTAAACGTGTGGACATATTATGTAACTATCACAGTGCCTCCAGCACTAGTGGATGGGTTAACTTCAGGAACTCCTTAAAAAGGTTTGTGCCATTAATGTATACAAATATTCACTGAAATAGAACCATTCAGACTTGTTTTAGTAATCTTGTTAATGTTAAAGGACATTTGTACCACGCACTATCAACACCAGAGTGTTCCCCTGGCGCTCTGGTGGCTCTGAAAAGGGGAAAGGGAGGGTGAGTTAGTGGGAGGAAGCTGCAAAAGTGCAAGAAAGCAGTGATGTGCTGTTGGCAGCCTCAGCCCGGTGGGTCCATTGGCTGGGCCTGGGGTCATTGCGGCCGGTAGTCATCATGTACTGTTGTGTGAGTCTATGTGCGTTTTTGTTTTGTTGTTTTGTTGTTGCAATGTAGTGAAGTTTGTGCAGTTTGTTGTGCTGTAGGTTTGTGGTTGTGTTTGGTTTGGAGTTTGAGAGGTGTATGCAGAGGGGGAAGTTGATAGTGATTGGTTAGTTGGCATTTCTGTCTCAAAGTGAGGCGCTGGGTTTGGGTAATCTCTCCAGAACGGGTTTGGGGGCAATTCTGCACCTATGTCCTGGTCTGGGCTTGTCCGGTATTCACAGTGAAAACAATACTATGGCAACAACCCACCCACTTTGGATTCTTATGATGTCCTCTTTGCTTGGTGTGCAAGTGTGTAAGACAGGCTTGTGGGCTGCAAGCCTCTTCTCCAGCTCTCATATTCTCTCTCATTCACTGGCTATCCATGGACAAGGTGCCCGATACAACTGGTTTGGCTCTTCCCAGAAATAAACATACTTTACAAGAATGGTGCCATATATCCCATAGATGATGTGTTCTGTGGACTCGTCCATTCTTATCTGTACACATCACATAGGTAAACACATTGCATGCATTACAGTTAACATATTCCTGTGCAATGTTTGTGCAGGTCACTGCAGAACATTACTGAGTAGAGAACATAGCCCTTTATATTCCAACTGTATTACATGCTGGTCGGAAGTCATACTACCCTCATTTGGATCAACAAGTGTATCTTCATTAGTTGCTTATTGTGATCCTCTTTATCACAGTGATGATATAGTCGATCTACAATACCCTTCCAGTGGTTTCTATCCTGCCCATCTGATAACTGATGTGCCTGAATGACCTCACACCTGTAGTAGACCTGAAGGACTCTACTGTCACATTCCTACTTGGGCTGCTGGTCAATGGTTTCTGAGGTTTTCAATACTGGATCAACATTATCACTGTCTGGTCCGTCTCTTTGTTCCCAAGTCAGAACCTAAGCTCCCTCAGTTGATTATTTGTAATGCAAATGGGATCTTAGCCCAACCACATCTCAATTACTGTAACTCCATGCTTCATCTCAGGAAGCCTTCTCCATCCAGATACTCAAGTGTATCTGCCGTATGTCCAATATTAGCTGAATAATTAATACAACGATCTGTGATTTTTATTCTGTCAAGCCCTCACAGAATTCCTGTAGTGGCTCCAAAATAATATTAAAATGTGCAATAAGATGGAGCACCGATGTGAAAATTTGAGGACACAAAGTGTGTCCAGTCCTAGTGGAAGTAGCTCTCACTATGGGTCTACGGTCAGGACCCCCCATCTCTAAGCTCTTCCTGAAGCTTGTATCCTGTTGGCTGGATATTTGACTGTAACCATCACCCCAAGTCCAATAATACCATCCTCTCATTTCCCCTTCCTGTGTTTATCTATGTTTCATCAGCCTAAGAGGTTCAGAGGAATCCCCTACTTCTCGTCTTTTGGATTCCACAGGCATGGGTAATGAAGAATGTCTCTCTTTTTAGGGCTTGAGGGCTTCTTGTTTGTGCTACAACTTTATCACCTGAAACTTCATTTGCCAAAGAAAATCAGGAGGGGCCAAGTTCAGATCTTGTCGGTTGTTTCTTGATGATGCCGGAAGACTTGTTTTTCTCTTTTGGTCCTAGTTTGACATGTCCTCCTTATTTGACTCTACATCATTGAACCTCTTTAGATGGTCACCGAGGCTGGTGTCACAGTGATCACCATGACCACTCCCAAAGGATATACCATCTTTTGCCAACATTGAGACCAGGGACATGGGGGTGGTGTAGCGATTATTGTCAAAACTAATCTTACATTTTTTAAAACCTCCAACCAGTGCCATGATTGTGAAATTCTGCTCTTAAAAATCACACCAACACACTGTTTCTGTGTCAACTTTATTCTGATATACATCGGCCCCCCTCTGAGATGCCTCCCTTTAAAGAGGAATTTATCCGTCTCTTTGCTGGTCTTAAAGGGTCAAATAGCGCCACACTTTTCTTAGGTGACCTAAATCGATGGCGTACTAATGCCATCAACAAGGAAGTCATTGCCCTAGAAACAGCCCTCAATAACATCCACTACCATGTAGTTAACAGTGACCCAAAACAGCAAAAGGAAACATTCTAGATTGGGTTGTTGCAAGAAACCTAGTTGTGAAAATCAAGAACACAACACCCTGTGTATGGTCTGATCACTACATGATAGACTTTCATATCCATATGCAAGATCCCCCCCAAAAAGCCATGAACCCATTGAAAATAATACTAGTAATCAATTTAAAAAGGGGCAGGTCATAGACATTTAGAAATGCATTACTACAATAATGTCCACTATATCTGTACTTGATCCTTCAGACATCCTTGTTAACACCTTTAACACTGCACTGGGTCACCTGTTAGACACATTGGACTCCCTTTAGAACAAATCAGTAAGGGAAAATGCTGGACACCAAAAATGGTTTACTCCAGAGCTCCTACCATTGAAACAAAAATAAAGAGAAGCAGAGACTCGGTGGCTAAAATGCCCCTTTGATGACAACAAAACCACTTGGAAAAAATGTGAAAAATTATACAAAGCTGTGATAATTGAAACTAAAATTGACTTTTTGAAAAAACAGAAGGATGAAGCTAATAACATCTCAAAGAAAGTGTTTGAAATTCTAAAGCTGCTAGAAAAACCAAAAGCACAGTCAGTCCCATGTGTGCCTACAAACCAGGACTGTACAAAAGCTCAGTCATCCTTTGAGTCAAAGGTATCTATGGTCAGGGGTAACATTAAAAAGATCTTGCTGACTGCAGACCTAATAAATTCCCAACACCTGCACCATCCATTCACAAAGATCAGCTGAAATTAAAATTTGTTTTGGTTCCCACCCCTGACATGTTGGATATTTTGGGTACAACGCACCTGGAAGCATTCCCAGACAATATAATAGCTCCCAAAATGATCCTGACCATAAGGACCTTTTTGCCCCCTTCTTGGGTAAGCTTGTCAACTCTTCCTCCTGTAACAACCTTGTTCCTGAAAGTGTCAAGAAAGTTTCAGTGACCTTGTTTAAAAAAAAGCCTGGGTTGGACCCAAATGACACAAATAATCTCAGACCTATCCCTAATTGTAATTTCCTTCTAAAACTCCTGGACAAAATGTCTACACTACAACGTCAAGCTCTCCTGGAAACCCTCAGTGTCCTACATCTTAGGCAGTCTGAGTTCAGACCATCCCACTGTACTGAAATGGCCCTCATTGATCTCCATACGCATATGCTGCAATTCATGGTTAAGGGAAAGACTGGGCTACTGGTCCTATTTCACCTGTCAGAGGCATTCAACCTTCTGGACCATGAGTACCTCCTGCATACGCTGAGAGATGTTGGTCATTGTGCAGATGAAACATCTAAATGGGTCCAGTTTTTTTTTACCTGTCGGATGTCCTGAGTCTGCTGGGTGGAAGCTTCCTCCGCCCCAGCTCCAACAGATTGTGGAGTGCCTCAGAGACCTGCATGTCCTCAGTGCTCTTCAATCTGTATGCCAGACCCATTTATAGCCTCTTGGAGGATATGCAGATCCTTTTCACTAACTATGCTGATGACACCAAGCTGGTCTTGGAGATTACTGGGGAATACAATTCTGTTGGGCAAACCTTAAGCAAATTTACAGTCTGATTGAGTCATGGATGGATGACAACTGTTATTGATTTTTGTTTAAAGATGTGAAGGCAGGCGCTCTGTTACCAGTCTTTAGCTTCTCCTCCTACCGCACGTTTTCATGACTTCATCAAACTTCAGGGAGGCTGAATTTCTTTGTTTTTTCAGGCGGGTCTGCATTTCTGTTTCAGGTGTGACAAGTTAATTAGCTCTGAGGATTCTGGTACTTGTATTTTTCGCACTGGATTTTGCTGGCAGGTGACTGGAAACATCACAGGCGAGAGCTAAATTGCAGCCTAATTACCAGTTCTTTTCAATCCAGGATTGCAACGTTCAGGTATTAGCAAAAGTAAAAACTATCAACACCTACATTGAATCCTCTCTGAGTGCTGCACATATGTCAACCAGGTCACCAGAAACTGTGAATCCTACCTTTGGTTGCTCAAAAACATTTGCCCCTTTTTTCCGAGGCTAATTGCGTATCTGTAGCACAGGCTAATATTTTATCCAGACTTGATTACTGCAACACCCTTCTAATAGTTGTGAATAAACTTCGCTCATCAAACCTGGCACACGTGAGCTGTCCAAGCTTCAGATGGGCTAAAAGTCTGGGCAGGTCCTTCGCCACCTGATCAGCTACGATTTGGAACTGCTTTCCTTGGACCTGAGACAAGAAGGAAATACAAGACTATTAAAGCGTCTGCTAAAAACTCTCCTCTTTAACTGAGGGCCTTCGCCCATCCCACTCTTCCATTCTGATCCCCACTATCCTGTAATATATGTCCGTACTTGTTGTGTTCTTGTGCGCCCTGGTGCCCCTAGGTTTTCGGCGCAATATAGATAAATACATAAATAAATTATCTTATCTCTCCAATTAGGAGATTCCTTGCGTGTGAAGAAATTAAGAATTAAATGTCACCCTACCGACCTGATGACATATAAACACTACTGGGCCTTCTTTCTTCCTGGTAACTGACTAATGGTTGCATCCCCTTATCCAGTGATATTCTTAAGCATTTGGGCTTTCCTCAAGATGGTGTTACTTTGGCTGTGACCATATCTTCCATTAGGAACCAGATGTTTGCCAATATCAAATTTAGAGACCTTTGGGTGGTCAGGCAATCACAGCAACCCTGTCCAAACAGATCAGGATGCAGATCCATAGGAGATATCACCTTATGAGGAACCAGAAGATTTCTATTCTGAAAGAGCTTCTCAGTGATGTGCAGGCAACAGGTAACTACAAGAACCAAATTATATTAGGCCTTAAGATATATGTCTTTGCAAGAGAAAAATACTCCATAAAAACCAGCTATGTTTGAAGAACTAGCTGACCCTCTCCAGACCCAACGGTAAGGTCCCAAGAGCTGCTATGGACAGGATTGAGAAGCATGGTGATCAAATTGCAGCTATTATGCAAACAGAAATTTGAATTACTGTTTATAAACCATATCCAAATGGATCAACATTTTCTCAATCAAAAAGAAAGCCACAGACACATTCAATATGCTTTTGTGTCTTGCAAAAAGTCTGGGTTAATGATAGGCCGTATTTTGCAGCATAGCATCTACTCACACAATCTTGTACAATGATTTGTATGCCCCTGGACTGATTTGTGGCATTGCAATCGTTTTCAACCCCTCTCACTGGAACAAAGCATATGTTTGGGGGGGCACTGTTAGGGAGAATTCTCCAGAATGGCTAATTTCCCATACCTACTGAGTCCCTCAGCAGTTTTGCTGGATTTCTGGGATCTATTTTTTTTTCACCTGGTAAGAGTGTGAGCCTTTTTTACCACTCTTACATGTGTGTGTGTGTTACACACCACCTTCAGTGCAGTGACACAGGGTTGTCTTTTTCAGACTTCCCAACTCCGACTCCATTTTCTGGGACTGATTACTGTCTCCCAGAAACATGTAAAGTTGCCATTGACTTTATTAGTCTTTTTAATCTCACAGACTCAGTACAAACTATCTAACATAGAGTTCTGGAAAGGGTTAATAGTTATTCCTTTTTGTCTGTTTCTCATGGGACATTGTTTCATTCCCTTTTCATTAAGATTTGGCTGGTGGCAGTGGTAACTACCCTACTTTTCCTACCGCGGTTATCTTAAATAGCTGTCGTAGTGTTTTAGGCTATCTTAGTAGCATCAAACTTAAATCCGCTGACCCATATAGACTTTTATATGGTTCCGGCTGGGTTTTGTCGCAATTTCTTTTTGTAAAAGTCTTTCTTGTGTTCTTCTCTGCGCGCCAAACCAGGTTTGATTCCTTTGTTCGCCGACCTTTCGTGGGCTTCTGTACAGAAGCCCTCCTTAGGCGCCTGAATGTCTGAGGGGGACAGGATGTGAGGGAGGGCTGTGAGACTCCCTGAACAGGGTCTCCTTGGAGACCCATGTTGCACTCTCGTATGATTGGCTGTGGTGACAGCCACCCTGCTGTGTGATGGACAGCCAGGCTGTTTGAATGGGGTCTCTTGGGCTTGGGATTGGAAGTCAGAGTCACCACTGGAATGAGAGAACCGAAGAGAAGCTGGAAGAAGAGGTCCCTTACCATGACTGAACCTCCTGGTGAAGCCTTGCTGCAGGTCCGAATCTCCAAACTTCGTCGACAGGGAAGATCTGCAAGGAATCTTCTCCCCTTGAGCTGGTGAGACCAACCAGTTCTCCAAACTGCTACCCAGGCCTCCTTCCTCTGGTCGAATTTTCTGTACAGAGCTACAGTGAACCAGATAGCCAGGAAGAACGGACCCTGCTTGCGTTTTAAGGAGCACACCTTTTATTCAGTGTTTTGCTCCGCTGCTGGTTTCTTCCCTGAGCAGTGCAGGACCCTCCAGTCTTCCTCCTTCTTGTCAGTCCGACGTTTGCTTCAGGAACCGTGAGCCTGCAGGACCTTCCAGGAACGTCTGCCTCAGCTACAGCATTCTTTTGCTTTTAAGGTACTGTGTAACCCGGTTGTTCGTTTCATCCAGCCGCGGTGAAAGTGTGTGAAATGTTTTGGCAAACCAAGGGCTTGTCCTTCTCTATTCTTTAAAGTAACTTTTCATCCAACCAACTTTGTTCTGAACTTTTGGCAAAGACTTAACCGCAAACCACTCTGAACTTTGCGATCCAACTTCTATTGGGTGTGGTGTAGTGTATTAGTAATGTGATTTTTCAACTGCTTGATATAAGTGAAATGTTTAATAACTGATGTGTAAATAAATGTATATTCTTTTACTCAGAAACCTTGAGTTAGTGTTTGTTTGAATCATAGTAATTGCTGTCCTTTGTGTAACTATTGATACTGCTCACTTTACACTTGAGATAAATCCGGTTGCTCAGCCATAGCTACCACTTTACTGTGTAGTACAGGCTTGTACCAAAGGTGAATTTGTACTGTCACTTGTAGTCTTAATTGTGTGTGGTATTCCCAACGGGTTCTGCATATAATTCTGCCTAACAGGCACTTTTCAATCAATATGACTGCCAGTGCAGAAGGGCATGTGTCCCTGATGCATACCATTTTGGTGTTCATTACTACCTCCCCATGGGAAATAAAGCATGAAAGCAGGGTTTTCTCCATATTTTCTTTTAGTATATTACGTTACACATTTTAGTACAGCATTGATAGGTTGTTAGAAGTGTGACCTTTTTTAAGCATTTTCGGGTGCACAGGTATGCACACATGCATTTTTATTGTGAGGTGACCATTTTAGCACATTGGTGGTTCAATGTGGCTAAACCTTGTGTTCTTAAATCCTGCTATTTGTTGTTCTGTCTTTTGGCCCCTTCCTTCCTTGTCACATATGAATTTGCCATGTATGGTCAAGTACTTTTCGGACTTCCTGCAAGAAGTCTGGACAAGGGACCTGTGTTTGTGGAATTAGCATTAGAGGGCATGTCAGTCCCCATAATACATTCCAGCAAGAGTTAAATTATGCTTGTTGGACAGTTGCTGGTTCTGATGTCTGTCCAGGTTCAGACAGCTACTCTCTGTTTAAAGTTAAAGGTCACCCCATTGGTGTCCTAACTCCCTCTCTCTCTCTCTCTCTCTCTCTCTCTCTCTCTCTCTCTCTCTCTCACACACACACACACACACACACACACACACAAGTGTCCTGAATATGAACCTGGCTTAAGCCCCGACCACCTGGTGCTTTCCTGGTTGCTGCTCTTTTTCCCTACTTAAGGATCCCTTCAGACTCTTTTCCTTTGTAGATGGGAAGCAAGTGGAAGTGGATCTTGGTCACCTGGCTTAAGCCCCGCCCACCTGGTGCCTTCTTGGTTGCTGCTCTTTTTCCCCCACTTAACAAGCCCTGCCCACCCGGTACCTTCCTGGTTGCTGCTTTTCTTCCCTACTTAAGGAGCCCTCCATCCTCTTTTCCTCTGCAGATGGGGAGCAGGTGAAATTGGGTCTTGGACACCTGGCCTAAGACCCGCCCACCTGATGCCTTCCTGGTTGCGGCTCTTTTTCCCTACTTAAGGAGCCCTCCAGCCTCTTTTCCTTTGCAGATGGGGAGCAGGTGCAAGTGGATCTTGGTTAGCTGGCCTAAGCCCTGCCCACCTGGTGCCTTCCTGGTTGCTGCTCTTTTTCCCCACTTAACAAGCCCCACCCACCTGGTGCCTTTCTGGTTGCTGCTCTTTTTCCCTACTTAAGGAGCCCTCCAGCCTCTTTTCCTTTGCAGATGGGCAGCAAGTGCAAGTGGATCTTGGTCACCTGGCCTAAGCACCACCCACCTTCTTAGCCCTGCCTCTTCCTTTCTGCTCTTAACTCTTAGATCAAGGCTGTCTCTCGCCCTGTCATCCAAAGCAAAAGGCAGACAAAGAAAAGGGCAATTCCTGTTTGGACCTGTTCAGACCAGGAGGATCCAGGACCCAAACGCCTGCTCAGCCTTCAGGTAAGCATGCACCAACATGTAATCACTCCCTCTGTCCCCACAGGCCAACCCCACCCCTCTGATCCCCCTGTGAGGTTCACTTGTGTCCCCCACCCTTCTCGCACACAGGTTGCCTGTTTTGCTTGATTCTTCTACCCTGCTCCCCCCAACCCCTCCAGCCTATTTCTGCAGGAGTCTGTCCTGATACATTCTGGTTTCACAATCACTGTTTTATGGCCAATGCTGGATTTGACTTTTATGGATTTCATTGATTCACGGTGCATCACCCTTTCTCATGGTGGCCCGGAATCATGTTGTTCCCATCTTCATCTTGTATCCAGGCTTGCAACATTATATGTTACTACTGACTTCTGCAGTTGTATTTGCTCTCCCCTCTTGCTTCTCTACTCCTTTGACTGCTTACTCTCTGTTCTCTCCTCCTCTCCCTTTCTCCCTTTTCCTATCTCCTCCGCTCCCCCCCTTACTTTCTCCTATGCACTTCCTCTATCAGAATTGTACCTGGACCTAGTATTATAGCAATCTCTTCTTTCTCTTCGCCCTCCCCTTAGTTGTCCCCCCATCCAGCACTATCTGAAATGCCGTCAGGCCTAGTACGATAGTCGCTTGTTTTGTTCCTCCCCTCCCTTTCTGCACCCCTCTGCCTCACCTTTTGTTTTCTCTGGCTCTACCAGAAATGTTGTCAGGCCTAGAACGGCAGTCGCCTGTCCGTTTCCATTTCCTTCCCACGCTCCCACTCGCTTCCTTATCTATGTCTTAGCTCTTGCACTATCTAAAATGTTGTCAGGCTGAGTACGATAGTTAATTTCACATCCTTACTGTTCATGGCTTGTAAGAATGTTATTGTATTTTTCCTTGTTCCCTGTCTTGCCTTGAAGCGCTTTGAAAGAAATTGTGTTAGGTGATATATAAATAAACTATCATATCATATCATGGACAATAGGAGAATATCAGAGTCCATTCATCTGTCAAACACTGGAGCCAAGAATCCAATGAGCAAGAGAGTGCAGAAAGATGCCAGAGGACTAGTTCTAAAAGCTGCATTGGCCAAACAAATGCACCATACATGTAAGGTCTACATCTTCTGAGACCCAGGAGACCTGTACATGATGCCTTCAACCCTTGGACTAGAGGGAATAACTAGTCATGTGTCCTGCTTTGCTTTTCTCACCTCCTGGAACTCTCAATAGCTGCTTGTGTTGTTTATGTACTGCACTCACCGGAGAGAGTGCATCCCCAATGCCTGGGTCCCATCTGACTCTCTGGGTGGAAACTTTGAGGCACTGTCATTGTGTGACTGGAACAACATCACCTGCATCTGCTGTCTTCTGTCTAAATCGGTGATGTCACCTGTAGCTGAGTTCACTTGTCATGCATCCTCTTGCCTGTTGGCCCTTGATGGGGTACTTTTACCATCATTCATCACTGATATATCTATAGGTCATGTCTCATTGCAGAGGTTTGTATTTGTTGAAATTCTCAGGTACAGCCTGGTGGTACATCCAAGTATCTGTGAACTAGAGATTTAAACTGCTACTCAGCTGGACCAAAACCTGACACCAAAGAGAATTTCACACCTAATCAGTGTAATGAAGAATAGGTATAAGTATTGTTGGGATGCACGTGCAGCTCCCGTACATGGCCAAACGCTTCAGGCTCAGAAAAATCTATTAGTGCTTGAGAAAGGTAAGGTGCATTGGTGTAGAGGGCTGGGAGTCCAATTCGGAGCAACACATGTATCCTCAAAGTAGTTATAGAGGCTTAGGTAGGTGCAGGTTTATGGCATGGGTAGCAGTAGTGAAATATAATGTGTGACAATGATTATGCAGACAAAGTGATGGAATAGGGAAACCATGTGTTATAGGACAGGGGTAGATTAGGATGTGGCCAATTGGTCAAGGCACTATAGGGGACTGGTAGTATGTATATAGCTGGTAGCCAATGAGGGTGTGGAATAACACTGTGTATTCTTTATGTCATGAGTGATGATTTATTTCCTTAAACACCTCATATTTGCTTTGAACTAACAGAGAGCACCATATCAGTTTAGTTGTACTGGACCTTCTGACACCTTTTTCCTTTTTATGTAAAAAATAAATCTTGTTTTTCTTTTCAAAGTGGTGCACCAAGCCTTTTTCCCGCGAGGAGTGTTGTTATTGTCTGGTTGTCTGGAGGTCTTGACTTACAGTATTCAATGCCATTTCTTTAGTGCTGCCAGCTGTAGCAGATTTAACTGTGCTCAGTAATGCTTTGGACAGCACCATGTGCAGCATGTGATCCAAGGATGTGGAAACAGCTATACATATGGCTCTTACATGATAAAGTACACTTTCCCCTGCCAGCCTGGTAAATCCATTAGGATTGGGCCAACTAATGTGGTCCTCGAGAGAGTAAGGAGGTGTACCACGGGTGGCGAACTGATAAGAAGCAGTGAGGAGCAGAACATCCCATGATTTGTGATACAAATAGCAAGAGGTAATGCCAACAAACCTAGTCCAGAGCTGGGGAGGAATGGCTGGCGTGCGTACATGTCTGTTATAACGAGGTGCACAATGTTATCTGAAAGGGCCATTTTGACCTCAGAGTTGTCTGCAGAGCTAATGCTAACAACCAGGTGCACACAAAGTGACTAGACAAAAACAAACAGGTGATGGCTAAAAGGTTTAGAATGAATCCTAACCTCTGGAATTACGATGGGCAACCCTCCAGACCATCGTTCTTCACCTTCCGAGAAATTACAGAAGGGGAAAGACCATATGCAAATTAGGCTTTGTCCTATCCCAAACGGGGAAGTCTAGCCCAAACTGCTAGGCCACATTCCTTTTGCACTTGACCACAAGCATCCCCAGGCACATTTTGGCCTTGTTGGGCCTCATCAATGAGGAGTAGCTTGGGTCTCTAGGCCCAGAAGGCACGAGACACACATCTGGGCATACCCATCCCACTTGGGGTGACAAAGCAAAAGAAAGAGGTTGATGGCTGGAAAGTTTAGAATGAACCTTAACCTCCGGCATTGCTCTGGGCAACCCCCATGCCATCTTTCTTCCACTGCCAAGCTATTACAGAAGGGGAAATGCCATATGCAAATCAGTCTTGCTCCCACCACAAAAGGGGCAGTCCAGCCCAAACTGCTAGGTCACATCCCTTCTGCAAGAGCCACGAACATCCCAAGACAGGTTTCGGCCTTGTTGGGCCTTGTCAGTGAGGAGTAGCATGGGTCTCTAGGCACAGCAGGCACGCGACACACGTCTGGGCATACCCATCCCACTCAGGGTGACAAAGCAAAAACAAAGAGAGGATGACTGGAAGGGTTAGAATGAATGTTAACCTATGGCATTGCTTTGGGTAACCCTCCAGACCATTGTTCTTCACCTGTCAAGACATTACAGAAGGGGAAAGACCATATGCAAATCAGACTTGGTACCACCCCAAAAGGCACTAGCCAGCACAAACTTCTAGGTCACATCCCTCTGCACGAGACCACCAGCATCTCCAGACATGTTTCAACCTTTTTGGGCCTCATAACTGAGGAGTAGCTTGGGTTTCTAGGCCCAAAAGGCACAAGACCCATGTCTGGGCATACCAATCCCACTTGGGGCGACAAAGCAAAAACAAAGAGGTGATGGCTGGAAGGTTGAGAATGAATCTTAACCTCCGGCATTGAACTGGGCAACCCTCCAAACCATTGTTCTTCACCTGCTAAGCCATTACAGAAGGGGAAAGACCATATGAAAATCAGGCTTGGTCCCACCCCAAAAGGGGCAGTCCAATCCGAATTGCTAGGTCACATCCCTTCTGCACGAGACCACAAGCATCCCCAGACATGTTTGGCCTCATCAGTGAGGAGTAGCATAGGTCCCTAGGCCCAGCAGGCACATGACCCATGTCAAGGCATACCCGTCCCACTCAGGGTGACAAAGCAAAAACAAAGAGGTGCAGAAGGGATGTGACCTAGCAGTTCGAGCTGGACTGCCCCTTTTGGGGTAGGACCAAGCCTGATTTGCATATGGTTTTTCCCCTTCCATAATGGCTTAGCAGGCTGAAAAAACGATGGTCTGAACGGTTGACCAGAGCTATGGCTGTGGTTATGAATGATTCAAAACCTTCCAGCTATTGCATTTTTGTTTTGCTAAAGTTACCACGTAACTAGGTCAATGGGGTGGGTATCATCCCAGGTAACTCACCAAATCAGTAGCTGGGAATCAAGGTGATGGAATAGTGGGACCATGTGTTAGAGGGCAGGGGTAGATTGGGATGTGACCAATTGATCAAGGGAGTATAGCGCACTTGTACAATGTATATAAGTGGTAGCCAGTGAGCTTGGGGGAATAACACTAGGGGCCTCATTACACGGTAGGCGGTAAGGGTTAACGGTCACCGGTAATGGTACCGGTGACCGTTAACTCTTAACGCCTTACTACGAGGTCCCTTAGCGGGTTGGAGAATTTAACGCCTGCTTTTTGCAGGTGTTAAAAACCAACCCGCTAAGGGACCTTGGTGCTAATTACGGCACCGCAAATGTGCGGTACCGTAAGTAGCACCTTCCCCATTCCCATTATGCCCTATGGGGCAAAAATGGGAATGGGGAAGGGCAATGGAGGAAGGGGGAATTACCGCCCCACCAACCTTGGAATAGGGAGGTAATTCCCCTTTCCACCAAGGCGGTGCCGGTATTTTACCGGCATGGACCAAGGTGCTATTAGCATCTTGGTCCACTGCCTACCGTGTAATGAGGCCCTATATATTGTTTACATCATGAGTGATTTCTTTTCCAAAAACTTTGTATTGGCTTTTAACTAACAGAGAGCTCTGTGTCAGTTTGGTTCTACGGGACATTCTGTATACAAAATACGTCTTATTTTCCTTGCAAAGCGGTGCACCAAACCTTTCTCCCTAGAGGAGTGTTTTTATTGTCTGTTTGTCTGGAAGGCCTGTTATTTAGTGCTGCCAACTGTAGCTTCGGAAATCGTAACGTGAGTCATGCATTGCAAAGATTTGGAAGTAGCTGTACATATGCCTTTCACATGATAAAGCACTCTTTCTCCTGCCAGCCTGGTACATTGAAAAGACGGGTCAGCCTCTGCACTGTCTTTACATGTTGAACGTGCTCTCTTGTTGTAATTCCATTTATAAAAACATGCACATCTTTGGTCTCGTATGCCTCGGCAGCAAACCCATTTCTTGTACGTTCACTCTCTGCCATCACTTTGCCTTGTCATCTCACCCTCTCCTGTTTCTTATCTGTGTGGCATGATACATTGCACCATAAATTCATGTCAAAAAGCTTTTTTTGTGTTTTAAGACCGGAGACGGTTCTCTTTAGGCGTTTTTTTTTGGTTGTATTTTTTTGAAGGGGCTGCTAATATATTATCATTAAAAGTTTCAAGACAAAGTAACAAAATAAAACAGTTAGCTTTTTCTCTTTCACATTTTGGTCTGCTTACAATTCAACTATGGTTTCCAGAAGAATAAGGTTCTGAATCATTAACAGCAAATATGTGTTTACAGCTAGTCAAAATCAATTGCTAATTAACTCCAACAGACAGAAATTGATTTCTGTTTAGCACTGAATTCATTCGGTCGCAATTTTTGACATTAATAGATGTGATGTGCAGGCTGCGATCACAACCCCTCTGTCCCCAGCTCTTAAACAAGGTTTCCCTTAATGTTCCGTGCACTCTTTTTCTGGAATTAACGTCTGTTACTTGCTCAGTGTCATTGTGCAAGTCACAGCCACAGAGCACACAGAAGGGAAAAATGGACTGAGAAACCCGTCACCCACTTCCGTGACCGAACTCTGCAATGTAAAGGAGAGACACTAAGCCCAGCCAACCAGAACTAAAATGCCTGTGCCTAACATTAGTGGCAATGATCAAAAAACGGGCACAATTTGGTTTCGGACGAAGGATGAATCCTTTCAACCAACAAAAACGAGTATAGAATGTGTGTAGAACTATGTTTCAGTGTGTTCGTAAATTAATGCGAGTGTGTTTGTGTGTGAAGATGAGTGTGTCAGTCAGTCTCTAGAACGCAAACGGAATCTTTAAGTACAGATCCGGTCGCTAGTATCAATTCAGCGTATTAATGCAGCCATAATCAATTATGCAGCCAGAAATAGTGACACCAAACAGACTTAAGGAGTCCTCTATCCACATATTTACATGTTTTAATAGTTCTGGATGCTCACTTTCCGATTGCGGGGATGTTATTCCCGTCCTCCAACATGATGAGTTTAACTGACCTTTAATAAACATGTGTCATGTCTAAGTTTCACTCGCTCATACATGACTCAACTTGTGTGGCAAATTCGCCCTTACTTATGGGAAAAGAATAGGGTGCTGATTGCCTCTGCTACAATAAATACCAATCTTGACTACTGTAATAGCCTCTTAGTTGGTTCATGTCAGGCCAACCTTGGGAAGCTAGAGGTCATTCAGTCAGGGTGGTCCGAGCAGTCTGCGGACTTGGGAGGTGGTCCAGAATGTCAGAGGCTTGCCGGATGTTACACTGGCTACTGGTGGAACAGAGAATATGGCACAAAGCTGCTACTCTTGTGTATAAATGGCTGTCGGGTTACACCCAGGCATAACTCTGCTCATGCATTAAGAAGGTGACAATTAGACAAACTCTGTCATTTAACAAAGACTCCTTTTTGGCCTGCTCTCGTTTCTCCTTAAAAAATGGCGAGGCACTAGTTTTGATGCTTGGGCTCCCCTGATATAGAATGCCCTCCCTCCTCCACATAGGGCAATTCTTTCCCTAGCACAGTTAAAAAAATTGATGAAGACTTTCCTTTTTGATAAAGGCAAGGATTAATCTCCTCAACTGCATTCATTATCTTACCTGTATGTTGTTAGTCTTGTCAGGGCCCTCAGGCCTTCAGGTGTGAGATGCTATCCCAAAAAGATATAGGGCCTCATCACGAGTTTGGCGGTAAATCTTAAATATGCAGTAGCGCTATTACCGCCGCATTTAAGGGTCCTCCAGATCATGGCCTTGGCTGATTTCCACCGGCTCTGAGCTGGGGGGAAATCCGTGGCAACATTGCCGATTTTCAGTGCTATTACCGTTGGCGGGAAATCCGCTGGCGGTAATAGCACACATTTTTGGCCCAATGGGGAATGAGGAATTCCTAAATGGGCCCAAATGGGAATGGGCACCAACCGTTCGGCCCAACCCGTGATCTGGCGCTAATAGCGCCGGGGGTGTTTGGCGGTAGGGCTAACGTTACCGCCCAACTCGTGATGAGGCCCATAGAGTAGAAGTAGAATATAGAATCATAATATGTCCCTGTGGCAGTGGGCAGTAATCTGATCACACGAAAAACAACTCATACACTGAAATAATATATAACACATGTTATAGAAGTATAATTAATCATTATAATAGTATATAAAACTCCCTCCTTGCCTTCCGTAAAAACAAAAAAAAACACCCTATTCAGTTAATCCCTCTCCAGCACTGCCAAATGTCTATCTAACTGTTACCTAGAATTACCATCTTCAATTGTTGTAAAAACTGTCTGTAACCAGTTATATTAACTATCATAAATGTTAATCATGTACAATTTCTGCAAATAAGAAAAATAATTGTCTGTAACTAGCGCCACCATGCCCCCGGGCTGCTGTGCGCTCAACATATGTGAATAAATAAATAAATATAGTATTAGTAGCAGTAGTACTAGTATATATACATTGCTTCAGGGCAGATTCATCCCACTTGTAAGTGCTGCAATGTAGTGTGTTATATCGTTATGACACCAATTATTGCACAATGGAAATATAATTTACAGTTCAGAATAGTTTTGTTTTTAACTAGTTTGGGCAAAAATTCACAATGGTCTAATGGACATTGCATTGTATTGAGTGACAATATTTCAATTCGCTATATAGCAATAGTGAAACTTACCAATTATGCCCATTAGGCCTGTCTCAGAATATCACCCACGCACAACCATGGCTCCTCACATAAGGTGTATTACTTCACAAGGCCCAACCGACAATGAGACCCATCCCTACTGCAGGTCCATCAATCCCGAGATTTATGGGCTGATTCATGGAATTTGTGTGCCGAAAAAAGGTGATTTGTGCGCCATTCTGCCCGCAAATCCCCATTTGTTAAACAGGGATTTGCGGGCAGAATGGCACACAAATCCCTGTTTTTCGGCGCACAAATTCCATGAATCAGCCCTTTAGTCTCACTCTGAGGCGCATGACTGCCCCAAGGCCCTGAACCTGCTCTGTGGCCCATACCTACTTCAAGGCCCAGCCCTGTCCAGAGGACCATTCACTCAGCAGGGCCCATCCATGCACACCCTGAAGCCTGAATGCATTGAGTCCAACCTTCCTCTGAGACCCAACCCTTCCCCCAGGACCATACCTAAAAAACACTAGCATCTGAACTTGGAAACTATGTAAAATGCCAGTGCACCTAAACCTTTTCAAACTAAATAATTCCCAGTAAATTGCCATTGTGCTTAATCACAACAGATGTTGATTGTTTTTCTCTTTCTTTTAATATTATAAAGAGTAACATGACATTTTTATAAGTTATGAACAGTCACTTATATTTAATTAATTGCTCTGCTTCCTCGTGCTTTATATGGCACTGCACTCCCCATTGGCCTCTTTATTTCCTTTTAAGGTTCAATTGGAGGTACATTGTTTCCCAAATCAATGCTACCCACTTTAGCAACCTCAGAATTTTCATGGAATAATCTTGCAAGTTGACACATATTTCAGAATCAAGAACGTAACTCTCGTGTCAGTCATGTCAATTAGGAGCTTCTGTAAAGTACTAACATGACAACTCACATTCTAATCCGTGCACCTTTCATTCTTGAAGAGCTTTCAGGAATAATTTGGAATTTTAAGGTTGTGTGCTGCAAACCTATGTGTAAAGTATTAACAGGGTAATTCATAGAATTCAGCGCACAAGTGGCGCACGCGGCTTGCGCACAGTGTGCGCGTGTGACTTTCTGCGCCAGCCGCGTGTGCTAAAATCCATTTCCGCGCACAGCGTATTAATGGATTTTAGCTACCAAAACCAGCCGTGGCGCACAGTGGCGCAGCGACCCTGCAGCAGCGCCAGTTATTCCCCCAAGAACGCCCCTCGCACAAGGAAAAGCCATCAAAATCCCCAATCCAGCGCAAAGGGCTGCGTTAACCCTGTACCAGTATAGAGGGCTGCCACACAGCACACGGCAGGCGGGGAACGTGTATTTCGGGGGTGCGTGGGAAGTTTCACATGCGATTGGCCCTGTGCTAGTGGGCTATGTGTATAACTGGGGTGCAGGGAAGTTACACACGCAATAGGCCCTGTGCGAGTGGGGTGCGTGTATTCCTGGCGTGCGAGGGAGGTTTCACACGCAATCGGAGCGGGGTACGTGTAAATCGGGAGTGCGCGGGAAGTTTCACACGTGACTGGCTCTGTGCGAGTGGGGTACGTGTATAAGTGGGCTGCGCAGAAAGTTACACACGCGATTGGCCCTGTGCGAGTGGGGTACGTGGATTACTGTGGTTGCAGGAAGTTACACACGCGATTGGCCCTGTGCGAGTGGTGTACGTGTATAACTGGGAGGTGTGGGAAGTTACACATGTGACTGGCCCTGTGCGAGTGGGGTAGTTGTATAACTGGGGTACGCATGAAGTTACACACGCGATTGGCCCTGTGCGAGTGGGCGACGTGTATTCCTGGGGTGCGCGGGAAGTTTCACAGGCGATTGGCCCTGTGCGAGTGGGGTACGTGGATTACTGGGGTTCGTGGGAAGTTACACACGCGATTGGCCCTGTGCTAGTGGGGTACGTGTATAACTGGGGTGCGCGGGAAGTTACACATGCAATTGGCCCTGTGTGAGTGGGTTTACGTGTATTCCTGGGGTGCATGGGAAGTTTCACATGCGATTGGCCCTGTGCGAGTGGGGTATGTGTATTCCTGGGGTGCGCGGGAAGTTTCACATGCGATTGGCCCTGTGCGAGTGGGGTACGTGTATTCCTGGGGTGCGCGGGAAGTTCCACACGCAATTGGCCCTGTGTAAGTGGGGTACCTGTATAACTGGGGTGCACGGGAAGTTACACATGCGATAGGCCCTGTGCGAGTGGGGTGCGTGTATTCCTGGGGTGCGCGGGAGGTTTCACACGCGATCGGAGCGGGGTACATGTAAATCGGGGGTGCACAGGAATTTTCACACGCAATTGGCCCCGTGCGATTGGGGTACGTGTATAACTGGGGTGCGTGGGAAGTTACACACGCGATTGGCCCTGTGCGAGTGGGGTACGTGTATTCCTGGGGTGCGTGGGAAGTTTCACGCGTGATTTTGCTGTCAGAGCGGGGTATGTGAATTTCAGGGGTGCGTGAGGAGTCCTACCGGTGAATTGGCAGTGTGGGTCCTCCCAGGTGTTCCCTCTACACCCTCCACTGCCCCTGCAGGCAGCCCACACCACAGGTGACTACCCTGAATACCTGGTCATGTCCCGCAGGCAGCCCATCCACCATGGGCATGCCCCCCAGCCAAGCCAAATATGACCTTGCACTACTGATCACTAACTCATGTCCCCCAGCACCCCCACCCCAGCAGTCAGGGGCACCTGCCAGCAGGCCCCCACTCATGTTCCCCAGTACCCCCACCCCCCAGCAGTCAGGGGCACCTGCCAGCAGGCCCCACTCATGTCCCACTCATGTCCCCCAGCACCCCCACCCCCCAGCCGTCAGGGGCTCCTCCCAGCAGGCTCCCACTCATGTCTCACTCATGTCCCCCTGTACCACCCACCCCCCAGCAGTCAGGGGCACCTGCCAGCAGGCCCCCACTCATGTCCCCCAGCACCCCCACCCCCAGCAGGCACGGGCACCTGCCAGCAGGCCCCCACTCATGTCCCCCAGTACTCCCACCCCCAGCAGTCAGGGGCACCTGCCAGCAGGCCCCCACTCATATCCCCTTGCCCCCACGTCATGACGATCCTCAATCATGGGCCTAATGGCCAGCCACATCACACTCCATGCCACCCCAGCCCAAAGACCCAACCAAGTATTGCATCTACTCACATAGAAATCATGATACAACCCGAATGGCAAGTATGTAAATGAACACATGTCCGTCACAGACACACAATGGGTGCAAGTGAATGTGAAAACCCACATCATGACATGCATGAAATCAATGAGATAATACCACACACCAAAGTATGAAACAAAAATGTATTGAATCCAAAATGAATGTAATAAAAAGAAACACACAATAATGTGAAGAAGAAATAAAACGCAGCATGTCCAGAGAATAATGAAAAATATGAAATCAGAATCCAAAGAAATACAAATCAAAATGTGTCCAAAGTCTCAGTCCAACAAAGCAAATCCAAGGGAAAAAAATAAGTGAAATCCATTGCTCCATGGTGAAATGAAAAGAAAAAAAGAAAATCCACTGTTCAGCTATATACAAATCACCAATCCAGGGTCCATGAGCCCAACAAATGAAATGAAACCTACAAAAAAAACCGATCTAATAAAGAACTGTATACAAAAATGTGGTGTATTGTCCAATCGCCCCAAAATAAACAAAAATAGAAAGGAAACCTAACACTATCTAACTATTTACAATGGCAGTGGGCTAGTCTGACTGTTCACTTATTGATGTCCCGGACCAGGGCATCATCGAACTCCTGCTCAATGTCCTGGAGGCGGTCCTCTTCCATGGCCCCAAGGGTTCTCATGGGAAGACGACATGTGCACATCCAACTGCCTGCGAATTGCCTCGGCCCGCCTCAGGGCCCTCCACATGGAGTTCTCCGGCCTGACCATTGTGAGCCGTGCATCTTCTGCCTGCTGCCACTCCTCATCTATGGCATGGCCCAACCGCTGCCACATGGAAGACACTTGAAATCCGGGGTCCTCCAGCCCTATGGCCGATGCCTGCCCCTCCGATGTTGAAGGCCCCGAGCCATAATTGCTCCCACCATGTTGCTGCTGCTGTGCCTGTGCCTGCGCCCTGGCTCTTGCTGCCTGCATGTCCTCCTCCGCCTGGGGTGCAGTTTGCGTGGTGGCCACCCCTGCTGGACGTCCGACTCCTGACTGTGGCAGGAATGTGTCCTCCACCAGCCTGGCCGCTGGGTCAGGGGCAGCTCCACAGGGTACCCAGGTGACACATGGGTGGGAAGATGGCATGGAGGATGGCGCGTAGGGGGTTCAGGTGAGGAGGGGGTCGCAATAAGGTCCAGCACATGGAGGAATCCAGTACCGGTGACCCGTCCCAGTAGGACAACGTGGTCAAAAAGGCATGCGAGACGACATGCAGTCTCTCCACAAAAAGACTACAGGTCACCCCGCATGCCCCATTGACGCAACGCTATCCCACTCAGGATAGGCTCAACACGGTCCCGGATGGCCACGTCTGCAGGGAGAGGAAGGCCAGTTGTTGTGCACTCATCCCCTCCCTGAAAACGGGTCTGGACATAGGCATCCCTGCTGGTGCCAGATGATGCAGTGACAGGATCAGGGACAGGATTACACACAGGCAACTCCGCGGCGGCCTGTGCTGCCTCCTGTCCCTCCCCCTGCACTGTACCACTAACACCAGTGGAATCCCCACCTCCAGACTTTGTGTGTGTCCCTTCCGCGGCCTCCTCCTCCACCAAACCCCCCACAACCTGGATTACTCCGTGCCATCTTCCTCCATTGGACCCTGTGGGGTCTGAGCTGCCCCTTCTGCTGCCGAGGAGTCCACCTCCAACCTCTGCCTCTTGGACCTACCCTCGGCAGCTGTGGCCTGGGACGTGGCACCAGACTCCTCACTCCCTGACAAGATGACAATCTGGGAGGGAAGCCGGGCCTTGCGTCTCCGGCTGGTGGTGCGATCCCTGCCGCTGTGCTCCACAGGAACCTCTCCGCCCTCTTCATCAGTTGACGCTGCAGACAGGGAGAGATAAAACACAGACATCAAAGCACAGTACAATGGACTGATACACACATGATAGTTGCACATGAGTGGCAGTGTCAAACTTCAGACATGGCATCACACTCCATGACACACATGTCATTTCAACTCACACACATGAGCATTTCCACAGCAATATTGCATCAGGCAGCAACATCCATACACATACAACAGCATGAACAGGCGAAGGTGAGCCTGACATCACATGAAACACAGGGAGTGCACTAGACATGCACACACACCACCACTCTTACATGCATGTCTACATCTCCTCCAACTGTCGCAGTGATGCGATCACCATACATGTCACATCTGGCATTCATCCTTCTACATATCAGTGTCACATGCATCCATGTTGCATCACAGTTGCACACTTGTCAAATACACACACATGCACATGTACACAGTGGCGATACATGCAGCAGGAACCACCATCCATGTGTGACACCACAACCATGCCAACGTACATGCACAGAAATTCAAACATGTGTGCTACCACACCTGCATTGGCACAGCATGCTTACCAACACATACACCATCGATGTGTCTCACACCTAAGAGGACTCACATGTGGCAGCCTCACGCCCCTGCTCATACACATCCCTACATGGCCCTACAAAAACACATGTGCAACCTGCACAATACTGGCACACCACCACACGCATAGCGTCCAATCATTATGCATGTGCACTTACCACTCGACTCCAGACGGGTCTGCCTCTCAAGGACCTGGACGTGGAGCGCTGGGCATATCTGTTCCAGGACCCTCATCTAGTGGTCGGACAGGGGGCCCCGGCGCCCCTTGGCAGCCGCTGCTTTAAAGAGGCACCGGCCCTTGTTGAGTGTCCTGGACCTGAAGCCCTCAAAGCGCTTCTTGACATGGTGTAAATCGCAGACTGCCACCCCCTCCACGTTGATGGCAGCCAGGATGTCCATCCAGATCCTGGTCCGTCCTTCATTGTCGGCGCGCAAACTTCCAAAGATGGCATCATACTGCCCCAGGCCTTGCTCCACTAGGACACCAACTTCCCTGGCACTGAAGCTCGTGGCCCTCTGCCTCTCTGGATGGGGGTTGCCAGTGGTGCCAGATGGTGTTGTGCCCGACATGGTAACCCCAGAGGCAGGAGTGGGCGGGCAACTGGGTCCTGGGGCTGGGCTGTGGAGCGATGGTATCCCAGTCGGTAGTCTTCGGTTCCAGCAGGGGTGGTCACAGCAACTGCACCCCTGGCTGATGTGCAGGCAGCAAATTGCAGGGCATGTGGGCAGCAGGCAGTCAGGCAGCAGCAGATGGCAGGTGGGAGCGTGCTCGGGGATCTGGGGGGCAGTAATTCGGCCTTCTGGGAAGGAGCGTGGTCTTCCGTGTGTTGTTGCATGGACAGCTTGATACGGAATGATTTGGCATGTGAAAATTTTGCATGTCAGCGTGTAATTCAAGGAAAGGCCCTTAGCGCATAAGCGCTTCTGTAACGTGACTCGTGCGGGAGTTTCCCTCGTGATGTGGCAGCACGCGTGGAAAAATTGTGCATCTGCATGTGGATGCGTGTAATCCGAGGAAAGGGCCTATGTGTGTAAGTGACGTGACGCGCCAGGCATTTCCATCAACACGGGTGCTTGTTCATCGTACACGTCCAAAAACTGCATGTCCGAGTGTCAGCTCATGTAATTGGAGGAAATGGCCTTAGCGCGTACACACATAAGTGACGCTGTACGTGTGGGCTGCTTTAAAAGGTACGTGTAGGACCCCATTCCCTTGTACGTGCTTTTCGTGGAGAGTGAGTGGGTGAATTCTTTACTTCTTGTCGGTTCACACGCGATTACTTCACAGCGTTTCAAGTTTGTACTCCCTTTTACCTCCGGCAGCGTTCTTTATTCTTTTTGGGCCTGTTTCCTCAAACAGCATTCACTTCTTCTTTTGTCCTTTCTCATCAGACAGCGTACAATTCTTCTTTTGGCGGGGGTGTTGCCAACGCGCACACGCATGTCTTTTTCACGTTCTTTTTCCAGGCAGACGGTGAGTCATGCACGTATTTACCAACTGTGCTTGCCCCGTGTGTCGCGTACCCCTTCAGAGGTCATTGTAGGCTGCGTGTATTACACGTACGCTTATTTTTGTGTTTCTGGGTGCCACAGCGTAGTGCAGGTTCATTTTTTCACACACATGGTCTACGAGGGGTTGTGTGCATGTTATTGTTTGATTTTGGGCTGCCTGTGCGTTGCGTGACTCGTCATCTTCCCCCAGGGGTCACAGACAGCCTTGTTAGAGCACTAAGGTATGAATTCCATCTAGTACCCTACCTCTTTCACCCCCAATTGCCCAGGACAATAGTTTACTGCTACTCCCATATGCACAACAGCATCAGTGCCATGGTTGGGAGGCGACCAAGCGGTAAGGAAGGCAAAGGTGGCCGACCCTCAAAAGATGGGTGTGGTGGGCACGGTAGGGGACATGGCCGGGATTTGCAGGGTGCCCCTAGACTCCCATGTGTGGAGGACCAATCAGGGACATCCATGTCCCCCCATGGTTGAGGGAAACGTGGCTGACACCATCCCAGCTCACCCCTTGTTGGACCAGCCCATTGTGGCACCTGACCTGGCATAGGATGACTCCCAGGCTGACTTCCAGGTCAGCAAGTCTAGGCCATGTATGGCGGTGCAAGTTGGTGTCACCAAGCCATGTGGATCTGGGGCAGCTATGTCATCTGCTGCCCCAAGTAGGCAGAGTGGGGAGGGCGCAGGGGCAGCTGCAGCTCCATCCACCACAGCTCTGAATCTCCCAGTCAGGACAGTATCGGTCCAGGTCCATCAAACGGAAGTTCCCCCTGCCAACATCACACTTCTGCCAAGGCCTTTAGCAAGGCCTATGGTCATTGTGCATTTGCACACTCCTACTACCCAGTCCACCGGTGCTTCTGCCCCTACTGACCAGAGCGGCGTAAGCCACTCAGGCTCCGCTCCACCTTTGAAAAAGAGGAAGAAGGGTGCTCTGGTGCAACATGCTGATACCCCAGACACGGCTACACACTCCGGCACATCAAGGAAGCCTAGCTTTAATGACCCGGAACTTGATTCACTTGTGACCTATGTGTCGGCACATAGCCACAAAATGTTGGTGACTGCAGGGTGCAAGACCACATCTGGTCAACGTAGGGCACACTGGCAGGCCATCACAGACCGTATAAGTGCCCTTGGATTTGTGAGGCGCACATCTGATGATTGCTACAAGCGGTGGAATGACCTGAAACGCAGAGCAAAGAACAAGCTGGCCTCAAATCATGCCGCTATTCTGGTGACTGGCGGTGGGTCTCCACAAGAGGACAACAGACTCACTGAACATGAGTCTGTAGCTGGGACCTTCATCACAGAGGAACAGATCCAAGGTGTGGGAGAACTACCTGATTACGAGGCATTGTCTGGTGAGTGCCCATGCGTGTGTGTGTAATCCATGTGTATGTTGTTTGGGTAACGGGCTCTGATTGAGTACCAGGTGAGTGTGTGTACTCCTGAGTGTTATGGGTCACCCATTTGCTTCCTCCCATACATTCACGTGCCTTGGATTTGGGTATGACTGTATCTGTTCTGCCCACATTTGCCAATTACGCCCAGATTAGTGCACTTTACCTTGAACTCTCATCTTGCAACTACATTGGTCAGATTTTGTAAGTGTTCATTCAGGCTGATTGTTTCCACTCTCCCATTTTTAGTACACATTATTCTGCCCTATGGCAACATATGTGATATGCTTCGCTCATTGTTTACAGCCCACACTGGGCCACTACTTTTACCTAGTTATGTTAATGATTACACCATTCAGGCCGATGGAGTGTTGGGCTGCAGACATTTTTTATTATGACCTTTTTGCATGTGGAAGATGACAGGTGTTTCCTGTAATGTTAAAGTGACCAACCATTGATCAGCCCACAATGACTGTGTTATTGGACACTGGATGTGTTTCAGTGTGTGGCACATGCATATTTTGCAACACTATTCAGCATCAATCTTCACATCATGTCGATGTGACATGGATGTGTGACAGTACTCATTCACTGACATATTGCTGTAGTTTTGTAATTTACCGTGGCTATGCTACATGACATCTGTGTGGTGGCATGTGTCGTGTATGTGTATTGGACATGCCACTCACAGCCTGATGTGTGATGCCATTGCTACCCAACATGCTGCAAATGTGCTGCATATCCATCTTGCTATCCCCAGTGTCTGCCTTTTTGACTCCACTTCCAACTCTTTGACAGTGCATGCATGGCAGGGTTATAGTCATGTGGGACATGTGTATTTCATGTACTGGATCTCGGGCTTGTCACGGCCTATGGTGTGCTATGGTGCTCAGGCCTGTTTCCATTTGTTGTCTTTCATGATTTTGCAGGTGATGACGCACTTGGTGCTGTTGAGGTTGAGGAGATGGTGCAGACCCAGGAGGAATCTCAGGCACGACCGGGCACCAGTGGGGGATGTGGTGCGGTGGTGGGTGAAATCCCAATGTTACTGCAGACCATACTGTCCAGGGGTGCCTCTGGGGGCACCTCCCCAGACCTCTATTCAGGTGCTGAGTCGGATGATGAGACTTATTTGCAGTCGCAGGTAAGTGTTTCTGCAAGGATTCTGTTCTGTCCAACCCACCTGGACCAGGGGTATAACCCTCTATGGGAATGTCAGTGTTGGTAGGTCTGCCTTTGGTGGTTACGGATGCAGGGTCACACTCCACAACCTCTGATCCTGTTCCTGGGCCAGCAAATCAGAGGGGGAATGCAGTCCTGCAGCCTCAGGCAGTGCCAGCACAGCAAGGTGCAGATCGCCTTGCCCCAAACAGATTTGGTGCCCGTCGACGTGGTGGCTGTGCGCCACCAGGCAATACTGTATGGGAAAACTCCATGTACAGTATGCCAACCCAACAGGCAGCATCAGTAGAAATGATGGCTCAGGCAATGGAGAGGGTGGCCACTTCTATTATCCCCCCTGAAAATGCAGATGGAGCAACAACAGCAGGCAACAGACTCCATTTGCCAATCACACAGGGAAGACATGTTGGCGTCCAACAGGGACTGACGGGCGGCACTGGAGACTCTGCACAAATCCATATCAATAGAGTCCCAGGGCCACAGGGAAGCCCTGAGGGTAGAACTCCATAACCTCAGGCAGAGTCTGCTTGAACTTGAGGCTTCCTGAAATGTTAGGGCAGAACAGCAGCTGGAGCAGCTCACACATTCGCTCTCAGCTGAACTGCATACAACACATGAGGAGATCCGGGCATCACGCGAGGCCATGCATGCAGAAATGCAGGCAACCCGTGATGTGCTGCATGGGGATCTCCGCACTTTAATCCTCCAGAATCAGACCTTCCAGACCTGCATGCTTGCTGCCATTGAGGACCATACCAGGGCTTTGCGTGGACTGCCTCCCATAGTGCCACTGCCTCCTGATGCAGCAGAAGAGGATGAGCAGAGCGACAGCAGTTCTCCTACAATGGCATAACCGTGCAGGCCATGAGCCCAAGGAGGTATTTTTTGTTCGCAACATCCAGGCAGGTAGGTGTTGGTGTGCACCCTGTCCTCGAACCTCCTGGGTGGCCTCCCCCAGCCCCCATCCCCCACATTGCCATTTTTGATTTTTGATTTTTTTTTACAGTGTGTTGCCTTGTGTGGCTCCCGTGGGCATCCACTGCCTTCTGGCTGGGCACATGCCGGCTTGTCCTGAGTTTGGGTTAGATGCTTGGGTTCGTGAGACACACACCCCTCCTGCTTCCCATTTCGATAGGCTTGCAAAGGGTGTGACCAAGTGACAGTGAATTACACAGTGAATTTGGGCTCCCATGAGCTGTGTGGGCAGTCTGTAGTCAATACTGTGTAGATATCCCTAGTGGATATTGTTGTTGTATTGTACACTGCATGGTGTATTGATATGTGCTTGTGCATCTATGTCTTCCTCCTAATCTGCAAGTTCCTTCCTCAAGGTTTCACAAGGCCGTCTACTTTGCAGATGCAGTTCATGTTGTATGCAGCACACTGAGAAATTTGGGTGGCAGCAATACTCTACAGTTGTAAGGGGTTAATGTGCTGGTGTATTCAGGTTGTAAGACTACCACTACTTGAACTTAGTACTGTCATGTTTTTGCATTTTTCCATGGTGTGTTGCAGCATTGTGTTGGTGGCAAGTATTTGGTAATGTGTGCTGTTAGTTATACATTACTGGGAGCATATTGTGTGTGGGCAGTTTCCATTAGGGACAGTGTACTTTGTGACACTTGTGTCCGGGCTTGTGCATTGCTTGTTTTTCTTTCACATTGCATGACATGCCATGGTGTGTTTGGTGGTGGAGCTGGGGAGGGGTTGGGTGACATGGCGCTGTTCTCATGTTGTATTTAGAAAGGGGGTAATGAATTTAGCAGCATAGATGTTTGTCTTTTGATGACACAGCATTGGTGGTGTTTGGGTAGGTAGGGATGCACACAATGTAACAGTTCCAGGTGACCAATCTCAGGATGGTATGGTTGTGACAGTTGATTGTCCCTTATGTCATCATCATTGATTGTCTGCTGGTATGTGCCAGGGTTGTGTGCACTCCACAGGGGTGTGATTTTAGGTGAAGTAATTATCCACCAGTTGCGTACGGGCTGCTTCACCATGTGCCCTTTCCCCTCCCATGTGCAGCAGGTGTGCATGTGGTTGGAGATGTGGGGGCACCACCATGTCCACCGGCAGGCCCCGGCGTGTTGCAACGTTGTGCAGGACAACATGCTGCCACTATGATCCTGCACACTACTGGGGGAGCATATAACAGCTGCCCACCAGAGCGGTCAAGGGAGCGAAAGCGTGACTTGAGCACTCCGAATGTGCGCTCCACTATGCCCCGGGTTGCAATATGGGCTTTGTTGTATCTTACCTCGGGTGGAGTGGTGGGGTTCCGAATTGGCGTCATCATGTGGGAGCTCAGAGGATAGGCACTGTCCCCTGGGGAGGTGGTGATAGGTATCATTAGTGGGGTTGTGACATTACTCAGTATCTGACATGCATGCATGTGCAGAGGCATTTATACTCACCAAGCAGCCATGTATCGCCATGCCACCCAGCTTCTAGGTCCCGGT
The DNA here is from genome assembly GCF_040938575.1 of Ambystoma mexicanum. Classification (NCBI taxonomy): domain Eukaryota; kingdom Metazoa; phylum Chordata; class Amphibia; order Caudata; family Ambystomatidae; genus Ambystoma; species Ambystoma mexicanum. The sequence goes on from NC_090941.1 coordinate 387,666,605, forward strand.
TTAGGGCTGACATTCTGTAAATGAAACTGTCGTGGGTGGACCCTGGATAGTTGGCATATACTGAGGTGATTATTCCCTTGGCATCACATACTACCTGCACGTTGATGGAATGCCAGTGCTTGCGGTTTCTATAGATGTGTTCAGATGCCCTGGGGGGACGTAGAGCCACATGTGTGCAGTCAATGGCACCTAGCACTTTGGGGAATTGGCCACCCCATAGAAATCCTGGACGACAGCCATGGGCGTGCAGTCATGATGGCCAACACCTGCTGTAGGCAGCGTGACTCTGTGGCCCGTGACACCCCCCCACTATAGCACTTGTCCACTGAAATGATCCAGTGGCCAAGAAGTGCAGTACATTGAGGACCTTCTCCAGGCGGCTGAGTGCTTGGGAGCACAGGGTGGGTGATGTGAGGTCATCCTCCCACTCACTCAGCAGCTCGAGTACTATGTGAGGTGGAAACCTGTACCTCCCATACACCTGGTCATCAGGCATCCCAAAAAGGCTGGTTCTGGGTGTAAACATTTTGGGCCTGATTATACTCCTCCTCCTCCTGCGGTATCCCACGACCACTGCTGCTAGGAACGGTATATTCATCCTGGCGTCTGGGCTTGTTTGTTGTTTGCGTGCACTTTTATGCTGCACGGGTCCACGTACGCCTGCTTCCTGCTGGCGTTCGTGTTTCCGGATTAGCGCGTCTTTTTTGGTGCACGCATTAGCCCCGTTCAATTCCATGAATACGTGTTGTAGACGCGCGTGTGGGCGTTTCGTGCATTTGCCTCCTGTACTTCCCCCGTGACACCCACATTTTCACGTGTTACACCCCCTGTTCCGCCTACTTTTGTTGTGTGCGCTGCGCTATGAGCGCTTTCACTGTGCGCTTAGCGCATGCTGTTTGAAGACGTGTGCACCAGCGTGCGTAACACAGAATTTTAGCTCACATCCAGGGATTTACATGCGCATGGACTTCCATGAATCACTGTGTGCGGGTTTTGCTGGGATTTTCGCACTTGCACTGCGATTTGCATGCTTTTGCATGCTTGCGCCGAAAATGTCAGCGCACATTAATTCCATGAATCGGCCTCTTAGTTTGGAATTAGACTTTTAAAGGCAAATGCAAGGACATGATGCAGAGAGGACACTCTAAAATAATGATATTGCTAGGGTTCGAGTATGTGTCCACATTTACGGCCTTGCAAAAGGTAAAATGCAATCCACATCAGGGAGGAGGGGGGGAGGGGGAAAGAGAGAGAGAAAGAGAAAGAGAGAGAGAGATAGAGAGAGAGATAGAGAGAGAGAGAGAGAGAGAGAGAGAGAGAGAGAGAGAGAGAGAGAGAGAGAGAGAGAGAGATTAGTTTTGTGACGATTTCTATTTTTAGCTTCTTATTTTGCTCAATTCTTGCTAGGTGAAATTATTGTATTGTTATTGACAAGAGTAAAAACACAAATATAAAATAAAAATATCTGCCTCTGTGAGGGATATTGTCTCGTGACCATCCGGAAACACTAGGTGGAAAGATATGACATGAGTTAATCTGTCTTGTTGTTTAATTTCTGCCACTCTCTCCAATAGAACATAGGCAGACCTCAAAATGGTGGTTCAAAGGGGTGGGTCATGTTGCCTTTTCATCTTTATGGTGTCAGCCATTGCGACCTCTGTGAGGTGGCCCGTATCGACATATGACCAACTAACAATTTGTACGTACTGAAGAGTCTTGACAGCTTCATCCTAAACCTGTCAAGCTCTGAAAAGGAAACTCCTGGTCTAATCCTGGACATGTCACTCTGCTTTTACTGGGGCATACATTCACATAGATGATATGGCACTGTCACATTAAGGGCGAGGTGATCACTGTGTGGCTCACAACTCCCTGATAGTTGGCTTTAAGGAAGTCTACACCAACAGGGACTTTCTCCCAGCAGATGTGCTCCCTCAAATGCATTTAGCAACATATGAGCTAAGTTCATTAGCCTTTTTAGTGAACTGTGAGTGTAGTTATACAATAAAAAATAAAAACCATCTCACCCTCCTAAATATACTCAAGCCTCACTAGTACTTCATATGTTTAACTGAGCTCCATCAAATTGTCCAGTAATAATTTGCCCATCTAAGCACTTCTGTGTAACAATATTTCCAGTTTGCTATTCATCAAGGAGGTGGAGATGGTAAAGTCAAAAAGGGCAGGAAGGAGGAAAGTGTGTCCATTATCTTCAACATAACATTTAAGAAACCCAGTTACATGTCTAATATGCGCCCTCCAATTCATTCCCATCATTACTCCTGCAGCCAACAATCAAAGTAATTACAGTGACAGTCTGTCAAGTTATCACCTTATTAACTCGGGACCCTCATACATTCTGCACTATCATGGCATTGCCTATTGCAGTCTCCTAAAGCCATATGCAGGTCAACATAATTGTCAGATGGGGCTGTCTTTGATTTGAGCAATCACTCCATTATAAAAGTGGTTATGTGTGCCAGCCAGCAACACAACTAAGGTGACATCGAGGAACAAATGGCTTAGGTTCAAATGACACTACTTATGATGGGGGAAAAACAGATCTTTTACATAGGTTAGGGAACATTCATGTAATGTATGATCATATATCAGAGAATAACCTGGTGGAGTTGGGGGCACGTATCTCTTAATACTCCATAACACAAAAGATGAAGATGATGAAATCTGCTACCAGAGAGATGTTGGTCGAAAGGAATCTCTTGAATACACTCCTACTCGAGCACATGAGATATCAGTGAAATGAGTAGCAGAGAAAAGTGTGCAAGACCTTGAACTAATGTATCATTGGTGGAGACCTCCCCCACCTCTAACCCCTAATGGGTGGAGTAATCCTCTCAATGCACGTTGCTTTATTTGCGATACAAGCTCCTGGGCAAAGTAATCTTCACATTTGCCTACTGTGATGCAATTTTCTTTGATGGGCAAATAAGCCTCTGTTGTAAACCCGATCTGAAATAGTCAGTTATTACAGTTCCAGATTGCTTGAAGTCAGAGTGACACTCTGTTCCTCCAGCAGAATTTATAAGACTGCAATTTGTATGCACTTAACAATAAAATCAATGTCAACAAGTGTTGCTATGCCACAAATCTAGACTTTGCAAATGGGAACTGCTTTGGTCACGTAGGCCTTCTGCAATTTCCCATACAAAGAGAATGGGTAGTAAGCCAGAGTGAATATTGTCAACATGTTAGTGATGTTCAAAAACGTCTGGGGATGGTCAAACAAGGTTGGTTGTGGTCAGTAATGGTTGGCTGCATTCCGTGAAGAAATATGCCAGAGCAAGTTCCCACTGTCTCAACCCAAAAATACCCATTGCAAAATGAATAATCCAAAATTCATGACTCTAACATGCTGATAGCCGAAATGCAAATGGGGACACCACCCCCACACACAGGATCCATACACAAGGAAAGGATCAACTTCAAAGTAATATGCTTCTTATACAGTGTTATGAATTGCAGGGTCCAAACTACCTGATTGTGTTCACTACACAATGTGATATCCCTGGTTCCTAAGATTGCCTACAGCGAGATCGCTCTCCAACATTATCCTTTGGTAAAATAAGCTAGGTCTGAGATCTAGTTGCTCCGCTTGCTCCACACTCTGGAACAGCTTAAGACAATACATAAATATGTAGAAATTCACCGCAAATTAAGAAGAGTCTCATGAAGCACCTCTTGAAATGAACGTACCCTACCTCCTGATGTGGGTTGACAATTCTCACTGTGAACCCCCTTATTGTTACGTAAGCTGCATGCTGCTACAGTTCACTGACCTTTTATTGTCTTCCTGTGTCATATTTCTTTCAGCTCCTGTGACTGCTTGTAGTTCATTTGGGTCTTGGAGTCCTATGTTTTGCCATAGTGTCATAGGTTACTCTCAACTCATCTGACCTAACTGTAGTTGCTATGCAGTTATATTCTATTGTCCTTGGATTTTCTCTGCCATCTGACTCACCATCCTTCTCAACATTTGGTCTGAATGAACCACTCACTAAAAGCTTTATTTCTTTTCCTTTCTTTCCTGTCAATTTCACTCATACTGTGTCAACTTAAATTCATTGGCGTGGCCTTTCAACACATACAAAATGCACTAAGACATATTTATGTATACATTTATTTATGCATTTATTGTTTTTTTTTCTAAAAGGGGGAACCAATGACAGGGTGTGATGGAGAAATGTAAAGAGTTGGTCAAACAAATACAACAACAATGGTGAAAAAATCAATATCAGGTGCAAAGCATCCACTGGTCATATAAATCACACACTTGAGCATCACAAACAATATGGCTGAAGGGTTCAACATCTGCAAGGAACTCGCCAGTCCTTCTGTCTCCACCTCACCTCTGCCACCCCAGACCCTCTGCACTCCACTGGCCTCTCACTTCATAAGCAAAACTCAGAACATCCTGTCCTCATGTTCCACTTCACCCCTCCCTTCTCCCTCACATGTTCTTAGGCCTCCCTTGGCCCCCTTCCCTTCCCTCCTGCCCTCCTCTTTCTTGCTCATACCACCGGATGAGTTCTCTAGAAAAAGTCCTCTCTATGAAAGTCTCCTCCAAACAGTTGATCCCCGCTCCTCCATAACTATCATGTACAACATTGCATCCCTTGCTCCAGTCTTGGCTGATTTCGGCAATCACTCCTTGGCCACTGGCTCCTTCCCGCTACCCCTTAAGCACTGCCTTGTGCATCATCTCCTCAAAAAACCTTCTCCCAATCCCTCCTGCCACGTTCATTACTGCCCTATCTCCATTAAACCCTTCCGGGGCAATCTCTTGGTGATGCTGGTCATCTCCCAGCTGATGCACCACACTGAATCTGTTGGTTGTCTCCACGACCACCAGTCTTGCTTCAGGTCAGCCAGAGTCACAGAAACTGAACTCCTGAACACCTGTGAAGACTTGCTCCTATATCTCGATTCCAACTATACTTCTGTTCTCATCCTTCTTGATCTTTTCTATGCCTTTGATACGGTCAATCATGCCACCCTTATAAATCGGCTCTGTTTTACCCTTGGCATCACAGACCTGGCACTGGATTGGTTAACTTCCTTCCTCTCAGGCCTCACTCTCCACCTGTGGCGTCCACAGGACTCTATCCTCTTGCTTTGGCTCTTCAACATCTACCTTGTCCCTCTAGTCAATTTGATCTCTGCCTTCTCTCCTCACTTCCAGTGTTATGCAGACAGCACACAGGTTTACTTCAAGCTTCCCTCAACATCCTCCTCTTCTTCCTCTCTCATTCCTGACTGCCTGACTGCCACTTAGGCATGGTGTGCTGCTAATGATTTCTGCCTTAAAGCCAGTAAGACTGTGATCCTTCTTATTGGACACCTGCTCCCTCCTTCCCTCCAAGTCTCTGTCCACCCTCCATGTGGCCCCCTCACTCTCTTGTGAGGCAAAAAAGCTTGGTGTCATTGTTGACTCTTCTTTCTCCTTCTCTCCTCACACCGCGGACCGCGAAAGTGGCAAGAAGGCCCACTTTCATCTGCAACTCCTCTGAGGGATTCTCCCTTTCCTCATCTTCCACCAGAAATTAATTGTCTCCAGAGCTCTTGTCCTCTCTAGGTTGGACTATTGCAACAGTCTCTTCCTCAATATGCATAAATCCTTCCTTAGCCTCCATCAACTGATACAGAATAGGACTGTGAGATTTATCCTCGGTCTCAAGCCCAGGGCCCACATCTTTTCAGCCCTAAAATCTCTCCACTGGCTCACAGTTGTTGCAAAGATCAAGTTCAATACCCTCTGCATCTTTCACAAGGATTTCTGGGGCCTGGGACCACACTACCTTCAACTCTCTCTCCCTAAATATCTCCATCCTAGAGCTCTTCAGTCTTTTAGCTCCAACTCTCTGCAGATCAGTTGCTTTTCCAAGCAGAGAGTGGGGGTATATCTCTCTCTTCTGCAGGACCCTCCCACTGGAATGGCCTCCTTGCCTCTCTCAGGCTTGAGGCAGATCTCCTTAAGTTCTAGAATAATCTCAAGACCCACCTTTTTCCCTTCTTCCTTCTCTCTCCCCCACCCCTGCTAATGTCCCTCTCAGCCACATTATGACTGACTGCCTGGTTCCTTATGGGTCATACAGGGCAACAGGCCCTTCTCGCCAATTCTATACCAGCACTTTCTTCTCCATTTACCCCTGAAAACTGCACTTACTCTACCGGGCTCCCTCCCCTTGTATTAGCCTGGCAGGGCCGACAATCCTACAGAGCCTGATCCAGCCCTGTCCTCACACTTAGCATGTGGACCCCCATTCCCTGTACTCCCTGCTTTCTCTTGACATTTGTCAACCTGGCCTGGCCACCTCAGTCACCTAGTCTGGTGGCACTCTTCCCCCCAGCACTTCCATGCCCTCCACTCTTCCCTTCCCATTTTAGCATTAACACATTCTGCTCTGACTGGCACTCCCCCCTCCTCCCCACTCCCATGCAAGTATTGTTACGGCACTTGCGCACTCCGAATGACACAAGGCCTGATAGGACTCTTTGTTGGCAACTTTAAACACTGTTTGCTGTATAGGCACAGTAAACATAACCAATAAATAAATAAATAAATAAATAGAGAAACAAATCCATATCAGGAAAACAGTGGCATGAAGTAACTGTTAGATAAACAAAAATCAGAGCCACCCGTTTGTGGAACAAAGAATAGTTCAGGATGGTAAGCAGAAAAGAAGGAACAGTGATTCCAAGGGCTATCTCTGCACCGGAAATGGAATAGGATGATGTTTGCACATTTCTAAAATAAAGAAAGTTAAATAAAAGTTTGATGGTACTCATGGGACACTTCACCCTCCAAAAACCTTCAATTTATTATTGAAGAGCAGGTATGCAAGGCGGTGCTGGCTATGCATTTCATCTTACAATACAATACTGCAAGGAGTGGGTGCAAGAGAAGGTGCTTAAGTCTTGATTTCACAAGTTTGACTATGTGTGATCTCATTACCGGCTCTGAGAGTGGCTTGGAATGCAGCCCTCTGGGGATGAAGGTTGAGTTTTATCAAAACAATCTTACTTTTTTGTAACCCACAGTGATTCTTATTTATCTTAGTTGTAACTTGTTTGAAAACAAATATTACCAGTGTCATACTGATGCATTCTATTAATGTAATTTTGTGTGCAGTGACATGAACAAATGGCATAACATGATCAAGTATGTCAACACACAATAAAAACCATCAAGCATGACTGTAATGCAAAACATATATTATTTTGTCCACTGTATAGTCATATTTGTGTAATCTGCAACTGGTGGTAATAGTGCAAATGCCATATTATGGAACATATCAACACTTCCCGCTCTGAACGGTAATCTATTACTGTAAGCATATATTGGATAGTGATATAATGATACTGCAAGTCACTGAAAAGATGATCACATACCTCATTTTGACATTCAGTAGGAAATATTGCAGTCCTTATGATAAATGGCCTTACACTCGCATTCCCTTTAATACCTGTCCTCCTAATTAATTTAATTTAAGAGATCGCCATATGTTGGCACATATAATCAATAGAGACTCTCCTTGGTTTACAAAAAAATAAATAAAACTAATATGTATCTTCTAATGTCTTTCACAGAAGAAGTTTAAACAATGTAATATCATGCATCTTAAAAGGTTTCATTGTGTGCTTTTAAACAAGTAATAACGTGCAGATTATACTCTACTCCTTATAACTACTCCTTATAGGTTAATGGTTGTAAACTGATATAAAAGTCTATTTTCCAAAAAACGGAATTAAAAAAGGTTTTCCCAGCTATAATTAAGTGTTGCATTTAAAGCTGTAATGATGTTCGCTGGTGGTTCAAGCAGCAGCACCTTTGACGTCACAAAATTAAATGAAATGACTAATTACAGAACACTACATATATACGTTTCCTATTACATACCAGCACTGATATAATATCAAACTTTTTGAATAAAAATGTGTTGTTCATTCTGCTTCTATCTAAATTAAAAAGGCAATATGTATTCATTTGTAGAATTTATGACCACGTGTGAATAAATAGAAGCCTTTGAATACATATTTTTTCAACTCTGCTTATTTCCCTTGCATTACAGGGGAATTTGTGTACATTAAAATGCACATGTTAAATGTACAAATAATATGCACTTTGCAATATATAGAACATACTCTGGATGATAATATATGCATTGGAATAGAACAAAAATGACATTGTTTTACTGTGCCAAATACTTTAAAGTATGGCAAATATTTTAAAGTATGACAATAACAAATGTTCTTAATTGTGAATTGCCACATGTGGTAGCACATGTCAACTCAGAACTAAGGTCTATAACTGGCATGAATCTTAAGCATGAGCTGCAAACTTAAATTTGTGTCAATATGTATGATCCATTATGCTTTAAATGTCTCCTAGATGTGCTCCAATGCTTCTGTATACACATTACCAAACATACAAATGTAATGTTCCATAGGTATAGTTGTATAACGCCAGATTGCCTGAGGAGCTAAATGTATCTCCCAGTTGCTGTTTCTGTCATGATTACCAGGCTTCCCTAATTTTCAAGCAGGAGTGAAATAGCTTGAAGCTCCAAATAATTAAAAACCCTCTTCCATGTGCTATTGTACATGATAACTCACAACCAGTTTTGATTACAGAAGAAAACGCACATGCACCCTCTAATTTGTTGCAGAACAATGGCTGAAGCAATTAAATGTTTTCAGTTTAAGCTTTAAAACAAGTAATAACATGTAGGCTATTCATCTCATGTGTTAAAGGCCGTGCACAAAAAGAAATACATCCATAAACAGTTCCTTACTGGTTAGTTACTGTAAAATGCCACAGACAGTTATTTTACGAGAAAGGAAATGTTCGTCTTAACTTTAATTAACTTCTCCAATTGCAGAAGGGATTATGTCCTATGATGGCACATGCAGAAGCCATTTTGACATAGCAAAAGAAGAAGCACAAAACATGATGACACAGCAAGAGGGATGTCATTTTCTTATCGCATGTGATTAGAAATGTCACAAAAAGGCTGTAATGCGAGAATTATTTTAAGACTTTTCTGAAGGTGCTGTTTTATATGCAAACAATTATAGCAGAAGAAGTTGTAAATTCACAAGAAGATATTACTAATTTCCCAAACCAATAGATTTCAATTTTAAAGACTATTGTTTTGGAATACACAGTTTATGTTTTGGAGGAGAGAACTTTTGCACACGGTAAAAATGGACAGGCAATATTTTAACATACAAAATAGTTAATTAAAACATACCCACAAAATGTCTTTTTAGATATGATGGCTGAAGATCCTGGAAGTGTAAAGCTGTACATGTTTGGAATGGCTGATTATGATACAGAATCCTCAGATTTACAACACACTTGCAGAGTTAAAGAATATATCTGAACTGTTGAGATGAAGTGAAATGAAGCAAGAGGGTTACATTGAGAGAGTGTGGATCTTATTCGTAGACACCTTGTAAGCTACTTTAGTACAACTAATGCAAGTAAGTTGGAGATGTATGGGTAGAAAGAGAAGATGTGATATTGCGTTCTGCTCGTCTGCTGACTACAAACACATGTGATTGTTCAGGGACGGATCACATGTATCGTCATGGCACCCTGCAATTCCTTTTTCATACCATGCAGTGAGACATGACTGCCACACCCATGGGAATTCACGGCTTTCCAAAGACAAGAGGAGTGCCAAATACGTGTTCTCTCTCTGGAAGGGGCGTTGAGCTTGAAATACAAACATCAAAAAACAAGTTGTACACTTCAATCTGTGCATCGCTAACTGTATGGAGCAAAGAAGAAGACTATATGTGTGGGTGGAAAGTCGTCGGTTCATTGGTTGATTGGTTGGATATATATATACATATATATATATATATATATATGTAAATTTGCTTGGTACCTTAGAGGACCTTGGTTTTATTAATTGAGTGGTGCTGTGATACATAATTTGTGGGATAAAATGGAATCAAGGTATCAGTGCATAATGAATTATAAACACCCACTGATGACAAAAATGTGTTATTTATTTATGTATGTATTTGCATTTGTAAAGCACCCAAGACCAACAGCTTTAGGGCTCTGTTTCAACTGGTTACATTCATTTTATGGAAATAAACACTGCTGTATCCACTGTTACATTTATCTTAGAGCAGTTGCAAAAACAGGGGGACAAACACACACATGGTCAGATGAGACTGGGAAATATACACAGATAAACAGATATATACATAATGGAAGCAATGGTGTTTTTATATTCTAATGAATATCTTTAGAATTTGGCATGAAGCATTCATGTACAGCTCTGGTGACTCTTTTCCAGAATTACGCAAAGACAAATATGGAAAAAATCAGAACAATGTTGTTTACAAATGGAAAAGTACAGGCATAATGCAAATGCAAATAAAGTTGGATCTGCATTTCTTTTTGACATTAGTATAGCATGTCCTAAAAAAGTAAGCCCCCCCCCTCAACAGCATTGTACATGTGATCTTATTCAGGAACATATTAACCCTAGATCGTTTAAATGCTCAAAACACACAAATCCATGCATGATTATTGCCAACAAAAGTGACCCCTTTGTGCCTCTACCCGGCCCCATATCTAAATTTCACATTTTCTTACAAAGCAAACACTACTGTACCTAGAGAGGCAGAACATGCAAAGACCTCAAACAATGCATTGTAGGGAAATCTATGTAAAAGAAAATGAGCAAAGCAAAACCTTAAATACAAAAATCAAAATGTGAGTTGCATCCTGCTCATATCATCTGAAAACGACATGTGTGAGGAAATGTGCAATGTTAACAGCCCATATACAGTAAGAGACTATGTCCAAAGTATATAACAAGTCACAACATTATTCTCTTCAGCTACATGGACAAAACCAGCAACCTTTTTTTTTTTATTGGAAAGCCGTCAATTTTGTTTTTCAAAAGAACAGCACTTTATTGGAAAGTGCAAATGAAAAGCCGAATTGGGCACTGAAATGTGATATTTTCCTTTACAGGACTAATAATCAATTGGCTTGACATAAATAAACATAAAGTAATATTAAAGATGTAAATGTTGATAAGATATTTGATTGCAAAGATGTTATAATGTTTCTTTGTTTAAAGAGACAACTTCAATGGAGAAAATTCATGTAAAAGCTGCTTTTGTAAATGAAACCAACCTAGGCCTGGAGATCCACATGGCATTCCTTCCCCACAGCTAAATCAACAATGCAACAGGAAGAAGGTGGTTTGGTTTCCCATGCCAAAATTGTGAACACTGGTTTTGATGCTCGACCATACATTTTAAGACACCGATTATTGCCTTGTCCTCTGAAACAGGCCATTGCAATAAGAGCAAATGTTCCACGTTTGCAACTTTGATTTGTCGCTGAGCTTAGGCTAAAAACCCTTAAACATACAGAAATTGCTCTGTTATGTGTCCTGCAGTGGTTTTCTCTCAAGTAATTCAATCACTCCATCAGCCAGGAGAAGAAAATGTGCACATTTGAAGACTGGATGCCTGACACAAGCTACAGTCAAATGCTGGAAGCACACATGGGCTGGTACTGAGTCATGAATGACCCTGCCATCAACTGGATTTCAAAGGACTTTTGCCATGGCACCTAGTTTTCTCATTAGCCAGCTCTCACCTTCAAAGCAACCAACAGTATATGATAACAGATGTTCTGTTTCCAGGCAGAAGAACTGAAGATGCAATTTAATATGTGTGACATAAGAATAAATAACTGCCTTTTAAAAATGACATCTGAAATCATATTTTCAATTATAACATTTGAAGGGAATGCGTTCATTTTTTTTTTTTTAAATGTTCGGGGTAAAAATCTATCAGGCGAATATAAAACAATATTTTCTTTTGTGTGTGTATCATTATGTAGATTAGGTAAATGTGTATATGTTCGTGCACAAATGGCATGTGCAGTGATTCATATATCCTAGCGTTCATGCAGGTAAAGCCGTTATTCTAAGCTGGGAATATAATTTTGTATTAAAGTATTAGAGGATTAAACAAAAAAGTGCATAACACACCCCCACCATATATCGTCACAAGATGAAAATCACATTATTTGATTTGCTTAAGTGAGGGTAATCTGATGAACCAATTCATAATATGATCACATGTGAGGAATACAATGTTTCAGAAAATGACAATTATTTAATGTAGAAATCTCCAAGCTGACATTACATTAAATGGGAGGGAAACTGGATGTAGATGTTTCTCCAATTAGACTACCCTCTCCACAAATATTCCCAATGAGTTTAAAGGGGATGATTTAGTGTGATGTCACTTTAGGAACAGTGTCCATCACATACATTGACCAATTACATTAGCAACAATATACTCACTGCTAAAGGGAGGGGTTTCTAATATATATAAACATGTCAAACCCACAGACTCTGGGGACTCACTTTCACACTTACTGACTGGCTGACTGACAGAAGGACAGAAAGGAGTATTGATGACAACAGAAAAGAGAATGGAACAGAAATGCCTTCCTTTGGACCGATTTTGGGTTATTAGCTGTCCACTGTTAGAGAGGCCTACCTGAAAGTTATATCCCAGGCCTTCTTCAGTGGAAAGGATGGCAGACAGGCCCCAGTACAGAAAGAGGGAGACTGTAAGTGATTTCAGTCCGGCACTTCACCTAAGTCAACGCCTAGCGTGTAATGCACAACTGAAATCCTTATTTATTTATTTGTGTCTAAAAGTTATTTTATTCTGCACGATGTACTACTTATATCACTCTACTCTCTTGGAACCCCCCCCCCCCCGAGGTCACACTGAACCAGGAATCAGGCTGCTGTGCAAAGTTAAAATATTTATTCATGTATTCACAATATAATCACACTAATCACACTATTCTTAATGGGGATACAATAATCGCCAATGGGATGATGTCACACTAAGCAATCTCTTTAATCACTAGGAGTAATAATGAGCAAAAACAATGCAGCACAGCAATAATACTTTTGTGGGTGTGTGTTCAAATCAAATAGCAATGTGGTTACTCTTTCCACCTGCACACCCCTCAACCCCCCAATGTGCAATGTAGAGAGATAGGAGGAGAGAGAACAGGTTTCAGGAATGCAGAATTCAAACAAAGGTCAACCCCAATTCCCCCCCCCCCAGCAAACACAAGAGACAAACAGAATTGATTGACAAACTGTCAAGATGGTTTTAAAGTTGGCTTTGAATGGAATAGGTAAAACACGAACTATGGCTTAAATCACTGAAATTATTTAAATTCTAAAGGGAGACACTTTATCTGGTTGCAGACAAACACTACCAATGATTTGACACCAATAAGCAATGTGCAAACTGACATTTGAGGTTGGTTGCAATAACAAGCTGTTTTACACATTATAGAAATGTCCTAAGGCACAATTCGTGGCAAACTTTTCCTCCGCGGTAATCGCGATCCCGGGAGAACTATATGGATCTGAGATGCGGTTTTTGGTTCTATGGAACGCTGTGGATGTTAGCTACAAGCAGACGTTTACATTTTTTTCTAGCATAAAATAAGAGGAAGTTATGGATGTTTTACTTGAGGTCATTTTTTTTTCAAATGTGCACCAAAATGAGAAAACAGGGATGCACTTTCAAAAGGCAAACAGGATTTCTTTACACTAGGGAGTAACTATGAAGAAGCAAATACTACACAGGAACAAAGACACTAGACCAGGACACCTCTGGATCAACTTTTTGCCTGCCGAGGAGCTTGCCTTCTTCAGATGAAATATATCAGTGCAAAGATATGTTTAGCAATACTATTACAGAAGGAAGATAGTAGGGATGAGATAGAGAGTTCAGGCAATTCAAAATAATTCTAGCAATGCAGTTCTGGATGTAAGAGAGGATGGAGTTGAGATAGGGATTGACTATGGATCGTACATAGGCTAGTGACACAGTTCTATACTCTGGCTATTCATTACATGTATTTGAACAGAACCGTAAGGAATTCTGGTCAGTCAAGATTTCTGGACATGAATTCTGCTGGGCACACCGGACTGGACTGGGTCTGCAATCAGCAAGGCCCTCTGGTCACCACACAACACGATTGGACACAATCGGCACCGCACAGCACAGGATTGGGTTTAATCTGTCGTGGTTCTGCAGATAATTGTTGGGCAGGCAAGCAGTTACAGCACAGCCCGGCTGTTTTCTTTGATGTTCCCCTTTGGTGGTGGGATTGTGGTTCTAGAAGTTTAAGGCCTAGCTGAGAATGGTTCAGCTAGAGTGGGCCTTTCTGCTTTGCCAAGCTTCTGGAGTCTGGAGCAAGGAATATGGATGGATCTCCTTCAGGGTGCTTTGCCAGGATCAGGATAGTGGGTGAATCTGTGTGTCTTTCTAAGTCCTCAGCTTTCTCTATTTAAGCATATGTCAAAGGGGTGTGTATGATGGATTATCCTAAGCATGCCCCCTAGGCTGGCTATAGGTTAAAGTCTCCGCTCTCCCTTAATTGGAGGTGAAAACAGGGTGTCACATGATGATGTGGTTTTATGAGTCAGAGAATCCTCCCCTTGTCCCTTTGAACATGAAATCTACTTTTAGTATAATACATATTTACAATTTTGCAAACTTTATAACAATAACATATCTAGTTCACATATTTTGTGGAGAAAATGCTCTTCCAAGTCCCATCATTGTAGGATTTTGTGTCTGCTTAAGACAGAATTCTGCCCTTTTTGGCCGGAACACGATATCTAGTTTGTCCAAACATTTGTACAACTGTGCGCATTGTATGTGGGCATAAGCGTGTGAATTTTCATGTGTTTGACATAATTAAATTTGGTATAAAACCAGAATTTCTACAGTTACTTCCCAGAACATAGCACAGAGTTCTGGCTCCTCTTAAAATGTACAGCCATAAATTAGGTTCAGAAATCTGGGGTTTCCATATGTTTTACAAGTGTACACAGTAAATTATCAGTCTTTTTAGAAGTATGCTTTTTGTCCATTGTGAATCAACAAAAGTTGCCTGTCCCCGCCTCCTTCTCCTTCTTGCAACTCAGAAGCAATCACCACCCCCTTCCTTCTGGCAGAGGCCATTTATGATCCTTCCTGATTAGCATCTCCTTGCCTTGGTGGAAGTCCATTGTGCTCTTTCCTACAGCAGCCCAAGTTCCCCTCCCCTCTTAATCAACACAAGGGTGTGAGTCCCTGGTCTAGAGAGCAGAAGGGAGGTGCCTGGCCCTGTGGGGGGGAAGTGGTTCTACTTGTTTAATTTAAATGTCATTTTGTTACATTTTTCTTTGTTTAAAATAAACTTGCAATTTTCAAACAAGCAGCTAGGGCACTGATTCCAGACTCTAAACCATGAAGTTTAAATAGTTACAACCTAGGTTACACTTGATAACAGGTCACTTAGATTTCAGACATTAAATTACAATGGTACAAGTCTACAGTTTTAATGCAGGCTTTTGAAACAGTCATTCAGGCGGCTGCTGTTACTGCGCCCAGATTTTGACAAATCCCACTGGTAGGCTACCTTGTGCTGTGGATGTTTTGATGACAAATTCAGCTTTCCAGGATATTGCAATTTCACAATGATTTCTTGAATTCAGTAAAATGTGACACCCAGCAAGAGGATTGGATTTGTGTGGGTGTTTTGGACCAGCATTCTGTATTTTTAGCAAACAAGAAAAGATTTAAAAATCAGATTCCGGATTTCTTTCAGCAAGCACTGCTTTTCATGCGGTCTCCGTTTTTACTGGTTGGGCAGCCCAATGACATGTTTCCGGAGTGAGGTCTCCGTTCCACCACTGACAACATGCATGGTAGATTTGGCAGCCATCTTTCTGTACTTTGTAGAGGGCAAATTCCATAGGTTTTGGCACACATTGGGGTTTTGCAGCCATTTTGATGATTCTGGCACCACCAGGACACAGTGATGCCGCAGGGCAGAGCATAAGTGGGTTAATATATCCCACAAGCCCTGGCTGTGGAGAGAAGCTGACCCCATCTTGCTGACTGATGTCCACCAGTTCCTTAAGGGTGTGAATTGATCCAGTCCTAAAAGTGCCCACCTGTATGTGAGACAGCCAAAATGAATTAATATATAACTATGATAGTAAGTAGAAACAATTCTGAAGGGTGTAATACTTCAAATGGGGCTAGATTAATTACCAGCATTTTTGGGGGGGAAAAACTGACAGGATAGGGTAGATAAACTGATTATACATTGAATCAATTCACAATCATATGCCGTCACTATTGAGTCTAAGATGTCTGCATTATTTACAGATCAGACTAGATTTTTTTTTTATCCTGCTTTTTCCACATGTAGTTTGAACAAGGAGTGTTTGCTAAGGTATGGTGTTACAAATGTTGGTGATTACTGTGATGATGAGAATAGCACTATGATTAACTAACGTAATTCATGTTTTCATGATTTGATGTGTGGCCATAACTGTTTTTATTTTATATTTTTTTATTTTACACTGAATATTGACACCTATTGTTACTTAATGGTTCAGCCCTGAAGACAGATTTAATCCGAAATGCACGCACAACTTTGAACCCATATATCAACACTGCCTCAATTCTACATTCAAACAACCTGTGTCACATATTTGACCTGATGTTTTTAGAATGAGAATAAGCTATTACTGAATAAGCCTTTTTTACATATTAAGACTATAAATTACATGCAGCTAATTTCTTGAGGAAAGCGAGAGCACATGGTTCTTGCAGGGGCGACCCTGTAAGTATATATGTGTATGATTGTAGCCTTGTGCCAAGAGCATTTTTGCACCACTGAGCACTGAAAGACCTAGAGATTAGGATCCACAAATAGTGACAAGGAAAATTAGAATATTTAAAATGGAAGAACATTACAAAGTTAGCGGTGCCAACCTTCATTTGGTTCTCAGGAAAACCCTACCATTCCCACATTTCTATCACCAGCTCTTACCAAAGTATTGAATCTGTATTGAGAAAGCTAGTTAATCACTCTATTGAACTTCGTTGTGCTGTCTAGCTAGCTTTTAATAAACTCTCTGCACTGTACTCCCCCCACACTCATTTCTAATATGGTGGCAGTTTAAACTTGCCGTGCTCAAATTCCTTCCAGCTGCTGAGCCTGCTGAAAATGTGTTGGGCACAGAAACCACGATTGGTGACTGCTCTGAATTTAGCCACTCTCAAAAGGCTGAAGTTGCCTATGTATTGAACTTAGAAGTGTAGCCGCTGTCCCTCACTAAAGCATTTGATCATGGCTGCCCATATAATTAGCCTCTCCCCTGGCATGCACCGGAGTGGCAGTCATTCCAAACTGGTGTATTTCGTTACTGCATCTGTTTTGAATCCTGCTGCATTTTGGGTACTGTGCATGTTTTGAATCCTGCTGCATTTCAAGTATTGCACAAGTTTTGAATCTTGTTGCATTTTAGTTACTGCCCATGTTTTGATTCCTGCTGCATTTTAGGTACTGCACACATATTGAATCTGGCTGCAATTTTAGTTACTACACAGTGCAGGGTTAACCACACATAGGAATGTTGTGAATATATCTGTCCAACCCCCACAAGTTCAAGTAGGCACGTGTCTTTTGGGCAGTTGCTTATGATAGCCAAATCTCAGTCCACTTACACCACCTCATTCACACCACACCAAAGGATGAAAGGTTGCAAGGTGTTTGCTATGTCTTACTCTTCAAACCTCCAAACCACAACACCTTCAGATACGGTGCTCTATCACTATCACTCTATGACCTCTCTCACACATTTCCAGTTGATGCAGAATAACCTATAATTTTATTTAAGAGGCTTACCAATAAGCAAGTTCTCCCCATAGGGCTGTATGGACTAGACAATTTGGAGACATTGTGCACTATCTGCTATGTAACTGATTTGACCCCAACCTTAGTGACCTAGAAGATGTCTTCTAATTTCTGAATGTCCTCCCCTTCTACCAGTTTCACCTTAGAGCTTAGCTCTTTGACTATGTCCCATACAGCAGAGATTTCCGAGCAAGGACTTCCAGATAAGACACTTAGGTGGGTGCCTGCAACACTCCCTGACAAACACCTGACTACCTCAGTCCTGTTGGTATCCATTATCTGTTATGAATTCAATTTCTCCATAGGCATTTCACTAGGAACAGCACATTATCCCCTCTCACTCATATTCACCACTCCTTCTTTGCAACGCACAACCATATGCACCTTTTCCTTAAATGTAAATTGAAAAGCTTTAAGACAGTTTTTAATTCCAATCCCTTATGCATTCTGTTCTCGATATTTCAGTCTGGGTTTCTGCATTTCATTCAAAAGAAAACACAGAGTATTCAGCTGCAGCTGAATACCAAGAGGTTATTTGGCAAGAGGTGAAAAGCTATTTTTCAGCCAGAATCCAGTTGAATATTAATTTAAAACTGATGTTTTGTACACCCATACTCATAGTACCACTGAATTGCTCTTGCGAATTTCTAGGAAACTACTGTACGTCTGGTTGAGTTAAGCTTTAAATCAAGCCCAACTAAATGTAAGTTGAGGCATGAATACCGCAAATGATCCATGCGTATGGGTAGTTGAAAACAGTGCATTATGTGTGCTGTGGTAAAGCATGTTAAGCCTGTAGTGTATTGCAAAGAATGACAAACCAACATCGTGTTCAGGACTGGAACAGTCAGTAGTTTATATATGTAATACTCCCCATGGATACATGGACCTTAGAGGTATTCTTCCTTTCAAACCTTCCCCCGGAAGCTTATTGTCTCCAGAACTCTGGTTCTCTCTAGGCTGGACTACTGCAATAGCATCTTTCTAAATCTGCCTGCCTCTACTCTCCACCCTCTGCAACTCATCCAAAAGAGGACTGCAAGACTTGTCCTTTGCCTCAGGCCCAGGGATCATGTCTCTACAGGACTGAAATCTCTGCACTGGCTCCCAGTGGTGGCGAGGATTAAGTTCAAAACCCTCTGCATTGTCCGCAAGGCCTTCTGGGGCCTGAGGCCTCAATACCTTCAACTCTCTCTTCCTAAATATCTACCTTCTCAAGCTCCTCACTCTTCCCTCAGGGTCAGTCGCTTCTCCAAGGTGCTAGATCTCTTTCTTCTGCCGGGGCCTCCCTCTGGAACAGCCTCCCTGCCTCTCTGAAACATGAGGAGAACTATCTCCGGTTCCGGAAGCACCTCAAGACCTTCCTCGTTGCTTCTGCTTTCTCTCCTCCTCTCCCCTGCTGATTTCCTGGCTGAAACTGCACTGGTTACCTGGCTACACTCTGATCTCGGGCCCAGTTTCCCTCCCTGCCAGTAACACACCTGCACTGACCCCCTGGCAACCTCTGCACTCAGGCACTGTTGCTGTATCCCTACAGCCCCTATCAGCACTTGACACCTGATTTCTGCATTTACCTATTCACTTGTCACCAGCTGGCCGCACATTGTATTTATTGTCTTATTTATTGTCTATATTATTTTACTGTTCTATCCTATGTACTGCACCTCCCCCTCGCCCCTTTCCCCCAGCACGTCTCCCCTTCCTCTCTCCCCTGCACTTGCACAATCTCAATGTCACGTGGCCTAGTAAGATAGTTGTCTCTGTCTTCCCTCTGTTCCCCCTCCCTTGCCTCGTTGCAGCTTGAAACACTTGTGTATAGGCATGTTATAAATGCCATATCATATCATATGATACATGCCAGGCCTCACATCTCTACCCCCTGATTCCACTCACTGCCAGCGAACCGCCGAAGGACCAATCCCACGTGAATTGCCCAAAAGTTGTGCTTCATGATAGCCAGCAGCTCCACACAACATTGACAGCACTGGAGCGGTACAGGGCACAAACCTGTGCAACTTGTCGCCCAAGCATAACCTTTACAACACAAACTTGAACAATGATGTATACCATTTTTTTTCACTGGTGATGCTATACACATTAATAAAACTATTACACCAAAATAAGCATGAACAGACATTCTGCAAAATAGGTAATACATGGAATTTTGCAATGATGGATGTATGTGCATAACACACATCCAACATTCAATACAAAACACAAATAGCATACACCTATCATGATGTCTAAATATTATTACTCAAACCAACAGAAGGTATAGTAGAGAATGGATCAACATTTAAATAAAAATCTCTAAAATGTTAGGGAGACTGCTCAGGGATCTGAGTGCTTGATCCACATCTAGCTGAATCTTCTGAGAAGGTATTTATGTCAGAACTTGCATCATTCCTGACGTCTTTGTCCCAAAGTGCCTATGCACATGCTTTCAATCCTACACTCAATCTACCACATCCTACCAAATTGTGACCAGAACCAAATTGTACAACTCAGTCAATGTTCCAGATTCTACCGTCCTCAATTGGCCCTGCACTGAAATGTTTCAATTGCCCTTACAGGATCGGAAACTCAATTTTTACTCCAAATTCCTTTCTTTTCCTTCACTGAATCCCCAACTTTAACTTCTAGTTGTTTCCTGCTGGCAACATGTTTGTAAATCTTTTGTTTATATTTGGCCTGGAACTTAACTTTCATGTCCCTGGTTTTGTCAATAGCCTTATCAGGCAACACCTCATTCAGCCATTCTGAGTTAAGGATAAA
This sequence comes from Ambystoma mexicanum, assembly GCF_040938575.1. Classification (NCBI taxonomy): domain Eukaryota; kingdom Metazoa; phylum Chordata; class Amphibia; order Caudata; family Ambystomatidae; genus Ambystoma; species Ambystoma mexicanum. The sequence continues at coordinate 387,687,186 of NC_090941.1, forward strand.
GTTTACTCCTCACCCTCTCATGTGTCTGAATGGGGATACTTCTATTACCCCATTGGGAGAAGATCTCGCCTTCCATATTATAATGGCCAAATCCTTAGAGACACCCATATTATTGTGAATCACTTGTTCTGTTGTCACTGCCACAAATTGGTTAAACCTTACTGCTAATCCATTAACCTCAGGGCAGAACACTGTCATACATTTCAATTAAATACCTTTACTGTTGGCATAGTCACTGACCATTGAACATCTAAACTGTGGACCCTTGTCACTAAGCACCTTTTCTGTATATCCTTTATTTCTAAATACATTGTACATAAACTCCATTACTTCCTTCCCCATAATGTCTTATACTTACTTCAATTCTGTCCACTTAAGGTAATGATCTATCATGAATAGCAAAAACACTATCTTGCCACCAAGCATGTGACAATTGATCACACATAATTTCTCTTGGAATTAACTTATTTCCTCTGGATAACAATCCTTCTACTGGAAATTATCTTTCATCTCCCAAAATGCTTTCTAACCTTCTACAGTGGTCCCTTTGTCTATCCATCCCTTGTACACATACACAGAGACCTGAGTAAGGCTTTGGTCTTTCTCTAATTCTTCAATTCAATAATCTCTTCATATCACATGATCATATTGTGCTACATACCCTACAACCATCTCCACTTCTTCTGGCACTTCTGTTAATCTTTTCTCTCTAACAATTGACTTGGTCAATGGCAAGCATGCCAGGCAGTCAGCAATTTTGTTCTTTATACCAGGAACATATGCCACCCAGTATTTGTATATATGAGCCTCAAAGAGAAACTTGCAATATGCAGGCTGGCCCTTGATAATCATTTCACTGTTAGAATCTCCACTAACGTTTTGTGGCCAGTGTGGATAGCTACAGGCTTTACCCTAAATCCACCCCTGAACATTCTCTACAACCCAGATCCATAGCATCAACCCTCTTACAATTACTGAATATCAAGATACAGGCTCACTTAGAGCTCTGGATGTATAGCATACCATTTTTTTTGTCCTTGTTTTAAAGCAGTAACAAAACTGCTTCCAAATCCATTGTGTGAGTATATACTGTTAATATTGATGGTAACTGGGTGGAAACCACACATAAGCTTGGGGCCTCTCAAATCACTTTCTTCATACATTTTACAGCTTCCTCTCATTATTCACCAGATTCAAACCTTGCTCCTTACCTAGTCGATTCCTCAGTGGATGGGTAATGTCTGGAAAGTTATTTACAAAGTTACTGTAAATCTTTGGTAGACTCAGAAATGAAGTCCTTCTATATTTGTTGGAACAGGTGCCATTCTGTTTGCTTTCATAGCTTCAATCCAAGGTTTACAGCCGGTACCACTAACAATGTGTGCCTAATACTTCACTTCTGATGCTCTTAATGTGTACTTACTTAACGCTATACTTAAACCCCCGTTAGCAATGAGGTTATCTAATGTCCCTCTAGTTATGACCTGTCCCTTCCGTACACTAATATGTCATCTTGGTACGCCAGGACTCTAGGAAAACCCTTTGGAAGGTGCAATATCACCTTTTTGGAAGACAGTCACCACAGACGGCAAACATAATAGCACCCTCGGGTGACATAACCTTATGAAGGGTGTAATGCATTGTATGACATGCTTGCTGTCATTGATTAGTTTAATTTGAAGGTAAGCAGATAATATATTTAATGTGGAAAACAATTTTACAACAAGCAAACAGAGAATCATTTTAGATATTACAAGCATAGAAAAACATGAACAATAATATTTTGTTAAATTCCCTAAGATCAACACAAACTCTTAGTTTGCCAATTATTGTGCCACAACAATAGGGTTCAGCCATTCTGCAGATTGATTCAGTTCAATCGTGTCCTGTTCCTTTCAAACATTGTAGTTCCTCTTCTATTTTTTTGCATGATTGCCAAAGATACCCACCTCACTTTATCGATTATCGGCTTGGCTTGTTGCTCTAAACAAATCTTTTATGAATATCTTATAGGTTTTCCAATGTCCTTTTGAAACATTTCCGATAAATGTCTTGTTCATCAGTTGGAACAATCCCTAACACTTGCAATGCATGGTTAGGATCCTGTTTTGTATGTAAAGATGAATGATCTTGCCAACTGATTAGGTTAACTCCTTTCTTTGCTTCATAAATCTTCCACAAAGCCATACTATGTTTCGAGTCTACCACTGCTTGACAAAATACCACTATTTATATTTTTGATCCTTCAAACCCTCTTGGGTTTTTGATGTCAGACTTTCACTAAGTTGTATTCCTTCCCATCCATTGTAGTACTTTCCATTTTGCAAACGTTACGATACATTCATTGAGCAAATATCTACCAACATCTTTATCTAATGATTGTGAATGTGTAGCCTGCAGGAGTGCTGCAGAGCAGCCAGGCAAGATGGGGCTTTTGTTTAGTCTCAGTACTGTGCCGGCATCCACCCTGGGTAGAACCGAGCACATTAATACCTGAACAACTGCTGGAGGAAGTGGGGTGGTGATCATCAGTGCTTATTTCACTGATTGACTGACATTTGGAGGTCACAGCAGAGAGAATGCTAGGATATTGCCTGGAGAAAGGAGCCACAATACTCAGCCTGACCGCGCCGGTGTGCAAGCTCTCAGTAGAGCATCTCAGCACAAGAGGTGCACCTGGCTTCCCCTGAAGCCTCACAACATGGGCCTCAGTAAGTATTTGAGGAGGAGTGATCTGGCAGGGGTGGTCTCATGAGAGCAGTGGAGATCCTAGGACCAACCACAGATGGTGCCTGGATCGTCAGCTCGTCTGCGCTGGCAAGTGCTCTCCAGGAACAGTGTCCCAGCGAGGCCTGATCATTTGGCTATTGCAACAGCTGTTATGAACTGGACATAACAACAACCTAATGGGGTGTGGTTGGATGCTGACAGGCCTCATCAGAGCTGTGGACAGGCCAGGTGGGGTACTGTTGAACTGGCCAGTGCATGGGTACATTGCCTCTGTGCCTTATGTGTGAACAGCTGGAGCTGTTGGTGGCAATAGGACTGGGCTGCAAGCTTACTGTGACCACACAGAGTTGGAGGTACAGAGCAGATTTCTTTCGATGATGGCATTCAGCAGCACTATCATGACACAAGGAGTGGGGTAAAAATGGGCAGTATGCATTGTTTTACCAAGGTGACTCCTAAAGGTGTCAAATAGGCCAGCAGCCCCAGCAGGCGACAGATCACCCCAACGTACAGCAGATTCTAAACTCCATGCAAAAAGGATTTGCATCAGTGAATGACAAGCTGAATGATATCACTGTCAATATCATCACCATCCACACTCAGTTGGAAAAGGAAACTCAAAGGATAATTGAGGCTGAGGGCCTAGTTAGCACAGCAGAGGACACCATTGCTGGGCTGCCAAATATGGTTGCAATGCTGGTAAGGGATATGAAGGCAGTAAAAGCAAAATGTGATGACTTAGAGTCGAGGTCCCACAGAAATTAATTTTGCATCATTGGGTTTCTCGAGGAGGCACAACGAGGAAACATGGAGCAGGCAGTGGAAGATCTCCTTAAGAAGCTGTTGGGTGATACTACCCTGTTGCCACAATTCACTACCAAAAGAGAACACTGTGTGTTATCTGTGAAGCCTATGCCAGGAGATTACCCGTGCCCAATTATTAGATGAGTCCTATATTACAGGGGCAGAGACCTGCTAGGGAACGGAATGAATTTTGGCTGAATTATCATTCCATTCATCTATACAAGTTTTTTTCCACAGCAGTTCAGCAGGAACACTGCTCATTCATAGGAGTCAAGAAACCTTTGCGGGAGAGGACAATCCAGTATGCAAAGCTGCCCCCCCCCCCGGGGATGAGATTTTAACTTGAGAACACAACTTATTTCTTTACGTTACCTGATGAGGCAGTCACATTTATTGCAGTCAAGATCCCTAATCCTGGTGACTCAACCTCTGGAGCCTCATCTACTGGGTAGCCGGTATGAGACTGTGTAAAAGGATATTAGTGCGTTCTCACTATAGGTAATTTGTAAAAAAGACATGCAAAGCTTGGTTATTAGATTGTTCTGTGCATTCGTGTTCAGGGTACTGTCAAAAACAGTAGCAGTTATCCCCCATGCAATTGCAAATGTTACATTTTTGTCTTGGTTTAGTGAAGTGGGTAACATACACTACTAGATTGTGAAGGGTGGGCACTGCTACGTTTTTTTAAGTTGATTGTTCGGTCTAGAAATATATATTAGTATATTTGGGGCACACCTTGAAACCCTGGCACAAGGTGATAACATAAACAGTAGAAGAGGGATCAGAACTCAATCTGGACCTAGGTGTGCTCTCCCCGCTCTCCTGATGGAGTTGCTCAAATTCTGAATAGGTTTTGTAATGTTTATTTTATAATTATCACTCAGTGCTCATTTTGTAAAAATATGAAGAATCTTGTCTTCTACTTTATTGCTGAGGCTTAGGCGTCCTTTGTTGATATAGCGCCTGTTAGTGTATTATGCCAATGCATTTCGGACTGTTGTCCGTCAAAAGGGCACTACCGCCATCATACTACATTATCATCCAAGAATAGCCATCAAACGTTTTTCATAATAAAGTAAAACAACAATATTAACCACATTCCAGTGTTGTAATTGTGTTAGAATGAAGATCAGTCCAAAATCATTCATATCATTTTGTTAACAGTGATGTCCATAAAAGGCCACATACGCCCATATTTCAAAGTTCAAATAGCATTAAAGTAAAAATAGCATTAAAGTAACGATAGTTCAGGAATCAACATTAAATAAATGTAAACACACACCATTTCCGTAGATATCCAGTTAATTCAGATCCCAGGATGTAGATCACCACAAATAAACAATGGTAAATGCAAGTAAGCTTAATGGTAGAGCCCATATCTATAATGTTTAAATACTATTAATATCTGTTGTGTACCTGTTTCCAAAGTTGCACTATTTGCATTCCGTCCTGTGTCATTCCGCTGTACCTCAGTACTATAATATCAATGGTAACCTGTGAAGAATCACACCTCCATAATTATGTCTATGGGCCTCATTACAACCCTGGCGTTGGACCATGTGCTATTACCACCATGGTCCATGCCGGATTCCGTCATGGTGGATGGCGGATTTACCGCCCCATTCCAAGGTTGGCGGGGTGGTAAATCCCCATTCACCATGGCCCCTTCCCCATTCCCATTTTGGCCCATAGTGCTCAATGGGAATGGGGGAGGCGCTAATTACGGCACCGTAAATTACGGTACCGTAATTAGCACCAAGGTCGCTTAGCGGGTTGGACTTTAACGCCTGCAAAAAGCAGGTGTTAAAGTGTGAATCGGGCATTAAGGGTTTAATGGCGCCGCAGCCTTTTACGGCACCATTAACCCCTTAACGCCAGGGTTGTAATGAGGCCCTATGTGTCCCGTGTGCCCAAAGCTGCTGGCTTTGTTGCCAATTGATCCCGACTTACTTGTGTTACCTGCTCGCTTCTCGTGGCGCTCCTCGCTATGAAAAACCACGTCCTAGCTGGTTTTCTTTGTTTAGCTTCCGTTGCCACCAGCCTCAGTTGCGCTTAAAGTGACAACAGTATATTTTATTAGTATATTACTAATTGTTATGTGATAAGTGTGTGAATCCATTTGAACTAAATACAAGTCAAATTACCATCACGGTAAAGCATTTCAATCGAGTGCTTATAGGCATATCGCTACACATTTACTAGATCCCATGGATTAGACACAACGTATAACTCCCACCGTGTGTGACAACCAAGTCCTTATCCCAGTGTGTGTAACCAGCACATTTGGAATTGTAAGAAAACATTAGAAAACAATCAGATATTAAAAATAAGAATATAAGATATTGGGGTGAGCTGTGGCAGGGGACGCTGTCCTTGCCTTGGGTCCAGCAATGTTATTTCTTGCATGGAGCTAGGAGCTCAAGCTGGGTAATATGCCTAGACATGCAGAAGGTGTTTGATACTGTCCCATAGCCTTTTCTTTTCCAAATGCTGAGTAATTTTGTCTTTGAACCGAATTTGATCTCTTGGGTTATATTGCTGTATGTGAAGCCTTTTTCGAGAGTGCGCACAAAACAGGATGTTGTCCTTGATACTTCATTTGTCGGAAGGGATGTGGCAAGCTTGGACTCTCTGCCATTACTGTTTGCTATGGTGATAGAGCCACTGGCAGATCCGATTTGGGATAAATACAGGGATGCAGGTGTCAGGTTGAGGTTCCCAAGAGAAAAATGTTGCTTTAGCATAGATTCAATTAGCTCAGCAGGCTCTGGAAAGTTACCAGGAGTAGGGGTCTCTCACCATTAAACACAGATACTGGACCTCATTATAAATTTGCCGGATCGGGAACTTCCCGTACCGGCAAACTATGAGGTGTGCTCGTGGGTGGCTTTCTGCCCGCCAGGTCTGACCTGGCAGGCAGAGCGGCACCCGCGAGAACAGCATGTCGGATGCACCGGCACCATTCTGAATGGTGCCGGAGCGTCCAACCTCCCCATTCCCATTGAGCCCTACAAGGCTCAAATGGGAATGGGGAGGATTTTTTTCTGGTGCCCGCGAATGGTCAAATACAGGGTCAGGCGGGGCGGTATGCTCTGGTAATTGCCCATTCGCGGAAAAAATCACATACCGGCAGGGCTACCACAAAACTTGTAATGAGGCCCACTCAATCATACCAATATGCTAATTCTCTCCTTTACACCAACACACAATAGAACCCAGATATACCCCTCGATCAATTCGGCCTAGCTGCTTACATAGCTACACTACTCCATGAACACCTCAATAGTCTTTAGAACGCAGCTATACCCAAGTACAAATCAGCCAAGTTGTACACATAATCTCATACATAGGCTCAACCGGCACCAGAATGCAACTACCCTGCTGCACACATTCTACTGATCTCACAACCACTGCACTGTGCCTAGCATTAGAAAGCAGTGACTCACTGCGCAAACTGCACTGGCTGCAAACAAACTGAGTTCACCCACGCACAATATACTACCTGTTAGGCAGAAACCTGTGCTGTTCCCTCTGGGACTACTGCAAAAGTTTTAAGACTACAGGTGTTTGGCAGTAAACCAACTTGGTAGCAGTCTGTACCACACAGATTCACTTGGTAGCTGTGGCTGAGCAGTCAGACTTCCATCAACAAGAGTCAGGCAGTATACAGAGCATTCACAACAGGTCAAAAGAACACAATAGAACAAGTAAACACTAACCAGAGCTTGGTGTAAAAGAGATATAATTGTTTATTTAAAACCACATCTAGAAAAACACACAGGCACTAATAGTAAGCAATTCAAAAACACGGTCACTAAAAGATATACACTCCCTTAGAAGAATATTAGACAAGTCTTAAGTAAAGCCCCACTTATTTCCAGACAGCTGTGAGCACTTAACACAGATGGCACTCTAATAATTTGTTTTTAACAGGGAGAGAAAAGCAGAGTATAAACTGAAACAGATCCCAACACTTTTTTTAAGAACACAACAAGAGAGGAAGACTAAGAAAACCGTGAGTTTAGGGTTCAGTAGGCCAGATCCACTTTAAGAGGATCAAAACGAAATGTGTCCAAGGTCACACGGTTGCAGTGCACAAGAGTCTTGCAAAGGTTCAAAAAGAGTTGGACCAAAAGAAAGGGACCAGTTAGAGGGTCAAGGCGGCCAGCCCAGTCCAGAAGGTTAAGGGATTATTATTACCTTATAGCAATCTTTAGAAAGGGAGGCCTGGCGGACACGGTACCGTAAAGTGGTGAGAATACTCCAGCGGGGGCAGTTGTTCTTGGCAGCGGATGCAAGTTGGTGCTTCGTCCGGGGGAAGAGAGGATCTCGTCGGGGAGGAAGACAGGAGTCTGATGCACTGCCAGGGAAGAAACCACCGCAGAGTTCTCAGGTAAAAGGAGCGGTCCTTTTATTCGCGGTCCAGTGGTAAGTGGCTATCCGGTTGCCGGGGTGCTTGGCACGGGCAATTCGACCACAAGACGTCCTGGGATGCGAAGAAAAGAAGGTAAACTGGTTGTGCCCACCAGTCAGGGGAAGAAGCCTCTCCAGCCGGGAGATCTTCTCTGTCGTCGGGAAGTGGTGAGTCGGTTCCGCAGGGCTCCACCGGTGGTGTCTTCGTGGTAGATCGGCTCAGCTTCTCCCTCGTCGGATTCTCAGGTCCTGTGGCGACTTCTGAAGTTAGAGTCCCCAAAGCCATGCTTTTATGCAGCACACCCCCATTCACTCAGCCTACCTGTCAATCAAACATGCTAAGTGGTGAGCCGGCCGGCTCACCACTTGGGCCAATCACACAAGAGTGCGACTTGAGTTACCAAGGTAACTCAGTCCAGGTTGCCTAAACCCCCTCCCACACCTCCTGTGGTACCCAGACAGAGTGGCACCACTTTTGGAGGCTTCTGTAGAGAAGCCCGCCAAAAAGTGGAACAAAGGGCTCGACTTGGGTTGGAGTCACAGAAGAGAACACAAACGCCATTTTAGAATCGAGTCCTGGCAAAAAATACCAACCGGTGAATTAATATTAAATAAATAAACCAGCGGTATGTTCGTGGCTATGAGAATTAACTAATTAAAGTTGGTAGCCTCGAACAATGGGAAAATCCCATAGGGATATATTCGCGGTGGAATATAAAAAGTAGTATCCACTGCCACCAGCCAAAACTCGATTAGGAGGGACAGAGACGTGCCCCCTCGACTAACAGACCCCGGGGCAAGCAAATTGCCCTGACCAGTATGTCCACAATATGATGATTTGTACTGGTTTCTGTTAATAATTTGGGACTAGCAAAGCCAATGGTGAATTTACATGCCCTGGGAGACAGTAGTCAGTCCCAGGGTACGGAGTCTATGGTGGGGTGTCACTATGACACCCCTGTTTTACTGCACGGAGGGTGCTGTGTAACACACATATTAAAAACACATGAGACCCTATGGAGCAAAGGACCCCATAGCCCATAAAACACATTAACAGTCAAAGGAGCACCATAAATCATGTCCAAGAGTGGGAGAAAAAGAGTCTCATTCTTGGCAGGAGAAAAAAACAAACTCCAGAAATCCAGCAAAGCTGCTGGGGGACTCACTAGGTTAGGACATTCAGCCTAAAGAGAGAATTCTCCCTAACACTACCCTACTCTCTCCTCTGACCTGGACTACGGTCCCCAAGGGCGTTCAACCCACAGCACTTTGAGATCATACAAATGGTATATAAGGCGTTATACAAATGCACAATAACATAACGTAACATTATGCAGATGATATACTAGCGTGTGTGCGGGATCCAAATGTCACTGTGAAAAGGTTAGTAAATGAAGTGGTTGACTTTGGGAAATGTTCAAGCCTCCACCTGAATAGGAACGCATCTAAGATATTTCCATTGTCAGACGGAAGAGTGAAGCTTGGCAATACAGGAGGGCTTTGGTGGTCACAGGAAGTGTTCAATTGTTCAGGCATATTAATATCTTGCTACCAAGCCCTAGTGCACATTCATGAGCCAAATTATGGTTGTGAGGCCAGATCCCTATGTCAATGCTAGGAAGACCCTTGCTTATTAAGATGGTGGTGTTACCAATATTGTCAAATCATTCCAATGTGTCCCGGCTGAGCTTTTTTTAAGGCACTCAATACATTATGCAATGAATTTGTATGAGCAAAGAGTCAGGTTAGGATGAAGTGGTTGTCTCTAGCATTCCCTTCTCTGGCTGGTGGCATGGATTACCCGAATTTTGAGTTTAATTTCTTGATGGTGCAACGTACTGGTATAGGGCCACTGCCTGGCCACAGCATGTAAAGCTGGAGCAGTCCGCGATGGGTGTACTCTCACTGAAAATGTTGCTACTAGGGGGAGTTTTTTGTCCAGACCGCCGCTTGACCCAGTGGGTGCTACTGTGGGTGTGTGGAAGAGGCTTCTCCGATGGCGGGGGAAGGATATCCTGTATATCAGAAATGCTCCTGTGTCGGATGTGTATGTCTTGGCCCCCACTATGGATGATGCAGTCTGAGGGCATGGCAGCCAACTAATATAAATGTGTTGGGGACATGCTCCCTGCTGGCCAATATCGAATGGGGGGAGTTTGACAATGTTGAGATAACCCAATGTAACAGCATATTATCACTGCATGCGGGCTGCAGTTAAAGCTCATCGGTCCTCCTTCCCTATGGAACCTTCTCCATGTGCATGCACAACATACCTAGTGAATAGTTCTGACTGTAGGAAAAATATCTCTGTGTTATACAGTATGGTGCAGCACTGTCGAGTATCAGATGAATCTGTGACCAGGTCTAACTGGAGTCGAATTCAAAGATGCACAGTAGGGGTGATCTGTGGGCTGACAAAGGAGATCTCATTCAACTCAAAGTCCCACCTTATACATTTTAGAATTCTCAATAGTCTGCACTATAACCTATTGCAAATTAAACTTTTAAACGCAGAATGTGAGGGCATTTGCCCCAGGTGTTGCCCTGAGAATGCTAACCTGCTACACATTGTATGGTCGTGCCCTAGGCTGTCCTCTTATTCGGTAAATGCATGCCAGGTCTTGACCACAATTAGGAAACAACATGTCACATTGACTACTCAGGATTGCATAGTTGGATCCACTGGTAAAATGCAGATTCTTGAATTTGGGAATGCTTTTGGCTGAAGGATGTATATTGTTGAGATGGATACAGAAGGAACCCCTACAGTGGAAATGTTTGATGTGAGGTACTCTGGGCAAATGATATGGAGGAAGTGTACATAACTCTACTGCACACCAATTGTCACCCAAAAGATATCTGGACAGATTACCACTAGTACCTGCCAGAGGTGGCAGTTTACGACTCTGGCTATGTTGGAGATCCAGGCCATCGGATGTGCTGTATGTAATGTATAGTTTCCTCGAAGCGCCTATGTAGATAATAAATAAAAAAACATGAAGCTTGCAAATTGGACATTTGTGGATGCCATTAGAAGTTAGTTTTTGTAGTATGCTCATCTCTCGCTCTTCCTCTGAGATATCACTATTTTGGATACACTGCATTATGTTCTCCTAGTTTCAAGAAAGAACACAATGCATTACAACAAGAACATGGTTTGAGTTTGTTCTACATTGTTCCGCTGTAGAATTTTGATTTTGATTTTGAATATTTCTACAGGGTGATCAAAGTATTCACGATGTAACATCTGGCGTATAGATTTCTTGGGTTTACTTAAAGAGGAACATTTTTAATGCCTTTCAGAAGCTTTCCAGTGATGATGAACATGAGCGGATGGTAAGTGGTAGAGGGTTCCATACCTTTGGACCAAAGACCGAGAACCTCCTATCCCCCTTAGAGACCTGCTTAGTCCAGGGTATGGACATTAGCATTTTATCTCCAGATCTAAGATCTCTGGATGGCTCAAGATGGTGAATCTTAGCACTCAAATATTTTGGTGCATGATCGTAATAGTACCTACGCAACAGACAGGCCATCTTGAACGTTACCCGATCTTCCGCCATCACCCAAAGGAGAGATCTCTGTGAGGCCGACACATGATCTCTTTTTCTCAGATGGGCTATCAGCCTAACTGCTGTATTCTGTGCCCTTTGGAGTCTCATCATCTGTTTGGTGGGAATCCCTGTCAATAAGCTATTACAGTAGTCGAAATGGGAGTTAGTCAACGCCCCTATGACCACTGCACGGTCTTCCGCTGCCACAAACGCAAGCACATTCCTGAGCATGTGTAGCAAATAATATACGGCCTTCACCTTGGCGCCTACCTGGGATTCGCTGCCTAGGTTTTCCTGCCATATACATCCCAGATTCTTTACTTTCTTTGAGAACTGGATATCTTCTCCTAAGATCTGTGGGGTTATCTCTTGTGTTTTGGCCCTTGTGTTTTGGCCCTCAGCTTATTTTCTGCTCTGAATAAAATTACCTCTGTTTTGGCCGCATTAAGCTGCAGCTGATTGCATGCCATCCATTTTTTTTATTACCTGCACGCACTGATCAATTTTTCCAAAGGCCTCCTCTATATTCTGTTTCCAGATGAGGATGAGGATTGTGAGCACAGACAACACTTGGATTGCAGTTCATTCGAGTCACAAGGTTTCTTTGCATGGAACAAACAGTCTGCTCTCGGTCACACTATATGATGACACAACTCAAAGGTCGTTCAGCTCGGCTACAAGTTGAAAATACAGTCCACCATTTTAGGACACAAAATAAGAGTTGAAATAAAAATGGCGGATGATTCTTAAAATGGTGACAAAGTTGATCGAAAATCGAAACATTTCAAACACGGTTTTCCATGCAATGCGAATGGGCTTAGGCCAATATTCATAATAAGGCAATATTATATGAATACAGTTTAACAAACCCTCCTTTTCGCCTAAGCCAGGAGCATTACTCAAACATTTGCTTTACTCAAAACCCCACGTCCTCACTGGTTAGATTTGCAATGTTAGTACAACCCTCGAAAGCACCCATTGGCTGAGAACCATCCCTTTGTATACAGAAGGAAACTGTTATTTCGATTACTGCTTCCCGCAATAATTAAGAAAGTGTGAATAATCTCACCTTGACAGATCGAGTAGACCGCCAGAGAACAACCAAATGCAGCAGTGAAAGCTCCACTAGGACGGCCCTGTCCTCTCCGACCCAGAGTGGGAGTAACCAGGGGAAAGAACAGGGTCGCCAGGGAAACCCTCGATAGGGAAGAAAACCCTGGTAGAATCTGGAGGTGTCGTGGATCCGGATGGCTGATGAATGTCTTCTATTAGTGGCAGTGGAAGGCAGGCAGGAAGGCTTCGTCTGGATGCACAAAGGAAAATGGTCAGAGTAAACTTGTAAAGGAGAGAATGGGAGTGGTAATTAAATGATACAGTAAAGATATCTCACCAGCAGAGGCAGGAGTGAAGAATAGGATGATTGATCTAGGGTCTCGAGGGAGAGGTGAATGGGAGACAAGAGCTCTACAAGAAATAATAATAAGGTCAGAATCAGAATCGGGAGAGAATGAAGGGAATTCTGGTAGAAGGGCACTTACGGCTAGCGGGTATCTAAGAAGAGATGAAATCAGGGCTAGAGCATTTGTGACGCCGATGGATTTCAGGGCTCGGCGAGAAATACCGAGAGACTGGAAGACCGGAATAGAAGGGGGAGGCCGGAGACGAGAGCTGAGAAACAAAAGGTTACAGAGTTAGTCCGACAAGTCAGATAGGAGAGGCAGAAATATTGGAATCCCTAGAAGCAAACTCACGGAGCGTCTGTTGAAACAGAAGCGACGTGAGGAGTTGTCGGCTCCCGTGTTTGATAAAGGATCACGTGAGCAGGCAAGAGCGTATCAGAGAGACGTGAAAAGACTAGACCGCTACCTTCAGCACGGAAGCCATCTTGAGTAGGATTCTCGGGAGTCACGTAGTGAAGATTACCACACAACCGGTTGTGAGCCCACAGAGACCACCTCCCACAATGTGTAACAGAAACAGAGTTGGGGTTATGGTTTATAGTATAGGAAGGAGGCATGGCATCCCGGTTGCCTACGGGAGCCATCTTGAAAGAAATCAGTGATTGGAAAGGTCTAGAGAGTCTATCAGAAGGCCTGATAGAAGCATCATTCAGTTTGCTTCTATTTGCAAAGAGGGAACATCCCAAAGGTGTTAGGAGTTCTTTTTCAAATTCGTTTAGATTAGTCCCATTGAAGTTCCCAGAAATACTATTGTTGCAACGACCAAAGAAAAGTGCCCTGAGCGAGGTGTAGCATGCAGTAGTTAAAGGAAGAGGATGAATATACCAGCCCAGTCCTTTTTCCCTGTGTTGTGGCAAGTGTGAACACACCCATCAATTTGTTCTGTTTAGTGGGTAACAAAGTCTCAAGCGGACGCACCCCTTCCAAGTACCAGAACCCAAGTGCAAATACAATTGTTAAACAGACCAGTACTGTGATTAGAAAACAATGGGTTCTCAGGGACCATGATCGCTGATGTACAGATTCTTTGTCAGCCACAAGACCAATAACTTATTCCACACAAGTTGATTTAGGAAAGGACATTGTTTCTCAGAGTCTGTTTAGAAGCCTCTCTGTTAGGCTATTTTAGTTCATCCGTCGGTGGCTCCTGACCAAGTGCCCTATCTTGCTTGAAGATAACTTTGCTGGTCCCTGCCTCTTATTTATTTTTTCCCAGCTAAAGAGTGACAAGGGACTGGCTCAACGATGATTTGTCGTGGGCACAGCTGATGCTGTTCTGTACGTCTGACGCCTCGGATGCAGATCATACCTCAAGACTCCAGGTACAGTGTGATCTGCGAACAGAGTTTTGTCGCTTCCTGACGAAGTTATGGAGCAGAAGCAAGATTGCTCAGTGGTGGATATCCTGTTAGCAAAAGCATTCCCTCTCCCCACATCATCTGTTACTTTCTGGTGTGCTGCACACTTCATTATCACTAACTTAGTAGGAAGCGCAAGGGCTGAGAGTAGCCGAACTATGAAAGTTCCATATTGTATCTTAGTTCAATGCGAGGTCAGGAAACCTCTCTCTGCCCATAATCTACCGAAGTTGTGAACCACAACAAAGGCATACTGACTGTCTGTAAATATATTCACACTAAGCTCTTCGGAAAGTTCACAAGCTCGAGTCAATGCAATAATTTCTGCGGCCTGCGCAGAGTTATGCAGAATTCTTTTGGTTTCCACAATATTGCTTACTGTAGTGATGGCATAAGAAGCAGTGGGTGTACCAACCGGAAGTTTGAAGCAGGAGCCATCTCAAAACAGCTCCCCTTGTGGATCTTTCAATGGTGTATCATGTAAGTCATTTCTGCCTTTTGCCTCGTGTTCTGTAGTATAGAGGCAGTCATGTGACATTTTGTCACTGCAAGCAATTTCTTGTGGAAGAGGCAATAGTTCTGCCGGATTTAATGTGCAACATCTCTTAATTTGGATATGTGGTGCAAATAGGATCAGCTTGTATCTTGTTAATCGTGCTGATGTGAGATGTTGTGTTTGTGTTCTGTCCAATAGAACATCTACAGAGTGAGATACCATCATGGTTCAGGAGTGACCCAGAACCATACCCTCACTTTATTTTACAGATGCAGCGGCAGCAGCAACAGCTCTCAAACATCTTGGCAAAGTGAATGCAACAGGGTCAAGCAGGGAGGAAAACAACCACACTGTCTATTCTTCCCTCCATGTTCCTGCATTAAGACAGCAAAAGTGCATCCATCACATTGATGCACATACAAAACGAAGGCCTTGCCATAATTTGGTGTGCTCAAAACCGGTGCTGGACACAACACACCCTTGAGCACATCAAAAGCTTTCTGGCAATCCAAGTTCCATGGTAAAGGCAAAGAAATGCCCTTCTCTGCCAATGGTAACATTGGTTTTATCATTAATGATTTAGGGATCCACGGTCTACAGTATGAAGCTATGCCTATCAAGGGTCTGACCTCTTTCTGTGTATTTGGTACAGACTTGCTAGAGATGCTTTTTATCCGTTCAGGTGTCAGTCTTTTTCCCTCCTTTGACAGGTGATAGCCTAAATAGGCAACCTCCTGTCGACAATATTGAAACTTTTTCAATGAAGCCTTATGCCCATGTTCTGCTAGATGAATAAGCAGCAACAAGGTGCCCTCCTTGCAAGCAACTTCTGAGTCTGCAGCTAAAAGAAGATCGTCAGCATACTGCAACAACATACAAGTGGAAGGCAATTCAAGTGTATCGAGCTGTTCCTTCAAAGCTCTACTATAAATGCTTTGAATCTCAGTGTACCCTTGTGGAACATGAGTAAATGTAAACGAGCATCCCCCTAGGGTAAACGCAAACAAATATCTACTGTCAACATCTACAGGAATACTAAAGAAAGCATTCTTTAGAGCCACAACACTAAAATGAGTACCTGAAGCTGGAATAATTGTCAACATACTAGTCACATCAGGCAAAATTGGAAACTGTGGAGCGACAATCTTATTGATAGTGCTTAAATCAATAATAACATGAAAAGGAATCACATTATCCCCTTTCTGGTAGAATCAGACTATTACACAAACTTCCTGCAATGTCTTCAATCACTCCTCAATGTACAAAATCAGAAACTATACTCTAAAGGTTGCTTATCATCAACTGAAATCTTATATTGTGGAATACGTGGGTTCATTTTGTAAAATACCAACGTCATTATCATCAACCGCCCATAAACATGCAGGAACCTTATCTAATTCAGTCGGTAAAGGTCTAGTCAAGAATTGTGAAACTGAAGTTTGTTGAGGTGAAATCATCAAATGCAATCCGTCCAGGGAACAATAGATTACCGCATTCAATTCTTTCAACAGATTCAACCCCAACGAATTTTCACCACAATTCGTCATCAAAAGAAATGGACATGAATCAGTGAATGGCCCCAGTGAAATCGGTACCGGCTGGGAAACTGGACTAACCAATCGTGTACCAGAGAACCCTACAGAAATGTTGTTCTGCCCTGACAGTGGAATATCTGGAACCTGTGAATGATCAACGGAACACTTCTGTGCTCCTGAATCTGTCAAGAATAGATGCTTCATATTCCCCACCTTCATTTCTATGTAGGGCCCTTTCTGGTCAACGGGAATAGGTACTGGGTCCAGACTCTGCTTCGGGCTGTCCTAACGGAACAGTATATTATCAAATGCTAGATCATCAGAAAGATAGACAGTCAAAGGATTATCAAAAATATTGTCATTATTGACACTATGCTGTTGACAATCCTGTGAAAATGACCGTTAATTCTGAGAAAACTGACTTCTACCAGGACCCCCAATCCCAGGACAGCCTCTGGGTCATCTACCCATGGTACCATACGTGTTATTCAATCGCTGCTGAAGGATCGGACATTGTGCTCACCAATGACCTTCTTGTCTACAATAAACACATTGGTTCATGTGTACAGGACCCATCTGCGCATTACTCTGTGGGGAAAACTGAACTCTAAACTGTGTATTCCCACCTCTAGTTCCTCTTACTATTTGCTGCAACAATACATTTGTTTTCAAGTCTCCCTTCTTCTTTTATCCTCTATTTTTCAGTATTGACTCTATTTTCATAATACTGTGCCATGTGCAATACTTCAGACTGCGATTTTGCTTGCCAAGCTCTTTCGGAAGTCATAAATTGTGATTGGATATCAGGCAACAATCGGGGCACAAATTTGGCCACAAACAGCCCTTTTCTTGACTCAGTACTCAAGTCCTGACTGCTAAAATCCGAAAACATTTGTTCGAACCGATTAAGAAGTTCAGTAGCACCTTCAGATTTCCCCTGGATCCAAGCTGTAAGCTTGTCTCAAACTATTCTTTTCGCTGGAACCAAAGTTTTTAATCTAATTACTATACTGTCTAGCAGTGTCAATATCACCTGTGGTGGTTTCTCACCATCCTTCCTTTCTCCATCTATCCATACCAAATTAACCCATGTGTCACCCAGTCCTGCCAGATCATCTATAGTTCTAATCTGTTTCCATAAATCAGCAGGTAGGATCACAGGGAACAACAAGTCTATATCAACCAGCGTGAAAACTGACGAATGCAAGACAGATTAATGTTCTTTATAAAATCCTGTTGGATTTTTCCTAATATCTGGAAACATCTGTCTAATGGTATTCACTTCCTGTCTAGAAAATGGGACATGAACAAACTGTGAGACATAATGAGCTTCAATGGTAGTGGCTGCTGCGCCTGTCGCAACATTAGCTGGAATTTCTATTTCAAATGTCAGAGGAACCTCCCTCATTGGCAATTGAGAAGTAGGCAATTCTGAATGTTCATTAAGCAACAAAGCTAAATCAAGTGAAAATGCTCTATTATAAATGACCATCAAATCTGCGGGACAACAAAACGTTTTCTTCATAAACACATCCTGTAGGTAATCTACCATTACCTGTAACACTTTCCTTTGCACCTTTGCATAGCCGGAGCATACTGACTGAACGTGTCATATACTTCAATGGGGAAAATTGAAGCATCCGAAATCCATCTAAGTGCATCTCTTGTGCAAATCCGCGTCTCTTCACTCATTGGTTTACAAGAAGGAATACATTGTTTCTGCACATACAAGGCTTCCAATCTATTACCATCTATTTCATCATTCTGTAACCGATATAACTCTGTATTAAACTCAAAAACCATCTCAACATGCTCATGTACTTTCTCTGCAGTGTCTCTTGAGTGAGCTAAGACTTTCAAACCCTTTAGCCCCATGTCTGTCAAATCACTCCAAATATCATCCAAGCGCATTCCCATCCCCTCTATCAAAATGTTCTGTTCGGGAATACTTTCCTGGTCAGAAAGTGCAGTTAAGACAGCTTATTTTTCCCCATCTTCTATACATTTCTTAGACCATGCATACATTTCTCTTCTTCTAGCTTTAGATACTGTACTACGAGTCACTACTTTTGAATCAGCAGTCACCCCTTCAATCATTACAAGTGGAGCAGAACCACTTGGAAAAGAAAGTTCAGACAAATCTTGTACAATAGGTAGTAAAGACACTACCGCTGGCGGTAAAGACTGAATTAAGGGAACAGCAACTGTTGGTAAGGGCAGAGATGCAGAAGAGGGAACAACAACAGGAAGAGGAGCAACAACTGGAGGAGCGACAACGGGAGGAACAGGAACAACAATGGGAGGAGGTGCAACAGCGGGAAGAGGTAAAACAGGAGGGAGTCACATAAGGAAGTGGTGCAGTGGCCACAGTCCTACGCTTATTTAAAACTGGCTACTGAAATGCGGAAACATGTCTAGTTTGTCTGTGCCAAATATCGTTGAATACTATACTACCAAGGCCGTACTTAGAGTACAAAGTACACGCCAGCAAACCCTCAGGTGGCGCCGGTCGGCCGTATTCCAAAGATTGTCTGTCTCTGTGGAATAAACCCCTGAAACAGACAGACAGTTTCCCAGGCATGTCAGATCACTGGTGTTACCTGGCGTCGTTTGAACTTGCGAGTGCAAATCTACAACCAAATATCAGGATTCTTAGGAATTGGGACACGACTCACCTGATTACAAAATACAAAGGAGGTCCGATCGGATTACAAAGGATCCTCGTGGTTGGCAATTTCAGCAAAGAGTCCGCCTCGATATGGGGACCCTCATCAAGATGACCACTCAAACTGCGTGCTCACTGTTCAGGGATTGGTTCATGTAGTACTGTTGAGGTGTTGCATCTCGTACAAAGCGGCCCCCTTTTTCTCACTTTCCATTCCCGGTCCGATAGCCACGTCTTCTTTTCATTGAGATGACATCAATCTTGAGGCTCCCTATTCGGGCGCCATCTGAAAGACCAAATAAATATCGAGGATTAGTACCACAAAATGTAATACACCAATCACGGGTAGAAAAGATACAAGTATCTTTTATTCTGTACAGATTCAAAGCAAACAGATAGCTATCTGGCTCCCAACACCTTGCAGTGTGTACCAGCAGACACAGTGAGGGGTGAGAGTGCTGGACAGCTTAACACAGGCGTTTTCATACGATTTTCCAAACATTGTCCAGCCCCTCTCCAAACTAATAATTTACAAGCTAGGGTTTGTGCCTAGTTCACATGACAAATATTTCAATATTGTACAACGGATTTAACAAGTTTGTATGTCCATCAAGTTACAATGGTGACATTGGTTCTCTGATCCACAGTAAGCCTAGTTTCAAGAAAGAACACAATATATGACAACCAAAGCATACGGTTTGAGTTTGCTCTACATTGTTGTTTAGATGAGGATGAGGCTTTTGAGCGCAGACAACACTTGAATTGCAGTTCATCCAAGTCACAAGGTTTCTTTGCATGGAACAAACAGTCTGCTCTCGGTCACCATATAAATTGACTCAACTCAAAGGTCATTCAGCTTGGCTACAAGTTGAAACCACAGTCCACCATTTTAGGACACAAAGCAAGAGTTGAAATCCAAATGGCGGATGATTCTTAAAATGACGTCAAAGTTGGTCGAAAATCAAAACATTTCAAATGCGGTTTTCCGTGCAACGCAAATGGGTTTAGGCCAAAATTCATAATAAGGCGGTATTATATGAATACAGTTTAATGCTTAGCCTCGCAAATGGGAGCAGGAAGAGGGCCAAAGGAGGCCGGCCAGAGAGTGGCAGGAAATGGGGTGCAGGTGTGCCGATGAGGGGGATCTCTGTATTACTGGCATTAAGGCAGAGATCATTGGTGGCATTCCACTTGTGGATTGCAGATAGATAGTCAGGGATGAGAGAAGGAGAAGAGGCCACAGAGGGAAGCCTGAAGTTGGGCTGGGTATCATCCGCATAGCACTGGAAGTTGGAGCAGAGAGCAGCAATGCAGAGGGCGAGAGGAGCCAGGTATTGGTTGAAAAACCAGGGAGAAAGGTTAGACCTCTGGGGAACACCACAGGTGTAGAGATAGATAGCAGAGAGGAAGGACCCAAGTTGGACCTGGGAGGGTCGGTCTGAAAGGAAAGAGGTAAGCCAAGCCAGGGCCTGATCAGTGATACCCAGATTATCACAGAGCCGGTTGAGCATGATTGCGTGGTTCACCATGTCAAAGGCAGAAGAGAGATCCAGTAGGATGAGGACAGAGGGGAAGTTAGAATCAAGGTTGGAGAACAGGTCTTCACAGATGTTCAGGAGAGCAGTTTCCATGCTTCTGGCTGCTCTGAAACCAGACAGATGCTCATTGTGGACACCCGACAGGTTAATTGTGCAGATTAAGCTTGGAGATAGCCATCTTTTCCAGGTGTTTGCCCAGGAAAGGCTGATAGAGATTGGGCGATAATTAGTCACAAGGGAGGAGTCATCTTGCTAGGCTGCAAAGACCCCTCAAATGGAAACTAAGGCACAATCACCATATGCTAGTGACACGATAGACACGAGGTTCATTTTTCCAAACAAGTCAGGTTTATTCTCAAAGAATTCTCTGTCAGCCGACTGGGGTCTAACGTCTCGCAACGAGGGTACCCAGACATCGTGAGACGCAAGAGAGCGAGCAACCCTCAAGCAACCATATTTATGCATGAAATGCAATTCTTTAGAAGGCAATACAAACCGCCTATAATGTATCTCTTAGGCTAGGGTTCGATGATTGACAATCATGACAATTATGTCACATTATAACAAGTTCTTATTCAGTCTAAATATACTTATTCTAGCAACAGTAGCAGAGACAGTTCTTTGTTATGGAGAACATAGAGCCCTTAGTACAGCAAGGATATTGTGTTCGTTGGAGAGTGACATTCTTTAGCACATTATCTGTGCACTTCTATTCATGTACCAGGGGTCAGACAGTTCTGGGCATAAAATACCATGCTCTGCGAAGGAGTACTGCTAGAAGGAATATAATTCATGCTTTAACTGCCTATTGCAACAGAGTTTACGAGGCAGGCTGCCACCTGGGCCACTGATATAATGCAGTTTTCTGCTCACCTCCAAGGATGTCGTGAGGGAGGAAAACAATGTATTTCTGTATCATCTGACATTCCTGTCTGTGTTAATCTTTCAGCATTCAGACTGTGGGCTTGCACTGTGCATGAGCTCGAAGTATAGAATACATTTTTTGCAAAGCGGTTTTACAGAAAAAAAAGCAAATGACAGATATTTCACCAAATGGATCCCCTCTGGTTATTCTCAATACATTGATGATTCTTTGCTGGACTGTATTGTTCATGATGCAATTGGTTTCAGGCCAACATAATATAAGTGCTATACATACTATTGGGTCGTTTCTGGACTAACAAACCCTCCTTTTGGCCGTAAACCAAGAGCATTATCCATACATTGCCTCTTCATCTGACCATGTGTCTAATTCTGAACTACCCATACTACTATAATCATCATCAGAAATATGAATTGCCATGAATTCTTTGATTGTTTCACTTTCATGTTGTGCACCTTTATCTACTACGTGCATACGTTTCTATTCTATAGTGTGAGCACATTCAGCCTGGGAGCAGAGGATTGGCAGACATTGTATGGAACAACAGCAGAACATAAGGATTCCAAGTATCGTGATCAAAATTGCAATTAGTTTCCATCCCAATGACCGCAACGATTCCCAAAACCGTAAACCTATTTTCAGATTCCAGCTGCCTGTGGGGACATGCATGTCAGAACTTAGGACATGCAATTTCTTGATTGCTTCATATATCATGGGTGAAGAGTCACTTACAAATACGCAGCAGGCTTATCCCACGATTTTGCACACACCTCCACGGTCAGCCAAAATTATATCACAGACCATTCTATTCTGCAGTGTCATTAATCTAATTGTTTTCTGTTCTAGTGTCATATTATAGAGTATATCTGTAGTTCCATTTATTGTTTTTTCTAACACTCTGGACAGTTTTCTTATATTCTATGAATGTATCGCTTGTCCCCTGAATGGTATAAATGATTTTGCTACATCGCTTGCAATCAGTCCTGCAGTATCATCTTGCCGAGGTATTGATCTGGATAGCTTTGTTGCTTCCCAAATTTTGGAGAGAAATACACCAGGGAAAAGTATATCCAAATAACATGTCCCTTCCCAATTCCTAAGTAACCATGGATAGGTCTGGTCTCCACATATAAAATAAACAGAACCTCCTATTTATAGTGGTTCCCCTTCCCTTTTAATACTGCAGTATTCATGCATCTAGTAAATGTTCCCACGAGATAGGAGCCCTTCTTCTGCAAGCAAAACGGGACAGAACGTGGACTGTAATTAATAGTATAGGAGGGGGGCACAACATCCTTATTCCCTACTGGAGCCATGTCAAATGTAATTACCAATTTGTGAGGCCCAAAAAGTCTATCTACTTGTTTTGTTGTTAACGTGTTTCGTTCACCTGCGCCTCAAAATATGGAACAACCTATCGGTTCCAAGACCACTCTCTCAAACTCATATATGTGTGTTCCATCCAACTGACCAGTATCACTGTCGTTCCATTTTTCATAAAATAGCGCTCTTAATGAAGCATTACATACAGTATTAAGCGGTAAAGGTTGTACATACCAACCCATTCCTTTTCCACCGTGCTGGGGTAAATGAGAGCAGACCCAACAATTGGACCTGTTCAAGATAGCATGGGTCATATTCATAATCAATAGCAGCGTATTATTATCAAAATCTTTTCTATGTTTCACTTCTTATGAGGGGCAGCGTGTAGGAGAGCACATGTACTGGGCTGCTGGTAGTAGAAACATTGGTAGTAGGCATAGGAAACTTCAAAGGATATATAGTTTCCAGATACCAGAATATGAGGACCAGTGTAATCAGAATGCAAAGAACTACATCATTATTAGCATATTCTTTCCAAACCAGGATTTTCTAGGAAAATGCTTAGTCTCCATCTCTATAACATCATCAGCGTTGGTGCAGGCAATTGCAGGAGTAAATGTATACATTGTCTGTAGTGCTTATTTCAGGGAAAGTTTTCAATGTTCATCATGGAAAGGTTCTCCACAGCAACGCACATTAACAGCAAAGCATCCAAGTAACAGCAAAGCATTCAGGCCAGTTCAGGCTAGCCTGCTTAATAAATGACAGCAAGCCAGTGTAATTTCACACAAGCTCCAAAAGGCAGGAGCAAGCAGCAATTGTGTCGTACCATATGTCACCCCGCTTGTCCGCACAGGCTTGCACTGGTCATTCACTTTTCAAAGGTAGCACCGGGAAACCACGTTTCAGAGCTTTCAATTTGATGCAGATTGATACAGCTCATACGCTCCATTTCCCTAGGCCTCCGTTTCCCACTTCATCAATGTTGGGAACAGAGGCAAAATAAAGACATAGATCACTTTCTATTTTGAGAACGTAGATTGTAACTTATTGCTCCAGGTACTGTGTGATCGATGAACAATGCACTCTCATTTTTAGATGCAGGATCAATGCCAGGTTGCGATGCAATGAGTGATGATGCGGCAGCAGTCGGACAAGGCTGAAGCACCTTTGACCTTTCTGTCTTTGTTGCAATCTCCCCGGGCCCTTTCTTGGGCTTAAGAAGTACTTCTGGCAGAGTGCTGGCGATTGTATCTTTGTGATCAACTGCAGCTGTATTTCTTTCAATGTTAGGATCAGGCAGCTCTTTCAAAGGAAACAGAATTATTTGTGTGTGCGTTGCATGGATCCATGGTTTGCGGCCATCCACTCGGACTGCAGTCTGTGTAGCCAGGAGCACCTGATAGGGCCCCTTCCAGCGCGGGGCGAGTGAAGATTTTCGTTCAAAGTTTTTTGTTAACACCCAGTTGCCAGGATGCAGACAATGTCCTGGGCCAGTGTATCTGACAGGAAGAGCCTCCTGCACCTGCTAATGAATCAAATGCAAGTTTTGAGTTAACTGTTTACAGTAATAATAAGCAAAGGGTATTCAATATCCCTAAGGTGTTTTGGCTGTGGAGCGTTCCAAACATTTGCTGGTCTCCCCATGATAATTTCATAGTGGGAGAGTCCAGTTCTTGCCTGTACAGAGGTTTGCATACACAACAGAGCCAGCGGCGATGCGTCTAGCCATTGAAAATTTCTCCCCTCCACTATTTTGCTGATTTTATTCTTCAAAATACCATTCTGGCGTCCTACCAAGCAGCACTCATCGGGTGTCTGGCCGAATGGAATCTCTTGTCAATTTGGAGACCTGCATAAATTTGTAATATTACGGCTGCAATAAAATGCGGCCCGTTATATGACCATATGACACGGGGTAGGCCAAAATGGGAAAAGTACTCGTTTAATGTGACTTTTGCTGTGGACATGTATGTACAATCTTTCATGGGATAGGCCTCTACCCATTTGCTAAATGCGCAGATCACCAGGAGAATATATTTGTAGTTTTGGCATCTTTCCATTTCTATGAAATCAAAATGGATGACTTCAAATGGCATAGAGGGAGGGCCAAAACCTCCTCTTGGTGTCGCTGTCCCTTTTCCAATGTTATGTTATAAACAAGTCATTCAGTTTTGGACCAATCTGTCAGCAGTTGTTCTGATGCTGAATAATTTTTCTAGCACTTATGTGTTTAGGACTGTGGGCCATAGTGACCATCGCCAGTACATAGGCATTTGGCAACATCCATCTTTTGTTGTTTTTGTCCACCCAACAACCTTCAGAGTCTAATTCTGCTGGACCCTCAGACCATGCTTTTATTTCCTCTGCAGTAGCTTCTGCTTGCATTTCCTTAACTGTGGCAATCCCATTTTCTACCATGCAGGGTACCTCTCTCGTTGTTTCAACTGACATTTTTGTGTGTAAATCAGTGGCAGTTTGTTTCGCAATTTTGTCTGCAAATGTGTTTCCCTTTCCAAGGTTACATGTTACTTTTTTGTGCGCTTCACATTTCATTATTGCTAATCATTTAGGAAGCGCAAGTGCAGACAGCAGTCTCATTATCAAAGTGACATGTTGGATTTTTGTTCCATGTGATGTCAGGAAACCCCTTTCAGCCCATGATCGACAAAATTTGTGTACCACCCCAAATTCATACTGGCTGTCCGTATATATGTTTACATTCAAGTTTTCAGACATTTCACATGCTCTTATTAACGCTATTAGCTCAGCAGCTTGTGCAGAGTTGTATGGGATTCTTTTGCTTTCTACAATGCTTTTCATTTAGTGAAGGCATACACAGCAGTGGTTGTGCCATCTGGTAATTTAAAAACAAGAACCGTCACAGAACAGTTCTCCATCTGGCTCTTTCATTTGGGGTATCAGTTAAATCAACTCTTCCTTTTGTCTCTTGTTCAGTAACCATTATACAATCATGGAGGGATTCTTACTCTCCCCCTTTCTCATTGGAAGGGGGCATTAACTCAGCTAGATTTAAAGCACAACACCTCGAAATTTAAAAGGTGCGGAGCAAAAAGGACAATTTCATATCTTGCTAATCTGGCTGATGTAAAGTGTTGCATCTGTGTTCTACTTAACCGAACGTCAACTGCGTGGGCACCATAATGGTTAAAGCGTGACCTAAAACCATACTCTTGGTTTGTTTTAGTGATGCAGCAGCTGCAGCAATAGCTCGCAAGCAGCGTGGCAAAGCAAATGCAACAGGGTCCAACGTGGAAGAGAAGTAGCCGCATGGTCTATATCTCTCCCCGTGTTCCTGAGTCAAAACAGCCAAAACACATCCATCATTCTCATGCACAAATAGCTTAAAACTCTTGTCATAATTTGGTGTGCCCAGAACTGGAGCTGAACATAATGCAGCTTTGAGCAGGTCAAATGCTTCTTGACATTCCATGTTCCATGGCAAAGGTAATGTAATATCTTTCTTTGTCAATGCCACTAACAGTTTTACAATCAACGAAAAGTTGGCGATCCACTGCCCACAATACAAAGCCATGCCAATTAAAGCCCTGACTTCTTGCTTTGTATCTGCAATAGGCATGCCAGAGATGCTTTGAATCCTTTCTGGTGTCAATCTTCTTCCCTCCTTTGAAAGGAGGTAGCCTAAATATGATAGTTCCTTTCAACAATAGTGAAATTTCTTTAGCAAAGCTTTGTGTCCATGCTTTGCTAAATGTGTCAAGAGTGCAACTGTACTTTTTTTTACATAGTTCTTCCTTGTCTGCAGCTATTAGCAACACACAACCTGCTGGTAGTTCTAGCTTGTCTAGTAGTTCTATTAAAGCTCTATTGTAAGTGCTTGGGTTTTCAGTGTAATCCTGCGGAATTTGTGTAAATGTGAATGAAGGACCTCCTAGGCTAAAAGCAAATAAATGTCTGGTATCGGGATGTACGGGAATGCTAAAAAATGTGTTTTTCAAGTCTACAACACTAAAATATGATGCAGACGCTGGGGTCATAGTCAAAATTGTAGTCACATCTGGGATTAATGGGAATTGCGGATCAACAACGCAAATCAATTATGAAACGTTATGGTATATCATTACCTCCTTTCTTGTAAACTGGAAGAATCAGACTATTGCAAGTGCTACCAGAAATTTCTTCAATTATGTTTCTTTTAATCAAATCCGACACACTGCATTTCAATGCTCTCTCCCCTTCTGCTGAAATTTTATATTGTGGAATACACGGCAAAGTAATTCCCTCTTTAAAATAATTTTCACTGGCTCTACTTTTAGACAACCAACATCATTATCATTAACTGTCCATATACAAGCCGGTACCTTACTCAATTCAGATGGTAATGGTCTGGATAAAAATTGTGACACAGGAGTCTTTTGTGGCAATATTGTCAAATATACTCCATCAGGAGAACAAATAAATAACCACATTCAATTTCTTCAGCAAGTTTAACCCCAACACATTTTTGCCACAATTGGGGACTGATTGTGACACTGGACTAATTACTGGTGTACCTGGGAACCCTATTGAGACATTGTCATGCCCTGACAGTGGTATATCTGGAACCTGCTGATGATCAATCAAACATTTTTGTGCACCTGTGTCCACTAGAATAGCTACCGCTTCCAACCCCTGCACTGTGCTGTCCTAGTAAAACAACACATCATCAGATGTATAGTCGCCAGTATAATATGCATTGGCCTGATTGTCAAACATGTTCCCATCATTCGTGCTTGTTCCCTGATGTTGATTCTGTATCTGATTCTGATGATTTTGAAATTATGGTGCTCTTTGGTTCCTATTCTGTCCTTGTGTTCCCGGGTGGCCTCTATTCTGTCTTCTTGGGAAATTTCCATTTCGATTCTGGATCTGCGGGCACTGTGCTCGCCAATGGCCTTCTTGTCTGTAATAGGCACATTGATTAATTCCTATTGGACCACCTTGCATGTTGGAATATTGGACTCTGGATTGTTCGTTTCCGCCACCTCTATTATTGTTTGCGACTTGTTGCATCAATACTCTTGTTTTCAAATTCCCTTTGTCCCTTAATTCTTTATCCTTTTCTGTATTTACTCTATTCTCATAGTACTGGGTCATGTGTAATACTTCACGTTGTGTTTTTGCTTGCCATGCGCTTTCAGATGTCATTATTAAATTTTGAATTTTTGGTAACAACCCTTGCACAAACTTATCAACAAACAATCTCTTCCTGGGTTCCGTGTTCAAATCTTAACCACTAAAATCTGCAAAAACTTCTTCAAATTGGTTAAAATAATCAGTCGCTCCTTCATCTTTTTGCTGTAAACAAGCAGTACATTTATCCCAAACTATTCTCTTTTCGGTACCAAAGTTTTTGATTTCTGTCCTATTAGCGCGGGTAAAGCCAACATGACCGGCGGCTGTTTTTATCCAGCCTTTCTCTCGCCATCAATTCTAGTAAAATTCTCCCATGTGTCACCTAACATCGTTGCATCATTTATATTTCTAACCTGTTTCCATATATCTACAGGAAGAATCGCAGGAAACAATAAATCACTGTCACTTAATGTAAAAACAGAAGAATTCAAAACAGATTCAATTTCTTTATAGAACCCTGACAGATTCTTCCTATTGTCGGGGATCGCCTGCCTGATATTATATACCTCTTGTCTAGAGAAAGGGACATGCACGAACTGTGCAATATAATGGGCTTCTATCGTTCACGCTGCAACCGCTCCAAAGGCAGCAATTTCTACTTCTGGGACAAACGTGGAGGCACTTCCCCATGGGTAGTTGCAAACTAGGTGTTTCCACATTTGCTCGTTTACCAAGCAACAAAGCTAAATCAAGCTGTCACCCCTGTTTCAGGTGGAAATGCTCTTTTGTAAATTGTCATTAAATCAGCGGGACAACCTGTCATTTTCTTCATCCATTCATCTTGCAAATATACAACCATCACTTGTAATACCTTCCTCTGCATTTCTGTGGATACTGACTGAACGTATCATGTACTTCAATTGGGGAAATGGCAGCATCTGAAATCCATCTAAGTGCATCTCGCGCGCAAATCCTCATCTCTTCACTAGCATGTTTTAACGGCGGACAAAATCGCGGGACATATAACATAGACTGTTTATTTTTCTTCCCTATTTCCCTAAGCAATTGATCGAGCTCATACTTAAATTCCAATATTCGGCCTACATGTTCTTTTACTTTTGATGCATTATCCCGTAAATGAGAAAGAAAAACCAAATCCTGCAACCCTTGTGGCGCCAATGTGTCCGTTAAATCACTCAATTTTTTCACAAGATAATCCCCCATGCATTCCAACAATACCTGCTGTTCAACAAGGCCTCTATAGTGAGATATGGAACTTTGCACGGTTGCTTCATCGCCACCTTCAATATACGTTTCTGCCAAATTTCTCAGTTCTTCTTTCCTGTCATTGCTAACCGTGCTACGAGTCACTCTACCGCTTCCTTTTGCAAGCCCCATCTCTGTAGAACTGCCCATAATAGCGGCTAACTCATGTTCAGGAGGCGTTGGAGGAAATGGTGCCATTGTTATGGAGAATTCTCATTATATGGCTAATTTCCTTTACCTATAGAGTCCTCCAGCAGCATTGCTGGATTTGAAGGGTTTGTTTTCTTCTCCTGCTAAGAGTGTGGCACTTTTTCCCACTCTTAGGCATATTTGCTATGTGTGTTCTAGGCTATTTTGTTGTGTTTACTGTCTATGGGGTTTATCTCACCCCCATAGGAACCATCTTTATCCACATGTGTTCCACAGCACCCTCCGTTCAGTGACATAGGGGTGTTGTAGCGACCCCCAAACATAGACTCCATACCCTGGGACTGACTACTGTCTCCCAGGGCTTGTAAAGTCCCCATTGACTTTACTAGTCAATCTTTAGGAACAAAACCAGTACAACCCATCTTACTATGGAGGTACTGGCAAGGGTTAATAGTTTTTCCCTTATGTTCTTTTTCGAGAGGGTACCGTACAGTCCCTCTCTCAAAAGTTTCTGGCTGGTGGCAGTGGTTACTACCAAAAATATTCGACCAAAAATATTTCCCTATGGGATTTGCCCATTTTCGAGGCTACCACATTTACTGACAGCCTCTAACATACCGCCGGTTTATTTTTATATTAACTTTACTCCAGTAGGTTTTAATTTCCAGAACTTTTATATAAATTCTTTCTCGTGTCTTTCTCTAAACTCCTAATCCAGGTTGGGGATCCTTTGTTCGTCCTTTTGGCAGGCTTCTGCCAAGAAGCCCTCCTTTTGGCGCCACTGAGTCTGGGTTGGATCCATTGTGTGGGAGGGGGAATAGGACCCCCGGAAAGGGTTGCCTCAGCAACCCATGTCGCACTCTGCCCTGATAGGCTGGAGGGTCTCCCGCCAGGATGACCACTCCACTGTGTGAGTGACAACTAGGCTATATGAATGGGGATCTTTTTGCATAAAAGCAGGGGCCTGAGGACTGGAAGAGCAAGATGTCACCACTGGAACTAAGAAGCCGAAGAGGAGAGAAGCTATAGACCTCTGCAACAACTGAACCACCAGTGAAGCCCTGCTGCAGCGTCTCACCACTTTTCTTCACACGACGAGAGAAGATCTTCATCTGCAAGAGCCTTCTTCCCTTGAGCTGGTGGGGCCAACCAGTTTGCCAATCACCTTTCCGGACCTGCCTTGGTCGAATCGCCAGTACCCTGTCCTCGGAGACCGGGAGGCACCCGTCCACCCGGACTGCGATTTAAAGGAGCTTACCTTTTATTCGTTGGGCAGCACCGCGGCTGGTTTCATCCCTGGGCAGTGCAGCAACTCAAACCTTCCTCCACAACAAGAGCCTCTCTTCCTCTGCTGGATCTCCCGAACTGTAGGAACTGCCAGGAACAACCGCAGGAGCCTCTTCTTCATTTTAAGGTACTTCGTTCCACCAGGCCGCCCTTTTTCGTTGGTAGCCCTAAAGGTGGTTTAAATCCTTTACCTACCTGTTGTGTTGGCCGCCCTTCTAACATTGTCTTTCACCTTCTGCATCCACCTTTTTGAATTGTTTAACAAAGACTTTACTGCAGCTATAAGAACATTTTGCTCCTGGGCTCTTTGCCCTGTACCACTGACTCTGGCACAGTCCTATTGACTCTGGTTGAATTTGTTAGAACTGCCTTCTCTAGATTGCTTGTCAACTAGAACTGTGTTGGTGCACCCACTTCTTATAACCACCTTTTTCTTCCCCTTTTTAAAACTTGTGAAGTGCCATTTTGCTCGGTTTTCATTTAAGTATTATACATACTAAAATACTGCCTTGACTAAATTTGTTCACAAACTTATGGGAAGTGTTGCTAGGGTGTGTAAGAATATATTCCTGTACAACTTGTGTTTTCCCTCCCTTGTGAGAAATTGATAGAGTTCCATTTGTGTTTGGTTTTCACTGTGTCGTTTTGCTCAGTTTTCACTCTTGCTCAAACATGTCTACAATTTAACTAGGGAGTTGTGTATACTTTTCTTGACTGAATTTTAACTTGCTTTTATAACTGTGATTAATGTGTTGAACTGGAAGTGTGTAATACATATATATATATATATATATATATGGTCAGTGTTTCCTTTCCTTGTACGCTAGTATTTGTGGTCCTATTGTGTAAACCCTGAATACTGCTCATCTCCCTCTTGAGATAAGTCTGACTCTTTAGCCACTGCTACCAACTAAATCTTTGTGGTAAAGACTGATACCAAAGAGGATTTATTGCTCATACCTGTAGTCTTAATCTTCTGTAGTGCTCCCTAAGGGAACTTAAAGGATTCTGCCAAACAGTCACAGAGGAAGGAGATGGGGTTGATGGAACTACGGGACTGGGAGGTACATATGGAGGAGGCACAACTGGGTCAGTATTACTTTGGTATTCATTTCTTCGCTCATTCAAGATTTTGTTTATTAACTCATGTGATGTATGCATATCTGATTGGAGGGATGTATGCAACTCTTGTTGTGGATATATTTTCTGTATACCTAATTGGAAAGCTCTGTCCAGTCTCCTAAAGTCCTCTGTCTAGTGGTGCTGATCAAGCTCTAACACTTTTTCTGCATTCGATTTATGTCTGCGCGCATGTTTCTCTCTACTCCTCGGATGGAGATTAGCTTCCTTCCTCCAGTCTCTTATGACGTCAAAAGCTACTAGCCGGGCCTTCTTGCATAGCAATACTGATTCTAGGTGTTCTATACGTTCTAATTCAAGCACCCATTATTAAGCCACTGCAAGTCTTCTACATGTCTGGTTTGCCTATGCCAAATCGCATTAAACATTATTGCCCCTATACCATACTTCACATACATTACAAATGCCTGCAACCCCTCGAGTGGCGCAACCTTGACAGTTTCCAAAGATTGTCTACCGCAGTGGAAAGAACCCACTAGACAGAAAGGCAATTTCTCAGGCATAATTAATCCTTACCCTTATCTTACCCTGGGCATTTGATCTTGCAAGAGCAACACTCGATCAATATCAGGGCATTTTAGAACTGGGGCACGACTCACCTTATCAATCAATTCGTCACTCAGGACGCAATTCGTCCATATACAGACGCAAACAAGAATTGTGACTGCGTGTCTGGCTCAATCTGCGTCGTTTCAGGACCCTCACCTCGATGCTCTCTAGGCGCTGCTCGGTGATCAGGGATCGGCTGTGTACAGATCTGTAAAGGAGTTTCTCATCACTTCTACAGGGGCGCCCTGAACACCTTTCGATCCCGGATCAACGGCTTGCTAATTTTTTTTCGCTTTTTAGCCTTCTTCAAACTGAACGTATACGATGGAGCAAAAGCAGGAGGGTCCTTATTTGGGCACCATATTTGCTAGGCCGCAAAGACCCCTCATATGGAAACTAAGGCACAATCACCATATGCTAGTGACACGACAGACACGAGGTTCGTTTTTCCAAACAATTCTGGTTTATTCTCAAAGAATTCTCAGTCGGCAGACAGTGGTCTAACGTCCCGCAACGTGTGTACCCAGACCTCGTGAGACGCATTAGAGCGAGCAACGCTCAAGCAGCCATATTTATACATGACATGCAATTCTTTAGAAGGCAATACAAACCACCCATAATGTATCTCTTAGGCTAGGGTTCGATGATTGTCAATCATGACAATTATTACACATTATAACAAGTTCTTATTCAGTCTAAATATACTTATTCTAGCAACAGTAGCAGAGACAGTTCTTTGCTATGGAGAACATAGAGCTCTTAGTACAGCAAGGATATTGTGTTCATAGGAGAGTGCCATCCTTTAGCACATTATCTGTGCCTTTCAATTCATGTACCAGGGGTCAGACAGTTCTGAGGCAGGAAATATCATTCTCCGCGAAGGAGTACCGCTAGAAGGAATATAATTCATGCTTTAACTTCCTATTGCTACAGAGTTTGCGAGACAGGCCGGCGCCTCGGCTGCTGATTAAATGCAGTTTTCTGCTCGCCTCCAAGGGCGTTGTGAGGGAGGGAAACAATGTATTTCTGTATCGTATGACATTCCTGCCTGTGTTAATCTTTCAGCATTCAGGCTGTGGCCTTGCACCATACATGAGCTTGAAGTGTAGAATACATTTTGCAAAGCGGTTTTACAGAAAAGAAAAAGCAAATGGCAGATATTTCACAAAATGGATGCCCTCTGGTTATTCTCAATACGTTGACGATTCCGTGCTGGCAATGTATCGTACATGATGTGATTGGTTTCAGGCCAAAATAATATACGTGCTATACATACTATAGGGTCGCTTCTGGACTAACAAGCTAAGGGTTTCTTGAGGAGAGGATGCACAAGAGAGTGCTTAAGGGAGAGGGGAAGGTTCCAGAGTCAAAGGAGTGGTTGCAGAAGTCGGCCAAGGCTGGAGCAAGGGTGTCAATGTGGTCATTGATGGTTTTGGAATAACAGGAAAGAAGGTGCTTAGATGAGGTTTTCATAAATCAGACTTGTCTAGAAACCTTGTCAGGGGAGAAGAGAGGAAAGGCAGAGAAGGAAGGGGGGGGTGACCACAGCAGGGCCAGAGGAAGAGGAGAGAGAGGAGGGAGAAGCAGGAGAACCAGAAAGGGTGGACAGGATGTCCTGGGTTTTAGAAATGAAGTGAGAGTTTATCTGAACTTCTCTTTTTCCTTTACATTAACTTCTTCCTCCTGTGTTGCTCTGTTGACTGTGTTGATGGATTGTACCTTGGATTCGGTAGTGTTTTTTTCTTTTTTGCCCCGATTGCTTTGGAGCAACGTTCTTTATTCTCTCTCTCTCTATTGTCTTTATCATTGTGCGATTGCCATTGACTCTTCCAATGAATAGTCAGTAGTTTATTTATTTAATACTCTCATAAACTCCGACTGGCACAACTCCTTCACCCCACTGCCGCTCCTTCAACCACAGTAGCGGCCGTCTACATAGGGCCCCCGGGAGCGTGCAGAGAACATTGTTCACATTTTCACAACTTGCAATCACAACTTGGTTCTCTCTGTTGAATTCTGCACTGCGGCGTGGCAGCGGCAAATCAATGGTGCAGAGTACCAGGTCATGATTTATTTACAATGTAAATAAATAATGAATCTGTCGCTCTGCAATGTTGCATCTTCATTCAGTGTGGTTGGGCCTGCCACCTTTACAAAGAAGGGAATGTCCAGTTTTACAAAGCTTTTCCCTGCTGTAAAGTGCATGGAGCCCATAGCTCCATGCACTCTAGGTAACCATCACAGTCCAGGAATCTGGTGGGCACTAGAGGGGTGGCCCCAACAGTATTATAGTCTGTGCACAAACAACGGACCACAATCAGACCTTACTGTAGGATACCAACGGGTTTAATGAAGAATGTCATTGGCTGTTTGCCAGCCAATAACATTCATGAGTGTGGGTGAGGTTGTTGTTAGGGGCGCACGCATGTGCCTTCGAAGTTTTCTCCCTTTGTGAGTTCAGTCGTTGACTGCAGTACTCAGAGCTGCCCAGAGAACAGCAGTCCCACTTCACGTGCTGCGAACCGTGGCCTAACCCTCACCAACTCCGGTAAGCACTGAAGATTCTTTGACTACTACTCTACCTATTACTTTTTGTGCCCGCCTTCATGGACACAGCTCCCAGGACCATTCTGAAGCCCTGCGGCCCTGCTCTGAAGAATGCTGGACCCAGTAGTTGTCATCGAGGACAGTTCCTAGGTCTTGCATACCACAGAGCAGGGCCCCAATGGTGGGCCTGGGTAGGGTCTAGACGCCAGCGAGAGGATGCCAGGTCTCAGAATCTTAGGCATTTATACACCCCTTTAATCTTCTTTTAACTCTGATACATGTGTCTGAGGCTACCTGCCTTCTTCCAAAGCCTTTTTTAATATGTATTTTATTTATTAATTTATTTTATTGAGCATTTGTTAGGCGCTTCTACAACTGAACAGTGTTTCAAACCGACACAAGGCTAAATGGGAAGGGAACAGGGGAACAATAACAATGGCAAAAACAGTAAAATACAATCATGGTCCTACTCAGCCTTTTGGCATTCGGATGTGCAATTGCAGTGGGGGAGGTGCAGGTGGACGGCCCCTGAAGAAGCAAGAAGATGGCAAGGTGGATTGTGCATCCATACCCTTTGGTACATACCTAGCCATGACAGACCGGCCAGCCAGCCAATAGGAGATATCTTCTCCTAATGGAGGGTAGGGAGGGGATTAAGGCTGATTTGTATTGCCCTCCAGCCCCCGCCATTCTGATACCTTACAAACGCTATACACCAGTAAGCCTCAGCCGACAACGAGCCTGTGTTTGCTCCTATCCCTTATCCCTGCGTTGTCCTAGAGCCCTATTGTCTTTGTCTAGTCCTATCCCCTTCCCACAGCACACCTCTTCGGGACACACACCTCAAAAAATGATCCTACCTTCTCCTGGTGCCTCATGCCCTGCTGCCTCACCCCCCTTACTCATAAGACAAACTGCATCTCACCACACATGAAAAAGGAAACGGACACGTCAATGCAGAGCCCCTGCTTCCATTGCAGGACATTTTTGCTAATTTTCCAAATTAAACCAAATGCTGTGATTTGGCCACGTGCCAGGGTTTCTTTATTCAAACAATAATCTAGCACACCGAGGTTTATCCCTGGCATGCTGATAGCAAGATCTTCTCTCCAGCAGGCAGCACCTTCATTGAGGTCCTGCCCCTCATGATCTGCGAGTTATGACTACTGCATCAGGTATTATTGTTCAACAGTAGCACATCAAAGATGTGAAGAGCTGAGTAAGCGCTATAGAGTTTTGACTGTAAATTCCAACTAGGTCTTTGCAACACAGAGCCTCAACCCGTTAACCAGCACCTTTAGATAGATATTTGCTAATATAATGAAATCCTGTGTGCATGTATGTGATATTGATAGAGCATAGCTAGAAAGCAACGCACCAGTTCATCTTTAAAAACAAAAATATGTCTGGGGTCCATTTGAAAAACTGTTCGCCAATAGTGAGTGTGACTTGAGAAAAAAGTAACATTTAAAAAAGTGGAAGATGATTAGTAGTTAGAAATGTATAAATTACCACTAAATCAAATTTATGCCAGATTAACAAAAAGACGGTCCAGCTAGCGGCTTTTGGTACATTTTGACATTAATCGCACAGCTTTTGACCATGTATGGATGCACACCGTTGAAATAGAACAG
This sequence comes from Ambystoma mexicanum, assembly GCF_040938575.1. NCBI lineage: Eukaryota > Metazoa > Chordata > Amphibia > Caudata > Ambystomatidae > Ambystoma > Ambystoma mexicanum. The sequence continues at coordinate 387,723,615 of NC_090941.1, forward strand.
AAAATGTGGATGTTCAGCCAGTGTTGTATTGTGCAGATGTGGGTGTGATAAGGGGGTATTCGATTGTGGAATAGGGCATGCACACAAACATGTAACTTTATTTGTAATATTAGGGAAAAGACTCGAGTTACTGCACACTTGAAGTTGGGTAAGACGTGTGAAAATGATTTACATTGTATGTGGGTGTCGGGTATGTATAATGGGTCGGGGACATTTGGGAGCTTGAGTGGGACTTTTCTGTGGATCAGGTATAGGCCACATGGATCTGGTGCAGGGCAATCTGAGGTGGAGCTACTGGCCTGACCCTATTCAATTGCTGACATGGAGAAGATATGGCAATAAACGAGCCCTGGCACTTGTTTCTCCTTGACCCGTCCCTAGACTAGGCTAGAAGAGATCTCCTATTGGCTGGCTGGCCGGTCCGTCATGGCTAGGTATGTACCAAAGGGTATGGATGCACAATCCACCTTGCCATCTTCTTGCTGAGGCCTACCACAGTGGAGTTTTACCCCTGAAAGGAGCATGCCTGTAGGTGGTCACTGACCTCATGATGATACTACACACAGGAAAAAGTATCAAATGATCTTTGACTTCATGGACCGGGGTGTTGCTAGGTCTGGAAAAGATCTGGGGATAGGCCAATGTCAGGACTGTTGGGACTCAGGGCTAGCTAGCCCTTTGGTTGTAGCTCTTGAGCTTTTATCTGGGGCTGCAAACAAAAGACCAGGGGCTATAGCCCCCTGAACCTCCCCCCTAGCAATCCCTCTGCCATGGACTGGCCCACTGTATATATTTAAAATTGCTATGTTGAAATCGTAGGTCTGTGGCATAACAGCTGTAGGTAGTCTGCTTCGGAAACCAGGAAGATCAAAAGGAATACTACATTTGCATAGATTACCCAGAATGCCTTATAATCACAGGATTCGTGGAGAGATAGGGCTACGAGGGTGGCATTTGCTACCATTAGGGAGGAACGGTGACCCCTAAATTAGTTGATTGTTGCAGAACTATAGGATTTGTGGAGGTTTCTGTGATAAACCATGGTATATATTCAAAGATTAAAAAGCAAGGATGAAGTTAAACAGCACCTTTTAAACATTCTACTACAGTTTATGTCTACTAAAGTAGGTGTGCTGATTTTCAAAATCCAACATCTTTATTCGGGCAGCAAATATGCTGAATTCAAATACATCTCTACACTTGTGAAACATTTATTTTTGCTTCATCTCTCTGCTCGCTTGATTAGCTGAGCAGCTATGGCTTGTTGGTCTCCGCCTTTGAATACACGAGGGACTAACATCATTAGGCAGTGTGTATTAGTCCTGACAGCGGCGACAGCTGTGGCAAAAGCACCACCAAGCAACATTGTGTTTATTTATTTATTTATTTGTAATGCGCCGGAGCCTGCAGGCATCAGGGCACAGAAAAATTAGAGAAGGCAACAGTGGGCCAAAAGAAGACAACAAAAAAAGATAGAAAGACTAGTGAAAGTTATTCGAACAAGACGGTTTTCAAACACTTCCTAAAGGTCAGTATGTTACTATCAGTCCTTAGGAAGTTTGTTCCAGGCCAAGACTACTTGTACCGGAAACAATCTGCCATTTCCCCCGGCCCACTTGCTCCTTGGGCAGACGAAGCACATCAAATCACTGGACCGGGTAGTTCTAGAAAGGTGTTGCATGATAATAGAGTCATGTAGGTACAAAAATGATTTTCGGTAGAGGTATTTGAGAATAATGGTATTTACTTTAAATATTATTCTGGCCTCCACTGAGAGCCAATGTAAATCCCTCCTATAGGTAGAGATGGGCTAATTTCTAGGAATGCTTTTCCCAATGAGCACGCCATCATTTTGCAGAATCTCTAGTTTTCCCAAACAGCCCTTGCTAGCACCGGCCAGCAGGGCTCTGCACCAATCAATCCTGGGCATAACAATAGCTTGGACTAACATAGTGCAGTTAGCTTCAGAAATATATGATTTAACTAATCGCAACAGTCTTAGATGATATTGGGTCTTACTTTAAAAAAAAGTTTAATGTGTGCGTCTGAACTCAAAGAGGGTTAAAAAATAACCCCCAAGGTCTTAACCTTAGTCGCTGTTTTAATATGATGGTTGTCTATATTAAGACCAGAGTACTGCACATCGAGCCTAGAACTGGTTTGAGATCAGCCGATGATCAAAAAGTCAATTTTGGCTCCATTGAGGCAAATCCCATTTATCACCATCCGTTTTTGAATTGATTCATAGATTAAAGAGATTCTCTCAGCATCTTTTCCGTAGTATCCACTCAGCTCCATAATGTGCTGAGTGTCATCGGTGTAGTTGGTAAAGTGTACTCCTAGTTTGTCCAGAAGATCACACAGCGGGTGACAATATACATCAAATAAGGACAGAGAGAGTCATGCACCCTTAGGCACCCCACATTCCATCAGCTCGGGCTTAGAGCAGCCATCACACCAGACAATATTTAGGCATCCTGTTGTTAAGGAACAATCTGATACAGTTAGCTGCTTCTTTGAGCAGGTTCCTATACTTCTAAGTCTCTTAAGGAGCTTCTCATGGTCCACAAGATCAAAGGCTGCTGAAATATCTAACATCATCAGCAGCCCTGATTTGTTTTTGTCCATAATTGTTAGCATTTTGGTTTGCAGATCCAGCAGCATGCTTTCCATGCCGTGGACAGATCTGAATCCAACCAGATTTCCCAAGGTGTGCTGCTTCGATATTTTCCAAATGTTCTTGTGACTGGATAGTAGCCAATTTATCAATTATTTTAAGCAGAAAAGAAGCATTGGTCATCGGCCTAAAGTCAGTGTAAATATAATGGAACAACAAAAATGAACCTGGGCGAAATGAGATCAGAACATCTGTACACATTTAAACAATACCAAGTCTTGTCAAAAAAATATATATTTATTTATAAGCAATTTACACAAATATTTATTCTTCTCAACATCCACATTTAAACACCACCATTCATTCCATCATTCATTCACAATCTCACTATACATTTCAATATTCCACACTTATGGTACTAAGACCACCTAGAACCAATATATTAACATTAATGTCAACACCTCTTGGTGATTACAGTAAGTGTTAATACAAAAACAAATAGCACATTGCTTATTTGCTGTAACTCAACATATGTTTCGGCCGTCACAATAGGCCCCTAATTCAAGCCGGTAAATATAAGCGACCTTCTTCAGGAGACAGATGGTTCTGTTGCAACCACTCTGAAATGTCAAATGGTGGAGGATGTCATCAAACCTCAATCTCCACGTGAAATAATGGAGACGCGTGTCAACGATGGCCTAAATCCTGCAGTGGTGCTAGATAACTCTGCGCCTATACTGATAAAAAATTCAGGTATGGGGGTGTCTTGCGTCTTTAGTCAATAAATCCAAAGAGGAAAAATCCCTGTTCTCGTCTCATGTGGCCGAGTCAAGATATGTTCTTTTTCTGGTACCCCAGTTTTTTCTCACTGCGCGGTGGTTCCAGTTCAATGTCCCTGGGTTCCTTCTCTCTTGTCCTGCACACACTCCAAATTTCGCAGGGCAAGAGAGAAGGAACCCTGGGAATATTGAACTGGGTTTAAGGAAAAAACATGTTTGCCCAACTGGGCTGTTTTCTCACTAGCCAAAGTTAGGGCAGTGTGAGTGGTGTTATTGAAATTTCTCATAATATTGCCATGAGCTGCTGTAATCTTTGCAACAAAAGCTTTCTGGACTGCTTTTCAGTCCTCATTTAGTGGAATAAATAGGTGTATTTGCCCTTCAGGCTTCACCAAGTTTCAAAGACTCTCGAAAAGTTTCTTCCAGTCATTTTTTTATTTGAAGATTTGATTGTTAACATTATTTATCTTAGCCAAAAGAATGTTTTTACGATACAATTTTTCCAAGGACTTACATGTGTTCTTCTTATCTTGGATCTGTGTGATTTGGCCACACAGAATTGTTCGCGGTGGAATTGACAGGAGTCAATTTTGACGCAAATGCAATTTTACTGTGGCCAAACCCTGCAAATCTCTGTCCCCCCAACACATCCCCCACTAACCTTTTCCTCGGCCACAGCCTCTCTTGACCCTGAGGCGTCAGTTCCTTCCATGCAACGTGGGTCGGCTCTAATGCCGCAGGGTGCCCTTTTGTTTTTATTTTTTTAGTGAATGGGCAGCGTGTGCTAGTGCGAGCAACGAGGAATGCAAGCAGCAAGAGAAACTTTATCTGGCAAGGACCTTTTTACAGGGACCAAGAAACATAGGGACTGATTCATGGAATTTGTGCACCGAAACACAGGGATTTGTGCGCCATTCTGCCAGCAAATCCCTGTTTAACAAATGAGGATTTGCTGCCAGAATGGCGCACAAATCCCCATTCTTCTGCACACAAATTCCATGAATCAGCCCCATAGTCTGAAGAGCACAGTCTTTGAAAAGAAGAAACAGTTTTGTTTGTAAAACGATTTACCAGGTCCAGAAATAACGTTGAGGAAACGCCATCAGAAGCTGGGAGCAGGCAGCGGAGGGCGGAGCCAAGTGCACAAAGCAAAGGCGCCAGCCCTTGGTTGCCGCAGCAACCAAAAGTAAAGATCAACAAGTAATAAGTAGAACGCAGTTGCACTAAGCCCCGGCAGGCAAAGAGACAGGGTTTTTTACGCTTACAACTCACAAAGAAGGTGAGTCTTTTGTCAATCAGAGGAGCAGGTTTCCTGTTTTTTCAGGTCAAAATTGATTCAAATAACCGCACTGCTGGTTTCTGTACGAATGTATATACGAAAGGGGTATACATATACGCGGGATACTTTCGAGTTGCAGCCATAAGTAAACAACAACAATCAGAGAGCTTGTGAACGCAGAACCCACAGCGCACTCAGGTCGCAGAGTGGGGGCATTTCAACAAATAAGCAATCCACATTGCAAAAGCAGCCAGGGCATGATGGTGAGCAGCCTACAGAAGCAGCTCGCAGTGATGAAAGGATACGCAAAACCTGCACAATTTAAACTCAATGCAAACATAGTTTTTTATTATTGTTAGACTGTCAGGTCAGACAGAAACAATTAGGGGGTAAAATAAATTTGTTAGCAACGGGAAACATTTTTGAGCAAGAAAACGATGGCAGAGCCTGGTTACTTTCTCACATTATCAATGAGCAGCACGCTGGTGTTGGAGGCAAGACCACGCAGAACATGTTTACAGCACACAGGGCCCAGATGCAAGACCACATAGAGTAACGTAGCAAAATATAGGAAGAACCTAAGATTTCCGTGCAGAAGAAAAGTGCAACACACTGGTCGTGGAAGCAAGACCACACAAAGCATGGGAACTTAAAACAATAGGAACAACTTAAATACAGAAATGGGGAATCCCAATAGCTCAACAGGTAGAGCATGGGTCCAGCAGTAACAAAAGGCAAGGTTTCAAGCCACCCCTTAGGCATGTGAAAGTGAAATGGCAGAGTGAGGTACAAGTCAATATTTAGAAGGAGTTTAGCTTTAAGCATGGGGGAGCCGACGAGCCGTCAGAATTTAAAGTCAAAGGGTGCAATGCCAGAAGCCTTATTTACACTAACTGATCACACCATCAACACCCCTGCAAAAACAAGGCTTTACAAACATATTTGTTCTCGCTGGGAATCCAGGGCAATACACACTGGAGAAGATATTGCAGCTTCAGCACTACGCACGTAGGGCATGTGTAGCAGGCATAGTGAGACAAACAGCGACAGAAGCAACAGAGCACACTCAACTGACAATCACACCCAGGCTGTTGCTTGTACAAGAGCAGGGAGCTCACAGTGAAAGGAAAGACAACCTGCCAGATCACGGCATGACTCACTTCCAGGTAAATGCAAGGCAGCACTACAACCATGGCAGAAGTCAGCTACAACATCCACAGCAAAGAGCTCATGAACAAATTGAGAAGAGTTTTTCCCAAACCAATATGGAATCAAAATTACAGAGGAAGCCATCCAGACAAAGGGAGGCTAATAAAAAGAAGAACCGAGAAGAAGGAATCTCCAGTTTCATGCAGCACTCTGAACGGAATGCAGAAACATTATCAGAAGGTTGTTGGTTACCAGGAATGGCGAGCTCACAGCTAATCCGAAACAACCAGGCATACTCCTACACTGACGTGGCAGGCGGTATGAGAAGTTGGACTGCAGCGATGGGGCGCAAGAAGGCTCGACCAGAAACCATGGCAGAAGACAGAGAACAGCCGCAGCAAATGAACTACCACGTGGTAAGGGTTTCCCGGACTAATAGGAAATCAAAAATCACAAAGAAAGCTAGCCAGATAATGGAGATCAAAGAAAGGGTGAACCCGAAAATCGGGTCCTCCATTCCAAGCCGCAATTCGAACGGAACACAGCAAAATATTTCTGCTTACACAGAATAAAGAAAATAACGCTGAAAATGGGGTTTAGAGCACCGCACGGTGTGGTTGTTGCCACAATGTAAGGAGAAGCGTAAACGGGGGACCCAGTTCCACACATCAATCCAGAAGGAGTGCAACAAAAGCAGGCTGAGTACACAGCATTTAGGCAGGTACAACAGCACCAAGCCACCCAGCAAAGCAACGACAATCCGGCAAAGAAGCACAGAAATCACCAACACATCTGGCAGCAGAAGATGGTAAGGAGCCAAGAGGAGAAGAAGAGATGGCGCCAAGCACCAGGGTCAAAGTAAGCAAGAAAACACCCTCGGGGGGGAGAAAAGAAGGCACACAAGGTGCAAAATGCCATCGGCATCAGCGGGCCGAGGGCTGTAATGCACCCAAACAGGCAGACATAGCCAAGGCTAGTCCCTAGAAATTATAAGAGCTACACAAGCAGCATGAAAGGACAGTAAGGGACAATTACTGGTCAGGGGTGTAGAGGAGTCCCACCTAGAATGTGGAAGACAATTTGGCCGATGGCAGATTTATGTGAGCAACTTTTGGGGGAACCTGGATGGCCCGTAACCCATCCAGGTGTGGCGGCACAGGCCAGGGGGCACAACCCTGGACCTTATGACCAAAAGTGTACATTATGCATCATATGGTTATCATTATTATAACTATTATGTTGTGTAATATTACGTAAAGTGCAATACACACCTACAGCCTTTTTATTGCCAACACTTACACAATGGTTCTCAGTAATCATTGGGGAAATGTAATATGGGAAACTGTCGCCAAACATTTTGGCTCCACTGATTATAGGCAGCGCTGCTGAGGGGGTATCCCGCAGCTGGAAAGCACGGCCAAGTAACCTGGGGGGCAAGCGAGGTGCAGGAGTAGGGGCAGAACACATGCTGCAGAAGCAGGGTCTGCCCCATACCCCTCCCCTCTCTCTTAGCTTCAAAGGGACAGGAAGGAAATATAGGATGGGTCCCCAACAATGTGCGAAAGCACATTAATATGTGCCGCACACCGACAAGAGAAATCCAAGGTGGTGGGAGGAAGGAAATAAGAGCTAGTGAGTGTGATGGTCACCAGGAGGCACCAACTGCTGTCTGGGCCAGCTAGCTGGGCGCGGGGAAAGCCACCCCACACACATGCAGTGCCTAGGGCCATCCTGAGGAAATATAAGGATCTGCCTAGGCTGCAAACAACACAAACCTGGGTGCTCCATACGGACCACCACAAGTTGATCTGCTTACGCAGATAACTTTTCTTTTCCCAAGAACCCACTCACACAAGAAAAGAAGGACAAAAAGGGAGAAGAAAAGAAATACAGAGCCACCAAGGGGGTCTACGCTACAGGGCCACGAACGGGGCCCACGTCGTGGTGGGAAGACGAAGGAGGCACTGGCCAGGAGGCACAACCCTGGACCTCGTGCCCAAAAGTGTACATTATGTATGATATGGTTATTATTATTATGACTATTATGTTGTGTAATATTACGTAATGTACAATAAAAACCCAAAGCCTTTTTATTTCCAACACTTATACAATGGTGTCAGTAATCATTGGGGAAATGTAATGTGCAAAACTGTCGCCAAACATCTTGGCTCCACAGGTTACTGGTCCTTGTTTGTGTGGTAACTTATTTTATTGCCAAATTTTCTCAAAGGAAAAGGGTTGGGCTTTCTGAAAATGTGTAATATTGGGCCACTTTCAAAATGATTTCCAGGGCCTCTTTTGGTGCCCAGTACACCCCTGATTGTACTGCAACTATTTGCTCCACTAAGTGGTTGGCAGGCACTTAGTTTAACGATGACCCAAACAAATCTTTTTTTCCCTGGCAATTTTGGCTACCATTATTACCATGTGAGAACCATGCACTTCACTACCTTGTAATAAGAACTGGGTGAAACATGTTAACACTTGCTATTGGTTTGCAGCTTCCCTCCAATAAGGGTTGGACACCAACAATCCACGCCCGAGAACGCACATCTTAAATAACTCGCTTGTAATGATATTGCACATCCCTTGGTTGGCGGCGGGGCTGAACCACTAAACACATGTACTTCATGTGACATGTGTTCATAAACCGTAACACAACACAATGCTTGTAAGATAGCGCAGTATGTTTAGCCACTGTTGCTTGTGTAAGATTGTGCCTACATCCGTGTAATGGGGTAATTGCCTCGGGTAAATATAACAAAGCGTGTGCAAAGGTGCTTTGAAGTTGGCAAGCCAGTGATAGTAGGTGCTATAGTGAATATAAAGTTACTGTGTATAGCTGGCATGCTGTGTTTTGTAAGAGAGGCAATCAGACGAAGTGAAGCTCGCTGCCGCTTTTTAAAATTATATCATGGTTCTTTCTTCTTTTTTCTGGAAACGGTGTTGGCAAGGGTTGAGCAAGACTTCAGTGCAGTCCCCTTCGCGTGCCTCCGTGAGTTTAATAGCGGCTTGTCACGTGAGATACAAGGCGTTTTATGGAAGCATGGTGCCCAGCATCGTGGACATTAAATGCAGCATACGTCTTTCTGTCATTGCAGCATCACACTTCCAGTTCTGGCCTTTTACAGATCCTTGCACTCTAGCGCTTTAGACTAATTGGTGTCAATGTGTACGTGCCTGCACGTGCCATTAAGCAGTATTGTCCTAAATGGATATGCCTGCCACTTGAAATTGTGCACTATGGTCGGGGTAACGCGCTCTATTTCACTGATTTCTTTTTGATGATACTTTACAGCTCAATGTTGCTTTCCAAACCCGATTAAAGTGAACTCTGAGGGCATGATGTACAAACTGTTTTTTTAACAGGCGTTTCCCATTGGAAAAAAAAAACCCTTTATAAATGAGGCCCTGGGACTTCAATACGTATTTATTGGAGACCACCTAGTTTGGGAGGCCTCCAGTAAATAAAATACAAAAAAACGTATGTTCTCTCACAGCCGCCCCATTCTTTGGAAACTCTCTTCTGACTCGTACCCAAAATGTGATGCTAAGCATGCCATAATACGCCAGCGGCAGGTGCTGGTAATCTGGTGTTGCTTTGCATTCAGGTACTTGTAGGCCATAGACTTCAGATGCCTACTATCATTATGGTGGCAAGCACATTCAAGCAGTGGTCTGGTGCTACTGAACATGATCTCTCTCCATATCTCGCCACCAGGAGCCCATGCCCCAGCAGGAATTAAAGAGGATAATTGACTATGTCCGATGCGCCGTTTTCCAATGTGTTTTAACTGGGCATTTAGTATTGCCTGGATTTGGCTCTGATACAACTGGTCGGCGAGATGAGACATAGGAGCAGCAAACAGGGGCTTTTAACATGGCTGCATAGTTCAGAAGAGCTAAAACCTGACACGGGGCAGACACAGAGATATGCAGTAAAAGGGCAAAGACAGAGCAGCGCGAGTCTGCCGAGGTGTATTGGGCAAACTAAGTAGTCCTGGTGGCCCAAGTCAACCACCAATGGCTATGAATCTGCATCATATTTCACTTGCTCAAGCCTTGGCAGCCAATCCTTTGCCCCAAAGTACATCCACATTTTAGCTCTATATTCCCACCAGGACAGGATATTACTAAAATGTGTTTTGCGTATTTCCCCACAGCGTTAGGCTTCCTCATTTGAATCACTGCTGTGGTGCCGGCGCCCCGTCCCAAAACTGAAACGTGCAGCTGCTAAATCGGCCAGGGTTGGAGTTGCAGCGGTGAAGTGAAGAAGCAAAAATAATGAATGAGGGGGTGACAGCATATGTTATCGCACCGGGTATCACCAGCCCTAGGGATGCCACTGGATGAATGCATATGAATGCCAGTAATAGCATGACAAAATCATATTCTTCCATCATTGCTGGATATCTATATAATGAATGTCTTTATGCACACAACAAAGTGATGGCTAATCTCAAATACAAGCTGATGTAAAATACACGATCACACCTGGACACGTAAGAATAATGTACCACCATTAGTATGTCATATTTCTGTGAGTTTGGACAAAAATAGCACATTTTGGAAGTCACTTTTCAAAGGTTTTCTCCAGTGGGAAGAACCCAGCCGCACCCCTTGATGTCCGTTAGGCTCGCTCGCTGCGAGTGCTTGCTCCCATATTTCACCTCAAAAATGTACGCCCCAACAACTTTCAAAGTAACCAGCCATCACTGCTCAACCAACCATCAGTGATCTTACCAACGGCCGACCCCATGTGAGACACACACATCCCAGGCCCAGCCTGGCAGGACTGAGCAGTTTTGGGAAAAAGCGACAGAGCTTGGCATGCATGTGGCGCAAACCTACCCAACCAGTAGCTACAACGTCGATACCCTTTATGCCTCTTTGACATAACCATGAACTTTCTGAGAACAAGCATTCAGTTTAAATAAAATAAAAAATACAGTGTGCTTTGTGAAGTAAAAGTTTAGAAAGAAACACTAGACAGTTATCTTTGTTCAGATGCGGAAAATGTGTGCTTCCTGGTATCTGAAGAGAAACATGTGCCTTCTTATTTGCATGTGAAACAAAATAAAAACTATGTTGGATCTTCCATAATGCCCAAAAAGCAATACAAATAAAAGTGTGAGGGGGGATTTATGCTTTCATTTTATAAAACACTCATTTGAAATTGAACATACTTTCATTTCATTAGATCCCACTAGTTATAAAAACAAACATAGCGACAAGGTCTGTTACTCCTGACCACGTTTGTAATAAATAAAACACAACCCCCAATAAAGAGCACACGGTGTTAGTCAGAAGAGGTGATTAGGAAACCACATTCAAGACTGTGGAACCAAAGTGCTGAATATCATATTTATTGCTTTACCACCACATTAAATAGTCATCCTGGACAAATGATCTTCTCTCACTGTATAATAAAAACAGTGTTGTCTTCGGTAAAAACGTTTGCCCTCTTGCAATCTGGTGAAATTGATTAGGCCTTTGCCTGCTCTTTCTTTTTATGTCGGCCCTGTGAGTAGAAGGACTGTGTCAAGTTCATTTTCAGGTCTTCGCATTTATCACAAAAAACGGTATGCTTTTTTGTCCAAATTCGAGTTTTCTTCCACCCATCCTGAATCACAATGCATAATTCTGTGCGGTGAGATTACTTAAAGCGGGATATAATTTGAATTGTACAGCAAAAAATGATGAGGCCATACATGCTGATTTTTTACTGTGCATTTCTCTGGGGGGGTGCGGGTTAGGGTAATACATTATTTGCCCACTGAATTGAAACTTAATGTGTATCGCCAACATAAAATACAATTCAACTGGTCTGATTTAGTGATACAATATTTTGATACTTTACTCGATTATTTGGCCCAGGTACAAAAAATTAAGAATGCCAAATGGGAAATGTTTATTTTACAAGTGGCATGTGAAGTGGAGACAAATGCCTTAAAGATAGTTCATACTTATTTATTTATTAATTTATTTGAATTTGAAAAGCGCCAAACTGCCCTCGGGCATCGTGGTGCTGTTAAGAAGGCTTTCTTAGTTACATAAGTGCATTAGAAGTTATACATAAATACATGTTGCTTCATACAGTTCCAATAAGCGCTTTACAATGGTTACATAGGATGGTGGCAAATATATGGTGCCAGCCACATCTTACACAGTGGCATCTACCTACAGTTGTGAGGTCAACATCGGTAAGCAAGAGCATGGTTCCAGCCACATGTTGCATGGCGGCAGCTACAAACAGTTGCATGGTCAAAATTATTATGCATATACAAGGTGCCAACCATATGTTGCAGGCGGCAACAACACATATATGCGTGGTCATAGTCAGTGGGTATGTGTGTGGTGCCCAGCACAGAATACAGAGGAGGCAAACTACAACATGAATTTATGGTTAATGTCAACATGGAATATCATGGGGCCAGTCCAATATTGCAGGGTGGCAAGTGCATACTAGTACATTGGTTTAAAATCACTGGGCAACAACGTGGAGCATGTCTCGAGGTATGGCGGGCAACTACACACACATACTGGGGTGGGATTAGAGGGGTTGGCACAGGCAACCAATGGGGGAGTGGGAGTACAGACACATTTGAAGCAGCAGAGGGGTGGGGGGGAGTACAGACACACGGGAGGCAGCGGAGGGGTGGGGGGAGTACAGACACATTGGAGGCAGCAGAGGGGTGCGGGGAGTACAGACACACAGGAGGCAGCAGAGGGGTGGGGGGAGTACAGACACATTGGGGGCAGCGGAGGGGGTGGGGGGTAGTACAGACACATTGGAGGTAGCAGAGGGGTGGGAGGACTATAGACATACAGGAGGCAGTGGAGGGGTGGGGGAGTACAGACATATTGGAGACAGCGTAGGGGTGAGTGGGAGTACAGACATATTTGAGGCAGCTGAGGGGGGAGTACGGACACAAGGGAGACACACAGGAGGCAGCGGAGGGGTGGTAGGGAGTACAGACACATTGGAGGCAGCTGAGGGGTGGGAGGAGTACAGACGCACAGGAGGCAGCCGAGGGGTGGGGGAGTACAGACACATGGGAGACAGCAGAGAGGTGGGGGGTACAGACACATTGGAGGCAGCAGAGGGGTGGGGGACAGTACAGACACACGGGAGGCAGCAGAGTGGTGGAGGCGGAGTACAGACACATTAGAGGCAGCAGAGGGGTGGGGGCGGCAGACACATGGGAGGCAACCGAGGGGTGGTGGGGGAGTACATACACATTGGAGGGAGCAGAGGGTTGGGGGAGTACAGACACATGGGAGGCAGTGGAGGGGTGGGGGAGTTCAGAAACATTGGATGCAGCAGAGGGTTGGGGGAAGTACAGACACATGGGAGGCAGTGGAACGGTGTGGGGAGTACAGACACATTGGAGGCAGCAGAGGGGTGGGGGTGTACAGCACACAGGAGGCAGCAGAGGGGTTGGGGGAGGTGCTAAGGACGAGCACTCACAAACCCGGGCAACAAACAGGTAAACAAACAGGGCCTTAGAGGGTGGGCCTTGGGGAGGAGGACCGGCGTCCACCTGCCGGCATCCGATTGTTCCATAAGGAAGAGCCAGGGACCAATCTCAGTACAGCAATAGCTGAGCAGGCAGAGACAAAGGGAAAGATGAAACGGACTGCCATCTTGGAAGGTGGTAACTATCATGAGCCATAGTATGGCTGAACACATCAAACAATAAAAGTCACAGTGATCCAGGTGGTGCACTCACCAGACAGGGTAGTATTAGCCTGTGTCCTCACGTAATGCGCACAATGAAGAAAAAACAAACTTAGATTGTCGTTGGTGCATCATGCTCAAAAGCATGCTTGAAGGTTCCATAATTCAGCAGTAGTTCTCCATGTCAAGCTCAGCGTCAAGAAAGCCTCTGGGTCTCCAGAGGAGGGGGCGATGCAGGACTAGTGAGAGCAGAGAGAGGAATAGGCACAAGGGAAGCAAACAGGGCCTTAGACGGTGGGCCTTGGGGAGGAGGACCGGCATCCACCTGCCGGCATCGGATTGATCCATAAGTAAGAGCCAGGGACCAATTGCACTACAGCAAGAGCTGGGCAGGCAGAAACAAAGGGAAAGTTGAAACAGACTGCCATATTGGAAGGTGGTAACTAGCATGGGCAATGGTATGGCTGAACACATCAAAGAACAAAAGTCATAGTGATCCAGGTCGTGCACTCACCAGGCAGGGTGGTATTAGCCTGTGTCTTCACGGAATGCGCACAATGAAGAAAAAACAAACTTAGATTGTCATTGGTGCATCATGCTCACAAGCATGCATGTAATGTTCCATAATCAGAAGTAGTTCCTCATGTCGAGCACAGCCTCGGGAAAGCGCCCTGGACCCCAGAGGGGGGAAAGATGCAGGATCAGTGAGAGCAGAGAGAGGAATCCACCCTTCTCACTAAAGAAGTTTTAATGTGCCATGTCATTCAAGTACTTATTTGATCAAACCAATACATGTGCCCCATATATGTTGCCATAATATTAGCCACCATTATTACTTTCTTCTCGTGTTGCTATTGTTGCTGAAAGAGCAGTGATACTTCACTACATGTGCATACAGAATGAATGTTGGCAAGGTAGATTGATAGCATTGTTTTCGTAAGCACACACAGAAGGGAACTGCTGACTGATTATGCTGGTAATACTGCATGTTGTGTCATGAGCACTGGGCATTCAGTTGTTGTGAACATGAATGGCTCACACCCACGATTGTCAATAACATGTGGCCAGTCTGTGAGGAGCCAGGCTTAGTTGACAACAATCGTATAATACTTGGAGGCTCTGTGGCTCGGATGTTAACCCCTTTTTCTTGAAAGTAGACTCTTCAAGGAGATCCTTTCCTGGACCCAAAACATAAAGAGATGGTCAGCGCTGAAGGTTTATCCAAACATTTTCCTGAACTTTTAAAGAAGGGCATGAATTCTTTCAAATTACTAGCCCAGAAGTAAATACTGCTAGTTAAGGATTGAAGGTAAGTCCAATGCGCTGATCCTAAGTGATCTTGTTCAACATTACTCTGTCCATAATGCTAGGGAAAAAGAATGATTTGCAGACTTCAATTCTTATAGCAGAGGTAGTCTTTATCTTAGAATCAAATAAAGTATGAAAATCAGCCAACACGTGTTTCGACCCTCAAGGTCGTTGTCAAGGCGTATTACTGGATGCTATTGGCACAAGTATTAGAAATGGATGGCTGCCTGACAAAGATGCAAAGCCACCCTAAATGCTAACTAGCAGAGCATAATTAGAATGTAGCATAAATGATGGGTAGCTGTCAGTCCATGTCCTGTGCATTCATTAATACAGGGGCCCAATCCCATTTCTTAATGGCGTGACCAGAAGTAAATACGTTGATTAAATGTGAGCTGCTGAAGCTTTGGATTAGATATTCTTACTTTTATGTTGTGAATAAAGACTGCTCATATGCATTGGCTGTGTCTGGAACATGTTGATTTCACACAGGTTCATGACAGATGGTGTCAGAAATTGGATAATGGAAGGCTGCATGGGACACCTTCTTTTTTTTTTTACAAAATTATAAATTCACATAAATCTGAATACATTCCACAATACATCAACAACCCCCAAAGTACACAACTGTTTACAAAGCAACCATATACAGTACAAACCTCAACCAAATTCTCAGCAATACCCAGTCACCACACCACTGCCCATATATACACATATACATTACCAAGTCTAATACAGCTGAAGAAATTTACCCCAAATTTTCTCAAATAATCCCATTTTCGATCTCTTCTGTAAAGCGACCTCTCCATGGCTGCCAAGTCATTCATCTCATTCAAACACGTCTCAACATTTAGAGTCAACACAAATTTCCAGTTCAGTAAGACAATCTTCTTACCAATCATTGCTCCTCGGAACAACCACTTCTTTTGACTTGTCCCTCCAGAGACTCATCATCCCCCAATATCACCATTTTGAAGTCTCGACCTTTCCGTGAGCCCCAAAGAACACAACATAACATTTTCACACATCCGGCACTATAATTCCCCAGAAATGTCAGTTTCAATTCTCCTACCCCACTCTTCCCTTAGCAAGTCATTACTTTGATAATGTGACACAATCTCCTTATACACCTTCTTAAAAACTCCAGGGTATGCACACCACATCATTTGTACATCTGGGATGGCTAATATGCCTTCAAGGACCACCCCTGAATGAGAATAATTGAGCGTATGTATCATTGTTCAACTGGATGTTCATCAGAGGGGCCCGGGCCCTAGATTTTACAAGCCACAGAGTCCAACTACAAGGTAGGGGCTGTAGTATAGTAGCTCCTAAGTCTAACTTAGTAGCAAATTACGCTATTGCTGTATGTGTTGGTGCGATTGACAGAGATCACTGTGGAATAGTGAAGGTCCTTGTATTTAACCATGGTATAGATGACTTTAAGGTTCAGGAAGGGGTTCCTAATGCCCAGTTCATGTGTAAAACTAGATCTTCCCATTGCCTCTCCTCTTCCATCACCCCATCCCTCCTCCCATGCCCTCCTCTTGCTAAATTCCGGCACCACCCCAATTGCCATCAGGCATAGAATTGTAGCTGCCTGTCTTTCTCATCCACTTGCCCTCCCTGACCCTCCCCTCTTCTTGTTTAATTCCAGTACTACCTAAATTGCCGTTCAGGCATAGTAATTGTAGCTGCCTGTCTTTCTCATTCTCCTGCCCTCTCCTCCTCCCCGCCCTCCCATTCCCTCCTCTTGTTAAATTCCAAAACTATCTCAATTGCTGTCAGAGATAGTTATTGTAATTGCCTGCCTTTCTCATCCACTCTCCTCCTCCCCTCCCTATCAATGCTCATTAGCACTTACTCTATCATTTGTCTCGTGACTTTTGTGATAGCAGCTTGTTTGTCTCTCCCCCCTTCCTTGCTTGTCGTCTCCACCCACTACCCCCTCCAGCACTACTCTGAATCATCGTCAGACCTAGTATGTTAGTTGCTTGAGGTGTTCCTCTCCTTCTCCCTCACTACATACCCCCCCACCCCCTCCGCCACCTCTTGTTAATATTCCGGCACAACATCAATTGTTGTCAGGCACAGTAACGTAACTGCTTGTTTGTCTGTCCCCCCACCCCGCGCCTCCCTTATTCTTCCTTGCACTTGCACTATCTGAAATGTCACCAGGCTAATTAAGATAGTTATTTTTCACATTCTGAATTGTTTCAAGGACGTGTAAGAATGTAACTGTATTCTCCCATGTTCCCTCCCTCCTTGAAGCACTTTGAAACACATTGTATATAGGTGCTATGCAAATAAACAATCAATTCAATTAAAATCAATCCATCCTCATGGAGGTTGACTATTTGGACAGAGCCCAAAGGGATGAAGCAGTCCTCACATTTACCCAGCAGGTGTGAATCAGTTTCACCAGAGACAAATGGAGAAGATGTACAGGACCTTATGGAGGCAGAGGAATCACAATTGGAACAAGAATGCACTTTGGCTCAAAGACAGGATCCTTCCATGCTAGTCGCCATTGCCACTACAATATTAGCAAAGGAGGGTATAAACCCACAGGACCCCACCAGGACCCCAACCTTTACAGACAACGGACCTTCTCTGTTTACAGAGAATGTACAGTACAGACAGGAAAAGGTGCAGGATTGGTTAGTAAACAGTGCATTTAGTTTATGACAAGCAAGGTTACAGTATTGGTCAAAGCTTACGTGGTATAGTGAGACTGATTCGAATTTATTGAATAGTCATGTTTTAATGAAGCTCTTAAAGCACTGGTGGGCGGGCTTGTTTCTGATGTGAATAGGCAGGGCATTCCAAATCTTGGGTGCCGCAACTCGGAAGCTGGCACCCCCGGCCTTGGCGGTCTTGAATCTTGGGATGAATAGGTGTGTACCAGAACCCGATCTGAGGGGTCTGGTGGACCTTTTTTGGGTGGCACTATTATTGAGGTAAGCTGGGGCATCGTTGGTGATACATTTGTGTTTGATGGTGAGGGCATTGAAATGGATTCTGGCTTGGATGGGAAGACAGGGGGCCTCTCTTCTGATGTGATAGATATGGCCTCTTCTTTTTAGACCATAGACAGCCTTTACAGCTTTGTTTTGGAGCAATAGCATTTTGGTCAGATTAGTGTTTCTGGTACCTAGCAGGAGGATGTTGCAACAATCACATTTTGAAAGTATTAGGGCTCTTGCTAGGGTGAGGCAGTTTTGAGGGGTGAGAAATTGGCAGTTGAGTGCAATGAGTTTGGCTGTGTAGGCAGTGGAGAATGCAAGTGCACTGATGTGTCTCGTCATGGTAAGGTTAGAGTGTAAGTAGATGCCCAGGGTTTTGACCTGTTTTAGTACTGGGATGGGTGTTCCGTCGATGGTTATGGTCGCATAGTCAGAGTGAAGGGTTTTTTGGTCGGGAGGGGGAGACAACTATGAGGATCTCAGTATGATCATCATGGAGGCATAGACTGTGGCCATCCAGTTTTGGATGACGGCGTATATTTTATTGATGGCTGCGGTGTCTTGATCATGGTGACCCGTGATGAGGATGAGGATCTGGGTATTGTCAGTGAAGTTGGTGTAGCTGACTCCCATAGCATTGAGGGCTGTCAATAGGAGTTTGGTGTAGGTGTTATACAACGTTGGGCATAGGCAGGACACTTGAGGGACACCTAGAGGTATAGTAATGGGGTTGGCGGACTCTTTGCCAATGGAGACTCTAGAAGTACGTTCAGATAGGAATTACTTGTCCCATGAGGTAGCATCTGCAGAGAAGTTGACGTTTTCTGTCAGGGCATTGCATAATTTGTGTTAGGCAAGATTGTATGCAGTACTCTTTGGGTGCACTACAACAACCCTGACCTCCTGGCAATAGGAACCCAACCTTTGGTATAAGTCTGTACTACACAAGTTGGTAGCGTGTTGAGCAGCCAGGCTTATCTCAAGAGGAGTCAATGTGAGCTGTAGGGGAGTTACACAGAGATTCACAGTGACAAGTATTCAAATAAACTCTTACACACACGGTTTCTTGATTAAACAATTATTAATTTATTTAACAGTCAGTTTGAGTAAGCCTACTTCAGAAGGGGCAATATAATAGTAACACACAAATAGACTCCAAAACACACATTCTTAGTTTCTCTAAATCAGTAATTACCCATTTGGGATGGCACACAGACCCTTCCTACATCCTCAGGTGACTTAAACAGCTAGGACACTTTGGACATTAATATATCACTGTTGCATTTACAGCAATACTTAGTAGTTTGTCAAAGAGAAAGGTTATTAAGATTAAAACAAGAGATCTCACAAATATTCTGAAGCAGGTAAGTACTTTTGGCAACCTCAATGCAAAGTAAGTTAACTCTTTCCTGGAAGGATGACAAAACACAATGTCAGATGGAAGAAGAGTAATTCATGGAGCCAGGCCAGGCCAAAGTCAATTGGGCACAAGTGTAGGTGAGCTGAAGCAATTCTTGCAGGTAAGTAAAAGTCTTGCACAATGTTTTAGAAGTCTTTGTAGAAATGTAGAAAAGAAGAAATCAAAGCAGAGCCACAAGCTGATTAGGTGTGTGAGGTAAAGAAGCTGATAGCAACTCCACAGAAGCAACCCAGACAAGTCTCCAACGAGGACAAGTGAGGTTACACAACAAGAGGTAAGTTCTCTTAGACTGTACAGTGCCTTTGGTTAGAAGAAAGACGGCCCCAGCTGGCTTCTGTTCCTGTTCAGCTCTGCAGATCCTGTGTTCCTGGGCCTCAGTCATGGGGACAAGAGGGAGGATGCCTGGTGGACTCCTGCACTGGAATGGGATGGTCAGTTACAGAAAAGGACCAACTTCTATTCAGTAGCACTTCACAGTTTCAGCTCCTCGCGTCTCAGCAAATAGCAGCACCACAGACTCGTGGCTATTGAGATGGGCTTTCCTTGCATCTGGGTTCCAGCACTTTGTTGAGGTGGCTCAGTTTCGGTCAGTCCTGCTTCCTGGTAGTCCGGAGGATCTTCCTGGAGCTCTTGCCCAACTTAAAGGCAATGCACATGAACTAGTGTTCCTCTCCCTGGCTGCACGGTTTACAGCAGCAAATGCAGTGGAAATTCTACCAGCTTTGAGAGGATGTCCAAGTGGCTTACTTTGGGGTGTATTGGTCCCACCAACTCAAGGGGAGAAGTCGTCCTTGCAAGGATTCTCTAGTCGAGATGAATACAGAGCTTCAGCACAGCAGCAGGGCTTCACCGGCAAACCAATGGTCTAGGAGTTGCAGCAGGCGTCTCTTCCAAGTTCTTCTTCAGATTCCTTCGCGCAGTGGTCGACTTTGCCTTCCAAGCCAAAAAGCCTAACCTTTTATGTAGGTTTCTCCCATTCATTCCAGCCTAGCTGCCAGTCACCCAGCAGGGTGGCTGTCCTTGCTGGACAGCCAGCCGGCCAATCACCTAAGAGTGCATTTATGTGTCCTAGGAGATTAAGCACAGGGAGTTCCGGGCACCTCCCTCACTTCCTTCCCCCCACTAGACACCCTGGAGCCAGAGGCAGGCTTCACTCATAAATCCTGCCAAAGACAAAAGGAACGAAGGGACCAAACCATTCATCGAGGAAAGGGTAACATAAAATGTTACATGAGAAGCTAGACAAAGGGGATACTAGGTAACCCCTCCAGCACCCTATTGTAAAATAGTGTGTGCTGGGACAAGAGAGTAAAACGTGTAAGTAAAGTCAGTTTCACTTCACTGCTCTTGGAGTAGTTTATCCAGAAAAGGTATTTAAACCTTTGAGAAATCTAAAAGACTTCCCTGTGCCACTGCACTAGTGTGCTGTGTGACACAATGTAAATATAATGCCTATGGAGTTTGTCAGACTCCATACTTAACAAAGAAACAAAGAGTTCAAATCACATTAAAAATACATGAGAGAGTGGGAAAAAGAGTCTCACTCTCCCTGGGTTAAAAATGAAAAGTCCTAAAATCCAGCAAAGTTGCTGGGGGTTTCTAAAGTAGAATTAGCACATTTCTGAGAATTCTCCCTAATACTTGTCCTGCCAGACTAAGGGACAGGAGGATTTAATACACCCCTGGATGAATCTGCTTACTCCAACCGGGCATACTCTCTGGAGAGACCATCAGCATTTTGGTGATAACATCCTGACCTGTGTTCTATGGTAAAATCAAACCCCTGAAGGCGGATTGACCATTTTAACAATTTTGACTCTCCCCCTTCATCTGTATTAACCATCTCAAAGGTTGGTAGTCTGTTTGAATTACTAAAGTAGATCCATACAAGTATGGTCTAACCTTCTTCAAAGACCACTCAATGGCAAAACATTCACATTCTACGGTTGCCCACCTTGTTTCAGGGGTTCCATGTGTTAATATCCCCAAAAAAATATTGCGATACAAAAATATCGCCATATTTCTGTGGCGATATTGAGCCATGGACCCTGCGGGGGACACCCCCATCAACCCCTGCATTATTTTTAAATGTGTGGGGGACACCCCCGCAACCCCCGCTTCCACAAATTATCCCCCCAAAAATATTGCCTATGACGAGACAAACAACCATATGTACGGGGATATTTCTGGTGGGGATAATATGTAGAGATACCGTTTCAGGGTCCTTCAGTTTTCTACTGATGAAGCAGATGGGGTGTTCCCTGCCTTTCCCATCCATCTGACTCAGAACTGCACCTATACCTTTATTGGAAGCATCAGTTTGTACAATAAAGGATTGGTTGTAGTCAGGAGCTCTCAAGACTGGAGCTTGACAAAGGGCTTTCTTAAGTCCTTCAAATGCCTTAGTGCACTTCTCATTCCACCTGACCTTCTTGGGGAATTTGGATGAGGAGATCACATTCAAGGGAGAAGCTATGGTCCCATTTTTTGTGCACAGGAGTGGCACTCTTCTTGCTTCCTTAGACCTTGGGTTTCCCCTTTGTCTCTTTCTTCCTGTAAGTAGAAGTTGGTTCTTCCTTTGGACTGGGTGTTATAGGTTCCGCTGTAACAACCCACTGAGAGTCATCTAAAATGACTCTCTGGCCTTCCTAGTTTGCTCCTGCTTCATTTTACTGGGAGGTCTGGGGGTGCTTGATACAACTCCAAGAGTTTTTAAGTCATTCCCCAACAGAACTCTCCAAGGCACCTCACTTTGTACACTGACAGGTATTCTTAAGGTCATATGGTTGCACTGGATGAGAGCTTGTAGTATTGGTACCATTGGAGGGGGCCTCCAGCAAGCTTAGTGGGGCCTTTGGGAGCCTTAGCAACATCCTCAGGTTTGAAAAAGGTTTCATCCACCAGTGTGATGCTGGCCCCAGTGTCCCTAATGGCAGGGATTGTCCTGACCATTGACAAGTACACTGTCTTTGTAGTATTCTTTTGTGTTATCTGTAATTGAGTTATACACATCTAAATTCTGCTGTTCCCACAGTCCCAGGGACACTAAAGAAACACTGGCTGAGATCCCAATGGGGTCTTCAGCCAATAGATGAAAGTTTCCACTTGCCATATGTACTACTCCCTCAGAGATGAAGGCTAAGGAGGCAGTGTGGACCCCTGAAGGTTTACCCTTACACTGGCATCCCCTTTCACATGATCAGTAGACCCACAGGCATAACATTTACCAAATGTTTTCTGGAATCAGGGTTTCTGCTGACCTCCCTCTAGTTTGGCACCAGAGGTTTCACTAGACTGACCTGGTTTCCATATGGCTATACTTCTTATGTTTGTGGCCCTATTTGGATGGGAGGATTTAGAATTCTCTTTGTCATCTTTCTTGTGCTGCTTCCCCTCATCCTTTTTGTGAGTGGCCCCAGAATCCTTGTGAGTGGCCCTGTTGACAACTCACACGTCAGTAGCTTTTGCTAGCTTCTTGGGATCAATCTCTTTTAAGTCAGCCAAGTGCTGTCTCAGTTTAGGAGAGCTGGCATCAAAAATAGACTCAAACAAAAATAGATTTCTCATTCCTTCAAAGGAGTTCACTCCGCAACCCTTAACCCAAACATGTCATTTTTTCGGACATTCACACACCCAGGTTGCCCAAGGGGTACCATCAGTCTTTTTGAGGGTCCTAAACCTCTTAAGGTACTGGAAAGTCATTTGCCCAAATCTAGCTATCAAAGCTAGCTTCACATTTTCATACTCCAATATTTCAAGTTCCCCCACCTCCATTACAGCATCAGTTGCAACCTGGGGGAGTCTAGACAGACGACAAGGAATTAGCTGATTCCCTGTGGAACCCTGAATCCCATAATTGTATTCAAAAGCCCCCAACAAATCCAAAATAGCAAGTTTCACATCATACATACCCACTGCTTCTTTGGGCAAGTAAGGCCTCTTTGGACTGGAAGACTTAGAGGACTCTGGGATAGAAACATTTTCAAGAGACAATTTCCTCATTTGAAGAGCATGTTGCATTTCTAGTTCCCTGAGTTTGATGTCCTGATGTTTGGTTTCAGCTTGGATGTGTAATCTTTTGAATTCCAAATCAAGTCTCATTTTCTCTAGAAACACATCTTCTGGACTCAGTGATGAACCTTGTGGGGTCCCAGTGGCTAAAGGTTGAGGCAAAAGGGCCTGTTGAGGCAGAGAGGGGTTCCCTTCCTGGAACTCCTCTCCCTCTTCTGACTTTTCGAAGACATTAGAGTTAGACTCTGAATTATCATCTTCATTATCATTTTCCACGTTTCCTGGGTTAGTAGGTGTGACAGGCCTATTACCCAGACTGGTGGACATCTACAAGAGTAAAGTGTTGCCCTCTGACAAAGGGCTACCTGAACTTGGCTATTTCAAATCCTACAGCAGGCTGAATATAGCCTTTATACTTCTGACATCGATAAATCTAGTACGGAACAATGATAGCACTAGGGCAAACTTTTCCCTGGAGCAAAACGCCATTCAAAGAAAAGGCATTTGCTGTAGGGCAAACCTTTCCCTGCTGCTAATACTGTGCACACAGGGCAGTTTCTAGACAATATTGTGCGCAGGATGAAACACCAGAGTGCGGCCTGCCCCACATTGTCCTTATATTGCTACCCCGCACTGCGCTTCCTCTCCAAAATAATGTAATCATTGCAATTTAAATACTGGTTTACTGACTTGTGCTTATAATGAGAAAATACAATGTATAAACCAATATTTTAAAAAAGAGTTCATTGTCCACCTTATGTTTATGATTGTTATCTAAATCAGGGGAACTATCCTATATGATGCTGTCACCAAGTGCCCATGTCGTTACTACTACGTGGGCATGATCACTAGGAAGGCAAAAACAAGGTGGACGGAACATAAGTCGAATATCCGGACCAGAAATCTCCTGTGGCCATGCACTTTTTAGAGGCCCGACACACGATTGCACAACTCAAATGTGTTTTTCTTGAGCAGGTGAAAATGGGAAGCAGAGGCAATGATATCCATAGAAAGCTACTGCAGAGAGAAATCCTCTGGGTGGATTTACTAGACTCACTTAGCCCCTGGGGCATGAACAATGACTTTGACCTGATGTGTTTTGTATGAGGGTCTATACTAAAGTACAAATTAGATATCCTATTGTGATGGCTCATAGCGCTGCGTCAATTTCTTTAACTTCCAGTGTATTGTGACGATGAAAGGGAAAGGGTTACACCTACTGACTATACTTTGTTTATACTGCTATGCCCTTACTTATGTGCAATGTTGTTTACCTATTGTGATAACACAGGCCATTGTGCAAGTATATTTAACATCCAGAAAATGTTGATGTGTCCAACATGCTTTAGATTGTGAGCGTGCTTGGATCCCGAGAGTAATGATAAACTGACACTGGGTTTCGGAAATTGCCTTTTTTTTTTTTGACTATGATTAGGATAACTTTTCCCAAGGAATGTTTGCAGGCATCAGGGCACGCCACAGAATCATTTCTGCAGTTGTGCCCCTATGCCTGCACTTACTTAATTGATACTATGGCTGTGTCCCAGCGATTGGCGTAGAAATCTAGTTGCATTGCAAATCTAGGCGAAATTGTTCAATTATACACCTGGCAATTCCGTCATGTGAGCGTACTCGCCTATATTTCTTATGATCTAATATACCCTGTCTCATGATGAGCTTCTGCATGCGGCTGGTGCGGCTCGATTTGCATATAGCATTGCATCGGATCTGGACCGGCTGGTAGACCCGATGCAATTCTATTTAGCTCCACCTCTAAGGAACTGATATGTAACTTCTATGTGAGCATGGAACATGAAGGGCGACAGCCGCCCCATGCTTTGCGGTAACGTTGCAAGGCGTGCCTAGCAACGATCACTGGGGGAACCGTTCCTCCTGCCCACACCAAGATGGCAGACAGTTACCATGGAACCCCCACGCAGGCGCTGGGGTCCCATGGCGACTCTACATACATCGCAAGATCTGAGCCGCTTACGAGTAGGCGGTCGGCTTGGATCTACAGCTACATGACACGGTAGGATCAATATATCTCTTTTGAGCTAATACACTCTGAATGCCTTGTGAATATGACACTTATGAATCCTAGATCTTCCACAGACATGGGATACTTGCAAATGTAGAAAGTAGCCGATCCATGTTGTCTGACTCTGCACAACTGTTGTGCTTGCCAAAGAGATCTTAACAATGTGCTTGCCACAAATCAATGTGTTTTGGTTGTAGCATCACAGTGCCTTGTTTTATTGTAACCTGGCACACTACATGCACATCATTCAGAGGGTGCTGATTTGGGAAATTCCATTGTCTCAAGAACCCCATGGTAATAACAAGTGATGCATCTATTCTCGGCGTTTTCAACACCAATACGTATCCACGCTACATGCACGTCATTTACACAGTGCCAATTTGGCATATTCCATTGTCTCGAGAGCCCTATGTTAAAAACAAGTGATGCATTTGCTCTTTGCGCTTCGAACGCTAATATGTGTCTTAGTAATTCCAACCAGGCTATTTTTAGCCCTGGGAGGATTAAACCACAGTGTATATCATGTACTCTGGCCCTTGGCTTTACATGCCCATATTAATTCCGACGTTCTTTCCCCCTTTTTAACTTGTGAATATATCTTCCCTTCGACCGCTTTACCACCATTGCCCAGCTGATGCCATTTCTATCCATACGGCTGGGAGAGCACTTATTGCTTTTCACTCACAGTAGCCATTGAATCTAGAATTCTACTTAACATTAGACAGTACCCACTTATAATGAATTTCTTACCCAACAGGCATGACGCTTCTTATGTCACCACCGTATTAAGGTGGAGGTTAGTATAATTTTCTAAAACATTGATTGTGTCATATAGACTAGCATTAATATGAACTATACTGAATGGTTATCCTTTATAACCCCCTAGTACCCTACGGAAGAAGCACACTAACCTAATGGGAACTGATAGCTCTTACCCTGAAGATGGATTGTTAGGAATCCGAAATGCATTAGCTATATAGAAATCTATAAGGATCTTTCATGGATTTGTGTTGAAAATTTTGTGACACAATTACTTGTCCATGTGTGAATGTTGTAAACACTGGACTATTAATATTTGATTTGATGTGTTACTAACAATACTTACCATACTGAATTGTAAGTTACTATTGTACCTCTGTGAGAAACAGGATACTAGTCAGCCATATCTTTTTTTTTTTTATTGTAATTTTTAGTTTGAATCAAACTTTTATCACAAACATTTTTTTATCAAATCTTTAAGAAAACAAGCATCTTCCAATTACAGTTCACAAAGCCCAGACTTAAGTTTCAGTGTCCAAACAAGCTTCCACAAAGTTTATTACTGAGCACGTCAGATGAATTGAACTTCCACCCAAGATTCTTAATCACCATTCATCCATGTTGTCATTTATGGGCGCAAATTGGCTTAGGTGGATTGACCTCAGGGTCTTAAGTTCTGGGCATTCTGTTATTAGATGTTTCAGTGATTCTATGTTGGTCTTACAGAATCTGCAGCCATTGTCATCTGATTTTTCAATATGACGTGCCACTAACATTTGTTTTGTCTTTACGGCGTTTAGACGCAGTTTCAGGAATCCATTTTGATGACGTTGTGAAGGAAATTTCTGCAAGTATTGAGGCAAATTATCTAATTTGTTCATTAGTAGACTGTGGTTCAGGGCAGATGCAAGATCTTCATATTTGGACAGATTTTGGATCCAGAACAATTGTTTTATCTTTTTCTTTGCGATTTGAGGCTGGTCTAGCAATGTTTCAAGCTTGATGTCACTCGCTTTTAGAACCTCTGCGAGCTTTTGCGTCCAGCTCTTAAGTAGTCCTGTGTATTTCAAGTTATCTCTAGGCGCTAATAACTTGTATGCAGGTTCTGGATTTGCGATTTGCATTTTTCGTAGCATCGCTAGGGATTTCCAGACGATGCAGCCGTATAGTTCTTCTAACGCCAATTCATACCTTATTGCAATGATTGAGATATAGTTTGGTAGTCTTAATACTCGCCGCCAGAAAATTCCCTCTAGTTTGGCACAGATTTTATGGTCCATATTCCATCCTGTTTCTGAGCCATATGTGATTCCTGGGACTACCTTTTGCACATAAAACTGCCGCACTGGAAATAAGCTGAACTTTCCATACAAGGTATGTATTTGAGATCCTTGTAGAGCAAAAGTTTTCATTCGTTGCAGCAGGTTTAGTGCCCAATTATTTTCTCGAATTTACTTGTTTATTAGAACTCCCAGATAGCGTATTTCAGTGACTGCTTCAATTTCTTCGTCATCTATTCTCCAATTAAAGTCTCGGTTTCTTTTTCCTTTTGCCGGTCCAAACTTCATTATTTTTGTCTTTTTTACATTGATTCTTAGGTCGTTTTTCTCCATGTATTGTTGCAGGCCTAATGTTAGTCACTGTAGCCCTATTTGGGTTTTGTCAAACAAAACCATGTCGTCTGCATAGGTTATGCACCAGATTTGATGACCATTTATTTTTGGAGAAGAGCGGTGTATTGTTGTTAATGCATCCGGGATGTCAGCAATGAATAGTTTAAACAAGAATGCAGCTAGCGGGCAACCTTGTTTCACCCCTCTGTTTGTAGCTATTGCTTCTGTTAATTCACCCTTTCCATTTATCCTTACTCAAATCGATGTTTTGTAGTGGAAGGCCATTATCGGATGTAAAATATTTTGTGGGCATGCCCAGTTTTTGAGTTTTTTCCATAAAAGATCACAATTGATGGTATCGAAAGCCTGTTGCATATCTACAAAGGCAAGAAATAGGTTTGAGCTTTTTGACAAGGCTTCTAGTTTCAGTAGGTTTACTATGGTTAGATTAATCTCCGTCCCGACTCCTCTAGTAAACCCGGTCTGACGGCAATCCATGATTCCTTTGTTGATTGCCCATGTTGTTAATTTTTGTTGGAGAAACATAGCCATTATTTTTCCAATTGTATCTTGAAGGGCGATTGGCTGATAATTGACTGGGTCAGACCGATCCCCCTTCTTGAATACTGGCACGACAATCGCCTCAGTCCAGGATGCTGGGAGTGATTTTTGGTATGCGATTCTCTCAAACAGTATAGCGATGAAGATGGACCATTCCGCTTTATGTGCTTTTAACATTACGTTGGAGATGCCGTCAGGCCCTGTTGCTCTTGAGTTTTTTAGCTTAGAGATTGCATGTTGTATATCTTCCTCGGTTTCTGCAACTTCCCAACGCGTTAGATCACTATTCGTGTCTATTAATGGGCTTTGTTGTGGTTGTTTAAAGACTCCTGTAAAATGTTGTTGCCAGGCTCCCTCAGAAACTCCATTGGCAAGCATGTCTGTTTGAATTGCATTGTTATTGTTTAAAATGTGCCAAATCTCTCTCGCGTTATTCGATTGAATCAAAGATAAGACCAACTCGCCACGTTCTTGATCTCTTACGCAGGCGAACGATTTGTGCCAGTTACGGTATTTTTGTCGCCGTTGTTTGATTTGTCAGGCGGCGTTCACTCCCATGTTCCGCTTTAGCTTCCTTATTTCTTTATTGAGCAGTTTCTTATGATCGTTTACTAGTCTGCTCCAATCATGCTTGTGTGATTTTCTGTTGTTTTGAAACATGGGATTGTTCATCTGTTGATAGGGCAATAAGGTGACATAGTTTATCGAATTTACTATTTTATTAGGTAGGATTCGATACTCCTCTGTTAGAACTTTTATTTGGTTTTCTTTTAGGCGTAACCGATTTCGCCCTTGATTCACTTCAACTGATTGTTTGCAGAACGCTGCTTCTGTTTTCTGACTTAGAGGCCATGACAATTCCAAGATGTCATGTTCACTTCGATCAGTCTGGATAATTTGTAGCTTTGTGATCTTAGTCCATACATTTCTTGATGTCCATATGTAGTCAAGAATCTTTTTGTGACCAAAATTTCTCCAAGTGAACATCGGCGGTGTGTCTCCAGGTATTTGACCATTAACCATATCGCAGTCTATTGCGTCCATTTCAATGTCCCAACACACTCTCCTTTCACTGATAATCTGTTTATGCTTTGTTTATGATGAAATGAGGTTCATTTCATCATTAAACCAAGATAGGATCATATCGCCGCATATGATTATCAATAGGTCTTGGTATTTCATTTGATTTTTGTCAATTATGTGTGTTATTTTTTGGATGAAATTCTCAGTTGTAATCTTCACTGGATTCCAATACAGGTTTATCACGAGCAGATATTTTGAATCGGTAAATTCACCGTTTGATTTTCGAATTAAGGTTGCCTGTACAAGGCTATTTGGGTTTTCGGTTTCGCAAACTTCCCATGTAGTTCCATGTTTCACCATAGTAATTAATCTGGATTGTGGGCGACCTCGAGCGTTTTTTTCCACTAGATTGAGCAGAGTCAGGTAACCGTCCTTTACAGGCGGGCTTCGTAACCATGTCTACTGTGAGCAGATTAGAAAGTTTTCAGACAAATCAACTGGGAAGTCTTCAAATAGGTGTTGGAAACCTCGCGTGTTCCATGAAATCAGTGTGACCAGCCCTTCGCGGTCGTTGATGTCTAGGTAATGATTTCTTTGCCTTGTTTCCACATCACTGTTTTGCAATGGACCTGGCCGACTGGCTTTCATCTGATTTCTCAAGGTATCCCGGTGCTGTTCTAAGGACTCTTTTGCATTATTGCTTGTGTTTATCCCTCTAGAATTTTTAGAGAAAGGTAGCTCTTCATCCGAAATCTCGAAGCCCATGAACAAGAGTTCATTGTTTGCCGCCATGAGGGTTTTTCGTACAGCTTTTGATTTTATATGCAGAAAAACTTGGTCTCCATGTTCTTCTGAAACATATTCCACTATTCCAATGTCATTTGTTGTAACAGTTCTCAATATTGGCACTGACTGCAGTAATCGGATGACATTGCTTCTGTTCAGATTTATGTAATTTTCCTCATGGAATATGTTTTCAATCCGTATTCTGCCCTTCAGATCTTTTGTGGCAATATGTTTGAGTTTTTCAGCAGCGAGTGATTTGATCTGAGATTGTGCTCGTATGAGTTTTGGATTTAATAAAACATGATGTTTTATCACTCTGTCACGCTCTTGGCTGAACTCAGAATTTGGTAAGCTATTCGGGTTTTTTGTGTTTTCCCGTTTTCCTCTGGGCTCATTTTTTTTTGTTAATTGCACATTTGGTTGCATCAAGAATCGCTTTGCGGCTCCTTCATTTGGCTCCTTCGTAATTGCCTGACATGTTTCATCTGACTCCTGGGATCAGCCATCATTTCATCTTCGATATCATCAAAATAAGTTGAAAGATCACAGAGATCCACCGAAGATTGTATAGATTGGATGGAAACATTATCTGAATCTAGTCTCATTCTTTTTTTGGGATTAGTCGTGTCAGTTTTATCTGTTACTCCTGTTATTTTTATTAAAGCTTTCTCCTTTTCCAGTCCTTTTTGATGAACCTGTTTATCTCTTACAAAGAGACTTTGTTTGACTGGGGTAGGCAAGTTTCGTATGAACTTTCGCGAGCCACTAGAATGTTTTTTTGCTACCTCGAGATTTTTCTTTTTTTCAGTTTTTTTTTTAGCTGGGCACTGCTTTACCAAATTCGGTTGAGCTGATTTGGGATCACTTATGATGTTTTTTGCTGCGCCTCCAAAGATTCCATAAGTCAGTTTGTCAGTTGACCCATGAGGAAGTGCTGAGGATTTTTCGGCATGTACTTCGCCAATAGTCGCAATTTTTATTTTCTGCAATGATGGCGGCTCCTCAGAAATGATTAACTCAGCCAGTGGCAAGTCGCTACCGCACGCCTGACCCTTTTGCCATTCGTCAATTGGTGAGTGGGCGTTATTTTGAGTACTTTGGTCTTGCTTTTTTATCAATTGGCACTGGGATTCTGTGGTATCATTTTTATGGTTTGAGGATATGGGCTTTTTGCCACCATTGCTGCCGTCAGAGGGCAGAATTGCCATGCTCTTGTCCGGTTCTATCAGGCTTGCGGCGGCTTGGGGCATATTTTTGGGATGCAAAGGACCCTGCGTTAAGCTGCACCTTAAAGAATTCAGTAAGGAACTTTTTTCCATGTGATCATTCCTAAGCTGTGTGCTTAGCTCAATGTGCCGGGTCCAAGTTTTAGACACTTCATTTTTGAATTGTTTGAATTCTGCATTTGCACTTTCCATTTTGTAAACTTTTTCATTTAAATGACTAAGTAGCGCATTATTGTTTTGTAGTTCGTCGTGAAGAGATTCATATAGTTTGATGAATGGAATTAGTGCCATGGACGTTGCGGCGAGTACATTGTTATGAATTTGTATAGCTGCCGCTGTAGACAAATTGGATTTTAGTGATGACTCGTTTTCTGCATTGTGGTGTTTTAAATCGTTCTTCTCTCTTTCCCTATCGAGTCTATCTCGATTTGGAGCTTCTTTGATCATCGGCGACACTGGACTGACATCAACTGAAGAGGTCATCACGACTGGCGTTGAGCAGCTTACCATTGGCTGTGAAGGATTTCTTATACAGCTATTTTTTTCATGAGAATCATGCAGCTTGTCATTAGGTGTATTTTCCGGAGTGCCATGGAAGTGGTTTTTAAACCTTGGTCTTTCAGTGTTGAAGTCACGACACCCTGATCTGCCGTGTACTGCAGGAGTTGTTTGTATATTTAGACGTTCTTCGTTCTTTGCAGCATTTTGAAGAGACTCCGTACATGGTTGGCTGTCTTTAGATTTGTATTTGTCGGTAAAGCGTTCAGCCAATTTGTGCTTCATTGCTTCAAAATCGGCTTTTAGGCGTTCTGTAAGCCGTACTTCGCGACCTGCAAAGTCAAAGGTACTGGTCTGCTTTTGGTCATTTGCCTTCATGATTTCGTTGTTGTTTTGACCATTTTTACTTTTGCTCTGACTTGCTGGACCCTTCACAAGCCTTGATTCCGTGGTTTCCCTCTTTCCGTTTACTTTGTCAGTCAGGTCTTTGTTTGGGCCTAGTTTGTTGTTAGAAACGGGCGTTTTGTAACATATTTGCCCTGGATTTGCTATTGTTTTGTTTAGCATCTTTCTCACTCCCACGTCGTTTTTCCTTATTTCTGTGGGCGGGTAAACAAATCTCATTGAGCTTTCTTCACATGTTCTAACTGGAACCTCGAGTTGCAACAATTCAAGGTCTGTTACGTCAAATGGAGAATCAAAAACCACTGTATTAATTTCAATCGCATTATTATTTGATCCGTTTTGTGAGATTTCAATTGTATTTACTTCTAAGCAGCACACGCTGGTTTTATTTAAATGTGAATTACTTTTGACATTTATTGCGTCGTCCTCCTTCGCGATTTCACTGTTCCCTGTGATTTCCTTACAACTGTCATAGTTTGACTTGTCACTCTTGGGGGCGATGTCTGCAATACTTTTCCCTTATTCCTCAACTCGTTGTATTGGGGCACATTCAGACGAGATTCAAGCAAGGTATATACTAGTGAGTTTAGCTAGTGAAGGAAACACAGAGGCATTTGTGCTTGAAGATTGTAATGCTTGGACATTTCAAGTGGTGTGTGCCACATTTTCCGCTATGTCATTTTGTTGCTTTTGTGTCAACCAATTATACCCCTCAAGCTCACACTTTCTGGTGATCGTTTTGCCATCTAGAGACACAATTTTGTCTACAGCCTGTGCACAAGTCTTTAGTTTCGATCGTGTTTGAGGACCCACCTCAGCCATTTCTTTACTTCTTACCTGTGCTCTTCCGGAATTGCCAGACAGCGCTCACAGCGTTAGTTGCACGGATCGCCGATCGCCAAAGCCGCCAAACAGCTAAACAGCAGTTCACATAGCCCTTCTGCCACAAGGCTTACGCCGCAAGGGCGGCTTGGATCAGCTGATATCCCCTGCTGGATGTCACGTGACTTTCACGTCACAGAGAGGGGAATCCTCAGTATCCTCGGAATCAAAGCACTTAAAGCGGCGGCATCCTATTCACCGCTCGCTTTTCAGTACGCTCGTGCTGACGATCTGCCGGCTGGAAAAGGGGAGAAGAGGAGGGTCAGCTTCCTCTTTTCAATCCAGCCACATTAATCCAAAGAGTTTGAAGAGACAAAAGACAGTCTAGATGCCACAGGTAAGCAGCAATTCACACAGCCCTTCTGCCACAGGGTTTACCATATCACTGCCTCTTTGATTCTGATGCGCTAAATGAGGTTAAGCCTCGATTTGATCTGAATCTTTGATTTTGTACACTCATAACATTGAATGTAAATGTATAACTGCAATAAGGATCCCTCATTGACCTTATCTTATATTACATACAGTTTATATGAGTTTCTCGATAAGAACAAAATAACACTGCCAAACTTCTGTTTGTACTTTGGATTCCCAGATGGTGGGAGAACCACACAACAAATGATATTGATAATCACTGGGACTATTGACCCCCTAGGAGTGCACCATAGGGCCACCACTTAGCATTACACGGTTCTGTTCTCCGCTGAAAACTATAGCCTGTAATTTAATTGGGTAATCCATTTTGTCCTGTTGACTCCGACTTCTTTAAGGAAGAGGGTTTTTTTTGTTCTTAAATCAGTCCGATCTGTTTGTCCAATTGTCCCCTAACACAGGCCTTTCAGTGGAGGGGGGTCTGGAATCCAAAATTCCACAAATCATTCCAATTTTTATGTCCGACTTCCCCAACACAGATCAAAGTAGGGGGGTGGGGGGTGTCTGAAAAACAAACCGCTAAATCACCCTGAGTTTATTTTAAACCAAATGTGCAGTTGAAATCATAATTGCCATATGTATTTGTATATATTGTGAAACCCTACTGCTAGCTTTTTAAGCTTGCAGGAAAATCGAAATTGCAAAGCACTACATCTATAAATGTGGTCACTTACCAGCGTTAATTATTTCTTGAAGTGACATTTGTAGAAAGTAAAGAATTGTGATTTATGTTCTTTTCAACTCATTTTTGTGATTTATGTATGTCAAGAGAAGTCAAGTGTGATGTGCCATGGATAAAGTGGTGTTTGACTTTTTTCTGCAAATTTCAAACACTTTTCAATTCAAATAAATAAAAATATAATTCCTGTAGACCGGCCTGGTTCTTGGCTCATTGTTAGCTCAGAGGGGAGGAGGATCCAAAAGGCATTATATGTGTCTAAAGTACGGTTGAATGAAATAATCTGTTAAGCAGTTCTTTGCATCACACCTTCATTGGGGAGGGAAGGAACTCCCTGTGTTGAGGCTGGCTTCTCAAGAAACCGTTACATCGTACATTTGTAATGCGATCTCCAGCCCATCAAAGACATTATATCTCCCAAACCACTGTTGTTCTCGATACGCGTTTGGACTTCTTCAGCCTTATCAGACTCTAGATCAATGCTAATAGATGTTATATCGTTGGAATGTAGTGGCTCAACTCCATGGCTCAAACATGTCAAATTTTGGTTATGCAAATTTGATCTGGCTAAACTGTGGAAAAAGCCACTGGCTATGACTAAGAAATGTTCGAACTTGGCCAAGACAGCAAGTGTACAGGAGCGCTGGAAGACCATGGTTCCTGTCACATACTCTCCTGTGGTCACCAATATTTAGGGCGCAAGAAGGACTTTGGCTTCAAACCCTACCTTGACTCATTACAACCACCCTATGCAAGGTCACTTTTTCTGAACCTGAGAGCGGGCACCCTGAAAATTGCTGCGTATACTGCGAACTGGTCCACAAATAACACTTTTGTCTGTTTGATGTGTGGGGCCTTAAATGAGACAGTTCCCCAATGTATGCTGCTGTGCACTTGATATGACACAATTAGATATCTACTACCCATGTTTAGACTAAATGACATACGCAGGGTATTGGACGCACTACATCTCTGCACAATAACTAGTGAGCCTCTTGTGGTCCAAAATGTGGCAAAGTATCTCTACAGGGCTTGGCTCAGGAGAATGAGAGTTTTTGACAATATTGATTAAGTAACCTCTTGTGATATTAAGTGATTTATTAATCTCGTTTAATGTTTTATCTGTTACCTATTGTCTACATTTTTATACAATGGCAAATAAGGTATGTTCTATAAAGTATGCGTTGATGGTTTTAATAGCTGAATAAAGCTTGTTTTTATTTGATTTGAATATGATCTGTGTACTATGATTGAAAAATGGTGTGAGTGTGTGAACATTTAAAGTAAAAATCTGATATACGGTAGAGTACCTGAGTAAAGATGGCAATATCTAGAAAATGACATTAACTAGGAATGTGATGGCAACAGGCACCTAATGGGGGAATTCCTGGGCATACAATCTACATTTCTGTCAAATAGTTGCATTACAGATTGACAGCTCATGTGCAATATGCTGGTTTTGAGAGTGGGACAATGCCAATCAACACGTATGAAAATCCTGGTGCCACGACTAGGCCCTTCATCATTCGGAGTGCAATTAATTGAGTACCATCAGTGGGTAATAATACCACTGATTAATGCAGAGCTTAGAATTAGTCCATCTAGAGAAAGCTCTATACAAATCAACAAATAACAATTATATGATACAGGTACAATGCCAACATATTGGAATGCCTGTTTACAATAATTGTTTTCTACCTCTGCACATACATTTATTCACAGCAAATAACACACACAAACAAACACAGACATACACAACACTACCAAATCAAGAAAATAATCCCCTTGAGTGCAATCCCCTCAGCTTTCAACCATTCAATGTTTCCAACTCCTGACCCCCTTGCTAAAATGTAAAGTATAGGATCAAACCGAATATGTTTATAAATGTCTTTTCCCCATACCTACTCAAACGGTGTTTGCCTACCAGTGATAAGCACAGTTTGGCAAGGTGCTTCCAGTCCTGAGATTTTGTGTAATACTAGATCAATACATTTTGGAATCTGCATTATTTTTTTTCAAGTGAATTGACATAACACAAAACAAGGATACAAACAGAACAGGGGTGTGCAGATGACACAGTCACTAATTTCTTTGCCCTAAAACATTGCAACAAGGAAATGAGTGTTATCGCTGCTAAAAGACCAATAATTTTATTTATTTATTTATTCATTCATTTGTTACACGCCAGACCCTGGAGTATCATGGCGTGGTTACAGACAGCTTAGAAATTGGTCATACAATTGTACAGTGTGCATAACACTTTTTTAAAACTAAACAGAAGATTGTACAGTACACTCACAAACATTATTTACAGTTAGATCCGGTGGGCTTCATGCTAATATTGGTTGAATAATCATGTTTTTAGCAGTATTTTAAAGCCAGGGAGAGGTCTCTTTTTTGATAGTGATAGGGAGGGGGTTCCAGTGTCTGGGTGGTAATACCTGGAAGCTTCTACTCCCCGCTCTGGTATTTTTATACTGGGGAGACACTCAGAGTAAATTATTGTTAGATCTTAGAGTTCTAGTGAGTTCTTTTTTCTGAAGGGCGTTGTTGAGGTAGATAGGGGCTTTGTTGGCAAGACATTTGTGTGCGATGCAGAGAGTTTTAAAAATAATTCTGGCTTTGATAGGTAACCAGTGGGCCTCCTTCCTTATCTTGGTAACATGCTCAAACTTGTTTATCCCTAAAGCTGCTTTGTTTTAAATCAATTACAGTTTGCTGAGGTTGGTGTTAGAGGTCCCTAGAAATAGAACATTGCAATAATCCAACTTGGGCATTACTAAGGCCCTGGCCAGGGTGAGACAGTTGGTCCGAGTCCGACATTGTCTACTTAATGCAATGAATTTGGATGTGTACGCTGAGGTGGAGGAGAGCGTACTAATATGTTTAGACATGGTGAGGTTGGCGTCTAGGTATACACCTAATGTTTTTACTTGCTTGAGTACTGGGATTAGAGTGCCATCGATATTGATCAAGGAGCAGTCCGGGTGGAAGGCAGCTATTTTGGAAGGGGTGCCCACGATGAGAACTTCAGTCTTCTCATTGTTGAGGCAAAGACTGTTTAGCGCCATCCAGTTTTGAATAATGGCATACATTTTGTTAATGCTCGTGGTGTCCTGGTCATAGTTTCCTGAGATGGGTATGAGGACATGGGTGTCATCCGCACAATTGGTGTAGATGCCACACATATTGTCTAATGCCGAGAATAGGAGTTTAGTATAGGCATTATAAAGAGTGGGAGAGAGACATGATCCTTGCGGAACTCAATGGAGACTGGGATGGGATCAGCGGCTTCTTTGCCTATGGCAACTCTAGAAGTGTAAGTGACAAGAAAGAATTTCACCCACATAGTGGCATCGTTAGAGAAGTGGAAATCATTGGCTAGTGAGATGCACAGTTTGTCATGGTCCACAAGTTCAAATGTGGCAGACAGGTCTAACAGCAGGAAAATGCAAAGTTTCCCTGAGTCTCTGAAAGTGTCCATTTGAATTTTGAGATCCAGGAGGGCAGTTTCTGTGCTATGATTGAGCCTGAAGCCTGATTGTCTGGTTCTGCGTAGCTGGTTCTGTTCAAGATGAGCTTTTATTTGTGTGTAAGCTATTTTATCTATAAGTTTGAGTAAAAATGGGACCGTCGTTATTGGACGATAATTGGTAGTTACTGTAGGGTCCAGTGATGTTTTTTTTTCAGAAGTGGGGTGACCCAGGCTTCTTTGATGCTGGTTGGGACTGTGTTTTTGATGAAAGAGGAATTGACAAAATTAGTGATAGTAGGGGTGAGGGAGGATGCACATGCTTTGACTAATTTAGCTGTGATGTTATCCCCTTTACGATTGGATGCTTTTAGCTTGGAAATTGTGTCAAACATTAGTTCTTGAGAGACCAGTGAGAAGTGGAATAAGGAGTTCGTATTATCGTTGGAGGAGGGGAGGGGGTTAGTGGCTAGAGAATTTTTGTCTGCTAATAACAGTCTTTTGGTGCTTATTTTATTTTGTAACACAACAATTTTGGAGGCAAGTGCATCTTGAATAGTAGTGCACCATTCTTTGCTGGAATTGGCGCGAGTCGCGATTGAGGTAGCATTTTCTAATTCTCTAAGGATTGAAAACAGTTCTTTGTAATCTGATGAGGCATTACTGATGCGCGTGTTTTAAGAGTTGGCTTTATGGGAGATAATGGCTGTTTTATAGCTTATGTTGGCGTCCTTTAAAGCTTTGGCAAAGTCAGGGCTGGGGTGTTCAAAGGTGCGTTTGGTCCCTCTTAGGGTGGCTAGTTCTTCGTCAAACCAGAAATGGGACTTTTTGTTTGCACGTCACGTTATGGTTGTGATGGGTGCTACTTAGTCGATGATGATGGTGAGGCATCTATGGTAGTAGTCGGCAATGGTACTTGGGTCATTATTGGAGACTAAGTTAGTTGCTAGGGTTTTGTTAAGAGTAGGGATAAAATTCTCTACAGTGAGCTTTCTAGGGTTTCTAGCTACTAAAGTATCCATTACTATTGCCTTGGGAGGACGGGGTTCGTCACTCATGAGGGTGAAATTAATGCAGGAGTGATCAGACCAACAAAGTGGAGTAATGGAATCTATAGTTAGTCTGGTATTAAGTAAGAGGATCCAGTCAAGGGTTCTGCCCTTAATATGAATGGGAGCATTTACCAGTTGGGTGAAATTCAGATCTTTGAGTGCTGTGTGTAGAGCTGCGGCTTTGAGGTCTTGTTCATCATTGAAACCTAAGTTCAAGTCTCCAAGGATAGTGCATTTCGTGTTTAGTTTAATGAAGGGTGCAAGAAGAAGTGGGATGTCAATTTCCGGATGACTAAACGAACTAGGTGTTCTATAAATCACCACAAAGTTGATTGTAGTTTTCTGATTCATGGCGAGTTTAGCTAGCAGCAGTTCATACCCTGAGAGATCTTTGATGGAACTTGATCTGAGTTGCAAATTACTCTTAGCTATCATGGCTACACCACTTATTGTGGTGTGGGTTCTATCAGCTCTGAGGATGGAGTAGTCGGGTGGGATAGAAAGGGATAGCAGAGATCCCATTGCTAGGTGAAGACAGGATTCTGTGATTACTAGTAGATCAAGGTTTTGTTCAATAATTAGGTCATGCATTTCGATGGCATGAGCTCCAAGTGATCGGGCATTAATGAGGGCACATTTGACACTAGTGGGTGTCTTGGGTTTCACTGTGACTACAGTCTTTGGTGTTTGAGGATAAGGGCATTAAGGGTAGTTTTTGGGGAAACAGTGGTAAGTGGCTTGTGCTTTTTGTTTTGCCAAAGGTCATTGGGTTTGGGTGGTTTGGGTGATACGAATGTAGGGTTGTGGCAATAATGGATCAATTTAGTGCATCATCTTAGGCGACAAGCTCTGTCGTTCATGTTAATAGGGTAAGTTTTGAGGCATACAGTGGTCTTGGTGGTGAATCAGTGGTCTGCCGCAAGATGCGTGGGCGCAAGATCTCGATCAGGAATCATAGTGGTAAGGCTGACCCTAAGGGCCTGTTCTGCACTGATTGAGAATGGTGCGGTAGGTGGGAGGAAAGGTGTCGGGCAGGGTATGGGGTAATGTCTTGGACATGCCAGTTTGACAACCCATTTTTCAAGGCAAGGAAGTGGTTACCTGTGCAAGGTGGGTTGTCTTGGACAATGCAAAATGGGAGCATAGTGGTAAATAACCAGCCTATCATACCTAGCATAGCAGGAACACCAATTCCTCCACTCCTCATATTAGGGCTTCCTTTGGCCATTAACTTTGGTCCCACACTCCTGCCCCTACAACTGCTTACTCCTACAGGCTATCTGTGGCCCTTTTGTTTAGGCCAGAAAAGAGAAGAAAAAAAACAAGTAAGGCTTCTTCTGCAGCCAGTTCTTTAAGTTTGACACCTCTGTCCCGCGAATACTATATGACAACATTTAATAATGAAACATATGTTTGCGTCACTGTATATTTTATGTGTATGTTAGGCTTGACAACACTGAGACATGGTGGTTACAACGCTTAAATGTTTCCTTGTTTTTGAGACTGACTGTGAAACGTTGTGTGTAACAATAGCTTAGTCTTTCAATTTCTACTAAAAAAAGGTTCCATTTGTTAAAATTGTGGCAACATTTGCCTTTCACACAAAAAATTGCGGCAAAAAGGCAGTGGTTTTGCCACTGCAATCAATGTAATAGATGCTGGGGCCACCCCTCGCAAATCCTGGACCCATTATACCATTTAAGGGGCACAGTGGACACCCTTGCGACACCCAACCCCCTTAAATTGTATCATGGGGTACACCTTTACCAGGGCAAATCACAGCATTTTTTCAGCTATTTTTTGTGCAGACTTTTTGCCACAATGTTATTACTGCATACCAAAAACAGGGAGTGACATAACCAATCCACACTGCAATAGTAGCAAATCAATATCTGTCACTAAAACGTCTGTCACTCATCGCGTAATCTAAGTAGTCTCAACACAGTTACATTATGGCGTTAAGGCCCAGACTGTGTGTTATTTGTTTGTGAGAGTCAGATATGTTGAATTACATGTTCCTACCTCCTCGCGCATTTTCAATGATTGGCGAAACCTATAAAATACAGTGGGAGAGAGCAGTTGCAGTTCTCTGCGTTTATAACAATAACTGTAAAGCGAATGTTGCTGTTTTCCGTAATTGCCGCAGTTCCTCATATGGTTCAGCGTGTGATATGCGGCGGTACATAACAACCGTTTTGTAACATCGCGGGCTCTCGAGTAAAATGAAAAGGGCGGTATTATCAGGAAATGTGGCTGCGTTAAAGACATTATTCTAGGAAATTATACAATAATGAAAACATACATTTAAGGAGAAGGGTTGCAGAACAAAGGTTGCGTTAATATTTTCTTTTTAAATCCATTCCGCATCCCACTCACCAGTCAAGTGCTGTTCGTTCAGTGGTAAAGACTCGGAAAGCCATTATTACTCACACCAGATACAAAGGGGGAGGGGGCACGGCGGGAGGGAGTTACGTGGCTCAATCATTTCGCAGAGCTGGAGGCGTAGTCACCACTTTAGCACTATTTCAAATGCACATAACTTCTCTGGTGAGAAATGCAAAAGCACGTGCAAGATTGACGGGCATTTATGACCATGCGCCGGGTAAGTGTGACTCAGTGGCATTGTACCGTGCTTGATTTCTAGATGCATGGCCTAATTTCTCAACGCCATTACTCCACAACATTGTAAACATTCAGCACGCCTTTAATTTACAAATAAACTAGG
This sequence comes from Ambystoma mexicanum, assembly GCF_040938575.1. Classification (NCBI taxonomy): domain Eukaryota; kingdom Metazoa; phylum Chordata; class Amphibia; order Caudata; family Ambystomatidae; genus Ambystoma; species Ambystoma mexicanum. The sequence goes on from NC_090941.1 coordinate 387,764,979, forward strand.
CCCATGGTAATGTCGTTGCGCAGGATCTGGCATATGCAGAGGGAACATTCTCAAAGCTGTAGCTTGAAGCTCCCCAGCGCGGCGCCTGGCAGGCCTGAGCGGTGCAATTTTTGTCGTTGGCAAAACTATTCAAGTAATCAAACGGTATTCAAGCATTGCCATTGCAGTCATTGCAGCGATAGTTGATCCAAATCGCAGTCCCCTTCCTATTTAGCTTGAAATGAGGCGTCTGAGTAGGCTTTTTGCAAGAAAGCCCAGCAGTTTCATAAGGTTTACCCTGTGATCACTCTCCATAGCTACACATTAAATGCTAAATCGCAAGCCATGAGTTATTACTGTAGCCCGGAAAGCTTAAACCAAAGTCTAGTTAAGAAGAGAACAAAGAACAAATCCAATGGGTAGTGTTGCAGCTGAGTTGAGTAACAAGCAGTCTATTGGCAGTGGTTAGTGCTTGCTCAGTGCCTGGAGGTGCAGCTTATCTGGAGCAGGAAGAGGAAGTGTGTGTGCCCTTAAAAGCCCTTTCCCAAGCAGAGCACCACAGAGTGGCGGCTGTGTGGAGTCACAAGCAGTCTATTGGCAGGCGAGAGGCGACTGATCTGGAGGGGGCTGTAGTTTCATTAAAGCAAGTGCCGCCGAGGTCAAGTGATCATCCTAATCGAGACTGGAGGAAAGCTGACCGCTTGACTCTGTACACATTTTTATATTGAATCTCAACCTCCATACAATATATGACTTGCGCAAATAAAAAGTTACAGGACAATCAGCAAACTGTTGTTACTATGCAGTCACAAATGCAACCTGTTTTGGCAATATCTGGGGTTTATCGGGTGGGACCTGCCCTAATTTCCCCCTGCCCTTTCCTTCCTCCCCCTATGGATGGGAGCATCTCTCTGATAACAAGGGTGAGAGGGCCGTTCAGAGCTCCCCTGTGGTGAGAAATGAGTTGGCAACAGTTTTAAATCCAACACAGGAAATACTGATAGCGCAGACACAGCAGAATAATGATGATGGATTGACAGAGCTGGCTCAGGGCACAAAGAGTCCAGGGTAAAAGGAACCCCTGCTTGCATAGCAAGACTTGTTCATCAAACAATATGAATGATTTCTTTCCAACTGTGGGTACAAGTACTGGCATCCATTCAAATATAAATGTAATTAAACAATGGAAGGCACACCAAGCAATTGTCCTGTGCAATAAGAGTGGGGGGGGCAGTGTATGTGATGGAAAATGTACTTCTGTGGCCCAGCAAGGCTCAAAAGTACCCAGGTGACAAAAATATGGGATGCGTAATGCACAGGCACCCACAAAAAAGAAAATGCGAACGGAGACCTCGATAGATTCTGTGAGAAGAAAAAGCATTATGCGATACGCAGTGGCACCCAGCAACACAAACAATGTGTATCCCTGATTCTGGCGTGCACAACGCCAGCACGCAGCGCATGTCATGTAAGTTACACGCAGAGGGCCTTTCCTCAGATTTCACATGTCCATTCTATTTTCTTATGTGCTTGGTTATCCCACACGTAATTTAATGGAACTCCTTTCTGCTCTGGGGGTTGGTTCACTATGGCACAATTGTTGATAGAAGTAAAATGTTTTATCCTTTGTTCCTTTTCTGAATGTATCAGCATGTAATAAGTGGTTAACAGTGGTTAACTATGTGGTACTATAACAGTTTGTTTGGCTTCAATCCACAGTATGTATTGCACTTGAAGACGGGGGAGTCCCCGAAATGCGTCAAGCTTAAAAGGAATGGTCTATGTCCTCTACAAGAAATATTTAATCTCTACATGTTTTGACATCATTTTTGGTCTAAATCATCTTTTATTGAAGATTCAGTATCATTGTTATTGTTGAATATTATCCATTCTCATGTTTTATGAAGTTTTTGCTGTTTATCAGCTTAGAGTGTGCAGGGGACAAGGGAGTTCAAAGTTTGAACTTTCTTTAGCTGCTGTTGGTTTTGTGACCTCGTGCCAGGGTCTTCTTTCCTCCCCTGCACCTGAATTGATTTAAAATTGATATATATTTAGTGAATATATTGAGGTGTGCACCAACAGGGGAATCCATTGTGCCTTTCAGACCGTGCACATGTTTTGATACTTAGGTCTGAGACATGCCGGTGTGAGAAGTGTGACAGTTGAGGTAGTGTTGCCCGCATCATGTGCATGTATGATGTTCATGTGTATGTGGCAAAGATGGGAATGTGTGACAGCCCACCACTCACGGCTGAATGCAACACAGGATGTCTGATGTAGTCATGTAGCAGGATTACAGTTAATGGGACTCTGATGCGATTGCTCATCACACTGCTTGTGAACTTTCTGTTGATGTGTGTGCATGACATGTGTATTTGCACATGATGCATGTGTGTGTAGCATACACAACTAATGCGTTGTGAGAGTGGCAAGTAGCCTGATGTGAATGTCTGGAGTGATAGGCATGCATGTATCTGCATAGATGTGGATTGCATGTCCATTTGTGTGAGGGTGGAGGATGATGGTTGTTCCCTTGACTTGTCAAGTTCATGTGAATGTTGGTATTGCCATGCACACATTGGTGCAGTACACTGATGTTTCTGTTCTGTGGCTCCTTTTCCACAGTTACATCTGATGAAGAGGGCAGAAGCAGTGCTGTGGAGCATGGCAGCAGGGATGACTCCACCAGTCAGAGACGCCCCCATGAGAGCACATCTTTGGGGAGAGAGGTGGCTGGGTCCACGCCGGTACCATCGGGCAATGCTGCTGGGGGTAAGTCCAAGAAGGCGAAGGTGGGAGTGGACTCCTCAGCAGTGGGGGGGACAAGTGATACCACACAGGGGCCATCCGTTGCAGAAGATGCTCCAGAATCATCCAGGTTGGTGGGGGGAGGGTGAGGAGGTGGCTGTTGAAGCACAGCCATTGGGGTCAGGTGGGGGTGTTGAGGTGAGCATGCCTACTGCATTACTGTCCCTGGGGTACGAGGTTGTGCAGGTCACCCTGGAGCTGCCTGTGCAAATTCTTGTCCCTGGGCCAGCGGAAGTAGCTATATGCGCTTATCGGGATTCCTACACCCAGACCTAGCCCCTGGTGTCGGATGTGCGCACACAGACTGATACACCCTTGTTCATCTGCTGTTGCCATCCAGGGCTATGTGCTACCCCTGCCGACCGGGGTGGTGAGGCGTACAGCCGTCATCCGTGATGATGTGCAGGCTACACATAGACTGCTTGCGCATCATCGTAATGAGGTATGCCGCCTCGTCAGCTGTCTTGCAAAAAGCATGTTCTGGCTTGTGCTGCATGAGCTGTTCACTAATGCAACCCCCTCCTCATCTTCCTGCTATGTGTGCCAGTCATCTTCCGGGGTGACTTCTGGTCCAGATACCCCCAGGGCCCCCTGTGCACCAGTCCCACCCACATTGCCCAGTCTGGTTGAGCCAACATCCCTGCCTGAGTTGGGAGTCGAAGTTCAATTGGCTGTGGTGGTCACTGTGCCTACCCAGGCACCAACAGGGTCACTGGCAATGGAGGGACAGCAAGCACCCAGCAGCAGGGCATGGGCTGTACACCCCAGGTTATCATCATCAGCCTGGAGGACATACACACAAAGCAGGCACTGTGCACTGTGGCAGCAGCAGGCATTAAGGAGGAGGCTACATATCTCAGGGCCCAACATCGAAAGGGTGAAGGTCCATGATGTGAGGTGGGAGGAACACACGGACCTCAGGCAAAGGATGTCATCCGTGTTCCAGTGATATGGGTAGCAAATCCGGGCAGAGAGGCAGCGGGCTTGGGAAGCAAGGATTGTGTTGGCCAGGGCTGGGATTGCTGCATCGGGCGAGGATGCAGGCTGGCGTCCTGGAGGCCACTTGCAGGGAAGCCGAGGTTATAGAGACACATATGCTGGAGGCCCTGCAAGCCCTCCAGGCAACAAGGGAGGCCCACCTGGGGGATGATGACGCAGTGCTGGACTCAGCCCGAGTGCACAGCCTGAGTGAGATTGGAGATGAGGAGATGGACTAGTCTGCTGCCTGTGCAAATAGTTATTTAGGTGTAGGTTTACTTTCTTTATTTATTATTTTCCTCAGACTTTTCTGACATTCCTTCCTCTTTTCTGCCGTATATAGTTATTTAGGTGTAAGGATTTTATTTGATTTACAAATTGTACCTGGACAACTTTAAGCTTCATTTGAAAAATGTTACTGTACATATTTATTCAATATATTTCATTGTGTTTGTAGAAATTCAATGCTTGGTGCAGTTCAGTGGTGTTTCGGCCTGTTTGCCAGTTCTATTTTGAGCCAGTGCATCTCTCCATTGCACGTCATGTGTCTTATTGCGTGCATTCTTGTGTATTGTTGTTGCTGTGATGGTTGCGGATGGCAGGATGCACATGTGCCTGACATGTTTTGGTGTGTCAATCAGACAAATGGTTGTGCCTATTTGGATTTGCATTGACCTGTGTTGCCATCACTGTGGTTATGGTTGAGGGAGGTGGGCTCACTGTGGGTGTGTTCCATGTTCACCATCATAACACTTGACTTTGTTATTGCTGTGTCAAACACATGTTTTGCATACATCTTCACCAGCATGGGCAATCACACAATGTCTTCTCTCATGTGTTAGTCAACCTCTGCCACTGGAATGCAGTAGTGTCACATATTTGAAATTCCATATGGCTGCACAATTCACCAGTCTCTGTGAGTCATCCTCTCTCTGATTGCCCTACCATCACCCATGCATGGACCAGTCATGTTATAGTACTCTGACAGTTCTTTTGCCACCCAGCACACTCATACTCAGGCTGGGACACACCTGGACATTGTTTGTGGATCTTGCAACACGTTTTGGTATGTTTGTTTCTGTCGTGGGTACACATTTTTGTCACTGTGCTTTGATGCCATGGCAATGTGTCATAGGCAGCATGCACATGTTTTTACACTCACTTGTCACATGTGTATGTTGGGGGATGATTAAGGCGTGGAAGCGTGTGTGAGCAGATGCTCTTCTCATGGATGGACCTCCGGTGATTGCAGTTATTTGGATTTGCAGGATGCATGTTCATGTTGCAATTGATGGTACTGTCACACCATGTAAGTTTAGGTGAGAAAAAGTCATTAATTGCACTAGTGATGTGCCAGACTGTCAGGGTATTGCCTATGGGGGGTGTCCTCTCTAGAGGGAGATGCCTGTGGGGGGGGTGTCCTGTCTGGAGGGGAATGCCTGTGGGGGTGTCCCCTCTGGAGAGGTATGCCTGTGGGCAGTGTCCCGCCTGGAAGGGGCTGCCTGTGAGGAGGGCCACAGGTGAGGGGGCTGTGGGTGGTGTCCCATCTGTAGGGGGCTGCCTTTGGGGGGTGTCACAGGTGAGGGTGGCTGGGTGCTGGTGTCCTGTCTGGAGGGGGTTACCTGTTGGAAGTGTCACAGGTAAGGGGGGTTGGGGGCGGTGTCCCATCTGGAAGGGTCTGCCTGTGGGGGTGTCTCATCTGGAGGGGCTGCCTGTTGGAGGTATCCCAGGTTAGGGGGCTTGAGGGTGGTGTCCCATCTGGAGGGGGCTGTCTGTGGGGGGTGTCACTTCTAGAGGGGCTGCATGTGGGGGTGTCAAAGGTGAAGTGGGCTGGGGGTGGTGTCCTGTCTAGAAGGGGTTGCGTGTGGGGGGTGTCCCATCTTGAGGGGTCTGCCTGTGGGGATGTCACAGCTGAGGGGGGCTGGTGTGTGGATTACAGTGGTTCATGTGCCGTAGGGTGGTATGTGGACAGGGCGTGTGCCAGGGGTGTAGGGGGGACTCACATTTTTGTAAGGGGTATAGCCTACACTTACGAGGGGGTACACGATTTCACTGGGTTACGGGTTGTGCTTGAGAGGGAGGGCACGCATTTTCTCTGGTTGCCCCCTGGAATTGCGAGGTTTTGTCACTCAATTTCGCTGGAGTATGGCTGGGCTTGCAAGGGAGGGTATGCATTTTCTATGGAGTGCGCCCTGGAATTAAAAGGTTTTGTTGCACGATTTCACTGGGGTACGGGCTGGGCTTGCGAGGGAGGGCACACATTCTCTCTTGGGTGCGATTTAGTATTAGGAGGTTTTGTCATGCAAATTCACTGGGGTACGAGCTGGGCCTGCGAGTGAGGGCACGTGTTTTCTCTGGATGCGGCCTGAGATTGCTAGGTTTTGTCGTGTGATTTTGCTGGGGTATGGGCTGGGATGAAAGGGAGGGCACTCGTTTTCTATGAGGTGCGGCCTCGGATTGCAATGTTTGGTTGAACGTTTTCTCTGGGGTGCGGCCTGAGATTGTGAGGTTTTGTCGCATGATTTCACTGGGGTATGGCCTGGGATTGCAAGGTTTTGTGGCGTGTTTTCTCTGGGTTTCTGGATGCCAGGCACCATTTTAGTCCTTCAACTTGCTCCATGGTGTGCGTGGGGGCATGTTGGGGGTGTTGCTCACACAGCTTGTTGTTACTTGTGTGACAGCTAGTAACGTGTCTTAAAATCCATTAATATGATTTTTTTTTCTGTGCCACGGCTCGCGCAGGGTCCTTCTTGCAGCTCGGCCCTTGCACCATTTCTGCGCCAGATTCCATGAATCGGCCCCAAGTCTGTGCAAGGTCATATGGATGTTGTGATGGATGAGTATATTCATTCGTATTGCATACCTTGCATACCTTGTCCCACTCTTGTGCATTGAAGATTTATCTGCTCGCTGGAAATCTGAGTTATAGCGGTTGAAATATTTTGAAGACTGGTATTTGTTGATAGCTAATGGATGCATTGAAGGACACCTAGGCCCAGCTGCTACTTCAAAAAATGTAACATACATCTTGAATTATCGATTACCTTGTTCTGTCAGGTAACATGTTTAAGCACTGTTTACATTTTAAAATTGAAGACACACAATACAGCGACCATAACGTGTTGACTTCCATTTCTTCGTTGGATGCAGGGAGAAGGCATTCGACAATACATGATACATCAATTGTAAACTGTGAAGGTAATTGGATTTCCAAGTTTAAATGAGTTATGTCTCGCTTGATAAAAAAATGAACAACTGGTACAAATTCCATGAGCCGATTTTCAGTTTGAGCAAGCTTGTTGGGTTTTAACCTCTTCGATTTTGTGTGGATCCAGGATCCATCTTTGTTTGTGGGAGGGAACCCCGAAGTAAACTATAAGTAAACTATAAGCACAGATTCAATCTAGAAGTTTGGGGGGGAAAAAGAGCTTTAAGAAGGAACGTCTGAGCACTGCAGAACATATAGTTAACAAAGGGTGATAGCCTATGGGAAACTAAACGAGTCAGGATGGGCTTATGCAAATTGGCTCAGGGGTCACTGATTCCTCATGTCTCAAAGAGAGGATGAGCAGATATTAGGTATTTTGACCTAAAAAATGTGCAGAACTTCTGGTCAATGATTAATCATGACCTGAAGCCACATATTGACCAGCAAAGTAACCATTTATCAGTTGCTGGCAGGCCCATTATGAACAATTGCATTAGAAGTCAGAGGGTGTTACTAAGGCATGGGAGAATTCCTCCACCTGGAAATCAAATCTCATTGTGGATGATATTGTTTTCATGATCCCTAAATCATCTCGAGCACGGGGTCCAAATGGTCTGTTGAATTTAATTTTCAAGTCTGACATAAAATTTGGTGAAGAATTAATTTGGCTTTGTTTAATAGTTTTATTCTGAACAGACAATGGAACAGCCAAGCACATGGAAAACCGTGATTATTATTCCTATCTACAAGATACCGCCCGATCTCCCTTCTCCACGCTGATGGAAAGTTGTTTGTGGCAGCTGTTTAAAGAGAGTTAAAAACATCGGCTCAGGAAAGGTGTATCCTCTTACAATTTCAGGTAGGGGTTATAAAGGGTATGTTGACTTCCCTTAATGGCCTTGTAATGAACATCTTGTGTATTAGTACTTGGGCCACAGGTGGTCTCCGCTTGCAAGAAGCACTTATTGATCTCTGTAAAGCTTTTGATATAATCAATAGAGAGCGCCTATGGTTAAAACTTAAGTGCTGGTGTCTACCGGCGAGCCTTCTATCTTTCATCATCTACCTCCATGACAATACCCAAGTCCAAATCAGACTGGATGGGCAGGGTCATTTGACTCATTTGATTCCTACTGAAAGGGGATTAAGGCAGGGGTGTATTTTGGCCCACTGTCTTTCTATTCTTTCTCTGGCCGAATTGTCTGGGGTCTTACAGAAACATTCACTTGTTAGCCCTAAAATTGGCAATCAATCAGTATCCTGGATGGCCTATGAAGATGATATTTTGTTGATTAATCATACTCCAATAGGCCTGTAGTGACTGCTGAATGCTCTGTGTGAATATTCTTTGGATAATGATTTCCTGATCAATCTATTAAAATCAAGCATAACATGATTTGCTAGTACAGCAAAAAGAAGTACTGGCTTCAAGTGGTCTATTAATAATATAGAGCTCCAACCATCAAAATAAGTCACATACTTAGGGTTTAGAATTACTGCACAGCCAAATGTCGCTTTTGTGCTAAGTTAGAAAGTAGGCTAGATCAGTGCCAAATGAAAAAAACTATTGGTTACATTTTGTTGATTCTCTATTGTCCAACTTATTAATTTTTATAGAGGCAAGGTTATTCCAACTTTACTCTATGGGATGGAGGTTGAGACACAGGCATGGATTTTAGACGGGTTCACCTGGAGTGGTGTCTATGGTAGAAAGGACTAAATCTCCCTCTCTCCTTGCCAATGGCCAGTCTTTGTTTCAAACTGGGTTTAACCTCCCTCTGAGCATGTCTGAACTGGAGACTGGTTTCTATTCATACATCAATAGTGTTTTCTCTCCAGCAGTTCTTACATGGGGATATCCGAATTCATCAAGGGAGATAAACCTTGTTTATGTAAATGAAACTGAAACTTGGGGTATTTAGACAGTCACTCTGCGACTTGGATGCTTTCAATTTATAGCTGATGTCTGTCGCACTTGTGAATACACAGAAGTATTGTGCCCTCTGTCATATAAAAGTAAAGTTCACAGTATTTGTCAGTTGCGACAGGTCAACAAATGATGTTTGATAGTCAAAAATTGATTAATCAAAAAGTTTTTTTAATGTACCTATCACTGTATTGCATGTATCTTAATGTATTTCCAAAATCAGTAGGATGTCCTTAAATTAACACGTGTTTCAGCCTACGGGCCTTTCTCAAACAGGACTAAATCCCCAAACAAAAGTTAACAATTCTAAATACATTAATACACAAATTCATAATTCAATAATAGACAGAACATTATGGGTTGGCAAAAGGTAGAACTTGAGGGCAAGAAAATGAGACAGAACACATTTCATTAGTTATATTTTGCCAATTCCTTTAATTTATAAACTAAAATAGTTAACTCATTTACTCATACGGGTTGAGAATGTCATCAATCCTCTTACATTATTAATTTTGCATCATACTCACCCAGCTCTCTATGTTTGAGTAGTAGTTGATTATTTTACATTCTAGAACATTCCTGGGTTAGTTCCCCGTGTCTACAATGAAAGCAGTTCACATTCAGATTAGAATATAATATCCTACCATAGTAACATAATGTTAGTCTGAAATTAGTTATGGTTTAGTTTTAAATCCATCTCTTTTATACTTGGTCAAGTTTCTCAATGTTCATCTATTACCTTGGTAAAATGTATAAAAGGTTTGAAAGTCAAATACCTTCGTCAAATTTGCAAAGGGTCTTAGCGTCCAAGCCCTGCCCCCACCTGTTCCACGACTTAGCGTTATGTATTTTCTCTGCTTAGACACTCCAAGCAGTTACACATGTTATAGCATCATCCTTTTCTTTAAAGAGCTCTACATCATTGCAAAGCTGTTTTACTTGCCTTGAGTTCTAGGTGTCAAATTCCTTTGTGATCGCCTCCCGTTCCTATGATGCAGTCACCATTTTGAAATTCTTTATATAGTGGTGGGTGTAACACACCATATCCTCATTGGTGCTTGTGTTGTCATCACACCTCCTCCTCCATCGCGACGCATCACATACTGCAATTGTTATTGTTACAATATATACATTCAGAAAAAAAAAACATCACAGTCAATTTCCCAAAGCCTCTCCTGGCATATCTGTGATTTTAAATCTACATTAGACTCTGCATTTTTAGACTATGCATGCTTTTTTCCAAATTGCATCAATTTGTATTCATATACATTTAGACTAATTATTGCTTGACTTGTTTCCTGATTATTGTCAAACTGTCTATTACCAAGTCTGTTACAAATATAACAATTACTTGTGTATATCAATCGCTATATCCTGCAATATTGATTAACTCCCGTAGGCCATAGTAATTTCTGCAGGTTTCATTGACGAACCTAAATTGAACAAATGCCTGGTATACAGCATCCCCCTTCCCTAAGTGGAGGTTTTCAAAACATATATTTATCCAAAATTGCTTCAGTCATATTCATAGTTTATCCATTTCCCGTAATTGAAAATACAATTATTACCAACTTATTTAAGGAAAATGATTTTTATAATCTTAATTCTGTCACTTACAGGAATTAACTCATATTGTGATCCACATTAAGGCTGAGCTCTGTGGCCTCAGATTGTCTTAAAAGAGGCTCTTCATTTCCTCCACTCTTACGTAATGAGATTATTTTAAGCTATTAAATCTCATGTCATGTTTATTCTGCATTTGATGATGCTTTTGCCAATGCTGAGCCAAAGAAAGCTTAGGTTCTTGGCTATTAATAGAGGAAATAATGTTCCCCTATTCTAGTTTTCAGTGACCTATTTGTGCTACCAATGTATACCCTATCATAACACATATCAATGGATATACTACAAAAGTTTTACAGTTTATGTAATCCTTAATCTGTATAGTAGTTCTGCTCAAATTTGTGAATGTGTCTGTGTTCCCATGTGCAAATGTGCACATTGTGCATTTTCCACATTACTAGAAGCCTGGTCTCAAAGGTTTCACCCATGTCACTGGCCTTTCAGTGTTGATACTTGGTAAAAACGATGGACTCTGTTTGTTTTTCAGTGTTTCTGCTCTTTTAAAAATGACTCTAGGTTTCCCATCAGGATATTTATCATTGTCCTTATCTAATAGAAGAAGATGCCAACATCTCTTGAAAATATCTCTAATTTTGAAGTGGTTCTGACAATATTTTGTAATAAACTTAATTTTAGTTTTTGTTATGTCTATACTCTTTCCTTTCTGTTTTAACGTTTCCGTTCTGATAATTTTCTTCGCCGTCTTCTCCTCATGTGTACTTTCTTTAGAATACCCCCTTTGTTGGAATCATGTCTGCAGTAGATTACATTCTGGTTCAAAAATGGTTTCATCCTCACAGTTTCATTTTGCCCTTATGAATTCTCTGACCGGTATTTTTCAAATTACTGATTGATGACGGCAACTAGTTGCATATAAGGTCGAATTTACTTCTGTTGGTTTTCTATAGGTACGGGTTGATAATTTATTTCCCCAATACATAAACTATCAAACCAAGGAATGTATTTCTTTCTTATTGTGATCTCCAGTAAATGTTATTCCAAAGGTATTGTTATTCAAGTCTGTTATACACTTTTCTAGGTTATTTCGGCTTCCATTCCAAATCAGTAGAATCTCATCAATATATCTAGACCACATCAAAAAATATTCTTGAAATCCATTGTACGTGTCGACTACAGTGTCTTCAAATAGGCTCATAAATATGCTAGCCAAAGTTGGCACATATTCGGTGTCCATGTCCACTTCCTTGGTTTGTTGGTAAAACGTTTAATCAAAAATGAATTTGTTGTGTTACAAAGTTGCTTGCAGCATTTCCATAAGCATGCTTCTATATTGGTAATGTGAGGTAGTGCTGTCCCTAAAAGTATATTCTATAGTCTTGAGATCTAAGTCATTTTGGATTGAAGTGTACAAATCCTGAACATCCAGTGTAACCACTCAGCAATTTGGTTTATTTTGTTAAAATTATTGAGTACATTTGTTGTATCCTTGAGATATGCTAGTAGATTTCTAACATACGCTCTAATCGTGGAATCTATATAATCTGAAATTGGTTCCGTAGCCCACCCTATTCCACATAGAATGGGCCTCACCCCTAGAACGTGTGTATATTCTTTGTTTATGCTTGGGAGAAAATACATAGTAGGTAGTACTGGTTCTTTAACATTCAAAAAAGCCTTCTTTCCATCCATTATCATGCCTTGTCTATACCATTTCAGTATCAATTTGTCTAGGTGTTCAGTAATGTCTTGCCTAGGATTTTCTTGAAGATTTTAATTATGACAATGTTGCCTCCAGTGTCTTCTTCTTTTATCATGATTGGTTTGTCATTTAGTAGATCCTTGAGAGCCATCCTTTCATTATACAATACATTGTCACTCTTTTTTAACTTCCTGTGCTTCGTATTACATGTTAGAAGTGTTTTGTTGCTATCATTAGTTGCTGCTTTCCAGAAAGTGTCTCTAACATTGTCCTGAGGTATCTGTGAGGCAAATTTCGATGGGGATTTATATTCCTGCATCTCATAGTTGGTTGGTCTAATATGTAGTTCCTGTTATAAGTTTCTCATTTTGAATTCCTCTGTCTCCACCAGACACCTTAACAAAAAAGTATTTTCAATACCTCCTATGGTAAGCATACTTGGCTCCATCCTATGCAATGTTTCTTTAAATTTGTATACATAGGTCACACACAACTTTTTAAATTGAAGTTTTTGAATACATTTGAACAAGTCAATTTGTAATTCTATAAGATCATATGAAGTTGTTGGTGCAAACGAAAAACCTTTGTTAAGGACAGAAAGTTCCTCCAGTGCCATGTTTCTCTTTGATAGGTTAACCACAAGGTTATTCATGTGTTTCTTTTGGTCACCGCATTCATGCTCGCTCCGGTTATCATTTTGTTTTGATCTTCTAATGTGACCTGGTCTGTTGCGCTTACTGACCCCGTCCTTCCTCTCCTCCTACAACTGGAGTTATAGTACTCACAGTAGGTCATATCTTAACCCTGACCCTTTTGGTCAAAATGTTTCTGTTTCCTTTTTTAAATATTCATATTTGGTTCATAAAGCCTTTTTTGGCTGGGACACTGTCGCCATCACTGGTATTAGTTTCCTCCTGATGCGACTCAATATCTGAGCTTCCAGCAGAGGCATTGGGAGTACTTCCTCTTGAACTTGCTTGGTATTTCTGGTCATATTTGTTGTGGAAGGTATATACTCGACCCTCCCTGTAGTCTCTTTCATCTCAAAAAAATGCTCTTGTTTTGTGTAACTTGACCTCATCTTCATAGTCCTTAAGTGTGTCATGCATTTATTTAAATTGTTTTTCCTTTGTGGTTTGTAAAGATTTCAGTTCAGCAATCTCTTTTTTAATCATCTCTATGGAGTCAACAGCTCTCGCATGTCCCCCTGTTGCATGCTCAATCAGGAGTTCCAGCATCATTCTGCAGCTTTTGTTTAAATTCCCCTCCCATTTATTTTCTAGGTCATCATCTTCATCGTTCGAAAAATCCAGAAACATTAAGATTCTGAGACCTCTCAGAATCTGTTCTGTTTGCATATACTTCTTAAGGGATACTATTTCCCAATATTTGTTAATTTCCTTGATCAAAACTCTTGCTAATATAATGAATAATCTTAAGTCTTCACAATGGCTTTTAGAAGGTCTGAAAGCATAGTCCATGCTCCCTCTCTGTGCAAATAAGTATGTAGTATCTTCCTCTCTCGATAGTAACTATTCTGCCATTGTTGGGTTGTCCCGTCTGCCAGGTGACTTTCAAATATGATTAACCTGAAACTTGGGCTATTTAGATTGTGGGCTATTTAGATTGTCACTCTGCGACCTGGATGCTTTCAATTTAGAGCTGATGCCTGATGCACTTGTGCATAGACAGAAGTATTTCCCCCTCCTTCATATAAAAGTAAAGACCACAGTATTCTTTGGTTGCACCAGGTCAACTAATGATGTTTGATTCTCAAAAATGGATCATGAAATATGAATTTGTGTGTTAATGTATATAGAATTGTTAACTTTTGTTTGAGGATTTAGTCCTGTTTTGAGAAAGGCCCAAATCAGAAACATGTGTTACTGATTTTGGGAATACATTAAGATACTTGCAATAAAGTGCATACGTACATTAAAAACATTTTGATATATCCATTTTTTGACAATCAAAAATCGTTTGTTGACCTTGCGCAACTGAAGAATTCCGTGGTCTTTATCTATGTAAATTAAATAGCATAGTGGGAGTAATTTTGAATGGCCATTCATGCTCATTAAGCAATCTGATGAAAATCAAAGCAATGTTAAATTGGCCATTATGAGGGCAGATTGGATAGACACATTGGGCCTCATTATAGGTTTGCTGGTCCGGTAGTAACGGCGCCGGTAAGCTACCGCCGCTGTTACTACTGGACCAGCAAACTACGAGTTCTGCTCACGGGTGCCTTTTCGAATGGTGCCGAAAAGGCACCATGGTCCTATAGGGCTCAATAGGAATGGGGAAGAATATTTTCCGGCTCCCACAAATGGGCAATTACCGGGTCAGGCCGTAATGACCCGGTAATTGCCCATTCTCGGGTGCCGTAAAAAGAACTATACTGGCGGCAGCCGTGCCAGTTTTACTGCCAGTATCATAATGGGGCCCAATACATTTGATGAGAGACTACAAAGTGCATGCTTCATTTTCCAGTATGGACAAACCAGAGGAGGTTTTACCTTCATGTCTACAGAGACTTCCAAATGACTGTTGCTAAGATCAGTTTTTAAGATTTCGTACAATTGTTGCTAACTGGTCAGATTCTGGAAGTCTGAGCTAAGGGTCAACGCTATGATGGCTAATGTACATTTTGCAAAGAAGAACATGTGCAGACGTTGAAACATATTTTATTTTTCTGCCCAGATGTTCAAGTGTTGCAGGATTTTCATTTTTGTAACGTTTTGTAAGTAATTGTGTTTTTTTGAGTACTGAGGACTTTTGGGAATGATGATCCTCTGGTCACAAAACTTTCTTGACTATGGAAGTCTTGAAAATGTTGACTCAAGTGGGACGCCTAAAGAAGACATAATTGAGGAATTTGCACGTGAAATTGTGTTAATTTATAATGATGGTTTATTGATGTTATTGTTTATTCCATTGTGTGTATGTCTATACATTTATGTGAAAAGTCTGTTTTTTGACTAAAACACATTAATAATAAAAAAGTTAAAATAGGTGCTGTACGATACGGAGAATTTTCAGAAAAGTGATCAGGGAATATCCATGGGTCATACATTCAAATGTTTGTTGGCCAGTAAATATTCTTAGGACATTTTTGTGGGATGTTACCCTGCCCTCCCACAAATTGAAAATAACACCTGTTCACCCACACTGCTTCCTGTGCCTCTCCTCGGACCCCAAAAGGTGCTGGATAAAGAGAAATAGATGAAAATGCCACAATGATCTGCATGGGCTTTCCACACCCCTATGTGTTGGTGCTGGTGTTTCTTATGTGTGTGATTGCAGTAGAATTCCGTCCCTTGAAGGACCCTCATTGTTGACCCCTGAATGACCACTAACCTTTCAGTTTGAATCTGCAGAAAATTGTTTAGAATTTGCAGGAACTCGAACCAATCAATAGCCATTGGTGTATATGTCCACCATGTCAGTTTGCCCAGCATGTACCATTAAACAGTGGGTAAAGATGTTATATAAGTGCTTTCATTTTGATATGTGCTTTGTGAAAAACAGTATGTTTATTCTCACACATTCTAGACTTTGCAAGACTCAGATCCCTCTGTTATAGATCAGTACCTCTTCTCAGCATTACACATTTCCTGAGTCCCAATCGAATCCTTGTGCATGTGCGCAGACACACACACACACACACACACATGCACACGCACACGCACACACACAGACACTCACACATTTCCTCTTTTTCTTCTACTCTTTCTTTCTTTATGTCACTCTCTTTTTACACTGCAAACATTTTTCCATACCTGATCTCCATGATTCTTTCACCCCTGCAACTTCCATGCCCCTACCTCTGTTTGGAGTTCATCCTCCCATTTGTGATTAGCTGTTTATGGCCATTCTGTTTGCATGCCTGCCAACCACCATCATATTTATATAGTTCATGTAGGTATGATCATTTTTCTCTGACATGATCCTTCTTGCCCTCAAAGGGATTCTGGTGTGTGAGGTGGCAGTAAGGTAGGTAAGGAATGTGCCACAATATGATAAATGAGCATGCAGCAAAAGGGACTTGGATCGGCTGGTGGCTGCAGGCAGGAGTGGAAACAGTTGGCTTAGTTGCACACAGTAAGCCTGGAAAAACCTTTATACATGAACATGGAATTATCAGAATTTCAAGTGATTCAATCAGGTAGAATTTCAGACAAACCCTTTTAAAAGTTCAACCAAAGTTTGACCACATGGCCTAAAGTGGCACACATGGCTGGACCACCTATTCAGTCTCAAGGAGTTTTGTGCGAGGCAGGTTGTAATTGCTAGAGGCAGGATTAGGACTTTTAAGAAAGTAAGAAAGCTTTAGTAAACTAGAGGGTATTTTGTGTAGTTGGGTAGGGAGAGATTGTGAGTGAGTGGGGACCAACTAGACAGATATAGGGTAGATTCTACATGCAAAGTGTTGTGTGAAACATTGAGTGATTTGGAGCCAGTGAGCAACACATGTTTCATCACCTGAGGCTCAGGGATGTGGGAGACACTCCAGTCAGTGTCCGTCTCTTGAAGTGAGTGGAAGATACATGTATTTGAGCATGATACCTGGAAGAAGAGATGGGAGGAGCCAGAAATCTTGGAGAGCAGCTCGCGGAATAGTCACGTGTGTAACTTTGTAGAAAGCGAACAGCAGCAATACAGTGAGGTTTATGACACACACTAGTCTGTGCCAGTCTCTTGAAGAGAGTGTATGTGGCATGTGCCATTGAGTATCACCTTGAATGAAGCGTTGGAGGAGTCAAAAATCCATGAGGGCATTATAGGAGAGTTAAACTCACTTGATTATTCTTGTGGTCATGCATGATTCAGGGAAGCAGGTGACACACCACAGACTCTCCATTCCTTGAAGTGAGTGGACGCAACATGTGCCATCTAATGACACCTGGAATAAAGAGCAGGAGAAGCAAGAAATCCTTGAGGGCAGGTTGTTGGTGAGTAATGCTTGGTTGATATTTCTGGGTGGAAGCATTGGAGATACAGGAATGCACAATGAGCAAGCACCCAAATAAGCCAGTGGTAGAGGGAGACATGCTGAACTTCTATTTTACTTTTAAAAAAAATAATATTTGTATTGGATAATAGAATCATCCTTTCAAATATTTTTTTTCATATCATCATAATTTCATTTCTGTATACATTTATGACATCATGCAATTCCCAAGTCATACGATTCATAATTCATACAAATTGTAATTTGTACAAATACAATTCATAATTAATTCAAGAAAAACAACATTTAAAATTTCAACAGAATAAAGCAATCAACCACTAAAAACAAGGATAAATCAAAATAATATCACGTCCGGAAAAATGGTCAATAAAAAATGAATGATTGATATACGAACCGTTAACTTTCCATTATGAAATAAAATGTGCCACACTGCCTCTGGTTCCTACATGAACTTACAAATTCTTTACTGAAGTGTCTACTCCTCAGATCTATTAGATTAGGGCACTTAGTTAAAATATGTTCTAAGTTTTCCTTACTGAATTTGTTACCACAAAAGCGACAATATCCCAGCTCTTTGGAAATCATCCTTCTTCTCAAAAGGATTTCATGTGTGGCCACAGATTCAACCTGAACCTTAGATATAGAAAACCTTACGCATTTGAGGGTTAGGAAATTTGGAAAGATAGTCTGCCATACTTCGAAATTGCATAACATAAGTTCCGATTTACAATCCAATCATATTGGTATAATTTGGCTTTTGCTCGATCAGGATTCTCAAGCAATAATTCCATTGTTACTGATTCATCAGCTAACACATACAATACGTATTCACACCATTCTTTACTAAAGACCTGATCACAAGCAAGCAGATGTTTTGCCATGATTCCCCGAAGTTTTGTGGTTTTTAAGCCTAAAATGCTTTTTCTCAGTGTGGTAGCCATTTTCCATTTCACTTGTACTTCCAGGGATAACAATCCTAATTCATGCCTAATCAATGGCAGCGGGACAGATTTTGGTAACATCAGAAGCTCTTTCCAAAACTGAGATTCTTGCAGGGTATAGGCACCTGAGTAAACATCATCACATTATCAAGCCTCATTCAGAGAGCCTATCAATGGAAACAGCCCCTGTATCTCGCCTTTATTGATTTTCAAATGGCTTTTGATGCTGTTCCAAGAGAGCTTTTGTACAAGAAATTGGCTGATGCTAACTGCCCATGGAACATTCTGAAATGGATCATTCAATTGCACACTAATACATCGATCCAGGTCAGATTAACCAATGGTGGATTATTAACACCTCCGATTGTAACCGCCAGAGGTCTGAAACAAGGTTGTTTATTAGCTTCAGCCTTATTTAACTTCTTTGTCTCCGACATTAACCAAACCTTGGTAAACTGATATCGACTCTCTGAAAGTCATGGGGGTTCAGATACAGTGGTTATTATATGCCGATGACATGGTCCTAATGTCGCATACCCCAAGAGGTTTGCAACATCTCTCAGGTGCCCTGGACATGTATACCAAAGACAACGGCATAACCATCAATATTGAAAAGTCAAATGTCATTCAATTTGGTACTAGGAAACAAAGTCTTGCCCAGCTCCATTGGCCTCTCCAAAACTGCAAGATTACTGTTACCAATGCTTATGTGTACCTGGGTATGATTATTTCCAACCAGTGTGCCCATGACCAGTACAAACGAAAAAGGGCTTCACAAATTACAAATGTCCATCTCACAAGCGCGCATCATCAAAGCGAGATATTGTAAATTCTCCTTTTTACAAATACTCACTTACTTTAAATTAAAAGTGGTGCCTGTTATTCTTTATGGTGCAGAGACCCAGAAAATAATGTCATAATCCTACTGGGCTCTCAGGCAAGGGCGATTTTGGAGGCAAGTTTTAAATTTGCCAAACTCACAACCGTTACCACTTTTAAGATATGAGTTGGGCCTAATCTCAGTCTATGCGGTCTACACATGGAAATTGTGTGCATTATACCGCAAATGCTTACTGAACCAATTCACCAAAGGGATCACCAATATCATTTCCACATACTTAATGAGTTCTATGGATACCTTTCCGAAAGTATGGCGCTCAAAAATCCAGTCCATTCTAGAAAAAGCCCAGATAGATTCAATCTTGTTAATGAAGAATCCAAATAAAGCAAAAGTAAAAATCTGGGAAGCAGACTGGATCCATACACGTCTTGCATGTGCCAATTATATAAACTTTGAGGCTTATCCATTTGGACCTAAGCATTACAAAACTGTGGCTGAATATATGGCGAGGTCCCTCAGCCCTAGCCATCGAAATGGCTTTATGAGATTTAGGCTAAATCTGTGGTTAACAAACGATGTGGTGAACAGACGGAGCAATATTGATATTTCTCTTCCTTGTCGGTTCTGTAAACTACAGGCTGAAACTCTTGAGCACTTATGTTCAGAATGTGATATATTGTTAGCAGCCCATTGTGTTCATTTCAAACCTTTATTTACTGACCAACAGGTCTTGACCCCAAAAGAACTTTGGGACCTCGTATTCCATACTAAAAGAAAAGCAGTACAATATGCTGTTGTATATTACTTGCACCATCTAAAAATCACAAAGTATACAGTGCCAAAACGATGATTGCTTTGAGTTTGTTGTAAATCCTTGTTTAAATTTTAGCATGAGCTATGTCTTAATTTCAGATGTAAAATTTGTTTTATTGTGTGTACTGTATTGTATTATTTAATCTTGTATGTTTTAAGCTGAAAGGTCTCAAATGTTTTCCCAACCAAAACAACTGTTTAATAAAAAATTAAATAAAAAAGATTCTAGTTTTTGCCAATGTATACTTGCCACAAGGAGACACTCAGTTCCATACAATATCGTAGGAATGACCTTTTGTTGGTAAAAGGTAATTATATGATTTAAGGTGAACTTCCCAAATTTCCCTTTTAACATTTTCGCTTGTCGTATTAGCGTCTGGAGTTTATTGTATCTCTCAAGTTCATTAATTTTATTTGACACTGGCACTGCAAAATTTTGTCCCAAACATCTGTACTGATCTACCTTAGAAATACTTCTGTTTTTTAGCTGCCACTTGTAATTTTTAACTTTAGTCTTTGGGTGTGGGCGACAAACCATAATCTGTGTTTTAGGCAAATTAATGCTTAGATTGTTTTTCATCACAAAATAATTCCGCTTATCAAGCAACAGCTGTAACCCTGCTGGAGTTTGGGATAGGAGAATAAGATGATCCGCATATATTAAGTGCAAGATTTTTTCTACTCCCAATTTTGGTGGGTCACATTTCAGAGATCTTAACTCCGTGCCTAATTCCAACCAAAAAAAATTAAAGATTTATGAGGCCAGTATACATCCTTGTTTGACCCCTCGGAATGTATTCAGTTTATCAGACAGTTTGCCAGCCAAGGTTAATCTTACTTGAACTATGGTGTTATTGTGAAAATGCATAATTAGAGAAAGTAAGGACTGAGAGCAATTGTGTTGTACTAGTTTTTGATACATAATGTTCTGATCAAAAAAGCAGATTGAAAGTCTATGTACGCTATACACAGCACTTGGTTCTTTTTAGCATATTTATTTTTTAGCATATTCAGTGCCATACGATTTGGGCTAGTACCCAACCCAGCTACAAAGCCCGTTTGAAAGGGGTCATGCAGCTTGTTCTTTGACCTCAATTCTCTAAAGTCTCTCAACACCAATCTAGTAAAAATCTTGCCTGGCGCATCAAGCAACGCAATGGGTCTATAGCTAGATGGGCTCGAGTGGTCACCTTTTTTGTATATCGGGACCAACAAAGAATGTATCCAGGAAGCTGGTAAGGATTGATTCATATTAATTATCCTGAATATTTCACATAGTATCCAGGCCCATAGCTCAGGATGCTTTTTGAAGGTCCTGTTTTATAACCCGTCCGGGCCACAGGCACCTGAGTTACTGATATTATTTATGAAGTATTTAATATCTTCCAGATCGAACTTTTGATAAAAGGGACCCAGATCCTGCGGAATAGTAGCCACTGAGTTGGGAGGGGCTGCATTATACTCCAAAATATGGGCACACCACACCTGCTCGGTAACATTATTTGCTTGCATGATGTTTTGTGAGTAATACGTTGACTTACTCAATAATGCCCAGATTTGTGCTAATTTTTTTCGACTGTACTTTCGCCAGCATGTTTTCACCACCCTGCTGCAATCTAAGTCCTGTAGTGGCTCTAAGCCAATTTTTATATGTTGTATTGATATGGGCCAACGCAGGTCCTCTTTCATTCAAGGACAGACACTTAACGGCTCTTATTTGATGCCGATACTCTGCTTTCTTTGCTCTAGAGGCAGCATCATATGCATTTAACTGAGGACGATCCAGGTGACCCCTACGCCCTCCTTTGCCTCTCCCCTCGGCTTGTAAGTGTTGTAACATATCAGCATAACATGGCTGCAAATCATTCCCCCCTGTACACCTTTGACTGTCAAGTCTATCTTTGAGCCATGTTAATGATCTCTCTGACCATTATAGCCTATTACCATTATTATTTACAACAATATTTTCTCTCATTAGATTTTTTTGTCCAGTGGTTGGTTCACAATTGACTGTCCCATGCGTCATAAGTTGGTTGTGATCACTATGTGTATTTTCCACAATACAGAACTTTGTGATTCCCTCAAACATGTTCATATTCAGATAAATAAAGTCAATTGTAGAAACACTACCACCACAATGCCAAGTTGGATGAGGGGGAATATCGGAACGAAATGCACCATTCAACCTTATCAAATTGTTTGATGAGACAAATTCTGCCCATTTATTCAATCTTGGATTATACTTTAGGGGCTGGTTATTAGTGCAGTCCAAATTAAAATCTCCTGCAATTATGATTCGTGAAATTGATGAGTCCATTGCAATGAGACTACATAGGTCTCCGAGTGATTTGATGAAACACCTGTCTGATATTACCACTGGATTCCAATAGACATTTATCAGCCCATACGATTCATTGTTAACTTTTACTTTAACCAGTTGGAGAAATTCATTTGGCGTTTCCCATGCCTGCGCACTGATCCCCTCTTCAGATTTAATGGCTATGAGTAGGCCAGACATCAGTCTTCCGTGCAAGGTCCGTGAGGCAGGATTTGGAAAAAGGTCAAAACCATCTTACACCGGAACCAACATCAGCCATGTTTCCTGTAACATAATTATGTCGAATTGCACTAGATCATTGTTATCATTATTTAACAAATGGGCAAACCCCCTTGTATTCCAACTAATAAGTGCAAGATTTTTATTAGCGGCAGGTCGTACTAGTTAGGCTCGATTTTCTTTTTAATTACAATTACAATTATACACTTCACCCTGTTTCTGGCTGTGTGAATGGGGGAAAACTACATAAAAAGCAGGTCTCTTGGGCTGGAAAGGCAGAGTCGCCACTGGAACAAAAGAACCAAAGAGAAGCTGACAGAAGAGGACCCCTACAACGACTGAACCGCTGGTTCTTCATTCTCCAATGACAGGGAAGATCTTCAAGGAATCGTCTCCCCTTGACTTGTTGTGAACAACCAGTTTACCAAACTACTCTCCAGGTCTCCCTTCTCTGGTTGAATTTGCTGTACAGAGCTACAGTGAACCCGGAGAGCCAGGAGGAATGGACCTGGCTTGCGTTTTAAGGAGCACATCTTTTATTTGTTGCTTTGCTCTGCTGCTGGTTTCTTCCCTGGGCAGTGAAGGACCCTCCAGTCTTCCTACTTCGTGTCAGTCCGACAGTTGCTTCAGGAACCATAAGCCTGCAGGACCTGTTAGGAACGTCCGCCTCAGCTACAGCCTTCTTTTCTATTTAAGGTACTGTTCAAATCCGGTTGTCCGTTTCTTTCAGCCGCAGTGAAAATGTGTGAAACCTTTTGCCAATCTGAGGGCTTGTCCTTCTCCATTCTTAAAACTAACTTTTCTGCCGAAAAACTTCGTCCTGAACTCTTGGCAGAGACTTAAGCACAAACTACCCTGAACTGTGTGATCTTGAGCAACAGACTGTGACCCAATAACATTGGCACAGGCCTATTGAATTGATTTCCTCACTGTAGTTCCTTTTTCTAGATTGCCCTTCCTATTACGTGTTGGTACTGCTACTGCTTTTGATAACTTTGTCTTTCCCTCCCTTTCACATTGCTGGAGTGCCATTTTGCTCACACTTCATTTTGAGCCTAACTTGTCCAGAATCTATTGGGTGTGGTGTAGTGTATTAGAGTGTGATTTTTCAACTGCTTTACTTTAGTGAAATGTTTTACAACTGATGTGTAAATAAATGTATATCCTTTTACTCAGAAACCTTGAGTCAGGGTTTGTTTGAATCATAGTAATAGCTGTCCCTTGTGTAACTATTGATACGGCTCACTTACTCTTGAGATAAGTCTGGCTGCTCAGCCATTTCTTCCACTTTACTGTGTAGTACAGACTTGTACCAAAGGTGAATTTGTATTGTCACTTGTGGTCCTAATTGTGTGTGGTGTTCGCAAAGAGTAGTGCATATAATTCTACCTAACAACCAAAACCTCCCACCCATAAAAAGTTTGGCACAAATGCATGCCACCAGTGGTACTAGCAACAAAAATCAAAATGCCTGTTGCCATGCACATTGGGCAATAGAAATCTGCCAATAGAAACACTGTGTGCTGCATGTGTGTCCCCTGCAAAACACCGCTCTCCAGACAGCACAGTGTGTCTGCTGTGCATTGGTGAAAGCCCTTGAGCATCATGAAAAATAAGTACAATCAACCAAAAGTACCCTGTGATGCATGTACACGATCAAGGAATTAAAAATGATCATGCACTGCAGGGACACAGTATGCCTGAGAAGTCAATCTGGGTGCACATGTATGCATGTAGTTGTCGTTGTTGGTGTGGGAGTGTGTCATCTAAGTGTTTGTGTCAGTATGGACATGCACTGAATACATACATGTGAAAAGAAGTGACACTCAGTGTTCTGTACACTCAGTGTTCTGTACACAGCACATGTGAACATTGCCCCCGTTCACCCCCCAATGTGTCAAACCATACCAATCCCCTGATACCGCAGAACACATCATGTACAGAGTACCCCACATCGACAATGTCAAACAGTGAACAATCACTGCAGCCCAAGTCTCCCAATGTGACATAGTCACCACACGGACCCCTGCCATCATCAGTGTGTGTTGCACAACCAAGGGCTGCACAGTACCGCCTACATCAGGAAGTACATCAACAACATAGACAGGCATGTCATAAAAAACAGCACAAGTAACATGATGAAATGCATAGTCAACAAAATGCACACCAAAATGAAGTGCAGACATGCATTGGAGAAACCATTGGAATACCAACTAGGGGTATATACACAAGTAGGACTGCAGACTGGCCACATATATGACAGAAGCCCAATGCCCCTGTGTAAGATGCTGTCACACCGAGCCATCCGTGCGAGCCCATGGAAAGGGGAAGCAGGAGTGGCATATGTGTCAGGACCCCAAACCACAAACACATACACGACACAAGCCTGTATGGGCCAGCTGGAACATGCAGTGGATGCTTTCAAATGCCACAAAGCACCACACTGTCACATGAACGCACAGTAGACAAACAATAATAGAAAAAAATAAAAATGGCCACATACGACCTGGGGGGGCACCCAGGAGAAGGGAGGTACAGGGTGCACCTCATCACCCACATGTGTTGATGTTGAGATAAACAAAAAAAAATCCTCCATGGGCTCAACACCTGCACGGCCCAACCTGTGTGCGAGATAAGTCATCGTCATCGTCACCCTTTGGATGTAAATCAGAAGGTGGAGGTGGCACAGTTGCCTCACCACGCCTATCTGCAGCAAGCATGTGGGTCTGGTAAGCCCGGTCCTGCGTGGCTATGTCACATAGGTCTGCATGCATCCCATCACGTGATACACGTGCTTCCTCCTGCAAGGACTCACGTGTATGGCAGAGTTCTGTCTGCATGGCCTCACATGACATACGGAGCACCTCACGGGTAGCACAGAGTTCAGCCGAGATGGTGTTTTCAAGCTGCTCCATCCTCTCTTCTGACCGCGTTCTCTGGGTCATCAAGAGCACACCCAGAGTAGATCTGAGGGATTGGTGTTCTTCCCTCAGGGCCTCCCTGTGTGCCTCTGCCTGAGTAGCAATTGCTTGGTGCAGAGCCAACATTTCAGCCCAGCGTGCCCTGTCAGAGGCCGCCATGCCCAGCCTGAGTGAGTGGCACGTGGACCTCGTTGCCTGCTGCTAGAGCTGCACCTGACTCGCAGGGGTGAGGATGGAACGGGCCACACTTTCCATGACTAGAGCCATCATCTCAACTGCTCCCCCCTGTTGCTGCACAATGGCACACATGGCATGCTCCCACTCAGTGGTCCCTGGAGGCGCACGGCCACCGTGTCACCGGACTCTACACATGCCATGCCCAAGGAGCCATGGTCCTTGCTGGGTTGGCACCGCCCGCGGCTGCAGGACTGCATCCCTCTGTCGACCTGATGTCCCAGGAACATGAGCAACTGGTGTGGAGTGTGACTGTGCGCCTGTAACCACCACAGGTGGATGTTCCAACACTGCCTGGCCCCTCACTGCAGGTGTCACAGACAGAAGATCATCCACTGCAGTATCACTCACCGGTGACGACACGTCATGATGCACATCCAACTCAACATGGTGGTCAGAAAGTTCATCAGAGCTTGACTCAGAGTCAGACATGGACACGATGGCCGGGAGCACAGATGGGTTTTCATGGTCTACCACCCCACGACCAGCACTAGTGCTAGGTTGGTGATGTAAACCCACCACTGTGTCTGGAATCACATCCTCATTCTGCCTCCAGTGCCTCATCACCTGTAACGTAAACAAAAGAAACATGAGCACACATGTCAGCAGCACATACCACACACATACATATCACAACATCAACAGCCAACACATGAAGCAGACATGTCACACACCACTCAAACTCCGACATGCATCCAGTGGCATTACAATGCAAGGGTATCCCGAAAACAGAAATGGATGTGTGTAAAATGTGAAGCCAACACATGAACTGCATGTTGCATATCACCTACATCACACACAACCTCTGGCAGGCACAGATCCAAGGCAGAAATGAGAGATGGCAACAAGGAGATGGCATGTAGCATAAGCATGGCGGAACACCCAAATAGCCACAGCTGCAAGTGAAACCAAACACACCATGACACATGTAAAATGCATGTTGATATGCAGCACTCAACAGCCATCACCAATACAGAGTACATGTGTCACAGGATGCACCTATGCTAGAGAGTTTCAATACAGTGAAGGGATGAACATGGGAACATACATGCTAGGTCAGTTTGACATATCAGCATTGCATAGGTATGTTGAAGGACGGAACTTAGTTCAGGAGTGGGTGGGTGCAGTTCAGTGCATGTGTACCACCTCAACTTCCAACATTAACATGTACGTAGTGATGTCAATCCCTTAACATGACAGCAGTGTAAGGGCAATTGCAGCCATCATGTGCAAAGTGCAGGCACTGGGTTGCATGGATACAGTGAACCCCCCACCCTTTGGGCAATTGCAGGGAGGCAGTGCATGGCAATGAAAGGTTGACAAGAGAGCAGTGAATTGGCAGCCAGTGTTGGCATGCGTCAATTGCATCTCGCCAGTCAAATGACACTAGAACAGGTGACAAGTCGACATTAAGCAGGACATATGAGGAGGAAGCATCAGTAGTACAACCATGCATGCAGACACCACAACACCAGTTGAACAGAGGCCTGAAATAGGGTGAGGCCTGTGCACGACACAGATGAGGATACCCTAAACATGTGCGTGATGAGGGACTGACCCAGAGTGAGCACTGAATGGAAGACCAAATACCATGACACTTAAATAATCCTGGAGACGTACCACGCTTATAAGCGTGTCAAGGACCCATAAGGGCATACATGGAATCCACATGGAGCATGAATGGGCACTCATATCCACGGGGAGCCACTGCCATCTGCACAGTCCGATTGAAACACACTGCACCAAGGACAAAGGATGTACACCACAGGGGCATGGCTTGGCAGTCATGGAGTAGGCGGCATCTCTACAGAGCTCTGTGATCCGGCAAGTGATCCTAGTAAACGCGAGCTGCCTGACAGCAGATTGCGGTACCAAAACAGCATCTTGGATGTGTGAATCTTAAGGGAATAAGAAGCGTCTATTTGCGTACGAATTGATCCAGGAGATTTGTTACTTTGTGTCCCGGATCACAAGCTGCAACAACAAAAACAAGATGGCGGCGACCCCGTGACAAAGCGACCCGTGAAGACAACAGGAGCGACTGTGGAGTGGGCTGCTGTGGGAGGGACAGTTGACAAGCTGCTGCAAGCAGACGTGCTGCCGTGACAGCACAAGTACACTGGCCCGAAGGCAAAAGAGGGTGCGGAGCACGGAAACCCGAGGTGAACAGATGACACTTGAGACTGCACGGCACAGCAGGTAGAGTGCATGGTGGCTCGTTGCCGTGCGTGCACGGGGACCACGTCATGGTCAAGCCCGGTCAGAAGAACTGCGGGCCCGGACCCCGTGAGGACCGGGAGGCACAGAGATACACAGAAGGCCGGCTCCCCCAGGACAGCAGCACGCATAAGCGAATCGGATACAGTGCTGAAGGCGGGACACCCGCGAGGGCACCAGCGTGCCTGGGGCTTGCGGTCCGGGGACCGTAAGTGTTGTGCCATGAAGGAGAGGGCAGCCATTGAATGAGTGAGAAATATGGCAAAAAAGGGGTAGCGAGCACGCGGCCTGGGAAGGGCATGCTCCCAAGACCAATAGACTACTACATGGTGCTGTGATACGCGACCCAGTGGGTGCGAGCGGGCACTAAGGCAACCAGTACGCGGCTGCAAGTAGGCTGGTGGAAGCACGTTGGGCAATACGTGCTCGCTGGGAAGCTGGATCGGGTGTGCGCCACTGCTGCTGGAGGCAGCAGGAACCCTGAAAACCACATTGCCAGCAAGCGGCGACAGGGAGATCCACGTTCAGTGAATACGGTGTGATACCGAAAAATGAGACAAACACTGTGGAACACTACGGACGGCCACCTGTACCCCAAGAGAAGCCCAAAGGGAAGCAAACACAGTAAGAGGTGGGGAATGGACACTGAGAAACAAAGAAAGAGCTTCTGACATAGACTATTATGCAAATTGGATGAGAAAGAAGGCACTGCTCAACCACAGAGTCAACACATGTAGCCCAAAAAGGAAAGGCAAGCCTAAATGCCATGGTGCGTGCAGCACCAATCTAAGGACAGGAAGCAAAGCCCTTTACCCAACACACACAGGAGGGCTGATTAGGGGGAGACCCAGAGGCCATACGCAGAACACTGAGATAGCGCTGGGACAGAACTGGACAGCCATGGACCCCCTCACCCCGAGGTTGACAGGCACGAGGATTTCCTGAAAGGTGTGGTAGAGCTGTAGAATGCCCCCTTGAGGCGATGCTCACAACACAGTGACCAAGTAAAGTTTGTAGGAAATAGTAAGAGGGACACAAGAGCAAAAGAGACCATAAATAATACGCATCAGGAAGAGCTGAAGAAACAGGCAAGCTGAAGCGCAGGCGGCGGCGCAGCGTGAGACATCAAATGCGACTGCAGTAAGGGGGAGGTGCAGCTGATGCCCAGGCGCTAAGACACGGTCTGGGAACAACAATCACTAGGGGGCATTGACACCCATAGCAAAGGAAGGAAACCCACAATAAGTAAGAGCTGCTAAATCCCTGTGAGGACGGGCCCTGGGGCACAAACTGGGTGGAGCAATGTCTGTAAGGGGAGGTAAAGCCCAGGGCAAGCAGCCCATGATGGACATTTTTGCTAAGTCGCAACAACCCCCTACCACCCCTGCACAAGGTACGGCAACCGCACCTGCAGATGTGGCTTCTCCATGGGAGGACAGCGTAATCCTAACAGCCATTACGGAACTGAAACCTCATGGGGGGGCGGCGATGGCAGACCTGAGAACTGCACTGGAAACCAAAATAGACACAGTGTGAATTGAGGTCAATCTGCTGAGACAAGATCTGAGAGCTCTGGCGGAACGAACGAGCGGCCTAGAGAGTGCCGTGAAAACCAACACAGACACCAGCACAAACAATGCCAGGGAAGTCCACATATTGAAACAACAGGTGGCTAACCTGGAGAATCGAGCAGAGGAGGCCGAAGGAAGAGGAAGACACAATAACATACGCATGGTTGGTCTCCCAGAGGGAGAGGAAGGGCAAGACCCCACGGACTATGTGGAGAACATGATAATACAAGACATAGAATCTGGCAAGCTCTCCCAAGGGTTCGCAATTGAGTGTGCACATAGGGCTTTGATGAGGAGACCGCAACCTGGAGCCCCCCCTAGAGCAATTATAGCAAAAATCCTGAACTACAGGGACAGACAGAAGATCTTGGAATTCTTTTGAAAACGAGGGACGATAACAAGGATGTCCACGACCATCACTGCATATCCTGACTACACCATGCTGGTGCAAAGACAGCGGTATAGCTATGTGGCTATCAAGAGGAGACTGCGCACAGCCGGATTCAAATACATGCTCCTATATCCTGCAAAGCTCAAGATTTTCCACAAAGGCAAAGCACACCTTTTTGAGACCACGGAGGAGGTGGCGACATGGCTGGATGCACATGGCTGTCCGGAACGAGATGAGGAGCAAGGCCAGCAAGAACATGATAAGTGACCACAATGCCATGTATGATGAAAGGAGGGAGGAAAGGGTCCGGAGACTGCAGAACTGGTAAACAGAATAGTACCGGTAGAAGCTAAACATGTGACAATTGGATATGTGAAACTAGAATATAAACTGCAAAACGCAAACTGGGCAGCGTTGAGGCCGCTTAGCCTGATAAGTAAATTAGGAGCTACATGATGGAGAAAGTCTACCCCCCGGGAATTAGAGTAGTAGGACCGCCGTTAGGGCAATATCTCCCTGCTGAGCCGTGAGTACATCAATTGCTGGAAAAGGGCTAGATGCCGGGGGGCCTGAGATCTAGGGATGGAGCTGGGCATCAGTTGGGGAGGGGTAGTGACGGAAGGGGATTGCATTGGAAGTTGGGGCAGGGAGGGAAGGGTGAAGGTGGTTATGGGGTTAGGGAAGTTGAGGTGTTTATTGTTAAGGGGAGTTTATGTTGGTGAGCGAGCCTACAAGAAACTAGGGACTTTTCAGCTATGGATTGTAATTGCGGAGGGGGGAGCAGGCTCCAAATATATCATGGGGGACCTCAAAATAATTACTTGTAATGTTAGAGGGCTCAATAGCTACCTAAAGGGGAACAAGGTTATGATGTATCTGCTCAGGCAGAAGATAGACATAGCCGTGATACAGGAGACTCACCTCACAAAAGAAAAGTTGTAGGTGATCCGTAAAAAATGGAGGGGGACTGTGATTGGAGCAACATATTCGGCCTACGCCAGAGGGGTGATTACCTGGGTGGCTCTGCATGTCCCATTTCAGCTGCTACAATCTACAGTCAAAGCAGATGGGAGGATGGTTATAATAAGGGGACTGGTGGAAAACAAGGAAATAAGCATAGTAAACACATATACCCCGAATCAGGATACGGCAGCATATTTTAGAACCCTATACAACAAACTCAGCACATGCATAGGCGGGGCAGTGATTTGGGGAGGAGACTTCAACTGCATGCTAAACCCGGAAATTGATAGATCAGATGGTAAAGTAGATAGAGCCACTTCCACCGCAAGGGCGTTGCAGTCACTGTTAACAGCCTTCGGATTTGAAGACATATGGAGGGCGAGTCACCTGTGAGACAGGCAATATTCACACTATTCGCCCCCACAGAATTTACACACTAGGCTGGACTACATGTTCGCCACACAGGAGCTATCAACAGAAATAGCGTAAACAGAATATAAAGCGAGGGTCCTATCGGACCACTGATACTGGTATGGCAATATCGCCCCCCAAGATTAAGGATACCAACTTGGTGCCTCAGAGCGGAAGCGTTGAAAGATACAATTTTCAGGGAGGATTTGAGAGAGGAAATAATAAACTTTTTTGAGATTAATGCAGGCATTGTTGAGACAGCAGGTATGCTCTGGGAAGCCTTTAAACTAGTAGTGAGAGGAATAGCCATAGTGAAGTCCAAGGGACGACAGGGAGGGATATTGGGTGACTTGCAGAATACAGAAAAAGAACTAGAAGCGGCAACGAAAAGAGGAGGGGATACCAAGGAAGATATTGAAGCAATACTCAATCCGCAACAAAAATGTGCTGGGAACTGGGAGAGATTGTGTAACCTCAACTATAAAAAGTACATAGAGAGACAGCATGCAGGAGGGGATAAACCAGAAAGGGCCCTGGTGTGGTTATATAAAAGCGAGACCCCTAGACCCGTAATCAGAACAATAACTAAAGAAGACAGGCACATAGTGGATAACCAAGGAGGAGTTAATCAGGAATTTGTAGATTATTACCGACTCTTTTATGGAGATAAAGAGGGAAGCTACTGCAGGGAAATAAGAGAAACACTCGAAGACATTGGGTTGCCACAAATTGGCATAGAGGAGTGAGAGGAGCTGGATGGTCCGATTACTCTAGGGGAGCTAGAAGAAGTAGCGGTGCAGCTACCCACTAGCAAGACTCCGGGGGCCGATGGACTCCCTAGAGAATTTTATAAAATGTATAAGGATGATGTCCTCCCCCCTCTCCTGGCAATGATAAATGAGTAATATGAAATAGGAAGACTACCGGAGTCCCTGAGGGAGGCGATTATCATACCGCTCCCTAAACCCAACAAGCCTGGCAGTGATTGTGGCTCATATAGACCACTATTGATGCTGAATCAGGATAGCAAGATGCTAACGGCAGTTCTGGCAAACAGAATGAGGAGGATTATTACTAAATTAATACATCCCGACCAGACTGGTTATGTCACGAGTAGGAATATATCCAACAACCTTAGACAACTCCCCTGAGTCGTAGAACACGCGAATGGGGACGCAGGCGAAATGGCAATAGTATCGCTGGACGCAATAAAGGTCTTTGACTCGGTCAAATGGCCTTGGCTAATTGCAGCCCTGACCAATTATGGAATAGGACCTGGATACCTCAAATGGGTTAAACTATTGTACAGCGCGCCGCTGACCATGGTTAAGACAGGAGCGGTAATATCAGAGAGGTGGCAACTCAGCACAGGCACTAGGCAGGGTTGCCTGTGGTCCCCTATGCTGTATATGTTGGCCCTAGAGCCTCTGGCAATATACCTGAGGCAGCAATATGATATAATAGGCATCACCATAAGAGGGGAAGCGCATCTGATCTCTTTATATGCAGACGATATGCTATTGTATCTGCGCAACCCGGAAGAAAACCGGTTGTCCTGAAAGTGATGGAGCGATTTGCAGGACTGTCTGGCATAGCAGTGAATCAAAAGGAATCTTGTATATTCCCATTACATAGATACAAAGGGATCCCGTTGGATCAGTTACCTGTCTTACAGATACCGTTGGAGGTCAATACATTCCGGTATCTTGGGATAGATATCTATCACACGGTGGAAGCAGAGCACCAACAGAATACTGAGAAAGTGATCAGGGGTATTGAAAACAGTATGAAGTTCTGGGTAAAACTCCTCTTGGCGATGATGGGACGAGGGGCTACGCTGAAAATGGTGGTCCTGCCTAGACTGCTGAATTATTTTGGTAATATAAATTGTGAGTTTTGCAATCACACTGCACAACGACACTGATTAAGACTAAAATGGTACAGTGATTTTAATGAAAGCTGAAGTAGCCTGACACGTGTTTCGGGCACTTGCCCTTCCACTGAGGCTGATTCAATTGAGAACCAGATTATGGTAAGTGATTAGTTATCGATTTCTCTCGGGCTCCACTGTCACTTGCAGTTGCAACAACATATAAAGTAGCGTTTCCGCGTTACAGCAGCGTCTCCGCTGCAGTTCGAACTGGATTCACTCTGCATCAAGCTGGCCATGTGACAACACACAGAAGACCACACTTCTGCCCAGAAGGCCATTTACCTGCCCCCAGAGCACCAGGGAGCCTCCTACGAGCCATCTGCTGCTGCCTGCCTGCTGCCAACATGCCCTGCTATTTGGTGCCTGCACATCAGCCATCGTCAGATGCTATGACCACACCTGCTGGAACAGAAGACTCCCGACTGGTGTTGCATCGCTCCACAGCCCAGCCCCAGGACCCAGTTGCACACCCACACCTGCCTCGGGGGTTGCCATGTGTGACACAACACCATCTGGGGTTAGTGGCAACCCCCAGTCAGAGAGGCAGAGGGCTGCCAGCTTCACTGTCAATGAAGTTGGCATCCTGGTGGAGAAAGTCCTGGGGCATTTTGATGCCCTCTTCTCACCATTGCGCACCAACAAGGAAGGACGGAGGAGGATCTGGTTGGACATCCTGGGTGCCATCAACGCGGAGGGGGTGGCACCCCACAACATCAAACACGTCCAGAAGCGCTGTGAGGACTTCAGGTCTAGGACCCTAAGCAAGCCCTGGTGCCTCATCCAGGATGGGGATGCAGTGGGGTGCTGGGGCCAGCTGTTCAACAATCAGATGAGGCTCCTGGAGCACACACGCCCAATGCTTCACCACCAGGTCCTCGAGATGCAGACCTGTCTGGAGTTGAGCAGTAAGTGTCCATATGACACAGTGCATTTTGAGGAGTGGCAGGAGTGTGCACCTTGGCTGTATGTGTGACATGGCCCATCTATGAATGTGTGTGTGCAGAGACATGACGGTGCTGCATGTGAGTCCAGTCAGGCATGTTCCACATGGATGGTATATGTGTTGCAATGCATAATGTGCAGCAACATGTGAGAATGCACACATGTTTGCATGCCTGTGTCTGTACTTGGCCATGTTTGGGGTGTGAGACATGGATGCTGCTGTCACCGTCATGGTCATGCATGCTGTACATGTGCATCTGTCTGTGTAGTGTGTGTTTGACTGGGAAACTTCATGGATGCATGACGCATGTCCATGATGATGTGTGATTTCACTGATGCAGCCTAGTTCTCCATAAATCCACTGTGTCAGGAGGTAGACATGGCCAGATGCATGACTGTCCAGTGGTGTGTGTGCATGTGATCAGCATGTCCCATGATGCATGTGAGGTTCAGCCCCCCATCGGATGTTCCAACGGTGCCTTGGACATGGAAGCAAATGTCTGTTGTATGTGCCATGCCTGTTTCTGCATGTGTGTTGCTTGCACTGACCCATGTGTTGTGGAGGGTGATGATGGAAGTGACGCTTGACAGTGCCACTCATGTACAATTGCTTTGTGTGTAGGAGACTATTGTTCAGTACCCTGATGCTTGTGTTCAATCTCTCCCTTTGTACAGCGGCGACTGAGGAAGGGGGCGGAGACAGTGCTGTGGAGCAGAGCGGCGGGATGCCTCCAAGGGGTTCGGTGCCGCATCCATGGCCGCAGCTGCTGAGGTTGATGCCCAGGTGTCGGAGGTTGGAAGTGGGCTCCTCAGCAGCG
The DNA here is from genome assembly GCF_040938575.1 of Ambystoma mexicanum. NCBI lineage: Eukaryota > Metazoa > Chordata > Amphibia > Caudata > Ambystomatidae > Ambystoma > Ambystoma mexicanum. The sequence continues at coordinate 387,799,687 of NC_090941.1, forward strand.
GTAGGGGCAGGTGAGCCCACACAGGGGCTGTCCACAGCTGAACATGGTGCAGAGGCATCCAGGTTGGTGGTGTGTGGGGAGGAGGCTGCATCACACCCACACAAGGGTCCTGGTGGTGGGGGTGGTTCCACTGGTGCAAGTGGTGCATTCCAGGGGCAGGAGGCAGCACAGGTCACTGTGGAGTAAAACTCCATGCGCAACCCCCTAATACACGTACCCTGCTCGCGCCAGCCCAATCGCGTGTAAAACTCCACGTGCACCCCCGGAAAACGCATACCCCGCTCGTGCCAGCCCAATCGCATGTAAAACTCCTTGCACACGCACTGGAATACGCGTACCCCGCTCACGGCATCACAATCACGTGTAAAACTCCACACACACCCCTGGAATACGTGTATCCCGCTCGCGCCAGCCCAATCACGTGTAAAACTTCATGCGCAATCCCGGAATACGCGTACCGTGCTCGCGCCAGCTCTATTGTGTGTAAAACTCCTCACATACCCCTCTGAATAAGCAAACCCTGCTTGCGCCAACCCAATCACGTGTAAAACTCTTTTTGCACCCCCAGAATACGCACACCACGCTTGCTCCAGCCCAATCGCGTGTAAAATTCTATGCACACCTCTGGAATATGCGTACCCCGCTCGCGCCAGCCAAATCATGTGTAAAATTCCATGCACACCCCCGGAACACGCATAAACCACTCACGCCAGCACAATCATGTGTAAAAGTCCATGCGCACCCCCTGGAATACGCGTGCCCCACTTGTGCCAGCCCAATCGCGTGTTAAATTCCTTGCACACCCCTCAGAATACACGTACCCTGCTCGCACCAGACCAATTGCGTGTAAAACTCCACGCGCACCCCAGGAATACGCAGACCCCGTTCGTGCCAGCCCAATCGCATGTAAAACACCTCACGCACCCCTCGGAATACATGTACCCATATTCTGAGGGGTGCGTGAGGAGTTTTACACACGATATGGCTGGCGTTTTTAGCGCAATTTCATTGTTGGGGTGCTGTATGCTGATCCACTGGCCTTTGTGCCATATTGTGGATGTGTGTGGTTGTTTTTGGCGCAAGGGGTGGTGTTAGGGGCATAACTGGTGCTGCTTGATGGTCACTGCGCCATGCTATGCCATGGCTGGATATGGATGGGGAAATCCATGAATACGCGGTGTTTGGAAATGGGATTTAGTGCACGCTGCTGGCACACGCTGGCTCAGCTCCCTCTCTGCACCAGCCGCGTGTGCTACGTCTGCACTAGATTCTATGAATTACCCCCTTAATTGTTTGTAGCTCCTTCAAATCCAGAGGTACATCCACTATGGCAAATTCTGCAGCAGTGTTTTTGGGGAATTACTGGTAAATGGGAGTATGGTGTTTCAATCCATTTTGTTTATGAAATAAGTCCACTTCTAACACACATTCTTCAGATCCAAAAAAGCAGTACTTTGGAAGCTAGATTCAGAAGTGAATCGTAAATTAGGATCCAATCTATTCTTCGACAACAGAAACTGATTTCACATGGAGCACTAACCTAATATTGCAATGTGGTTTGATGCTAATTAGTCTGTATGATTATAAAAGTTCTTGTCTTAGGGGCGTATCTTCAACAGCGCCTTTCATGCAGGTCTGTTGCATTCTGTGTGAATTTTGCTTTCCCAGCTCTGCTGGGTCTAGCATAAATTGCGTTACTTCTAGCTCGGTGTACACTCCTTTTTGGAATACTTTAGTAATTTTTATTGGTGAGTTCTGAGGCAACCCACACTACATTTTAGTGGGCAATACGGGGAAGTCATCTTTCCTGTCCAGACTTGGGAAATCCAGCCGTGCTTCCACAGGAGAGCAGGACAGCATTTGCAGACCAGTCAACTCAGAGGAGGCCGTGCCGACACCAAGTTCCTGAATGTTTACATGATCAAAACGCTCCGTGCACTCAGAAAGGAGTGCTGGCCTTAAAAGGAAGACTCTGGGTCAAGAAGACTCGAGAATCTCCAAAGAAGGATACATGAGTGTACCCCTGCATGAATGCGCAGGGGGAGAGATTATTTTTATGATGCATAGGGCGCACCCTCAAGAGGTGGAGGGTGATTGGCCATAGTAGTAATAGCTTTTGGATCCACTTATTCGATAGGGATATAGTGGTCGGAGGCACATCTGCGTTAGAGCATTGGATTTTGGAGTAAGGGCCAGACCTTTTTAGACGAGAGTTGCACGTAGTGTGGGCAATTTGCATAATTGTTCATTTTATGGTTAAGAACTATTGAAGTTGTGAAGAGAAAGAGAAAGGGCATATGTATCGATATGCATCAATGTTTTGTTGTAACAGTAGTAGTTTGTTGTGATAAAGTGTGATAAAGTGAAGTTATTGTGTGTTATGTTTATTGTGACTGTGGAAATTGCAGGAGAGCTAGTGCTGAACTAATATGTAAATATTGGAGGAGCTGTGTAGCATGTGCAGTGGGCAGAGTTGAAGGAAGGGAGGAGCACCCAAACCCTAGACACACTAACATAGGGCATAATTGTTAAGGTGATGGGCCTGTGGAGAGGGCCATTTGTGTATTAACTGAAATTAACAGGACAGGCCTGCAGAGAAGTCCAGTGTGATCAAAATAGGGTGAACTTGTTAAACGGTAAGTATAAGAGTGAGTAAGTGGTATGAGTGAGTAAGAGATACCAGTGTTTTGAGATATAAATAAAAAGGACAAGAAAAAAAGAGGAAGAAAAAGTACTGTACACATTGGGAAACGGGCACAATAATGTCATCCTATTATATGGACTCACCCCTTGATTTGATCATATGTACAAATAATTGTCTCAATAATGTGATAAAATATTAAGATACAACTCTCAGTGGATGAATGACACAGAGGGAAATTGTTATCAGGAATGGCCCAGAGAGGGAACATTTCAAAACAATATAATTGACAGTATGTATTCATATTTGTTAGCAACATATAAAGGTGTGAAGCTTAAATATAGATAGGGCATTTTAGGTCTCTGTAAACCTTATGAAAAAACTAAAATAGGGAAGAAGAGAGGAGAAGGGGAGAGGAGAAAGCTAGTGCTCCACCTCCTCCTTATGGATCGTTTCCATTATTAAAGCTGGCTACAGGATATACAGATCCTAGGCAGGCATCTCCAGAGAGGGAGAAGACAAAGAATAATAAGTCAGAACCTCATTCAAAGGATAAGAAAGGGAAAGGGAATAAGAAATATTTAGCAGACCTTAAGGAAAGCACACAACAGCAATTGGAAACAATGTTTAGAGAAGCGGAAAAGGTGAAGGCACCTTCATGAATGCTCATACCAGAGAGAATACAACCCGCTAGGGAGGAAAGGTTCAAGTCAATCTTGTTAGGATAAAAAGTTTTAATCTCACACATGGATGAGAGCAACAGCAAATAACTCTGCTGCTAAGAACTTTCTGCACAAGAGATGTACAAGCAGAAACATGTAAAGACACCCAGTGTCCTAATGATGCAACAACATAGAGTAAAAACATGTGTTGCTGATTGGATGGACCCTATACTTGTTCCACCTTTACCCATAAGGGGTGCCGGTCTATTGGTCCCAGCCCAGTCTCTCCGTCTTCCATCACGTGGGTGCTGTGGGGCTCATATTCTTCTCACGTCGAAGGTCAGAAAACAAATTAATTGTACTCCTACCATACAAATTTGTTATTACTCCTGATGTGCACTTGGCAGGCCTTAATACAGACACAGAGGAGGTTCTGGGGCACTCTAACCTTCACACATACATTTCAAACACTCCCCTCCATGCCATCCTGCTCCAAGGTCTTCAATCTTCGGTTTGAACTATAATGTATTCCTCCCAGCACCTTGCAATACAAATCACAAGATTGTTGCTAAATGATGTGCCCTGTCTGTCCTCTTTGAACATTTCAGCACTTGTTACTTTGCAGTTGGCGGTCACAGGGCACCTGGTTCCATGGAATTCAGGCATCTTAACTTTTAGTCAGTTATATGGGCTATAACTCGTGGTCACCCGGGAATGGACCAGGTCATGCTTTGGCCAGTGTGAGATACCATGCACAGCAGGCGATCTCTGATCGCTGCCTTGCAGTGCACATACCTCTTGGGTAAAACACATATATTTGCAACACCTTTAGTGCAATGAATAGGCAGTGTGGCAGTTGGGTGTGTGGGCTGTCCTCATGGGAGTTTGGGCATGGATGGGGATTTCTGTGTTCTTGCGAATTTGGGCCCAGTGCATGCAATGCCACATTTACCACACAGGCCTTCCCTTCTCCCTATGATTACTAATATCTCTGCAAAATATCAATTTTCCTCACACCTTGGGCTATATTAGGTAATTAGACTATATTTGGTTATATTAAAATGAGGTCCTGTTAAATGGGAAGGCATCCCTGTCACTATCCCCCCTCCCTCCTGGTCCATCATAGTGCTTCAAATGCATCTCACCTCACTTTAAAATGCCTAGGGGGGTGGGAAGGGGCTCTCCTCTTCCCAACAAAGGTAAAGGTAATGGAGAGGAACATAGGCTAAAAGGGAAGGGACAGGGAAAAGGAGAGGACCAGCAGGGATGGACAGCAGGACATATGCAATTGATGATTCGGGACAGGACATGGAAGAGAAAGAGCTAACTATGACAGCAGGTGATACTACATCAGACTGAGAGGACAGCAGTGACAATGACAGTACTGATGACAAATTCAACACTTGTGATTTAACATGTGTGGGTAGAGGAAGAAGGGGTAAAAAAGGGGAAGAAGAAGAAAGAGTGGAACAAACACAGAACTGGGGAAATAGGCTTCAAAGCAGAAAAGCAAGGATGGCAGTAGCAAAAAGACCATGAAGGAGGGTTAAACACAGAGCACACACAGAGTTGCCTCTTCTGCAGATGGCAAAAGGGGAAGTACATTAGGTACCCTGGCAGACAATGGATAGGGATAATTTGGTCTACAGTTTACCTTCACTAATGGCAGGGGCCAGCAAGGGAATATTTGTATTCGAGTAGGAGACAGCAGGGATCCGATTGGTCATAGTGGACATCAAGACTTTATTGGCAGTATTGGGAGGTGAACGAAGTGGCAAAATTTGGCAGCAAGCAGGGTATGCAGGGGTAAAATTAAGCACTAACATACATGACACTTAAAACAACCTAACATACATGACAGAGCACCTTTTAACAGTTAGCGAGCAGACATGTGGAAAGCTCTGAGAGAGCTGTATCCAAATATGTCATATATGGGATCAATATTAGCACGCAAATTGTAGCCAGATGAGGACCTTGCGGAATACATTCTATCAATACAAGAAATGTGGACGCAAGAGAATAAACATTCTTGGGACAATAAAATACTGTTATTCTATCACATCCTAGTGAGGAGGCTCCCCACAGATGTGCAGGCTTCCCTGAACAAGTAGTTGGGATAGACGAAAAAGGATGGCCTGAGATAGGTATTTATTTATTTAGACTTTTTTAAAGCACACACATTCCTGAGGCATCTGGGTGCTGGTTATGTGACAATACATCATAAAGTATGTGAGGTTTAAGAGGAACATTTTCAGGTATACCAACTTGAGTACCTCACCGCCCTAAATTATATTGTCGTATTCGACATGGTGTTGCATGTTTTGTGAAGAAATCATCGGAGACTTAGAGTCCCTCAACTGTGTATCTATAGATCACGAATAATGGTTCAACAGTTCATGAGAATACAGCATAAAGTACATACATGCGTAGTGATTCTCAGTGACACATACAAGCATAGCGATTCTCAGTGACATATAACGTTAAGAATTTGGTTGAGAGTTCACGGTAATGCATACAGTTAACTGTAGTAGTTATTACAGGTGAGTTGTAAAAAACGAGATACAGAAGGAGTTAGAAGCAACAATTGTACATTATTATAAAAGAAAACAGGAAAAAGACAAGGAAACATTAGATAACATGCTAAAAGCGGAAACATAAACTAGCGCAGAAAAAACTGGCCAAAACAAGCATGGAAGGGGCAGTGCTCACCAGACCAGTTAGCATTCCACCCGCCCAGCAGATGGGGCTTCCAGTAACAGCAGCAGCTCATCAAAGGGGATATACTCAAGTACCACATAACCCACAATGGGGAGTAAAACAGATGCAACAGCAGCCCAGATTTATTAATGCACGGCAGCTTGGATTTGCACCGGCAGTAGGAGTAAACACATACATGGGACAATATCAGGCAGAAAGGGGATATTATGCAAGGAGAAGGGGATTTGGATTTAGGGTTATGGCACCACGGTTTGGAGGACAGTTTTTTTATTCATGGAAATGTTGGTCACTATGCCCAAACATGCCCATTCATTAAAAAAGAGCACCACAAGGAGGAGTGCAGTCACAACAGCAATATATCCAGACATCTACACAGCCTCAAAACAGATGCAATTAATACTGCAGCAACAGATCAAAATGCAACCTATACAGACCCAGGTTGTACCAAAACAGGGACAAGAATCAGCCCAAGGGGGATTGATAGCTGGATCACAGGGTACAGTAAGGGTAATGCAGGAACCAGTGCAATAGGAAGTTTGAGTGTGTCCTGTCGTAGCAGTAACTGAAGACCCCAAAGAGGAGCCAGAGGTAGCAGTTCAAACAGGATGGAGTGACTTTTCCTTTCTAATAGATACTGGAGGAACTAGAACCTGTGATTTAATTGAAGCGCGATTCCTATTATCCAAGAAGAATTGGACACAGATGGCATTTTGGGGACCATCCAAGTGGTTCCTCTAATAAAAGATTTAGCGCTGACAATAGGGATGCAACATATTGTAGCACCATTATTGTATTCAAAAGACACACCTATTGATATATTAGGAAGATATTTCTTAAGCAAATTGAACGCCACAATTTCATTTTCAGAGAAAGGGATGGTGTGCACCACATGTACCCAGCCAGGGTGGCAGTGTTGATACATGCACCCTATGTACACTGCATATTGAGAGGGATACCCACGCACACTGAGATGTTCTTGTATGAAGTGAAAGTGCTGCTATGATGGGTACCAGAAATACAGGGAAAAGTCTTTCGACTGTCAAATGAATTTGTATTTAGACCACAGTGCCCCTCAATCATCACACCAGGCACACGGACACTGTTATACCAAGAGAAAGTAGTAGTGAGAATAGATATGGTTATACTAGTTGCTATAGATGATGCTGACAGGAGTAACAGACACAGATTTGTTTGGTACAAAAGATGAAGAGGAGGGGGATAAAGTATTTCAGTTGAGCATACCCTGTCCAGTACAGATAAAAAACATGCAGGAGAATTTGAAAAAGGTTCCAAAGAATGTATGGATCAAAGGACTGAATGACATGGGAATATTGAAGGGGACGAGAGCTTTCCACATTACAATAAAGGCAGGAGCCCAGCTGCCACGAGTGAAGCAATACCCCCTCCACAAGAAGCAGATGAGGGTATACCTGAGACACTGCATATCGTATGGCAGTAAGGTATCATACAGGAATCTACATCACCATGCAATACAGCAATCTATCAGATTTAAAGATGTTAAACAAATGAAAGGATGGGGCATGGAGATTCATACAGGATCTCCACACTGTTAACGTCATTGAAGCAGAATTTTCACTAGTTCCAAATCTGGTGATAATTTTCAGCAGCATCCCAGTAGAGGCACGCTACTTCACAGTAGTAGACTGAAGACTGCTTTCTTCTCCATTGCCCTGCATCCGGACTCCAGGAACCTCAATACGTTCACATATCACAGGACAGGAATTACACATATGAGAATGCACCAGAGGTACTGTAAATCCCCCAGCATATTTAACAGAGTGATGCAAATGGATTTGCAAGTAACAAGTACAGTGATACAATACGTGCATGACCTTTTAGTTTGTATCACAACAGAAGATGAGTGCAGGGAGGACTCAGTGACACTAGTTACATTGCTGGATGACGAGGGGTATAATTGGACAAAGAAAAATTGCAGTATTGTCAAACAGAGGTGGTTTACTTGGGGCAGATTGTATCCGCATATGGGAGAAAAATAACACCATAAAGGGTTGAAGCAATACAAAAAAAAACCTTGCCTAAGACAGTGAAAGAAATGCAGCAGTTCCTGTGTATCTGAAGTTATTGCAGAGCATGGGTCTTTGATTACTCCGCATATACCAGGAAACTCCTGCAGGCACGGAAGGAAGCTCAGAAAAAACAAAAGCAACATAAAATGAATAGTTGAGATGAATGAAATTGTTGACGAGCTAAAAAATGAGCTGGCACATGCACCAGTATTGGCCACACCCAATTACAAATAGACGATTCATTTGTTTTCTCACTCAGACAGTGAAGTATTGATCGCTGTACTGACACAAAAGAAGGTACAGGGACATAAGCTACTGGCATATGACAGTGGGTCACTAGACCCAGTGATGCAGGGATGCTTTCCTTGTGAGCAGACACTGGCTGCCACTGCATTCCAAATTGATAAGGCAGCAATAATTAAAATGGGATGCCCAGTCATTTTTTATGTGGAGCAGGCATTGTTTACAGTACTAGAATGGTCCAAATCAATGCTTACAACTCAGAGAGCATCAGGTTATGAAATTATATTGACAATCCCTGCAATAGAGATTGTAAAATGCAGGACAGTAAACCCAGCAAAATCCATTGCAGAACAAACAGAGGAAGGACATTATATACATTATTGTGTGGCATGTGTGCACTGGAATGAAGGGAACCCCCTGGTAAAAGAAGAAGTAATTAAGGGGTGGGACATGTTTTTTTTATTGATGGCTCTTCAAGTATCAACCCATGTTCAGGAATATTCAGGACAGAGGCATTCTGGGCCAGCAGTAGTAGGAAACTAACATGTAATTCACAAGGAAGTGGAATTCACAGTGTTCTCCCAAACAAGACTACCAGCACACTACCCTACACAAGCAGCAGAATTGGTGGAATTAATTGAGGCACTAAAAATGTCAGAAGGACATGTAGTAAATATATTTTCTGATTCTGCAAGTGTAACATCTACATTACATTCAGCACTAGCAAGATGGGAAAGGAGAGGGTTCAGCAGAAGTGATGGCACACGGGTGCCATATGCAGCACCTTTGAGAATATTATTAGAAATGCTACCACTCCTAGTAGAATTGGCAATAATAAAGTGCAGGGACCATACTGGGGAGGGGGGTAGCTTTTATTTAATTGGGTGAGGAAAGAGCAGCACAGAAAACAGCATATTTGCCAGAAGGGACACATGTGCTGTTCCCTGGCGAGAAGGAAAAAATATCACTTACAGCAATGATTAAAACAACTTATGCAATACTGATAGTGCAGATAATAGAATAACAGGGAAAAGCACTATATGCTGAAAAAGAGCTTTGGAAGAAAAGAGGATGCTCTCTGTCTCCAACAGATTTGATTTGGTGGCAATACAGCTCATACTGCCCATGTATCAAAACAGCATGTGGCTGCAGGGATAAGTGAGGTCTGCTTTGTGCCAAATTTACATGAATGTGTATCTGAATTTGTGAACAATTGTATAATTTGTCCAACTGTTTTATCTGGTCACACGTTTAGAGCAATACAAGGAACATTACCAAGGCCAGAAGGGCTCTTCTGTCACTTGCATATGAACTATGTTGATATGCAAGATATATGTACCTCTTATATATATATATGCTTATTGTGGTATGTCTGTTTTCATGTTGTCATGAGATTGGTACCTGTGCCATTAATAATGCCCACTCAGCAGCAACATTTTTATTGAGGGAAGTATTTCTGAGGTGGGGATCCCAGACAAAATGTTCTCTTGCCAGCATTTTGCAAATGATTTGACTGAGGAAATAACTGCCCTTCTGGGAATACCGCACACGCTATGTACCATTTACCGCCCACAGGCCAATGGTATGGTTGAGAGAATGAATGACTTACTAAAAGAGTTCTTGGCTAAGCTAACACTGGCGCTTAATAAGACATGGTTGTGCTGCTTACCTCTTGCTCGTTTTGCATTGCGAAATCCGCCTGGAGGAGACAATAACCTCACTCCTCATGAAATTGTTACTGGTCTGAGAATGCATATCCCTGTCTCACCGCCACATACAATATCTGATGCCAACTCTTCTTCTAACACCGTGGGGGAGGAGTTTCATATGTACCTCACAGAATTTACAAGATTGCTTGCCTATATATCCCGAAAGACAAATCCAAAAATACAGACAGAGCAAGTAGGTGAAGTAAACAGTGGTGAGAGGGCAAATGAAGTTCCACAAGCAGCAGTTCTCTACCCAGGAGAAAATAATTTTGATTAAAAACCCACATAATAGTGGAAAGAAGAACATTTTAATGGGCCACATACTGTGATATACTCAACAGTGACAACGGTCAATGTTGAAGGTCAGTGAGGATGGGTTCATATCAATGACGTTCACAGGGGACAAGAGCACCAGCTCCCTCTGAGAAGAGGGGCAGGGCACAACATGATGGGGAGTACATCAGCTTTCATTAACATTTTTCTCAGCAATAAGGTTTTATAGAACAAGGGAAGAAGGAGAGGTTATTTTTTAGGACAATTGGCCTCATTACGACCCAGGCGGTAAGTTACCGCCTGGGCCGTGACTTTACCACCATGGCGTAAACTATGTTTACGCCATGGTGGTTGGCGGACTTACCGCCCCATTCCGACCTTGGCGGGGCGGTAAGTCCCCAATCCCCATTTACCCTTCCCCATTCCCATTTTTGCCCCATAGGGCATAATGGGAGTGGGGAAGGCGTTAATTATGCCACCGTAAATTACGGTGGCGTAATTAACTCCATGGTCCCTTAGCGGCATGGATTTTAACACCTGCTAAAAGCAGGTGTTAAAAGCGCCATGGCGCTAAGGGACCTCGTACTCAGGCGGTAAGGGTCTTCGCTGTTAACGCTGCCGTAAACCCCTTACCGCCTGGGTCGTAATGAGGCCCAATGTCATTATAAACAGACAGCAAAACATTTCTATTATATGGAGTGTAATAATATTATCATGCATTAGTATAGGATTATTATAATAATATTTTTTCTTTAAAGAAAGGAGTGGCGCATGTGTTCAAACATTAGTGTGAATAGAGCAAAAATGAATGTAAGAGGAGTTCCATCATGACACTGAAATGGGACAGGAGATAACAACCGGAAACATCTGGTATGATGAAATGTTACATGTGGGAAGAGAAAGGGCAAACAGCACCTGTTACATCTGCTCACTTATCCCACATGTAACAGCGACACCCAAGCCTTTCCTTCCTCAGGCTGTATCATATGTGGAAGAAGGATTCCTAATGCACCTATCTCTCTGCAAAACTAGGGGTCTATTTCAAAGAACAAGTGATTCTGTCCAGTGGGTGAATGAAGGAGAAGAGGTTTACACAGATAATTATGTTCAACTTGACAGGATGGCCGAAAAAAGAGAACTCAAAATGATGATGGTAGAATAGATAACAGAAGGTTCTAAAATGGGGGGAATGATTAGTGAACACAAACAACTGCAGTGTGTAGATAAAGAGGGATGTAGCAGTCTCTGGTGTCACACAGAGCATTTATGATAATAAAAGGGGTAGTGTGGTATGGTGACCAATGAGAGGGGGGATAATGCATTGTCATGCTGAAGATTCATGGGATTTTAACAAAATGTGGTGTCCAAAGTAAACAATTGTTACAAGGCAGTTTGGGGGAAGTATGTGTAACATGCATTGACTTGGATAGGTGAAACACATCTATCAATTTACATAAAGAGCTTTACATGATTCTGTGGTGGCCAAGATAAGACCCCCTCGCCACCAGCCTCAGTTTGCAGCAAATAAGGAGATCAGATAGCTGTGTGGTAAATCAAGATTCATGTATTTATATTGCAAATACACAGCATACAGAATTATCAGCAGGTTACAACAGCATGCAGGATGCACGTGTTTGGGCAGCCGGCACAAGGAGCTCTCTCTCCCATCCTCCCTCTTGCAGGTTCAAATAGCATATCATAGGCAAACACTAACATGTTTCTGTAGTATCACAATGGGGGTGTTACTTGGTACGACATTACAGACAGTTGGCAAGAACTGTCAACTTCTTCCTTGTGACCTTGTGACACAGTGCTGCATGAACATCGTGCTGTATTATGATTAAGTGGCATTTGCAGAAACCCCTTCTGATACTTCCCATATATTGGCCTAATTCTAAACTTTTAGAGAATAAGTGTAAGGGATGATCTGACGTGTCCTCTTCCCTAGGAGGGGTTTGGGCTTGTCTGTGGTGTTGTGTAGAGCAGGCCCAGGGAGGCAGAGGCAGGTGACATGGAGGGTCTGAGGCCTAACTGTAAGGCAGAGCCTAATAGCATTGCATAACATAGCAAATCAATCCTGCACATCATAGCATATCAATCCTGCATATCATAGCACAGCATAGCAATCCTGCATAGCATAGTAATCCTTCACATCACAGCATAGCATAGCAATCCTCCATATCATAGCATAACATAGCAATCCTGCAACATCAATTCCCTCTGTGTTTCAGGTCCAATGCGTCCATCCATGTGGGAACTAACACCTGGCTGTGCTAAGGTGATGAGTGCAGCGCTGATGCAGGGGGCAGCTGTCATAAAGGACCTGCGGTGGGCATGTGGTTCGAAGGCCTATGCCCAGCTTCCTCCTGATTGGAGTGCGCTTGGTTAAATTGGCACACTGGGCTGCCCTGCCCTGGTGTCGCCCCAAAGCAACAGCAACACAGGGCTTTCATTAAAGGAGCAATCAATTGTGCTGAGGGAAAAGGTGGTGCAGCAAGACAAGGAGCAAACAATGCGAGGAGTGCTAAACAAAAAAAGAAGAGCAAATAACTATTGGTCCGAGAAGAGTGCCGACATTCTGGCTGCAATTCCTGCTGAGTTTCGACTATTTTCCAAGACAATTACTTTTTTCATGCCTTTACTGCTTCCATGTGTGCAAACTGCAGCTAATGCTAAGTGGCTACAACTCAAAAGGTACAAGTTACTGCAACTGGCCAATTCAACAGCAAATCGCCTAAACACGGTAATGAAAGAGCTGAGGGCACCAGAATAGGAACATGTTGGACCTTCTCGATGCCATAGAGGTAGGAGTTTGTGCCATTATAGTGAGCAGCTGTTTTACTCTAGTGCATGATCGAGAAGCATCAAATGTAACATTGAGTGCAGCCATCAATTAAATACAGACACTCCATGAGAAGATTACAAAAAAAGCTAATGGAGAACAATTGACTGGACGCCCATTCGCATTGGGTGCCCGGTTGGCTCTCAGGAGTATTGCAAGTGATTGTACCTGCGCTGGTCCTCATGCTCATCAGCTTTTGCTCAGGCAAAACTGTTTTGAGACTCTATACTAAAAAGGGAGAGGAACATGTATGTTGCCCCTCAATATTGACAGTGTAGATGATAAAAGTAAGCCCATTAACAAACTAGCCAAGGGTAAAAAAGTTGGTCATGAAGTTGACTGGGTTACAATACCACCAGGAGATACAGAGAACTTGATGCCTATTGGGTTGCATGCAACAAGGATGGGCAGGGCTGTATCCTCATAGCGGCATCATAAAAAGAGAGCATCAGAGTGGGGACTGGGTGAAGGAAAAGAGTAAGTTATTCATGGATCAATAAAAGGGTGAATTTTGTGGTAAAATGCAAGTATAGTGCAGCAATAAGGTGCTTACTTATCAGCTGCTGTATTAGCCCACTAAGATGGGAGGGTGCTTCGTTGATAGCCACACAGTTTTATGCATTAAGCAGGAGAATGCTCTAAATAATTTATTTTTAAGCAAATAACATACAGGCGATAAAGATGGGTTACAGGTAAGTATATAGGGTTTAACAGTAGACCAAGGCAAAGTAAACCGGCCTCAGAGCATGCTTTTCACCAGAAACAAATTCACATTTTATTAACTTGCTTAGTAGCCACAGTGGCTGGCAGCATATTGCAAACTATACATTCCCTGGATCATACAGTAAGAAATGAACACCCTTTGATACTTTCAAGGTCAGGAAGCAGTGAATGCACAACCTCTTAATATTTTGGCATATTAGTTTATGAAACTGGTCTACTGACGGTTTAAAAATGTCCCATGGTTGTTTCAAATTGCCCGTTTGCACATATGAGCCTGTGAAGAGGTTCAAAGAGTTCCTTAGATGCAACATTAAAATGGTAACATGTAAATGGTTCAACTCTCCTCCAATGTAATAATCAGTTGGATTCCCATGAGAAACAGATGGAGATGACCGGCGGCAGATGAATAAAGATCTGTAGGTCATCTCAAATGTCTCAATGTTTTGGCACTTCGATGTGCAAATTAGTTGCTGGTCTGTGATGTCACAGAGGTAGTTGAGTGTTGTGTGGCAAGGTTTGCAGGACCCAATCATTTCAAGATAATTAATGTCCCACTATAGGGGAATGATATAGCTCTACCAATTAGCTTTCTGTTGGATGACTAACCTAATGTTGCAAAGTGGTTTGATGCTAATTAGTTTGTATGATTATAAAACCTTGTGTGTTAGGGGCTTTTCTCCGACAGCGCCTTTCATGCAGTTCTGTTTTGCAGTACATTATTATATACGGTTTCAATGTCTAAAGTTACAAAAATAGGTTATTCCAATAAAGAAAAACTCCTTACACCAGTTAAATCACATCCCATGTATCTTTATGTTTAAGTCTTTGGACATATCTTCACTGTTTTGAAAGAAATATTGATCAGATAGGAGTTCCAAAATGGACCCACGGCTACCAGGGGATTAGTCACATTTTTGTGAGTATGCAGCAACATATAATGAAATGGGATCCTTCCATCCAATTAGTTAATGAACTCATAGGGGGGTCATTACGAGGTAGGAGGTAACCATGCTGCTATTAGCGGCATGGCTACCCCCTTACCTGGTAACAGGTCCGAGTTCCTTGAATGAGGAATTACTGGTCCATTCCGACATAGGAGGGCCCAGTAATTCCTCATTCAAGGAACCCATCCCCAATCCCATTCGAGCCCCAAAAGGGCTCAATGGTGAGGGTGCTAACAACGGGCCCGTTAATAACGGGCCCGTTGTTAGCACCCTGGTATGTTGCGGGATCCGCTAAGGATGCCTGGTTTTAGGGTCCCGCGAGCAGAACTCATAATGAGGCAGTAAGGGGTTGACGGCTCGGGCACCTTTACCGGCGCTGTTAACCCCTTACCGCCGACCTCGTAATGACCCCCATAGTCTTTCCTTGATAGAATACCCTTTTTCAATACTGAATCAAAAGGCTATTTAGTTGATTGTTTTATATCATTAGTCAGATTCCCCACCAGTATTTTTAAACATCCATGATTGTGACCCTGCCACCCATGTCAGCTGGCTTAATCATGATGGTCGGATCATTTTGCAATGATTCAATTGCTTGAAATTCAGAGCTTTTCAAATTAGGTTTATAAAATGTAGTTCTCATATTCATACATTTATCCACTTCTAGCAACGTGATCTTTTTAAAAGTTATTACTTCTGGAGAAGGATCAAAAGTGCTCGGTGTACATGTTGAAGCGGGTCTTAATCCTGTCACATTGTTGATTCATCCAAATCAGCATCTCAAAGTACGTTTTTAGTCAGAGGGAGAATTGTTTAATGTCCAATACTTCTTGCATCTTACTCAGTGTCTTTGTTGGCACAAAACTAAGTCCAATGCCAAGAACATCCAGTTCATTGTAACTCAAGGTTCTGGCAGACAGTTTAAAAATAGGTAACTTATCTAAACATGGTAATACTTTCATAGCTGTGTTTCTAATGTGTACTTTTATGACTGAGATGCTTAGTACAGCCAGCCTTGTTGAATCCCAAGTCAATCCCAGGATGGCCCCTTTTCCTTACAATGTTTGCAGCCTACAAATCATATTACCTGTGCTAGGACATTTACCTCCCTTGCCTTTTTGGAATGACTTGATGACGTATCAAAAAACATACCCCATTCTTTCTTTTGATTATTCAATGCTTGTGTGTTTCTAGATGAAATCTATATCTGAATATTAGGAAGCATATAATCATCTGCCAAATAAGGGTACACATTCTCTTTCTCATAGTTCGAAATATCTTTTTTTTTAATGTTTGTTGATAGTAGCTGTTTTAAATTCCTTCAAATTGTCAAACTGAATATGCCAAACCAGACAATCAAAATATCTAAAAAAATTGGTATTACCGAAATTGGTGGTTTTAAATTGACCAAATGGTATAATTGGCCGTATGCGGCCAGTACCATTTGGCTGTTTTGAAATGACCAATTTGGGTAATCACTACCAAACATGGGGAGTCCCCCTCTCCCGATGCTTGGAAGTGATTGCCTTTGGGAGTAGCAGGGGTGTCCCCCGCTTCCAGTGGTATGAAGGTAGGAAAAAAAATGGAAATCGGACCCTGCTGTGTTGGATCCGATCCACCCAAGAAGGAGGGACCGATCCGATGCTGCAGGGTCAGTAAAGGCCCAGATGGTGAAAAGGTAAGTAGGGTTTGGATAGGGGGTTATAAACAGGGCAGGTTTGGCCGCTGCAAAATTGGCTTTGCAGCTGAATTGACCACAGTCAATTCAGCCGCGACCATTTGTGCCACGGCCAAATCGTATACATCCAAAAATACAGGCTAATAACATGTTTTTAAATCTGTCTCTCCCTCACACCATCAACATTTCACCCAAACCTTCCTCCATCCAACAACCCTGACACTTTCCCAAATTGCCAAAGCCTACATTAGCAAAAAGTTCAGGACTTTCTGAAATCTGCTTGAAATTCTGATGGATTCAAGTTCAAATTAATACATTTCCTCAAGGTTAGTGATGAGTAATGTCTCATGAGGCTTAACCCATGTCTCAAATGTTCTCATGTTAACCCACTGGACACAAGAACCCCTTACAATTCTCCGATGTGTTTGGATGGTGCAGCCAACCATTAAAGTAGTCATAGTCTCCCGTAGGGTGCAAATACCCCTCTAGGTTTTCAGTTTTATTTATACAGTGGGCACAGCTAATTATTAAGGTTATTTGGGTTTTCCACAGGGCACAGATGCCCCTTAAGGTTCTCAGAATATTTCAAAAGGGTGCAAGCACCCACTCAAATTATTTGTATTTTTTCTCAGGTCACAGCTTGCCATTAAGGTTCTTGGCATTTTTTCAGAGTGCACAGCCGTCAACTAATGTTCTTAGAATTCTTTTCACCCACACTACCACCCAGTAAGGTTATCAGGGTCTCCATAAAGTACAGCTAGCCCTTAAGATGTTCTTTTTTCTTTCCCCTCAGGACACATTCACCAAACGAACATATTGCCTTTTTGCAGGTTTCAGCTATGCGCTAAATTTCTCACCTTCCCGCACCCAGCATTACAAAGAATGACCCGGCTCTTCATGCACAAGGCTGCCACTGTCATGGATGGGGAGTCTGCTTTTGAGGCTGGCCCCTTCCCACGACTGCCTTATTTTTCCCCCATCACATTGCACTGTTCGACCCTGTTGACCACGAGCGCCTGTCCAACACCTTAGGACATTTAGGTAATTGCTCGAAGGAAACATCTCTAGAGTTTTCTGGGGGGATGCTTCATCTTCACCGGCCCCCATCAACTGCAGCATGCCCCAGAGAGCGTGTATTTCTCCTAACCTCTTTAATGTATATATCAGACCCCTTTGTGGACTTCTTGTGGAAATGTGTATATTTATGCCGACAACACAGAGCTAGTTTTGGACATAAGTGGAGTTCATGACCTCGATAGGGCTAACCTCCAATGCAAGTACAGTACAAATGAGTCATGGATGACCAGTAACTGGATGTGCCCTAATGGAGGTAAAACAGAACATATGATTTTTGGGTGTCCTCAGACCAGAACCAAATTAAACTCTGACTACCTGAGTTTCGAAATCCAGAACTGTAGCTTCCCTGTACTAAGTATAGTAAAAACATTAGGTACCAATGTTGAATTATCTCTGAGTGCAAAAGCCTATGTCAATCCGGTCACGAGGAATTGCACATACTATCTTTGCCTACTAAAAACCTCCGTTCTTTCCTCTCGGAAACGAACTGTGTTGCTATTGCTAGGGCAATTATACTGTCAAAGCTGGACTACTGTAATGCCCTCCAGATTGGTGCAAGCAACACATGTCTTGAGAGATGTCAAATCATTCAGAATGGTGCTGTATGAATCATAAAATGGCATTTTGAGGAGAGAACATATCTCAAGCCATAGAAAAAACTTGCTTTGGCACCCAGTGCCTGCACACACACACACATACACATTTCAAGGTAGTCTCCCTTGTCCTTTGATGCCGCCACGGGACTTCCCCCTCTTCTCGAAATCACTGTTGTCCCACTACAAACCCACCAGAACCCCGCACTCTTCTAACCTAACTCTGTTTCATTGCCCTAGCTTTAAACATACAAACGGCCTTGATAGATCTTTTGCTCCATTCCCCTGAATCTGAGCAGGAATTAAACACAAGGGCGTTTTGCTGGTCTTTAAAACCTTTAACACCTGCTGAATTCTTACTGCTCCTCTTTTGTCCTGTCCCGGTATTAATAAACCAGAGTAATTATTCACCATCATGCCTGCTGGTACCATACAAATAAATAAATACATAGATAAATGAACTGTGGGAGTAACATTTGGTGATTTCCATATGCTTTCACAGGTTGCCAGCCACCATTACTTGGCCCACCTACTCCCAGTTTACTGAATTCTTCAAAAATGCTAGTAGGTGCCTCAATGCCTCATAATGTAGTTGAAAGGCGGCCTTCCTAAAGATGGGTATTGCTGGTAGTGCACTGCCCCAATCAGCATTTTGCAGCAGCACATTTAACAGTGGCCTGACAATGGCAATATATTCCTGTCCCACTGGCACCATTTGGGCAGAATGGCATGTGGCAGGCATTTTGGCACAGTGTGCCCCATGTTGCAGTAATTCTGTACTAAGCACCTGTGAATTGTGAGGACCCACTTCTTCCTCCTCACCAGCATTCATGTGGGTGCTGGTGGCAGCCAGATCACTTTCAGCCTCAGTGGAGGCTGGGGAATGTATTGCCATCTAGACTTGCTTGTGCTACCACTAAATATGGTTTCTTATGGTTGCAGTCCCTATGGAATCGCCCATGCTCCTTCTATTCTGCCTCCATTTGATCCAACTTCCACAATCCTCTGTTGTGCTTACGACATCGGACTCAGCCATGATGAAAGGGGTAAATAGTCCTACACACAGGACCATGTGAATTGTGGAGGAAACAATGAGGAATCTGCTCCTTGCATCTACGAATGTGCCTGGTTTGCCCCCTTCACCATGCCAGGCACACAAAGAGCCTCCTAAACCTCCTCTTGAACTCCTTATGTTTGTTTCTCCTCCTCCCCTCAGGTAGATCCACTACCTAAGGTGGCTCATCCCCAGGGTAAGTATCCTCCTTAGCATCCACTTGATGGACATTCCCATTGTCATCAGCAGAACTCTCCACTGCTGAGTATAGCCCCTTTCCTCCTCAGTGCCACGCATCAATACAGGAGGCATCCAATATTACACCTCACGGGTCCTTATTGTGGCTGCACCCTCCTCCAACATGAGGAGCATTCCCTCGATTTACTTCTCTAGCTCTGCTTCTGTGGTTGCATGAACTAAAGGCACTTCCCCCATGAGGTGACTTCAAGATTCCCTGCGACACCCAGCTTCCAGGCCAGTAGTCAGGGCCTCTCCCAATGACCCTGCCACTTCTCCACTACTTCTCCTAAAGTTTCTGCAAAGCCACAGTAGGCAACCTGCTGATTCGGAGGATCAGCAATGTTGCATGTCCCAGACCCACAAATCAGCATGCAGAAACAGTACAAGGCCCTATGCACATCATCATAGCGGAATTCTCCTCTGATGGGCAATTTAGATGTGGTTATGTCTTGTGGAGTCCCTGTATCTTTACTGTGGTCCTCTTATATCTGTATCCTAAAACTTGTCCATGATGCAAAACCTTTTAAAAGAGATATACTTGTATTGCATTGTTTTACTTAGTCATTACTATTGCACTTTATCAACTGCATTGTTTTACTTAGTCCATACTATACCAATTTATCAACTGCTTTAAGTTAAATACTGTTTTTATATTATTTGTATATCATGTCACAATCAGTTTTCTCACTGTCTGCTAAAGAGGACATACGGTCTACAGGTTTTTTTCCCTTTTCAATTATAAACTCTATACTTCGGCTACTGAAACGTTATCTTCCTACAACAATTCAAGCAACCTAGTGTGTGGTATTGTAATTTAGTTGTCTAAATTTTAACTTTGGACTTGATTCACAAAAGTGCTGAACAAAGTGATATTGCACACAAATTGTATTTTCTGCATGTGGCACAAAGTACATTAGTGATTCACAAACCGTCTATGCACTGAGGCAGCACTCTTTTGCACTCTTTGCACTTTGGTCAATCACACTGTGCCTAAAAGTGTCAGCACAATGAGTGCTCAAATACATGGAAAACAAGAGGGAGGAGATTGGGGCAGAATGTGAATGTGAATTTCACCTCTTCTGAGAAAAAATAAACAGTTTGACTCCATGATGGCAGGTAACTATCGGCCAACATCATTACTACCTGCTGTCATGAGACTCAAGGAGGTTATAATTACACCATCCTTCTCTTGGTTCCTAGAAGCCAATGATTGATTTCATCCTCATCAATCTGCCTTTCGCCCCATGATGGGTACCAAATCTATAATTAATTCTCCTATGGATGACCTGGCTATTGTCCAGGACCATGTGGGGTCAGAGTATTGATTCTCCTTGACCTCTCTGTGGCCTTTGATACAGTGGACCATGGAATCCTTCTTAGCCGCCTTGAACATTCTAGTGTTGTAGGGGTTCAATTGGCATGGTTTGTCTCCTTTTTTGCTGAACGTACCGAAGCAGTTTCTTTTCAGGTTTCGGTTTCTCCAGCTTTTTCACTGTCCTGCCACAGGGGTCAGTATTGAGCAGATGCGTTTTAATTTACATGTACATTCGCTGGCTGATCTTATTGCTAAGTCTGGAGTGCATTTCTACACATATGCTGATGACTCTCAATTGATGTTCTGCCTGGACTCACCAGTAACGGACCCCCCTTGCAAATTGAAAAATTGCTTATCAGCAATTGGCAACTGGATGGCATCCAACTGGCTAAAACTTATTGGGGAAAAAACAAATTTGTTCGGTCTCCAGACAGCTCATGTCACCTAGAGCCAAGACTTCTGGTCTGACTATCTGGGCCCCTGTACTACACCAAGTGCTTTGGTTAATAGTCTCTGTGTTAAGCTTATTTGGGCTCACGTGAACCTCAAATATCAGCAGTCTGTAATTAAACTAAAAGTCCTGCAGAACATTTTTCCATTTCTTCCTACAGAATGCCGTACTAAAGTGGTTACCGTAGCAATAATGTGATCTTAATATTATTGCAACAGGGTTTATTTCGGTCAACCAAATTTATTTGTTACAGCGGATGCAAGTACTTAGGAATTCACCAGCGAGGTTGTCCTTAGATGCCCCTAGACTTGCCCCTTCTTTAAGCATGTTACGCCAGCTTCACTGGTTGCCTGTAAAGATGAGAGTGGAGTTTAAGGCCTTGTGCATTATTCATCGGGCGCTTCACAACTCTGGGGCAACATACTTGAAAAACAGGTTGGTACCTTACCAACCTGCTAAATGCCCCAGCTCTTCTTTTCCAAATGCTACTGAGAATTCCACATTATCAGATGATCTCAGTGGGTGGGCGTTCTTTTTCGGTGTTCGCCCGTATCATGTGGAACAAGCTTCCGTTTTTACTGCGTAATACTGCCAATTTTCTCCAATTCCGACAGAGCACTGAAAACGTATGTTTTTTAAACCATTTGTATGGGGGAAGTGCTTCTCTGGACTGTCTGTCCTTTTCAGCTCTAGAGTCCTTGAGCATTAGTTCACACTTTACAAGTTTAGCACAATACAATACAATGATAAAGGGGAGTTCCATGAGAGTTTTCTGGAGGAATGAAGACAAAGGAACATCCATATTCACCAAACTGCAAACATACCCAAATTCCCAGAAACAATAGCCCCATCATGCCAAGTAGAAACAGCAAAACATTTTCCACCTATCTAGAGAAGGGGCAAAGTACAAATGTAGCCTGGAAGCTCAGTCACATTTTCCAACAATGGAAGTTTCACTCCTACTGAAGCTTGCACTAATACACCATGGTAGAAGAAGGATGAGGATGAGGCCAAGAGTCCAACACATTAGGGCAACTATATTTAGAATGCCAGAGAAGGAGGTGCACGCCAGAGCTTGCACTAATACACCATGGTAGAAGAAGGATGAGGCCAAGAGTCCAACACATTAGGGCGACTATATTTAGAATGCCAGAGAAGGAGGTGCACGCCAGATACATATTGCCACCACATGTTATATTGGACATGGTGCGGGAGAGGGAACCAGATCTAACATCCAACACCACACACTCATGTGTCACCATATTTTAAAATCATAGTTAACTGAATAACCTCAGCCCTTTAAGATGAGTAGCAATTACTCTGGAGATGGATGGGGATGCAGATTTTATTCATACATCAATAATCGAAAAAAAGGTCTCCGGTAGTTGGGAAAAAGGATAACTGTTTTATTATCAATTATCTAAAACAGGGAGTACAACGAACATCAACAAATTCGCTCGATCCTCTTACTCAACTAGTTTAATAAAAAACTGAGCTTATACAACAACATACTCGTCATCATTGATGTTGAACTACGTAACTACCTACGTCATTCAAGTGGCAAACTACAAAAACCTATGAATAACTGTGATAGGGTCTTAGTGAACATCTAAGCATATGATGTATACTATCCTAAAAAGTATAAATATGTGATTGGTTACTTTTCATCATGTAAGGCAACTAAGCCCTCCCTTTAAAATAACCACTTATGAACGTCACTAAATATTCGACGTCGCATTGGCTACACACACTATAGGACCCTTAATTATGTGGTCCCCTACAATTGGTTGGCACTCTAACCTCCGTCACTACTTTTTCACTCACATCTAACAGCACGCAGGCTGGCCTTTCAGGTGCTGGTGAGCTCGTCTTAACCGTAGCTTCCCACTAATTAGCATATCAATCCATCATCACCTCAGTGGCCTAGTTAGTCAATTAGGCCTTGAAGCTCAGCCTTGAGTTTGTTCTGTACTGTGGAGAATTCAGGGGAGTGAAGGCACACTCTGCCCTCATGCGTAGGTGTGAGCTTCTTGCTCGTTCAACTTCATCCTTCCAAGTGACTGAAGACCATGATTTTGAGCTTTCACTGTCTTTAAAATACTATTTTTAATAGACCTCTGTCATATCCAATGTTAGTTAACTTCAGCCTGATAAGACCTTGGCTTCTTGACTTGGCTTCATGGCTCATCCAACCTCACCTTTTTGAGATTCACTTTGTTATTTCAACTTTTGGTAGTTGCGATACACTTGAAATGAGGCCTTCTTTCTTGAGTCCAGCACTTCTACAATATGTAGTGGAAACATCCATCTTTCACTTGTTCATATACATATATTTAATTTATGTTGGCGCTTGCCGCAATTTATTCACTACAAAGCTAGCCTCAGGATTACTTTGTCTGCTTGCGTTTCTTTTGCATCTGTACACGTGTAAAATAACTTGATGCCTCTATCAGTTTTGTAGAATAAGCTTCTTCACCTTGATCTCAAGATGTCACTTATCTTTGATACCTTCTTGATGCCTTATGGAATTTCTGCATTCTCTAGTCTCTACATCTTTTTTTTGCGCATCAGCTCAGCTCTGTGTGACGTCACCATTCGTCTTTGCCATTCATTTGCTCTGCTTCTTCTGGAATTTCATACAAATGGCCATCATATTTTATTGTATGCAGGTACGGTTTTCTCAATTGGAACCTTGCCTCCAGGACTCTCCTAGGTATCGGTATCCCCACTGGTGCTGCACGCTTTTCACAATCGGGCTCCCAACATATAGGTAATATGGGTGAGGTGCTTAAGGTGGGGGTACTTGGTTCCTCCTCTACACTCCCCCCTCTGGGCGATTTATTGACCATTCTCTCATCATCCTTCACATCCAGACATCTTGGTCTGAAGAAGAGCTTCCTTGGGATCCATATCTTTATGACTCACTTCAGGCATCCTGCTGATTTCACATGCTCATTTTTGTTCCATGTCATGAGTCTGCACTGTCCACTTGGACTGCAATACATCCATCTTCCCACATACGTCTTATGATTCTTTGGATACAGGAACCTTTAGGTGCATGGATACTGGCCTTCACACAATCTAAAATGTCTTCATCTGTCAAGTCTTTGGCCTTCCATCCTGATTCAACATTGATCATAATCTTCATCCCTATGGCTTTTTTGCCTGTTTTCTTGCATTGGGATATTATTATCTTGATCACACAGAATCCAAGCAATATCATAAGTATCAGCGCTCCAAGGAACTTAAAAATGTCTACCATCCATTGTGGAACCCAAGAGAAGAGTTATCCAAACCAGCTGTCATCAGTAATGTCTTCCACATAGTCGATCATCTGGCCGTGGAGCTTTGTCAGCATACCTATGGCCTCCGACAAGGTTCCATTCTTGTCATCATGAGAAGGTATGAATGTGCAACATGATTCTCTGATTTTTGCACAAACACCTCCATCCATTGTGGTAATCATGTCCAAGACATACCTATTCTGGAGAGTAATCAGTCGTTTGGTTCTCATCTCTTCTCTGATTGCATTGAATCCCTTTATGGTTGTATCGATTGACTGTAGCAATTCCCATTTTGTAATGTGCAGCCATTTGGTATTTGCTCCAACCTGAATACTCGGCATGAAGATCAACGAAAACACTGAAGCTGTCTGACTAAATAGTCTATGCTTATAGGGAATAGCATGGCCCAATAATGATCCATGATTACTGCTGTTCCATGTATCATTTCTGGTACATCAAAGATTCGACCACAGTGCTGATTCTCTCCAACTTTTCTTGTGCCATTATTTCTGAAGCACAGCTTTGTACCCTGCAAAGTCACTATTTGCAAGGGTCCTCCCCTGTCTTTGACTCAGGTCAGTAGTTTAGCAAGTCTTGGGTATATAGGTCTGCAGCCATTCTGTACTATGTCAATGGCTGGTTTATAACAACCAATGACCACCCATGCTCTGCAGATCACCAATCCTTTTCCCATCCATCTGGTGATAGTACTGATCCCCAGATCTGCTTCGGCCTCTGAACTTCCATCTACCAATTTCTTCTGCATATTTTCCTAGACTTTCCAGTCCTTTGTTTACTTCCCATCTGATTCCAGCACCTTTTACTCCAGGCTCCTCGTACCTGAACACGTGATTCTTGGTGTGCTCTCTGTTTCTTGTCTTAGAGGCTTGCACATACTCATCTTCATCTGGATCTGTCCATTCAGTTGCCAATTGGAGATAGGCATCTCTGCCCATAAACTGCCCTCTTGTTCTGCAAAGTGCTATGTGGGAAAGACAATGTGCTGTCTGGACGTCTATTTCAATAGCTATGACGATCTTAGACTTCCCCATACTATAAGGCAGCGGTGCACATACAAAGATTTTCTCCTTTGAGGTTTTTCTTCCTACTTCCCTCATATGTTGATACCATATGTTGTTTCCCAAATGTGCTGTACTATCCAAGTAATCATTTATCTCAAAGCCATCCTCCCTGGTATCTCTCTTAGGTCTATTTTTTCTCTTGTGACCTTCTACTAATATTTCATGAAGTATATCAGCATAGTTTCTCCTAACTGGACCAATCACAGGAACACTTGTCAGTGCACTAGGTGTATTCACATCCATTAACTGATTAGGTTCACCTTTCAACACCCATTTCTTTTGTCTCCCTTATAAAGCCTTTCTCTGGTGTCCAAAAATGAAGGCACTTTTTGCATGTGACTGATTGTCAGTAACATTTGCCTCAGACTTAGGTGTTTCTTCATCATTTTTTGGAACAGTGATAACTACATAGGGTCTTGTTTGCCTAGTAGTTGCCACATTTATACCTTCTTTCTGCTTAGGAATATTCTCATGAGTCTTTTCTCCAAGTACATCAAGTTATGAGAATCTGCAGCATTGATTTTTTTCACAAGATGGACGTTTCTCCTGATCTGGCAATATGATATTGTTACTAATGCTGTCCATATTTATTGTCTAAGGAAGGAAAAAATAAAACTTTAATATGGCAACATTATGCACTGTTTCTGGAAACTGCTGATCTCATTTGATAAACTTCTTTGATCAGCTGACTGCTTACTGGACAATGAACAGAAATTCCCAGTTGATCCCACAAATCGGCCTTTCACCAGATGATATGATGATTTTCTTTCAGCATGAGAAAAGAGTTCTTTTTAGCCAGTAATCCCTCGATCTGTCCCTCGAAGGAAAGTCTCACTCCGATCTCTTAGTTCTCTCAGAATAAGTATTTACTTGTACTATAATGTCTCTCAAAATCTCATTCAATGCTGCATTATTTCTCAGGTCCCTTAGGAAAGTGCAGACATCTATGTGTCTATTAACAAGCTCTGGGCATTCTTCAGTCAGGTAGTACAAAACTAGACTGACCAGTCTGTGCGCAGTATCAGCTAATAGGGGCATTTGCACTTTCCCCATTGTACTCAGGAAGCTGCAGAACTTGCTCAATAATCGATGTGAGCAATCTCCTTGTGAATGCACCATTCTTTGGATCTTGCAGCAAAACGTGAACGCTAGAAGTTCTCCCCACAATTGCAGGATATGTGCGCAACACAAAAAGAAAAACTTCAAATATGATCCATGAAACGTTGTCATTGGGTACCACCATGGGCAACTCCAAACAGGAAATCAGTGAGAAATGAAATCAAGATCTGGCATATTTTTCTTCTTATCAAGGCTTAAGCATGCCTCAGTCCAATGTCACAAATTCCTGTGGTTTAAGAATAAATATATTTCCTTGATTCTTTCCCAAATGCCTGAAAATAGTGATCAAAATAAGCCACAGTCCAATAAACTCTTTGTCTTTACTCGACAACTTCTGCATCCTTCTTCCTCATCATAGACCTAGTCTGCATGTGCTGAGGTTCTTTCCTGATGATTGCTTCCGAAGGGTGCGTGGGTGAAGGGGTCTTTCCAGCATACATGTTTACGTCTCCCAGAAAAGTGCAAGCATGTCTGCCCTGCACTTTGACTGCAGACAGCATGACTTCCTCTACGATAAAAGGACCATTGAAGTGGGGTTTGTCCCACTTCTTCCTCGTAAAGTTGCAGGTTATGACTGCATCTCTGGGGAACACTTTGGGAATACAAAGTTCTTGAAATCCACTTGTTGAAGCATCTCCTTGTGTGTTATGTACTGCCCCACACACTTCTCGCCATAGCTGTTCTGAAATGACAGAGATACTTGAAGTCATACAAGTAAGGTAGTCACATAACTCCATTCCTAACAGTTCTGACGTTGTCTGGGCATCACTTCTAACTCTGGATGTAGGTGTGAGGGGTGCCCTCATTATCCTCCCTGTCACTATTTCATGGGAGATAAGATGGTGGTCCGAACTTGTTGTTTCCTCAATGCATATAATGCCAGTGGCAGGCACTGCAACCACCCTTTCTTCAAGGTAAGCTTCAACTTAGATATTCTTTCTTTAAGCAAGCCATTGAGCCCCTCACAGATCCCATTTCCTTGTGGATGATAAGCTGAAGAAAACCTGTGCTTTATACCAAGCAACAAACTAATCTGTTAAAAGATTTGATTCACAAAATGAGGACCATTATGTGATCTTAATACTTCACATATTCCCTATCTAGGAAATACTTCTCGCGCTAAGAATTTTGCTGCACAGGTGGAGTCTGTTTGGGTACACGGACCAGCTTCAATCCGTCGTTATAAGGGACAGACTACTAAAATCATATATCTATATCTATACTTGCAGCATTCCACATAGTCGATATGCAAATGCTGAAAGGGGCCATTAGGTATTTGGATAGCTACACTAACTGTGCGCAGCGTGTGCCCAGCGGTGAATCTTTGACAAATGATGCAATTCACTACATAGAATGCAACGTGTTTTAAAAAATTTGGTACAAACCACTCTCCTGCAATAGTTGCAGCAATGTTTTCTCTAGCTGTGTGCGCAGGGTAGTGTAGCTGTTCCAGTGCCACCCTTAATAAGACTACCGCCATTACTGGTTTACCAGTGCTGCCTTGCCACCATAATGCTTCAGAGGGGTTTAAAGAACACCCTGTTTGCATCTTTACATCCTTCTCATCATGAGGTGCTTCTCCCTAGACCTCAATTAATTGTGTCTTCGAAAGATTACTGTGAGATTCAGACACACTCATTACCACCATTTTTTCATTTAAATTAGGCGTATCAAATGACATGACAATTTCTGAACATGCAGCTTGTTTGGCTTCATTGTCTGCTGCTTGATATCCATGTGAGATAAATTCTGTCTTGCTAGTGTGAGCTGTAGATTTAACGACTGCAATGGCTACTGGGAGTTTCAGTGCCTTAATAAGCCTATCCAATAAAGCTGCATGTTGCACTGGAATGCCATCCACTATAAAGAAACCCCTCCTTTTCCAACGTGCTAATCCTGCATGTACCGTTGATGTCACACAGGCGGAGTCACTGTACACCGTTACTTCCTGGCCTGCATGATTCTCGAGTGTGACTATCAGCACCACTAACTCTGCAGCTTGTGCTGAATAGTGAGACGGTAGTCATACACTTACCAATATTTGAAACTCCCCATTGGCTGTGTGTTTTACCACAGCAGCACCTGTATATCTCTATTATTTTGATCGATCTTCGAAGAACCCTCAATAAAAACAATTTCTCCTCCTGCCAAAGCTTTTTCTTTTATCCTAGGGATTTCATCATAGAACTCTTCATAGTTCGAACAGTCATGTGCATGGTCACCCTCTGCCAGTGGTTCAGTTACAAACATGGCAGGATTCACTAGTTTGCATTGAACTATTTTAATCTACGGATTTGATATGATTACTTCTTAGGCAGAAGTCCTTTGAGAAGTCAACATCCCTTTCGGTTTCTCCAAAATGACCAATAAAGCATGCTCAACAAATAATGTCATAGAGCATCCCATC
This sequence comes from Ambystoma mexicanum, assembly GCF_040938575.1. NCBI lineage: Eukaryota > Metazoa > Chordata > Amphibia > Caudata > Ambystomatidae > Ambystoma > Ambystoma mexicanum. The sequence goes on from NC_090941.1 coordinate 387,828,790, forward strand.
ACTATACTTGCAGCCTTTTCAGTGCCAAACATGGCAGCTGCCAAAGATTGTTCGCACGGAAAACGAAAAAAAGCTAGCCTCAGCTCTTTCAGGAGTAACTTTTTTTGCTTAAAACGAAATCAACTGACCTATATACAACACTTCTTGTTGAAAATACTGACATTTCTCCTTATCAACTTTATATCCTTTATCATTGAGCGTAATCATCAACTGAACAAAATCACATCTGCACTCTTCCTTTGAAGTGATGCAAACTAAAAGGTCATCTACGTATTGCAGCAAAACACTTTTCAGATTAATATTGCTCAAATCCATCTGGAGAACTCTTTTGAAAATCGATGGAGTCTCACAATACCCTTGAGGTAATCTTGTGCTTTTTAACTTTGTTTATCTGAATGTAAATGACGTCAGATCCTGTGAGTCTTTGTGTAAGGGGATTGATAAAAACGCATTTTTCAAATCAATCACAGTAAGATATTATGCTTCAACAGTTATGTTACATAAGATTGTAGCAGGATTAGGAACTAGAGCAAACTCTACAATCTGGTTAAGTGGGCGAAGGTCTTGAATTAACCTCCATGACCCCCCTTTAGATTTCTTGATAGGGTACACTGAGGTATTACATGGTGACTCTGACATCACCAAGATGCCTTGATCCATCATGTTGGAAATTGTCTTAAAAATACCTTTAACTGCCTCTTGAGACATAGGATACTGTCGTGCTTGAGGTAAAATTTCTCCTGGCTTCAATTTAATCTTTACCTCACCAACCCCCTTCAATAGGCCTATGTCATAGGGGCCAGTAGTCCATAATGAGACAGGCACTTTTGCCATGTCTTTATGAAAATATATGGAACGCTTTCGTGCTATCATCATTTTTTGAGGAACCTCTCGTTTGATGGCTCATACCCAATAAGTAATGCTCATTTCAAACACCACTTCATCATCAGATGGGTGATCTCCAAACAGATCTTCATCAGTGACATCAGTTAATCTGTATCCCTCCCTGATGGTGATTACTCTGCACCATTGTCTTTCTTCATAATCATTTCCATCAAGCAAAGCCATTTCTTCTCGCACTATGGCTGCTTGTAGTTCTAAAGGAAAGATTTGCCCTTCTTCTTCATCCATAGGTATATTTGGCCTGAATAGAAACTCATCATGTATTCTCACAGTTCTGCCTACTAGGCCTGGTAGCCATGTCAACAATATGCATACCCCATAATGAAAATCTTCAGGTTCCAACAGAACTGTTTGTATGGTCACTTGTCCTGCAAACGCCATAATAAATTCACTCACCTTTAGATAATGCATTCCTGGTGTTGAACACTCTATACCTTTATCAGTCAACAAGATTGTAGCTCATGTGACACCTTGAGTATACATGGCATTGCGAGACATTGAACATTTTCCCTCTTTTATACACGAGCATGTTGTACCCGTGTCTACTAAAAACGAAAAACATTTGCCTCCTATACTGATGTCTACCCTCGGTTCCTCGTGAAGATTCAGCATCACGGATAGTATTGAACACATCAAGTCTCCCAGTGAGCTGTCCTATTTTGGATTCAGCCGCATTCCTGGCCTGTAAAAGGATTCCCTCCCTCAACAGTGACACCCCCACCCTAGGAGTCATTAGCTGCCCAGTGCTTGTGCTTTGCTATATCTGCATAGGTGAATGGTGAGACTGCCCTTGCGGCAGATTCACTGCTGTGTTTGCAAACCTTGCTGCATTCTCGGCGCTTGTGCCTGTTGCACTATTTGACTCTGAGCAAACCCATCTCCACTCTGATCTGAATACGCAGGAGGATTTGAAGTTCCCCCTCTTGTAAATTGGCCATTCTGCACAAACCCTTGACATCTATAAACACAAGCTAAATGCCATGCCATTCCACATGCCCAACATATAGGAGGCAAAAATCTCCTATTCTGCCCATCCTGTATATCTTGATTGTCATTCTGCATACTCTGAAACCTACCTTGATTGCTCTGAAAGTTTCCCTGATTGTTCTGCCAATTCCCTTGATTATATTGAAAATGTTTACCTTGATCTCCTCCTCTTCTTCGTGGAGCAAATCCATTATTGCCCTGATCAAACTGCCTTTGATTACTCATTCTCGGCATGTTTGTTACCTGCTATGAATTCGATCCGTCTCCACTAGTTATCATCGCCCCTTCAATAGCGTACTTAGATAACTTCTTTTGCACTAACATTGCCTCTTCACCTTTCCTGATATCATCTTTTTTGTGATTCTTTTCTTGCAAGAGTCTGCAATAATGTGCAATTGGCAGCTGAATTTCTGACCATGGTTTTTTCTCCATACCCACAAACTTCTTGAGCTGCTTCTGCACTGGGTCTGGCGCCCCTTGGAAGGAATCAGCAAACCCTTAATTTCACTGAATTTCATAGGTTTTCAGTAGCACAACTTAACCATAAAGTCCCTTTAACAAAGTATTTTCATTGAATTTCATAGGTTTTTATTAGTGCAACTTAACCATAATGTCCCTTTAACAACATTTTTTCATTGAATTTCATAGGTTTTTATTAGTGTAACTTAACCATAACGTCCATGTAACACATTTTTTTTTATACTGAATTTCATAGGTTTTTATTAGTGCAGCGTCACCAAAACATCCTTTTCAATAGATGAAGACCACTAGCATTTTAGGTTCTCAAAGTGGGAACCCCGGTAGTAAAAACAAGATTTTTCTTCCCAAACTGGGACGCGCAGGCGTCCCGGTGTAGGAAGGAAAATCTTTTACCAAGATGGCCACCATGGAAAGGGAAGGCGGGGTGTATAAGGAACAGGGCACACACGGGGCATGAGCAGGGGGTAGGGGAAACAGGGGAGACAAGGGGCATGAGCAGAGGGTGGGGGGACAAGGAGGGAGACACTGGGCATGAGCGGGGGGTGGGGGGAACAAGAGAGAGACATGGGCCATGAGTGGGGGTGGGGGGAACAGTAGGGAGACACAGGGCATGAGCGGGGGAGGAGGGGAACAGGGGAGACACGTGGGCATGAGCGGGGGTGGGGGGAACAGGGGAGACACGTGGACATGAGCGGGGGTGGGGGGGCAGGGGAGACACGTGGGCATGAGCGGGGGTAGGGGGAGCAGGGGAGAAACGTGGGCATGAGCTGGGGTTGGAGGGGAAAAGGAGGGAGACACTGGCATGAGCGGGGGGTGGGGGGAAAAAGGAAGGAAACACAGGGCATGAGCAGGGGTGGGAGCAACAGGGGAGACACGGGGCATGAGCGGGGGGCGGGGGGGAAGGAGGGAGACACAGGGCATGAGCAGGGGGTGGGGTGGAACAGGGGAGACACAGGGCATGAGCGGGGGTTGGGGAGAACAGGGAAAACACAGGGCACACAGGGCATGAGCGGGGGGTGGGGGAACGGGAGAGAGACACGGAGCATGAGCAGGGGGTGGGGTGGAACAGTCGAGACAGGGGGCATGAGCAGGGGGTGGGGGAACAGGGAAAACACGGGGAATGAGCGGGGGGCGGAGGGGAATGGGAGGGAGACACGGGGCATGAGCGGGGGGTGGGGGGGAACAGGGCACACACAGGGCATGAGCGGGGGGTGGGGGGAACAGGGCACACATGGGGCATGAGCAGGGGGTGGGGGGAACAGGGGAGGCACAGGGCAGGGGGTGGGGGGAATTGGAGGGAGACACAGGGCATGAGCGAGGGGTGGGGGGAACAGGGCACACACGGGGCATGAGCGGGGGTGAGGGGGAACAGGGCACACATGGGGCATGAGCAGGGGGTGGGGGGAACAGGGAAGAAACGGGGCATGAGCGGGGGGTGGGGGTAACACGAGGGAGACACAGGGCATGAGCAGGGGGTGGGGGTAACACAAGGGAGACACGGGGCATGAGCGGGGGGTGGGGGGAACAGGGGAGACACGGGGCATGAGCAGTGGGTGAGGGGCAAAAGGAGGGGGGCATGGGGCATGAGCAGAGGGTGGGGTGGAACAGGGGAGACACGGCGCATGAGCGGGGGGTGGGGGAACAGGGAAAACATGGGGCATGAGGGGGGGTGGGGGGAACAGGAGGGAGACACAGGGCATGAGCAGGGGGTGGGGGAAACAGCGCACACACGGGGCATGAGCGGGGGCTGGGGGAACAGGGCACACATGGGGCATGAGCGGGGTGTGGGGGTAACAGGGCACACACAGGGCATGAGCAGGGGGTGGGGGGAACAGGGGAGACACAGAGCATGAGTGGGGGGAGGGGGAAAAGGAGAGAGACACGGGGCATGAGCGGGGGGTGGGGGGAACACAAGGGAGACACGGGGCATGAGCGGGGAGTGGGGGGTAACACAAGGGAAACATGGGGCTTGAGCGGGCGGTGGGGGGAACACGAGGGAGACATGGGGCATGAGTGGGGGTGGGGTGGAACAGGGGAGACACGGAGCATGAGCGGGGGGTGGGGGAACAGGGGAAACACGGGGCATGAGCAGGGTGTGGGGGGGAACGGGAGGGACACACGGGGCATGGGCGGGGGGTGGGGGAACAGGGCACACACGGGACATGAGCGGGGGGTGGGGGGAACAGGGGAGACACGGGGCATGAGCGGCGGGGGGGGAACAGGGGAGACAAGGGGCATGAGCGGGGGGTGGAGGTAAAAGGAAGGAGACACAGGGCAGGGGGTGGGGGAACAAGAGAGAGACACGGGCCATGAGCGGGGGTCGGGGGAACAGGGGACACACGGGGCATGAGCGGGGGGTGGAGGGGAACAGGGCAGACACGTGGGCATGAGCGGGGGTGAGGGGAACAGGGGAGACATGTGGGCGTGAGCAGGGGGAACAGGGGAGACACGTGGGCATGAGCGGGGGTGGGGGGATCAGGGGAGACACATGGGCATGAGTGGGGGATGGTGGGGAAAAGGAGGGAGACACGGGGCATGAGCGGGGGGTGGGGGGAACAGGGGAGACAAGTGGGCATGAGCGTGGGGTGGGGGGAACAGGGCACACACGGGGCATGAGCAGGGGGTAGGGGGAACAGGAGAGACAAGGGGCATGAGCAGGGGGTGGGGGGAAAAGGAGGGAGACACTGGGCATGAGCGGGGGGTGGGGGGGAACAAGAGAGAGACACGGGCCATGAGCGGGGCGGGGAACAGTAGGGAGACACAGGGCATGAGCGGGGGTGGAGGGGAACAGGGGAGACACGTGGGCATGAGCGGGGGTGGAGGGGAACAGGGGAGACACGTGGGCATGAGCAGGGGATGGGGAGACAGGGGAGACACGTGGGCATGAGCGGGGGTTGGGGGGAAACGGAGGTAGACATGGGGTATGAGCGGGGGTGGGGGGGAAAAGGAAGGAAACACAGGGCATGAGCGGGGGGTGGGAGCAACAGGGGAGACACGGGGCATGAGCGGGGGGTTGGGGGGAACAGGGGAGACATGGGGCATGAGCGGTGGGTGGGGGGAAAAAGGAGGGGGACATGGGGCATGAGCAGAGGGTGGGGTGGAACAGGGGAGACACGGCGCATGAGCGGGGGTGGGGGAACAGGGAAAAATGGGGCATGACCGGGGGGTGGGGGAACAGGAGGGAGACACAGGGCATGAGCAGGGGGTGGGGGGAAACAGAGCACACACGGGGCATGAGCGGGGGCTGGGGGAACAGGGCACACATGGGGCATGAGCGGGGGGTGGGGGAAACAGGGCACACACAGGGTATGAGCAGGGGGTGGGGGGAACAGGGGGACACAGAGAATGAGTGGGGGGTGGGGGGAAAAGGAGAGAGACACGGGGCATGAGCAGGGGGTGGGGGGAACACAAGGGAGACACGGGGCATGAGCGGGGAGTGGGGGGTAACACGAGGGAAACATGGGGCTTGAGCAGGGGGTGGGGGGAACACGAGGGAGACATGGGGCATGAGCTGCGGGCGGGGGGTAACACGAGGGAGACACTGGGCATGAGTGGGGGTTGGGGTGGAACAGGGGAGACACGGAGCATGAGTCGGGGTGGGGGAAAAGGGGAAACACGGGGCATGAGCGGGGTGTGGGGGGGAACGGGAGGGACACACGGGGCATGGGCGGGGGTGGGTCGGGGAACACACGGGACATGAGCGGGGGTGGGGGGTACAGGGGAGACACGGGACATGAGCGGGGGGTGGGGGGTACAGGGGAGACACGGGGCATGAGCGGCAGGGGGGGAACAGGGGAGACAAGGGGCATGAGCGGGGGGTGGAGGTAAAAGGAAGGAGACACAGGGCAGGGGGTGGGGGAACAAGAGAGAGACACGGGCCATGAGCAGGGGGTGGGGGAACAGGGGACACACAGGGCATGAGCGGGGGGTGGAGGGGAAAATGGCAGACACTTGGGCATGAGCGGGGGTGGGGGGAACAGGGGAGACACGTGGGCATGAGCAGGGGGAACAGGGGAGACACGTGGGCATGAGTGGGGGATGGAGGGGAAAAGGAGGGAGACACGGGGCATGAATGAGCAGGGGGTGGGGGGAACAGGGGAGACACGTGGGCATGAGCGTGGGGTGGGGGGGAACAGGGCACACACAGGGCATGCGCAGGGGGTAGGGGGAACAGGAGAGACAAGGGGCATGAGCAGGCGGTGGGGGAAAAGGAGGGAGACACTGGGCATGAGCGGGGGGTGGGGGTGAACAAGAGAGAGACACGGGCCATGAGCGGGGGTGGGGGGAACAGTAGGGAGACACAGGGCATGAGCGGGGGTGGAGGGGAACAGGGGAGACACGTGGGCATGAGCGGGGGTGGGGGGGAACAGGGGAGACACGTGGGCATGAGCAGGGGGTGGGGGGACAGGGGAGACAAGTGGGCATGAGCGGGGGGTGGGGGGAAACGAAGGTAGACATGGGGTATGAGCAGGGGTGGGGGGAAAAGGAAGGAAACACAGGGCATGAGCGGGGGGTGGGAGCAACAAGGGAGACATGGGGCATGAGCAGCGGGTGGGGGGTAACACGAGGGAGACACGGGGCATGAGTGGGGGTGGGGTGGAACAGGGGAGACACGGAGCATGAGCGGGGGGTGGGGGAACAGGGGAAACACGGTGCATGAGTGGGGTGTGGGGGGGAACGTGAGGGACACACGGGGCATGGGCAGGGGGTGGGGGAACAGGGCACACACGGGACATGAGCGCGGGGTGGGGGGAACAGGGGAGACATGGGGCATGAGTGGCGGGTGGGGGGAACAGGGGAGACAAGGGGCATGAGCAGGAGGTGGGGGGTAAAAGGAGGGAGACATAGGGCAGGGGGTGGGGGGAACAAGAGAGAGACATGGGCCATGAGCGGGGGGTGGGGGAACAGGGGAGACACGGGGCATGAGCTGGGGGTGGGGGGGAACAGGGGAGACACATGGGCGTGAGCAGGGGGGAACAGGGGAGACACGTGGGCATGAGCGGGGGTGGGGGGGATCAGGGGAGACACATGGGCATGAGTGGGGGATGGAGGGGAAAAGGAGGGAGACATGGGGCATGAGCGGGGGTGGGGGAACAGGGGAGACACGTGGGCATGGGATGGGGGGAACAGGGGAAACACGGGGCATGAGCGGGGTGTGGGGGGGAACGGGAGGGACACACGGGGCATGGGCGGGGGTGGGTCGGGGAACACACGGGACATGAGCGGGGGGTGCGGGGTACAGGGGAGACACGGGGCTTGAGCGGTGGGTGGGGGGAACAGGGGAGACAAGGGGCATGAGTGGGGGGTGGGGGTAAAAGGAGGGAGACAGAGGGCAGGGGGTGGGGGGAACAAGAGAGAGACACGGGCCATGAGCAGGGGGTGGGGGGAACAGGGGACACACAGGGCATGAGCGGGGGGTGGAGGGGAAAATGGCAGACACTTGGGCATGAGCGGGGGTGGGGGGAACAGGGGAGACACGTGGGCATGAGCAAGGGGAACAGGGGAGACACGTGGGCATGAGTGGGGGATGGAGGGGAAAAGGAGGGAGACACGGGGCATGAATGAGCAAGGGGTGGGGGGAACAGGGGAGACACGTGGGCATGAGTGTGGGGTGGGGGGGAACAGGGCACACACAGGGCATGAGCAGGGGGTAGGGGGAACAGGAGAGACAAGGGGCATGAGCAGGCGGTGGGGGGAAAAGGAGGGAGACACTGGGCATGAGCGGGGGGTGGGGGGGAACAAGAGAGAGACACGGGCCATGAGCGGGGGTGGGGGGAACAGTAGGGAGACACAGGGCATGAGCAGGGGTGGGGGGGAACAGGGGAGACACGTGGGCATGAGCAGGGGGTGGGGGGCAGGGGAGACAAGTGGGCATGAGCGGGGGGTGGGGGGAAACGAAGGTAGACATGGGGCATGAGCGGGGGTGGAGGGGAACAGGGGAGACACGTCGGCATGAGCGGGGGGTGGGGGGTATCAGGGGAGACACATGGGCATGAGTGGGGGATGGAGGGGAAAAGGAGGAAGACATGGGGCATGAGCGGGGGGTGGGGGAACAGGGGAGACACGTGGGCATGGGGTGGGGGGAACAGGGCACACACGGGGCATGAGCAGGGGGTAGGGGGAACAGGAGAGAGAAGGGGCATGAGCAGGGGGTGGGGGAAAAGGAGGAAGACACTGGGCATAAGCGGGGGCTGGGGGGAACAAGAGAGAGACACGGGCCATGAGCGGGGGTGGGAGGAACAGTAGGGAGACACAGGGCATGAGCGGGGGGTGGGGAACAGGGGAGACACGTTGGCATGAGCGGGGGTGGGGGGGAACAGGGGAGACACGTGGGCATGAGCAGGGGGTGGGGGGACAGGGGAGACACGTGGGCATGAGCAGGGGGTGGGGGGAAATGGAGGTAGACATGGGGTATGAGCGGGGGTCGGGGGAAAAGGAAGGAAACACAGGGCATGAGCGGGGGGTGGGAGCAGCAGGGGAGACACGGGGCATGAGCGGGGGTGGGGTGGAGGAGGGAGACACAGGGCATGAGCAGGGGGTGGGGTGGAACAGGGGAGACACGGGGCATGAGCGGGGGTTGGGGGGAACAGGGAAAACGCAGGGCACACATGGGGCATGAGCGGGGAGTGGGGCGAACGGGAAATTTACAAGGGGCATGAACGGGGTATGGGGGGAAAAGGAGGGAGACACGGGGCATGAGCAGGGGTGGGGTGGAACAGTGGAGACACGGGGCATGAGCAGTGGGTGGGGGAACAGGGAAAACATGGGGCATGAGCGTGGGTGGGGGGGACGGGAGGGAGACACTGGGCATGAGCGGGGGTGGGGGAGAACATGGCACACACGAGGCATGAGCGGGGGGTGGGGGGAACAGGGCACACACGGGGCATGAGCTGGGGGTGGGGGGAACAGGGCAGACATGGGGCATGAGCAGGGGAGACACGGGGCATGAGCGGGGGTGGGGGGTAACAGTGAAAACACGGGGCATGAGCGGGGGTGGGGGAATGGGAGGGAGACACGGGGCATGAGCGGGGGGTGGGGGGAACAGGGCACACACGGGGCATGAGCGGGGGTGAGGGGGAACAGGGCACACATGGGGCATGAGCAGGGGAGACACGGGGCATGAGCGGGGGTGGGGGGTAACAGTGAAAACACGGGGCATAAGCGGGGGTGGGGGGAATGGGAGGGAGACACGGGGCATGAGCGGGGGGTGGGGGGAACAGGGCACACACAGGGCATGAGCGGGGATGAGGGGGAACAGGGCACACATGGGACATGAGCAGGGGGTGGGGGTAACAGGGGAGACACGGGGCATGAGCGCGAGGTGGGGGTACCACGAGGGAGACACGAGGCACGAGCAGGGGGTGGGGTAACACAAGGGAGACACGGGGCATGAGCGGGGGGTGGGGGGGAACAGGCGAGACAAGGGGAATGAGCGGCGGGTGGGGGGAAAAGGAGGGGGACATGGGGCATGAGCGGAGGGTGGGGTGGAACAGGGGAGACACAGGGCATGAGCGGGGGGTGAGGGGGAACAGTAGGGAGACATGGGGCATGAGCGGGGTGGGGGGAAACAGGGCACACACGGGGGCATGAGCACGAGGTGGGGGTAACACGAGGGAGACACGGGGCATGAGCGGGGGGTGGGAGCAACAGGGGAGACATGGGGCATGAGCAGCAGGTGGGGGTAACACGAGGGAGACACGGGGCATGAGTGGGGGTGGGGTGGAACAGGGGAGACATGGAGCATGAGCGGGGGGTGGGGGAACAGGGGAAACACGGGGCATGAGTGGGGTGTGGGGGGGAACAGGAGGGACACACGGGGCATGGGCGGTAGGTGGGGGGAACAGGGCACACACGGGACATGAGCGTGGGGTGAGGTAACACAGGGGAGACACGTGGGCATGAGCGGGGGTGGGGGGGGAACAGGGGAGACACGTGGGCGTGAGCAGGGGGGAACAGGGGAGACACTTGGGCATGAGCGGGGTGTGGGGGGATCAGGGGAGACACATGGGCATGAGTGGGGGATGGAGGGGAAAAGGAGGGAGACACAGGGCATGAGCGGGGGGTGGGGGGAACAGGGGAGACACGTGGGCATGAGCGTGGGGTGGGGGAACAGGGCACACACGGGGCATGAGCAGGGGGTAGGGGGAACAGGAGAGACAAGGGGCATGAGCAGGGGGTGGGGGGAAAAGAAGGGAGACACTGGGCATGAGCGGGGTGTGGGGGGAACAAGAGAGAGACACGGGCCATGAGCGGGGGTGGGGGGAACAGTAGGGAGACACAGGGCATGAGCGGGGGTGGAGAGGAACAGGGGAGACACGTGGGCATGAGCAAGGGTGGGGGGGAACAGGGGAGACAAGTGGGCATGAGCGGGGGGTGGGGGGAAACGGAGGTAGACATGGGGTATGAGCGGGGGTGGGGGGGAAAAGGAAAGAAACACAGGGCATGAGCGGGGCGGTGGGAGCAACAGGGGAGACACGTGGCATGAGCGGGGTTCGGGGGGAGGAGGGAGACACAGGGCATGAGCGGGGGTTGGGGGGAACAGGGAAAACACAGGGCACACACGGGGCATGAGCGGGGGGTGGGGCGAACGGGAGGGTTACACGGGGCATGAACGGGGGGTGGGGGAAAAGGAGGGAGACACGGGGCATGAGCAGGGGGTGGGGTGGAACAGTGGAGACACGGGGCATGAGCAGTGGGTGGGGGAACAGGGAAAACATGGGGCATGAGCGGGGGTGGGGGGAACGGGAGGGAGACACGGGGCATGAGCAGGGGTGGGGGAGAACAGGGCACACACAAGGCATGAGTGGGGGGTGGGGGGAACAGGGCACACACGGGGCATGAGCGGGGGGTGGGGGTAACAGGGCACACATGGGGAATGAGCAGGGGAGATACGGGGCATGAGCGGGGGGTGGGGGGTAACAGTGAAAACACGGGGCATGAGCGGGGTGGGGGGAATGGGAGGGAGACACGGGGCATGAGCGGGGGGTGGGGGGGAACAGGGCACACACGGGGCATGAGCGGGGGGTGAGGGGGAACAGGGAACACATGGGGCATAAGCAGGGGGTGGGGGGAACAGGGGAGACACGGGGCATGAGCGCGAGGTGGGCGTAACACGAGGGAGACACGAGGCATGAGCAGGGGGTGGGGGTAACACAAGGGAGACACAGGGCATGAGCGGGGGGCGGGGGGGAAAGGAGGGGGACATGGGGCATGAGCGGAGGGTGGGGTGGAACAGGGGAGACACGGGGCATGAGCGGGGGTGAGGGGAAACAGTAGGGAGACATGGGGCATGAGCGGGGCGGGGGGAAACAGGGCACACACAGGGCATGAGCGGGGGGTGGGGGGAACAGGGCACACATGGGGCATGAGCAGGGGTGGGGGAACAGGGGAGACACAGAGCATGAGTGGGGGTGGGGGGGAAAGGAGAGAGACACAGGGCATGAGCGGGGGGTGGGGAAACACAAGGGAGACACGGGGCATGAGCAGGGGGTGGGGGGAACAGGGGAGACAAGTGGGCATGAGCAGGGGGTGGGGGGACAGGGGAGACACGTGGGCATGAGCGGGGGGTGGGGGGAAATGGAGGTAGACATGGGGTATGAGCGGGGGTGGGGGGGAAAAGGAAAGAAACACAGGGCATGAGCGGGGCGGTGGGAGCAACAGGGGAGACACGTGGCATGAGCGGGGGTCGGGGGGAGGAGGGAGACACACGGCATGAGCGGGGGTTGGGGGGAACAGGGAAAACACAGGGCACACACGGGGCATGAGCGGGGGGTGGGGCGAACGGGAGGGTTACACGGGGCATGAACGGGGGTGGGGGAAAAGGAGGGAGACACGGGGCATGAGCAGGGGGTGGGGTGGAACAGTGGAGACACGGGGCATGACCAGTGGGTGGGGGAACAGGGAAAACATGGGGCATGAGCGGGGGGGGGAACGGGAGGGAGACACGGGGCATGAGCAGGGGTGGGGGAGAACAGGGCACACACAAGGCATGAGTGGGGGGTGGGGGTAACAGGGCACACATGGGGAATGAGCAGGGGAGATACGGGGCATGAGCGGGGGTGGGGGGTAACAGTGAAAACACGGGGCATGAGCGGGGTGGGGGGAATGGGATGGAGACACGGGGCATGAGCGGGGGGTGGGGGGGAACAGGGCACACACGGGGCATGAGCGGGGGGTGAGGGGGAACAGGGCACACATGGGGCATAAGCAGGGGGTGGGGGGAACAGGGGAGACACGGGGCATGAGCGCGAGGTGGGCGTAACACGAGGGAGACACGAGGCATGAGCAGGGGGTGGGGGTAACACAAGGGAGACACGGGGCATGAGCGGGGGGTGGGGGGGAAAGGAGGGGGACATGGGGCATGAGCGGAGGGTGGGGTGGAACAGGGGAGACACGGGGCATGAGCGGGGGTGAGGGGAAACAGTAGGGAGACATGGGGCATGAGCGGGGCGGGGGGAAACAGGGCACACTCAGGGCATGAGCGGGGGTGGGGGGAACAGGGCACACATGGGGCATGAGCAGGGGTTGGGGAACAGGGGAGACACAGAGCATGAGTGGGGGTGGGGGGAAGGAGAGAGACACAGGGCATGAGCGGGGGGTGGGGGAACACAAGGGAGACACGGGGCATGAGCAGGGGGTGGGGGTAACATGAGGGAAACATGGGGCATGAGCGGGGGTGGGGGAACACGAGGGAAACATGGGGCATGAGCAGGGGGTTGGGGGAACAGGGGAGACACGGGGCATGAGCGCGAGGTGGGGGTAACACGAGGGAGACACGAGGCACGAGCAGGGGGTGGGGGTAACACAAGGGAGACACGGGGCATGAGCGGGGGGTGGGGGGGAACAGGGGAGACACGGGGCATGAGCGGCGGGTGGGGGGGAAAAGGAGGGGGACATGGGGCAGGAGCGGAGGGTGGGGTGGAACAGGGGAGACACGGGGCATGAGCGGAGTGTGAGGGGGAACAGTAGGGAGACATGGGGCATGAGCGGGGGTGGGGGGAAACAGGGCACACACAGGGCATGAGCGGGGGGTGGGGGGAACAGGGCACACATGGGGCATGAGCAGGGGTGGGGGGAACAGGGCACACACAGGGCATGAGCGGCGGTGGGGGGGAAAAGGAAAGAAACACAGGGCATGAGCGGGGCGGTGGGAGCAACAGGGGAGACACGTGGCATGAGCGGGGGTGGGGGGGGAGGAGGGAGACACAGGGCATGAGCAGGGGTTGGGGGGAACAGGGAAAACACAGGGCACACACGGGGCATGAGCGGGGGGTGGGGCGAACGTGAGGGTTACACGGGGCATGAACGGGGGGTGGGGGAAAAGGAGGGAGACACGGGGCATGAGCAGGGGGTGGGGTGGAACAGTGGAGACACGGGGCATGAGCAGTGGGTGGGGGAACAGGGAAAACATGGGGCATGAGCGGGGGTGGGGGGAACGGGAGGGAGACACGGGGCATGAGCAGGGGTGGGGGAGAACAGGGCACACACAAGGCATGAGTGGGGGGTGGGGGGAACAGGGCACACACGGGGCATGAGCGGGGGGTGGGGGTAACAGGGCACACATGGGGAATGAGCAGGGGAGATACGGGGCATGAGCGGGGGGTGGGGGGTAACAGTGAAAACACGGGGCATGAGCGGGGGTGGGGGGAATGGGAGGGAGACACGGGGCATGAGCGGGGGGTGGGGGGAAACAGGGCACACACGGGGCATGAGCGGGGGGTGAGGGGGAACAGGGCACACATGGGGCATAAGCAGGGGGTGGGGGGAACAGGGGAGACATGGGGCATGAGCGCGAGGTGGGGGTAACACGAGGGAGACACGAGGCATGAGCAGGGGGTGGGGGTAACACAAGGGAGACACGGGGCATGAGGGGGGGTGAGGGGGTCAAGGAGGGGGACATGGGGCATGAGCGGAGGGTGGGGTGGAACAGGGGAGACACGGGGCATGAGCGGGGGTGAGGGGGAACAGTAGGGAGACATGGGGCATGAGCGGGGCGGGGGGAAACAGGGCACACACAGGTCATGAGCGGGGGGTGGGGGGAACAGGGCACACATGGGGCATGAGCAGGGGTGGGGGAACAGGGGAGACACAGAGCATGAGTGGGGGTGGGGGGGAAAGGAGAGAGACACAGGGCATGAGCGGGGGGTGGGGGAACACAAGGGAGACACGGGGCATGAGCGGGGGGTGGGGGTAACATGAGGGAAACATGGGGCATGAGCGGGGGGTGGGGGAACACGAGGGAAACATGGGGCATGAGCAGGGGGTTGGGGGAACAGGGGAGACACGGGGCATGAGCGCGAGGTGGGGGTAACACGAGGGAGACACGAGGCACGAGCAGGGGGTGGGGTAACACAAGGGAGACACGGGGCATGAGCGGGGGGTGGGGGGGAACAGGGGAGACACGGGGCATGAGCGGCGGGTGGGGGGGAAGGAGGGGGACATGGGGCAGGAGCGGAGGGTGGGGTGGAACAGGGGAGACACGGGGCATGAGCGGGGTGTGAGGGGGAACAGTAGGGAGACATGGGGCATGAGCGGGGGTGGGGGGAAACAGGGCACACACAGGGCATGAGCGGGGGGTGGGGGGAACAGGGCACACATGGGGCATGAGCAGGGGTGGGGGGAACAGGGCACACACAGGGCATGAGCAGGGGTGGGGGAACAGGGGAGACACAGAGCATGAGTGGGGGTGGGGGGGAAAGGAGAGAGACACGGGGCATGAGCGGGGGGTGGGGGAACACAAGGGAGACACAGGGCATGAGCGGGGGGTGGGGGTAACATGATGGAAACATGGGGCATGAGCGGGGGGTGGGGGGAACACGAGGGAAACATGGGGCATGAGCAGGGGGTTGGGGGGGAACAGGGCACACACGGGGCATGAGCGGGGGTGAGGGGGAACAGGGCACACATGGGGCATAAGCAGGGGGTGGGGGGAACAGGGGAGACACGGGGCATGAGCGCGAGGTGGGCGTAACACGAGGGAGACACAAGGCATGAGCAGGGGGTGGGGGTAACACAAGGGAGACACGGGGCATGAGCGGGGGGTTGGGGGGGAAGGAGGGGGACATGGGGCAGGAGCAGAGGGTGGGGTGGAACAGGGGAGACACGGGGGATGAGCCGGGTGTGAGGGGGAACAGTAGGGAGACATGGGGCATGAGCGGGGGTGGGGGGAAACAGGGCACACACAGGGCATGAGCGGGGGGTGGGGGGAACAGGGCACACATGGGGCATGAGCAGGGGTGGGGGGAACAGGGCACACACAGGGCATGAGCGGGGGGTGGGGGGAACAGGGCACACATGGGGCATGAGCAGGGGTGGGGGGAACAGGGCACACACAGGTCATGAGCAGGGGTGGGGGGAACAGGGGAGACACAGAGCATGAGTGGGGGTGGGGGGAAAGGAGAGAGACACGGGGCATGAGCGGGGGGTGGGGGAACACAAGGGGACACAGGGCATGAGCGGGGGGTGGGGGTAACATGATGGAAACATGGGGCATGAGCGGGGGGTGGGGGGAACACGAGGGAAACATGGGGCATGAGCAGGGGGTTGGGGTAACACGAGGGAGACACGGGGCATGAGTGGGGGTGGGGGGGAACAGGGCACACACGGGGCATGAGCGGGGGGTGAGGGGGAACAGGGCACACATGGGGCATAAGCAGGGGGTGGGGGGAACAGGGGAGACACGGGGCATGAGCGCGAGGTGGGCGTAACACGAGGGAGACACGAGGCATGAGCAGGGGGTGGAGGTAACACAAGGGAGACATGGGGCATGAGCGGGGGTGGGGGGAAACAGGGCACACACAGGGCATGAGCGGGGGGTGGGGGGAACAGGGCACACATGGGGCATGAGCAGGGGTGGGGGGAACAGGGCACACACAGGGCATGAGCAGGGGTGGGGGAACAGGGGAGACACAGAGCATGAGTGGGGGTGGGGGGAAAGGAGAGAGACACGGGGCATGAGCGGGGGGTGGGGGAACACAAGGGAGACACAGGGCATGAGCGGGGGGTGGGGGTAACATGATGGAAACATGGGGCATGAGCGGGGGGTGGGGGGAACACGAGGGAAACATGGGGCATGAGCAGGGGGTTGGGGTAACACGAGGGAGACACGGGGCATGAGTGGGGGTGGGGTGGAACAGGGGAGACACAGGGCATGAGCGGGGGGTGGGGGGAACAGGGGAAATGCGGGGCATTAGCAGGGTGTGGGGGGAATGGGAGGGAGACATGGGGCCTGAGCGGGGGGTGGAGGGAACAGGGCACACACGGGGAACAGGGGAAATGCGGGACATGAGCGGGGGGTGGGGGGAAAAGGGGAGACACGGGGCATGAGCGGCGGGTGGGAGGAATATGGGAGACAAAGGGCATGAGCGGGGGTGGGGGGAACAGGGAAAATATGGGGCATGAGCGGGGGGTGGGGGGGATGGGAGGGAGACACGGGGCATGAGCGGGGGGGTGTGAACAGGGCACACACGGGACATGTGCAGGGGGTGGGGGGAACAGGGCACACACAGGGCATGAGCGGGGGTGGGGGGAACAGGGCACACTCGGGGCATGAGCGGGGGTGGTGGGAACAGGGGAGATATGGAGCATGAGCGGGGTGTGGGGGGGAAAGGAGGGAGACACGGGGCATGAGCGGGGGTGGGGGGAAAAAGGGAGACACGGGGCATGAGCAGGGGATGGAGGAACACGAGGGAGACAGGAGACACGGGGCATGAGCGTGGGGGAACAGGGAAGACACGGGGCATGAGCGAGGGGTGGGGGGTGCAGGAGGGAGACATGGGGCATGAGCGGGGGGTAGGGGGAACAAGAGAGAGAGACACAGACCATGAGTGGGGGGGTGGGGGGAACAGTAGGGAGACATGGGGCATGAGCGGGGGGTGGGGGGACACAGTGGAGACACGGGGCATGAGCGGGAGGTGGGGGGAACAGGGGAGACAAAGGGCATGAGCGGGGGGTGGGGGATAATACAAGGGAGACACGGGCCATGAGCGGGGGGGTGGGGGGAACACGAGGGAGACACGGGGCATGAGCAGGGGGTGGATGGAACGGGAAGGAGAAATGGGGCATGAGTGGGGGGTGGGGAGAAAAGGAGGGAAACACGGCGCATAAGGGGGGTTGGGGTTAACAGGGGAGAAACGGCGCATGAGCAGGGGGTGGTGGGAAAAGGAGGGAGACACGGGGCATGAGCGGGGGGTGGGGAAAAGGGAACGGGGAGACACGGGGCATGAGCGGGGGGTGGGGGGATGGGAGGGAGACACAAGGAATGAGCGGGGTGTGGGGGGGAACAGGGGAGACATGGGCCATGAGCGGGGGTGGGGGGGTACGGGAGGGAGACACGGGCCATGAGCGGGGGTGGGGGGAACAGGGGAGACACGGAGCATGAGCGGGGTGTGGGGGGGAAAGGAGGGAGACACGGGGCATGAGCAGGGGTGGGGGGAACAAGGGAGACACGGGGCATGAGCGGGGGATGGGGGAACACGAGGGAGACAGGAGACACGGGGCATGAGCGTGGGGGAACAGGGAAGACACGGGGCATGAGCGAGGGGTGTGGGGTGCAGGAGGGAGACACGGGGCATGAGCGGGGGTAGGGGGAACAAGAGAGAGACACAGACCATGAGTGGGGGGATGGGGGGAACAGTAGGGAGACATGGGGCATGAGCGGGGGGTGGGGGGACACAGTGGAGACACGGGGCATGAGCGGGAGGTGGGGGGAACAGGGGAGACAAAGGGCATGAGCAGGGGGGTGGGGGGTAATACAAGGGAGACACGGGCCATGAGCGGGGGGGTGGGGCGAACACGAGGGTGACACGGGGCATGAGCAGGGGGTGGATGGAACGGGAAGGAGAAATGGGGCATGAGTGGGGGTGGGGAGAAAAGGAGGGAAACACGGCGCATAAGCGGGGTTGGGGTTAACAGGGGAGAAACGGCGCATGAGCAGGGGGTGGTGGGAAAAGGAGGGAGACACGGGGCATGAGCGGGGGGTGGGGAAAAGGGAACGGGGAGACACGGGGCATGAGGGGGGGTGGGGGGATGGGAGGGAGACACGAGGCATGAGCGGGGTGTGGGGGGGAACAGGGGAGACATGGGCCATGAGCGGGGGTGGGGGGGTACGGGAGGGAGACACGGGCCATGAGTGGGGGTGGGGGGAACAGGGGAGACACGGGGCATGAGCGGGAGTTGGGGGAATGGGAGAGAGACACGGGCCATGAGCAGGGGGTGGGGGGAACGGGAGGAACACACAGAGCTTACTGTGCAGTGCTCTGATGAACAGATGAACAAAGATGGCGGGCGTCTCTCACAATAGGACACACTGCATGCTTCACGGCAGCCAATACCAATAGCAAAGCACGTCAGATGTCTGCAGACATCACGCAAGTGCTTGCCCAATCCGCGTGTTTTCCGCGGAGCGAACAGGGAAGTGTGTCCGCGAAGCACAGATATCACTAATATTTTTCACTTACATTTTTGCCATTTTAAAAAAAAAAACTACTGGACGGATTTACACCAAATAATGAAAAAAGCACGCTTTCGGGACCAAGCCACCGCTCCCCCCACAAATTTGGTGTAAATCCGTCCAACTGTTTGGGCTGTAGTGGGCCATATGCTTTTTTGCAAAGTTTGGTGAGGATTCGTCCAGGGGGAGCGAAGTTATAATCCACCCAAAAAGTGCTCTTCCTATAGAAACAGCAACTTAACCATAAATACATGGCCACTACCGTGGCCATGTAATATATACGTTCATGCTCGCTGCAATTTATTCACTACAAAGCTAGCCTCAGTATTACTTTGTCTGCTTGCATTTCTTTTGCATCTGTACACATGTAAATCAACTTGATGTCTTTATCAGTTCTGTAGGATAAGCTTCTTCACCTTGACCCCAAGATGTCACTTATCTTTGATACCTTCTTGAAACCTTATAGAATATCTGCATCCTCTAGTCTCTACATCTTTTCTATGCACGTCAGCTCAGCTCTGTGTGACATCACCATTCGTCTTTGCCATTCTTTTGCTCTACTTCTTCCGGGATTTCATTCAAATTGCCATCATATTTTCTTGCATGCAGGTACGGTTTTCTCAATGGGAAACTTGCCTGCAGGACTCTCCTAGTTATCGGTATCCCCACTGGTACTGCACAGTTTTTGCAATCTGGCTCCCAACATATAGGCAATATGGGTGAGGTGGTTAAGGTGGGGGTACTTGGCTCCTCCTCTACACTAGCTGCCCTGTATTTCTTTGACACTGGCTCATTCCAGCACACTGCAGCAATCAGTGGGGGGATTTCACAACCCACTCAATCATGATGTCTACATCAGGTGCTGCAATGCATCATGGGCTGCTTGCACACCTACATAGCAATGCCCCATACTATGCAAGCAAGGCAAAGGGTATCACCAGCCCTCTATGTCATTTCCCACTTCACAAGGGTGCCTAGAGCCATACACTGCACCCCATAGCACTGCACCCCCACAGACAAACTAAATGCTTATTCTGGAACTGGAAGAATATCCATTGCTACGGTGTAGAAAAGGGGGGGTTACATTTTTTTATGAGGATACATTTATCTCAAAAAACGAAGATGTTCCAGATGTGAACATTTTTATTTAGATTCTTCTTCAAAAATACAGAAACATGTGTTTTACCATTTACTGAAAATCCAGTTAAGGGAGGTGGAAAAGGGGGGTGACATTTTTTAAAGGATACCCATATTTCACAAACCGAAGATGTTGGGAAAGTAAACATTCACATTTGAAATAAATCTTAATTACAAAGTAAGTTTCCAAACTGCTTCTCAAAATTGGTAACAGGGAGTATCCTGTATTTGAGAGCAAAATTGTCATCCCTTCGAGACTTAATTTCCCCTTAAAGGTTTGTTTCTCCATGACCATCAACAAATTTCAGGTGCAGATTTTAAAGATAGCTGGGATTGACCTAAAGGAAGACTGCTTCTTGCATGGGCAGTTTTACGTTGCCTGTTCAAGGGTGAGCTTATCTAACTCTCTGGTAATCCTAGCACCTGAAGGAAGAACCAATAATGTAGTTTAAAAAGACATACTCAAATCGTTTTTTTTGTAGGTTACAGATGCCAAATAAGCATTTTAATTGTTTGTCTGTTTCATTGTCTGTTCGTAATTACAACACAAAATAAACTCTTTAAGCACATCAATGAAACAACTATCTTTGTTTTGTAGCCAATATGCCCCAACCAACGTTTGCAATAAACATTGCTTATTACATTAAGACATCAACCTGTAAATTATATTCCATACAGATTGAACAAAAAAATCATGTCTCTTTTGAAAACAATTGTACCAATCCCAAAATCGAGGTGAGCAAAGCCACGGCCAACAGTTGTAACAATAATAATAATAATAATAATAATAATAATAATAATAATAATAATAATAATAATAATAATACTTGAATGTTAAGTCTTGAACAATATTGCAGCACAATGGGGCATACACGTAAAGGATAATTTTAATCCCAGTCCACATGCTGTACCCATACCTCAAATGTAGCTAAGAGTATAGGGGCAGGCCTGTTCAGGTGGACTTCTAAAATCTGGCCTGATTGACAGATTTTAGGAGGCCACCCGAGTTATAGTGAACAGGGGACATCTGAGAGGATAGTCAAAACCCAATCAAGGTTGTAAGTGAGAGCAGTTAAGGCTATTCTCAGGAGAGTGTCAGTGCCTTTAGTTGTCCAAAATGAGTGACCCCCAAACACTGAAGCACAAAATAATTCAATTTAGACTGGAATGCAAAAAAAAACTATGGGCCTCATTACACGGATGGCGGTAGGGATTTACCGGTACCGGTAAAATACCGGTACCGGTAAATCCTTACCGCCTTACTACGAGGTCCCTTTGCGGGTTGGGGGATTTAACGCCTGCTTTTTGCAGGCGTTAAAATCCAACCCGCTAAGGGACCTCGGAGCTAATTACGGCACCGCAATTTTGCGGTGCCGTAATTAGCGCCTTCCCCATTCCCATAGAGCCCTATGGGGCAGAAATGGGAATGGGGAAGGGCAATGGTGGAAGGGGGATTTACCGCCCCTCAAACCTTGGAATGGGGCCGTAAATCCCCTTTCCGCCAAGGCGGTGCCGGTATTTTACCGGCATGAGCCATGGCGCTAATAGCGCCATGGCTCACCGCCTACCGTGTAATGAGGCCCTATATTTATGCTAAACCCAAATCCACACTATAAAATGAAAAAAGCAGGTGACAATATCACACCACACTCAACAATAAACATATGCACAGTCACCATAGGTTCTAAAATGCATTTGATGACTAAAAATAATATAATAAAATAAGGTAAGTAACTGATGCAGTAAGATAGAACCAAGTCACAAGGAATATGCCTTAGCTTCAGAAGTCCAATCCCTACGCAGAGTGGAGTCTTGCGCCCAAAACTCACAATGCTTCCCCCCATAATGTATCTGATTTAGGTAAACTACTTGTAAAGGTGAAATGTTCAAGAGAAGAGAGGCAACAAATTTACATGAAAGTGAAAAGGTTCTCTTATCTTTCAGGTTACACTGATCAGATGTGACAACCAAAAAGCAGTGGAATTAAAGGATAGAAAGAGACTTTTTCTCAATGTTATTTTATGGATCAATGAAGAATCTACCACCCCGTCCTTATATTTCTTCCTCACATTCATAAAAAACATGCAGAATCCACTTGGACGCCCCATAGTAGCAGGGATCAATTCTGTCCTCAAACCCCTCTCACAATTTGCTGATCACTATCTGAAAGGTTTTATTACTAATATGGCATCTTATCTTAAAGACACCACAAGATCCATAAAAAAGTTTGAACATTTCAAATTTGACCCTGATAAAAATCTATTGATACACCTCGACATAGTATCACGTTTTACTAGCATTCCCAAACAAGCTACATTTGAGGTAATAGAAGACGTTCTATGGAATAGAACTGATGGAGACCCAGTACCTAACTCTTTTTATCATTTGGTCTGCTGAGGTCGCCTTGACCCAGAACTATTTTGAATTCATGGGCACATTGTCTCCAAATCGAGGGAACAGCTATGGGGGCATCATGGCCCCAGGCCTGGTGAATCTTTATATCGAAGTTTTTGAAACAAGCATGATATATACTGACCCCAACTCTTTTAGAGAGCAAATCAAGCACTGGACCTGCTATATTGATGATATCCTGGTTCTCTGTGAGAGGCCACTTCAACCTTCAAATGCTTCCTTTAATTGGCTTAACAACCAAAGCCAAAATCTATAGTTCACCAGACCCCAGAGTAGCAAATACACCAACGTTCTCGACATTATCATTTTTCATCAGGAAGATCAATCTTCAGTTAAACCCTTTCACAAACTGACAGACAAAAACTCTGTTTGGTTACACAGGCAACCATGTAAAACAATTGCGGGATATTCTCTCTTCTGTGCAATTTTTACAATTTTTACACCTTAAGAAAAACAGTTATACCAAAGATTCTTTTGAAAATCATGACTTGGAGCAATCCACACAATTACGAGAGAAGCGGTACCCAAAAACAAACTGGTTAAAAAGGCAGCTAAAAGTGTGTGTAATAACCATAGATGAGCTATTTTGGAAAACAATCCCATATAGGAAGCAGACAGTCATCTAGTATGTTTGTTCACTTTCACAAATGTTAACTTAAGTATCCGGAACATCATTTGAAAACAATAGAACGTGTTAGAATGATGTTGGACATGGCTGGAACAGCCTATTTTGCATATCAAAAAAGTAATTCAATTGGGAATTTGGTCAGTAAAAGCTTTCTACAAAAACTGAGAGTCACAACTCCCTCACTACTGTTGACATGGGGATGAGCCGTGTTGTAGGACACTATCCATGTGCTAAGCGTGGTGTGTGTAAGCCAACCAGTAAATCCAAAACTATTGACATTGGGCCGAAAAAGTACCTTTACCAACTGTAACAAGGACCACGCGGTACATGTCCTTGTGGACTCAAAGACTTTGGGAAAACTAACCGAAAGGTTAAAACACTCATATATGAACACCAATGTTGGTTACAAAATAAAGCTCCCATTGCTAAACATTTTGTGGAGAAAAAACATAGTTGGGAAGAATTTAACTGGACAGTACTGCAGAAGATTCAAGGGCATGATCGAAAAGTAAGAGAATACAAGCTCTTTAAAAGAGAACAAGAGGTTATTTTCTTCACCAAGAGTGGCTCAATAGGTCTCAATGAGACTATCAAGTGGAACAGAATCAAATACATTTGGAAAGAATATGATAGAGGGTAGACGTTTCAATTTCCCATCCCGCCTCTCTATCCAACATAGGAATGTTTTTGGCAGATTGCCTGAACATCTAGGCACTGTGTATTCTGAGATCCCATTTTATATTGAAAGAAAAGGGAAGATTACACCACAGTATGGTCACATGTTTTTACAATGGTGTGACATCCAGCCCACCAGCTCAACCAACAGGTGAGGGCAGATGTAGTTTGCCTCACCTCCACGCCTAAGTCGGTATACCAACCGGATGGACAAATAAGGGGAGATTTCATTCATACTACCCCCACCCCCAGTGTTCCCCTGTTTCCCCCTAAATAACATGCAGACGCTGTAGGAGATTTTACTGTAAAACTTTACATAAAGTGAATATCAAGGTTTGATCATCAATAAGCAAGAGGTTAGTGTTCATTTTTTTCCATACCATGAGAACCATCTTACGATGGGCGATTAGGTTTGACCAGGCTGACTAGCCTGTGAACAGTGATAATGGAATATTCAGAAATGAACGTGTGATACAAGACAACATTTAATATTGACAAGCAAACATGGCATTTGGTAGCAGGACAGAAAAACTGTAGGCAAATCAAATGCTACACGCAGATGAGCTATGCAGCAGATTAACAAGCACAAACCCAGGGCGGATTTTCGTTAGAGAGGAGCCCTTGCCACTACAGACGAGGCATGTAAAAGGCATGTGCAAAACATTGAATTATGGATAGCAGCGAGAAAGCTCTTTCTTAATGGATACATAAACCCATTTTGGTGATCTGTTACATAATCTCATGTTTGCAGATCTGTTACACAGTTACTGTGCCATATCTGTGTGTGATGATTATAAGCTGACTAAAAAGAGAGAGGATAGAAGAAGGTGTCCCACTAAGTATCTGGACTTTGTACTAGCTAAACTATTGCAACGTTTAGAAAACACTAGACCTGATAATGTGACATTTGGAACCCCTATGGCGTATAAATTGCGAATGATGTTAAAGGAGTTGGTTTCTCAGTACACATCTCTGTGCATTTGCAGATGGAAAAGTGATTTTTTACGTTGAAGATATACCTGCACTTAATTCAGGTAAAACCTGCCATGTACGTCCAGAGAGATAATTTCCCTGCTCCTCTCAAGGCCCTTCCATATGAATATATAGCACTGATGGCTATTTTTTTAATACTTTGGTGTTTTGCAGTGTGGGTTGTCTAGCACCATGAGATATGTAATGTTTTGCCAGCATATTCAGTGCAATATTGGTAAAATTAGTAGAGTACATACATAGAATAGTGATTCTTTATTTAGCTTCTGAGGAATGTTCACCACTAACAGGATTATGAAACAGAAATATGTGGAACAATGGTCTTTGTAATGACTTTGAGCTTTACAATAAGTAAATAGCTTTGTGTGATCTTTTATTCAGCACAGGCCAATATTACTAAATTGATCTGTTATCATTTCTAAACAGGCATTACCAATATCAGGGAAGTTGTAATCATGCTAGCACTTTATAGGAATGTAGCTTTGTACGCACTTTAATTGCAAAACATATGAGCGATTAATTACTGCATGTGAATATTTATTTGACCCTGTAGTGATTATTTGTAGATTTTGTTTTTGCCTATAATTGAATAAAAAGGTTAATTTAAATTTTGTATGCTTTTTTCTGACATATATTTTTTGTCAATTTTCATTTTTGTGTACTCACTACTTTTGATTTCCTCACTACTGCATTTACCTTACTTTACCTGACCCTTCTTGATTGATAATATTATTTTGATTCTGGTGTAGGGACAGGTCTGCACGTACCAAGTTACTGGTGCATCCTGGAGTTCCCCTTCGATTCTATGGGACAGAAGGCAGCATATGATTTGCATATACTTATCCCCCTGATGCCGATTTTCCAGGAGACTGAACTGGTCAACATGGGGTCACCGGAGATTGGTTCTCCCACTGTTGGTTGCAGTCAGAGGTGCCCAGGAGCTTCAGGTGCAAGAATTCTTCTGGTCCAGTCCAGGAGAAGAGTACAATCCTTAGCAATGGATAAATGGAGAAACACCAATGCAGAACTCTTCAGGACAATTCACAAGATGGGGGAAGGCAAGTCCCAGTGAAGGCCACTGCACACGGGCGATGTCAGATGTCCTTCCAGTTGCAGTTGAAGAAGACATTCTGAGCAGGAAATCTTAAATCTGGGAGACTGAAATCTAGAAGAAATGCCATTTACACCACAAGCTGGTGATCACAAAAATTTCTGGCTGCAAATGCCGAATGGCAATGTTTCTAGCGAGGTAGCCCACTGCAGTGCTTGTCAGTCCACAGTGTGGTCCATGGGGACTTCCAGAGGTTCAGGAAAGCTGGATCCTTGAGAAAACATTGAGCCTGGTTGATCCCACCATTCCAGGGGTTGAAGCACTGCACAGGGCATTCACAGATCAGGTTGTCCATAAGGGCTTCTCTGAGCCATGAGCAGGATGGTATGTTGGGCCTCTTCAGGTGTCTTTATCAGATATTCAGTCTGCAGTTCTTCTACACAGGTTTTTTGGCTCCAAGTCTGATCTGAAGAAATGGCTGCAGAAGTCTTCTCATTATCCAAAAACCAGGCTGGAGGCAAGTCCAACACCATTAATGGTATGTATCTGCACCATTCAAACAGCCTACAGTGGTCCAATCAGGAACCACTGTTGGATTAACTCATGCACCCCACCTAGACTTTCAGGCACCATGGATGTGGAGTGAAACCAGACAGTCCAACCCCCCTCTTGAACCACACACATTGAAAGGCATTTCTATCCCATAAACGCGGGGGCTTACCCGGGCAAATGCATAACATGACCTTATATTGGATTCCATGACCTGGAAAAGCAGGGAGAATGGCAAACAAAAGTACGACCAAATACAAGCAAAAATCTCATGCCGTGGTGATTTTAGGGCACCAACGACAGTTAGTAGCCATATGCGGTAAACACAAATGTGCACACTAGAAATAGCATGAAAATCGTCATAATATAATTGCTGCCAACAGATTGTATTTAAGCACATATAAAAGTAATGGAAAGTGTAAAAGACTAGGGTGTTAAACAAGTATCCCCATTGCACTGTATTGTAATATGCTGTGTGCATGGTTAAATAATTAAAAGTGCACAAAGTCAAAAGGGAAACATTGGTTCTTAATTTCCCCAATAACAACATTAGCAAAAGGCCTGGCTAGTGAAGCACAATGCTTAATTTCCTTGGAAACTGTCAGGAACGTTTCAAAAACAAAAGCAAAATGCTTGGGGAGTCCACCCAAAAGAGGAGTATTTCCTATTCCACACTTAATCATGTCTTACATACATGTCCTCTTGAACAACACACAGTGGTGTGAAAGACCCAAAAACCCTCATCAGTAATGGGCCTCAAGAAAGAGAGAGGCCAACACTTGTGTGGAAAACTAAACATCCTGGAATAATAAGTAATGCCTCAATTTGAAAAGAAAGACATGGTAAAGTTGCTTGCCTTAAATGCCACACACATAGCTGAAGAAACAAAAAATGACTTTATCACATGAATCTATACACCACAAACATTTCCAAACACAGCGACTGCACCAAGACACATGAGCACAGCATTCAATGTGCCACCAACATGCACAATACCATGGTGTATGTACACATTAGACGGTTACATATGCTACGATATATGTCAGTACAACTATCACTTGAAAGACTCAGTCAACAGAGCACCATTCCACCCAAGGAAGGTGATTGGCAGAGAAAGACCCAATACCACACATTTCACTGCACATGTATTTAAGTACAACAGTGAGGAGCCAATGATCTCAACAGATGTGGCACATTCACGTCATGTCCACCAATATACGTGGTCTGAAAGCAAGATCACAGCAACAGGATATGTGTGCCACTGGCAGAAGATCACAGATCAGAGCAATGCATGTGGAGTGGAATGCACAACTCACATGGAGCCACAGAATACATATCAGACCTGACACCAAATCAATGACATCATTGAGCATAGACATACCACAAAAGAGGAACTCCAACAAAAGAGAGCAACACAGGGAACGCCACACAAATGACGCATATACATAGATCCCTCCTACCAATATCAAACCAGACAAAACACCTCAGAAGCACCAACCATTCGGTACAAATTTCACATGTAAATGACCCAAAGTGGGATATCAATCAATTAATTCCAGTGAAAGCATGTATTTGAAACCCTCCCTGCAGCTACTCACAATGTCACTGTGCCTCATCCCCATTTTCAGGCAGTTGTCTTGCATTACCTCTCACCCCACCCTGTGAAAATGACTGAGCTGCCAATGCCACAGCAATCCAAGAAGGAGATGCATGGATAAGACTACAATTGCAATCATGTACTGGTGCTTTTCCTCGATGAATGTGTACAGATGCTTTGTGAATATCCCCAGTGGCACCTACCACCTCCCGTTGTATCTGGTTGATTTTCCCAAATGACTCCTCCAGGAGCCACTGTGAGAATTTAGCTCCTTCGCATCTCAGTCCGTCCTGCACTTAACAAGGAGGCCCTTATGTGTACACCACCTTTTCAGCCTGGAAGGCAAGAGCAATCAATATCTCAAAGTGGAGGCAAAAGCAGGAACGGCCCATGCACATGATGTTCTTTGGCCTGACAATCCTGAGAACACAATAGATGCAGGAGGCAATGAGGCAGGTCAGAATTTGTCCACAATAGCAACTATGGCTCCATATGGCATGTTCACAAACCCATTACCCTAACTTGTCACCTCTGCCCATGAAACAAGTGGATACACTAAGGGCATGTACTCCAACAAGGCCACCCCAATTAGACTCACTGAATGTGTGTACCCGAATGGCCGAAATACCATAAACAGATGTAGATTGGAGAAGCATAGTGTCATTATCAGATGATTAGCTGCCCTATGTGTATCGTGCCAAACCACCTTGAGACATCATCCTCCCACAAGAATTCCAGCTCTGGGCCATGCAGTAGTTCTTCCAAGATCTCATGAACTACACTTGGGTGATAAAGAATCATGAGGCCTGCAAGCACTGTAATTTCTATCCAACCTGTGCCTGGAGCACTGTGCTGGTAAATGTCCACACACTGCATTGAAGCACACAAATTACAATGCAAAATCACTGCAGCACATTATGAACAACATCAGACAACTGGGCATCAATATCCATTGCATGTGATATCCACACAGATACAATCCTATAGCAGAAGGCCCACCAAACATGCAGCAGGCAATGCATCATCAAGTGGAGGGTCCCATTCAGATCAGAGATGGGTCTCCTACTTTGGGAATGAGGGCAATGTACATGATCACCTGCAGTGTGTGACCAACACACCTAGTCAATGTAATTCGGGCATGGACTCAAATAAACACGCCACTATGCATGCCATGAAATCACCATGTAATGGAGACATGTCTACCATGTTGTAATTACTTGAAGGCATTGAGCTAAGCATGTGCAGTAACTCATCATTTTCACACATGTCAAGGACACAACAAACAGTCACACACCCATAGCATGCATGATATTATATTCTGAGGTGAGACACACAATGTTGTTGGATAATGATATATTTTTTGAGATACATGTTAACAGACTGCAGCTCTCGCCTTTGAACAACCACCAACTGACCCCAGTTCTAACATAAACATTCCAACGCTCAGTGAACCTGATGATGACACAGTTGTATTGCAACATGGAACTGTATGAAATAGCTACAGCAGTAATTTAGGACTCTGTACTTGATGAACCATAAACAATTTAACACATGACCCCTCACCTGCAGCTATAGCTCTGACATCAATCTTATGTGGCTCCTAACTGAAAATTCCCTGCACTTGCGCGATCTGAATGACACAGGCATAGTAAGATTGTTATTTTGCACTCACTTTGTTTCCCCCTCCTTGTCTTGATGCAGCTATGAACACTTGTGTACAGGTGCGTTATTAATGCCACATCTTATCAATATCTCCAATGCAAACACACATGAGTCTCCTTCAATGGCGTACGTGGCCCCTAGCCATGCAGGATAAAAACAAAAAACAGGCAAATATCTGCCATTGTGTAAGCATCAGTAATGTTTAACCTGATGACATACACTCTTTAAACTTCACATTTCCACACCTGAAGGTAGTGACCATGACCTGACATGACCTGACATGCATAGTCACCAATGTCGAAAATAAACATCTGCCACATATACAGCAACTCAATACACATGCTCTGAAATGCAACAAAAGGATGTTCCTATACAAAAATAATTCATTCATGCAATTCTCCAGATGGAGGTGCACAGGTCTCAGTCCCTCCCAAAGTGGCTAAATGTTCATTGAAAATCAGGCCGCTGACCACCTCTTGCATTGGAGTCAGGACCTCTATCATTGGTCCTCCACCAGTGGCCCGAGCAGATCTCTCATGCCTGCAGAACCTCTCCTTGTTTTGCCAACTCAGATACGTCATGTGTTCCTGCATCTCCTTGAAAGTTGAGTATTCAATGCCACATGCATTGATCTCGGCTGTCACCTGCAGCTTACATCACTGAAAGTGTGCTGTCAGCCCAACTATAAGAGTCAACATGATGTACCTCCACAGACTCTGTCAGGATCACACGTACCTCATCAGAGATCCTCTTCTTCCTAGACAGACCCTTCTGCTTCTAAAGCTGTCCCCTCTCACTCATGACATACTGAATGCTCGCTGTCTGGATCAATATTGCAAATGTGCCCTCTGATTGGGGTGGGAATAGGCTGTTGATGAGTACACAATGCAAGCATTGTTCATGTAGGTGGATCTGATACTGCATCTGAAGGGTGGACAGAAAGCGTGCACTTGATGGGTATCCAGTCATTTTTTAGAAAGCATAGTTTCGAATGACAAAAGTTTTTTAAAAAATGCATCGAAAAAATGCATTTTTTGTAGGTACATTTTTTTTAATTACTATGATGGGTTTTAAGGGGTTAAAAAACGGGGTTGGGGGGACCCCCATTAAAAAAAAAATGCATTTTTTCGATGCATTTTAATTAATTCTAAACTATGGCTTTCGAAAACATCACCATAAACCCACTTGGTGACATGATGAACCAAGAAGCATTTTTCCCACAAGCACATATCACACAATATGGTGCTTTTCTCACCACTGCTGCCTCGCTGCATACATGTTCCTGCCACCACAGCGCACAAATTCCTACTACTTGTCTTCTCACGCTTGTCTGGCTACCCTATCAGGCCAACAACTAATGCTATCTGGTCAAATGTCATTGCCCTGGATTAACTGGAGTTGTCCTTTTTTCTCAGGAAAGAAACTTTGCAACATTGTACTTGTCCTATGTGTAAAAATATAAGTGAACTAAATCTAATGTCTTGCTTTAATGATCATGGGGTCAGGTCATAGTGGGCAACTGAAAAAAGTTGTGGTCATACATATTATCCTAATGTAACTTTTAATGTACCAACTTTAATATTTAAAGCTTGGAAGTGGACGGAGAAAGTAACATTCTTTAATGCATAAACAAATGTTTTGGATTTAATAATCTTTATGTGTAAACGTAAAAATTTGTTTGTAGGTTTGTGAGCCTTGGTATACGGGCGTTGAAGGCATATGAGAGGCGAAAGGCAAAGGCCTAAGGAAGGCAAAGGCAAAGCATATGGGAGGGGAATGGACCCTGAGGTGACCTGAGAGCCGCAGGTGAAGGCAGGTAGCATTGTAGAATTTCCAAATCGTTGCTATACAAAGGGGTGCAACAGGCAATTCTGTTACACTCTTATGAATAGTGCCAGTCGCCCAAAGTAATTGAAGCGACAGTGTTTACCGGGAAGGGAAAAGACATGCAGCCTGATTCATGGAATTATTTGCGCCGAAAACGCAGATTTGCGTGCCTTTTTGCCCAGAAATCCCTGTTTAAAGTATGGGGATTTTCTGGCAGAAAGGCGCGCAAATCTGCGTTTTCGGAGCAGGTCATTCCATGAATCAAGCAGTTTATGTTCAGTTTCAAGCACCTACAGTTCCCGGTCAGGCTGGCTTTCGGTATCAAGATCAACAAGGCACAGGGCCAGTCAATAAAGTGCTTTGGTATCAACTTGGAATCTCCATGTTTCTCCCTTTTGCGTGTTCTAGAGTGGGTTCCTGAATCAGATGTATATCTTTGCTCCGACTGGAAGAAAAAAGAATATTGTTCAATAAAAAGCCTTACAATGAACATGTACTTTGGTAATATTAAACTTTAGTTCCGTAGTTGTTGGCACCATCGGCATCATGTCGCCCATTATGCTGATCAGGAATCTCCATGTTTTTCTCACGTGCAGTTATACGTTTCAGAATTAGTTTTTAAGAAGAACAAAAAATTGTCTTTTGTAGTCTTTATAAGAAAACATTTTAAAAATGTTAAATAATTGAAAAATGTAGTACATTTTTCTTATCACCTTTCTTATGGAGCCTTTCCACAAAGCATAACACTACCTCGCAGTATTTCTAACCAATAGTACCTAGGAGAAAAAGAAATCTAGGGCAATACAGGATATATCAGCTACTATAATATATCATATTTATTAACGTTATTAAACCTTTAAAGTATTGTACTGTTTTTAGTATTTGTATTTCTGTATGCTTTCATGATTTTTTTTTCTGAATAAAGCACAATGATGATATTGCACCGACCATTTCATGCCAACACGATGAGGTAAGTGCATGGACACATGGTCAGTACCCCATTCATCCACCCATACGCATCATGCAAGACCATTGTCCACTCAGTCCAATAACAACAGAAGAGGATATAAGTAAACGAAAAATAGGAACCTCAAAGAAACTAATAAAAAGGTGAAAACAAAGGTGGAACAAAACAATGTGTTTGTAAAATGCAAACACTTTCAATGTAAGAAAACACAACACTCCCTCCCCAGCAACAAATAACCTCCACCCTGTCCTCAGCATCTATTTCTTCCATTATCCAGTGCCAAGGCGAACTAAGCCGGTCGCTGTGCCTTCCTCAGCCTCATTTCAACCTCCATCTCGAGGTGCTTGAGAGCCTGCCTCCTCTATATTTCAATATCCTCAGTAGCCGAAAGTCATGCATTGTCAGTCGCGGCCTTAGCCATGCCATGGCTTCCTCATCCACAGCATTTCCCCTAGCAATGACCATGCCAAGTGCAACAGCCTTGGCTTCAAGCCCCTCCTTTCCATGCTATCTCATACATGCACACAGTTTCACCACCTATGCATACACCCTTTGCAAGCTCTTCTGTCTTAAACTCCTGAGGTTTCAATGCAACTGGCCCATCCTATTGCCACCCTTCTCAGATGCAACAACCCCTGCTGCCTGGCAACGCATATCTGGTGCTGGTTCTCACTTTGTAAAAAGGATCTGCAGTGAAGAGATATGCCGACCCTGGAACAGTCCCAATGACTGCATGTACACCACAGTCTAGCCTGGGTTCCAATTGTAGGGGCATTACCCTGCAACTTCCTGAGCTTTCAAGCAAATGAGACCTCCCCCTTAACTGCCGCACAGGATGTGGTATCATCTGACTCTGTATTTACCTCATTAGACAGGGACAGTTACATATTCAAAGGTGTGATGGGTGCGACAGCCCAGAATAAGTGGAATTTCATGTCAAGTGTGGAGGCTCGTTTGAGGTACTCTGGGGCAGAGCAGTCCACATGGAGGAGGTAGGCATTGATATTGACTGCCCAAAGAAACTACACCTACCAAGGGCTGCCACCAAGTGTGTGAAGAGCAAGACCACTTCTATATCATGCTGTGTATCCTGATAATGACCAGCAGCCACTCCAGATTCATGATGGTGTTTCATACACCTTACATGTTGCCATGGTCTATGGGTAACAATGATATTTGTTATGCCATCAAAATTAGAAGCTCCAAGATAATTTGGTGAATTTACAACACATGCTAATGTGTTTGTGAATGTATCTTGCACAAAACAGATATATATTTGTTTAAACTGTTTCCTTTGCCTGCCTGTCCACTAATATAAAACAGTGTATGTTTAAAATGTACCGGCGCATATAATTCTATTTCATGTAAAACATTAGAATACAATAAATTAACACATTGTCAAATACTACATTTTGTTCACAACTTAAAGTAGAAACAATTTCTTCTAAATGATTATTTAGTTTGTCATCATGTTTCATCATGTTTCATTATAGCAAAGTACTTCTTGAATTTTTAATTCTGCTACATTTCTTTACAGCAGTCGTCCAAGTGGGTCAACCACGCTGCTATTTGAATTTGTTGCTCGTTTTAAGTATCTTTTGCTATTTCTGTTTCAAGCATTTTTTCTTGCTTGACTTCTAAATTTACGATTTTTATATAATGACTACAAGTGAACATTTAACTGAAACTATTTGATTTCTAAATGCTGCTTCTTAGGTATTCAAATTGCCTTTTATTTCCGATTCATAATGCCATGCTAAAGCTGAAGCAAACTTTAACCATACAGTTATTTTTTTTTTCTCAGATGAACCAAATGAACGTTTTTGATGATAAATGAAAATAGGTTTTTGATGTATTACTAAGCAACCATCTGTGGATTTAGTTTTAAAGCATTACTTGTCAATGTATTCTTGTACATCCTCTCGATAATTGTAATTTTTAGAATGTCATATAAACATAAACGTTCTCAATGGTCAAGGATACAGGTATAGTGGTTATCAGGCATATATTTCATAATTTCTTCACTGTATCGATCAAATATTGCTAACATTTCTCTTTGATGGTATAGTATTGTGATGCCCGAAAATTGGGTTTGTGAGGGTGTAACCATTAGTGAGTGTGCTTTAGCCGTTTGAGTGTATGATGTGGCAAACTGCATCTCTGGCACCAATGGGTAAGTACACAGTGGTTGGTTGTGCCGGTGAGTTGCGCTAAGGCTGTACATTTTAGCTACTGTTATCTATGTTATATGAGAGACTAATGTCTGTATAATACACAATAAGTTTAATGTCAATTAAATCCTCAAATAATCCTTCTGTTTGAAGTTTATTTTCATATTTCAGCCGACACGTGTTTCAAAAGTTGAGGGCGTTTTCTAGGCTGATAAAGTATAGATGACATCATGTCCGTATGTCAAAAATATCATATACATATTAATTGCAAAATAAGAATTATACATTCGAGCCAACACAAGAAAATAAGCATCAAGATAAATTAAAGCTACGTACCCAATTCATAGTAAATGGGCAGGGAGGTGTGACATGAGGAAAAACAAACAGGAACACATATCATTTTTGTCTTTGTCTTTTTGATATTGTGCCTTTATAGAATATCATATTAGTGTGTGAGTTCAGTGGAGCACCATACTTCCCATGGCCAGTTCAAAGCTACACCATAGCTGTAAAGTGCTCATAATTTTAAAATGTGCATGAGTGCCCTTGTCACCATTATTAGCATTACAAATATCATCTTCATCTTGCTTTACATCATTATTAGAAAGAGGGCCACCACATTAGTGAAATCCATAGGGTTTGAATGACCACTCACTCAAAAACTATTTATTTTTCACTAATTTCTAAGAATAAAGATGGGATTATTAGGGTTCACTCCCTATGTACTGTCCATTCCTGTGTTAATCTTGACATAACACATTCTCTATATAAAAGTCTTACCCATTAATTCTTAATGGTCAGTCTTCCAATTTGTACACTTCCTTGATGTTTCTGGATGTCAATAATTATATATTGAGCTAATTGCCAGCAGGACCACTGAAACTCTCTCAAGTATGTGTAAAAATGTATGATATTGGAAGAATATCAGAAGGAACAGTTTTACTTTATATAGGGGGAACGTGAAACCATTACAAAGGATAGTTATCATTTGTATTAAGACTCTCTCTCAGGATTTTGAGCACTCTGAAGATTGTGAGAAATATACTGTTAGACACTAAAGAACTTTGAGACTGTGAGAAAATGTACAAGCAGTGCGCCAGAGAAAATCCCACCTTTTTCCTTTATTTAGGTATTTTTCAAAGTGGAAGGGCCAATCTGTGATTAGGCTTCGGACAGAAGAATTTTACTTTGGACTTGACGTACACCCTTAGTTTTTGTTTTGCCAGGTAGAACATTTCACTCATAGTGAAAGGGCTAGGTAGGTGTTTTTCCTTTTAATTTGAATAAAACCCTTTGAACATGTCAATAACTTCTCTGACTCCTTCTAGTTGACTGCAATACGTAATTATAACCATATTAATAAAATTAAATATCCACTTTACAAAGGGACTAAACATCCAGAAATCATGACCTCTTTACAGCATTACAATCAGTGCAGTGCCCACTTTCCCCTGACAATGACAATGACAAGACTCATCAGACCTATTTTTAAAGCTAACAACCTGCCTACTAGAGTGCCAACATTCCACATGGACCCACATTTACAACACTGCAAACAGTATACCTCCAGTGCCAGTAAATATTGGGCATGAAGCCTGTGCTGCAGCCAAGACTGGTGCCCACTTCACACTGGAGACTTGGCAAACAATACCTGTTTACAACATGGCAATGAATGCATCACTAGAAGCAGAGAAATGTAGGCATGCATCCTGGCCTGTGGACAAGCCTATGTCCACTTTCAAATGGCCCTAACAATGACAGAACCTATGAACCTTTTAGCAAATCTTTCAACAAAAACCAAACAACACATCCAACATTTTGCAGACAACTTAACAATGCTACAACGAGAACATCATCAAGACCAGGAGAATGTGGACAGGGGTTCTTTGCTATGATCAAGACCCATGCTCAGAATGCAATGAGACTGAATTCCCAGCCATTATACCTCTTTTAAATATTGAATAAGTACTTCATCAGTGGCAGGGAAAAAGTCAGAGTCTCTGGCCACTGGCCCATTGCTCCCTTCCACTTATGATGACAAGACCCAGAAACATCTTTATACAACTATCACATAACCTATGATCTATGCAGCTAATGATTTGCAGACGGTTTTACAACACTGCAAGTAGTATATCATCAATTCCAAAAATTCGAGCCTGTGATGTGACATAGACCAATGCCGACTTTACAGTGGGAATGAACACTCAAACAATACAACCGCTTTAAAATACTAAACCAGTGAATGCCAAGTAGAAATGGGGACAAAACCTGGTCTCACTTACAAAATGGCAATTTCTTTCCCTTAAATGTCTGCAGACATCAACATTGTTCACAGACACAGCAGGAAAAAGGCTACTTGTTTTGTACAATTCTTCCCACATCTATCAACCCATCATTAACAGCCCTCATCCTAGCTGTGAGTTGTGTAAGTGTAAGTCTATTATGTAGCTCTCTTTACGCCAATATGACCAGAACACTGTCCGCATTCTGACAGTACATCTGCAGAAAATGCAAGAAACCTTTTTATTTATTTGTATTTTGATACATCCATTAATACAGTAATGCATCAAATAAAATAAAAACAGTCAAAGAAAAAGAAAAAAGTAAAGCAAGAAATTAATCTCATAAAAGTGCATAAAGACACTGTCATCACACTTGATTAAAAGCACATCAATTCATCAGTTCATCAGATTCAATTAATCAGATTCATAGTTTTAATAAAACCAGCCACAGCGAAAGACCCACTTTTATAGAGTTAATGTTGAGACACCTATTCCAAATTTAATCACAATTCTGTGTGCTCCAATTATGGACCTGATCGGATATATTTGGGAAATATTTCGATCGACTAATATTTAGATTTTCAAATTCCAAGACCCAGTGTCTCAGTCGGGCCCAAATGACAGATTCTGCAATTTGTTTCCAACTGAGAGATTCTTCCTCTTCTCAACAAGATCTCTTCAGTTAATAAAATATTCCATCTTAATCTCAGTAGAATCATTCTATAATGAGTATTAGGAAACTGCGAGAGAATCATTGATGGCGCCCCCACATTCTATGATCAAATACCAAATTGTGCAGCGATGGATACGCATGAAGATAATCAGTAGTACAAATCCAGTCATACAGGGCTTTCTGTACTATCTCAGGGTTAGCCAACAAAGAATCCCTGTCCATCGCGAAATTGTCTAGAATTGCTAGTGATCTCTCTTCCAACTGGCGAAAGAAATTACAATTATTCTTAGTAGAAGAGAGTTGTTTCCTAATAACTCATAAATTGAATGAGGAATAGGGTTGATTAATTTTGAGAATAAGGCAAGTATTTGCCACTGCACCTGTGTCTTCATCGAAACTATGCCCAACTCAAATCTAATCGCTACCAGTGGTACCGCATGTGGCACTTTCAATATTTTACGCCAAATGTGTGCTTCAATTAGGTCTAAAACCTTGAAGATAGCATTGTCTACCAACTCCAGGCCATAGATTAGTTTCAGAACAATCTTGCCAACATAAAATGTAAGCGCTGGTTTGATTGAAAAACACCCATGCTTCATATCGATTTTTAGTATCTGGTGGGTCGGGAACTTCTCTTTATTTAAAAGACTCTATCTAATGGTCGCCCACCCTGGCAAAGCACTGATGTGATAACCTAAATAAACCAACAAGTCCACTGTACCAATCACCCTATTCTCCACAGATCAGACCCTACCTGTCTGTTTTTTCCTCTGAGAGATGGCTAAAATCTTGATCTTAATGGGATTCACCACAAGGCCAGGATCTTTGGAAAACAAGGAGAATTTAGCTAATAGACGTTGTAAGCCTGTCCAAGAATTATCAAATAACAAAAAAGTCATCCGCGTAGGCCAACCATTCCATACTCAATGTGCCTATTCTAGGTGCAATCAGGGCAGACCCCACCAGGTAATTCACCATGTCAGAGACTTGCAGATTGAACAGGCATGGTGCCAAATTACATCCTTGTCTCAAGCCCGTAAAGGTTTTAATACATTCTGACAGGACACCAACCCTTTTTAATCTCATACAAATCTCAAAATCCTCATAGAGAGCCATAAAGAGTCTCAGAAAACCCCTCGGCAGCTCCCAACTGGCAAGTTTACTCCAGAGTCGATTCCTAAATACCTTGTCAAATGCCATGGAAAGGTTGATGGATGTCAAATAGGTACAACCATTCACTTTATTCCATCCCAAAACTTGCATGAACTTCACCATCAAACCGTTTATGTTAGTGGAACGTCCTTTGCGGAAACCTGTTTGAAAGGTGCTCAACTGTCCATTTTCCAATGCACATTCTTCAGCATCGATTTAAAGAAACGGATTGATAATTGTTTGTATCAGACCATGAGGCTCTTTTAAATATGGGAACAATGTTAGCCGTGCGCCATGAGACAGGAAGAATACCCAAGTACATTATGTTTCCGAACAAAACATAGAGGACCCTAGACCAGTTTACTGGGTCTAGTTTCAAGGCGTAATTCGTAAGGCTATTAGGCCGGGGAACATGTGACCTCTTACACCTCTTTATTAGGTCCCTGATGTCCTCACACTCAATCTTAATATGCCATGTGGACTCAATAATATATTTGCAAATGTCAGCATCAAGTTACTTATCGATCGACCTCCCACCGTAAATTTCATCCACCATTTCGGAGACTGCATTCAATGCATTCACCTACAGCCATTAGTCCAAATTATTAAAAATAACCCAAAATGCTTGAAGATGTGTTAAATTAAAGTATGAAGCATGCAGTCCACATCCAACTTCAAAATAGTGGCTTTTATAGATTTACAGACATTTTTATATTTTTGTTTTAATTTCTTCAAAACTGGCCCTAAATTAATAAGCCCCTTACCAATAACTTTCAAAGCGCTAATATCTCGAACCAACTTCCTCTTCAACCATCCACCAATCAAATGACCAAACTCTCTAACAAACCTACTCATCTCACCACTTCTTTTACCTCAGCATGTTGATCAACATATAAGAAAACACTCTGAAGTAAAAATGCATCTAAAACCTTTTTTCTTTATAAACATGATGCACATTAAAAAGTCGTGAAATGTTAGAGATAGGAAAGGGAAGTAGATAATACATTGAAATGCCTATATACTGCAGATCCATACTTGCCTGGAAATGTATATTTTACTTATATATGCACAGTATCAATCGATAGAATATGCTACTGCATGTAAAAATAAATGTCACCTCAGTATTAACCAAACTTTATTAAGGAGTTATCAAAAACTGGATGCATACATGACAACTTTTGACCTCAGTTTTAACCTTACTGGGAAAGATCAAGAAAGAAAGTAC
Organism: Ambystoma mexicanum; assembly: GCF_040938575.1. Taxonomy (NCBI): domain Eukaryota; kingdom Metazoa; phylum Chordata; class Amphibia; order Caudata; family Ambystomatidae; genus Ambystoma; species Ambystoma mexicanum. The sequence goes on from NC_090941.1 coordinate 387,868,608, forward strand.
GGAACGTGATGATAATGTTATGTGATAGTAATGTTATACCAAAAGGCAACAAGGCGCAATGACTGAAACCAAAAGAATCGTGAAGGAAAGAAGTTAAAAATGTAGAGTTTTTAGAGCCTTCCTGAATTGTAAGTAACCAGACAACGCACGAAGGGTGGCAGGGAGAGCATTCCACAGAATAGCAGCTTTGACCGAGAAAGAACAGCCTCCAATCTTGCACGGCGGACGCCAAAGAACAGCCAAAAGAGAGCGATCCCCAGAACGTAGCGCTCAAGTAGGAACATAATGTCGAGATTTCTGCTGTAGGTACTCTGTGCCAGCATCATAAAAGGCCCTGTGCACCAAGCACAGTGATTTAAAAAGAAGATGCCTAGCCTCTGGCAGCCAGTGAAGGGAATTAAGAACTGGCGAGGTACGCTCCCGGTAGCGAATACCAATGGCAAGACAGGAAGCAGAATTTTGGAGAACCTGCAGACGCCATATCAGATAGTCCAGCTGAACCAAACATAGAGTTAGAGTGATCAGTCCTCTGAGAACCAAAGCAGAGACCACTGGGGCTCGTAGATAAAAAGGAATACATTGCAGGATCTTCCTAAGTATTTACAATTGAAAATGACCAGCCTGGTAGACCGAGCCAACCTGAGAAGCCATAGACAGAGAAGTAGATAGTTTGACACCTAAGTTCTTCACCACAGGAAATACAACAGGAAAAGAGTCAAAAGAGGGGGGTCAAAAGGATGGCGTCCAAAGAGAGGAGGCAGCAGAAGAGCCAACAACCATGACCTCGGTCTATTCTCCATTCGGTTTAAGCCAATTTCCGCTCATCCAGCATCCCATGGCCAATAAGCAATCTCGCAATTGAGCGGCATGGGCTGGAATAAAGAAGATCCAACTGAACCAGAATCTGAGTATCATCAGCATACAAGTATCATTTAAAGCCGTGGGCACGGAGAAGAGTGATCAGAGGCTGAATGTAGATGTCAAAGAATGTAGGAGACACAGCCGAGCCCTGTGGGACGCCACACATCAGAGCAGAGACTGCAGAGAGAAAGGGTTGAAGCAAAGGATGCTGAGACCAATCAGAAAGAAAAGAATGGAATCAGACAAGAACCGGACGTAACATGCCAGCTGCTGATAGATGACTAATCGGTATTACCCAAATTGTTCGTTTACAATTGTTCGAATGAACAATTGACTGAATTTAAAGGGTCACAATTGACCTTTTCACAATTGACTGCATATATATATATATATATATAAATATATATATATATATATATAAATATATATATATATATATATATATATATATATATATATATATATATATATATATATATATATATATATATATTCAGTGAAAAAACATTGTTAAAGGGACGTTATGGTTCAAAGTAAAACCAAAAAAACCCCTGAAATTCGGCAGTTATGGTATCTGTGACATTTGTGATGTCATCTTTGATTTCCTGGGTGTTAGTGTTAGCAGTGCACGTTGGCGCGAGTTATGGTTGCTTATCTTACCATAACTGATGAATTTCAGGGGTTTCTCGGTTTTACTTTGAACCATAACGTCCCTTTAACAAAGTTTTTTCACTGGATTTCATAGGTTTTTAGTAGCACAACTTAACCATAATGTCCCTTTAACAAAGTTTTTTTACTGAATTTCATAGGTTTTTAGTAGCGAAACTTAACCATAACGTCCCTTTAACAAAGTTTTTTTACTGAATTTCATAGGTTTTTAGTAGCACAACTTAACCATAATATCCCTGACTTTAAATACATGTAACATAGAACATACTGAACCTCTAGCTAGTGATTTCCATGTCCGCAGACTACCGCCATGTCCGCGGACATATCGAAAATCTGAGCGCGGTGAATGTAAATTTTAATAGTGTGCCCCATTTCCCCTTTGAGGTTGGCTCTGAAAAGAGCCGTTTTTTGGGGTTTTTTTGCAGATGCTTGACAGACACCTGTTATTTTGTATTTTTTTTTTCTTACTTTACTCCTAAAATCTTCACATAACCTTCTCCAAAGCAACCCTTACATTCCAAAACAGCATGGCATTTCCCATAAAAGATAAGGAAATGCCATCTTCTTTAAAATAAACATCATTACTGGAATCAATATTCTCATTATTACAGAAGAACATACCTGCTTTAAGCATGAAGGCACAGATGCCTTGGTTGATTACACACCTAGCATTGTTTTGCTGAGGACAAAAAACTGAACTATTGTCCCATATTGCCCTAGGTAGTAATCCAGAAAAAAATACTTTGGCTTTTGTAAGGATGTTCATTACTGCTTGAACCAAGTGTTCCAAATCTGCCAACAAAGTAAGAGCACTGGCATAGCCCAAACGGAAAGCACCATAGTGAAAAACTACCACATGGGGACTGTTGATCCTGCCCATATCTTCACAAACGTGTACAATTCCCTGTACATTGCAATCAGGCACAGTGCTCCACACGACCTCCACTCCTTTAACATCAAAATTCTTTGCAACATGACTGCATTGAGCATACTGTTGTAAACCATGCACAAACATTTCTCCGAGCACCAACACCCTGACTTTCTCCACTTCTGCCATCTTCACTACACACAGGGGCCGATTCATGGAACAAACGTGCGCCGAAAATCTTTGCGATTCATGGAAGTCCCTGCGCGTGTTTACCTCGGGATGTGCACCAAACCCGTGCATGGCGCACACGTCACTGCAACATCCCGAAAGGAGTGCGCAACGCGCACAGTGAAAGTGCACAACCTCGGCGCATACACCAGAAAGTGGGCGGAACACGGGGCGTAACGCGCGGAATGGGGAACAACGCGCGAAAATAAGGGCATAACTGGGGATGTACTGCAGGGAAGCAGACGGAACACCCACACGCACTCGAACCACACGTATTCATGGAACCGAATAGGGCAAAGCCACGCAGAGCCAAAGACACGCACAAGCTGAAACATGTCCGCCACACGAAGGCAGGCGGTAGCGTCCCTGGGCATTACAAAAGTGGCAACATGCAGCAATTGGGCCTGTGCGAGCGGGGCACGTGTATTTCGGGGGTGCGCGGGAAGTTACACACGCGATTGAGCGGGGTACGTGTATTTCGGGGGTGCGCGGGAAGTTACACACGCGATTGAGCGGGGTACGTGTATTTCGGGGGGTGCGCGGGAAGTTACACACGCGATTGAGCGGGGCACGTGTATTTCGGGGTTGCGTGGGAAGTTACACACGCGATTGAGCGGGGTACGTGTATTTCGGTGGTGCGCGGGAAGTTACACACGCGATTGAGCGGGGTACGTGTATTTCGGGAGTGCGCGGGAAGTTACACACGCGATTGAGCGGGGTACGTGTATTTCGGGGGTGCGCGGGAAGTTACACACGCGATTGAGCGGGGTACGTGTATTTCGGGGGGTGCGCGGGAAGTTACACATGCGATTGAGCGGGGCACGTGTATTTCGGGGTTGCGCGGGAAGTTACACACGCGATTGAGCGGGGTACGTGTATTTCGGGGTTGCGCGGGAAGTTACACACGCGATTGAGCGGGGTACGTGTATTTCGGGGGTGCGCGGGAAGTTACACACGCGATTGAGCGGTGTACGTGTATTTCGGGGGTGCGCGGGAAGTTACACACACGATTGAGCGGGGCACGTGTATTTTGGGGGTGTGCGGGAAGTTACACATGCGATTGAGCGGGGTACGTGTATTTCGGGGTGTGCGGGAAGTCTCACACGCGATTCCATCAGGGTACGTGTATTACAGGGGTGCGGGGGAAGTTCCACACGCGATTCCATCAGGGTATGTGTATTACGGGGGTGCGCGGGGAGCACCACACGTGAATTGCACGTGTGGGTCCTCCCAGGTGTTCCCTCTACATCCTCCACGGCCCCTGCAGGTGGCTCACACCACAGGGGCCTACCCTGCACATGTCCTGCAGGCACCCCATCCACCATGGCCATGTCCCCCAGCCAAACCACATGTCAATTTGCACTACTGCCCACCAATGCATGTCCACCTGCACCCCCAGCCACCAGGGGCACCCTCCACCTGGCTCCCACCCCCCCACCCTCCAGCACTCTGGGGCACCTGCCAGCAGGCCCCCACCCATGTCCAACTCATGTTCCCCACCACCCCCACCCCCCAGCACTGTGGGGCACCTGCCAGCAGGCCCCAACCCATGTCCAACTCATGTTCCCCACCACCCCCCAGCACTGTGGGGCACCTGTCAGCAAGCCCCCACCCATGTCTCCCACCACCCCCACCCCCAGCAGTGCAGGGTCACCCTCCACCAGGCCCCCACCCATGTCTCCCACCACCCCCACCCCCCAGCACTGTGGGGCACCCATGCTTCATATCGATTTTTAGTATCTGGTGGGTCGGGAACTTCTCTTTATTTAAAAGACTCTATCTAATGGTCGCCCACCCTGGCAAAGCACTGATGTGATAACCTAAATAAACCAACAAGTCCACTGTACCAATCACCCTATTCTCCACAGATCAGACCCTACCTGTCTGTTTTTTCCTCCGAGAGATGGCTAAAATCTTGATCTTAATGGGATTCACCACAAGGCCAGGATCTTTGGAAAACAAGGAGAATTTAGCTAATAGACGTTGTAAGCCTGTCCAAGAATTATCAAATAACAAAAAAGTCATCCGCGTAGGCCAACCATTCCATACTCAATGTGCCTATTCTAGGTGCAATCAGGGCAGACCCCACCAGGTAATTCACCATGTCAGAGACTTGCAGATTGAACAGGCATGGTGCCAAATTACATCCTTGTCTCAAGCCCGTAAAGGTTTTAATACATTCTGACAGGACACCAACCCTTTTTAATCTCATACAAATCTCAAAATCCTCATAGAGAGCCATAAAGAGTCTCAGAAAACCCCTCGGCAGCTCCCAACTGGCAAGTTTACTCCACAGTCGATTCCTAAATACCTTGTCAAATGCCATGGAAAGGTTGATGGATGTCAAATAGGTACAACCATTCACTTTATTCCATCCCAAAACTTGCATGAACTTCACCATCAAACCGTTTATGTTAGTGGAACGTCCTTTGCGGAAACCTGTTTGAAAGGTGCTCAACTGTCCATTTTCCAATGCACATTCTTCAGCATCGATTTAAAGAAACGGATTGATAATTGTTTGTATCAGACCATGAGGCTCTTTTAAATATGGGAACAATGTTAGCCGTGCGCCATGAGACAGGAAGAATACCCAAGTACATTATGTTTCCGAACAAAACATAGAGGACCCTAGACCAGTTTACTGGGTCTAGTTTCAAGGCGTAATTCGTAAGGCTATTAGGCCGGGGAACATGTGACCTCTTACACCTCTTTATTAGGTCCCTGATGTCCTCACACTCAATCTTAATATGCCATGTGGACTCAATAATATATTTGCAAATGTCAGCATCAAGTTACTTATCGATCGACCTCCCACCGTAAATTTCATCCACCATTTCGGAGACTGCATTCAATGCATTCACCTACAGCCATTAGTCCAAATTATTAAAAATAACCCAAAATGCTTGAAGATGTGTTAAATTAAAGTATGAAGCATGCAGTCCACATCCAACTTCAAAATAGTGGCTTTTATAGATTTACAGACATTTTTATATTTTTGTTTTAATTTCTTCAAAACTGGCCCTAAATTAATAAGCCCCTTACCAATAACTTTCAAAGCGCTAATATCTCGAACCAACTTCCTCTTCAACCATCCACCAATCAAATGACCAAACTCTTTAACAAACCTACTCATCTCACCACTTCTTTTACCTCAGCATGTTGATCAACATATAAGAAAACACTCTGAAGTAAAAATGCATCTAAAACCTTTTTTCTTTATAAACATGATGCACATTAAAAAGTCGTGAAATGTTAGAGATATGAAAGGGAAGTAGATAATACATTGAAATGCCTATATACTGCAGATCCATACTTGCCTGGAAATTTATATTTTACTTATATATGCACAGTATCAATCGATAGAATATGCTACTGCATGTAAAAATAAATGTCACCTCAGTATTAACCAAACTTTATTAAGGAGTTATCAAAAACTGGATGCATACATGACAACTTTTGACCTCAGTTTTAACCTTACTGGGAAAGATCAAGAAAGAAAGTACGGAACGTGATGATAATGTTATGTGATAGTAATGTTATACCAAAAGGCAACAAGGCGCAATGACTGAAACCAAAAGAATCGTGAAGGAAAGAAGTTAAAAATGTAGAGTTTTTAGAGCCTTCCTGAATTGTAAGTAACCAGACAACGCACGAAGGGTGGCAGGGAGAGCATTCCACAGAATAGCAGCTTTGACCGAGAAAGAACAGCCTCCAATCTTGCACGGCGGACGCCAAAGAACAGCCAAAAGAGAGCGATCCCCAGAACGTAGCGCTCAAGTAGGAACATAATGTCGAGATTTCTGCTGTAGGTACTCTGTGCCAGCATCATAAAAGGCCCTGTGCACCAAGCACAGTGATTTAAAAAGAAGATGCCTAGCCTCTGGCAGCCAGTGAAGGGAATTAAGAACTGGCGAGGTACGCTCCCGGTAGCGAATACCAATGGCAAGACAGGAAGCAGAATTTTGGAGAACCTGCAGACGCCATATCAGATAGTCCAGCTGAACCAAACATAGAGTTAGAGTGATCAGTCCTCTGAGAACCAAAGCAGAGACCACTGGGGCTCGTAGATAAAAAGGAATACATTGCAGGATCTTCCTAAGTATTTACAATTGAAAATGACCAGCCTGGTAGACCGAGCCAACCTGAGAAGCCATAGACAGAGAAGTAGATAGTTTGACACCTAAGTTCTTCACCACAGGAAATACAACAGGAAAAGAGTCAAAAGAGGGGGGTCAAAAGGATGGCGTCCAAAGAGAGGAGGCAGCAGAAGAGCCAACAACCATGACCTCGGTCTATTCTCCATTCGGTTTAAGCCAATTTCCGCTCATCCAGCATCCCATGGCCAATAAGCAATCTCGCAATTGAGCGGCATGGGCTGGAATAAAGAAGATCCAACCGAACCAGAATCTGAGTATCATCAGCATACAAGTATCATTTAAAGCCGTGGGCACGGAGAAGAGTGATCAGAGGCTGAATGTAGATGTCAAAGAATGTAGGAGACACAGCCGAGCCCTGTGGGACGCCACACATCAGAGCAGAGACTGCAGAGAGAAAGGGTTGAAGCAAAGGATGCTGAGACCAATCAGAAAGAAAAGAATGGAATCAGACAAGAACCGGACGTAACATGCCAGCTGCTGATAGATGACTAATCGGTATTACCCAAATTGTTCGTTTACAATTGTTCGAATGAACAATTGACTGAATTTAAAGGGTCACAATTGACCTTTTCACAATTGACTGCATATATATATATATATATATATATATATAAATATATATATATATTCAGTGAAAAAACATTGTTAAAGGGACGTTATGGTTCAAAGTAAAACCAAAAAAAAACCTGAAATTCGGCAGTTATGGTATCTGTGACATTTGTGATGTCATCTTTGATGTCCTGGGTGTTAGTGTTAGCAGTGCACGTTGGCGCGAGTTATGGTTGCTTATCTTACCATAACTGATGAATTTCAGGGGTTTCTCGGTTTTACTTTGAACCATAACGTCCCTTTAACAAAGTTTTTTCACTGGATTTCATAGGTTTTTAGTAGCACAACTTAACCATAATGTCCCTTTAACAAAGTTTTTTTACTGAATTTCATAGGTTTTTAGTAGCGAAACTTAACCATAACGTCCCTTTAACAACGTTTTTTTACTGAATTTCATAGGTTTTTAGTAGCACAACTTAACCATAATATCCCTGACTTTAAATACATGTAACATAGAACATACTGAACCTCTAGCTAGTGATTTCCATGTCCGCAGACTACCGCCATGTCCGCGGACATATCGAAAATCTGAGCGCGGTGAATGTAAATTTTAATAGTGTGCCCCATTTCCCCTTTGAGGTTGGCTCTGAAAAGAGCCGTTTTTTGGGGTTTTTTTGCAGATGCTTGACAGACACCTGTTATTTTGTATTTTTTTTTCTTACTTTACTCCTAAAATCTTCACATAACCTTCTCCAAAGCAACCCTTACATTCCAAAACAGCATGGCATTTCCCATAAAAGATAAGGAAATGCCATCTTCTTTAAAATAAACATCATTACTGGAATCAATATTCTCATTATTACAGAAGAACATACCTGCTTTAAGCATGAAGGCACAGATGCCTTGGTTGATTACACACCTAGCATTGTTTTGCTGAGGACAAAAAACTGAACTATTGTCCCATATTGCCCTAGGTAGTAATCCAGAAAAAATTACTTTGGCTTTTGTAAGGATGTTCATTACTGCTTGAACCAAGTGTTCCAAATCTGCCAACAAAGTAAGGGCACTGGCATAGCCCAAACGGAAAGCACCATAGTGAAAAACTACCACATGGGGACTGTTGATCCTGCCCATATCTTCACAAACGTGTACAATTCCCTGTACATTGCAATCAGGCACAGTGCTCCACACGACCTCCACTCCTTTAACATCAAAATTCTTTGCAGCATGACTGCATTGAGCATACTGTTGTAAACCATGCACAAACATTTCTCCGAGCACCAACACCCTGACTTTCTCCACTTCTGCCATCTTCACTACACACAGGGGCCGATTCATGGAACAAACGTGCGCCGAAAATCTTTGCGATTCATGGAAGTCCCTGCGCGTGTTTACCTCGGGATGTGCACCAAACCCGTGCATGGCGCACACGTCACTGCAACATCCCCAAAGGAGTGCGCAACGCGCACAGTGAAAGTGCACAACCTCGGCGCATACACCAGAAAGTGGGCGGAACACGGGGCGTAACGCGTGGAATGGGGAACAACGCGCGAAAATAAGGGCATAACTGGGGATGTACTGCAGGGAAGCAGACGGAACACCCACACGCACTCGAACCACACGTATTCATGGAACCGAATAGGGCAAAGCCACGCAGAGCCAAAGACACGCACAAGCTGAAACATGTCCGCCACACGAAGGCAGGCGGTAGCGTCCCTGGGCATTACAAAAGTGGCAACATGCAGCAATTGGGCCTGTGCGAGCGGGGCACGTGTATTTCGGGGGTGCGCGGGAAGTTACACACGCGATTGAGCGGGGTACGTGTATTTCGGGGGTGCGCGGGAAGTTACACACGCGATTGAGCGGGGTACGTGTATTTCGGGGGGTGCGCGGGAAGTTACACACGCGATTGAGCGGGGCATGTGTATTTCGGGGTTGCGTGGGAAGTTACACATGCGATTGAGCGGGGTACGTGTATTTCGGTGGTGCGCGGGAAGTTACACACGCGATTGAGCGGGGTACGTGTATTTCGGGAGTGCGCGGGAAGTTACACACGCGATTGAGCGGGGTACGTGTATTTCGGGGGTGCGCGGGAAGTTACACACGCGATTGAGCGGGGTACGTGTATTTCGGGGGGTGCGCGGGAAGTTACACATGCGATTGAGCGGGGCACGTGTATTTCGGGGTTGCGCGGGAAGTTACACACGCGATTGAGCGGGGTACGTGTATTTCGGGGTTGCGCGGGAAGTTACACACGCGATTGAGCGGGGTACGTGTATTTCGGGGGTGCGCGGGAAGTTACACACGCGATTGAGCGGTGTACGTGTATTTCGGGGGTGCGCGGGAAGTTACACACACGATTGAGCGGGGCACGTGTATTTTGGGGGTGTGCGGGAAGTTACACATGCGATTGAGCGGGGTACGTGTATTTCGGGGTGTGCGGGAAGTCTGACACGCGATTCCATCAGGGTACGTGTATTACAGGGGTGCGGGGGAAGTGTCACACGCGACATCAGCAGGGTACGTGTATTCCAGGGGTGCGCGGGAAGTTCCACACGCGATTCCATCAGGGTATGTGTATTACGGGGGTGCGCGGGGAGCACCACACGTGAATTGCACGTGTGGGTCCTCCCAGGTGTTCCCTCTACATCCTCCACGGCCCCTGCAGGTGGCTCACACCACAGGGGCCTACCCTGCACATGTCCTGCAGGCACCCCATCCACCATGGCCATGTCCCCCAGCCAAACCACATGTCAATTTGCACTACTGCCCACCAATGCATGTCCACCTGCACCCCCAGCCACCAGGGGCACCCTCCACCAGGCTCCCACCCCCCCACCCTCCAGCACTCTGGGGCACCTGCCAGCAGGCCCCCACCCATGTCCAACTCATGTTCCCCACCACCCCCACCCCCCAGCACTGTGGGGCACCTGCCAGCAGGCCCCCACCCATGTCCAACTCATGTTCCCCACCACCCCCCAGCACTGTGGGGCACCTGTCAGCAAGCCCCCACCCATGTCTCCCACCACCCCCACCCCCAGCAGTGCAGGGTCACCCTCCACCAGGCCCCCACCCATGTCTCCCACCACCCCCACCCCCCAGCACTGTGGGGCACCTGCCAGCAGGCACCCACCCATGTCCAACTCATGTTCCCCACCACCCCCACCCCCCAGCACTGTGGGGCACCTGCCAGCATGCCCCCACCCATGTCTCCCACCACCCCCACCCCCCAGCACTGTGGGGCACCTGCCAGCAGGACGCCACACATGTCCAACTCATGTACCCCTGCACTCCCACCCCCCAGCACTGTGGGGCACCTGCCAGCAGGCCCCCACCCATGTCTCCCACCCCCTACCCCCAGCACTGTGGGGCACCTGCCAGCAGGCCCCCACTCAGTTCCAACTCATGTACCCCTGCACCCCCATCCCCCAGCACTGTGGGGCACCTGCCAGCAGGTCCTCACCCATGTCAAACCACCCCCCCATCCCCCAGCAGTGCAGGGTCACCCTCCACCAGGCCCCCACCCATGTCTCCCACCACCCCCACCCCCCAGCAGTGCAGGGTCACCCTCCACCAGGCCCCCTCCCATGTCTCCCACCCCCCCACCCCCCAGCACTGTGCGGCACAGGCCAGCAGGCCCCAACCCATGTCTCCCACCACCCCCACCCCCCAGCAGTGCAGGGTCAACCTCCACCAGGCCCCCACCCATGTCTCCCACCCCCCCCACCTCCCAGCACTGTGGGGCACCTGCCAGCAGGCCCCCACCCATGTCCAACTCATGTTCCCCACCACCCCCACCCCCCAGCACTGTGGGGCACCTGCCAGCAGGCCCCCACCCATGACTCAAACCCCCCCACCCAACAGCAATGTGGGGCACCTGCCAGCAAGCCCCCACCCATGTCCAACTCATGTTCCCCACCCCCCACCCCCCATCAGTGCAGGGGCACCCTCCACCAGGCCCCCACCCATGTCTCCCACCCCCCCACCCCCCAGCACTGTGGGGCACCTGCCAGCAGGCCCCCACTCATGTCCAACTCATGTACCCCTGCACCCCCACCCCCCAGCACTGTGGGCACCTGCCAGCAGGCCCCCACCCATGTCTCCCACCACCCCCACCCCCCAGCAGTGCAGGGTCACCCTCCACCAGGCCCCCACCCATGTCTCCCACCCCCCCACCCCCCAGCACTGTGGGGCACCTGCCAGCAGGCCCCCACCCATGTCTCCAACCACCCCCATCCCCCAGCACTGTGGGGCACCTGCCAGCAGGCCCCCACTCATGTCCAACTCATGTACCCCTGCACCCCCATCCCGCAGCACTGTGGGGCCCCTGAAAGCAGGCCCCCACCCATGTCTCCCACCACCCCCAACCCCCAGCAGTGCAGGGTCACCCTCCACCAGGCCCCCACCCATGTCTCCCACCCCCCACCCCCCAGCACTGTGGGGCACCTGCCAGCAGGCCCCCACCCATGTCTCCAACCACCCCCATCCCCCAGCACTGTGGGGCACCTGCCAGCAGGCCCCCACTCATGTCCAACTCATGTACCCCTGCACCCCCACCCCCCAGCACTGTGGGGCACCTGTCAGCAGGTCCCCACCCATGTCCAACTCATGTTCCCCACCCCCCCACCCCCCAGCACTGTGGGGCACCTGCCAGCAGGCCCCCACTCATGTCCAACTCATGTACCCCTGCACCCCTTCCCCTCAGCACTGTGGGGCACCTGCCAGCAGGTCCCCACCCATGTCCAACTCATGTCCCCCCCCACCCCCCATCAGTGCAGGGGCACCCTCCACCAGGCCCCCACCCATGTCGCCCACCCCCCCACCCCCCAGCACTGTGGGGCACCTGCCAGCAGGCCCCCAACCATGTCTCCCACCACCCCCACCCCCAGCACTGTGGGGCACCTGCCAGCAGGCCCCCACTCATGTCCAACTCATGTACCCCTGCACCCCCACCCCGCAGCACTGTGGGGCACCTGCCAGCAGGCCCCCATTCATGTCCAACTCATGTACCCCTGCACCCCCACCCCCCAGCACTGTGGGGCACCGGCCAGCAGGCCCCCACCCATGTCTCCCACCCCCCAGCAGTGCAGGGTCACCCTCCACCAGGCCCCCACCCATGTCTCTCACCCCCCCACCACCCAGCACTGTGGGGTACCTGCCAGCAGGCCCCCACCCATGTCTCCCACCACCCCCACCCCCCAGCACTGTGGGGCACCTGCCAGCAGGCACCCACCCATGTCCAACTCATGTTCCCCACCACCCCCACCCCCCAGCACTGTGGGGCAACTGCCAGCAGGCCCCCACCCATGTCTCCCACCACCCCCACCGCCCAGCACTGTGGGGCACCTGCCAGCAGGCCCCCACACATGTCCAACTCATGTACCCCTGCACCCCCACCCCCCAGCACTGTGGGGCACCTGCCAGCAGGCCCCCACCCATGTCTCCCACCCCCTACCCCCAGCACTGTGGGGCACCTGCCAGCAGGCCCCCACTCAGTTCCAACTCATGTACCCCTGCACCCCCACCCCCCAGCACTGTGGGGCACCTGCCAGCAGGCCCCCACCCATGTCAAACCACCCCCCACCCCCCAGCAGTGCAGGGTCACCCTCCACCAGGCCCCCACCCATGTCTCCCACCACCCCCACCCCCCAGCAGTGCAGGGTCACCCTCCACCAGGCCCCCTCCCATGTCTCCCACCCCCCCACCCCCCAGCACTGTGCGGCACAGGCCAGCAGGCCCCAACCCATGTCTCCCACCACCCCCACCCCCCAGCAGTGCAAGGTCACCCTCCACCAGGCCCCCACCCATGTCTCCAACCCCCCCCCACCTCCCAGCACTGTGGGGCACCTGCCAGCAGGCCCCCACCCATGTCCACCTCATGTTCCCCACCACCCCCAACCCCCAGCACTGTGGGGAACCTGCCAGCAGGCCCCCACCCATGTCTCAAACCCCCCCACCCCACAGCAATGTGGGGCACCTGCCAGCAAGCCCCCACCCATGTCCAACTCATGTTCCCCACCCCCCCACCCCCCATCAGTGCAGGGGCACCCTCCACCAGGCCCCCACCCATGTCTCCCACCCCCCAGCACTGTGGGGCACCTGCCAGCAGGCCCCCACTCATGTCCAACTCATGTACCCCTGCACCCCCACCCCCCAGCACTGTGGGCACCTGCCAGCAGGCCCCCACCCATGTCTCCCACCACCCCCACCCCCCAGCAGTGCAGGGTCACCCTCCACCAGGCCCCCACCCATGTCTCCCACCCCCCCCCACCCCCCAGCACTGTGGGGCACCTGCCAGCAGGCCCCCACCCATGTCTCCAACCACCCCCATCCCCCAGCACTGTGGGGCACCTGCCAGCAGGCCCCCACTCATGTCCAACTCATGTACCCCTGCACCACCACCCCGCAGCACTGTGGGGCACCTGCAAGCAGGCCCCCACCCATGTCTCCCACCACCCCCACCCCCCAGCAGTGCAGGGTCACCCTCCACCAGGCCCCCACCCATGTCTCCCACCCCCCCACCCCCCAGCACTGTGGGGCACCTGCCAGCAGGCCCCAACCCATGTCTCCAACCACCCCCATCCCCCAGCACTGTGGGGCACCTGCCAGCAGGCCCCCACTCATGTCCAACTCATGTACCCCTGCACCCCCACCCCCCAGCACTGTGGGGCACCTGTCAGCAGGTCCCCACCCATGTCCAACTCATGTTCCCCACCCCCCCACACCCCAGCACTGTGGGGCACCTGCCAGCAGGCCCCCACTCATGTCCAACTCATGTACCCCTGCACCCCCACCCCCCAGCACTGTGGGGCACCTGCCAGCAGGGCCCCACCCATGTCCAACTCATGTTCCCCCCCCACCCCCATCAGTGCAGGGGCACCCTCCACCAGGCCCCCACCCATGTCTCCCACCCCCCCACCCCCAGCACTGTGGGGCACCTGCCAGCAGGCCCCCAACCGTGTCTCCCACCACCCCCACCCCCAGCACTGTGGGGCACCTGCCAGCATGCCCCCACTCATGTCCAACTCATGTACCCCTGCACCCCCACCCCCCAGCACTGTGGGGCACCTGCCAGCAGGCCCCCACTCATGTCCAACTCATGTACCCCTGCACCCCCACCCCCCAGCACTGTGGGGCACCTGCCAGCAGGCCCCCACCCAAGTCTCCCACCCCCCCACCCCCCAGTAGTGCAGGGTCACCCTTCACCAGGCCCCAACCCATGTCTCCCACCCCCCCCACCACCCAGCACTGTGGGGCACCTGCCAGCAGGCCCCCAACCATGTCTCCCACCACCCCCACCCCCAGCACTGTGGGGCACCTGCCAGCAGGCCCCCACTCATGTCCAACTCATGTACCCCTGCACCCCCACCCCCCAGCACTGTGGGGCACCTGCCAGCAGGCCCCCACTCATGTCCAACTCATGTACCCCTGCACCCCCACAACCCAGCACTGTGGGGCACCTGCCAGCAGGCCCCAACCCATGTCTCCGACCCCCCCAACCCCCAGCAGTGCAGGGTCACCCTCCACCAGGCCCCCACCCATGTCTCCCACCCCCCCCAACACCCAGCACTGTGGGGCACCTGCCAGCAGGCCCCCACCCATGTCTCCCACCACCCCCACCCCCCAGCACTGTGGGGCACCTGCCAGCAGGCACCCACCCATGTCCAACTCATGTTCCCCACCACCCCCACCCCCCAGCACTGTGGGGCACCTGCCAGCAGGCCCCCACCCATGTCTCCCACCACCCCCACCCCCCAGCACTGTGGGGCACCTGCCAGCAGGCCCCCACACATGTCCAACTCATGTACCCCTGCACCCCCACCCCCCAGCACTGTGGGGCACCTGCCAGCAGGCCCCCACCCATGTCTCCCACCCCCTACCCCCAGCACTGTGGGGCACCTGCCAGCAGGCCCCCACTCAGTTCCAACTCATGTACCCCTGCACCCCCACCCCCCAGCACTGTGGGGCACCTGCCAGCAGGCCCCCACCCATGTAAAACCACCCCCCACCCCCCAGCAGTGCAGGGTCACCCTCCACCAGGCCCCCACCCATGTCTCCCACCACCCCCACCCCCCAGCAGTGCAGGGTCACCCTCCACCAGGCCCCCTCCCATGTCTCCCACCCCCCCACCCCCCAGCACTGTGCGGCACAGGCCAGCAGGCCCCAACCCATGTCTCCCACCACCCCCACCCCCCAGCAGTGCAGGGTCACCCTCCACCAGGCCCCCACCCATGTCTCCCACCACCCCCACCCCCCAGCAGTGCAGGGTCACCCTCCACCAGGCCCCCACCCATGTCTCCCACCCCCCTACCTCCCAGCACTGTGGGGCACCTGCCAGCAGGCCCCCACCCATGTCCAACTCATGTTCCCCACCACCCCCACCCCCCAGCACTGTGGGGCACCTGCCAGCAGGCCCCCACCCATGTCTCAAACCCCCCCACCCCACAGCAATGTGGGGCACCTGCCAGCAAGCCCCCACCCATGTCCAACTCATGTTCCCCACCCCCCCACCCCCCATCAGTGCAGGGGCACCCTCCACCAGGCCCCCACCCATGTCTCCCACCCCCCAGCACTGTGGGGCACCTGCCAGCAGGCCCCCACTCATGTCCAACTCATGTACCCCTGCACCCCCACCCCCCAGCACTGTGGGCACCTGCCAGCAGGCCCCCACCCATGTCTCCCACCCCCTACCCCCAGCACTGTGGGGCACCTGCCAGCAGGCCCCCACTCAGTTCCAACTCATGTACCCCTGCACCCCCACCCCCCAGCACTGTGGGCACCTGCCAGCAGGCCCCCACCCATGTCTCCCACCCCCTACCCCCAGCACTGTGGGGCACCTGCCAGCAGGCCCCCACTCATGTCCAACTCATGTACCCCTGCACCACCACCCCGCAGCACTGTGGGGCACCTGCAAGCAGGCCCCCACCCATGTCTCCCACCACCCCCACCCCCCAGCAGTGCAGGGTCACCCTCCACCAGGCCCCCACCCATGTCTCCCACCCCCCCCACCCCCCAGCACTGTGGGGCACCTGCCAGCAGGCCCCCACCCATGTCTCCAACCACCCCCATCCCCCAGCACTGTGGGGCACCTGCCAGCAGGCCCCCACTCATGTCCAACTCATGTACCCCTGCACCCCCACCCCCCAGCACTGTGGGGCACCTGTCAGCAGGTCCCCACCCATGTCCAACTCATGTTCCCCACCCCCCCACACCCCAGCACTGTGGGGCACCTGCCAGCAGGCCCCCACTCATGTCCAACTCATGTACCCCTGCACCCCCACCCCCCAGCACTGTGGGGCACCTGCCAGCAGGGCCCCACCCATGTCCAACTCATGTTCCCCCCCCACCCCCATCAGTGCAGGGGCACCCTCCACCATGCCCCCACCCATGTCTCCCACCCCCCCACCCCCAGCACTGTGGGGCACCTGCCAGCAGGCCCCCAACCATGTCTCCCACCACCCCCACCCCCAGCACTGTGGGGCACCTGCCAGCATGCCCCCACTCATGTCCAACTCATGTACCCCTGCACCCCCACCCCCCAGCACTGTGGGGCACCTGCCAGCAGGCCCCCACTCATGTCCAACTCATGTACCCCTGCACCCCCACCCCCCAGCACTGTGGGGCACCTGCCAGCAGGCCCCCACCCATGTCTCCCACCCCCCCACCCCCCAGTAGTGCAGGGTCACCCTTCACCAGGCCCCAACCCATGTCTCCCACCCCCCCACCACCCAGCACTGTGGGGCACCTGCAAGCAGGCCCCCAACCATGTCTCCCACCACCCCCACCCCCAGCACTGTGGGGCACCTGCCAGCAGGCCCCCACTCATGTCCAACTCATGTACCCCTGCACCCCCACCCCCCAGCACTGTGGGGCACCTGCCAGCAGGCCCCCACTCATGTCCAACTCATGTACCCCTGCACCCCCACAACCCAGCACTGTGGGGCACCTGCCAGCAGGCCCCAACCCATGTCTCCGACCCCCCCACCCCCCAGCAGTGCAGGGTCACCCTCCACCAGGCCCCCACCCATGTCTCCCACCCCCCCCAACACCCAGCACTGTGGGGCACCTGCCAGCAGGCCCCCACCCATGTCTCCCACCACCCTCACCCCCCAGCACTGTGGGGCACCTGCCAGCAGGCACCCACCCATGTCCAACTCATGTTCCCCACCACCCCCACCCCCCAGCACTGTGGGGCACCTGCCAGCAGGCCCCCACCCATGTCTCAAACCCCCCCACCCCACAGCAATGTGGGGCACCTGCCAGCAAGCCCCCACCCATGTCCAACTCATGTTCCCCACCCCCCCACCCCCCATCAGTGCAGGGGCACCCTCCACCAGGCCCCCACCCATGTCTCCCACCCCCCAGCACTGTGGGGCACCTG
This sequence comes from Ambystoma mexicanum, assembly GCF_040938575.1. Taxonomy (NCBI): domain Eukaryota; kingdom Metazoa; phylum Chordata; class Amphibia; order Caudata; family Ambystomatidae; genus Ambystoma; species Ambystoma mexicanum. Next base: position 387,886,321 of record NC_090941.1, read on the forward strand.
CCAGCAGGCCCCCACTCATGTCCAACTCATGTACCCCTGCACCCCCACCCCCCAGCACTGTGGGCACCTGCCAGCAGGCCCCCTCCCATGTCTCCCACCCCCCCACCCCCCAGCACTGTGCGGCACAGGCCAGCAGGCCCCAACCCATGTCTCCCACCACCCCCACCCCCCAGCAGTGCAGGGTCACCCTCCACCAGGCCCCCACCCATGTCTCCCACCACCCCCACCCCCCAGCAGTGCAGGGTCACCCTCCACCAGGCCCCCACCCATGTCTCCCACCCCCCTACCTCCCAGCACTGTGGGGCACCTGCCAGCAGGCCCCCACCCATGTCCAACTCATGTTCCCCACCACCCCCACCCCCCAGCACTGTGGGGCACCTGCCAGCAGGCCCCCACCCATGTCTCAAACCCCCCCACCCCACAGCAATGTGGGGCACCTGCCAGCAAGCCCCCACCCATGTCAAACTCATGTTCCCCACCCCCCCACCCCCCATCAGTGCAGGGGCACCCTCTACCAGGCCCCCACCCATGTCTCCCACCCCCCAGCACTGTGGGGCACCTGCCAGCAGGCCCCCACTCATGTCCAACTCATGTACCCCTGCACCCCCACCCCCAGCACTGTGGGCACCTGCCAGCAGGCCCCCACCCATGTCTCCCACCCCCTACCCCCAGCACTGTGGGGCACCTGCCAGCAGGCCCCCACTCAGTTCCAACTCATGTACCCCTGCACCCCCACCCCCCAGCACTGTGGGGCACCTGCCAGCAGGCCCCCACCCATGTAAAACCACCCCCCACCCCCCAGCAGTGCAGGGTCACCCTCCACCAGGCCCCCACCCATGTCTCCCACCACCCCCACCCCCCAGCAGTGCAGGGTCACCCTCCACCAGGCCCCCTCCCATGTCTCCCACCCCCCCACCCCCCAGCACTGTGCGGCACAGGCCAGCAGGCCCCAACCCATGTCTCCCACCACCCCCACCCCCCAGCAGTGCAGGGTCACCCTCCACCAGGCCCCCACCCATGTCTCCCACCCCCCCACCTCCCAGCACTGTGGGGCACCTGCCAGCAGGCCCCCACCCATGTCCAACTCATGTTCCCCACCACCCCCCAGCACTGTGGGGCACCTGCCAGCAGGCCCCCACCCATGTCTCAAACCCCCCCACCCCACAGCAATGTGGGGCACCTGCCAGCAAGCCCCCACCCATGTCCAACTCATGTTCCCCACCCCCCCACCCCCCATCAGTGCAGGGGCACCCTCCACCAGGCCCCCACCCATGTCTCCCACCCCCCAGCACTGTGGGGCACCTGCCAGCAGGCCCCCACTCATGTCCAACTCATGTACCCCTGCACCCCCACCCCCCAGCACTGTGGGCACCTGCCAGCAGGCCCCCACCCATGTCTCCCACCACCCCCACCCCCCAGCAGTGCAGGGTCACCCTCCACCAGGCCCCCACCCATGTCTCCCACCCCCCCACCCCCCAGCACTGTGGGGCACCTGCCAGCAGGCCCCCACCCATGTCTCCAACCACCCCCATCCCCCAGCACTGTGGGGCACCTGCCAGCAGGCCCCCACTCATGTCCAACTCATGTACCCCTGCACCCCCACCCCGCAGCACTGTGGGGCACCTGCAAGCAGGCCCCCACCCATGTCTCCCACCACCCCCACCCCCCAGCAGTGCAGGGTCACCCTCCACCAGGCCCCCACCCATGTCTACCCAGCACTGTGGGGCACCTGCCAGCAGGCCCCCACCCATGTCTCCAACCACCCCCATCCCCCAGCACTGTGGGGCACCTGCCAGCAGGCCCCCACTCATGTCCAACTCATGTACCCCTGCACCCCCACCCCCCAGCACTGTGGGGCACCTGTCAGCAGGTCCCCACCCATGTCCAACTCATGTTCCCCACCCCCCCACACCCCAGCACTGTGGGGCACCTGCCAGCAGGCCCCCACTCATGTCCAACTCATGTACCCCTGCACCCCCACCCCCCAGCACTGTGGGGCACCTGCCAGCAGGTCCCCACCCATGTCCAACTCATGTTCCCCCCCACCCCCCATCAGTGCAGGGGCACCCTCCACCAGGCCCCCACCCATGTCTCCCACCCCCCAGCACTGTGGGGCACCTGCCAGCAGGCCCCCAACCATGTCTCCCACCACCCCCACCCCCAGCACTGTGGGGCACCTGCCAGCATGCCCCCACTCATGTCCAACTCATGTACCCCTGCACCCCCACCCCCCAGCACTGTGGGGCACCTGCCAGCAGGCCCCCACTCATGTCCAACTCATGTACCCCTGCACCCCCACCCCCCAGCACTGTGGGGCACCTGCCAGCAGGCCCCCACCCATGTCTCCCACCCCCCCACCCCCCAGCAGTGCAGGGTCACCCTCCACCAGGCCCCCACCCATGTCTCCCACCCCCCCACCACCCAGCACTGTGGGGCACCTGCCAGCAGGCCCCCACCCATGTCTCCCACCACCCCCACCCCCCAGCAGTGCATGGTCACCCTCCAACAGGCCCCCACCCATGTCTCCCACCCCCCCACACCCCAGCAGTGCAGGGTCACCCTCCACCAGGCCCCCACCCATGTCTCCCACCCCCCCAACACCCAGCACTGTGGGGCACCTGCCAGCAGGCCCCCACTCATGTCCAACTCATGTACCCCTGCACCCCCACCCCCCAGCACTGTGGGGCACCTGCCAGCAGGCCCCCACCCATGTCCAACTCATGTTCCCCAGCCAACATGTCATCACAATCTAGATCCCTGGTCCCTATGGTCAGCCTCCAAATGCAAAACACCCACCCGAGTATTGCATCCACCCACTCATAATTGGCAATCACATGACAGAACACCATTTGCAGGTTCCGAAACAAACACATTTCCCTCACATACACCCAATGGGTGTCAGTGAATCTCAAAACCCATATCATGAAATGCATGAAACCAATGAGATACCACACATTGAAGTTCACTAAAAACATATGTATTAAAGGAAACATAAATAGAATCAAAAATAAAGAAACAGAAATGTGAATGTACAAAAATGAAAAGAAGCATGTCCGTGAAAAAAAGCAAAACCAAAAATCTAATTCCAAAGTAATGGTGTCCAAAGTAACTGTCCACAAAACAAAATCCAATGGGAAATAAAAAAGAAAGCCATTGCTCCATGGTTAAAATGTGAAAGAAAAATACAATCCAACAGTGAACTATGTACATACGAACAAGCCAGGGTCCATTATCCCAACAAAAGAAAGGAAACCTATCTAACTACACTAACTAATAAAATAAACTATATACAAAAATGTGGCCAATGTCCGAAAGGTCCAAAATAAATCCCAAAAAAAATGAAACCTAACACTACCTACATAACTATGTACAAGGGCAGCGGGCTAGTTTGACGGCTCACTTGTGGATGTCCCGGGCCAGGGCATCATCGAACTCCTGCTCAATGTCCCGGAGGCGGTCCTCCTCCATGGCCCCGAGGGTCCGCAGGGCCGTCGACATGTCTACCTCCAAACCCCTGCGGATTGCCCCGAGGCACTCGGCCCGCCTCAGAGCCCTCCGCATGGAGTTCTACGCACTGACCATTGTGAGCCGTGCCTCTTCCGCCCGCTGCCGCACCCCATCTATGGCGTGGCCCAACCGCTGCCACACGGAAGACACTCTCTGTCCTGGGTCCTCCTGCCCTCCGGCCGATGCCTGCCCCTCCGATGTTGAAGGCCCCGAGCCTTCATGGCTCCCACCACATTGCTGCTACTGCTGTGCCTCTGCCCGTGCACTGCCTCCTGCTGCCTGCACATCCTCCGCCGGCTGGGGTGCAGTCGTTGATTTGGCCACCCCTGCTGGACGTCCGACTCCCGACTGTGGCAGGGATGCCTCCTCCACCAGCCTGGCCGCACCGTCAGAGGCAGCTCCACAGGGCACCCAGGTGACTGATGGGTGGGAAGATGGCACGGAGGACGACTGGCGCGTAGGGGGTTCAGTTGAGGAGGGGGTCGTAGCAAGCCCCATCATATTGAGGAATCCAGCCTGGGTGACCTGTCCCAGCAGGCTGACGTGGTCAATGAGCCATTCGAGATGACGTGCAGTCTCTCATGAAAAGACTGCAGGTCACCTCGCATGGCCCGTTGACGCAACGCCACACCACTCAGAACAGGCTCAACCCGGACCCGGATAGCCACGTCCGCAGGCAGAGGAAGGCCAGTTGTCGTGAGCTCATCCCCTGCCTGAAAACGGGTCTGGACGTAGGCATCCCTGCTGGTGCAAGATGATGCAGGGACAGGATTGCACACAGGCACCTCCGCGGCAGCCTGTGCTGCCTCCTGTCCCTGGTCCTGCACTGCACCACTAGCACCAGTGGGATCCCCACCTCCAGACCCCGTCTCTGTTGCTTGCACGGCCTCCTCCTCCAACAAACCCCCCACCAACCTGGATGACTCCGTGCCATCTTCCCCCGTTGGGCCCTGTGGGGTCCCAGCTGCCCCTTCTGCTGCCGAGGAGTCCGAGTCCAACTCCAACCTCCGCCTCTTGGACCTCCCCCCGGCAGCTGCGGCCTGGGACGCGGCACCGGACTCCTCACTCCCCGACGAGATGACAACATGGGAGGGGAGCCGGGCCTTGCGTCTCCGGCTGGCGGTGGGATCCCCGCCGCTGTGCTCCACAGCACCTTCTCCGCCCTCTTCATCAGTTGACGCTGCAGACAGGGAGAAATAAAACACAGGCATGAGGGCACTGTACAATGGACACATACACACATGACAGTTGTACATGAGTGGCATTGGCAAACCTCAGACATTTCATCACAATCCCCAACACACATGTCATTTCAACTTGCACACATGAGCCATACCACAGCCATATCGCAACTGCCAGCACCATCCATACACATACAACAGCATGAGCAGGCAAAGGTGAGCCCGACATCACATGCAACACAGGAAGTGCACCACACATGTACACACACCACCACACTTGCATGCATGTGTACACCTCTGCCAAGTGTCGCAGTGTTCAGATGGGCATCCATGTCACATCTGCCCATCAGGCTTCCACATACCGCTGTCACATGCATCCATGTTGCATCACTGTTGCACCTTGTCAAATACAAACACATGCACATGTACACAGCGCTGATACATGCAGATGAAAACAACATACATGCGTGACATCATGGACATGTCTACTTACATAGACATTCATCCAAACATGTGTGCCCACACAACTGCATTTGGCATGCAAGCCTACACACACAAGCACCATCCATGTCTCACACATTCCAGCCCTTGCATGTGTTAGCCCCATGGCCCTGTACACCCCCAATCATACTCGACCCCATACAAACAGATGTGCAACCTGCACACTACTGAAAAATCACCACACGCACATCTCACAATCAGGATGCATGTACACTTACCGCTCGACTCCAGACGGGTCTGCCTCTCAAGGACCTGGACGTGGAGCGCTGGGGATATGCGTTCCAGGACCCTCATCTGTTCTTCCGACAAGTGGCCCCGGCGCCCCTTGGCATCCGCTGCCTTCAAGAGGCGCCGGGCCTTGTTCAGGGTCCTGGACCTGAAGTCCTCCCAGCGCTTCTTGACATGTTGTAAGTCGCGGACTGCCACCCCCTCCGCGTTGATGGCAGTCACGATGTCAGTCCAGATCCGAGTCCGTCCTTCCTTGTCGGCGCGGGAACTTCCGAAGAGGGCATCATACTGCCCCAGGACTTGCACCACCAGGACACCAACTTCGGTGGCACTGAATCTGGTGCCCCTCTGCCTCTCTGGCCGGGGGTTGTCAGTGGTCTCAGATGGTGTTTGCCCCGACATGACAACCCCAGAGGCAGGAGTGAGTGGGCAACTGGGTCCTGGGGCTGGGCTGTGGAGCGATGGAATCCCAGTCGGGAGTCTTCGGTTCCAGCAGGGGTGGTCACAGCAACAGCACCCCTGGCTGATGTGCAGGCAGCAAATGGCAGGGCACGTGGGCAGCAGGCAGTCAGGCAGCAGCAGATGGCAGGTGGGAGCGTGCTCGGGGTTCTGGGGGGTAGTAGTTCAGCCTTCTGGGCAGGAGCGTGGTCTTCCGTGTGCTTACGCGTGGCCAGCTTGATATGGAGTGATTTGGCATGTGAAAATTCGGCACGTCAGCGTGTAATTCGAGGAAAGGCCCTTAGCGCGTAAGCGCGTCTGCACGCATACGCAATTTCATTGGACAGGAGGCCCCTCAAGCGCAAGCGCCCCTGTGACGTGACGCATACAGGCGTGCATGGGCATTTCAGCGCGCGTGAAAAACTGCACGTCCGCATGTAATACGAGGAAAGGGCCCATGCCCGTAAGTGACGTGACGCGCGCGTGCGTTTCCCTCAGCATGGGTTAAAGGTGAGCGGGCCCAGCAGTTCGCTGTACGTGCCTTTCGTGGAGACCGACGTGTGTTGCTGCTTCCTGTTGTTTCGCGCGCCATCATAACTTCACAGCTATCAAGGACGTATCTCTTCTTTTGGCGGGGGTATTGGCTACGCGTGTTTTTCTGCATCGCGCTAGTCAGACGGTGAGTCGCACACGCTCTTTTTCCCACTGCAGGTGCCCCTGTGTATCGCACCCATTTTTGATGTCATAGTAGCCTGCGTGTCCCACGCGTACGCGTTATTCGTGTTACTGGGTGCCACCGCGTACTGCGGGAGGTTGAATCCACGCACGTAGGCTGCAGGGTTGCGTGCACGTTTTTACTGCAGTTTTGAGGTGCCTGAGCGTTGTGTGACCCGTCACCACATCACCGGGGTCACATCCAGCCTTGCAGGTGCAGGGGGGCTGTTAACATCTTGCTTCCCACCCCCTTCACCCCAATTGCCCAGGTCAATTGTGGTGTACACCTCCCATTGGCACCACTCCATCTGTGCCAGCACTACTACATCTGTGCCATGGTTGGGAGGGCACCAAAGGTGAGGGGCACCTCAGCTGGGCGGTCTCCTCGTGGCGGGCGTAGCCGGGGACGTGGCCGTGGTGACCAGGGAGTAGGGGGACTCCAGGGTGTCCAGGGCAGCCACAGAGGGGGAAGAGGCAGGGGTGCGCCACTTGAGCACAATGTTGTGCCATGTGTCGGTGCAGTCATGCCACCACCCCCTGTGGTTCCGGGGGCATTAGGGAGAATTCTCTGTTTAGGCTGAATTTCCTAACCTAGTGAGTCCCCCAGCAGCTTTGCTGGATTTCGGGAGTTTGTTTTTTTACATCCTGCCAAGAGTGAGACTCTTTTCTTCCCACTCTTGGACATGAATGTGTGTAATTCCTTTGAATGTCAATGTGTTCTATGGGCTATGGGGTATTTTACTCCATAGGGTCTCATATGTTTTTCTATGTGTGTTACACCGCACCCTACGTGCCGTAACACTGGGGCATCCTAGCGGACCTCCACCATCGACTCCATACCCGGGGACTGACTACTGTCTCCCCCGGCATGTAAAGTCACCATTGGCTTTACTAGACCTAAATTTACTAACAGGACTAGTACAAACCTTCTTATTGTGGACGTACTAGTAGGGGTAATTCGATTACTCCTGGATCTGTTACTCGAGGGGGCACTGTCCCGTCCCCCCTCATCGAGTTTTGGCTGGTGGCAGTGGAAACTACTTGTTATGTTCGACCCCGGACATAACCCTATGGGATTCGTCCCATTGTTGGAGATTGATACTTTTTCTCGTTAATCTCTAACGTACCACCGGTCTACTTATCATAAATAAGTTTATCGGATGGTATTTTCTGCCAGAATTCGGTTTGTAAAATGGCGTCTGTGTTCATCTCTGTGACTCCTAAACCAGACCCTCCAAAGTGGTGCCATTCTGTCTGGGTTACCACAGGGGTGTGGGAGGGGGTTTAGGCACCCTGGACCGAGTTGCCTTGCCAACTCCGGTCGCACTCTGGAGTGATTGGCCCAGGTGGTGAGCCTTCCCGCTCACCACTTAGCATGTGTTGATTGACAGCTAGGCTGAATGAATGGGGGTTTTCTGCATAAAAGCAGGGCTTTTGGGACTGGATCTTCAGAAGTCGCCACAGGACCTAAGAATCCAACGAGGGTAACGCTGAGCCGACCTGCACGACGACACCTCCGGTGAAGCCCTGCGGAACCGACTCACCACTTCCCGACGACAGAGGAGATCTCCCTGCCGGAGAGTCTCTTCCCCTGACTGGTGGGAACAACCAGTCCCCTTTGCTTTTTATTCGCCTCAGGACGCAGTGGTCGAATTGCCCGTGCAGCGCACCCCGGCAACCGGATAGCCACTACCCCTGTACCGCGACCAAAAGGTGGTGCCTTGTGACGGAGCACTCCGCGGCTGGTCTCTTCCCTGGTGGTGCACCGGACTTCACTTTTCTTCGACGACGAGATCATCTCTACTCTTGGCAAAGACCCGACGTGCATCCACCACCAGGAACAACTGCCCCCCCCGGAGCTGCCCTCCACAACAAGGTACCGTGTCCGCCTGGCTTCCCTTTCTATCGGTTCGAGTGAGGTGTCTTAATCCTCTCCGTTCCGTTGGGTCGCCTCCAAGCTTTTCTCATTCTTTGTTCTGAACTGGTTCAATCTGCCGATAACAATTTGCTACAAAGACTTGAATGCACCTCCACTAGAGACTTTTTGGGACATCGCGCCTTGCCTCTCTCCGAGTGGGCCTGGCCTCTGAACTTTATGATCTATTGTGATTCTTGCCTTCCTGCCTTGCATTTTTTTCCGCGAAGGATTGAACTGTGTTGATTTCATAACCTGCCTATCTTTTTCTCTCCCGTCCTAACTAATATTCGAGTGTCATCTAGGTTGAGGTATACGCCTCTGTCTGAAAATAAGTGGTACCGGTAGAACCTAGAGTTGTCGATATATTGCTAGGGGGATTGATCGTTTTCTACTTCGTAGAGTAATTGTGTTTGATTTGTTTGCCGTGATTTGCCTTAGTGTTTTCCATAGATGTTTCATTATAAATAAATACCGTAATATCTTTACACTAAGCCTCGTTGCGTGTTTACTTGTCTTGCTGTGAAGGATTGCCCTATTTTGTATACTCCACATACTGCTCAACTCTTCTTGAGGGAAGTCTGACTGCTCAGCCACAGCTACCAAGTGAATCTGTGTGGTACAGACTGCTACCAAGTTGGTTCACCGCCAAACGCCTGTAGTCCTAAATCTTTTGCAGTGGTCCCAGAGGGAACTGCACAGGTTTCCGCCTAACAGGGGGATGCAGCTCCTGCATCTGGCACTGGCACCCGTTCGACCCGGCAGTCCGTTCCATCGACTGCCACGGGCCCCAGGGTAATGGTAGCTGCAGGTGCAGCTGTGGACACCGCCACCCAGGCTCAGGGTCTGCCAGCGCAGGCTGCGTTGGCACTTGAAGAGCCCTTGGTAGATCTCCAACAGGCCAGGGGGGAAACCATAGGGGCACGCCGGGCTGCTCAGACCAAGACGCGTGTCCCTGGGGCAGTCATGTCATCTGCTGCCCCGAACAGCCGGGTGTTGGCAAGTGCAGGGGCAGATGCACCCAACAGCACCCCGGTTGTGAGTCTGCCAACCAGGACCGTTGCGGTCAATGACCCTGCCACAGCTGATGTTGCTGCGCAGGGTCCATTAGTGGGCACCCAGCTGCCACTGACACAAGTCAGGCCTTTGGTCATCCCTCCACCTGCCACTCCCTTGGCTCAATCCACCGAACCCACTGGCCATACTGGTCAGGGCGGCATTAGCCAGCCAGGGTCTGCGCCACAGTCCAAGAGGAGGAAGGTTGCACCTGCAGCACAGGCTGGGACCCCACACACAGCCACGACCTCCTGCACGTTGAGTAAGAAGCCTTTCTGTAAGCAGGAACTGGACTTCCTCGTGGACTACGTGCGGGGCCTCAGCCGTGACATGCTAGTGGGTGCCAATAGTCAGACTACGGCTGCCCAACGTGACACCCACTGGAAGCATGTTGCGGAACATGTCAGTTCATTCGGCCATGATGTGCGCACGGCGCAGGAGTGCAAAAAGCATTGGAATGACATCAAGCGCAGCACTAAGGCTAAGTGTGCCTCTAATTACAACTTGACTCTGGTGACTGGCGGTGGGCCTGCACCAGAGGAGGAAGAGCTCACTCCGCATGAGGCTCTCGTTGCGGAGTTCATACCACCTGAATTGGTCGAAGGAGTGGGAGAGATGCTGGACTTTGATGCGCAGTCCAGTGAGTGTTGATGCGTGTTTGTTGAGGACGTGTGTGTTTCACTTGTGGGATGTGTTGTGCATGATTGCTGCTACATGTGACGTGTACATGGTTCTGATGTGTAAGTAATGCAATGCTTCCGTCATGCATGTCTCCTCTGCCTGCATGCGGGACTCCATGCTCCCTTGCCCCTCCTCCGCCACTCTGCACCCCAGTTCCACCTTTGCACTGGTCTGCTTCAATCTTGCCAATGTGTACTTTCTTGTTCATGTGTCCTGTGTAGATGCTAACTTCCAGCGTAGAATCTGCCAGACATATGCCGTGTGGTACAGCCTTAGTACTCGATGCAGGGTATCTCACTTGTACTGTGCATGGGTCAGATGTCCCGCAGGGACATGAGTGCCCATTCATGCTCCATGTGCATTGCACGCATGCCCCTATGTGTCCTTGACTGTATGATCACTGTAATATAAGTCCTTGGTTACATACATTGCCTGCCATCTCATCAGCCTTCCCATGTCAACTGTGGCTCAGTCCTGCGTTGCACACATGTTTAGGCTCTGACAATCTGTGTGGCTCACAGGCCTCAGCCTGTTCAATGGCCAATGAATCTGTCCAACTCTTGTTGTGTCTTCTTCTCACGTGGTCGGCCTCCAGAGTTTTCATCATGTGTCCTGCCTACTGTCCCAGCATCATTTGCAGTGTTGTCATTTGAATCACATTAAGCTGTTGATGCCAGTCAACACTGCCTGTCAATACACAGGTGTATGGTCAGCCTTTTGATACCATGCTAGGCATCCCTGCTTTGGTACTGGGGTGGAGGGGTGCTTGGCTTCTAGATAAGGTACACATTGAATGCACAATGCACGTGATGTGTGAATTTGACATTGCGCTGCCTTCACATTTCCTGGCACACACCATGGAGTGCTTGTACATGTTGGTAGTGAGTGGCGTACACATTTTCTGCACTGCATAGACCCACTTCCATGGAAACTGCCACCTTTCAACAGGTCTGATCACAGAAGCTATTCAAAGTAGACCCAGCATGCATGCCAGGTTATATGTTGTGTGTCACATGTCTGCCGGATGCGTTTGCTGTCGGTGTGTGTGTGTGTCGTGTGCTTCTGACATGTGTAGTGACCTTTTTTCTCTCTATTTTTCAGGTGATGATGCAATGGAGGCGGAGGATGGTGTTGTCATGCCAGACACAGGGTTGGTAACACCACATCAACCCGGCACTAGTGGGGGTCGTGGGGTGGTAGGCCACGAAAACCCCCAAGTGCTGCAGTCCATCTTGTCTCTGGCTGCCTATGAGTCCAGCCTTGATGACGACTCTGACGTCCATGTTGAGTTGGATGAGCATCAAGTCCATGTGTCAGGGGTGAGTGATTCTGATGTGGACACTCCTCTGTCTGCGACACCTGCACTGAGGGATCAGACAGTCTTGGTTCCTCCGCCAGTGGTGGATCGGGACGCAGGGTCACCCTCCACACCAGTCACTGATGTGCCTGGGACATCACGTCGACGGGGCATGTAGTCATGCAGCCGCGGGTGGTGCCAACACAGCGAGGATCCCCGGTCCTTGGGTCCCGCAGGGGTCAAGCCCGGCAACGCGGTCGCCGCGCGCAACCGCTGTATACTGAGTGGGAGCAAGACATGACTGCCAATTCCGAACGGCAGGGGGCAGCAATGGAGAACATCGCTGAGAGCATGGAGCGTGTGGCCCGATCTGTGCTCCCCCCTGCTAGGCAGGTGCTTCTCCAGCAGCAGGCGGCACGGTCCACGGCCCGCTCGCTCAGGCTGGGCATGGCGGCTTCAGACAGGGCACGCCAGGCTGAAATGTCGTCTCTGCGTCAAGCAATTGCTGCTCACGCAGAGGCGCACTTGGATGCCCTGAGGGAGGAGTATGCTTCCCTCAGATCCACTCTGGGTGTCCTTATGATGTCCCAGAGGCAGCAGCCAGAGGAGAGGTTTGCACAGCTTGAGCGTACCATCTCGGCTGAGCTACAGGCTTGCCGGGAGGTGCAGCAGTTGTCCAGCCAGGCCTTGCAGGAGGAACTTCGTGTTACACGTGCTACCTTGCAAGAGGAAGCACGTGTATCACGTGAGGATCTGCATGCAGACCTATGTCACATTGCCACACAGAACCAGGCTCACCCGTCCGGCAGACTTGCTGCCGACGAGGGGCAAGCTGCGGCTAGGCGTGGCCAGGCTACTGTGCCACGTCCTCCTTTACAGGATGAGCCAGACTCGGACGACCATCTGTCTCCCACATAGGTCGGGCTGTGCAGGCGTTGAGCCCATGGAGGGTTTTTTTTTGGCTCAGCATCATCGCATGTGGATGTTGAGCAGCACCCTGTACCTCCCCCCTCCTGGGTGCCTCCCCTCCCCCCCGGGTCGTATATGACCATTTTTGATTTTTCTTTTAGTTTAGTTAGTTAAGTTTCTGTTTGATAGTTAGTTTAATTAGGTAATGTAGGTTTTCCATTGTTAGTGTAATTAGTTAATAGTTGATTTAGTTTAAAATTGCTAGTCTATTGTGCTTTCATGTGATGGTGCGGTGCTCTGTGGCTTTTGAAGGCATCCACTGTCTGTTCCAGCTGGGCCCTTCAGGCTTGTCTTGTGTATGTGTTTGCTGCTTGGGGTCCTTGACTCACATATGCCACTCCTGCCTCCCTTATTTATGGGCTCGCAAGGATGGTTCGGTATTACAGAATATTACACAAGGGCTTTGGACTGTCATATCTGTGGCATGTCTGGTGCTGTGTGACTTGTGTTGACACCCCTAGTGGGGATGATTTTGGTGTTATTGTCCACTGTTCAGCTTTTGCTAGATGGGGGTGTCATGATTAATGTGTACATTGATTGCTTTGCATTGTGTAGTATGTTTCATATATTTCCTGTACACGTGCTTGTTGCAATTCATGCTGTAGATAGTGTTCCACACTTTGGATGTGAAAGACGGACTGATGGTGTGATTTGTGACTCTCTGACATGGTCAAGTAATGAGATGCCTGATGAGACACACACAGATGACTTTGAAGCATTAATCATGTGTTTCATGCCCTTTCTGCAGGGGGATGAGCCTCCAGAGCACCTTTGCCAGCAGACATGGCCCATTGGACGACGGAATTCTGGACCCGTTTGTTGGTGCCCACATGCACATGTGTGCACAAGCAGAGGCACAGGGATTGCAGACCCACATCCTAGAACTGCTGACATGTTCCAAGGAACTCCAGGCAAGGTGAGCATCACAGGGGGGCCACGACTAGCAAAGCTTGCACCAGGCGAGTTGCACATGCAGGCTTAGTCACAGCACTGAGGGTGACCTTAGACGAATATTGGTGTTGAAGCACACAAAGCAGCTCAGATGTGTTGGTGGACTGATGGCTGTTGATAGTAGGGTTGTCTGGGACACATGCAGGGGCAGTGGCACATACCCTCTGGTACACCAAGGTCCATTGAGGCACTTGTATCAACCATGTAGCCTTCCGAGACATAGAAAGGGGCAGCTCACAGGGACATACAGCAAGGGACATACTCGGGTGCAGTGCATGTCTTTTCCATGTACTTTATGATAAATGCACTGCCAACTTTGTTTCGGTCATGGTGGTACGCAACTTGCTCTGAAGTCATGGCTTGCTATATGGGTCTGTCTGCTTACCCAGGGAACATTGCATGTTGTGTGAATTGTGACACATTGGTGTTCCATTTGCCACGCACCCACCAGCGGCTGACTTACTGCATTGACTGTGTATGACCCGTCACAGGGGTAATGTTATATATGGGTACGAAGCATCAACACCAGATTGTCTGTTTGTAGAGTAGTTTGTTGCTATGGGGCATGTATGGTGTTGTGCTTTTGTGTAATTGGCACGTATAGGTTGTTGACTGTGGCTCTCTTTGCAGCATTGCAGTGCTCCTTTAACCAGACCTGAGAGTGTGCAGGCAGGAGGCCAGCACTCAAAACCAGAGCTAAGTGTCTTGTTGTTTTTCTTTCAAACTGCTCTGCATAGGCTCGCTGGGGAGTGTACTAATGCATGGATGTATGTGTGGTTCAATTTGGTATGTTTTTTCTCCCTAATCACCCGTGATCCTATGCAATTTTGAACCCTGTACCCTCTACCCGGTGTTCCTGCTTCCCGTACCTATGCAAGCAACGTTCCCTGACCCTCTTTCCCCGCTTGGGTTGCGGATGCCTGTGTAAGCCCCAAACCTGCAGGCGCCAAAACCCTAGAGGGGGTGGTTGGTTCGTACCACTCCTGAGCCTGGACTACAGAAGGCCATGACAGTGATGTCCAAGTTTGTTTGGATTGTGTATGTGTTCATGCAGGTAGTACATTTTCGTGCATTCCCTAGTTTTTGTGTCATTCCTCCTCCCCTCTCCTGCCACTCATTCCAGTCATCTAGTGTGTCAACACCTGTCCCGACTGAATATCCCTGAACCTCCTTCCCCACCAGGGTTTCAGGGGCCTGTGTGAGTTTGACCTTGCAGGCATCCGGGACATGGTGGGGGTGGTTGTTTCGTGACACTCCCGCGCTTGTACAGGGGACCTGTGACAGTACACATCCGTTCATGGTGCATCATCCTATGTCATGTACCACACATGTTTCACATCCTGTCGTGACATTGTTTTGCTGTGCTACCTTGGTTGTTGCATCATTGTGGTAGTACTTGGCCTTTGTGAGGTACTGCTACGTCAAGTCATCTACTGGAGGGTGTTCTGGTTCGTTTTTCTGGCTTGGATTTTGTGATTTTGGACATTGATTATGAGGGTGCAGGCACCTTTTTACACACAAGGTGGGAGATGGTGATGAAGGGTAAAGGTGATCCTGTGGCCAGGTGGAATTGAGGTTTGAAGGCTCCATGACCCAGGTGCAGTTGTTCAGTGGGTCATGGTCATTTGTGAGGGAGGGGGGGGTGTTGTTGATAGTTGCCTTGCCCTGCAGTGTGATGGGAACTCTGACATTGTACTGGTGGTATCCTATGTACATGTTGTGTTCTGCTGATCAATGCCTGTTCATGTGTTGTGTTTTCCTTTCAGGTGCGAGGGGATAGTTATGGTTTGACATGATGGGGTGTACACATGGTGAATGTTCACATGTGATGTGTAGAGAACACTAATGGTCACTTGAGTACACATGCATATGTGGAGTGCATGTCCTTGCAGAACCACACACTTGCACTCTGATGCACTACATGTACTCCCACCCTTGCATATCCACGTGTACACTGTTTGCCTTCTGGTGCCCACTGTGTCCCTGCAGCACATGTTCTGTGACTGATTATGGATCCTGTACATGCCTAATTTGCTGTTTGATGTGGTCTGTACTTAGATGTGATGCTCAGGGTGTGCATCACACACAATGGCTGTTCACTGTGCTGTGCGCTGAGCAGTGTGTTGCAGGAGTAGGACACTGCACACATGAGCTGCAGTGTTGATTTTGCAATGCACAATGTGCATGTAGACAGGCATTTATTGTTATGTTACGACTACGACTCTTGTAATGCATTTGGAAATGACTTATTTTGGGTGGGAGATTTTGTTGGTCTGTCATTTCATCTGATTCCGGGTCAGGCATCATTGTCTGATGCAGATTTAACAAGGGGGGTCCTGGGAGTCCCTCTGCCAGACATTAGTCCTGGTTACGAGTGACTTACCCAGAGTCTTTAGCTCACTATCTTTCACAGAGAAGAAATATCCCAAACATATCAGTCTTTGTCCTGCCCTGGGGCAGTCCAGCACCGAAATGCGAGGCAATTCTCCTCTGAACAAGAGTACCAACAGAAACCCCAGACACGTGTTTCGGTCTGGTTGGACTTCATCAGTAGGGTGGATCTGTGCCTCTCTAAGAATAGTGAGCAAGGGGTCCACGTCTGGATTCCCCTAGTAACTTAGGGTGAGACCCAAAGTTACTTGAATATGCAGATTTAACAAGGGGGGTCCTGGGAGTCCCTCTGCCAGACATTAGTCCTGGTTACGAGGGACTTACCCAGAGTCTTTAGCTCACTATCTTTCACAGAGAAGAAATATCCCAAACATATCAGTCTTTGTCCTGCCCTGGGGCAGTCCAGCACCGAAATGCAAGGCAATTCTCCTCTGAACAAGAGTACCAACAGAAACCCCAGACACGTGTTTCGGTCTGGTTGGACCTCATCAGTAGGGTGGATCTGTGCCTCTCTAAGAATAGTGAGCAAGGGGTCCACGTCTGGATTCCCCTAGTAACTTAGGGTGAGACCCAAAGTTACTTGAATATGCAGATTTAACAAGGGGGGTCCTGGGAGTCCCTCTGCCAGACATTAGTCCTGGTTACGAGGGACTTACCCAGAGTCTTTAGCTCACTATCTTTCACAGAGAAGAAATATCCCAAACATATCAGTCTTTGTCCTGCCCTGGGGCAGTCCAGCACCGAAATGCGAGGCAATTCTCCTCTGAACAAGAGTACCAACAGAAACCCCAGACACGTGTTTCGGTCTGGTTGGACCTCATCAGTAGGGTGGATCTGTGGCTCTCTAAGAATAGTGAGCAAGGGGTCCACGTCTGGATTCCCCTAGTAACTTAGGGTGAGACCCAAAGTTACTTGAATATGCAGATTTAACAAGGGGGGTCCTGGGAGTCCCTCTGCCAGACATTAGTCCTGGTTACGAGGGACTTACCCAGAGTCTTTAGCTCACTATCTTTCACAGAGAAGAAATATCCCAAACATATCAGTCTTTGTCCTGCCCTGGGGCAGTCCAGCACCGAAATGCGAGGCAATTCTCCTCTGAACAAGAGTACCAACAGAAACCCCAGACACGTGTTTCGGTCTGGTTGGACCTCATCAGTAGGGTGGATCTGTGCCTCTCTAAGAATAGTGAGCAAGGGGTCCACGTCTGGATTCCCCTAGTAACTTAGGGTGAGACCCAAAGTTACTTGAATATGCAGATTTAACAAGGGGGGTCCTGGGAGTCCCTCTGCCAGACATTAGTCCTGGTTACGAGGGACTTACCCAGAGTCTTTAGCTCACTATCTTTCACAGAGAAGAAATATCCCAAACATATCAGTCTTTGTCCTGCCCTGGGGCAGTCCAGCACCGAAATGCGAGGCAATTCTCCTCTGAACAAGAGTACCAACAGAAACCCCAGACACGTGTTTCGGTCTGGTTGGACCTCATCAGTAGGGTGGATCTGTGCCTCTCTAAGAATAGTGAGCAAGGGGTCCACGTCTGGATTCCCCTAGTAACTTAGGGTGAGACCCAAAGTTACTTGAATATGCAGATTTAACAAGGGGGGTCCTGGGAGTCCCTCTGCCAGACATTAGTCCTGGTTACGAGGGACTTACCCAGAGTCTTTAGCTCACTATCTTTCACAGAGAAGAAATATCCCAAACATATCAGTCTTTGTCCTGCCCTGGGGCAGTCCAGCACCGAAATGCGAGGCAATTCTCCTCTGAACAAGAGTACCAACAGAAACCCCAGACACGTGTTTCGGTCTGGTTGGACCTCATCAGTAGGGTGGATCTGTGCCTCTCTAAGAATAGTGAGCAAGGGGTCCACGTCTGGATTCCCCTAGTAACTTAGGGTGAGACCCAAAGTTACTTGAATATGCAGATTTAACAAGGGGGGTCCTGGGAGTCCCTCTGCCAGACATTAGTCCTGGTTACGAGGGACTTACCCAGAGTCTTTAGCTCACTATCTTTCACAGAGAAGAAATATCCCAAACATATCAGTCTTTGTCCTGCCCTGGGGCAGTCCAGCACCGAAATGCGAGGCAATTCTCCTCTGAACAAGAGTACCAACAGAAACCCCAGACACGTGTTTCGGTCTGGTTGGACCTCATCAGTAGGGTGGATCTGTGCCTCTCTAAGAATAGTGAGCAAGGGGTCCACGTCTGGATTCCCCTAGTAACTTAGGGTGAGACCCAAAGTTACTTGAATATGCAGATTTAACAAGGGGGGTCCTGGGAGTCCCTCTGCCAGACATTAGTCCTGGTTACGAGGGACTTACCCAGAGTCTTTAGCTCACTATCTTTCACAGAGAAGAAATATCCCAAACATATCAGTCTTTGTCCTGCCCTGGGGCAGTCCAGCACCGAAATGCGAGGCAATTCTCCTCTGAACAAGAGTACCAACAGAAACCCCAGACACGTGTTTCGGTCTGGTTGGACCTCATCAGTAGGGTGGATCTGTGCCTCTCTAAGAATAGTGAGCAAGGGGTCCACGTCTGGATTCCCCTAGTAACTTAGGGTGAGACCCAAAGTTACTTGAATATGCAGATTTAACAAGGGGGGTCCTGGGAGTCCCTCTGCCAGACATTAGTCCTGGTTACGAGGGACTTACCCAGAGTCTTTAGCTCACTATCTTTCACAGAGAAGAAATATCCCAAACATATCAGTCTTTGTCCTGCCCTGGGGCAGTCCAGCACCGAAATGCGAGGCAATTCTCCTCTGAACAAGAGTACCAACAATCATTGTCTGATGCGACTGTACATTTAGGACATGGCAATGTGTTCCTTATCGTTACTGTGTTGGTGTATGGGTATTGCTTGCCATGTCATGTTGTGGCTTGGGAGGGTTTGAGTGACATGACAGTGATGGCCATGGCCGGTTTTGCAGGTGAGTGTGATGCACACCTTGCATGTCAGGTTCATCCGCTTCTCAGAGCAACTAACTGGGTGTAGATCTCTCTCCGCGGCAGGGCCCTCCCTCTGGAACAGCCTTCCTGCCTGACTTGAACTTGAGGGGAACCATCTCCAGTTCTGGAAGCACCTCAAGACCTTCCTCTTTGCTTCTGCTTTCTCTCTGCCTCTCCCATGCAGAGTTCTTCACTGGAATTGCACTGGAGCTGCAACTGGGCCACTCTCACCGACCTCGGTCCCTGGCCAAGCCACTCTCCACTTGCACTGCCTCCCTGGCAACCCCTGCACTGCGGTACTGTCTCTCTATTCCTACAGCCCACCCTTCCCAGCACTTGTCTGCACTTTTTTACATTTGTAGTTGCCACCAGCCGACCTATGTATTTTTTTTTTGGGCTACTTCCCCTGTACTGCACCCACCCCCTTCCCCTTGCACTTTTCCCTTCCCCCTACCCCTGCACTTGCACAATCTCAATGACACCTGGCCTAGTAGTACCGTTGTCTGTCTTCCCTTGTTCCCCCCTCCCTGCCTCATCGCACCTTGAAATATTTGTGTATAGGCCATATCATGTCATATGTCATATGTGTGCCTTTTGGTCACACAGGATAGATTGTGTTTAAGTAGCTAGGGATGCAGACGATGTGGCACTTCCATGGCAACTATCTCAGGGTGGTAGGGTTGTGACAGTTGACCGTCTCTTTGTCATCATCGATTGTCACCTGGTATGTGCCAGGCCTGTGTGCACTCCGCAGGGGTGGGAGTTTAGGTGAAAAATGTGGCCACAAGCTGGGTCCGGGCTTCCTCGCCATGTGCCCTGTCCCCTCCCATGGGCAGCGCCTGTGCCTGTGGTTGGGGATGTGGGGGCACCACCATGTCCACCCGCCCTGCCGTGTTGCAACATTGTGCACGACACGTGCTGCCACAATGATCCTGCACACTACTGGTGGTGCATAGAGTAGTTGCCCACCAGAGCGGTCAAGGGAGCGGAAACGTGACTTGAGCACTCCGAATGTGCGCTCCACTATGCCCCTGGTTGCAATATGGGCGACGTTGTATCTCACCTGGGGTGGTGTGATGGGGTTCCGGATTGGCGTCATCATGTGGTTGCTCAGAGGGTAGGCACTGTCCCCTGGGGAGGTGATAATAGTTGAGATTATTAGGGTTTGGATATTTGTCTGTGTGTGACTTGCATGCATGTGCAAGGGCATTTGTACTGACCTAGGAGCCATGTGTCGCCATGCTGGCCAGCTTCCAGGGCCCGGCTCAGGGCGGACATTCTGTATATGAAACTGTCATGGGTGGAGCCAGGGTAGTTTGCATAGACAGAGGTGATGATTCCCTTTGCATCGCATACCACCTGTACATTGATGGAATGCCAGTGCTTGCGGTTTCGGTAGATGTGCTCAGTGGCCCTAGGTGGACGTAGGGCCACATGGGTGCAATCTATGGCACAGAGCACTTTGGGGAAGTGTGCCACCCTGAAAAAATCCAGGACAACGGCCTGCCTTTCTGCGGGTGTTCTGGGCATGTATATGTGCCTGCGGACTGAGGGGCGCGTTGTCATGATTGCCAGTACCTGGTGTAGGCAACGTGACTGCATGGCCTGTGAGACCCCATCCCACTATGGCAGTGGTCCGCTGAACTGACCCAGTGGCCAAAAAATGCAGGACATTGAGCAGCTTCTCCAAGGGGCTCAATGCTTGGGAGCAAAGGGTGGGGGATGTAAGGTCATCTTCCCACTCCCTGACCAGGATGATATGGGGTAGAAACCTATACCTGCCATAGACCTGGTCGTCAGGCATCCCAAAAAGGCTTGTCCGTGGTGCGAAAATGTGTGCCCTGGCTATTCTCCTCCTCCTGCGGTGTCCCACGATCAGTGCTGCGACAAATGGGGCATTCATCGTAGCTGTATATAGGCGTTTGTTGTTTGCGCGCACTTTCATGCTGTGCGCGGGGACGCTTCCGCATGTCTTCGTGTGGCGGACGCGTTGACGCCTGTGCACGTCTTTTGCTGTGCGTGGGTTTCCTGTATTCGGATACGTGGTAAAACTGTACGTCCGAGTGTCATCGCGTGTAATCGGAGAGAAGTGAGCATACACGCGATTGTCCTGGGTATGTGTGTTTCGGGGTGCGCGGGAACTTTCACACGTGATTGGTGGAAATACATGTGTGCTCTGTCATCACGTGTAATGAGGGAAACACCCGCGCGAATCACGTCACAGACGCGCTCACGCGCTAAGGGCCTTTGGTCCAATGAAATCGCGTATGCGTGCTGACGTGCATACGCGCTAAGGGCCTTTCCTCGATTTACACGCAGACGTGCAGGATTTTCACGTGCCAATTCACTCCGTATCAAGCTGGCCATGCGTAAGCACACGGAAGACCACGCTCCTGCCCAGAAGGCCGAACTACTGCCCCCCAGAGCCCTGAGCATGCTCCCACCTGCCATCTGCTGCTGCCTGACTGCCTGCTGCCCACGTGCCCTGCCATTTGCTGCCTGCACATCAGCCAGGGGTGCTGTTGCTGTGACCACCCCTGCTGGAACCGAAGACTCCCGACTGGGATTCCATCGCTCCACAGCCCAGCCCCAGGACCCAGTTGCCCACCCACTCCTGCCTCTGGGGTTGTCATGTCGGGGCAAACACCATCTGAGACCACTGACAACCCCCGGCCAGAGAGGCAGAGGGGCACCAGCTTCAGTGCCACCGAAGTTGGTGTCCTGGTGGAGCAAGTCCTGGGGCAGTATGATGCCCTCTTCGGAAGTTCCCGTGCCGACAAGGAAGCACGGACTCGGATCTGGACTGACATCGTGACTGCCATCAACGCGGAGGGGGTGGCAGTCCGCGACTTACAACATGTCAAGAAGCGCTGGGAGGACTTCAGGTCCAGGACCCTGAACAAGGCCCGGCGCCTCTTGAAGGCAGCGGATGCCAAGGGGCGCCGGGGCCACTTGTCGGAAGAATAGATGAGGGTCCTGGAACGCATATCCCCAGCGCTCCACGTCCAGGTCCTTGAGAGGCAGACCCGTCTGGAGTCGAGCGGTAAGTGTACATGCATCGGGATTGTGAGATGTGCGTGTGGTGATTTTTCAGTAGTGTGCAGGTTGCACATCTGTTTGTATGGGGTCGAGTATGGTTGGGGGTGTACAGGGCCATGGGGCTAACACATGCGAGGGCTGGAATGTGTGAGACATGGATGGTGCTTGTGTGTGTAGGCTTGCATGCCAAATGCAGTTGTGTGGGCACACATGTTTGAATGAATGTGTATGTAAGTAGACATGTCCGTGATGTCACGCATGTATGTTGTTTTCATCTGCATGTATCAGCACTGTGTACATGTGCATGTGTGTGTATTTGACAAGGGTGCAACAGTGATGCAACATGGATGCATGTGACAGCGGTATGTGGAAGCCTGATTGGCAGATGTGACATGGATGCCCATCTGAACATTGCCACACTTGGCAGAGGTGTACACATGCATGGAAGAGTGGTGGTGTGTGTACATGTGTGGTGCACTTCCTGTGTTGCATGTGATGTCTGGCTCACCTTTGCCTGCTCATGCTGTTGTATGTGTATGAATGGTGCTAGCAGTTCCGATATGGCTGTGGTATGGCTCATGTGTGCGAGTTGAAATGACATGTGTGTTGGGGATTGTGATGACATGTCTGAGGTTTGCCAATGCCACTCATGTACAACACTCATGTGTGTATGTGTCCATTGTACAGTGCCCTCATGCCTGTGTTTTATTTCTCCCTGTCTGCAGCGTCAACTGATGAAGAGGGCGGAGAAGGTGCTGTGGAGCGCAGCGGCGGGGATCCCACCGCCAGCCGGAGGCGCAAGGCCCGGCTCCCCTCCCATGTTGTCATCTCGTCGGGGAGTGAGGAGTCCGGTGCCGCGTCCCAGGCCGCAGCTGCCGAGGGGAGGTCCAAGAGGCGGAGGTTGGAGTTGGACTCCTCGGCAGCAGAAGGGGCAGCTGGGACCCCACAGGGCCCAACGGGGGAAGATGGCACGGAGTCATCCAGGTTGGTGGGGGGTTTGTTGGAGGAGGAGGCCATGCAAGCAACAGAGACGGGGTCTGGAGGTGGGGATCCCACTGGTGCTAGTGGTGCAGTGCAGGACCAGGGACAGGAGGCAGCACAGGCCGCCGCGGAGGTGCCTGTGTGCAATCCTGTCCCTGATCCTGTCCCTGCATCATCTTGCACCAGCAGGGATGCCTACGTCCAGACCTGTTTTCAGGCAGGGGATGAGCTCACGACAACTGGCCTTCCTCTGCCTGCGGACGTGGCTATCCGGGTCCGGGTTGAGCCTGTTCTGAGTGGTGTGGCGTTGCGTCAACGGGCCATGCGAGGTGACCTGCAGTCTTTTCATGAGGAGACTGCACGTCATCTCGAATGGCTCGTTGACCACGTCAGCCTGCTGGGACAGGTCACCCAGGCCGGATTCCTTCGTATGATGGGGCTTGCTACGACCCCCTCCTCAACTGAACCCCCTACGCACCAGTCGTCCTCCGTGCCATCTTCCCACCCATCAGTCACCTGGGTGCCCCGTGGAGCTGCCTCTGACGGTGCGGCCAGGCTGGTGGAGGAGGCATCCCTGCCACAGTCGGGAGTCGGACGTCCAGCAGGGGTGGCCACATCAACGACTGCACCCCAGCCGGCGGAGGATGTGCAGGCAGCAGGAGGCAGTGCACGGGCAGAGGCACAGCAGCAGCAGCAACGTGGTGGGAGCCATGAAGGCTCGGGGCCTTCAACATCGGAGGGGCAGGCATCGGCCGGAGGGCAGGAGGACCCAGGACAGAGAGTGTCTTCCGTGTGGCAGCGGTTGGGCCACGCCGTAGATCCGGAGCGGCAGCGGGCGGAAGGGGCACGACTCACAATCGTCAGGGTGGAGAACTCCATGCGGAGGGCCCTGAGGCGGGCCGAGTACCTTGAGGCAATCCGCAGGGGTTTGGAGGTGGACACGTTGACGGCCCTGCGGACCCTCGGGGCCATGGAGGAGGACCGCCTCCGGGACATTGAGCAGGAGTTCGATGATGCCCTGGCCTGGGACATCCACAAGTGAGCCGTCAAACTAGCCCGCTGCCCATGTACATAGTTATGTAGGTAGTGTTAGGTTTCATTTTTTTTGGATTTATTTTGGACCTTTCGGACATTGGCCACATTTTTGTATATAGTTTATTTTATTAGTTAGTGTAGTTAGATAGGTTTCCTTTCTTTTGTTGGGATAATGGACCCTGGCTTGTTCGTATGTACATAGTTCACTGTTGGATTGTATTTTTCTTTCACATTTTAACCATGGAGGAATGGCTTTCTTTTTTATTTCCCATTGGATTTTGTTTTGTGGACAGTGACTTTGGACACCATTACTTTGTAATTTGATTTTTGGTTTTGCTTTTTTTCACGGACATGCTTCTTTTCATTTTTGTACATTCACATTTCTGTTTCTTTATTTTTGATTCTATTTATGTTTCCTTTAATACATATTTTTTTAGTGAACTTCAATGTGTGGTATCTCATTGGTTTCATGCATTTCATGATATGGGTTTTGAGATTCACTGACACCCATTGGGTGTATGTGAGGTAAATGTGTTTGTTTCGGAACTTGCAATTGGTGTTCTGTGATGTAATTGCCAATTATGAGTGGGTGGATGCAATACTCGGGTGGGTGTTTTGCATTTGGAGGCTGACCATAGGGACCAGGGATCTAGATTGTGATGACATGTTGGCTGGGGAACATGAGTTGGACATGGGTGGGGGCCTGGTGGAGGGTGACCCTGCACTGCTGGGGGGTGGGGGTGGTGGGAGACATGGGTGGGGGCCTGCTGGCAGGTGCCCCACAGTGCTGGGGGGTGGGGGGGGGAGACATGGGTGGGGGCCTGGTGGACGGTGCCCCTGTACTGCTGGGGGGTGGGGGTGGTGGGAGACATGGGTGGGGGCCTGGTGGAGGGTGCCCCTGCACTGCTGGGTGGTGGGGGGGGTGGGGAACATGAGTTGGACATGGGTGGGGGCCTGCTGGCAGGTGCCCCACAGTGCTGGGGGGTGGGGGTGCAGGGGTACATGAGTTGGACATGAGTGGGGGCCTGCTGGCAGGTGCCCCACAGTGCTGGGGGGTGGGAGACATGGGTGGGGGCCTGGTGGAGGGTGACCCTTTACTGCTGGGCGGTGGGGGTGATGGGCGACATGGGTGGGGGCCTGGTGGAGGGTGACCCTGCACTGCTGGGGGGTGGGGGTGGAGGGAGACATGGGTGGGGGTCTGGTGGAGGGTGACCCTGCACTGCTGGGGGGTGGGGGGGGTGGGAGACATGGGTGGGGGCCTGGTAGAGGGTGACCCTGCACTGCTGGGGGGAGGGGGTGGTGGGAGACATGGGTGGGGGCCTGGTGGAGGGTGACCCTGCACTGCTGAGGGGTGGGGGGGTGGGAGACATGGGTGGGGGCCTGGTGGAGGTTGACCCTGCACTGCTGGGGGGTGGGGGTGGTGGGAGACATGGGTGGGGGCCTGGTGGAGGGTGACCCTGCACTGCTGGGGGGTGGGGGGGTGGGAGACATGGATGGGGGCCTGGTGGAGGGTGACCCTGCACTGCTGGGGGTGGGGGTAATAGGGGACATGGGTGGGGGCCTGGTGGAGGGTGACCCTGCACTGCTGGGGGGTGGGGGTGGTGGGAGACATGGGCGGGGGCCTGCTGGCAGGTGCCCCACAGTGCTGGGGGGTGGGGGGATGGGAGACATGGGTGGGGGCCTGGTGGAGGGTGACCCTGCACTGCTGGGGGGTGGGGGTGGTGGGAGACATGAGTGGGGGCCTGGTGGAGGCTGCCCCTGGTGGCTGGGGGGTGGGGGTGCTGGGAGACAGGAGTGGGGGCCTGGTGGAGGCTGCCCCTGCACTGCTGGGGGGTGGGGGTAATAGGGGACATGGGTTGGGGCCTGGTGGAGGCTGCCCCTGCACTGCTGGGGGGTGGGGGTGGTGGGAGACATGAGTGGGGGCCTGGTGGAGGCTGCCCTTGCACTGCTGGGGGGTGGGGGTGGTGGGAGACATGAGTGGGGGCCTGGTGGAGGCTGCCCCTGGTGGCTGGGGGTTGGGGTGCTGGGAGACAGGAGTGGGGGACTGGTGGAGGCTGCCCCTGCACTGCTGCGGGGTGGGGGTAATAGGGGACATGGGTGGGGGCCTGGTGGAGGGTGACCCTGCACTGCTGGGGGGTGGGGGTGGTGGGAGACATGAGTGGGGGCCTGGTGGAGGCTGCCCCTGGTGGCTGGGGGGTGGGGGTGCTGGGAGACAGGAGTGGGGGCCTGGTGGAGGCTGCCCCTGCACTGCTCGGGGGTGGGGGTGGTGGGAGACATGGGTGGGGGCCTGGTGGAGGGTGACCCTGCACTGCTGGGGGGTTGGGGGGTGGGAGACATGGGTGGGGGCCTGGTGGAGGGTGACCCTGCACTGCTGGGGGGTGGGGGGTGGGAGACATGGGTGGGGGCCTGGTGGAGGGTGACCCTGCACTGCTGGGGGGTGGGGGTGGTGGGAGACATGGGTGGGGGCCTGCTGGCAGGTGCCCCACAGTGCTGGGGGGCAGGGGTGGTGGGAGACATGGGTGGGGGCCTGGTGGAGGGTGACCCTGCACTGCTGGGGGGTTGGGGGGTGGGAGACATGGGTGGGGGCCTGGTGGAGGGTGACCCTGCACTGCTGGGGGGTGGGAGACATGGGTGGGGGCCTGGTGGAGGGTGACCCTGCACTGCTGGGGGGTGGGGGTGGTGGGAGACATGGGTGGGGGCCTGCTGGCAGGTGCCCCACAGTGCTGGGGGGCGGGGGGGTGGGAGACATGAGTGGGGGCCTGGTGGAGGCTGCCCCTGGGTGGTGGGGGGTGGGGGTGCTGGGAGACAGGAGTGGGGGTCTGGTGGAGGCTGCCCCTGCACTGCTGGGGGGTGGGGGTAATAGGGGACATGGGTGGGGGCCTGGTGGAGGGTGACCCTGCACTGCGGGGGGGTGGGGGTGGTGGGAGACATGGGTGGGGGCCTGCTGGCAGGTGCTCCACAGTGCTGGGCGGTGGGGGAGTGGGAGACATGGGTGGGGGCCTGGTGGAGGGTGACCCTGCACTGCTGGGGGGTGGGGCTGGTGGGAGACATGAGTGGGGGCCTGGTGGAGGCTGCCCCTGGTGGCTGGGGGGTGGGGGTGCTGGGAGACAGGAGTGGGGGCCTGGTGGAGGCTGCCCCTGCACTGCTGGGGGATGGGGGTAATAGGGGACATGGGTGGGGGCCTGGTGGAGGCTGCCCCTGCACTGCTGGGGGGTGGGGGTGGTGGGAGACATGAGTGGGGGCCTGGTGGAGGCTGCCCCTGGTGGCTGGAGGGTGGGGGTGCTGGGAGATAGGAGTGGGGGCCTGGTGGAGGCAGCCCCTGCACTGCTGGGGGGTGGGGGCAATAGGGGTCATGGGTGGGGGCCTGGTGGAGGGTGACCCTGCACTGCTGGGGGGTGGGGGTGGTGGGAGACATGAGTGGGGGCCTGGTGGAGGGTGCCCCTGATGGCTGGGGGGTGGGGGTGCTGGGAGACAGGAGTGGGGGCCTGGTGGAGGCTGCCTCTGCACTGCTGGGGGGTGGGGGTGGTGGGAAACATGGGTGAGGGCCTGGTGGAGGGTGACCCTGCACTGCTGGGGGGTGGGGGGGTGGGAGACATGGGTGGGGGCCTGCTGGCAGGTGCCCCACAGTGCTGGGGGGTGGGGGTGGTGGGAGACATGAGTGGGGGCCTGGTGGAGGGTGACCCTGCACTGCTGGGGGGTGGGGGTTTTGGGAGTCATGAGTGGGGGCCTGGTGGAGGCTGCCCCTGGTGGCTGGGGAGTGGGGGTGCTGGGAGACAGGAGTGGGGGCCGGGTGGAGGCTGCCCCTGCACTGCTGGGGGGTGGGGGTAATAGGGGACATGGGTAGGGGCCTGGTGGAAGGTGACCCTGCACTGCTGGGGGGTGGGGGTGGTGGGAGACATGGGTGGGGGCCTGCTGGCAGGTGCCCCACAGTGCTGGGGGGTGGGGGGTGGGAGACTTGGGTGGGGGCCTGGTGGAGGGTGACCCTGCACTGCTGGGGGGTGGGGGTGGTGGGAGACATGAGTGGGGGCCTGGTGGAGGCTGCCCCTGTTGGCTGGGGGTGGGGGTGCTGAGATACAGGAGTGGGGGCCTGGTGGAGGCTGCCCCTGCACTGCTGGGGGGTGGGGGTAATAGGGGACATGGGTGGGGGTCTGGTGGAGGCTGCCCCTGCACTGCTGGGGGTTGGGGGTGGTGGGAGACATTAATGGGGGCCTGGTGGAGGCTGACCTTGCACTGCTGGGGGTGGGGGTGGTGGGAGACATGAGTGGGGGCCTGTTGGAGGCTGCCCCTGGTGGCTGGGGGGTGGGGGTGCTGGGAGACAGGAGTGGGGGCCTGGTGGAGGCTGCCCCTGCACTACTGGGGGGTGGGGGTAATAGGGGGCATGGATGGGGGCCTGGTGGAGGGTGACCCTGCACTGCTGGGGGTTGGGGGTGGTGGGAGACATGAGTGGGGGCCTGGTGGGGGCTGCCCCTGGTGGCTGGGGGTAGGGGGTGCTGGGAGACAGGAGTGGGGTCCTGGTGGAGGCTGCCCCTGCACTGCTGCGGGGTGGGGGTAATAGGGGACATAGGTGGGGGCCTGGTGGAGGGTGACCCTGCACTGCTGGGGGGTGGGGGTGGTGGGAGACATGAGTGGGGGCCTGGTGGAGGCTGCCCCTGGTGGCTGGGGGGTGGGGGTGCTGTGAGACAGGAGTGGGGGCCTGGTGGAGGCTGCCCCTGCACTGCTCGGGGGTGGGGGTGGTGGGAGACATGGGTGGGGGCCTGGTGGAGGGTGACCCTGCACTGCTGGGGGGTGGGGGGGTGGGAGACATGGGTGGGGGCCTGGTGGAGGGTGACCCTGCACTGCTGGGGTTGGGGGGTGGGAGACATGGGTGGGGGCCTGGTGGAGTGTGACCCTGCACTGCTGGGGGGTGGGGGTGGTGGGAGACATGGGTGGGGGCCTGCTAGCAGGTGCCCCACAGTGCTGGGGGGCGGGGGGGGTGGGAGACATGGGTGGGGGCCTGGTGGAGGGTGACCCTGCACTGCTGGGGGGTGGGGGTGATGGGAGACATGAGTGGGGGCCAGGTGGAGGCTGGCCCTGGGTGGTGGGGGGTGGGGGTGCTGGGAGACAGGAGTGGGGGCCTGGTGGAGGCTGCCCCTGCACTGCTGGGGAGTGGGGGTTATAGGGGACATGGGTGGGGGCCTGGTGGAGGGTGACCCTGCACTGCTGGGGGGTGGGGGTGGTGGGAGACATGGGTGGGGGCCTGCTGGCAGGTGCCCCACAGTGCTGGGCAGTGGGGGAGTGGGAGACATGGGTGGGGGCCTGGTGGAGGCTGCCCCTGCACTGCTGGGGGGTGGGGGTGGTGGGAGACATGAGTGGGGGCCTGGTGGAGGCTGCCCCTGGTGGCTGGAGGGTGGGGGTGCTGGGAGATAGGAGTGGGGGCCTGGCGGAGGCAGCCCCTGCACTGCTGGGGAGTGGGGGCAATAGGGGTCATGGGTGGGGGTCTGGTGGAGGGTGACCCTGCACTGCTGGGGGGTGGGGGTGGTGGGAGACATGAGTGGGGGCCTGGTGGAGGGTGCCCCTGGTGGCTGGGGGGTGGGGGTGCTGGGAGACATGGGTGGGGGCCTGCTGGCAGGCGCCCCACAGTGCTGGGGGGTGGGGGTGGTGGGAGACATGAGTGGGGGCCTGGTGGAGGGTGACCCTGCACTGCTGGGGGGTGGGGGGGTGGGAGACATGGGTGGGGGCCTGGTGGAGGGTGACCCTGCACTGCTGAGGGGTGGGGGTGGTGTTAGACATGGGTGGGGGCCTGCTGGCAGGAGCCCGACAGTGCTGGGGGGTGGGGGGGTGGGAGACATGGGTGGGGGCCTGGTGGAGGGTGACCCTGCACTGCTGGGGGGTGGGGGTTTTGGGAGACATGAGTGGGGGCCTGGTGGAGGCTGCCCCTGGTGGATGGAGGGTGGGGGTGCTGGGAGGCAGGAGTGGTGGCCTGGTGGAGGCTGCCCCTGCACTGCTGGGGGGGTGGGGGTAATAGGGGACATGGGTAGGGGCCTGGTGGAAGGTGACCCTGCACTGCTGGGGGGTGGGGGGTGGTGGGAGACATGGGTGGGGCCTGCTGGCAGGTGCCCCACAGTGCTGGGGGGTGGGGGGTGGGAGACATGGGTGGGGGCCTGGTGGAGGGTGACCCTGCACTGCTGGGGGGTGGGGGTGGTGGGAGACATGAGTGGGGGCCTGGTGGAGGCTGCCCCTGTTGGCTGGGGGGTGGGGGTGCTGAGAGACAGGAGTGGGGGCCTGGTGGAGGCTGCCCCTGCACTGCTGGGGGTGGGGGTAATAGGGGACATGGGTGGGGGTCTGGTGGAGGCTGCCCCTGCACTGCTGGGGGGTGGGGGTGGTGGGAGACATTAATGGGGGCCTGGTGGAGGCTGCCCTTGCACTGCTGGGGGATGGGGGTGGTGGGATACAGGAGTGGGGGCCTGGTGGAGGCTGCCCCTGCACTACTGGGGGGTGGGGGTAATAGGCGACATGGATGGGGGCCTGTTGGAGGCTGCCCCTGGTGGCTAGGGGGTGGGGGTGCTGGGAGACAGGAGTGGGGGCCTGGTGGAGGCTGCCCCTGCACTACTGGGGGGTGGGGGTAATAGGCGACATGGATGGGGGCCTGGTGGAGGGTGACCCTGCACTGCTGGGGGGTGGGGGTGGTGGGAGACATGAATGGGGGCCTGGTGCAGGCTGCCCCTGGTGGCTGGGGTGTGGGGGTGCTGGGAGACAGGAGTTGGGGCCTGGTGGAGGCTGCCCCTGCACTGCTGGGGGGTGGGGGTGGTGGGAGACATGGGTGGGGGCCTGGTGGAGGGTGACCCTGCACTGCTGGGGGGTGGGGGGGTGGGAGACATGGGTGGGGGCCTGCTGGCAGGTGCCCCACAGTGCTGGGGGGTGGGGGTGGTGGGAGACATGAGTGGGGGCCTGGTGGAGGGTGATCCTGCACTGCTGGGTGGTGGGGGGGTGGGAGACATGGGTGGGGGCCTGGTGGAGGGTGACCCTGCACTGCTGGGGGTGGGGGTGGTAGGAGACATGGGTGGGGGCCTGCTGGCAGGTGCCCCACAGTGCTGGGGGTGGGGGGTGGGAGACATGAGTGGGGGCCTGGTGGAGGGTGAACCTGCACTGCTGGGGGGTGGGGATGGTGGGAGACATGAGTGGGGGCCTTTTGGAGGCTTCCCCTGGTGGCTGGGGGGTGGGGGTGCTGGGAGACAGGAGTGGGGGCCTGGTGGAGGCTGCCCCTGCACTGCTGGGGGGTGGGGGTAATAGGGGACATGGGTCGGGGCCTGGTGGAGGGTGACCCTGCACTGCTGGGGGGTGGGGGTGGTGGGAGACATGGGTGGGGGCCTGCTGGCAGGTGCCCCACAGTGCTGGGGGGTGGGGGGTGGGAGACATGGGTGGGGGCCTGGTGGAGGGTGACCCTGCACTGCTGGGGGGTGGGGGTGGTGGGAGACATGAGTGGGGGCCTGGTGGAGGCTGCCCTTGGTGGCTGGGGGGTGTGGGTGCTGGGAGACAGGAGTGGGGGCCTGGTGGAGGCTGCCCCTGCACTGCTGGGGGGTGGGGGTAATAGGGGACATGGGTGGGGGTCTGGTGGAGGCTGCCACTGCACTGCTGGGGGGTGGTGGTGGTTGGAGACATGAGTGGGGGCCTGCTGGAGGCTTCCCTTGCACTGCTGGGGGGTGGGGGTGGTGGGAGACATGAGTGGGGGCCTGGTGGAGGCTGCCCCTGGTGGCTGGGGGGTGGGGGTGCTGGGAGACATGAGTGGGGGCGTGGTGGAGGCTGCCCTTGCACTGCTGGGGGGTGGGGGTGGTGGGAGACATGTGTGGGGGCCTGGTGGAGGCTGCCACTGGTGGCTGGGGGGTGGGGGTGCTGGGAGACAGGAGTGGGCCTGGTGGAGGGCTGCCCTTGCACTGCTGGGGGGTGGGGGTGGTGGGAGACATGAGTGGGGGCCTGGTTAAGGCTGCCCCTGGTTGTTGGGGAGTGGGGGTGGTGGGAGACATGGGTGGGGGCCTGCTGGCAGGTGCCCCACAGTGCTGGGGGGTGGGGGGTGGGAGACATGGGTGGGGGCCTGCTGGCAGGTGCTGCACAGTGCTGGGGGGTGGGGGGTGGGGAACATGAGTTTGACATGGGTGGGGGCCTGCTGGCAGGAGCCCCACAGTGCTGGGGGGTGGGGGGTTGGGAGACATGGGTGGGGGCCTGCTGGCAGGTGCCCCTGCACTGCTGGGGGGTGGGAGACATGGGTGGGGGCCTGGTGGAGGGTGACCCTGCATTGCTGGGGGTAGGGGTAATAGGGGACATGGGTGGGGGTCTGGTGGAGGCTGCCCCTGCACTGCTGGGGGGTGGGGGTGGTGGGAGACATTAATGGGGGCCTGGTGGAGGCTGCCCTTGCACTGCTGGGGGGTGGGGGTGGTGGGAGACATGAGTGGGGGCCTGTTGGATGCTGCCCCTGGTGGCTAGGGGGTGGGGGTGCTGGGAGACAGGAGTGGGGGCCTGGTGGAGGCTGCCCCTGCACTACTGGGGGTGGGGGTAATAGGCGACATGGATGGGGGCCTGGTGGAGGGTGACCCTGCACTGCTGGGGGGTGGGGGTGGTGGGAGACATGAATGGGGGCCTGGTGGAGGCTGCCCCTGGTGGCTGGGGTGTGGGGGTGCTGGGAGACAGGAGTGGGGGCCTGGTGAAGGCTGCCCCTGCACTGCTGGGGGGTGGGGGTGGTGGGAGACATGGGTGGGGGCCTGGTGGAGGGTGACCCTGCACTGCTGGGGGGTGGGGGGGTGGGAGACATGGGTGG
The DNA here is from genome assembly GCF_040938575.1 of Ambystoma mexicanum. Classification (NCBI taxonomy): domain Eukaryota; kingdom Metazoa; phylum Chordata; class Amphibia; order Caudata; family Ambystomatidae; genus Ambystoma; species Ambystoma mexicanum. Next base: position 387,918,935 of record NC_090941.1, read on the forward strand.
GGGCCTGCTAGCAGGTGCCCCACAGTGCTGGGGGGTGGGGGTGGTGGGAGACATGAGTGGGGGCCTGGTGGAGGGTGATCCTGCACTGCTGGGGGGTGGGGGGGTGGGAGACATGGGTGGGGGCCTGGTGGAGGGTGACCCTGCACTGCTGGGGGTGGGGGTAATAGGCGACATGGATGGGGGCCTGGTGGAGGGTGACCCTGCACTGCTGGGGGGTGGGGGTGGTGGGAGACATGAATGGGGGCCTGGTGGAGGCTGCCCCTGGTGGCTGGGGTGTGGGGGTGCTGGGAGACAGGAGTGGGGGCCTGGTGGAGGCTGCCCCTGCACTGCTGGGGGGTGGGGGTGGTGGGAGACATGGGTGGGGGCCTGGTGGAGGGTGACCCTGCACTGCTGGGGGGTGGGGGGGTGGGAGACATGAGTGGGGGTCTGCTGGCAGGTGCCCCACAGTGCTGGGGGGTGGGGGGATGGGAGACATGGGTGGGGGCCTGGTGGAGGGTGACCCTGCACTGCTGGGGGGTGGGGGTGGTGGGAGACATGAGTGGGGGCCTGGTGGAGGCTGCCCCTGGTGGCTGGGGGGTGGGGGTGCTGGGAGACAGGAGTGGGGGCCTGTTGGAGGCTGCCCCTGCACTGCTGGGGGGTGGGGGTAATAGGGGACATGGGTGGGGGCCTGGTGGAGGCTGCCCCTGCACTGCTGAGGGGTGGGGGTGGTGGGAGACATGAGTGGGGGCCTGGTGGAGGCTGCCCTTGCACTGCTGGGGGGTGGGGGTGGTGGGAGACATGAGTGGGGGCCTGGTGGAGGCTGCCCCTGGTGGCTGGGGGTTGGGGTGCTGGGAGACAGGAGTGGGGGACTGGTGGAGGCTGCCCCTGCACTGCTGCGGGGTGGGGGTAATAGGGGAAATGGGTGGGGGCCTGGTGGAGGGTGACCCTGCACTGCTGGGGGGTGGGGGTGCTGGGAGACAGGAGTGGGGGCCTGGTGGAGGCTGCCCCTGCACTGCTCGGGGGTGGGGGTGGTGGGAGACATGGGTGGGGGCCTGGTGGAGGGTGACCCTGCACTGCTGGGGGTTTGGGGGGTGGGAGACATGGGTGGGGGCCTGGTGGAGGGTGACCCTGCACTGCTGGGGGGTGGGGGGTGGGAGACATGGGTGGGGGCCTGGTGGAGGGTGACCCTGCACTGCTGGGGGGTGGGGGTGGTGGGAGACATGGGTGGGGGCCTGCTGGCAGGTGCCCCACAGTGCTGGGGGGCGGGGGTGGTGGGAGACATGGGTGGGGGCCTGCTGGAGGGTGACCCTGCACTGCTGGGGGGTTGGGGGGTGGGAGACATGGGTGGGGGCCTGGTGGAGGGTGACCCTGCACTGCTGGGGGGTGGGGGGTGGGAGACATGGGTGGGGGCCTGGTGGAGGGTGACCCTGCACTGCTGGGGGGTGGGGGTGGTGGGAGACATGGGTCGGGGCCTGCTGGCAGGTGCCCCACAGTGCTGGGGGGCGGGGGGGTGGGAGACATGAGTGGGGGCCTGGTGGAGGCTGCCCCTGGGTGGTGGGGGGTGGGGGTGCTGGGAGACAGGAGTGGGGGGTCTGGTGGAGGCTGCCCCTGCACTGCTGGGGGGTGGGGGTAATAGGGGACATGGGTGGGGGCCTGGTGGAGGGTGACCCTGCACTGCGGGGGGGTGGGGGGGGTGGGAGACATGGGTGGGGGCCTGCTGGCAGGTGCCCCACAGTGCTGGGCGGTGGGGGAGTGGGAGACATGGGTGGGGGCCTGGTGGAGGGTGACCCTGCACTGCTGGGGGGTGGGGCCGGTGGGAGACATGAGTGGGGGCCTGGTGGAGGCTGCCCCTGGTGGCTGGGGGGTGGGGGTGCTGGGAGACAGGAGTGGGGGCCTGTTGGAGGCTGCCCCTGCACTGCTGGGGGGTGGGGGGATGGGAGACATGGGTGGGGGCCTGGTGGAGGCTGCCCCTGCACTGCTGGGGGGTGGAGGTGGTGGGAGACCTGAGTGGGGGCCTGGTGGAGGCTGCCCCTGGTGGCTGGGGGGTGGGGGTGCTGGGAGACAGGAGTGGGGGCCTGTTGGAGGCTGCCCCTGCACTGCTGGGGGGTGGGGGTAATAGGGGACATGGGTGGGGGCCTGGTGGAGGCTGCCCCTGCACTGCTGAGGGGTGGGGGTGGTGGGAGACATGAGTGGGGGCCTGGTGGAGGCTGCCCTTGCACTGCTGGGGGGTGGGGTGGTGGGAGACATGAGTGGGGGCCTGGTGGAGGCTGCCCCTGGTGGCTGGGGGTTGGGGTGCTGAGAGACAGGAGTGGGGGACTGGTGGAGGCTGCCCCTGCACTGCTGCGGGGTGGGGGTAATAGGGGAAATGGGTGGGGGCCTGGTGGAGGGTGACCCTGCACTGCTGGGGGGTGGGGGTGCTGGGAGACAGGAGTGGGGGCCTGGTGGAGGCTGCCCCTGCACTGCTCGGGGGTGGGGGTGGTGGGAGACATGGGTGGGGGCCTGGTGGAGGGTGACCCTGCACTGCTGGGGGTTTGGGGGGTGGGAGACATGGGTGGGGGCCTGGTGGAGGGTGACCCTGCACTGCTGGGGGGTGGGGGGTGGGAGACATGGGTGGGGGCCTGGTGGAGGGTGACCCTGCACTGCTGGGGGGTGGGGGTGGTGGGAGACATGGGTGGGGGCCTGCTGGCAGGTGCCCCACAGTGCTGGGGGGCGGGGGTGGTGGGAGACATGGGTGGGGGCCTGCTGGAGGGTGACCCTGCACTGCTGGGGGGTTGGGGGGTGGGAGACATGGGTGGGGGCCTGGTGGAGGGTGACCCTGCACTGCTGGGGGGTGGGGGGTGGGAGACATGGGTGGGGGCCTGGTGGAGGGTGACCCTGCACTGCTGGGGGGTGGGGGTGGTGGGAGACATGGGTCGGGGCCTGCTGGCAGGTGCCCCACAGTGCTGGGGGGCGGGGGGGTGGGAGACATGAGTGGGGGCCTGGTGGAGGCTGCCCCTGGGTGGTGGGGGGTGGGGGTGCTGGGAGACAGGAGTGGGGGGTCTGGTGGAGGCTGCCCCTGCACTGCTGGGGGGTGGGGGTAATAGGGGACATGGGTGGGGGCCTGGTGGAGGGTGACCCTGCACTGCGGGGGGGTGGGGGTGGTGGGAGACATGGGTGGGGGCCTGCTGGCAGGTGCCCCACAGTGCTGGGCGGTGGGGGAGTGGGAGACATGGGTGGGGGCCTGGTGGAGGGTGACCCTGCACTGCTGGGGGGTGGGGCTGGTGGGAGACATGAGTGGGGGCCTGGTGGAGGCTGCCCCTGGTGGCTGGGGGGTGGGGGTGCTGGGAGACAGGAGTGGGGGCCTGGTGGAGGATGCCCCTGCACTGCTGGGGGATGGGGGTAATAGGGGACATGGGTGGGGGCCTGGTGGAGGCTGCCCCTGCACTGCTGGGGGGTGGGGGTGGTGGGAGACATGAGTGGGGGCCTGGTGGAGGCTGCCCCTGGTGGCTGGAGGGTGGGGGTGCTGGGAGATAGGAGTGGGGGCCTGGTGGAGGCAGCCCCTGCACTGCTGGGGGGTGGGGGCAATAGGGGTCATGGGTGGGGGCCTGGTGGAGGGTGACCCTGCACTGCTGGGGGGTGGGGGTGGTGGGAGACATGAGTGGGGGCCTGGTGGAGGGTGCCCCTGGTGGCTGGGGGGTGGGGGTGCTGGGAGACAGGAGTGGGGGCCTGGTGGAGGCTGCCTCTGCACTGCTGGGGGGTGGGGGTGGTGGGAAACATGGGTGAGGGCCTGGTGGAGGGTGACCCTGCACTGCTGGGGGGTGGGGGGTGGGAGACATGGGTGGGGGCCTGCTGGCAGGTGCCCCACAGTGCTGGGGGGTGGGGGTGGTGGGAGACATGAGTGGGGGCCTGGTGGAGGGTGACCCTGCACTGCTGGGGGGGGGGGGGGGTGAGAGACATGGGTGGGGGCCTGGTGGAGGGTGACCCTGCACTGCTGGGGGGTGGGGGTGGTGTTAGACATGGGTGGGGGCCTGCTGGCAGGAGCCCGACAGTGCTGGGGGGTGGGGGGGTGGGAGACATGGGTGGGGGCCTGGTGGAGGGTGACCCTGCACTGCTGGGGGGTGGGGGTTTTGGGAGACATGAGTGGGGGCCTGGTGGAGGCTGCCCCTGGTGGCTGGGGGGTGGGGGTGCTGGGAGACAGGAGTGGGGGCCTGGTGGAGGCTGCCCCTGCACTGCTGGGGGTGGGGGTAATAGGGGACATGGGTAGGGGCCTGGTGGAAGGTGACCCTGCACTGCTGGGGGGTGGGGGTGGTGGGAGACATGGGTGGGGGCCTGCTGGCAGGTGCCCCACAGTGCTGGGGGGTGGGGGTGGGAGACTTGGGTGGGGGCCTGGTGGAGGGTGACCCTGCACTGCTGGGGGGTGGGGGTGGTGGGAGACATGAGTGGGGGCCTGGTGGAGGCTGCCCCTGTTGGCTGGGGGGTGGGGGTGCTGAGAGACAGGAGTGGGGGCCTGGTGGAGGCTGCCCCTGCACTGCTGGGGGGTGGGGGTAATAGGGGACATGGGTGGGGGTCTGGTGGAGGCTGCCCCTGCACTGCTGGGGGGTGGGGGTGGTGGGAGACATTAATGGGGGCCTGGTGGAGGCTGACCTTGCACTGCTGGGGGTGGGGGTGGTGGGAGACATGAGTGGGGGCCTGTTGGAGGCTGCCCCTGGTGGCTGGGGGGTGGGGGTGCTGGGAGACAGGAGTGGGGGCCTGGTGGAGGCTGCCCCTGCACTACTGGGGGGTGGGGGTAATAGGGGACATGGATGGGGGCCTGGTGGAGGGTGACCCTGCACTGCTGGGGGTTGGGGGTGGTGGGAGACATGAGTGGGGGCCTGGTGGGGGCTGCCCCTGGTGGCTGGGGGTAGGGGGTGCTGGGAGACAGGAGTGGGGTCCTGGTGGAGGCTGCCCCTGCACTGCTGCGGGGTGGGGGTAATAGGGGACATAGGTGGGGGCCTGGTGGAGGGTGACCCTGCACTGCTGGGGGGTGGGGGTGGTAGGAGACATGAGTGGGGGCCTGGTGGAGGCTGCCCCTGTTGGCTGGGGGGTGGGGGTGCTGAGAGACAGGAGTGGGGGCCTGGTGGAGGCTGCCCCTGCACTGCTGGGGGGTGGGGGTAATAGGGGACATGGGTGGGGGTCTGCTGGAGGCTGCCCCTGCACTGCTGGGGGGTGGGGGTGGTGGGAGACATTAATGGGGGCCTGGTGGAGGCTGACCTTGCACTGCTGGGGGTGGGGGTGGTGGGAGACATGAGTGGGGGCCTGTTGGAGGCTGCCCCTGGTGGCTGGGGGGTGGGGGTGCTGGGAGACAGGAGTGGGGGCCTGGTGGAGGCTGCCCCTGCACTACTGGGGGGTGGGGGTAATAGGGGACATGGATGGGGGCCTGGTGGAGGGTGACCCTGCACTGCTGGGGGTTGGGGGTGGTGGGAGACATGAGTGGGGGCCTGGTGGGGGCTGCCCCTGGTGGCTGGGGGTAGGGGGTGCTGGGAGACAGGAGTGGGGTCCTGGTGGAGGCTGCCCCTGCACTGCTGCGGGGTGGGGGTAATAGGGGACATAGGTGGGGGCCTGGTGGAGGGTGACCCTGCACTGCTGGGGGGTGGGGGTGCTGGGAGACAGGAGTGGGGGCCTGGTGGAGGCTGCCCCTGCACTACTGGGGGGTGGGGGTAATAGGGGACATGGATGGGGGCCTGGTGGAGGGTGACCCTGCACTGCTGGGGGTTGGGGGTGGTGGGAGACATGAGTGGGGGCCTGGTGGGGGCTGCCCCTGGTGGCTGGGGGGTGGGGGTGCTGGGAGACAGGAGTGGGGGCCTGGTGGAGGCTGCCCCTGCACTGCTCGGGGGTGGGGGTGGTGGGAGACATGGGTGGGGGCCTGGTGGAGGGTGACCCTGCACTGCTGGGGGGTGGGGGGGTGGGAGACATGGGTGGGGGCCTGGTGGAGTGTGACCCTGCACTGCTGGGGGGTGGGGGTGGTGGGAGACATGGGTGGGGGCCTGCTAGCAGGTGCCCCACAGTGCTGGGGGGTGGGGGGGTGGGAGACATGGGTGGGGGCCTGGTGGAGGGTGACCCTGCACTGCTGGGGGGTGGGGGTGATGGGAGACATGAGTGGGGGCCTGGTGGAGGCTGCCCCTGGGTGGTGGGGGTTGGGGGTGCTGGGAGACAGGAGTGGGGGCCTGGTGGAGGCTGCCCCTGCACTGCTGGGGAGTGGGGGTTATAGGGGACATGGGTGGGGGCCTGGTGGAGGGTGACCCTGCACTGCTGGGGGGTGGGGCTGGTGGGAGACATGAGTGGGTGCCTGGTGAAGGCTGCCCCTGGTGGCTGGGGGTGGGGGTGCTGGGAGACAGGAGTGGGGGCCTGGTGGAGGCTGCCCCTGCACTGCTGGGGTGTGGGGGTAATAGGGGACATGGGTGGGGGCCTGGTGGAGGCTGCCCCTGCACTGCTGGGGGGTGGGGGTGGTGGGAGACATGAGTGGGGGCCTGGTGGAGGCTGCCCCTGGTGGCTGGAGGGTGGGGGTGCTGGGAGATAGGAGTGGGGGCCTGGCGGAGGCAGCCCCTGCACTGCTGGGGAGTGGGGGCAATAGGGGTCATGGGTGGGGGTCTGGTGGAGGGTGACCCTGCACTGCTGGGGGGTGGGGGTGGTGGGAGACATGAGTGGGGGCCTGGTGGAGGGTGCCCCTGGTGGCTGGGGGGTGGGGGTGCTGGGAGACATGGGTGGGGGCCTGCTGGCAGGTGCCCCACAGTGCTGGGGGGTGGGGGTGGTGGGAGACATGAGTGGGGGCCTGGTGGAGGGTGACCCAGCACTGCTGGGGGGTGGGGGGGTGGGAGACATGGGTGGGGGCCTGGTGGAGGGTGACCCTGCACTGCTGAGGGGTGGGGGTGGTGTTAGACATGGGTGGGGGCCTGCTGGCAGGAGCCCGACAGTGCTGGGGGGTGGGGGGGTGGGAGACATGGGTGGGGGCCTGGTGGAGGGTGACCCTGCACTGCTGGGGGGTGGGGGTTTTGGGAGACATGAGTGGGGGCCTGGTGGAGGCTGCCCCTGGTGGATGGAGGGTGGGGGTGCTGGGAGACAGGAGTGGTGGCCTGGTGGAGGCTGCCCCTGCACTGCTGGGGGGTGGGGGTAATAGGGGACATGGGTAGGGGCCTGGTGGAAGGTGACCCTGCACTTCTGGGGGGTGGGGGTGGTGGGAGACATGGGTGGGGCCTGCTGGCAGGTGCCCCACAGTGCTGGGGGGTGGGGGGTGGGAGACATGGGTGGGGGCCTGGTGGAGGGTGACCCTGCACTGCTGGGGGGTGGGGCTGCTGGGAGACAGGAGTGGGGGCCTGGTGGAGGCTGCCCCTGCACTGCCGGGGAGTGGGGGTTATAGGGGACATGGGTGGGGGCCTGGTGGAGGGTGACCCTGCACTGCTGGGGGGTGGGGCTGGTGGGAGACATGAGTGGGTGCCTGGTGAAGGCTGCCCCTGGTGGCTGGGGGTGGGGGTGCTGGGAGACAGGAGTGGGGGCCTGGTGGAGGCTGCCCCTGCACTGCTGGGGGGTGGGGGTAATAGGGGACATGGGTGGGGGCCTGGTGGAGGCTGCCCCTGCACTGCTGGGGGGTGGGGGTGGTGGGAGACATGAGTGGGGGCCTGGTGGAGGCTGCCCCTGGTGGCTGGAGGGTGGGGGTGCTGGGAGATAGGAGTGGGGGCCTGGCGGAGGCAGCCCCTGCACTGCTGGGGAGTGGGGGCAATAGGGGTCATGGGTGGGGGTCTGGTGGAGGGTGACCCTGCACTGCTGGGGGGTGGGGGTGGTGGGAGACATGAGTGGGGGCCTGGTGGAGGGTGCCCCTGGTGGCTGGGGGGTGGGGGTGCTGGGAGACATGGGTGGGGGCCTGCTGGCAGGTGCCCCACAGTGCTGGGGGGTGGGGGTGGTGGGAGACATGAGTGGGGGCCTGGTGGAGGGTGACCCAGCACTGCTGGGGGGTGGGGGGGTGGGAGACATGGGTGGGGGCCTGGTGGAGGGTGACCCTGCACTGCTGAGGGGTGGGGGTGGTGTTAGACATGGGTGGGGGCCTGCTGGCAGGAGCCCGACAGTGCTGGGGGGTGGGGGGGTGGGAGACATGGGTGGGGGCCTGGTGGAGGGTGACCCTGCACTGCAGGGGGGTGGGGGTTTTGGGAGACATGAGTGGGGGCCTGGTGGAGGCTGCCCCTGGTGGATGGAGGGTGGGGGTGCTGGGAGACAGGAGTGGTGGCCTGGTGGAGGCTGCCCCTGCACTGCTGGGGGGTGGGGGTAATAGGGGACATGGGTAGGGGCCTGGTGGAAGGTGACCCTGCACTGCTGGGGGGTGGGGGTGGTGGGAGACATGGGTGGGGCCTGCTGGCAGGTGCCCCACAGTGCTGGGGGGTGGGGGGTGGGAGACATGGGTGGGGGCCTGGTGGAGGGTGACCCTGCACTGCTGGGGGGTGGGGCTGGTGGGAGACATGAGTGGGGGCCTGGTGGAGGCTGCCCCTGGTGGCTGGGGGGTGGGGGTGCTGGGAGACAGGAGTGGGGGCCTGGTGGAGGCTGCCCCTGCACTGCTGGGGGATGGGGGTAATAGGGGACATGGGTGGGGGCCTGGTGGAGGCTGCCCCTGCACTGCTGGGGGGTGGGGGTGGTGGGAGACATGAGTGGGGGCCTGGTGGAGGCTGCCCCTGGTGGCTGGAGGGTGGGGGTGCTGGGAGATAGGAGTGGGGGCCTGGTGGAGGCAGCCCCTGCACTGCTGGGGGGTGGGGGCAATAGGGGTCATGGGTGGGTGGAGGGTGACCCTGCACTGCTGGTGGAGGGTGACCCTGCACTGCTGGGGGGTGGGGGTGGTGGGAGACATGAGTGGGGGCCTGGTGGAGGGTGCCCCTGGTGGCTGGGGGGTGGGGGTGCTGGGAGACAGGAGTGGGGGCCTGGTGGAGGCTGCCTCTGCACTGCTGGGCGGTGGGGGTGGTGGGAAACATGGGTGAGGGCCTGGTGGAGGGTGACCCTGCACTGCTGGGGGGTGGGGGGGTGGGAGACATGGGTGGGGGCCTGCTGGCAGGTGCCCCACAGTGCTGGGGGGTGGGGGTGGTGGGAGACATGAGTGGGGGCCTGGTGGAGGGTGACCCTGCACTGCTGGGGGATGGGTGGGGCCTGCTGGCAGGTGCCCCACAGTGCTGGGGGGTGGGGGGTGAGAGACATGGGTGGGGGCCTGGTGGAGGGTGACCCTGCACTGCTGGGGGGTGGGGGTGGTGTTAGACATGGGTGGGGGCCTGCTGGCAGGAGCCCGACAGTGCTGGGGGGTGGGGGGGTGGGAGACATGGGTGGGGGCCTGGTGGAGGGTGACCCTGCACTGCTGGGGGGTGGGGGTTTTGGGAGACATGAGTGGGGGCCTGGTGGAGGCTGCCCCTGGTGGCTGGGGGTTGGGGGTGCTGGGAGACAGGAGTGGGGGCCTGGTGGAGGCTGCCCCTGCACTGCTGGGGGTGGGGGTAATAGGGGACATGGGTAGGGGCCTGGTGGAAGGTGACCCTGCACTGCTGGGGGGTGGGGGTGGTGGGAGACATGGGTGGGGGCCTGCTGGCAGGTGCCCCACAGTGCTGGGGGGTGGGGGTGGGAGACTTGGGTGGGGGCCAGGTGGAGGGTGACCCTGCACTGCTGGGGGGTGGGGGTGGTGGGAGACATGAGTGGGGGCCTGGTGGAGGCTGCCCATGTTGGCTGGGGGGTGGGGGTGCTGAGAGACAGGAGTGGGGGCCTGGTGGAGGCTGCCCCTGCACTGCTGGGGGGTGGGGGTAATAGGGGACATGGGTGGGGGTCTGGTGGAGGCTGCCCCTGCACTGCTGGGGGGTGGGGGTGGTGGGAGACATTAATGGGGGCCTGGTGGAGGCTGACCTTGCACTGCTGGGGGTGGGGGTGGTGGGAGACATGAGTGGGGGCCTGTTGGAGGCTGCCCCTGGTGGCTGGGGGGTGGGGGTGCTGGGAGACAGGAGTGGGGGCCTGGTGGAGGCTGCCCCTGCACTACTGGGGGGTGGGGGTAATAGGGGACATGGATGGGGGCCTGGTGGAGGGTGACCCTGCACTGCTGGGGGTTGGGGGTGGTGGGAGACATGAGTGGGGGCCTGGTGGGGGCTGCCCCTGGTGGCTGGGGGTAGGGGGTGCTGGGAGACAGGAGTGGGGTCCTGGTGGAGGCTGCCCCTGCACTGCTGCGGGGTGGGGGTAATAGGGGACATAGGTGGGGGCCTGGTGGAGGGTGACCCTGTACTGCTGGGGGGTGGGAGTGGTAGGAGACATGAGTGGGGGCCTGGTGGAGGCTGCCCCTGGTGGCTGGGGGGTGGGGGTGCTGGGAGACAGGAGTGGGGGCCTGGTGGAGGCTGCCCCTGCACTGCTCGGGGGTGGGGGTGGTGGGAGACATGGGTGGGGGCCTGGTGGAGGGTGACCCTGCACTGCTGGGGGGTGGGGGGGTGGGAGACATGGGTGGGGGCCTGGTGGAGGGTGACCCTGCACTGCTGGGGGGTGGGGGGTGGGAGACATGGGTGGGGGCCTGGTGGAGTGTGACCCTGCACTGCTGGGGGGTGGGGGTGGTGGGAGACATGGGTGGGGGCCTGCTAGCAGGTGCCCCACAGTGCTGGGGGGTGGGGGGGGTGGGAGACATGGGTGGGGGCCTGGTGGAGGGTGACCCTGCACTGCTGGGGGGTGGGGGTGATGGGAGACATGAGTGGGGGCCTGGTGGAGGCTGCCCCTGGGTGGTGGGGGTTGGGGGTGCTGGGAGACAGGAGTGGGGGCCTGGTGGAGGCTGCCCCTGCACTGCTGGGGAGTGGGGGTTATAGGGGACATGGGTGGGGGCCTGGTGGAGGGTGACCCTGCACTGCTGGGGGGTGGGGGTGGTGGGAGACATGGGTGGGGGCCTGCTGGCAGGTGCCCCACAGTGCTGGGCAGTGGGGGAGTGGGAGACATGGGTGGGGGCCTGGTGGAGGGTGACCCTGCACTGCTGGGGGGTGGGGCTGGTGGGAGACATGAGTGGGTGCCTGGTGAAGGCTGCCCCTGGTGGCTGGGGGTGGGGGTGCTGGGAGACAGGAGTGGGGGCCTGGTGGAGGCTGCCCCTGCACTGCTGGGGGGTGGGGGTAATAGGGGACATGGGTGGGGGCCTGGTGGAGGCTGCCCCTGCACTGCTGGGGGGTGGGGGTGGTGGGAGACATGAGTGGGGGCCTGGTGGAGGCTGCCCCTGGTGGCTGGAGGGTGGGGGTGCTGGGAGACATGGGTGGGGGCCTGCTGGCAGGTGCCCCACAGTGCTGGGGGGTGGGGGTGGTGGGAGACATGAGTGGGGGCCTGGTGGAGGGTGACCCAGCACTGCTGGGGGGTGGGGGGGTGGGAGACATGGGTGGGGGCCTGGTGGAGGGTGACCCTGCACTGCTGAGGGGTGGGGGTGGTGTTAGACATGGGTGGGGGCCTGCTGGCAGGAGCCCGACAGTGCTGGGGGGTGGGGGGGTGGGAGACATGGGTGGGGGCCTGGTGGAGGGTGACCCTGCACTGCTGGGGGGTGGGGGTTTTGGGAGACATGAGTGGGGGCCTGGTGGAGGCTGCCCCTGGTGGATGGAGGGTGGGGGTGCTGGGAGACAGGAGTGGTGGCCTGGTGGAGGCTGCCCCTGCACTGCTGGGGGGTGGGGGTAATAGGGGACATGGGTAGGGGCCTGGTGGAAGGTGACCCTGCACTGCTGGGGGGTGGGGGTGGTGGGAGACATGGGTGGGGCCTGCTGGCAGGTGCCCCACATTGCTGGGGGGTGGGGGGTGGGAGACATGGGTGGGGGCCTGGTGGAGGGTGACCCTGCACTGCTGGGGGGTGGGGGTGGTGGGAGACATGAGTGGGGGCCTGGTGGAGGCTGCCCCTGTTGGCTGGGGGGTGGGGGTGCTGAGAGACAGGAGTGGGGGCCTGGTGGAGGCTGCCCCTGCACTGCTGGGGGGTGGGGGTGGTGGGAGACATTAATGGGGGCCTGGTGGAGGCTGCCCTTGCACTGCTGGGGGGTGGGGGTGGTGGGAGACATGAGTGGGGGCCTGTTGGAGGCTGCCCCTGGTGGCTAGGGGGTGGGGGTGCTGGGAGACAGGAGTGGGGACCTGGTGGAGGCTGCCCCTGCACTACTGGGGGGTGGGGGTAATAGGCGACATGGATGGGGGCCTGGTGGAGGGTGACCCTGCACTGCTGGGGGGTGGGGGTGGTGGGAGACATGAATGGGGGCCTGGTGGAGGCTGCCCCTGGTGGCTGGGGTGTGGGGGTGCTGGGAGACAGGAGTGGGGGCCTGCTGGAGGCTGCCCCTGCACTGCTGGGGGGTGGGGGTGGTGGGAGACATGGGTGGGGGCCTGGTGGAGGGTGACCCTGCACTGCTGGGGGGTGGGGGGGTGGGAGACATGGGTGGGGGCCTGCTGGCAGGTGCCCCACAGTGCTGGGGGGTGGGGGTGGTGGGAGACATGAGTGGCGGCCTGGTGGAGGGTGATCCTGCACTGCTGGGGGGTGGGGGGGGTGGGAGACATGGGTGGGGGCCTGGTGGAGGGTGACCCTGCACTGCTGGGGGGTGGGGGTGGTAGGAGACATGGGTGGGGGCCTGCTGGCAGGTGCCCCACAGTGCTGGGGGGTGGGGGGGTGGGAGACATGAGTGGGGGCCTGGTGGAGGGTGAACCTGCACTGCTGGGGGGTGGGGATGGTGGGAGACAGGAGTGGGGGCCTGGTGGAGGCTGCCCCTGCACTGCTGGGGGGTGGGGGTAATAGGGGACATGGGTCGGGGCCTGGTGGAGGGTGACCCTGCACTGCTGGGGGGTGGGGGTGGTGGGAGACATGGGTGGGGGCCTGCTGGCAGGTGCCCCACAGTGCTGGGGGGTGGGGGATGGGAGACATGGGTGGGGGCCTGGTGGAGGGTGACCCTGCACTGCTGGGGGGTGGGGGTGGTGGGAGACATGAGTGGGGGCCTGGTGGAGGCTGCCCGTGGTGGCTGGGGGGTGTGGGTGCTGGGAGACAGGAGTGGGGGCCTGGTGGAGGCTGCCCCTGCACTGCTGGGGGGTGGGGGTAATAGGGGACATGGGTGGGGGTCTGGTGGAGGCTGCCACTGCACTGCTGGGGGGTGGGGGTGGTTGGAGACATGAGTGGGGGCCTGCTGGAGGCTTCCCTTGCACTGCTGGGGGGTGGGGGTGGTGGGAGACATGAGTGGGGGCCTGGTGGAGGCTGCCCCTGGTGGCTGGGGGGTGGGGGTGCTGGGAGACATGAGTGGGGGCGTGGTGGAGGCTGCCCTTGCACTGCTGGGGGGTGGGGGTGGTGGGAGACATGAGTGGGGGCCTGGTGGAGGCTGCCACTGGTGGCTGGGGGGTGGGGGTGCTGGGAGACAGGAGTGGGCCTGGTGGAGGCTGCCTTTGCACTGCTGGGGGGTGGAGGTGGTGGGAGACATGAGTGGGGGCCTGGTTAAGGCTGCCCCTGGTTGTTGGGGAGTGGGGGTGGTGGGAGACATGGGTGGGGGCCTGCTGGCAGGTGCCCCACAGTGCTGGGGGGTGGGGGGTGGGAGACATGGGTGGGGGCCTGCTGGCAGGTGCTGCACAGTGCTGGGGGGTGGGGGGTGGGGAACATGAGTTGGACATGGGTGGGGGCCTGCTGGCAGGTGCCCCACAGTGCTGGGGGGTGGGGGGGTGGGAGACATGGGTGAGGGCCTGCTGGCAGGTGCCCCTGCACTGCTGGGGGGTGGGAGACATGGGTGGGGGCCTGGTGGAGGGTGACCCTGCACTGCTGGGGGTAGGGGTAATAGGGGACATGGGTGGGGGTCTGGTGGAGGCTGCCCCTGCACTGCTGGGGGGTGGGGGTGGTGTGAGACATTAATGGGGGCCTGGTGGAGGCTGCCCTTGCACTGCTGGGGGGTGGGGGTGGTGGGAGACATGAGTGGGGGCCTGTTGGAGGCTGCCCCTGGTGGCTAGGGGGTGGGGGTGCTGGGAGACAGGAGTGGGGGCCTGGTGGAGGCTGCCCCTGCACTACTGGGGGTGGGGGTAATAGGCGACATGGATGGGGGCCTGGTGGAGGGTGACCCTGCACTGCTGGGGGGTGGGGGTGGTGGGAGACATGAATGGGGGCCTGGTGGAGGCTGCCCCTGGTGGCTGGGGTGTGGGGGTGCTGGGAGACAGGAGTGGGGGCCTGGTGGAGGCTGCCCCTGCACTGCTGGGGGGTGGGGTGGTGGGAGACATGGGTGGGGGCCTGGTGGAGGGTGACCCTGCACTGCTGGGGGGTGGGGGGGTGGGAGACATGGGTGGGGGCCTGCTGGCAGGTGCCCCACAGTGCTGGGGGGTGGGGGTGGTGGGAGACAGGAGTGGGGGCCTGGTGGAGGCTGCCCCTGCACTGCTGGGGGGTGGGGGTAATAGGGGACATGGGTCGGGGCCTGGTGGAGGGTGACCCTGCACTGCTGGGGGGTGGGGGTGGTGGGAGACATGGGTGGGGGCCTGCTGGCAGGTGCCCCACAGTGCTGGGGGGTGGGGGGTGGGAGACATGGGTAGGGGCCTGGTGGAGGGTGACCCTGCACTGCTGGGGGGTGGGGGTGGTGGGAGACATGAGTGGGGGCCTGGTGGAGGCTGCCCGTGGTGGCTGGGGGGTGTGGGTGCTGGGAGACAGGAGTGGGGGCCTGGTGGAGGCTGCCCCTGCACTGCTGGGGGGTGGGGGTAATAGGGGACATGGGTGGGGGTCTGGTGGAGGCTGCCACTGCACTGCTGGGGGGTGGGGGTGGTTGGAGACATGAGTGGGGGCCTGCTGGAGGCTTCCCTTGCACTGCTGGGGGGTGGGGGTGGTGGGAGACATGAGTGGGGGCCTGGTGGAGGCTGCCCCTGGTGGCTGGGGGGTGGGGGTGCTGGGAGACATGAGTGGGGGCGTGGTGGAGGCTTCCCTTGCACTGCTGGGGGGTGGGGGTGGTGGGAGACATGAGTGGGGGCCTGGTGGAGGCTGCCACTGGTGGCTGGGGGGTGGGGGTGCTGGGAGACAGGAGTGGGCCTGGTGGAGGCTGCCCTTGCACTGCTGGGGGGTGGAGGTGGTGGGAGACATGAGTGGGGGCCTGGTTAAGGCTGCCCCTGGTTGTTGGGGAGTGGGGGTGGTGGGAGACATGGGTGGGGGCCTGCTGGCAGGTGCCCCACAGTGCTGGGGGGTGGGGGGTGGGAGACATGGGTGGGGGCCTGCTGGCAGGTGCTGCACAGTGCTGGGGGTGGGGGGTGGGGAACATGAGTTGGACATGGGTGGGGGCCTGCTGGCAGGTGCCCCACAGTGCTGGGGGGTGGGGGGGTGGGAGACATGGGTGGGGGCCTGCTGGCAGGTGCCCCTGCACTGCTGGGGGGTGGGAGACATGGGTGGGGGCCTGGTGGAGGGTGACCCTGCACTGCTGGGGGTAGGGGTAATAGGTGACATGGGTGGGGGTCTTGTGGAGGCTGCCCCTGCACTGCTGGGGGGTGGGGGTGGTGTGAGACATTAATGGGGGCCTGGTGGAGGCTGCCCTTGCACTGCTGGGGGGTGGGGGTGGTGGGAGACATGAGTGGGGGCCTGTTGGAGGCTGCCCCTGGTGGCTAGGGGGTGGGGGTGCTGGGAGACAGGAGTGGGGGCCTGGTGGAGGCTGCCCCTGCACTACTTGGGGTGGGGGTAATAGGCGACATGGATGGGGGCCTGGTGGAGGGTGACCCTGCACTGCTGGGGGGTGGGGGTGGTGGGAGACATGAATGGGGGCCTGGTGGAGGCTGCCCCTGGTGGCTGGGGTGTGGGGGTGCTGGGAGACAGGAGTGGGGGCCTGGTGGAGGCTGCCCCTGCACTGCTGGGGGGTGGGGTGGTGGGAGACATAGGTGGGGGCCTGGTGGAGGGTGACCCTGCACTGCTGGGGGGTGGGGGGGTGGGAGACATGGGTGGGGGCCTGCTGGCAGGTGCCCCACAGTGCTGGGGGGTGGGGGTGGTGGGAGACATGAGTGGGGGCCTGGTGGAGGGTGATCCTGCACTGCTGGGGGGTGGGGGGGTGGGAGACATGGGTGGGGGCCTGGTGGAGGGTGACCCTGCACTGCTGGGGGTTGGGGGTGGTAGGAGACATGGGTGGGGGCCTGCTGGCAGGTGCCCCACAGTGCTGGGGGGTGGGGGGGTGGGAGACATGAGTGGGGGCCTGGTGGAGGGTGACCCTGCACTGCTGGGGGGTGGGGGTGGTGGGAGACATGAGTGGGGCCTTTTGGAGGCTTCCCCTGGTGGCTGGGGGGTGGGGGTGCTGCGAGACAGGAGTGGGGGCCTGGTGGAGGCTGCCCCTGCACTGCTGGGGGGTGGGGGTAATAGGGGACATGGGTCGGGGCCTGGTGGAGGGTGACCCTGCACTGCTGGGGGGTGGGGGTGGTGGGAGACATGGGTGGGGGCCTGCTGGCAGGTGCCCCACAGTGCTGGGGGTGGGAGACATGGGTGGGGGCCTGGTGGAGGGTGACCCTGCACTGCTGGGGGGTGGGGGTGGTGGGAGACATGAGTGGGGGCCTGGTGGAGGCTGCCCGTAGTGGCTGGGGGGTGTGGGTGCTGGGAGACAGGAGTGGGGGCCTGGTGGAGGCTGCCCCTGCACTGCTGGGGGGTGGGGGTAATAGGGGACATGGGTGGGGGTCTGGTGGAGGCTGCCACTGCACTGCTGGGGGGTGGGGGTGGTGGGAGACATGAGTGGGGGCCTGCTGGAGGCTTCCCTTGCACTGCTGGGGGGTGGGGGTGGTGGGAGACATGAGTGGCGGCCTGGTGGAGGCTGCCCCTGGTGGCTGGGGGGTGGGGGTGCTGGGAGACATGAGTGGGGGCGTGGTGGATGCTGCCCCTGGTGGCTGGGAGGTGGGGGTGGTGGGAGACATGAGTGGGGGCCTGGTGGAGGCTGCCACTGGTGGCTGGGGGGTGGGGGTGCTGGGAGACAGGAGTGGGCCTGGTGGAGGCTGCCCTTGCACTGCTGGGGGGTGGGGGTGGTGGGAGACATGAGTGGGGGCCTGGTGGAGGCTGCCCCTGGTGGCTGGGGGGTGGGGGTGGTTGGAGACATGGGTGGGGGCCTGCTGGCAGGTGCCCCACAGTGATGGGGGGTGGGGGGGTGGGAGACATGGGTGGGGGCCTGCTGGCAGGTGCGGCACAGTGCTGGGGGGTGGGGGGGTGGGGAACATGAGTTGGACATGGGTGGGGGCCTGCTGGCAGGTGCCCCACAGTGCTGGGAGGTGGGGGGGTGGGAGACATGAGTGGGGGCCTGCTGGCAGGTTCCCCTGCACTGCTGGGGGGTGGGAGACATGGGTGGGGGCCTGGTGGAGGGTGACCCTGCACTGCTGGTGGTAGGGGGGTGGGAGACATGGGTGGGGGCCTGCTGGCAGGTTCCCCACAGTGCTGGGGGGTGGGGGTGGTGGGAGACATGAGTGGGGGCCTGGTGGAGGGTGATCCTGCACTGCTGGGGGGTGGGGGGGTGGGAGACATGGGTGGGGGCCTGGTGGAGGGTGACCCTGCACTGCTGGGGGGTGGGGGTGGTAGGAGACATGGGTGGGGGCCTGCTGGCAGGTGCCCCACAGTGCTGGGGGGTGGGGGGGTGGGAGACATGGGTGGGGGCCTGGTGGAGGGTGACCCTGCACTGCTGGGGGGTGGAGGTGGTGGGAGACATGAGTGGGGGCCTGGTGGAGGCTTCCCCTGGTGGCTGGCGGTGGGGGTGTTGGGAGACAGGAGTGGGGGCCTGGTGGAGGCTGCCCCTGCACTGCTGGGGGTGGGGGTAATAGGGGACATGGGTCGGGGCCTGGTGGACGGTGATCCTGCACTGCTGGGGGGTGGGGGTGGTGGGAGACATGAGTGGGGGCCTGGTGGAGGCTGCCCGTGGTGGCTGGGGGGTGTGGGTGCTGGGAGACAGGAGTGGGGGCCTGGTGGAGGCTGCCCCTGCACTGCTGGGGGGTGGGGGTAATAGGGGACATGGGTGGGGGTCTGGTGGAGGCTGCCACTGCACTACTGGGGGGTGGGGGTGGTGGGAGACATGAGTGGGGGCCTGGTGGAGGCTTCCCTTGCACTGCTGGGGGGTGGGGGTGGTGGGAGACATGAGTGGGGGCCTGGTGGAGGCTGCCCCTGGTGGCTGGGGGGTGGGGGTGCTGGGAGACATGAGTGGGGGCATGGTGGAGGCTGCCCTTGCACTGCTGGGGGGTGGGGGTGGTGGGAGACATGAGTGGGGGCCTGGTGGAGGCTGCCCCTGGTTGTTGGGGAGTGGGGGTGGTGGGAGACATGGGTGGGGGCCTGCTGGCAGGTGCCCCACAGTGATGGGGGGTGGGGGGGGAGACATGGGTGGGGGACTGCTGGCAGGTGCTGCACAGAGCTGGGGGGTGGGGGGGGTGGAGAACATGAGTTGGACATGGGTGGGGGCCTGCTGGCAGGTGACCCACAGTGCTGGGGGGTGGGGGGGTGGGAGACATGGGTGGGGGCCTGCTGGCAGGTGCCCCTGCACTGCTGGGGGGTGAGAGACATGGGTGGGGGCCTGGTGGAGGGTGACCCTGCACTGCTGGGGGTGGGGGGGTGGAAGACATGGATGGGGGCCTGCTGGCAGGTGCCCCACAGTGCTGGGGGGGTGGGGAACATGAGTTGGACATGGGTGGGGGCCTGATGGCAGGGGCCCCTGCACTGCTGGGGGGTGGGGGGGTGGGAGACATGGGTGGGGGCCTGGTGGAGGGTGGCCCTGCACTGCTGGGCGGTGGGGGTGGGGAACATGAGTTGGACATGGGTGGGGGCCTGCTGGCAGGTGCCCCACAGTGCTGGGGGGTGGGGGTGCAGGGGTACATGAGTTGGACATGAGTGGGGGCCTGCTGGCAGGTGCCCCACAGTGCTGGGGGGTGGGAGACATGGGTGGGGGCCTGGTGGAGGGTGACCATGCACTGCTGGGGGGTGGGGGTGGTGGGAGACATGGGTGGGGGCCTGGTGGAGGGTGACCCTGCACTGCTGGGGGGTGGGGGTGGTGGGAGACATGGGTGGGGCCTAGTAGAGGGTGACCCTGCACTGCTGGGGGGTGGGGGTGGTGGGAGACATGGGTGGGGGCCTGGTGGAGGGTGACCCTGCACTGCTGGGGGGTGGGGAGGTGGGAGACATGGGTGGGGGCCTGGTGGAGGGTGACCCTGCACTGCTGGGCAGTGGGGGGGTGGGAGACATGGGTGGGGGCCTGCTGGCAGGTGCCCCACAGTGCTGGGGGGTGAGGGGGGTGGGAGACATGGGTGGGGGCCTGGTGGAGGGTGACCCTGCACTGCTGGGGGGTGGGGGTGGTGGGAGACATGAGTGGGGGCCTGGTGGAGGCTGCCCCTGGTGTCTGGGGGGTGGGGGTGCTGGGAGACAGGAGTGGGGGCCTGGTGGAGGCTGCCCCTGGTGGCTGGGGGGTGGGGGTGCTGGGAGACAGGAGTGGGGGCCTGGTGGAGGCTGCCCCTGCACTGCTGGGGGGTGGGGGTAATAGGGGACATGGGTGGGGGCCTTGTAGAGGCTTCCCCTGCACTGCTGGGGGGTGGGGGTGGTGGGAGACATGAGTGGGGGCCTGGTGGAGGCTGCCCTTGCACTGCTGGGGGGTGGGGTGGTGGGAGACATGAGTGGGGGCCTGGTGGAGGCTGCCCCTGGTGGCTGGGAGTTGGGGGTGCTGGGAGACAGGAGTGGGGGCCTGGTGGAGGCTGCCCCTGCACTGCTGTGGGGTGGGGGTAATAGGGGACATGGGTGGGGGCCTGGTGGAGGGTGACCCTGCACTGCTGGGGGGTGGGGGTGGTGGAAGACATGAATGGGGGCATGGTGGATGCTGCCCCTGGTGGCTGGGGGGTGGGGGTGGTGGGAGACAGGAGTGGGGGCCTGGTGGAGGCTGCCCCTGCACTGCTGGGGGGTGGGGGTGGTGGGAGACATGAGTGGGGGCCTGGTGGAGGCTGCCCTTGCACTGCTGGGGGGTGGGGGTGGTGGGAGACATGAGTGGGGGCCTGGTGGAGGCTGCCCCTGGTGGCTGGGGGTTGGGGTGCTGGGAGACAGGAGTGGGGGACTGGTGGAGGCTGCCCCTGCACTGCTGCGGGGTGGGGGTAATAGGGGAAATGGGTGGGGGCCTGGTGGAGGGTGACCCTGCACTGCTGGGGGGTGGGGGTGCTGGGAGACAGGAGTGGGGGCCTGGTGGAGGCTGCCCCTGCACTGCTCGGGGGTGGGGGTGGTGGGAGACATGGGTGGGGGCCTGGTGGAGGGTGACCCTGCACTGCTGGGGGTTTGGGGGGTGGGAGACATGGGTGGGGGCCTGGTGGAGGGTGACCCTGCACTGCTGGGGGGTGGGGGGTGGGAGACATGGGTGGGGGCCTGGTGGAGGGTGACCCTGCACTGCTGGGGGGTGGGGTGGTGGGAGACATGGGTGGGGGCCTGCTGGCAGGTGCCCCACAGTGCTGGGGGGCGGGGGTGGTGGGAGACATGGGTGGGGGCCTGCTGGAGGGTGACCCTGCACTGCTGGGGGGTTGGGGGGTGGGAGACATGGGTGGGGGCCTGGTGGAGGGTGACCCTGCACTGCTGGGGGGTGGGGGGTGGGAGACATGGGTGGGGGCCTGGTGGAGGGTGACCCTGCACTGCTGGGGGGTGGGGGTGGTGGGAGACATGAGTGGGGGCCTGGTGGAGGCTGCCCCTGGTGTCTGGGGGGTGGGGGTGCTGGGAGACAGGAGTGGGGGACTGGTGGAGGCTGCCCCAGCACTGCTGGGGGGTGGGGATAATAGGGGACATGGGTGGGGGCCCGGTGGAGGGTGACCCTGCACTGCTGGGGGGTGGGGGAGGTGGGAGACATGGGTGGGGGCCTGCTGGCAGGTGCCCCACAGTGCTGGGGGGTGGGGGGGTGGGAGACATGGGTGGGGGCCTGGTCGAGGGTGACCCTGCACTGCTGGGGGGTGGGGGTGGTGGGAGACATGAGTGGGGGCCTGGTGGAGGCTGCCCCTGGTGGCTGGGGGGTGGGGGTGCTGGGAGACAGGAGTGGGGGCCTGGTGGAGGCTGCCCCTGCACTGCTGGGGGGTGGGGGTAATAGGGGACATGGGTGGGGGACTTGTAGAGGCTTCCCCTGCACTGCTGGGGGGTGGGGGTGGTGGGAGACATGAGTGGGGGCCTGGTGGAGGCTGCCCTTGCACTGCTGGGGGGTGGGGTGGTGGGAGACAGGAGTGGGGGCCTGGTGGAGGCTGCCCCTGGTGGCTGGGAGTTGGGGGTGCTGGGAGACAGGAGTTGGGGCCTGGTGGAGGCTGCCCCTGCACTGCTGTGGGGTGGGGGTAATAGGGGACATGGGTGGGGGCCTGGTGGAGGGTGACCCTGCACTGCTGGGGGGTGGGGGTGGTGGAAGACATGAATGGGGGCATGGTGGATGCTGCCCTGGTGGCTGGGGGGTGGGGGTGGTGGGAGACAGGAGTGGGGGCCTGGTGGAGGCTGCCCCTGCACTGCTGGGGGGTGGGGGTGGTGGGAGACATGAGTGGGGGCCTGGTGGAGGCTGCCCTTGCACTGCTGGGGGGTGGGGGTGGTGGGAGACATGAGTGGGGGCCTGGTGGAGGCTGCCCCTGGTGGCTGGGGGTTTGGGGTGCTGGGAGACAGGAGTGGGGGACTGGTGGAGGCTGCCCCTGCACTGCTGCGGGGTGGGGGTAATAGGGGAAATGGGTGGGGGCCTGGTGGAGGGTGACCCTGCACTGCTGGGGGGTGGGGGTGCTGGGAGACAGGAGTGGGGGCCTGGTGGAGGCTGCCCCTGCACTGCTCGGGGGTGGGGGTGGTGGGAGACATGGGTGGGGGCCTGGTGGAGGGTGACCCTGCACTGCTGGGGGTTTGGGGGGTGGGAGACATGGGTGGGGGCCTGGTGGAGGGTGACCCTGCACTGCTGGGGGGTGGGGGGTGGGGAGACATGGGTGGGGGCCTGGTGGAGGGTGACCCTGCACTGCTGGGGGGTGGGGGTGGTGGGAGACATGGGTGGGGGCCTGCTGGCAGGTGCCCCACAGTGCTGGGGGGCGGGGGTGGTGGGAGACATGGGTGGGGGCCTGCTGGAGGGTGACCCTGCACTGCTGGGGGGTTGGGGGGTGGGAGACATGGGTGGGGGCCTGGTGGAGGGTGACCCTGCACTGCTGGGGGGTGGGGGTGGGAGACATGGGTGGGGGCCTGGTGGAGGGTGACCCTGCACTGCTGGGGGGTGGGGGTGGTGGGAGACATGGGTCGGGGCCTGCTGGCAGGTGCCCCACAGTGCTGGGGGGCGGGAGGGTGGGAGACATGAGTGGGGGCCTGGTGGAGGCTGCCCCTGGGTGGTGGGGGTGGGGGTGCTGGGAGACAGGAGTGGGGGGTCTGGTGGAGGCTGCCCCTGCACTGCTGGGGGGTGGGGGTAATAGGGGACATGGGTGGGGGCCTGGTGGAGGGTGACCCTGCACTGCGGGGGGGTTGGGGGTGGTGGGAGACATGGGTGGGGGGCCTGCTGGCAGGTGCCCCACAGTGCTGGGCGGTGGGGGAGTGGGAGACATGGGTGGGGGCCTGGTGGAGGGTGACCCTGCACTGCTGGGGGGTGGGGCTGGTGGGAGACATGATTGGGGGCCTGGTGGAGGCTGCCCCTGGTGGCTGGGGGGTGGGGGTGCTGGGAGACAGGAGTGGGGGCCTGGTGGAGGCTGCCCCTGCACTGCTGGGGGATGGGGGTAATAGGGGACATGGGTGGGGGCCTGGTGGAGGCTGCCCCTGCACTGCTGGGGGGTGGGGGTGGTGGGAGACATGAGTGGGGGCCTGGTGGAGGCTGCCCCTGGTGGCTGGAGGGTGGGGGTGCTGGGAGATAGGAGTGGGGGCCTGGTGGAGGCAGCCCCTGCACTGCTGGGGGGTGGGGGCAATAGGGGTCATGGGTGGGGGCCTGGTGGAGGGTGACCCTGCACTGCTGGGGGGTGGGGGTGGTGGGAGACATGAGTGGGGGCCTGGTGGAGGGTGCCCCTGGTGGCTGGGGGGTGGGGGTGCTGGGAGACAGGAGTGGGGGCCTGGTGGAGGCTGCCTCTGCACTGCTGGGGGGTGGGGGTGGTGGGAAACATGGGTGAGGGCCTGGTGGAGGGTGACCCTGCACTGCTGGGGGGTGGGGGGGTGGGAGACATGGGTGGGGGCCTGCTGGCAGGTGCCCCACAGTGCTGGGGGGTGGGGGTGGTGGGAGACATGAGTGGGGGCCTGGTGGAGGGTGACCCTGCACTGCTGGGGGGTGGGGGGGGTGAGAGACATGGGTGGGGGCCTGGTGGAGGGTGACCCTGCACTGCTGGGGGGTGGAGGTGGTGTTAGACATGGGTGGGGGCCTGCTGGCAGGAGCCAGACAGTGCTGGGGGGTGGGGGGGTGGGAGACATGGGTGGGGGCCTGGTGGAGGGTGACCCTGCACTGCTGGGGGGTGGGGGTTTTGGGAGACATGAGTGGGGGCCTGGTGGAGGCTGCCCCTGGTGGCTGGGGGGTGCTGGGAGACAGGAGTGGGGGCCTGGTGGAGGCTGCCCCTGCACTGCTGGGGGTGGGGGTAATAGGGGACATGGGTAGGGGCCTGGTGGAAGGTGACCCTGCACTGCTGGGGGGTGGGGTGGTGGGAGACATGGGTGGGGGCCTGCTGGCAGGTGCCCCACAGTGCTGGGGGGTGGGGGTGGGAGACTTGGGTGGGGGCCTGGTGGAGGGTGACCCTGCACTGCTGGGGGTGGGGGTGGTGGGAGACATGAGTGGGGGCCTGGTGGAGGCTGCCCCTGTTGGCTGGGGGGTGGGGGTGCTGAGAGACAGGAGTGGGGGCCTGGTGGAGGCTGCCCCTGCACTGCTGGGGGGTGGGGGTAATAGGGGACATGGGTGGGGGTCTGGTGGAGGCTGCCCCTGCACTGCTGGGGGGTGGGGGTGGTGGGAGACATTAATGGGGGCCTGGTGGAGGCTGACCTTGCACTGCTGGGGGTGGGGGTGGTGGGAGACATGAGTGGGGGCCTGTTGGAGGCTGCCCCTGGTGGCTGGGGGTGCTGGGAGACAGGAGTGGGGGCCTGGTGGAGGCTGCCCCTGCACTGCTGCGGGGTGGGGGTAATAGGGGACATAGGTGGGGGCCTGGTGGAGGGTGACCCTGCACTGCTGGGGGGTGGGGGTGGTAGGAGACATGAGTGGGGGCCTGGTGGAGGCTGCCCCTGGTGGCTGGGGGGTGGGGGTGCTGGGAGACAGGAGTGGGGGCCTGGTGGAGGCTGCCCCTGCACTGCTCGGGGGTGGGGGTGGTGGGAGACATGGGTGGGGGCCTGGTGGAGGGTGACCCTGCACTGCTGGGGGGTGGGGGGGTGGGAGACATGGGTGGGGGCCTGGTGGAGGGTGACCCTGCACTGCTGGGGGGTGGGGGGTGGGAGACATGGGTGGGGGCCTGGTGGAGTGTGACCCTGCACTGCTGGGGGGTGGGGGTGGTGGGAGACATGGGTGGGGGCCTGCTAGCAGGTGCCCCACAGTGCTGGGGGGCGGGGGGGGTGGGAGACATGGGTGGGGGCCTGGTGGAGGGTGACCCTGCACTGCTGGGGGGTGGGGGTGATGGGAGACATGAGTGGGGGCCTGGTGGAGGCTGCCCCTGGGTGGTGGGGGTTGGGGGTGCTGGGAGACAGGAGTGGGGGCCTGGTGGAGGCTGCCCCTGCACTGCTGGGGAGTGGGGGTTAGAGGGGACATGGGTGGGGGCCTGGTGGAGGGTGACCCTGCACTGCTGGGGGGTGGGGGTGGTGGGAGACATGGGTGGGGGCCTGCTGGCAGGTGCCCCACAGTGCTGGGCAGTGGGGGAGTGGGAGACATGGGTGGGGGCCTGGTGGAGGGTGACCCTGCACTGCTGGGGGGTGGGGCTGGTGGGAGACATGAGTGGGTGCCTGGTGAAGGCTGCCCCTGGTGGCTGGGGGTGGGGGTGCTGGGAGACAGGAGTGGGGGCCTGGTGGAGGCTGCCCCTGCACTGCTGGGGGGTGGGGGTAATAGGGGACATGGGTGGGGGCCTGGTGGAGGCTGCCCCTGCACTGCTGGGGGGTGGGGGTGGTGGGAGACATGAGTGGGGGCCTGGTGGAGGCTGCCCCTGGTGGCTGGAGGGTGGGGGTGCTGGGAGATAGGAGTGGGGGCCTGGCGGAGGCAGCCCCTGCACTGCTGGGGAGTGGGGGCAATAGGGGTCATGGGTGGGGGTCTGGTGGAGGGTGACCCTGCACTGCTGGGGGGTGGGGGTGGTGGGAGACATGAGTGGGGGCCTGGTGGAGGGTGCCCCTGGTGGCTGGGGGGTGGGGGTGCTGGGAGACATGGGTGGGGGCCTGCTGGCAGGTGCCCCACAGTGCTGGGGGGTGGGGGTGGTGGGAGACATGAGTGGGGGCCTGGTGGAGGGTGACCCAGCACTGCTGGGGGGTGGGGGGGTGGGAGACATGGGTGGGGGCCTGGTGGAGGGTGACCCTGCACTGCTGAGGGGTGGGGGTGGTGTTAGACATGGGTGGGGGCCTGCTGGCAGGAGCCCGACAGTGCTGGGGGGTGGGGGGGTGGGAGACATGGGTGGGGGCCTGGTGGAGGGTGACCCTGCACTGCTGGGGGGTGGGGGTTTTGGGAGACATGAGTGGGGGCCTGGTGGAGGCTGCCCCTGGTGGATGGAGGGTGGGGGTGCTGGGAGACAGGAGTGGTGGCCTGGTGGAGGCTGCCCCTGCACTGCTGGGGGGTGGGGGTAATAGGGGACATGGGTAGGGGCCTGGTGGAAGGTGACCCTGCACTGCTGGGGGGTGGGGGTGGTGGGAGACATGGGTGGGGCCTGCTGGCAGGTGCCCCACAGTGCTGGGGGGTGGGGGGTGGGAGACATGGGTGGGGGCCTGGTGGAGGGTGACCCTGCACTGCTGGGGGGTGGGGGTGGTGGGAGACATGAGTGGGGGCCTGGTGGAGGCTGCCCCTGTTGGCTGGGGGGTGGGGGTGCTGAGAGACAGGAGTGGGGGCCTGGTGGAGGCTGCCCCTGCACTGCTGGGGGTGGGGGTGGTGGGAGACATTAATGGGGGCCTGGTGGAGGCTGCCCTTGCACTGCTGGGGGGTGGGGGTGGTGGGAGACATGAGCGGGGGCCTGTTGGAGGCTGCCCCTGGTGGCTAGGGGGTGGGGGTGCTGGGAGACAGGAGTGGGGACCTGGTGGAGGCTGCCCCTGCACTACTGGGGGGTGGGGGTAATAGGCGACATGGATGGGGGCCTGGTGGAGGGTGACCCTGCACTGCTGGGGGGTGGGGGTGGTGGGAGACATGAATGGGGGCCTGGTGGAGGCTGCCCCTGGTGGCTGGGGTGTGGGGGTGCTGGGAGACAGGAGTGGGGGCCTGCTGGAGGCTGCCCCTGCACTGCTGGGGGGTGGGGGTGGTGGGAGACATGGGTGGGGGCCTGGTGGAGGGTGACCCTGCACTGCTGGGGGGTGGGGGGGTGGGAGACATGGGTGGGGGCCTGCTGGCAGGTGCCCCACAGTGCTGGGGGGTGGGGGTGGTGGGAGACATGAGTGGGGGCCTGGTGGAGGGTGATCCTGCACTGCTGGGGGGTGGGGGGGGTGGGAGACATGGGTGGGGGCCTGGTGGTTGGTGACCCTGCACTGCTGGGGGGTGGGGGTGGTAGGAGACATGGGTGGGGGCCTGCTGGCAGGTGCCCCACAGTGCTGGGGGGTGGGGGGGTGGGAGACATGAGTGGGGGCCTGGTGGAGGGTGAACCTGCACTGCTGGGGGGTGGGGATGGTGGGAGACAGGAGTGGGGGCCTGGTGGAGGCTGCCCCTGCACTGCTGGGGGGTGGGGGTAATAGGGGACATGGGTCGGGGCCTGGTGGAGGGTGACCCTGCACTGCTGGGGGGTGGGGGTGGTGGGAGACAGGGGTGGGGGCCTGCTGGCAGGTGCCCCACAGTGCTGGGGGGTGGGGGGTGGGAGACATGGGTGGGGGCCTGGTGGAGGGTGACCCTGCACTGCTGGGGGGTGGGGGTGGTGGGAGACATGAGTGGGGGCCTGGTGGAGGGTGCCCCTGATGGCTGGGGGGTGGGGGTGCTGGGAGACAGGAGTGGGGGCCTGGTGGAGGCTGCCTCTGCACTGCTGGGGGGTGGGGGTGGTGGGAAACATGGGTGAGGGCCTGGTGGAGGGTGACCCTGCACTGCTGGGGGGTGGGGGGGTGGGAGACATGGGTGGGGGCCTGGTGGAGGGTGACCCTGCACTGCTGGGGGGTGGGGGGGTGGGAGACATGGGTGGGGGCCTGCTGGCAGGTGCACCACAGTGCTGGGGGGTGGGGGTGGTGGGAGACATGAGTGGGGGCCTGGTGGAGGGTGATCCTGCACTGCTGGGGGGTGGGGGGGGTGGGAGACATGGGTGGGGGCCTGGTGGAGGGTGACCCTGCACTGCTGGGGGGTGGGGGTGGTAGGAGACATGGGTGGGGGCCTGCTGGCAGGTGCCCCACAGTGCTGGGGGGTGGGGGGGTGGGAGACATGAGTGGGGGCCTGGTGGAGGGTGAACCTGCACTGCTGGGGGGTGGGGGTAATAGGGGACATGGGTCGGGGCCTGGTGGAGGGTGACCCGGCACTGCTGGGGGGTGGGGGTGGTGGGAGACATGGGTGGGGGCCTGCTGGCAGGTGCCCCACAGTGCTGGGGGGTGGGGTGTGGGAGACATGGGTGGGGGCCTGGTGGAGGGTGACCCTGCACTGCTGGGGGGTGGGGGTGGTGGGAGACATGAGTGGGGGCCTGGTGGAGGCTGCCCGTGGTGGCTGGGGGGTGTGGGTGCTGGGAGACAGGAGTGGGGGCCTGGTGGAGGCTGCCCCTGCACTGCTGGGGGGTGGGGGTAATAGGGGACATGGGTGGGGGTCTGGTGGAGGCTGCCACTGCACTGCTGGGGGGTGGGGGTGGTTGGAGACATGAGTGGGGGCCTGCTGGAGGCTTCCCTTGCACTGCTGGGGGGTGGGGGTGGTGGGAGACATGAGTGGGGGCCTGGTGGAGGCTGCCCCTGGTGGCTGGGGGGTGGGGGTGCTGGGAGACATGAGTGGGGGCGTGGTGGAGGCTGCCCTTGCACTGCTGGGGGGTGGGGGTTGTGGGAGACATGAGTGGGGGCCTGGTGGAGGCTGCCACTGGTGGCTGGGGGGTGGGGGTGCTGGGAGACAGGAGTGGGCCTGGTGGAGGCTGCCCTTGCACTGCTGGGGGGTGGAGGTGGTGGGAGACATGAGTGGGGGCCTGGTTAAGGCTGCCCCTGGTTGTTGGGGAGTGGGGGTGGTGGGAGACATGGGTGGGGGCCTGCTGGCAGGTGCCCCACAGTGCTGGGGGGTGGGGGGTGGGAGACATGGGTGGGGGCCTGCTGGCAGGTGCTGCACAGTGCTGGGGGGTGGGGGGTGGGGAACATGAGTTGGACATGGGTGGGGGCCTGCTGGCAGGTGCCCCACAGTGCTGGGGGGTGGGGGGGTGGGAGACATGGGTGGGGGCCTGCTGGCAGGTGCCCCTGCACTGCTGGGGGGTGGGAGACATGGGTGGGGGCCTGGTGGAGGGTGACCCTGCACTGCTGGGGGTTGGGGTAATAGGGGACATGGGTGGGGGTCTGGTGGAGGCTGCCCCTGCACTGCTGGGGGGTGGGGGTGGTGTGAGACATTAAT
Source organism: Ambystoma mexicanum (assembly GCF_040938575.1). Taxonomy (NCBI): domain Eukaryota; kingdom Metazoa; phylum Chordata; class Amphibia; order Caudata; family Ambystomatidae; genus Ambystoma; species Ambystoma mexicanum. The sequence goes on from NC_090941.1 coordinate 387,947,440, forward strand.
GGGGGCCTGGTGGAGGCTGCCCTTGCACTGCTGGGGGGTGGGGGTGGTGGGAGATATGAGTGGGGGCCTGTTGGAGGCTGCCCCTGGTGGCTAGGGGGTGGGGGTGCTGGGAGACAGGAGTGGGGGCCTGGTGGAGGCTGCCCCTGCACTACTGGGGGTGGGGGTAATAGGCGACATGGATGGGGGCCTGGTGGAGGGTGACCCTGCACTGCTGGGGGGTGGGGGTGGTGGGAGACATGAATGGGGGCCTGGTGGAGGCTGCCCCTGGTGGCTGGGGTGTGGGGGTGCTGGGAGACAGGAGTGGGGGCCTGGTGGAGGCTGCCCCTGCACTGCTGGGGGGTGGGGTGGTGGGAGACATGGGTGGGGGCCTGGTGGAGGGTGACCCTGCACTGCTGGGGGGTGGGAGGGTGGGAGACATGGGTGGGGGCCTGCTGGCAGGTGCCCCACAGTGCTGGGGGGTGGGGGGGGTGGGAGACAGGAGTGGGGGCCTGGTGGAGGCTGCCCCTGCACTGCTGGGGGGTGGGGGTAATAGGGGACATGGGTCGGGGCCTGGTGGAGGGTGACCCTGCACTGCTGGGGGGTGGGGGTGGTGGGAGACATGGGTGGGGGCCTGCTGGCAGGTGCCCCATAGTGCTGGGGGGTGGGGGTGGTGGGAGACAGGAGTGGGGGCCTGGTGGAGGCTGCCCCTGCACTGCTGGGGGGTGGGGGTAATAGGGGACATGGGTCGGGGCCTGGTGGAGGGTGACCCTGCACTGCTGGGGGGTGGGGGTGGTGGGAGACATGAGTGGGGGCCTGGTGGAGGCTGCCCGTGGTGGCTGGGGGGTGTGGGTGCTGGGAGACAGGAGTGGGGGCCTGGTGGAGGCTGCCCCTGCACTGCTGGGGGGTGGGGGTAATAGGGGACATGGGTGGGGGTCTGGTGGAGGCTGCCACTGCACTGCTGGGGGGTGGGGGTGGTTGGAGACATGAGTGGGGGCCTGCTGGAGGCTTCCCTTGCACTGCTGGGGGGTGGGGGTGGTGGGAGACATGAGTGGGGGCCTGGTGGAGGCTGCCCCTGGTGGCTGGGGGGTGGGGGTGCTGGGAGACATGAGTGGGGGCGTGGTGGAGGCTGCCCTTGCACTGCTGGGGGGTGGGGGTGGTGGGAGACATGAGTGGGGGCCTGGTGGAGGCTGCCACTGGTGGCTGGGGGGTGGGGGTGCTGGGAGACAGGAGTGGGCCTGGTCGAGGCTGCCCTTGCACTGTTGGGGGGTGGAGGTGGTGGGAGACATGAGTGGGGGCCTGGTTAAGGCTGCCCCTGGTTGTTGGGGAGTGGGGATGGTGGGAGACATGGGTGGGGGCCTGCTGGCAGGTGCCCCACAGTGCTGGGGGGTGGGGGGTGGGAGACATGGGTGGGGGCCTGCTGGCAGGTGCTGCACAGTGCTGGGGGGTGGGGGGTGGGGAACATGAGTTGGACATGGGTGGGGGCCTGCTGGCAGGTGCCCCACAGTGCTGGGGGGTGGGGGGGTGGGAGACATGGGTGGGGGCCTGCTGGCAGGTGCCCCTGCACTGCTGGGGGGTGGGAGACATGGGTGGGGGCCTGGTGGAGGGTGACCCTGCACTGCTGGGGGTAGGGGTAATAGGTGACATGGGTGGGGGTCTGGTGGAGGCTGCCCCTGCACTGCTGGGGGGTGGGGGTGGTGTGAGACATTAATGGGGGCCTGGTGGAGGCTGCCCTTGCACTGCTGGGGGGTGGGGGTGGTGGGAGACATGAGTGGGGGCCTGTTGGAGGCTGCCCCTGGTGGCTAGGGGGTGGGGGTGCTGGGAGACAGGAGTGGGGGCCTGGTAGGCTGCCCCTGCACTACTGGGGGTGGGGGTAATAGGCGACATGGATGGGGGCCTGGTGGAGGGTGACCCTGCACTGCTGGGGGGTGGGGGTGGTGGGAGACATGAATGGGGGCCTGGTGGAGGCTGCCCCTGGTGGCTGGGGTGTGGGGGTGCTGGGAGACAGGAGTGGGGGCCTGGTGGAGGCTGCCCCTGCACTGCTGGGGGGTGGGGTGGTGGGAGACATGGGTGGGGGCCTGGTGGAGGGTGACCCTGCACTGCTGGGGGGTGGGGGGGTGGGAGACATGGGTGGGGGCCTGCTGGCAGGTGCCCCACAGTGCTGGGGGGTGGGGGTGGTGGGAGACATGAGTGGGGGCCTGGTGGAGGGTGATCCTGCACTGCTGGGGGGTGGGGGGGTGGGAGACATGGGTGGGGGCCTGGTGGAGGGTGACCCTGCACTGCTGGGGGTTGGGGGTGGTAGGAGACATGGGAGGGGGCCTGCTGGCAGGTGCCCCACAGTGCTGGGGGGTGGGGGGGTGGGAGACATGAGTGGGGGCCTGGTGGAGGGTGACCCTGCACTGCTGGGGGGTGGGGGTGGTGGGAGACATGAGTGGGGCCTTTTGGAGGCTTCCCCTGGTGGCTGGGGGGTGGGGGTGCTGGGAGACAGGAGTGGGGGCCTGGTGGAGGCTGCCCCTGCACTGCTGGGGGGTGGGGGTAATAGGGGACATGGGTCGGGGCCTGGTGGAGGGTGACCCTGCACTGCTGGGGGGTGGGGGTGGTGGGAGACATGGGTGGGGGCCTGCTGGCAGGTGCTCCACAGTGCTGGGGGTGGGGGGTGGGAGACATGGGTGGGGGCCTGGTGGAGGGTGACCCTGCACTGCTGGGGGGTGGGGGTGGTGGGAGACATGAGTGGGGGCCTGGTGGAGGCTGCCCGTAGTGGCTGGGGGGTGTGGGTGCTGGGAGACAGGAGTGGGGGCCTGGTGGAGGCTGCCCCTGCACTGCTGGGGGGTGGGGGTAATAGGGGACATGGGTGGGGGTCTGGTGGAGGCTGCCACTGCACTGCTGGGGGGTGGGGGTGGTGGGAGACATGAGTGGGGGCCTGCTGGAGGCTTCCCTTGCACTGCTGGGGGGTGGGGGTGGTGGGAGACATGAGTGGCGGCCTGGTGGAGGCTGCCCCTGGTGGCTGGGGGGTGGGGGTGCTGGGAGACATGAGTGGGGGCGTGGTGGATGCTGCCCCTGGTGGCTGGGGGGTGGGGGTGGTGGGAGACATGAGTGGGGGCCTGGTGGAGGCTGCCACTGGTGGCTGGGGGGTGGGGGTGCTGGGAGACAGGAGTGGGCCTGGTGGAGGCTGCCCTTGCACTGCTGGGGGGTGGGGGTGGTGGGAGACATGAGTGGGGGCCTGGTGGAGGCTGCCCCTGGTGGCTGGGGGGTGGGGGTGGTTGGAGACATGGGTGGGGGCCTGCTGGCAGGTGCCCCACAGTGATGGGGGGTGGGGGGGTGGGAGACATGGGTGGGGGCCTGCTGGCAGGTGCGGCACAGTGCTGGGGGGTGGGGGGGTGGGGAACATGAGTTGGACATGGGTGGGGGCCTGCTGGCAGGTGCCCCACAGTGCTGGGAGGTGGGGGGGTGGGAGACATGGGTGGGGGCCTGCTGGCAGGTGCCCCTGCACTGCTGGGGGGTGGGAGACATGGGTGGGGGCCTGGTGGAGGGTGACCCTGCACTGCTGGGGGTAGGGGGGTGGGAGACATGGGTGGGGGCCTGCTGGCAGGTGCCCCACAGTGTTGGGGGGTGGGGGTGGTGGGAGACATGAGTGGGGGCCTGGTGGAGGGTGATCCTGCACTGCTGGGGGGTGGGGGGGTGGGAGACATGGGTGGGGGCCTGGTGGAGGGTGACCCTGCACTGCTGGGGGGTGGGGGTGGTAGGAGACATGGGTGGGGGCCTGCTGGCAGGTGCCCCACAGTACTGGGGGGTGGGGGGGCGGGAGACATGGGTGGGGGCCTGGTGGAGGGTGACCCTGCACTGCTGGGGGGTGGGGGTGGTGGGAGACATGAGTGGGGGCCTGGTGGAGGCTTCCCCTGGTGGCTGGCGGTGGGGGTGTTGGGAGACAGGAGTGGGGGCCTGGTGGAGGCTGCCCCTGCACTGCTGGGGGTGGGGGTAATAGGGGACATGGGTCGGGGCCTGGTGGACGGTGACCCTGCACTGCTGGGGGGTGGGGGTGGTGGGAGACATGAGTGGGGGCCTGGTGGAGGCTGCCCGTGGTGGCTGGGGGGTGTGGGTGCTGGGAGACAGGAGTGGGGGCCTGGTGGAGGCTGCCCCTGCACTGCTGGGGGGTGGGGGTAATAGGGGACATGGGTGGGGGTCTGGTGGAGGCTGCCACTGCACTGCTGGGGGGTGGGGGTGGTGGGAGACATGAGTGGGGGCCTGGTGGAGGCTTCCCTTGCACTGCTGGGGGGTGGGGGTGGTGGGAGACATGAGTGGGGGCCTGTTGGAGGCTGCCCCTGGTGGCTGGGGGGTGGGGGTGCTGGGAGACATGAGTGGGGGCATGGTGGAGGCTGCCCTTGCACTGCTGGGGGGTGGGGGTGGTGGGAGACATGAGTGGGGGCCTGGTGGAGGCTGCCCCTGGTTGTTGGGGAGTGGGGGTGGTGGGAGACATGGGTGGGGGCCTGCTGGCAGGTGCCCCACAGTGATGGGGGGTGGGGTGGGAGACATGGGTGGGGGACTGCTGGCAGGTGCTGCACAGTGCTGGGGGGTGGGGGGGTGGAGAACATGAGTTGGACATGGGTGGGGGCCTGCTGGCAGGTGACCCACAGTGCTGGGGGGTGGGGGGTGGGAGACATGGGTGGGGGCCTGCTGGCAGGTGCCCCTGCACTGCTGGGGGGTGGGAGACATGGGTGGGGGCCTGGTGGAGGGTGACCCTGCACTGCTGGGGGTGGGGGGGTGGAAGACATGGATGGGGGCCTGCTGGCAGGTGCCCCACAGTGCTGGGGGGGTGGGGAACATGAGTTGGACATGGGTGGGGGCCTGATGGCAGGGGCCCCTGCACTGCTGGGGGGTGGGGGGGTGGGAGACATGGGTGGGGGCCTGGTGGAGGGTGGCCCTGCACTGCTGGGCGGTGGGGGGTGGGGAACATGAGTTGGACATGGGTGGGGGCCTGCTGGCAGGTGCCCCACAGTGCTGGGGGGTGGGGGTGCAGGGGTACATGAGTTGGACATGAGTGGGGGCCTGCTGGCAGGTGCCCCACAGTGCTGGGGGGTGGGAGACATGGGTGGGGGCCTGGTGGAGGGTGACCATGCACTGCTGGGGGGTGGGGGTGGTGGGAGACATGGGTGGGGGCCTGGTGGAGGGTGACCCTGCACTGCTGGGGGGTGGGGGTGGTGGGAGACATGGGTGGGGCCTAGTAGAGGGTGACCCTGCACTGCTGGGGGGTGGGGGTGGTGGGAGACATGGGTGGGGGCCTGGTGGAGGGTGACCCTGCACTGCTGGGGGGTGGGGAGGTGGGAGGCATGGGTGGGGGCCTGGTGGAGGGTGACCCTGCACTGCTGGGCAGTGGGGGGGGTGGGAGACATGGGTGGGGGCCTGCTGGCAGGTGCCCCACAGTGCTGGGGGGTGAGGGGGGTGGGAGACATGGGTGGGGGCCTGGTGGAGGGTGACCCTGCACTGCTGGGGGGTGGGGGTGGTGGGAGACATGAGTGGGGGCCTGGTGGAGGCTGCCCCTGGTGTCTGGGGGGTGGGGGTGCTGGGAGACAGGAGTGGGGGACTGGTGGAGGCTGCCCCAGCACTGCTGGGGGGTGGGGATAATAGGGGACATGGGTGGGGGCCCGGTGGAGGGTGACCCTGCACTGCTGGGGGGTGGGGGAGGTGGGAGACATGGGTGGGGGCCTGCTGGCAGGTGCCCCACAGTGCTGGGGGGTGGGGGGGGTGGGAGACATGGGTGGGGGCCTGGTCGAGGGTGACCCTGCACTGCTGGGGGGTGGGGGTGGTGGGAGACATGAGTGGGGGCCTGGTGGAGGCTGCCCCTGGTGGCTGGGGGGTGGGGGTGCTGGGAGACAGGAGTGGGGGCTTGGTGGAGGCTGCCCCTGCACTGCTGGGGGGTGGGGGTAATAGGGGACATGGGTGGGGGCCTGGTAGAGGCTTCCCCTGCACTGCTGGGGGGTGGGGGTGGTGGGAGACATGAGTGGGGGCCTGGTGGAGGCTGCCCTTGCACTGCTGGGGGGTGGGGTGGTGGGAGACATGAGTGGGGGCCTGGTGGAGGCTGCCCCTGGTGGCTGGGAGTTGGGGGTGCTGGGAGACAGGAGTGGGGGCCTGGTGGAGGCGGCCCCTGCACTGCTGTGGGGTGGGGGTAATAGGGGACATGGGTGGGGGCCTGGTGGAGGGTGATCCTGCACTGCTGGGGGGTGGGGGTGGTGGAAGACATGAATGGGGGCATGGTGGATGCTGCCCCTGGTGGCTGGGGGGTGGGGGTGGTGGGAGACAGGAGTGGGGGCCTGGTGGAGGCTGCCCCTGCACTGCTCGGGGGTGGGGGTGGTGGGAGACATGGGTGGGGGCCTGGTGGAGGGTGACCCTGCACTGCTGGGAGATGGGGGTGGTGGGAGACATGAGTGGGGGCCTGGTGGAGGCTGCCCCTGGTGGCTGGGGGGTGGGGGTGCTGGGAGACAGGAGTGGGGGCCTGGTGGAGGCTGCCCCTGCACTGCTTGGGGGTGGGGGTAATAGGAGACATGGGTGGGGGCCTGGTGGAGGGTGACCCTGCACTGCTGGGGGGTGGGGGTGGTGGGAGACATGAGTGGGGGCCTGGTGGAGGCTGCCCCTGGTGGCTGGGGTTTGGGGGTGCTGGGAGACAGGAGTGGGGGCCTGGTGGAGGCTGCCCCTGCACTGCTGGGGGGTGGGGGGGTGGGAGACATGGCTGGGGGCCTGCTGGCAGGTGCCCCACAGTGCTGGTGGGTGGGGGTGGTGGGAGACATGAGTGGGGGCCTGGTGGAGGGTGATCCTGCACTGCTGGGGGGAGGGGGGGTGGGAGACATGGGTGGGGACCTGGTGGAGGGTGACCCTGCACTGCTGGCGGGTGGGGGTGGTGGGAGACATGGGTGGGGGCCTGCTGGCAGGTTCCCCACAGTGCTGGGGGGTGGGGGGGTAGGAGACATGGGTGGGGGCCTGGTGGAGGGTGACACTGCACTGCTGGGGGGTAGGGGTGGTGGGAGACATGAGTGGGGGCCTGGTGGAGGCTTCCCCTGGTGGCTGGGGGGTGGGGGTGCTGGGAGACAGGAGTGGGGGCCTGGTGGAGGCTGCCCCTGCACTGCTGGGGGGTGGGGGTAATAGGGGACATGGGTGGGGGCCTGGTGGAGGGTGACCCTGCACTGCTGGGGGGTGGGGGTGGTGGGAGACATGGGTGGGGGCCTGCTGGCAGGTGCCCCACAGTGCTGGGGGGTGGGGGGGTGGGAGACATGGGTGGGGGCCTGGTGGAGGGTGACCCTGCACTGCTGGGGGGTGGGGGTGGTGGGAGACATGAGTGGGGGCCTGGTGGAGGCTGCCCGTGGTGGCTGGCGGATGGGGGTGCTGGGAGACAGGAGTGGGGGCCTGGTGGAGGCTGCCCCTGCACTGCAGGGGGGTGGGGGTAATAGGGGACATGGGTGGGGGTCTGGTGGAGGCTGCCACTGCACTGCTGGGGGGTGGGGGTGGTGGGAGACATGAGTGGGGGCCTGGTGTAGGCTGCCCTTGCACTGCTGGGGGGTGGGGGTGGTGGGAGACATGAGTGGGGGCCTGGTGGAGACGGCCCCTGGTGGCTGGGGGGTGGGGTGCTGGGATACATGAGTGGGGGCCTGGTGGAGGCTGCCCTTGCACTGCTGGGGGGTGGGGGTGGTGGGAGACATGAGTGGGGGCCTGGTGGAGGCTGCCCCTGGTGGCTGGGGGGTGGGGGTGCTGGGAGACAGGAGTGGGGGCCTGGTGGAGGCTGCCCTTGCACTGCTGGGGGGTGGGGGTGGTGGGAGACATGAGTGGGGGCCTGGTGGAGGCTGCCCCCGGTGGCTGGGGGGTGGGGGTGGTGGGAGACATGGGTGGAGGCCTGCTGGCAGGTGCCCCACAGTGCTGGGGGGTGGGGGGGTGGGAGACATGGGTGGGGGCCTGCTGGCAGGTGCCACACAGTACTGGGGGGTGGGGGGGTGGGGAACCTGAGTTGGACATGGGTGGGGGCCTGCTGGCAGGTGCCCCACAGTGCTGGGAGGTGGGGGGGTGGGAGACATGGGTGAGGGCCTGGTGGAGGGTGACCCTGCACTGCTGGGGGTGGGGGGGTGGGAGACATGGATGGGGGCCTGCTTGCAGGTGCCCCACAGTGCTGGGGGGTGGGGGGGTGGGGAACATAAGTTGTACATGGGTGGGGGCCTGGTGGCGGGTGCCCCTGCACTGCTGGGGGGTGGGTGTGGTGGGAGACATGGGTGGGGGTCTGGTGGACGCTGCCACTGCACTGCTGGGGGGTGGGGTGGTGGGAGACATGAGTAGGGCCTGGTGTAGGCTGCCCTTGCACTGCTGGGGGGTGGGGGTGGTGGGAGACATGAGTGGGGGCCTGGTGGAGGCTGCCCCTGGTGGCTGGGGGTTGGGGGTGCTGGGAGACATGAGTGTGGGCCTGGTGGTGGCTGCCCTTGCACTGCTGGGGGTTGGGGTGGTGGGAGACATGAGTGGGGACCTGGTGGAGGCTGCCCCTGGTGGCTGGGGGGTGGGGGTGCTGGGAGACAGGAGTGGGGGCCTGGTGGAGGCTGCCCTTGCACTGCTGGGGGGTGGGGGTGGTGGGAGACATGAGTGGGGGCCTGGTGGAGGCTGCCCCTGGGGGGTGGGGGTGCTGGGAGACAGGAGTGGGGGCCTGGTGGAGGCTGCCCTTGCACTGCTGGGGGGTGGGGGTGGTGGGAGACATGAGTGGGGGCCTGGTGGAGGCTGCCCCTGGTGGCTGGGGGGTGGGGGTGGTTGGAGACATGGGTGGGGGCCTGCTGGCAGGTGCCCCACAGTGATGGGGGGTGGGGGGGTGGGAGACATGGGTGGGGGCCTGCTGGCAGGTGCCCCACAGTGATGGGGGGTGGGGGGGTGGGAGACATGGGTGGGGGCCTGCTGGCAGGTGCGGCACAGTGCTGGGGGGTGGGGGGGGTGGGGAACATGATTTGGACATGGGTGGGGGCCTGCTGGCAGGTGCCCCACAGTGCTGGGAGGTGGGGGGGTGGGAGACATGGGTGGGGGCCTGCTGGCAGGTGCCCCTGCACTGCTGGGGGGTGGGAGACATGGGTGGGGGCCTGGTGGAGGGTGACCCTGCACTGCTGGGGGTGGGGGGGGTGGGAGACATGGATGGGGGCCTGCTGGCAGGTGCCCCACAGTGCTGGGGGGTGGGGGGTGGGGAACATGAGTTGGACATGGGTGGGGGCCTGGTGGCAGGTGCCCCTGCACTGCTGGGGGGTGGGTGTGGTGGGAGACATGGGTGGTGGTCTGGTGAAGGCTGCCACTGCACTGCTGGGGGGTGGGGGTGGTGGGAGACATGAGTGGGGGCCTGGTGTAGGCTGCCCTTGCACTGCTGGGGGGTGGGGGTGGTGGGAGACATGAGTTGGGCCTGGTGGAGGCTGCCCCTGGTGGCTGGGCGGTGGGGGTGCTGGGAGACATGAGTGGGGGCCTGGTGGAGGTTGCCCTTGCACTGCTGGGGGGTGGGGGTGGTGGGAGACATGAGTGGGGGCCTGGTGGAGGCTGCCCCTGGTGGCTGGGGGATGGGGGTGCTGGGAGACAGGAGTGGGGGCCTGGTGGAGGCTGCCCTTGCACTACTGGGGGGTGGGGGTGGTGGGAGACATGAGTGGGGGCCTGGTGTAGGCTGCCCTTGCACTGCTGGGGGGTGGGGGTGCTGGGAGACATGAGTGGGGGCCTGGTGGTGGCTGCCCTTGCACTGCTGGGGGTGGGGGTGGTGGGCGACATGAGTGGGGGCCTGGTGGAGGCTGCCCCTGGTGGCTGGGGAGTGGGGGTGCTGGGAGACAGGAGTGGGGGCCTGGTGGAGGCTGCCCTTGCACTGCTGGGGGGTGGGGGTGGTGGGAGACATGAGTGGGGGCCTGGTGGAGGCTGCCCCTGGTGGCTGGGGGGTGGGGGTGGTGGGAGACATGGGTGGGGGCCTGCTGGCAGGTGCCCCACAGTGATGGGGGGTGGGGGGTGGGAGACATTGGTGGGGGCCTGCTGGCAGGTGCGGCACAGTGCTGGGGGGTGGGGGGGTGGGGAACATGAGTTGGACATGGGTGGGGGCCTGCTGGCAGGTGCCCCACAGTGCTGGGAGGTGGGGGGGTGGGAGACATGGGTGGGGGCCTGCTGGCAGGTGCCCCTGCACTGCTGGGGGGTGGGAGACATGGGTGGGGGCCTGGTGGAGGGTGACCCTGCACTGCTGGGGGTGGGGGGGGTGGGAGACATGGATGGGGGCCTGCTGGCAGGTGCCCCACAGTGCTGGGGGGTGGGGGGTGGGGAACATGAGTTGGACATGGGTGGAGGCCTGGTGGCGGGTGCCCCTGCACTGCTGGGGGGTGGGTGTGGTGGGAGACATGGGTGGGGGTCTGGTGAATGCTGCCACTGCACTGCTGGGGGGTGGGGGGGTGGGAGACATGAGTGGGGGCCTGGTGTAGGCTGCCCTTGCACTGCTGGGGGGTGGGGGTGGTGGGAGACATGAGTTGGGGCCTGGTGGAGGCTGCCCCTGGTGGCTGGGGGGTGGGGGTGCTGGGAGACATGAGTGGGGGCCTGGTGGAGGTTGCCCTTGCACTGCTGGGGGGTGGGGGTGGTGGGAGACATGAGTGGGGGCCTGGTGGAGGCTGCCCCTGGTGGCTGGGGGATGGGGGTGCTGGGAGACAGGAGTGGGGGCCTGGTGGATGCTGCCCTTGCACTACTGGGGGGTGGGGGTGGTGGGAGACATGAGTGGCGGCCTGGTGGAGGCTGCCCGTGGTGGCTGGGGGGTGGGGGTGGTGGGAAACATGGGTGGGGGCCTGCTGGCAGGTGCCCCACAGTGCTGGGGGGTTGGGGGGTGGGAGACATGGGTGGGGGCCTGCTGGCAGGTGCCGCACAGTGCTAGGGGGTGGGGGGGGGTGGGGAACATGAGTTGGACATGGTTGGGGGCCTGCTGGCAGGTGCGCCACAGTGCTGGGAGGTGGGGGGGTGGGAGACATGGGTGGGGGCCTGCTGGCAGGTGCCCCTGCACTGCTGGGGGGTGGGAGACATGGGTGGGGGCCTGGTGGAGGGTGACCCTGCACTGCTGGGGTTGGGGGGGTGGGAGACATGGATGGGGGCCTGGTGGAGGCTGCCCTTGCACTGCTGGCGGGTGGGGGTGGTGGGAGACATGAGTGGGGGCCTATTGGAGGCTGCCCCTGGTGGCTGGGGTGCTGGGAGACAGGAGTGGGGGCCTGGTGGAGGCTGCCCTTGCACTGCTGGGGGGTGGGGGTGGTGGGAGACATGAGTGGGGGCCTGCTGGCAGGTGCCCCACAGTGCCGGGGGGAGGGGGGGTGGGGAACATGAGTTGGACATGGGAGGGGGCCTGGTGGCGGGTGCCCCTGCACTGCTGGGGGGGTGGGTGTGGTGGGAGACATGGGTGGGGGTCTGGTGGAGGCTGCCACTGCACTGCTGGGGGATGGGGGTGGTGGGAGACATGAGTGGGGGCCTGGTGTAGGCTGCCCTGGCACTGCTGGGGGGTGGGGGTGGTGGGAGACATGAGTGGGGGCCTGGTGGAGGCTGCCCCTGGTGGCTGGGGGGTGGGGGTGCTGGGAGACATGAGTGGGGGCCTGGTGGAGGCTGCCCTTGCACTGCTGGGGGTGGGGGTGGTGGGAGACATGAGTGGGGGCCTGGTGGAGGCTGCCCCTGGTGGCTGGGGGGTTGGGGTTGCTGGGAGACAGGAGTGGGGGCCTGGTGGAGGCTGCCCTTGCACTGCTGGGGGGTGGGGGTGGTGGGAGACATGAGTGGGGGCCTGGTGGAGGCTGCCCCTGGTAGCTGGGGGGTGGGGGTGGTGGGAGACATGGGTGGGGGCTTGCTGGCTGGTGCCCCACAGTGCTGGGGGGCGGGGGGTGGGAGACATGGGTGGGGGCCTGCTGGCAGGTGCCGCACAGTGCTGGGGGGTGGGGTGGGTGGGGAACATGAGTTGGACATGGGTGGGGGCCTGCTGGCAGGTGCCCCACAGTGCTGGGAGGTGGGGGGGTGGGAGACATGGGTGGGGGCCTGCTGGCAGGTGCCCCTGCACTGCTGGGGGGTGGGAGACATGGGTGGGGGCCTGGTGGAGGGTGACCCTGCACTGCTGGGGGTGGGGGGGGTGGGAGACATGGATGGGGGCCTGCTGGCAGGTGCCCCACAGTGCTGGGGGGTGGGGGGGTGGGGAACATGAGTTGGACATGGGTGGGGGCCTGGTGGCGGGTGCCCCTGCACTGCTGGGGGGTGGGTGTGGTGGGAGACATGGGTGGGGGTCTGGTGGAGGCTGCCACTGCACTGCTGGGCGGTGGGGGTGGTGGGAGACATGAGTAGGGGCCTGGTGTAGGCTGCCCTTGCACTGCTGGGGGGTGGGGGTGGTGGGAGACATGAGTGGGGGCCTGGTGGAGGCTGCCCCTGGTGGCTGGGGGGTGGGGGTGCTGGGAGACATGAGTGGGGGCCTGGTGGAGGCTGCCCTTGCACTGTTGGGGGGTGAGGGTGGTGGGAGACATGAGTGGGGGCCTGGTGGAGGCTGCCCCTGGTGGCTGGGGGATGGGGGTGCTGGGAGACAGGAGTGGGGGCCTGCTGGCAGGTGCCCCACAGTGCTGGGGGGTGGGGGGGTGGGAGGCATGGGTGGGGGCCTGCTGGCAGGTGCCGCACAGTGCTGGGGGGTGGGGTGGGTGGGGAACATGAGTTGGACATGGGTGGGGGCCTGCTGGCAGGTGCCCCTGCACTGCTGGGGGGTGGGAGACATGGGTGGGGGCCTGGTGGAGGGTGACCCTGCACTGCTGGGGTTGGGGTGGGGTGGGAGACATGGATGGGGGCCTGCTGGCAGGTGCCCCACAGTGCTGGGGGGTGGGGGGTGGGGAACATGAGTTGGACATGGGTGGGTGCCTGGTGGCGGGTGCCTCTGCACTGCTGGGGGGTGGGTGTGGTGGGAGACATGGATGGGGGCCTGGTGGAGGGTACCCCTGCACTGCTGGTGGGTGGGGTGGTAGGGAACATGAGTCGGACATGGGTGGGGGCCTGCTGGCAGGTGCCCCACAGTGCTGGGGGGTGGGGGTGCAGGGGTACATGAGTTGGACATGAGTGGGGGCCTGCTGGCAGGTGCCCCACAGTGCTGGGGGATGGGGGGGTGGGAGACATGGGTGGGGGCCTGGTGGAGGGTGACCCTGCACTGCTGTGGGGTTGGGGGGTGGGAGACATGGGTGGGGGCCTGGTGGAGGGTGACCCTGCACTGCTGGGGGGTGGGGGTGGTGGGAGACATGGGTGGTGGCCTGGTGGAGGGTGACCCTGCACTGCTGGGGGGGTGGGGGTGGTGGGAGACATGGGTGGGGGCCTGCTGGCAGGTGCCCGTGCACTGCTGGGGGATGGGGGGGTGGGAGACATGGGAGGGGGCCTACTAGCAGGTGCCCCACAGTGCTAGGGGGTGGGGGAGTGGGGAACATGAGTTGGACATGGGTGGGGGCCTGCTGGCAGGTGCCCCACAGTGCTGCGGGGTGGGGGGGTGGGAGACATGGGTGGGGGCCTGCTGGCAGGTGCCCCACAGTGCTGGGGGGTGGGGAGGTGGGGAACATGATTTGGACATGGGTGGGGGCCTGCTGGCAGGTGCCCCACAGTGCTGGGGGGTGGGGGGGTGGTCGACATGGGTGGGAGCCTGGTGGAGGGTGCCCCTGGTGGCTGGGGGTGCAGGGGGACATGCGTTGGTGGGCAGTAGTGCAAGTTGACATGTGGGTTGGCTGGGGGGCATGGCCATGGTGGATGCGGTGCCTGCAGGACATGTGCAGGGTAGGCCCCTGTGGTGTGAGCCACCTGCAGGGGCCGTGGAGGGTGTAGAGGGAACACCTGGGAGGACCCACATGTGCAATTCAAATGTGGTGCTCCCCGCGCACCCCTGTAATACACGTACCCTGATGGAATCGCGTGTGGAACTTCCCGCACACCCCTGGAATACAGGTACCCTGCTGATGTCGCGTGTGATACTTCCCCTGCACCCCGAAGTACATGTACCCTGCTGGATTCGCATGTGGAACTTCCCGCGCACCCCTGAAATACGCGTACCCTGCTGAAATTGCGTGTGGAACTTCCCGCGCACCCCTGAAATACACGTACCCTGCTGATGTCGCGTGTGAAACTTCCCCCATTCTCCGAAATACACGTACCCTGCTGAAATCGCGTGTGGAACTTCACGCGCACCCCTGAAATACGCGTACCCTGCTGAAATCACGTGTGGAACTTCCCGCGCACCCCGTAATACACCTACCCTGCTGAAATCGCGTGTGGAACTTCCCGCGCACCCCTGAAATACACGACCCTGCTGGAATCGCTTGTGGAACTTCCCGCGCACCCCTGAAATACGCGTACCCTGCTGATGTCACGTGTGAAACTTCCCCCGCACCCCGTAATACACCTACCCTGCTGAAATCGCGTGTGGAACTTCCCGTGCACCCCTGAAATACACGACCCTGCTGGAATCGCTTGTGGAACTTCCCGCGCACCCCTGAAATACGCGTATCCTGCTGAAATCGCGTGTGGAACTTCCCCCGCACCCCTGAAATATGCGTACCCTGCTCGCACGGGGCCAATCGCGTGTGGAACTTCCCGCGCACCCCTGAAATACACGTACCCTGCTGATGTCGCGTGTGAAACTTCCCCCGCACCCCAAAATACACGTACCCTGCTGAAATCGCGTGTGGAACTTCCCACGTACCCCTGAAATACGCGTACCCTGCTGAAATCGCGTGTGGTACTTCCCGCGCACCCCTGAAATACACGTACCCTGCTGGAATCGCGTGTGGAACTTCCCGCGCACCCCTGAAATATGTGTACCCTGCTCGCACGGGGCCAATCGCGTGAGGTACTTCCCGCGCACCCCAATGATACACGTAGCCCGCTTGCCGTGCTGGTACAGGGTTAGCGCAGCCCTTTGCGCTGGATTGGGGATTTTGATGGCTTTTCCCTGCGCGAGAGGATTCTTGGGGGCCTAACTGGCGCTGCTGCAGGGTCGCTGTGCCACTGTGCACCACAGCTGGTTTTGGTGGCTGGAATCCATGAATACGCTGTGCGCGGAAATGGATTTTAGCGCACGCGGCTGGCGCAGGGATTTGCACGAGCACACTGTGCGCCAGCTGCGTGCGCCACTTGTGCGCTAAATTCTATGAATTACCCCCACAGTCTCTTTCAACACAAATCCACAACCTCAACATCTGATTGGCTGATCCCTACAGTCTTCTTTCCATGCTGGATTTGCTGGAAAACCCCGGATGTAGCACGCCCTGTCCACGGACAGCCATGGTGTCCGCGGACCGTGTCACTCTTGGACAGCCCTTCTACCATTTCCACTTCACTCTCTGTGCCATTCCCTCATTGCATACAGCTAAGCAGTCACACAATACGGAGAACATCCTCAGAACACCCCCATTTTGTTTATTTTCGAACATTTCAGTACACCGCAAGTGTTCTTATAACACATGCAACTTGCCAGCGAACAATACGGACTACGTCCTCAGAATACCCCCATTTTCTTTATGTACGAACATTTCAGGACACCGCGAGTGTTCTTCTGGCTCACTCTTTTTTCTTTTGCTGACATGTCTAGGCCACATAGTTTTCTTCAGTAACAGTCAGAAACTAAAAATTGTATTTTATTTGTAGACGTATCCTACAAGTAGGTTCTTATAGTAATTCCATTAGAGTCCAGTCACACCATATGAAACGTATACATAGGGGAAGACACAAGCTTTAAAGACAACATTATTTTCAAGCAAATAAATGATGATTTCTCTGTTTCAAAGCTGCTATTTACCCTATGTATATGTATATGTATATGTATATTGGTATGTGTTCTTGTCTCTTTGTGTTTTCTCTATAGTAATGCAATTATGTAATACATGGGTTTTATTAGCTACTTTTTACATATTTCACAGTACACAAAAATCTATTAAGAAAACAATTATCATTTTATTATTCAACATATTAACATTACGAATATTATACCTTCATCTTGTACGCTGCACACAATGCTATGTTTCTGCATTAGTAGCTTGGTATACTAGATAGAACCCCATAATAGAATCCTATTTATATCAATGCATCGTTCAAAGCACTAATTAGGGTATGATATTTATTGCAATGATCCTTGACACTTTTTTCGCAACATTATAATAAGAATCCCTTGTACACATATTTCATGAAAAGTACATACACATGTGATGTCATTAGTGATGTCATCAATGACATTTGTGATGTCATCTTTGATGTCGTGGTTGTTAGTCTTAGCAGTGCACGGTGGTGGCGCGAGTTATGGTTGCTTAGTTTACCATGACTGGCGAATTTCAGGGGTTTTTCGGTTTTACTTGGAACCATAACGTCCCCTTAACAAAGTTTTTTTATTAGCACGCAAACAATATATAAAGATGGAGTGTAAAAAGCAATTTCTCAGAGATGGCTGTACACAGAATGTTGCAAACTAAGAATTTATGGTCGTTTACAGTGAAGGTCAGCTGCTTCCATTTTTTGCTCGTTGCCGGAGAGGCCCACGACTCGCACTATAAGGTTCTATTGTTTTTTGACCTTGACAGACAGGGATCGTGCTAAAAGACTTCTTTTGAAGCAGTGTTGCAAAAACGTAAGACACGATAAGGATGAAATTTCTGAAACAAAACCACTTTTATATATTATATCACTATGAGAAAGATCGTTGGCACAGACAGAGTCGTATTTTGGGACTGCACTACGCTTAGACAATGGAAAATGCCAATATAATGTAAGTAACCCTTTAGAATATTTTATACCGGAATATAATAACAAAGCGTGGCATTAAATCCCGGTTAAGTTGTACTTGTTTGTTCAATGTGGCATAGTGTTTTCTACTGCACACTATCACCGCCAAATTGGTCCCCTGTCACTTAGAGGGCTCTGAAAAAGGCAGAGGACAGAGGGTGGGTTAATGGGAATAAGTTAAAATACTCTGCTGCACTATCCTCGCTAGCAAACAGTTTCACGCCCTAATTAATAAAATGAATATTTTTAATGAAGATCGGCTGGTGAGACTAATTTATGTTTTTTAAAACAGGTACGTCCTTCCGTACTGTCAAGGCCACGATTTTCAGACCCCGGCCGACAGATTTTTTAACTGCCAGGTGCAGCTACTTCTAAACAACTTCATGACCCTCACCATTTTATGGGATAATCGCCAAGGACCAATATGCCGTTACGCGGTACTAGCGGCTAGAAGCAACATACCAACCATTATGGTGGTCTAATGCCTCGTTGTTGGAACAGCCTTCCGATTATCAGTGCGACCATAGTGCTTCTTTTATCATAAACCAACACCCTGTGTACCGCAAAGGAACAGCGCGTGACTCAAGATGAACTTTTGCGGATCGACAGCAAAGACAAATGCAAATCTCTGAATATTCTCTAAACATTTGATGTCAAATAAAAGTACTTTACGAAATGTACAATCTAGCTGTTTGCTTTTAAATCACAGTTTCATATTCCGAATTGTTGCGCGCTGTGTTGTGAGATGATGTGTGTTGTTTTCCGGGTTCTGTGTAAAGTCGCGTAGGACTGGAGACGACTGGGCGCATTTGGCTACGCACCCTGTACCGTCACGGAGAGAGACGGGGAATATGAATGCTTTGATATTGTCAGGCTTAAGGGCGGGAGATATGATTTAGTGTCGCAAAAGCAGGTCAGCCAGGTCGATGGGGCAAGTGATAGGATTATCACATAATGTCGGCGCACAGCATCCTGATTTATCGTTTGTTTAGTGGACAAAAAGTTGGGTACGGCCCATAGGAAATAGTAATGTCAACGGACATAAGGAGGGTTCTTAGAACACTTTCAACCTGACAATGAACAATACGAACAGCGTTCTCAGCACACCACCATTTTGTTTAATTGCAAACATTACCTCCACTTCCACTCTTCCTCGTCCCAGTACTTACTGCATGAGGCCCCTGCCTCCGACACAGGACCTTCTTCTATTTCTTTAAATTCCTATAACTCCTCCCCCACATCCACATCACTCAGTTTCATATTACCAAGCCGGAGCATGGGACCTTCCCTGCAGGGAGGGTGAGGAGGGTCATCAGTACTGTGACGAGGAAGAGTAGGACAAGGAGTAATGAAGATTACTGGTAAGTAATCAGAGCCTTTCAGGACACTGTGAGTGTTCTTAGAACACTTTCAACTTGCCAGAGTACAATACGGACAGCGTCCTCAGGACGCCCCCATTTTGTTTATGTACGAACATTTAAGGACACCGCGAGTGTTCTTAGCTCAATTTTAGCTTGCTTGCGAACCAAACGGACACATACTCTGTCCTCAGAACACCCCACTATTTAGTTTATATAGAACATTTCAGAACAGCCGTGTTGTCCGCAGACAAATCGAACACAACAAAAGTGTCTAGCATATAAAAAAACAGAACATTGAACCTATCCCATACTACCCCACCCTCCCCAAACACTCTTAAACACCAACACACTCCACTAAATACAATGTTTAATCCAAGTTTCACTGCGCTGTCCGCGGTCGTCCGTGAATGCAAGATGCTGGGCACCACATAAAATCTGATGTGCTTCACGCACCACGCCACCCAATCAGCGAACACGTCGCATGTCCACGGACATCACGCAAGCCGCTCGGCCAATCAGGGCACTGTCGGCGGAGCGAACCGGGAAGTCCATCCGCGGAGCAAACAGAGATATCACTTATTTTTTGCCTTACCTTTTGGTCATTTTAAAAAAATCTAGTGGACGGATTTACACCAAATTTGCAAAAGCACGCTTTCGGGACCAATCCCCCATTCCTGCCGCAAATTTGGAGTAAATCCGTCCAGCGTTTTGGGCTGTAGGCGTGCGCAAAGTTTTTTCCCATTATGTCTATGGGAAAAAACAAAAGTTTTGGGACCCCCCCTATAACTTTGCCCCCCCTTGACCAAACCTCTCCAAACTTTGCAAAACAATTCAGAGTGGGCCATATACTTTTTTTGCAAAGTTTGGTGAGGATTCATCCAGAAGGAGCAAAGTTATAAGCCACCCAAAAAATGATCTTCCTATGGAAACACCAACTTAACCATAACTACATGGACGCTACCGCGTCCATGTAATATATATATATCGCTTTGGTAATATATATATATATAGGGTTTTGGGCGGGTTTGGGTTGGGTGGGGGTTGCGGGAGGTTCCCCCCCGCATATATGTTACAATTGACCTTCACAATTCGGTCAATTGTGAAAAGGTCAATTGTCTTTCGAACAGTTGTAATACGAACAATTTGTATACAACCATCTAATCAGGATGGAGTGATCGATAGCATCAAAAGTGGCCAAGAGATCCAACAGGATCAATGTTGCCACTCCACCCTGATCAGCAATGAGTGTAAGGTCATCAAGCACTGAGACCAAAACAGTCTTGGTGCCCTGGCCAGGTCTGAAAACTTACTGGAAAGCATCAAGCAGGGACATAGTCTGACAAAACTGCACCAATAGTGGAGACACCAGGGATTCAAGCAACTTCATATGAAAAGGCAGAAGAGACATGGAGCGGAAGTTAGCAAGGACTAAGGGATCAAGAGTTGGTTTCTTTCGAAGGGGAATTACTGTAGCACATTTCAGTACAGAAGGAATGATCCCAGTTAAACAAGAATGATTAACATCAGATATAAAATTAGCAGAATCAAAGGGTAAATATCCTTCACCACAGACAACAGAAGGGCATCAGTGGGAGAGGCTGATTTCATACTTGCAACTACTAAGTTAAGATCAGTAGCCATAAAAAGAGGGAAAGAATCCCACGAAACAGCAGTGGATGACGTAGTCCCCAAAGATAGACCAGTAAGGGGACCAGGCCCAACAGCCAACAGATTACAATTAGCCGAGATAAGACACCAGAGATTGTCAGTTTTACAAATGAAGAACTACACCAGGGAATCACAACGTTCTTGAGATGAAGGGATTGAGATGAAGGGATAGAGTCATCAGAAGATTCTCTAGCCGACAAAGAGCGGACCACCCTGAAGAACTCTTTAGGCTCTGGAATAGAATTTTCAATTTGAAAAGTGAAATATTTCTGTCTAGATTGATTGATAGCCAAATGATATAGAGAGTTGATAGCACAGAAGGCGGTCCGGTCACGAATAGAGTAAGAGGAGCACCATTTGCGTTCTGCTTGCCTGAGATCTTAAGATCCTTGTCAAACCACAACTGAGACGGCCGCCTGCAAGCCTGGATTTCCACTAGGGGAGCAAGCAGATCAACTGTGGTGATGAACATTGCAGATAAAGCATCAAAATCTAAAGAGGAAACAACACTGCAGCTTTTTATTAATGTGAGCTGCAATCAAAGAAATATCAACTGCACACCAGTTCCGCTTCTTAATTCTCGGTTTATCAAAGACTAAAGGGCGGTCAAAATAATCCAGTACAAAAGGTATGACAAAATGATCAGACCAGGTCATTTTGCAAATACTAAATTGAGCTGATTACCCAACATATGGGTCAGCTCAGTAACAGACTGCAGCAATGAGAGATCCTCCATCGCAATGATGAGTTAATGAGATAATTCTGGATCACCAAGTGATAAGAACAAACCTTGGGATGATGGTAAAAAAAATATTTTCCTCAATCGGAAGTAGCAAACATTCATAAAATATATAACACAATTTGAAATAAGCATGAATTACCATGATTTTCAAATGTGAAATGAGCTATAATTGGGAGGGAAAGAAATGAAAGATCCTACCACAGATATGACAGAAACAGTGGAATTTGTATTGTACACTGAAATAGTATTAAAGGTGAAATAATTGAGTGTGAACTGATACATATGCTACTGCATATAGCAATTTATATCTTTACATGACAACATTACATGAATGCAGATAAGAAGAAGAGAAGGTGAAAGACGTGGCTGGATGCTCAAATGGACCGATGAAACTTTGGGTGTAAAGCAAACAATAACTTTCACATTTTCCAGTTCTAATAATGTTTTCTTTTTTGATCAGCTATACTGGTGCATGAACACTTCAACTAGCAACTAAATATAACTAAACCAAGAAAAATCTAACAATAGAGACAAAGACAATTAAACTGTTCCCCCTTACAAAAATGAACATATTTTTGCCTACAAATATCAGCGTGCATCATTATTTTTCAAAGATTAACAAAAAAGGTTCTTGTTTTGTATCATTTTGCCCACATGTATAAATCCAGTATGGCATCCCCACACAATCAGAGCCATTTTAAGGAATCTTGGAGCCCGGGGGACAGGCTCCTTTGGGGCCCCCCTCTGAAACAAAGAAATTACAGGATACAAAATCCCTGGTCGCTGCCCCCACATCGTGATCAAAACCCCCAGCTTGATATTTTGTCCTGCAGCAATGAAAATATGCATGGTGCTCCCTACCAATTTTCCTTACCCTCTTCGGACTAGCTGGAATCAGAATAATAAACAAGCAGCATTTGAAGGGCAACATTGTCAGTCCGGGACGAGGTTAGTTGTGTTCAAGCATAGGTACAGGAACATTTTTATAAATAGCAGCCACAAGAAAGGTGTAGTTCAAATGCAGGGCACAGATAAGTAGCTGTATGAAAAAGGCACACATACCCCAGCATAGAGAGATGCCTCAGGTTGGCAGTCTCATTAAAGCTATGGTTTTTGTGTTAGTCCGCACAGAACAAATTACTTTGTGGTGTGCAATATATCAATGGTCACGATTATTATTTACAATTCAAGACTGTAGACAGTAAAACCATGAGTGAGACTTTTTTTGAAGAGCATACGCTTAGAGTGGCTCTTGGAGACTGAACTCCCGATTCTCGGCTAGGTCACCTAGGTGTAAATTGACAAAAATGATGGATTATGTTTTACCAACATGTTCGGTAATTAACACCTATTCTGAGGGTCTCGGATTTCACTTAGGGGGCACACAATGCACCATTTCAGAAACCTATGTGCCCATTGATAGCATTGGCTTGAAACCAACGTGGCAATCACCAGTTCCATAAACAGGTAATTTGCATGTGGATTCTGGTGTTACTGCTTCACATTAGTGACAGTGTAAAAATGTCAGACACACACACTACCTCCTTTGGTGATGGTCTGTTTAATGCACTTTTGCTATTGTGGAGGAGTCTGACCAGAGAAAAGAGGCAAGGTCAGACACCCCCCTCCCAGTCACAACCTACCTTACACATCTATCTAGACATGTGCCCTTGCACGGGGGTAAACCAACAGATTAAGTGCGTCTCAACAAAAACAAAAAAATCTCCCTGGTAGATATTTTGCATATCATTGAAAATAAATATGCAACGTTCCTATAATGACCAGATTATTGTTTTGTTGGGTGTTGGAGGGATGGTTTGTTGAGGATTGTTCCAAGTGCTACAGAAAACTTAAAGATAAACGGAATGAGGACAGTACCTGGGCATCACGAAAAGGCACAATGAGGCATGGTGTTTACCACGCTAACTGTGCCTTGAACAGAATCGGGCCCCCTGCATTTTCTACAGTTTACAGACTGGAAATGTGGAAAGGTTAGGCAAAATAAGATTAAATGAGTTGCCCAGGATCACGCATGTTGGTTAAGAGGTGAAGCTGATATTTGAGCCGAATCTGCGATTTCTGTACTTGACCACATGGTTTCCCAAGCTTTAGATGCACCCGAAAGACAGAATTGAAGACCTTTATTTAGCATGTGCACCAGTACCATTTGAATTTCATAACAAAGCAGGGTGTTTTTTAACAAATTAGCAAACTAGAAAATACGTTTGCCAGATGTCTTTTATATTTAGTTGGCTTGCTTCTGTCTAGAACCCCTTGCACTCAGATGACCTACATGAAAAGAATGATGAAGCACTAGGCTAAACAACACCCCCCATAAGTGAGAAGGCAAACCTTTTCACAGGAGACAGTACAGCACAATACAGTGGCATAAGATGATTTGTCCAGGATCAATGTATCTTCCCCTGGAAAAGACAGGATATTTATTTATTTGGATTTATAAAGTGCCCAGCGGGCCGGAGGCATTGTGGCACTGTTACAGAATATTCACTTAAAACAGGTTACTTTATGAGTCTCAACACTTTGGTTCCAGTGTCTCGAGTTTGACAATCTAACTACCTCGCCCTATTAACACCTTATGTTCCGGGTGGGAAGTGGTTGCCAGTTTTAACAGCCCTCATTTGGAGGAACAATGCTCCAGACCTGCACCAGATGGATGCTATGTCACTTACTATAGCTTGTGCTAACTGGTGCAATTAGATTGCTGTGTAGCACACGTTAAGTATTACTATCACAAAAGCATATATACATGCACGTCTATCAACCTCAGACATAGGAAAGGCTGAGTCGGCCTTGCTGGAATTTAGTACTGTGATTTCATATGAACACACATCTCTGTAACCAGTACCTAACAAACTTAGCTATCTACTGAGCAATCATGGCACTCAAATATACCAACATGCATTTCAACTTTCGGTATGGCACATTATTACACGGCCATGTTAGTGGCTGTGTAGTTATGGTTAAGTTGCTGTTTCCATAGGAAGAGCACTTTTTGGGCGGCCAACAACTCCGCTCCCCCTGGATGAATCCTCACCAAACTTTGCAAAAGAAGTATATGGGTAACTCTGAATTTTTTCAAAAGTTTGGTGAGGTTTGGTCCCGGGGAGAAAAGTTATAGGGGGGGTCCCAAAACGTCTTTTTTTCCCACTATGTGGGAAAAAGAATTGTGCATGCCTACAGCTCAAACCGCTGGACGGATCTTCACCAAATTTGTGGCAGGAGCAGCAGTTTGGTCCCGAAAGCGTGTTTTTGTTAATGTGGTGTAAATCCGTCCAGTACTTTTTTTTTAGACATGAGCAAAACATAAAGCAAAAAAATTAGTGATATCTATGTCTGCTCCACGGACACACTTCCCTGTTCGCTCCGCGGACAAGATACCGATTGGCTAAGGGGCTGGCGTCATGACCGCGGACACGCGCCGTCTCTGGCGAATGGCTGCAGTGAGACATGTCCTGCATCAGATTGTTTGGATGCGCCCGACATCTTGGATCCGCCAACAGCGCAGCGGCCACCAGCAGCAACATGCTATTTCGAAAACTATTTTGCTGTGTCAGAGTGCTTGAGGAGGTTCAGACAGTAAAAGATGGGTGAACAACTGTATTTGTTCAGGCGGTAGGTGTTAATGATGTATTCCCTATGCCCGCCTCGTTTGGGATGTTTGTAAGTACAGAAAATGAGGGGTCTCATAAGGGTAGTATTTCAGTCGGTGGGGTGCGCAGGCAACTTGAAACTGTTCTAAGGACACGCGTGGTGTTAGCAAACATTGAAATTGAGTACATGCTGTAATTACATTATTTTTTTCCTATGGGTGTGCTATTAATTTGTACGCCGCCATGGGTGTGACATGCTGTGGTGGGTGTGGCCAGGGCCTAGAGACTTGGATGCATGGCCGTAGGCAGAACTTTAGATACACCCGTACTACCGCACATCACTCAGGTGGTTGTGGGAGGGCCTGCAGTCTTGGGTGCATGGTGTTTGTGGGCAGGTTTCCTGCCACCAAATTCATACGGTAAAGTGGAAGTTGCTGCTCAATGTACGGCGAGCAATGCCGGCATCTGTGTTGTAATGTTTTCAGATTAATATTGAAGTCAGACTGGCGTCCTATGTTTTCAAATCTGAGGCGGCCATCTGGAGTGTTTGATGGGACCAGCGGTTTACGCGTCGTATGGGAGTAGCGGTTCGCATGATCGGAGGCTCATATGTTGTTGCAACGTGAAAATGTATTTGCCTTCTGAGTGAAGGTCAGTTGAATTGCTTTTTTTGTTGCAAGCTCCGTAGGCCCACGCATTCAAGTGAATTCATTCATAAGGGGCTATTGTTTTTTTACCTTGAGCAAAAGTGAAACTTTAAAAGCTACGAAAGGAATCAAAGCTTGGGAAAAAAATACTATTTGATAAGGTTATGGTTTAAAAACGCTTGTAAGGAACATGAAATATCAGTTCACAATTATTCTTTGATGCGAACAGTTTGCTGTCTGACTTTGGCAGAAATAATGGAGGGTGTGAAGAGGATGTAAGTTTAATTTTGACGACTGTACACTAATTCTGACAATGTAACTAAAGTATTATATTTTTGCAGAATTCTAATTTTCCTCCAATTCCAGAGAGTGTACATTGTTCGCGTTTGCAAGCTAAGACTAGAGTCACCATTGGTGAACATTATTTCTTTTTCTTTGAAATGCTGTGCTTTCCCACATAGGTTTGTTTATCAGTTTGCAAATTTTTTTGGTCTTGTGTAACATTACGACATGTACATTTTTTCTTGCTTGTCCATTCATGCTGCCTCCATAACTGAATTACCATGTCACTGTGTAGTTGTCCTTTTTTTAACCCTTACGGCGAGTGCTGTTTATCTACGTTTGTAGGGTGTCATTATACATCCCCATGGTGAACTCTAAAACTTCTTTAAAATGTCATGTTTGGCCACTTACATGTGTGCAGTATTTTCCACAATCTTTGTGTCTGTTTTGGAAATTTTTCCTAAAGGTTGGGTATTGACACAGATTTTCTCTTACGTTTTCTACCTAGCTACACTTTGCCGTACTGTGCGTGCCACGGTTTTCGGATGCCGAGTGACTGCTTCTTTCCACGCCAGACGCAACTGCTGGTGACCGGGTGCCTGTCCATTATAATGTTATGGAATGACAGGTCAGGGCCACTCTGTCCCTACGCTGAACTAGCGACAATGAGCAACTTAATATAATTTATGGTGGTGTAAAGCAACGGTGATGCTGCCGTGTTGGAAATACCTGTGAAAACAAATCAAGTGCTTCAACAGAAATGCATACTTTGTGTATGTGAAATTAACTGCTTGTGTCTCTCCATGAACATTTTCAATGTTGGCTTAGAGTCATTGCTACAAATTATTTGCAAATGCAATTAGTCGTCTGTTCATCTCTGACAGTTGTTTGTTAAATAAAAGATAATCAGTTATGAAGATTGTCTGGTAATACTGCTGTTTTTTTCTTTACTTCACTTTCCCTGTATATGCTCTATTTGTATGTGTTGTTCTCTGTGTTTTGTGTGCAGTAATGCAATAATGGATTAAGTGGGTTTGATTAGGTACTTAGTAAATGTTTCACAGTATGCAAGACTCTAATAAGAAAGCATTTATACTTTTAGTATTTAACATGGCAAGATTATTAATATTGCATCTTCATCATGTCTGCTACACACTATGCCTATGTGACTACATTTGCACCTTGGTATGTTGGAAAAAACTTTGTAATACAATGCTATTTGGATTAATGCATTACTTAATGCACTACCTACCTCATGATATTTAGTCAAATGATCCTTGACACTTTTTAATTAACATTAATACATTATGCAGACTTTTCATGAAAGGGAAATGCACATGTGATGTCATCAATGACAGTTGTGATGTCATCTTTGATGTCCTGGGTGTTAGTCTTAGCAGTGCACGGTGGTGGCACGAGTTATGGTTGCTTAGCTTACCATAACATGTGATGTCATCAGTGATGTCATTAATGACATTTGTGATCACATCTTTCATGTCCTGGGTGTTGGTGTTAGCAGAGCACAGTGGTGCGGGCAGTTATGGTCACTTAGCATACCATAACTGGCGAATTTCAGGGTTTTTTCGGTTTTACTTTGAACCATAAAGGCACGTTTGAAAAGTTTTTTTAGTGAAGTGCACAGGTTATTGGTAGGGCAACTTAACCATAACGTCCCCTTAACAAAGTTTTTTTTTAGTGAATCTATATATAACCTACAGGGTGATAATACTACAGGAGTTGTGCTATAATGACTGGACAAACTGTGTACTACAGTGAACACAAAAAGCATAGGATTAATTGATAGAACCAAATGTACTGGTCAGCAACAGCCTGGCTGCACGTTTGGAACCTCAGCAGCGCACCATACATGATATGTGTTATTTTAGTTTTGTAAAACAAATGGGCACTGACTGATTTCAATCATATAGCCATGTGGGGGCCCCCTCCAGGGTAAGGGCCTGGGGCACGTGCCCCTTTTGCCCACCCATAAAAACATCTCTGCACACAATCATTCAAAATATTTTAAACGTAATACTATCAAAATGCTCTCTTTCCCGTCTTAGAAACCATGCAATGTTTGTAATCTGGCGGGTGCCCACAGCTATCATAAGAAAAACCTTTTATTTATTTGGCTCTTTTATAGACACATACCAACCAAAACATACTACTTTCACCCCGCCTGAGTGTGGTAGAAGAATGATAGTACTGGAACCCTGCATTTATGTACTTTCTTCATTGCATGCGCTGTCTGCATATCAAACATGGCATCGTTTTCAACATTTCTTCATGTCTTATTTGAACCAAAATCAGCAGTTTTCTGTAACAACCGTGATTCTTAGGGCTCTCTCTGATTGGTCGAGCGCCATCTGCAGACACTAAAGTAGGAACTGAGTCCATGGACCTGACCTAGATATCACTATTTTGTTTGTACCTGATTTTTGAATGCATGCTTTCAGGATCAGGTCACCAGCTCCTTACGTTGGTGCAAATCCGTCCAGCAGTTTGCACTGTATGCGAGACAAATTTGTTTTCAATGTAAGTTTGTCAGGACTTAGAAACATTTTAGACCCCCCATAACTTCCCCCCTACACAAAACCACAGAGAACTTTCCAAAATAATTCAAACTTGGGTCTATATTTTTGGGAATGTTTCATGTGGGTTTGTTGAATGGTACCAAAGTTATAAGCCACCCAAAAAACTGCTCTTCCTGTGGGGAGTGCAGTTTAAGCATAACTACAGTGTGTGTACTTATACTCTTCCTTGTGGTACAGACAACATTCTCCTTTTACTCATCCTCCTCTTGGACAAGACCATCTTTGTTTCTGTCCACATGTAGTGCCAACATTTAAAACACAATGATGACTGTCCCATATTTTTTGCACATACAATTTCTGATGAATTCTCTGAATGAATAAGGAGAGGAACTAGTATATGCTCCTTGTCATGCATTCTGTTTCAGATTAGAAGATGTGAATCAAAAGCGCTACAGTATGTACAGATTAGGCTCTAGTGACAGCGATGCTGCTTGTGATAGAAAATGATGACTAATAGTGATACAGCATGTATGATCTAATCTCTGATTTAAACAATAAGAGACATTATAATTATTTTGCTACGCATGTTTAAGCTCCAACCCACAGAGCTTAGGCTGTTCTTGTCCGTCCAATGCTGTATAATGTAGGGAAGAGGCCTTTTTCAGTGTAGTCTCGAAGATGTGGATTCTTGGTCATTATTCTTTCATAAGGGCTCAGACAAAAATGAGAATTAGAGGCCCCATTCTAAATGGTTTTCTTTTGTGCTTGCATATATGGCGATCAATTTAGTGATAATGATGTATGCTTGCTTGGATAAAGGATTTTGAAGCTAAAATCTTCATTTTGAATGAAAACATATCTATATGTTAATCCAAAATAACATTACATTTACCATTACAGGCACCGGCATATTTACATATATTAAATTCCAATGTTAGTTCCATTCAGGTGCAAAACCTGTACGATAGGTATATGACTATACAAGTGGCACAATCAATTGAACAACGACTATGGCATTAAATGGGGTTTGTGACTGACTGTTTATTATTCAAAATGACAAACACTTGTCATCGCAGAAAACGTGACATATGTTGAATTAGACGTACACCTATTCAGACCAGGTGTATATAAGAAGGCAAGCTCACAATGTTGTTTGGTGCAGGTGCACAACCAAAACCGCATTAATGCAGTTTATTAGAATATATAATATGTATTTATTTGTTTTTACACCATTTTGTATAATTGGTGACTGACTGATAATTACAGAGATGTTACAAAGCCATCTTTTGCCCTTCATTATGTACCCAACCTCCTAAAGGAATACTCAATCTAGCATCTACAACAAAGCTGTCAACTAGAAACATATCTTTAGGGCAGGGTTGTATAAAGAGGCACATGTCTGGAGGGAGACGATGTAGAAGAGGGTTAGAGGTTTGTTCAGAAATAGTGGAAACATGCACTGGTGAAGAAAATGTTCACTTACTAGTTTAATACATACCCGTATAGAGGATATCCTGCAGATAAGGTTACCTTAGTAGGATACAGCCATGTTTTGGTGGCTTTTTAAAAAAAAAAGTCATTCAGGAATGACTTGTGTTGCTGCTTCATGTTGTTTCGCGCACCGTCACAACTTCACAGCGGATCAAGGACATATCTCTTCTTTTGGCGGGGGTATTGGCTACGCATGTTTTTCATTATCACGCTAGTCAGACGGTGAGTCGCGCACGCTATGTTTCCCACTGCGGGTGCCCCTGTGTATCGCACTTGTTTATGAGGTCATAGTAGCCTGCGTGTCCCACGTGTATGCGTTTTTCGTGTTACTGGGTGCCACAGCGTACTGCGGGAGGTTGATTCCATGCACGTAGGCTGCAAGGTTGCGTGCACAGTTTTACTGCAGTTTTGGGGTGCCTGAGCGTTGCGTGATCCGTCACTACATCACTGGGGTCACATACAGCCTTGCAGGTGCAGGGGGGCTGTTAACATCTTGCATCCCACCCCCTTCACCCCAATTGCACAGGACAATTGTGGTGTACACCTCCCATTGGCACGCCTCCATCTGTGCCAGCACTACTCCATCTGTGCCATGGTTGGGAGGCCACCAAAGGTGAGGGGCACCTCAGCTGGATGTCCTCCTCATGGTGGGCATGGTCAGGGACTTGGCCGGGGTGACCAGAGAGTAGGGGGACTCCAGGGTGTCCAGTGTGGCCGCAGAGGGGGAAGAGGCAGGGGTGTACCACTTGAGCACGATGTTGTGCCATGTGTTGGTGCAGTCTTGCCACCACCCTCTGTGGTTCCGGGAGATGCAGCTTCTGCATCTGGCAATGGCACCCATGTGACCCGGCAGTCTGTTTCATCGACTGCCACGGGCTCAAGGGTAGTGGTAGCTGCAGGTGCATCTGTGGACACCACCACCCAGGCTCAGGGTCTGCCAGCGCAGGCTGCTTTGGCACTTGAAGAGCCCTTGGAAGATTTACAACAGGCCAGGAGGGAAACCGTAGGTGCACGCAGGGATGCCCTGACCAAGACACGTGTCCCTGGGGCAGTAATGTCATCTGCTGCTCTGACCAGCCGGGTGTTGGCAAGTGCAGGGGCAGATGCAGCCAACAGCACCCCGGTTGTGAGTCTGCCAACCAGGACAGTCGCGGGCAATGACCATGCCACAGCGGATGTTGCTGCGCAGGGTCCATTAGAGGGAACCCAGCTGCCACTGACGCAAGTCAAGCCTTTGTTCAACCCTCCACCTGCCACTCCCTTGGCTCAATCCACCGGTGCTACTGGCCATAGTGATCAGGGCAGCATTTGCCAGCCAGGGCCTGCACCACAATCCAAGAGGAGGAAGGTTGCACCTGCAGCACAGGCTGGACCCCACACACAGCCACGACCTACAGCACGTCGAGGAAGAAGCCTTTCAGCAACCAGGAACTGGACTACCTCGTGGACTACGTGCTGGGCTACAGCTGTGACATGCTAGTGGGTCCTAATCGTCAGACTACGGCTGCCCACCGTGATACCCACTGGAAGCAAGTTGCCGAGCATGTGAGTGCATTCGGCCATGAGGTGCGCACACCGCAAGAGTGCAAAAAGCGTTGGAATGACTTCAAACGCAGCGCTAAGGCTAAGCATGCCTCAAATTACAACTTGACTCTGGTGACTGGCAGTGGGCCTGCACCTGAGGAGGAAGACCTCACTCCGCATGAGTCACTCGTTGCAGAGTTCATACCATCTGAATCGGTCGAAGGAGTGGGAGAGATTCCGGACTTTGATGCCCAGTCCAGTGAGTGTTGCTGCGTGTTTGTTGTGGACATGTGTGTTTTACTTGTGTGATGTGTTGTGCATGACTGCCACTACATGTCACGTGTACATGGTTCTGATGTGCAAGTAATGCAATGCTTCCCTGATGCATTTCTGCTCTGCTGGATGGTGGACATGTGTAGCGGACGGGGACTGTCCGTATCACCACTATTGCACCCTACTCACATGCTGGTCACCAAGATGCCCCTCAAGTCCATGTTCCAGCTCACTGGCCCTTCTGCATGTAGCGTGGGGTGACCTTCCTCTCAGCCCAGGGACTATGTCATAGAATGACTGACATGCATGTGTCCTCTGCCTGTATGCGGGTACTCCATGTAGGCATGCTCCCTTGCCCCTCCACCCCCCTTCTCCACCCCAATTCCACCTTAACACTGGTATGCTTCAATTTTGCCATTGAGTACTTCCCTGTTCATGCATCCTGTGTGCATGCTAACTTCCAGCATCCAATCTGCCAGACATATACTGTGTGGTACCTCCTTTGTACTTGATAAAGGGTGTCTCACTTGGACTGTGCAGAGGTCAGATGCCCCACAGGGACATGAGTGCCCATTCATGCTCCATGTGTATTCCACTCATGCCCCTATGTGTCCTTGACTGTATGATCATTGTAGTAGGAGTCCAGGGGGACCTACATTGCATGGCATTTCATCAGCCTTCCCATTTCCACTGTGGCTCAGTCCTGCGTCACTCACATGTTTAGGGTGTGACAGTCTGTGTGGGTCACAGGCCTCAGCCTGTTTAATGGCCAATGACTCTGTCCAACTGGTGTAGTATCTTCTTCACACGTGAGTGTACTCCGGAGGTTTCATCGTGTGTCCTGCTTACTGTCCCATCATCATTTGCTGTGTTGTCACTTGACTCACATGATGCAGTTGATGCTAGTCAACACTGTCTGTCAAAACACAGTTCTATGTCCAGCCTTTTGATACCATGCTAGGCATCACTACATTTGCACTTGGGGGTAGGGGTGGTTTGCTTGTAGACATGCTACCCATTGAATGCACATTGCACGTGATGCCTGAAGTTGACCTTGCACTGCCTTCACATTTTCTGACACACACCATGAAGTCCTTGTACATGTAGATAGTGAGTAACGTACATATTTGCTGAACTGCACTGACCCATTTCAGTGCAAACTGACACCTTTCGACATGCCTAATCACAGAAGCAATTTCAAGTTGACCCAGCATGCATGGCAGGTTCTATTTTGTGTGTGACATGTCTGCTTGATGTGTTTGGTGTCTGTGAGTGTGTGTGTTGTATGCTTCTAACATGTGTAGTGACTTTTTTTTCTCTCTATTTTTCAGATGATGAGGCAATGGAGCCAGAGGATGGTGTTACCATCACTACAGCAACCCGGCACAAGTGGGGGTCGTGGGGTGGTAGGCCACGAAAACCCACATATGCTACAGTCCATCTTGTCTATGGCTGGCAATGAGTCCAGCCCTGATGACCACTCTGACTTCCATGTCGAGTTGGATGTGCAGCAGGTCCATATGTCAGGGGTGAGTGATTCTGATGTGGACACTCCTCTGTCCACGACACCTGCACTGAGGGGTCAGACAGTCTTGGAACCTCCACCTCTGGTGATTCAGGACGCAGGGTCACCCTCCACACCAGTCACTGATGTGCCTGGGCCATGACGTCGATGGGGGCATGTAGTCGTGCAGCCGCGGGCGGTGCCAACACAAAGAGGACACCCAGTCCTTGGGTCCCGCAGGGGTCAAACCCAGCAACGCGGTCACCGCCCGCAACCGCAGTATACTGAGTGGGAGCAAGACATGACTGCCAATTCTGAACGGCAGGGGGCAGCAATGCAGAACATAGCTGAGAGCATGGAGCGTGTGGTCCAGTCCGTGCTCCCC
Organism: Ambystoma mexicanum; assembly: GCF_040938575.1. Classification (NCBI taxonomy): domain Eukaryota; kingdom Metazoa; phylum Chordata; class Amphibia; order Caudata; family Ambystomatidae; genus Ambystoma; species Ambystoma mexicanum. The sequence goes on from NC_090941.1 coordinate 387,980,199, forward strand.
CCTGCTAGGCAGGTGCTTCTCCAGCAGCAGGCGGCACGATCCACGGCCCGCTCGCTCAGACTGGCATGGCAGCCTCAGACAGGGCACGCCAGGCTGAAATGTCGTCTCTGCGTAAAGCAATTGCTGCTCACGCAGAGGCCCTGAGGCAAGAGTATGCTTCCCTCAGATCCACTCTGGGTGTCCTTCTGATGTACCAGAGTGAGCGGGCAGAGGAGAGGTTTGCGCAGCTTGATCATACCATCTTGGCTGAGCTACATGCTTGCCGGGAGGTGCAGCAGTTGTCCAGCCAGGCCTTGCAGGAGGAACTCTGTGTTACAAGTGCTATCTTGCAAGAGGAAGCACATGTTTCACGGGAGGTTCTGCATGCAGACCTACGCGTGATCGCCGCACAAAACCAGGCTCACCCGTCCGGCAGACTTGCTGCCGACGAGGGGCAAGCTGTGGCTAGGCATTGTCAGGCTCCTGTGCCACGTCCTCCTTTCCAGGAAGAGCCAGACTCGGACGACAATCTATCTCCCACATAGATCGGGCTGTGCAGGCATTGAGCCGATGAAGGTTTTTTGTTTCCTCAACATCATCGCATGTGGGTGTTGAGCAGCACCCTATACCTCCCCCCTCCTGGGTGCCTCCAACCCCCCCCGGGTCGTATGTGGCCATTTTTTATTTTTCTTTTAGTTTAGTTAGTTTAGTTTCATTGTGATGGTTAGTTTAAATAGGTAATGTAGGTTTTTCATAGTTAGTGTAATTAGTTAATATAGTTTAAAATTGTTTGTCTATTGTGCTTTCATGTGATGGTGTGGTGCTTTGTGGCTTTTGAGAGCATCCACTGTCTGTTCCAGCTGAGCCCTTCAAGCTTGTCTTGTGTATGTGTTTGCAGCTTGGGGTCCTTGACTCACATATGCCACTCCTGCTTCCCTTATCCATGGGCCCGCAAGGATGGTTCGGTGTAACAGCCTATTACACAAGGGCTCTGGGCTGTCATATCTGTGGCATGTCTGCTGCTGTGAAACGTGTGTTAACACTCCTAGTGGGGATTATAGGGGTGTTATTGACCACTGTTCTTCATTCGCTAGATGAGGGGTTTCATGATTGATGTGTTCATTCATTGCTATTCATTGTGTAGTATGTTTAGTATCTATACTGTACATGTGCTTGTTGTAATTCATGGCGTAGATGCTGTGTTCAACAGTTTACCTGTGAAAGACGGACTGATGGTGTGATTTGTGTTGTACGTCTCTGACATGGTCCAGTCATGTAATGCCTGAAGAGACACACACAGATGATTTTAAAGCATGAGTCATGTGTTTCATGTCCTTTCTGCAGCGGGATGAGCCTCCAGACCACCTTTGCCAGCAGACATGGGCCATTGGACGTCTGGAAGCTGGACACGTTTGGTGGTGCCAACATGCACATGTGTGCTCAAGCAGAGGCACAGGGATTGCACTCATACATCTGAAAACAGCTGACGTATTTCAAGGGACTCCAGGCAAGGTGAACAGCACAGGGCAGCCACAATTCAGCAGACCTTCCACTTGGCCAGTTGCACATGCATGCTTAGTAGCAGCACTGACGGTGAGCTTGGACAAATATTGGTGTTGAAGCGCACAATACAGCTGAGATGCGTTGGTGGACTAATGGCTAGTTGATGGGAAAGTTTTCTGGGGCACCTGCAGGGCCAGTGGCACATACCCTGCGGTCCGCCATGGTCCATTGAGGCACTTGTATTAGCCATGTAGCATTCCGAGACATGGAAAGAAGCAGCTCACAGGGACAGACAGCAAGGGACAGACTCGTGTGCAGTGCATTTCATTACCATGTAGAATTTGACACATGCACTACCTACTTTATTTGGGTCATGGTGGTACGCGACTTGTTCAGAAGTCATTCCTTGCTATATGCTTCTGGCTGCTTACCTAGGGAACATTGCATGTTGTGTGATTCGTGACCCATTGGTCTTCCATTTGCAACGCACCCAGCGGTGCATGACTTACTGCATTGACTGTGTATGAACCATCACAGGGGTAATGTTACATATGGGTACGAAGCATCCACACCAGATATTTTGTTTGTAGAGTATTTTGTTACTTTGGGGCATATATGGTGGTGTGTTTGTGTGTTATGGGCATGCACAGATTAGTAACTGTGGCTCTCTTTGCAGCATTAAACTGCTCCTGTTACCGGACCTGAGAGTGCTCAGGCAGGAGGCCAGCACTCACCCCAGAGATAAGTTTCTGTTTGTCTTCCATTTGAATAATTTGTTACTATGTGCATTATGATCAGGTTTGGTGTACTTGTGTATGTGTTAATGTGAGTAGTACAGTTTTGTGCATTTCCTACTTTCCCATGTGAATCCTACTCCGCTCTCCTGCCTTTCATTCCGGTTATCCAGTATAGCATTGCCTGTCCTCACTGAATATCCCTGACCCTCCTTCCCCACCAGGGTCTCAGAGGCCTGTGTGAGTTTGACCTTGCAGGCACCCAGCCACAGTGGGGGTGGTTGGTGCATTCCACTCCTGCACCTGTACACGGTAGCAGTGACAGTACACATCAGTTTGTGGTGCATTATTCTGTGTTATGTATCAGACATGGTACACATCCTGTTGTGGCATTGTTTTACTGTGCTACCTTGGTTGTTACGTCATTGAGTGGGTACTTGGGCTTTGTGATGTACTGCTACTTCAAGTCATCTACTGGAGGGTCTTCTGGTTTGTTTTGCTGCCTGAAGGCTTTTTGCTTGGCTTCTGTGTTGGCCTGCTTTGAGTTCTCTTTGATGTGGTGTTTTTGCAAGTCATGGTGGCCTCTGAGGGTGCTGGACACTTTTTGCACACAAGGTGGGAGATGGTGACAATGGGGAAGGGTGATCCTGTGGCCAGGTGAACTTCAAGGATGAAGGCTAGATAACCCAGGTGCAGTTGTTCAGTGGGTCATGTTGATTTGTGAGGGAGGGCGGTGTTTTGTTGTTGACAGTTGACTTGCCCTACAGTGTGATGCACACCCTGACATTGTAATTGCAGTATCCTATGTACATGATGTATTCTGCTGATCAATGCCTGTTCATGTGTTGTGTTTACCTTTCTTTTTTTTTTTTAATTGATATAGTGGAAATTTAACAACTTTTCAATATAATGAAAAATATACAATTTATAAAAGGAAGCAAAGAGAATTATATAAATTTATGTCAAAATGTTTAAAAAGCGAAAATTTGTGAAGAGCAAGACTATTCAAACGAAATAACACTAGACACAACACAACACAACAATAAGATCAACAGCAACATCTTGCATTGATATTTAAAGTTGGTAACTTGCGGCGTGTAGTCGAACATTAGCCCGAGAATCAGTTCTTATTCAATTACCGTAGTTCCCATTACTACTACTTTACTTTAGTTTCATCGAGCTTTAGCTCATATAAAAAGGCTAATGCCCCTATCAACACGGCTGTGGAGATGCCAGAATAGATAGTTCTCCAAAGTCTGTCTGATGTTGTAACTCCAAATGGTTCAGTTAGATGTTTAAAGAATTTGTCATGAGAATTTACAAGTGATCCACATTCAGTGAGTAAGTGTCCCAGTGATTCAATGGTGTCTTGCTGTTCACAAAATCTGCAAATCGCTTGATCTTTGTTAATAAGCTCACGCTGGGCCATCACCTGCCTCGGTGGCCATAGATTGAGTCTTAGTCGCAGTAGATCATTGCAATGTTTTATAAATGGAGATTTAATCAAATAACATTCAGGAAAGGAGTGCTTCTTGAATGTGAAAGTTATTGGATCATGATCACAATAATGTGCGCATTTGGTACTGGTGTTATTCCAATCCATTGCAAAAATTCTTGTTTTGATGTGATCTGAATTCTGAAGTAAGCTTGAAAGAGAAGCATCAACCAACGCCAACGTGTCAATGACTAGATTTTGCCATTTTGTTATAAAGCTGTCTTTAGAATCAAAAATGTAATTAGCCAAAATTCCTTGAACCGTTGTTGATTTCCATGCCAGTAAGCATTTCCGAAATAAAGCTATTACTAGCCAAATGTATCTAAAGTAGAGGGAAATTAATCCCAACTCGTGTCGAATGATAACTAATGGAGTTGATGTTGGCAGATGAAGAACGCTACGCCAGTACTTTGATTCCAAATTGTTCCAAACTTTTTCAGTCATTACCGTTCTCGATTCCGATGAATATAACAAAATAGGTGAGCTTTTTGATTATAGAACGAAAGAGCCAGAACCAGAGTGAACTTTCCATAATTCCTTAAAATTATTTCAGTTTGTTGTATGAAAGTAGTCACCTTGTCTTGTTGTTGTTGTTTGTATACCACAGTTTGATCTTTTGTAAATATTTTGGCACGCAAATAAGTATAATGATTTACCATTTGGAGGTTCTCACCCTAAATGTTCCAGGTAAACATTGCTCTAGATGTTTTACGGTTGACATTAAACGTCATCACCTTTGTTTTCTCGAGGTTGATGCTTAAATGATTCGCATTTGTGTAGTTGATGATTGCGTCCAAAGATTTTTGCAAGCCCTTCGGTGTTTTAGACATAATCACAAGATCATCTGCATACATTAAGAAAGGAATAGCCTTGTTGTTTAGTTTTGGTGGATTTATGAGGATGTTTTTGAAGGACTCACCCAGGTCTGAAATAAAAAAAATGAATAGAGCTGATGCAAGAGTGCAACCTTGTCTCAACCCTCGAAATGTTTTAATCGGTTGAGATAATTTCCCATCATGTGTAAGACGGGTTTGTATTGTGTTATTTGTATGTAGGTCTTCAATCAGATGTATGATATAATTCAGACATCCTAATCGAGTTAATTTTTGAACTAACAACTTGCGTGAAACAGAGTCAAAGGCAGCCCGTAGGTCTATATAAATGAAATATAATGGCTGTTTGATTATTTTGTGGTGCTCAATAATAGATGTTGGTGTAAGTAAATTAATACATGTTCCCATACCGGCTACAAAACCGGTCTGGAAGGGATCTCTGGCATCTGACTCGAATGTCCATTTAGTAAAGTCTCTCAAAATAAATTTTGAAAACAACTTGCCCGAAGCATCTAGTAGGGAAATGGGTATATAGTTCTTTGGTAAAGATCGGTCTCCTTTTTTGAAAATCGGTATTATAATTGCTGATTTCCACGAAGCTGGTATGATGTCATTATTGATAATTCGATTGAAGATTAACATCAAGATCTTAGACCATTGTATCAGCGCTTGTTTGAACATGTAGTTGCTCATACCATCCGGTCCGGGAGCTCGTGAATTTGAGAGCTTGTTTATGTAGAAGAGTACATCTTCTTCTTCAATTTTTAGGCCTGCATAATTAGAATGCTGTCTTGTGACATTACTTATTAGGCAAGGCTCTTTCTGGTACATGATGGTGAAGTAATTGATCCATTGACCTTCACTCACTCCATTTAAATGAGCTGCCTTTTGTTTACCTTTCAGTTGTGAGGGAATAGTTGTGGCTTGACATGCTGGGGTGTACACATGGCGAATGTTCACATGTGATGTGTAGAGGAAGCTGATGGTCACTTGATTGCACATGCATATATTGAGTGCATGTCCCTACTGACCCACACACTCGCTCTATGATCCACTACATGTACAACCACCCTTCCATGTCCACATGTACACTCTGTTTGCATTCTGGTGCCCACTGTGTCCCTGCAGCACATGATCCATGACCAATTATGGGTCCTGTAGAGGCATAATTTGCTTTATGATGTAGTATGTGTATGTAGACAGGCATTCATTGTTATGTTACAACTACAACTGTTGGAATGCATTTGGGTATGACTTCATTATGTGATGCCACTTTACATTTTTCACATGTCAATGTGTACCTTATTGGTACTGTGTTGGTGTATAGCTATTGCTTGCCATGTCATATTGTGGTTTGGGAGGGTTTGGGTGAGGGTTTGGGTGACATAGCAGTGATAGTCATGGCCTGTTTTGCATGTCTGTGTGATTCACACCTTGCATGTGTGACTTTTGGTCACACGGGATTCTTATGTTTAAGTAGCTAGGTATGCACACAATGTGGCACTTCCATAGCAACATTCTCAGGGTGGTAAGGTTGTGACAGTTGACTGTCTCTTTGTCATCATCGATTGTCACCTGGTATGTGCCAGGCTTGTCTGCACTCCGCAGGGGTGGGAGTTTAGGTGAAAAATGTGGTCACAAGCTGGGTCCGGGCTGCCTCACCATGTGCCCTGTCCCCTCCCATGGGCAGCACCTGTGCATGTGGTTGGGGATGTGGGGGCACCACCATGTCCACCGGTACACCCTGCCGTGTTGCAACATTGTGCAGGACACATGATGCCACAATGATCCTGCACACTCCTGGGGGTGCATAGAGTAGCTGCCCGCCAGAGCGGACAAGGGAGCGGAAGCGTGACTTGAGCACTCCGAATGTGTGCTCCACTATGGCCCTGGCTGCAATATGGGCAGCGTTGTATCTTACCTGGGGTGGTGTGGTGGGGTTCCGGATTGGCGTCATCATGTGGTTGCTCAAAGTGTAGGCACTGTCCCCTGGAGAGGTGATGATGGTTGTGATTATTGGGGTTTGTGTATTTGTGTGTGTGTGTGACATGCATGCATGTGCACAGACATTTGTACTCACCAATGAGCCATGTGTTACCATGCTTCCCAGCTTCCAGGTCCCGTCTCAGGGCAGACATTCTGTAAATGAAACTGTCATGGGTAGACCCAGGATAGTTTGCATAGACAGAGGTGATGATTCCATGGGCATCGCATACAACCTGTACGTTGATGGAATGCCAGTGCTTGCGGTTTTGATAGTTGTGCTCAGTGGCCCTAAGTGGACGTAGGGCCACATGGGTTCAATCTATGGCACCAAGCACTTTGGGGAAGTGTGCCACCCTGTAAAAGTCCTGGACAATGGCCTGCCTTTCTGCGGGTGTTCTGGGCATGTATATGTGCCTGCGGACTGAGGGGCGCGTTGTCATGATTGCCAACACCTGGTGTAGGCAGCGTGACTGCGTGGCCTGTGAGACCCACCCACCATGGTGGTAGTCCGCTGAAAATACCCAGTGGCCAAAAAATGCAGGACATTGAGCACCTTCTCCAAGGGGCTCAATGCTTGGGAGCAGAGGGCGGGGGACGTAAGGTCATCTTCCCACTCCCTGACCAGGTCTAGGATGATAGGAGGTGGAAACCTATGCCTGCCGTAGACCTGGTCATCAGGCATCCCAAAAAGGCTTGTCCGGGGTGAAGAAATGCATGCCCTGCCTATTCTCCTCCTCCTGCGGTGTCCCACGATCAGTGTTGCGACAAATGGGGCATTCATCATACCGGTATATAAGTGTTTGCTGTTTGTGCGCACTTTTATACTGTGCGCGGGGACGCTTCCGCCTGCCTTCCTGTGGCGGACGCGTTGACGCCTATGCGTGTCTTTTGCCATGCTGTGGGATGTTTTTACCCATGCATCCAAGCCCTACCATAAAACTGTGCAGTACTGGCATGGAAAACATCATGATGGCCAGAACTCCCCAGAGAGTGCACAGGGAAAACATGGAGAATAGGCTGCCACCCATTTTTGCCTATGTTGTGAGCACAGGAGGGCACTGCCTAAAACCACCATTGGGCTACACACACAGTAGCCTGAAACCATTGGGAACGGCAATGCTGATTGCCAAAAAGCAACTCAGAACTGTGGGGAATTCATTTTCTTAATCCCAAAAATGGTTGCAATACCGGTACTCACCACTATCAGAAAGCCAGTGTTTTAAAACCACCAGACTTTGGTGTAAAACTGAACAAATGAACCAAAACCAGGCCAAGGAAAGACTTGCTAAGATGTGGACACAATGTAAAACTATATTCTGAAATGACTTGAAGGAAGTCATTATTTAATGTATATGTAAAAATTGTAAGTTTTAATAGAAAATTGGGAACAAAAAGTGACATTTAGCTGAAACCTGGCTTAATGAAACTGGATTCTGCCTGACAACTACCCCTGACAGGAGTTGAAACTGGATCAACAGCTGTGTTCCCAGGCCTGGCTGCATTCTGCTGCCCCCACAAAAAGGAGGTGACACCTCTCTGATTGAATTACCTGGGGACTGCAGGAAACTGAACAATGGACTCAGGCAAATGTTATATTGGGGGAGCCGTAAAGTGGTTTCCTCTTGGGAGAAGTGGGAAGAGAAGTGCCTGTGAGAGCCAGCTGAGCTTGGGGGAAGTGGATAAACCACTTCTTCCACCATGTGATGTGGGAAGCCACACCCCTTTTTTTGACCAGGGCATAAGTTAAAAAGATAGATAACTCATAGTGCGGACTGGTCAAAATTATATAAGTAATATCATTATTCTTGTGATATTTCGGTGCACGTTTTAAGAGGCGTTAGCACCCTGTGGTGTATTCTGGGGGGTTGCTAGCGGAAAATAGGGTCTCACTCCAAATGTCTGCATGTTAAAAATCTGACACTTCATCAATTAATGTCCATACTCCTTGCGCACATGTGTGTAATTTTTGGTAAATGTCCGATATTGGTAAACCAGTCAAAAAGCGCAAAATGTTGTCATTTTTGAATGCAAGCCCCCAGGAAGATCAGAGGTGGACAAGCATGGACCATAATGAATATATAATGTGTACATGTAATTTCAACAAATTGTGTATCTGGGAAATATGTATTTGAAGCAAATATAGATTTGTGGGCAAATTGACCAGGGGAGGATCCTCTGACCCATAAACAGACCTCATCATGATGACAATCCATTTCCTTCCCCCAATCATGGGAGAGGGGAGAATTGGGCCAATGACAAGTCGAGAGGGGCAGGCTTAGCTAGGCCCAGGCACACACCCATTTTCAAAACACATAAAAAGAGACTGCTGCGACAGGTAGAGACATTCAATTCCATTTTCTGCGGGATGCTCTGCCGGGAGACTCCAGACTTCACATCCATCAATCTTCAGAGACCAGAAATTTACTTCAGAACTTAAAGCAAGGGCCTAAACCCACAAACTGAGAACTCTTCTCAGCAGGCCTCAGCATCCTTAAAATAATTTGCAAACTATTCCACAGCCGGGCGAGCTGTCTAAATTCTTTTGATAAGAACTTTTGCCAGTACCCAGAAAGCAGTGTTACATCCAGAATCCACTTGATCTGGACCGGAAAGCAGAGCAGTATCCAGAACCAGAGGTCGCTGTATCCAGAGAGGCTCGACCAGCAGAGCAGAGCTGACACAGACCGCTGTGAGCAGAACCAGAGATTCGGATGGACCCGCCGAGCAGACAGAACTGCCGCCGGACGTGTTGACCAGATCCGTGACGAGGCCTAGTTCAAATTTATATTGTGAGTACCTAGCAGAACTGTGCAGAACCAATCTCTTAGTTAAAATAATCTAATTCAAGCTATTTTAACCTAAGTAGAACTGCCTCCTAGAAATCTTGTCATTTGTCATTTTTAAAGCTGCACAACTGTCACCTGTCAATTCTGCAGCTGCAAGCTGTCACCTGTCATTTTGAGTTTTACTTTAAATCCGAAAATCTACCTTTATTAAATCGTCCGTATCTCTGAAACCGTTTGTCCTAGGAACGTGGTTTAACTTTCATTTTAAAGCTGTGATTCTTTGCTTTCCAACGGACCTAGAACTGACTTCCCTTTAATTTTTCCGCAATCGCGATTTACGCACTCGCGAAATTTACCGTGATTTGCGATTTTGGCTCAATTTCTCGACTTGTCAAAATAGCAGCTCCATTCCTTCCTTTGTTAAAATCCGTTTGCAACCTGGTAATAACTCATAGAGCATTGCTAAAGTGGGCCTGAACTAATACCAACAAACATCCCTCCCTCACCCTGAATCTCTAGAGGGAATTAAAATCAGTTAGCACATTTTCCCATCCATTGCCATCACATTTAAAAACATTTTGGGCCTGTGTTTCAAACTTCTACCTGTTTCCTCTAAGCTTGCTGGGGGGGGAACTGAGTTCTGTATTGTATTTGATTGTATTCCTGAAGACTGTGTTTGTTACTTCCATCTCCTTGCATTGCATATAGGGGGGGGGGTGAATTGCCACCAGGGGAAAAGTGAACATATTATCTCTTGTGAAACCATATCAGTTTATTTTCTGTACTGCATTTATTCCACCTTGCATTTCCTTGAAACCATAAAGCATTTCAGCTACCTCATCCTCTATACTACTCCTAAGTAATCAAGTTTACCACTGTAACATTACCCATTGTGGTTCCACATCATATGTCTAAGTGTACTATCAGATCTTAATTTGTTATAAAAGTGTGACACATATATATTGTTTAATTTTTCAAATAAACCTTTTAATTTGCAAAACAAACCTACTTCTTTACTTCTTGGCTCAGTGGGGTCAGGGGGATTCTAAGAGGGGAGTGTTATACAAGGGTTGTCATCCAGAGTACTGAACTGGACATAAAAATACATCAATAAGGGTTTTCCTCAGCATCCCAGACTAGGCATTGACTTAGCTGTTGTGTTGATTGAATATCGCTTACAAAAGTGGGGGCTCGTAGCTGGAGATTCTGGGTTAGATCTATCACTTGTGCAGATTAATACAGTGTGCTAACTGACAGGAAACATACATCCGGTCGGATCACCACGCTGTGTTACGCTTTAAAGCACTCCTCAAAGGAACGCTCTAAGGGAACGGTCTGTTTTGCAAAAATAAAATACAAACCTCTGTAAGTCAGGAAGGAACTAAAATTCCAGAATGACGACACTGGTAGACATCAAAATAGCCAGAGAGCACTTCTTACATAAGCTATTTGTGAGAGGTGAGAGGACCCATCAGGACCAAATGGTCTGGTTGCAGGCAATCGCGCAACAGGTCACTGAAACAGGGTCAGATACATGGAGAGATCAGGGTCCCCTACATGTGGCCCTGAGTGAACTATATATGGCCCCTAAAGCCAAAGATGAACATAATAAGATTGCCAGGATAGCGGCATATTTGTACCTATATATGGGAGCCATGCAGGACAAATGTGCTGAAGGGCAAGATTTGTCAAATAGGCAACAGATGGTGTTAGAGAAGGCCCAATCTGATCTGGACTCTTCTGAGCAGAGGCTGCTCAGGAGCCAGGAGTCAGAAAATGACAGCAAACAGTACATCACTAAAATAAAGGAGGATATGGATGTGCTGCAACAGGAAAAGGCTGACCAGGATACCAGATTTCTGGCCTTACAGAGGGAGTACCAAGAAGGTTTGGACTTCCTACTGCAGAGCCAGAAAAAGCTGGAGTAACAATTAGATTTCAATAGGGCATGTGCTGACCAGGTAGTCACCCTGCAAAGCCACCTAGATAGGGAAAAAGAGGAAAGCAATAAACTGATTTTGAAAGACCTGGATACCCAGGCAGAGTTTGACCAGGAGCGCCAGAAAGCTGGTGCCTTCCAAAGGCAAAGGGACAACCTGGCGGCACAGATGCAGGCTCTTAGTCAGGAAAGGGATACCTTAGGCCAGGAAGTCAGCCACTTAAAAAGGAAAATGGAAGAAAATCACCTGGCCCTCCAGGGACTGGGTGACCTCCAAAAAGAACACCAGAACTTGTTAGAGCACACCAGGAGGGTGGAGGATGTTCTGGCAAGAAAGGAGCAGGCCAATAGGGACACAGCTCAGGAGGTAACCCTCCTGCAGCAAAGACTGGCCCAGTACACCAGGACCAATCAGGAGGCACAGAGAGAGAATGAGGCTCTCTGCCAGCACAATGATAGGCCCCATCAACAGGTAGCGATGCAGGAGAGACTGATAGAGTCTAGTAAGGCCTTAACTGAGGAACTGAAAGCGCAGGCTCTTGCATTGCAACAGGAAGCAGGGGCGGGTAGAGATGAGGTTCGCTGGGAAAGAGAAACTCCTGAGCACAACCTCAGGAGCCCTAGTACCAGAGGCCTTCATCTCTCCCAGTCCCTGGACTCTGCCACTCCCATGTCCCCTTGCGCACATGAGCCCAGGGCCACGGGGATGGCAGATTACTATCCAGCTAGAAGTATGGGGCTCATAGGCCAGTACCTCCCAGGAATGGAGGGGCGGGCATCCGGGTATGGGCACCCAAGCACAGTGCAATTTAGTGGGGAACCCCTGGAGATTAGGCCCATTAAGGGCATCTTGAAAACCTCTGCCCGGTTAGGGCAGTGGGGGGGTACCCATCAAATCCTGGCAGCAAGGAGGGATCTGAAGACTCCTCTGAGCATTACAGGACACAGGAGACCAGGTCCCCACATTCTGCCAACCATTCCCAGGCTTGCAGAATCCGGGAAAACCTGGAAGATCAGACGGGCACCTCTGGGAGCAGTGCTTCTGAGTCAGAGGATGAATGGACCAGGGTTACCTGAACCAAAAAGGCCAATAAGGCAAAAAAGGGCCTTGCTTAAGGACCTGTTGAAACAAATAAAGGCAATAAGGAGTGTCATCACGCCTTATCATAAGAATGCCAAGTATTCTGTTTGGGAACACTTGGAGCTATATGAACAAATGATGGAGACTTTCCATTTGAAGGAGAGCAGTAGCTGCATCCAGTACGTCAAATGAACCTTCTCACCAGAATACTCCAGTTTCTTTGCAGGGCTGGAGGACCAAAACCATTCAAGATGGTCCGCATATAGGGCGGCCATCTTGAAACATTTTTCTGTGCACAAAAATCCCCAAGAGGCTCGCAAGGCAGCCTACAATTTGCAATGTGGGGAGGATCAGGCCCCACAAGAGTTTGTGCAAGAATTAAAGCGTGCTTTTGCGCAGACCACCAGAAAGGTGCGCACGGATAGCAGAGAATTTATCAATACGTTTTTCCATGCCTTACCCAAATACATAATGACCCAGCTCGTGAGAGATTTTCATGAGAAAAGATCTTTAGACTGGGTCATTGAACAGGCTACCCAGATCCATGAGGTGCAGAAGCCCATAGAAAATCAAAGTAATGCGCAGAAAAACGCCAAAACCAACAGCACCCCTGCTGCTGCCAAGGTGGCGGAGGTAAAGGCTGCCCCCGTTTTAGATTTTGAGATGGGAGGCCTAAAAACCTGCCTGCACCAAATAATTCACAGCCCAGAAGGCCCTCGGGCCAGTCACAGACAGGAAGGCGAGGAGGTAGTCCCACAAATGGGGTCCCCCGCTCCCCTGACTATGTAAATCCCCACTACAAGGGGAACAGACCTATCCTGGGTTAGGTGTGGACTCCCCCAGCCCAAGAGGGGGATCCAGCCAAGCACCTGACCCAGGGAACTTCCCTCCTAACATCCCCCAGGAGGGCAGAAATTCACCAAATCCTGGGCAGAACTTTTTCCCCAGGTATCCACCCAATTTCCAGCCCCAAAATCATCCATCCTTAATTCCCCAATTCCCTGAGCCCAGACAACCTAATCCGGGAGAGGGGAGGCCAAGGGTGGAGGGGTACCAAAATCTTCCCAACCAGGGGTACTACCAGAGAAGGGATAGCTACCCTTCCCGGGATCAGCCCAGGGGAGAAAATAGAGCCCTGTATCAGCCTGAGCGGGTTTCACAACTTGAGCGCCAGGTCCACAATATGGCACGGGATTTGGGTCACATACTGAGGGCTCAACAGAACCCTCAGATGAGCATGCCACCGCAGAATGCCCCAAACTCTGGGCCTGGTGCTCCAGAACAATGACGGGGGCAGCCCCCCGATAACCCACCGGTTCCCAGGGACGAGGCACAAGGGGAAGGGGGGTGTAAAGCCTTGGAGGAAGCTTCCTTCCCAACTTGTAAACAGCCCCTGGAAAACCAGGAACCGGAAACAAAATCTCCTACCCCTGAAAGTCTGCCACCCAAGGAGCAGAGAGGAGGTAGGAGAAACAAAGGACCCAAACAGACCCACTTTGTGGAGGAGGTACAGGTCTTCCAATTTGAGGGAGAGGAATCCTCAGAAGATCCTGGGAAAAGGATCTTCTCCTTCAGAGATGGGGGAACTCCTCCCAAGGAAACATGGGTCCCAAGGGATGCCAATTCAGACTGGGGAGATGTGGAGACTGAGCTACCGCCGCCCATCATCTCATCCCAGAACCGACAATACCAAAATCCCATGGGTCAAACCCATCCTGATGACTGCCTCCAAAAAGGGAGGGAGGGCGGCCCAGAAACCAAAACCATTTCCAGTTGCCAACTTTTTCTTTCAGATTCCCCAGGCTCTCCCCAGAATTCTGCCCAAATCTCTTCACTAGCAATGTCCAAAACCAGAAAGTTAGCCCACCAGTTGTCCAAAAATGTGCATTATCTGTGCCCCCTTGAGGAGAAGGAGGGAAGATATTATGCCCCTGTACAAGTACAGGGGCAGGGTACCATTTTGGCACTGGTGGACACAGGATCCCAAGCTACCCTTCTGTCCAAAAGGGCCTTTGATGAACTAAATGCAGGAAGGTGGGAGAATTACCTTATTCCTCTCACCTCTCTTCCTGGACAACTGCAGAACTTTGACGGGAAGGAAATTCCTGTCGAGGGGACTGCAGATTTGGACATCAAAACTGGGCGACACAAGGTGAAACACCCGGTCATAGTAGTGACTCCAGAGGGCACCCCTTCTTTACTAGGGAATAACCTCCTGAGAAGGTTGTCACCCCTAATAGATTGTGTAAACAAGGTCCTCTGGACCCAGACTAGATGACCAATAAAATTAAAACAGAGTGTCAACCATGTTAGTTTAAACAGCACCTGCCACATGGTTGAACAAAAAATCTGACCAAGTAGAATTTCACTTCCAGAACAACCAAATTCCAGAAGTGACAGGAATAGCAGTAGGACAACAGACAGGTGGTGGGGGGTCCTCTCTATTTCTGAAAATCAACCTTCCTTCCAGTTTAAGGTGCTATTCCACACTGGAAGGAAACACTCTGAAATTCTTTACCAATCCACAATCAGACACTCCCACTCCTATAGTCCAGAAAGATGTGAAATCAGCTCAGAGCCTGGAGGATATTCAGCAAATTGGAGAGCAGTTGTTCATCCCTGTTCAGTTAAATGATGGGAAGGACTCTGTTCTCACTCGAGTGTGTGTGAACAACGGTAAGAGCTTCATTAGCGAAGCCATGTTCCGCCAACTCCCAAAAGATCCAGTCATTCCCACATTCAAACTGATAAACAAATGGGAAATGGATCTGGAAACACCCAATTCCAAACATCTCCTGCCAAGCAGGTGTATGCTCAAAATCTCCATTGGCAACAAGAGCATAGTCCATAATTGTTGGGTCGTGCGAGACGTCACTGCCGCCTTTTACTTAGGCAGTGACATTCTCAATCGCTTTGCCATTAGTTTGGACCTAATAAACTTCAAAGCTTGGTCCCGATTAGCGGATAATCCCATGGGTTTTGATGATCCAGAAAAAGCATTTAGGTCAGCTCAATTGCTACCTTATGCAGTTGAAATTCAGATCAAAGAGGAAGTCACCATCCCAGAAAGGACCCGACAATTCTCCCTGGAAGTGAAAGTTAAAAGAGGACAAAAATTGAAAAACCCTGATGCTTACATACATCTAAATGCTTCTCTCCAACAGCAAGGGTTGGGGGTAAACCCAACACCATTAGTCAACATAGAACATGACACCATTCCAATAGAGGTGGATAACAGCGACTTAAAGAGTATTACTTTAGCCGCAGGCACGATTATTGGAATGGCGGTTAATGACCGACATTTCTCCATTGATTTAGGAAATGAACTGTTAGGACCAATCCCCAAGGACTATTTTGACAGTGACAGTGATGACAACACAACACCAGACAGGATTTTCACCAGGCATGGGGGGAACTTCCTGGTGTACACTTCTTGCCCTTATGGAAAGGAAGATGTGACTTGTGACTTCAGGAGGGATGAGGTGATTTTCCAGGTCCATGAGGGCTGCCTTTCCCACCTGAAGCCTCCAGTCCAAATCAGAAATCTGACCAGGGACTTCTCCACCCAGCTGGAGGAGGCCGCTGAGATAGCCAAAACAGAAGACTTTCCAGGCTTCAGGCAGATGGTGGAAGAGAGGGTCAACCTAGCTGATGCATGCGTGACTCTGCAACAGAAGCAAAAGTTGAAACAAGTTTTCTTGGATTTCCAAGATCTCTTTGCGGTAGACTCATATGACTGTGGTTGCACCGACATCCACACCACAACAATCCCCACGGACCCTGGAATGACTCCAGTGTTTGTGAAGCAATATTGTTTGCCTCTCGCATCCATGGAGTCCCTTATTGAAACAATTAATAACCTTGAGTCCCGGGGAATAATCCGTCCAGTACACAACACCTTCAATAATCCGGTGCTGGGAATATTGAAGCCAAACGGCCAGTGAAGACTCTGCGCCGACCTTAGGGAGCTCAACAAACGGGTCCATACTTCCTGATGGCCCAGATCCAGGGGTCACAGGTATTCAAAGCAATAGACCTGACCAATGGGTACTGGAGCAAAACAAACTGGCTTTTACCTTTGGGGGCCAGCAGTACACATGGACCCGGACTCCCTTCGGATACCTCAACTCCGGCAATGAATACAACATTTTCTTACATAAGACCATTCACCGACCTAGGTGCGAGGGGTAACCTGGCTTATGTAGATGATGTCCTCATCAAAAGTTCATCTGTGGAGGAACACATAGCGGAGATCCATTATGTTCTGACACAGTTGAGGGCCGCCGGAGCAAAACTTTCCTTCCAGAAAGCACAGTGGTGTAGAACCTGTGTTAATTTCTTGGCGCATGAGATTACTCCTCAGGGTCTCTGTCCCCAAGAAAAGAAAGTGGAAGCACTTCAGAAACTGAAAGACCCCACAACTCTGCGGGAACTAAGGAGCCTCCTTGGACTGACTAATTACAGCAGAAAGTTCATTGAAGGCTACGCAGAGATCACTAGACCCCTGATTCATCTCTTGAAGGGGGGGGGTCAAGTGGGAATGGGGTCCAGAACAATCCGAGGGAGTAAGACAACTCAAGAGAAGCCTCTCAGAAGTGCCTTGCCTAGCTTACCCTGTCAGAAACAAGGAGTTCTTCCTGGAGACAGGGTTCTCTAATACGTGCTTGACGGCAGTATTATACCAAAAGCATGACAAGGTCAATAAGGTAAACTCCTATGCAAGCAAAACTTTATCCTCTGTGGAGGAAAAATTCAACGATTGTGAGAAGGCACTCCTGGCAACGGTGTGGGCATTGAAGAATTACCGCCCGTTTATCCAGGGGGAACACATCATAGTGGGGACTCCACACCAGCCTCTGCAATATCTCTAAAGTGACACAATCCGGGCTGGAAATGTGAGTAATTCCTGAATTACTTCCTGGATTCTGTCAATGCAAGGCTTTCCTGTGGAGGTCAGATATGGCCAAAACAAGAAGAGTCCCCTCGCACAAGGTCTGGCTGACTTGCATGATTGTGCCAGAGAAAACTGTCTCGAGGACGAAAGTCTAAAAACCAAGGACAACATGGAGGCATACCTTAATTCCCCACACAAAGTCTTTGAAGAAGGCAAGTGTGAGGGAATGCCCACGGTCTATGTGGATGGATGCTCTTACCATGTTGACAACAACGGGGAAAAATAACTGGTGGCCGGCGTAGGGAATGCATGGGTGAAGGAGTTTCCGGAACCCTCCGCTGGATACAAAATTGGTCCCCGAAGTAGTCAGGTGGCAGAATTGATGGCTGTGCATCAGGCCATCCTCACTGCTGTCCAGCATCAACTCCACGAACTGGTCATAATCACAGATTCGGATTATGTACGTAACAGGTTCGTGGAGCACCTGGTCAACTGGAAAACCAGAGGCATGTTATGTGCTAATAACAAACCCCTGACACATGGGAAGCTAATCCAAAATATTGATGATCTGGTCACATCGAATGGGATGACCATCTACTGGAAAAAGATAAAGGGTCATTCCAAAGTAGAGGGACCAGACAAAACTGGAAATGACTTAGCTGATCAGCTGGCCAAAACCGGGGCCATCCAAGGGGATCTAATAGAAATAGAGTCCCTGTTGGGGGAAATCCAGGTCACTGCTATCACTAGGTCCCAGACAAATGCTCACAATGATCTTTCAACTGCACAATGGAGTAAGGAGACCCCTGGTGCTGATTTAATTACAGCTCAGAAGGGGGATCCAATAATTGGTAAGATTTACCAACACATTGAGGGCCCTGAGAACTTTCCCCTGACGGATACCGATTACATTGGGAAAGAGGACATAAGAGTGTTGATGAAATGTCCAAAAATGTTCCAAATCCAAGACGGTTTGTTGGTAAGGAAATCCCAAGCTGGCCATGATCAGAGGGTGGTTCCTACCTCATTCCGAAGCCTGATGTTAAGTCACGCCCATGATGCGGCCACCGCCGGTCATAGGGTCTTTCATACAACACTTGAAATCTTAAGAGAGGTTGCATACTGGCCACACATGGGGCAGGACCTCGACCAATACTTGAAGGGGTGTCTTGTGTGTGCACAATTTCAGCCATCATCCCTCACACACCGTGCGCTCTCCAAAAGAGGGGGATGACACTGCCATGGTCAGATTTGCAAATCGACTTTGTAGGCCCTGTAATTCGCTCGTCTAGAGGAAACAAATACATGTTGACCATTACATGCTTGTTTACCAAGTGGGTGGAATTTCTCCCAGCCCCAAACTGCAAGGCAGAAGCAGCAGCTACCCTGATGATTAACCACATCTTTTCCCGTTTTGGTCTACCTCAAAGGATTGAGTCAGACAGAGGTAGCCACTTCACCAGTGAAGTAATGACAAAGATGTGGTAGATACTGGGGGTTAAAAGGAAGCTACACATTGCTTTCAGGCCAGCTTCTTCTGGGGCAGTAGAGAGATACAACCGAACCATTGTGAGCATATTAAACAAGTTTGTGGCAGATTCTGGGCCAAGTTGGTCTATCCGATTACCTCTGGTCCTAATGGCCATCAGATCTACCCCTTTCACTGCAACTAAAATGCCACCATTTGAGTTGATGACCGGATGCAAGATGGTGCTTCCCCAGCATCTGCTCTACAGGACCCAAGAGCATACACTGATAAATGCCTCCACAACTCATGAGTATGTGGAGAATTTAAGGAAACACCTTCAGCATGTTTTTGCCTATGCTCAGCGGAATCTAGAAAGATCAGCTGATGGCATGAAAACCCACTACGACCTGAAGACCACCAGGAAGGAATATACTGTGGGGGACCGGGTCTATCTATACAATTTCCAAAGGAACCAGGCCAAACAGCGAAAATGTTTGCCTACATGGAAGGGACCGTTTTAAATTATAGACAAGATCTCCCCTGTAGTGTACAAGATCCGCATCCCCAAAGGTAATTTGGCGGAAGGGGAAGATAAGTGGGTCCATATTAATCAGCTGAAGTGTTGCCATCCCAGGCACACTCTGCAGCAACTGGAGGAGTCCTCTGCAATAACAGAGGGGGCTGCTCCAGAGTAATTCAGTTCCAACCCTAAAATATCCCATATATAGTCTCTAAAATGACGCTTGTAGGCCACTGTCTCTGCATTATATCTTGTTTTTAAATATTGGAATGCTATGTCTATTAAGGTATAAAATGTATATGTCGCCCCACTATATCAATAGTGGGGGAGAAATGTCTATGAATAGGTATTGCCGCTTTCCTTTGTCGTCCTAGGAGAAAGAAAACATGGAGACTGACCACGGAAGGCGACCTGGGGACCGGGAGTGAAGATCCGAGGGTCCCGGGGTACCGCCCAATCCTCCCATCAGGACCAGCAAGGAGAACTGATAGATCAACTGGAGGGAGGAAAAGATGCTGAACTGTGCCATCTATGGAATTGGAAGAAGAGGAGGCGAACATCCCAGATCTTGCGAGTTCCATCAGTGAAAGGACAGAATGGCCATCGCAAGAGGGGGGGCTTGTGGGATGTTTTTACCCATGCATCCAATCCCTACCATAAAACTGTGCAGTACTGGCATGGAAAACATCATGATGGCCAGAACTCCCCAGAGAGTGCACAGAGAAAACATGAAGAATAGGCTGCCACCCATTTTTGCCTATGTTGTGAGCACAGGAGGGCACTGCCTAAAACCACCATTGGGCTACACACACAGTAGCCTGAAACCATTGGGAATGGCAATGCTGATTGCCAAAAAGCAACTCACAACTGTGGGGAATTCATTTCTTAATCCCAAAAATGGTTGCAATACCGGTACTCACCACTATCGGAAAGCTGGCGTTTTAAAACCACCAGACTTTGGTGTAAAACTGAACAAATGAACCGAAACCAGGCCAAGGAAAGACTTGCTAAGAGGTGGACACAATGTAAAACTATATTCTGAAATGACTTGAAGGAAGTCATTATTTAATGTATATATAAAAATTGTAATTTTTAATAGAAAACTGGGAACAAAAAGTGACATTTAGCTGAAACCTGGCTTAATGAAACTGGATTCTGCCTGACAACTAACAAAGAAAACTGGATCAACAGCTGTGTTCCCAGGCTTGGCTGCATTCTGCTGCCACCACAAAAAGGAGGTGACACCTCTCTGATTGAATTACCTGGGGACTGCAGGAAACTGAACAATGGACTCAGGCAAATGTTATATTGGGGGAGCCGTAAAGTGGTTTCCTCTTGGGAGAAGTGGGAGGAGAAGTGCCTGTGATAGCCAGCTGAGCTTGGGGGAAGTGGATAAACCAGTTCTTCCACCATGTGATGTGGGAAGCCACAACCCTTTTTTTTGACCAGGGCATAAGTTAAAAAGATAGATAACTCATAGTGCGGACTGGTCAAAATTATATAAGTAATATCATTATTCTTGTGATTTTTCTGTGCACGTTTTAAGAGGCGTTAGGACCCTGTGGTGTATTCTGGGGGGTTGCTAGTGGAAAATAGGGTCTCACTCCAAATGTCTGCATGTTAAAAATCTGACACTTCATCAATTAATGTCCATACTCCTTGCGCACATGTGTGTAATTTTTGGTAAATGTCCGATATTGGTAAACCAGTCAAAAAGCGCAAAATGTTGTCATTTTTGAATGCAAGCCCCCAGGAAGATCAGAGGCGGACAAGCATGGACCATAAGGAATATATAATGTGTACATGTAATTTCAACAAATTGTGTATCTGGGAAATATGTATTTGAAGCAAATATAGATTTGTGGGCAAATTGACCAGGGGAGGATCCTCTGACCCATAAACAGACCTCATCATGATGACAATCCATTTCCTTCCCCCAATCATGGGAGAGGGGAGAATTGGGCCAATGATAAGTAGAGAGGGGCAGGCTTAGCTAGGCCCAGGCACACACCCATTTTCAAAACACATAAAAAGAGACTGCTGGGACAGGTAGAGACATTCAATTCCATTTTCTGCGGGACGCTTTGCCGGGAGACTCCAGACTTCACATCAATCAATCTTCAGAGAACAGAAATTTAGTTCAGAACTTAAAGCAAGGGCCTAAACCCACAAACTGAGAACTCTTCTCAGCAGGCCTCAGCATCCTTAAAATCATTTGCAAACTATTGCACAGCCGGGCGAGCTGTCTAAATTCTTTTGCCAAGAACTTTTGACAGTACCCGGAAAGCAGTGTTACATCCAGAATCCACTTGATCCGGACCGGAAAGCAGAGCAGTATCCAGAACCAGAGGCCGCGGTATACAGAGAGGCTAGACCAGCAGAGCAGAGCTGACCCAGACCGCTGTGAGCAGAACCAGAGATCTGGATCGCTGTGAGCAGAACCGGTGCCTGATTGACCCGCCGAGCAGACAGAACCGCCGCCGGACGTGTTGACCAGATCCGTGACGAGGCCTAGTTCAAATTTATATTGTGAGTACCTAGCAGAAATGTGCAGAAACCATCTCTTAGTTAAAATAATCTAATTCACGCTATTTTAACCTAAGTAGAACTGCCTCCTAGAAATCGTGTCATCTGTCATTTTTAAAGCTGCACAACTGTCACCTGTCAATTCAGCAGCTGCAAGCTGTCACCTGTCATTTTGAGTTTTACTTTAAATATGAAAAAATACCTTTATTAAATCGTCCGTATCTCTGGAACCGTTTGTCCTAGGAACGTGGTTTAACTTTCATTTTAAAGCTGTGATTCTAGGCTTTCCAACAGACCTTTACTTTTTCCGCAATCGCGATTTACGCACTCGTGAAATTTACCACGATTTGCGATTTTGGCTCAATTTCTCCACTTGTCAAAATAGCAGCTCCATTCCTTCCTTTGTTAAAATCCGTTTGCAACCTGGTAATAACTCATAGAGCATTGCTAAAGTGAGCCTGAACTAATACCAACAAGCATCCCTCACTCACCCTGAATCTCTAGAGGGAATTAAAATCAGTTAGCACATTTTCCCATCCATTGCCATCACATTTAAAAGCATTTTGAGCCTGTGTTTCAAACTTCTACCTGTTTCCTCTAAGCTTGCTGGGGGGGAACTGAGTTCCATATTGTATTTGATTGTATTCCTGAAGACTGTGTGTGTTACTTCCATCTCCTTGTATTGCATATAGGGGGGGTGAATTGCCACCAGGGGAAAAGTGAACATATTATCTCTTGTGGAACCATATCAGTTTATTTTCTGTACTGCATTTATTCCACCTTGCATTTCCTTGAAACCATAAAGCATTTCAGCTACCTCATCCTCAATAATACTCCTAAGTAATCAAGTGTACCACTGTAACATTACCCATTGTGGATCCACATCATATGTCTAAGTGTACTATCAGATCTTAATTTGTTATAAAAGTGTGACACATATATATTGTTTAATTTTTCAAATAAACCTTTTAATTTGCAAAACAAACCTACTTCTTGGCTCACTGGGGGGTGTTATACAAGGGTTGTCATCCAGAGTACTGAACCGGACATAAAAATACATCAATTAGGGTTTTCCTCAGCATCCCAGACTAGGCATTGACTTAGCTGTAGTGTTGATTGAATATCACTTACAGTGCGTAGGTTTCCCGTATTTGGATCCATGAATACGGGTTGTTTGCGTGCATGTGGGTGTTCCATGTAGTTCCCTGCAGTACTTCCCCAGTTCCGCCTTCTTTTTCATGCGTTATTCTCCATTCCACGTGTTACGCCCACTGTTCCGCCCACTTTTGTTGTGTGCGCCGCGCTATGTGCGCTTTCGCTGTGCGCGTAGCACACACCATTTGATGATGTGTGTGCACGCGTGCGCCACGCACGGATTTGGCGCACAACCAGTGGTATACACACACAGCCTTCCTTGAAGCGCACGCGTGTGCGTGCGCTTGCTTTCTCACGCTTGCGCCACCTTGCGCCTGCTTGCGATGGGATTTTCGGCGCACGTTTGTTCCATGAACCGACCCCTAAATGTCTTCAGTTTTGGTATAGTCTTCCTCGGGATCTTCAGGATTTACACTGATCATCTGGCTGGGTGTTAACAGCACATTAAATGCATGTGTCTTACAATGGATGCATTATGTTCAATTATATGTGGACACTGATTCATTTATTTCTTTAATACATGTATAAATCCCTGCCTGCAATCCCCAACCACTCCGGATTGGTTGAAGCAACCTTCTTTAAGCCCATTGGTTGCCGGCAGACAGAGCCGGCCCAACTCCAACAAGGCCCACGAGAAACAAGGCCGTCGCCTGTTCTCAGCCTCTTCCTGCCGCTTCTGCCGTCTGCCACACCCCCTGGCCCGCATGCACGCCTTCTAAGGTAAATTAAATGCCCTTTGCGGCTACCTCTCACCACTGAGCCCTCAGCTACTGCTACCACATCCACAAGTACACTCCAACTCTTTGTTGCCATTGACTATTGCCTCGGAGCACCTACACATTCAACAATATGGACTTACAATACTATGATTGGTATGTGCACTATTTCACTATTCAAATATAAATGCCTTTACTTTCTTACTCTGTTGCCCCATGGTACTCTAGGCTAATGCACTACTCTGATCCAAGACGCTTGACACCTCTAGCCAATCGTGTTACTTTGACTCTAAGCATTGCATAACTGTAACCCAGGGAATCTAGGTAAATCTAGGTCCTGCCCCCTGTATTCTAGCCTATTGTTCCCACATCGATTCCTGTTATTGACTATAGTACCTCAGCCTAACTGCGCCACTTGAACCCTGACGTTGACTTATTGCATTTTAGCCAAACTATATTAAGCATTTGGTTTAATTCTTGTATTGTGCCAAGTTAGTGCCCACTGCACATCAGCACTATTATACTATGCATTCCACCTAATGTGTCCATCTAATGTGTCCTATTATATCCAGCTGCTGCATCACTGCATCTTACCGTATTGTGTACTTTAAAAGCTAGATGTTACCCATTAAACTTTACCTAACTGTGTTATCTCAAAGTTAGGAGCTCGCTATTGCATTTTAGCCATATTGTGTAATTTCGAATCGAGATGTTACCCATTAAACCTTACCTAACTTTGTAGGAGTTCACTATTGCATTCTAGCCAAATTGTATAACTTCGATTCTAGGTGCAACCCATTGCACCTCAGCTCAAGTTGTATAAACCTGGGGGTTATAATGCTGCTACTCTCTTAAGCCATACTAATATTGAGATTAAACCTTACCCTACTGCTTGTGTGACTGTGGCTAGTGCCTCCCTGCCTATTGTTTCACATTTGCAACGCCCTTAATCGGTACTTATTTACTGCTCTTTAGCCATTAACACGTATTCTGTATGTCCCAGCCTGTGCCACATTCCACTCCCGATGCTGCACTCTGTCTAGAGAGTGCCTAAATTTGTATTGGCCCTATCCCTAGTACTCCTCCCAGTGTCAGGCCACCTCCCATTCACCTAACACACCTGCCACTACAACCTAGCATGTGTCCCTTGATCACCAGTTCGCCTACTTGCGTCCTGCTCCTCCTAAATACAGTAGTACAGTTTAGGATGGCTCCACACTCACCTATCATGACATACTCGACTATGCTTAACACGAAGTCAACCAGCAATTCACACCTAAATATAAATGACCCACAGCCACTACTTCCTACTAGCTTCCCTCGTTCTACTACTGATAGGAATCTAGGACTTAGAGCCAGATTACCTAGAATTTATGAGCCCCTTTCCCGCTCATTGCCTACCGACCCAGTTTATCTACTAGAAAACCCAATTTACCACAGAACTCCAACCTTACACCTCTACTCAGTCCCTCAAATCAGGGTACTCCTGAACTAACACAGGACCACTGCCAGACTACTACTACTAAAACCACAGCCAGCCCCCAAATCAAGGGAGCCCTGATCAATGCCAGATCGTTGGTAGCTCATGCAACAGAAATTTCCGATTTGATTCTCAAAGAAGATCTCCATTTCCTTGCTATTACTGAGAGCTGGCTGAATCCAGCAGCTGGTCCTTTGCTTATGCTTGCAGTCCCAGAAAATTATTCCATCCTCAGACAAGACGGACCCAACTCCAGAGGAGGGGGTGTCACTAGTATCCACAAATGTAGTCTCACCATGAGATTAGCAACAACTATTAACGTCCTCTCTTGCGAAATACTCTCAGTTAAAGTCCCTCTCACCCATGACCAAACCCTCAACATCCACCTGATCTACCACCCTCCAGGCCCAATAGGCACTTTCGATGAGGACATCAACTCCATTTTATCTAGCAACCTTAAAAGTTCCACCTAAGTACTCACTCTGGTGGACTTTAATATGGGCTACAATAACCCGGAAGACCAAATTGCCAGCACTATAGTCAACACCCTCTCTGAATTAGGTTTTCCACAAAGAAAAGAAACATGGCACCCACACATGCTAAAGGCAGAATACTTGATTGAGTGGCCGACTATAACTGCCTAGCGAACATCACTAACATCTCGCCATTAGCCTGGACTGACCACCATCTGGTATCATTCATGCTCTCCACCACCCGACCCCAACCCCCGCCAACTATTAGGGCCCCCCCACACTCACGAGAAACAAGAAGAGCATCACAGTCGGGAGACGCATCCCGAACCTACTCCCCACACTCAACACACTTCCTGAAAATTTGGACCGAGAGACCTTGGTCGAAGAATATAATAAAATCATGGTCACCTCACTGGGCCTAATCGCCCCCCTCAAACTCAGACCAAGCAAACCCAAAACACATTTAAACAAATGGTACACATCATTCGTCAAAATCTTAAGGCAGCAAAAAAGAAACGGCGAGGCCACCTGGAAAAAATTTTCTTCAGCAGCTAACAAACTCAAACTTTTTAAACTAGCCGCCCTTTACAAAAAAGAAATCTACTTGGCTAAACAAACCTCCTTTGACTCCGCATATCCCAAGCAAAATCAAATATGAAGGAACTGTTCTCTATCCTTAAAGAAGTAGAAACCCCTGTAGTACCACCAGATACCTGTACCAAATATAAGAATTGGTCCTCAGAAATCAAGAACGACCTAGCTAACTAGATTACTACCTTATAAAACAAAATCTCCTGCAAAAAAGCTTCCTTAAATGGTCCTCTCACTTCCAAACTACCAGAGAAGCCCACTCTAAGAGAAATCACTCGCTTCAATTTCTCCAAAGTCACCACACTTGAAGTGGAAAAATCATCCTGTCTTTGAAACCATCCAATTGTCAGGCAGATCTGTGCCCGGCAGAGCTCATCAAAGATGCCGCCTGTGACCTCTCCCCTTTCATTACGAAACAAATTAATGCTTCCTTCTCCGCCGGCTCTATCCCCACTAATCTAAAACAATCCTGGGTACTCCCACTACTAAAAAACCTACACTTGACCCAGCCATGCCCACAAATTAATATGACCATACCATTCCTGCTAAAAATCTTGGACAAGGTTGCCTACATACAAATACAGAAGTACCTGGAAGAACATCAACTTCTAGGAGCTAGACAATCAGGCTTCCGTCCCAACACGGGACGGAAACTGCTCTCATCGACCTGAAAGCACAGATCGATAAGCTCAGAGATAATGGCCAAGGCGCCCTACTCCTCCTCCTTGACCTCTCTGCTGCATTCGACTTGGTCGATCACTCTGTCCTATGCACACACCTTGACACATCAGCCCACTTCTCTGCTGAGGCCATCACCTGGATTAGTTCATTCCTTAACGGTAGAACCATGAGGGTCTTCTCACCCACAGCGGCAGCAGACCCCATACCTATCACCTGTGGCCACAGGGCTCTTGTGTCTCTTGTGTCTCCCCCACATTGTACAATATATTTACTAAGCCCCTTTTCGATGATTTGGATTATCTCGGTGTCA
The DNA here is from genome assembly GCF_040938575.1 of Ambystoma mexicanum. Lineage (NCBI taxonomy): Eukaryota > Metazoa > Chordata > Amphibia > Caudata > Ambystomatidae > Ambystoma > Ambystoma mexicanum. Next base: position 388,007,349 of record NC_090941.1, read on the forward strand.
CCTACACCAACTACTCAGATGATACCCAGATCCTCCTTCCACTTTCTGGAGATTATGGAAAGGATTTGGCCTTGGTAAATAGAGTGTACATCATCATCCAGGCATGGATGGCCACACATGGACTATGCCTGAATGATGATAAAACTGAACTCATCATCCTAGGCACTACCACCAGTTTAAAGATACTAGGCCCTGCCTACTGCTCCTTTGTGATTGATGGCAACAACATCAAAGTGGGACAAGAGGTCAAAACATTAGGCTTTTACCTGGGCTCCAACTTCTCCTTCAACAGAGAGGTGAGCTCCCTAGCAAATACACGTGTAAATTGATCCGTGCAGCCAAACCATTCCTGTCTGACACTAGTTGCCTTACCCTCGCTAGAGTCCTCATATTGTCCCATCACCTAGACTACTGTAACGCCCTCTATCTGGGATCCTCTAAAGCCACCACTAGCAAACTACAAACTCTTCAGAATAACGCTCTTAGAGCATCTCTGGGCATCTCCAGAGAGAGCATATCACAGGTTATAGCCAACAGAACAACTGGCTTTCTATCAAAGACATAATTCTCCTAAAAACGGCATCACTCACTCACAAATCCCTTAATAATGTTGCCCCGATCTATTTAATCAACAGATTTCACAGACAGTCCTCCTTTAGACCCATAAGAACAGCCTACAAAGATTGCCTTTCTGGCCCTAACTTCAAACGCTCTACTATAGGTGACAACAGCTTCCCTGTGAAAGCAGCTAAATTGTGGAACTCCCTGCCACCTACTCTCAGAATGGACTTGCCCTATCAAAACTTCTGATCCAAGGTAGTTCTATGGTTGAAAACATAGGCTCTCAAATACAATCAGGTGCCAAGGCTGTCCCACTCGTGCCACTTGCACACACTGCGACCGCGTGTGCCTACTTGTATATATGTGTATAATCATGCGTATCTTCATTGTGTATATGTATATATTATGGTTGTTGTAACTAAGCTTCGCAAATTCATGTAAAGGCTACGCCCTGATACCTGAGGGTATGCTCGTGCATTACAAATAATAAACATAACATAAAACATTCACTTTTTGCTTCAACCAATAAGAATCAAATCTTTACCATTATACAGACATGTAGTGTATTCGATGTGATGTAAATGTGGGCGATTAGCGCCGTGCTAAAAAGAATAAGACACAACAGAACTGACTCACAGAGCGATTTCCAACGTGATTGGGCCATAATAAAATACTTCTGTGTAGCAGGCCGAATGTATTGTCGAATGCATTGCTTGCATACTAATATAAGTTCAAGGAATGTTGGTCATGTTGCTGTGATTGACTACTGTTAGAGCATTAACTGTTATGATGCATGTAAACATGTTTTCTCTGTGTGGCCATCGTAGTGGAGTGTGCCACTGCATGCACTTCTTGTCATGTTTCTCTTTATGCTAAACATTTTGTCTCACACCAATTCACATCTATGAGGGGCTATTTGGACTGCGGCTGCACGACTTTTCTGTAACCAAAAACACATTGTAAATTAAGGGGATGGATCTGCTCCACGTAATGGTATTAATGGTGCCCCAAACCATAACTTCTCAACTGATAGAAAAAATCCTCAGATCACACCCTCCCATGTGTGTCAGACAGCAAGCTAGAGTGGCAAGCATTGTGTTTCCTCTTATATATGCACTTGTGGTGTAACCACTACACCACTACACAGCGGTGGAAAGACATTTTTGGAAGACTGTTTTATTGTTATCTCAGTGTACCATAAAATGGAGACTAGGCAGTGGCCAACCATACTGAACACATGGATGTGTTTATTGCGCTATTTAAGTACTCTGATATATCTGTTTAAAATAAATAAATAAGTGATTTAACAAAAAAGGTCATATAGGGCCTCATTACACGGTATGCGGTAACCATGGCGCTATCAGTGCCATGGTTGCCACTGGTATTTTACCGTGTCCGCCTTGGTGGATGGCGGAATTACCGCCCTGCTCCAAGGACGGGTCCCTCAAAGGGACCTCGTAGTAAGGCGGTAAGGGTTTACCAGTACCGGTAAACACTTACCGCATTCCGTGTAATGAGGCCCATAGTGTTACTCTTCAGGACATAAACTGTTAATATGAGAATATGATGTGTGTGTGTGTGCGTGTGTGTGTGTGTTTATTGACCTATCCACATCTGTTGCTTTTCATGAGTAGGATATCTGTTTAGTGCAAGCTGAATTAGTAGTTTGTCTGATGTGGTCATTCTCTTAATGTTCTAATGTCACCACAGGTACTTGCATGGTGTTCGGTCAAATTGTTCGGCAATGCTCAGGTATTCTTTTATTTGTTGATCTGTTGCTTTTTCTATTTATATTTGCAAACGTGTGATGCTGTTGTTTTCAGGACAACTAGCAACACATTTTAACGTTTTCAAGAGGTCTGATTGTATAACCTTCGAACCTATCAGAAAGTGGAATCAGTCCCTTTCCCTCCTTTGGTGTAAAATCTCAATGTGTCCTGCAGCTGCAAAGCAGGAATCCCCCTGCATGGCAGTGCCTTATGTGAAAAAGCACGCCAGAGCAAGTATCATTGGCACATATGTTGAAATAATGTTGTTACCTGCTTTATTTTAAGGAACATTGGTCTGGGATCAATCAAATCACCTCCCATAAATATCAATCTGTGACAGCCTGCTGTGGACAAAAGAAAACGATGACGCTTTGTAAAATCAGTACAACATGTGTCTGCCATCTGGGTGATGCGCGAAGTTGCAAACTGTAAACCATGTCTATTTGTGTGCGTTGTGGAGACATGGCTACCTAATCTGTGAGCTACAGCACTGTGTCATAACAAATATTGACACTGGTCAGTAAATCAAAATCAAGAGGAGAAATTTTCCTGACACCTCTTCTCTTTGAAGATGTCCATGCATGGGCCTGTGGCTTTCCCTCCCCATTAAATGTCCTTTCTGCAGTAGTATATTGCTGCCCAAGACTAGTCTCTTTGGGCTTTACCCAGTGGCCTTTGAGAGCTGACATCCATAGTGAACTGTCTCCCCGAGGGTGCAGTGATTTCTCTGATTTGTAGCCTGGTAGGAGGGATTGCCACTCTCTCCATCATGTTCGCTCATACCTGCTCCTGCACTTAATGTGTAATTTGAACATAGGACCTCGGAGTCTACAGAAACACTCGGGTGAGTTGACACAGAAAGCATAGTATGCACACTCAACAGATAACTGCTGTTCTTTCTGCCGAATAATGATCTGGTCCTTGCATCCATCATTCTACCAATGAAACATTCTGGAAGTTGCAGATGGGCAGCCAGGCCAGGATGATCATTTCCAAGTCTATCCAGTGCCCGCCCATACACCACACAGTCAACACATGCTCCCAGGTCCTCTGCTACACAGTGATTGGAACCTGCCTTCAAAAGGGATGTCTTCTTTCTCCCTATACTAAATAAAAATGTACTAAACACTGGCACATACCATTTGACGTTTTGGATAATTATAATACCAGCTTGCCTGCATTACTGACCTTGTCTTCTGCTACAGTGAAGTGGCTTCAATTATATTTCTCTGTACATTATTTGTTAAGTAGATAAGCAATTTCTTTTTGTGTAATTGGCTGGACTGTCCCTGAAGTACTTATTCCTCACTTCTAAGCACTTTGTGGGTGAGACATTTCAAATCACCTGTGCTTAAATTGAGCATTGTGATTGTTTTGAGGTATTCCGTGGATGCCTGCAAAAGCCACAGGACAATAGCAGGGTTCTGAACCACGGTGTACATGTCCTGTCAAACTGCACCAGCAGTCTTCACCCACCTTGCACCATACATGCTTGTCAATATTGGCATCTATGTTAGCTTCCTTAATCTATCTTTCCACTTCTTTCCTACTTGAACATATGGGGAAAATCATAAACAACAGAAAAACAGCTGGGCACTGTGGCCTCCGATGACAGCATCTCTGATAAGTCAAGTCAACCTGGCAGTGCACGCTCTTCCCCATCAGCAGTGTATGAACTCTTACAACCAGTAGCATCCAAACTACCCTGCACCATATGAAGGACAATATTGATGATCTGTCTTAGGTTTATAGCAACATGGATGATGTGGATCAGAGTGTCAAATATAATAGTTAGACTAACAAAGAAAAAGACATGCTGGGGAACTTTCCGACTCCAGGCAGAAGTCATAAACTAAAGGGATTCGCTTGAAATCTTACAAGAAGACAGATAAAGTCTTGCCCACATCCAAACCATAATCTTCAAATTACTCAATGATATGCTGCAGTTGCAAATACCCCACGCTATCACGCTTGATGTAGACCATTGCTCTCTTAGATCAGTTATCTAGATTGCAAGAACAAGGCTCTCTAGATAACCGAGGCTTCTTTCAGTTTTATTTACATTCAGGATCAAACAGAGGTCGTTTGAAGTTACAGATCCAAATGAATGTGATACGATCTTACAGTAGCATGGCCTCAGAGCAGATCTAGATCATCTATCTTACTGGAACAATGAAAGGGGTCAACAAACAAGAAGACTCCTGATGCTTAAGCCTCTACATTTGAGATTACTACCTGACTATATGCAATGATCTCATTAATTTCACTCTACTTTGTTGACTGTGTTTTCATTTGTGTCAACCATTTCAATTATAATCATCAAGCATCTGTATGTCAACTACTGTTAGCCCCATTTGCAGTGGAGAGTACTCCGTTTGCGGTATGTGAAAGATCTGACATGTACATATGACAGACAAGCCCAGCAGCACATAGTCTACACGTTATTTTCCCCATGGCATGTCAGAACGTATTCTAAAAGTTCGTATTTGGAGGGTGAATCGTGTAAACAACTGAACTAAGCACACACACATTCAAATATATGTGCATTTATGCAGAAGCAACAGGCTGGTGCATTTATTTCACATCATGTAGAATAGCATGTTCAATTGGTTAGTGTACAGTTGAAGAAATATTTCTAACATTCCTCTTTTCTTTTTTATACGTGTGGTAAAAATACATGGAACCATATGTCTACTCAATCAGTCATTTATTGTTGATGATGTACGGTCAAAATGGTGACAATAAATGTCAATATGTCTGTTTCGGAAATGGAGATGTGTAATACGTCTATATGTTGCTTTCAAGTAAAGTATAAGAAGAGCAAATTGTAATGCTTTCCAATAAATCAATAAATCAAAACAGGGCATTAATGACGAAATTCGATATGCTTAGTTTTACTCCGATTATAATGTACGCAATGATAGACATCAGAAAAAAAAAAGGTAAAGCCATTTTTTTTCCAAAATGTAATGGTATGGCATGATGAAAAAGAAAATCGAACCAAAGTGAAGATTAATGCGCTTTCAGGTTTTCATAAAAGTACAGATCAAAGTGGGCAGGGATTAGCAACAGAAATTGTGAAAGGAATTGGCGACACATCTTTGGTACTTGTAAAAAGTAGAGGTCAAGGGCGGCAATAATTGCTCTTAGCATTTTCAAAAGGTAGTATGTCTTCTTAAAATATAATGCTGACAAGGTGTTCTATGTACCCTTAACTTCCATTTTATTTTGTATATAATTAAAAAAATAAGTGCCACAACTGCACAACGTAAAAAGTAGCTTTCCCCCCATGAATACTTTTGCATTTATTTTAATGAATGTATTTCTGTGCAAAGTGCCAGGGACAATACGCACTGTGTGCAAACTGCTGCATTCAATGGTTATGGATCGTTTACAAGCCACCAACACTCAAGAAAGCGAGAGGAACTACTTTCATTTTAAAACACTGAAGAAATAAAGAACAGTGCATCTTTCATTTCAAGCAGTTGGTCATTTAAACAGAATGTTCTGACACAACAACTGCGATGCCCAGCACTAATATTAGTAGTAATACATTCTGTAGGATACTTGGAAGATTACAAGCTCTTTTATCCAGGGAAACGGTTCAAAGTGCTTGTGTTTTGTATCCATATTATTGCTCAGTTTAAAGCATAAAGCATGTTACTCTGGAAAATATATATTCACTTAGTTAAGCTGCGTTTAAATTGCACAAATTTAACACAACAAAACCCTTGACATTCAGCAGATGTGGGAAGTCATGACCAGCTTAACTCAGCATGGTCTCATTGACGTCCCCCATAATGCAACGTACCCCATAATACCATTTGGTATGCCATTGTGGATCCCTTCTATTATAATATGTATTTGCCCATAGGCTTTGCAAGGGGAACACTCTGAGTTAAGTTGGACATGCTGTCCCACATCTGCTGAATTTCAAGTTTTTGGGCCTTATTACGAGATTGGTGCTATTTGCGCCATGACTGCCACCAATAACGTGTCCGGCACCGGTCTCGTTCAATGGCAACTTACCGGTGTAGTCCGACCTTTGCGGGATCGGTAAGTCCCCGTTTCCACCACCAGCGCATTAAGACTATAATAAAGGTAAAAAGTGCTATATAAATTCAATTCAATACAATGATTTTGAGCCTGCTTCTTCACATTGGATTCTTGTGCATGACATACACAGTAATAGGCAACACACTCAGCCACTACTAACAGTCAGCGCCCTCAGTGGATGTGATGACATTCACAGCAGGCCTACACACCAGTGTACCATCTCTGTTGCATGACACAGATCAAGCACAGATGATGCTGTAGGTATCTATGGCACATGCAGATATATATGAGTGGCACAACAACACCTGCAAGTTACACCATCTCATGCAAGTGCCTATGTATGTACACTGCATCACATTACTGACTGCCAGGGTCCAGCTGTCCCCAGCATGTCCACCGGTTGACCAGTACTTGGCCTTTTCACGTCAGTCCAAGGTGCGAAACATAAACCACTGATCCAAAGTAGATGCATCAATGCCAATGCTGCATTGCATGCCCTTGAGTACTGGCATGTCTGCATGTGTGTACACCACTCTCCGTGCATGGTACAGTCCATTCTCCGTGCATGGTACAGTCCATTCTCTCTGCAGGCACAACCCATGTACAGCCATGCTGAAGCGAATTACATGCCAACCAAATTTGTGTCTATTTTCCCGAGCCTCCTAAATGTATGGGGCTCCTACTTTTTTCCTTTTCCTCACTTATGTTTCCAGCACTGGTCGGGATAGTGCTACGTGCCGCCGCCTTCCAGCCCCTTTCGGAGCTAGGTTCCCTTATCTCCTCTTACTTCATCACCTCGTTTATATAATGGCCATGAAAGAACAACAACATTTTTATGCTCGACAATTACTCTATTCACTCACATCCAGCCCAACCCATAACTCTGCCCACATTAACAAATCTGTACATGGTATTCCGAGAGCCTCCCCGTGGTGGGCCCTGCCAGGTCCGGTGGGCAGTTGGGTATTCACAAACCGGAGACCCACACAACCTGCTCAGGAGCGTACGCTTTTTGTAGATTCTGATCAGCCGTAAGTGGCGATAGCCCTCCTGGGGAAGCCCCGGATCTCGCCACAGTACGGGGACGTCAAGAAATAATCATATCAGACTGGTCACCACTTGAAAGCGATCTGGTCCTAACACGATCCCAAATAATCCAAATAAAGGACACATCCTACTAGAGAATGAGACCAGGAAATGGATTGCAAGTTGAAAAAAGTTTTATATAAGATAAAGTTGTGCATGCAGAGCACTCTGCTGCCCTGAAAGCGCTCTGCTCAACGTTACATGGGCAGAACATTAGAAGGTCTGAAAACGTCATTTCTGACGCTCCATTGTAGGTGCATAATACTGCAATTTGATTAGCAAAACATATAGATATATTATGTAAGCATACGAGCAGGCCAAATAGGATTTGTTGGTAGCTTGAAGGTTCAGCAAATGGCACTTGGGTCAGCTGACCTCATCTCCATGAGGTGAAGGTCAAATTCACAAGATGCGACAGTACTAACTAATCTATCTGAGAGAACAGGCACTAGAAGCATGAGACAAACAATCATCATAAAAGCCGACATTCATGGGGGCGCTGAGAAGTTCACTTTTGACAAGTATATGGTTAATCTACCCTTTATACCCAAGGACACATTAACCACAGAATCCCATGCAGGTGTCCATCTTGGGGGGTCTTTTGTGTGGACACAGTGATGAGATGCACATGTTGTAATTGTCATGTTCCCATGTGCTGTGTGTGGATGTGAGACTGTATGTATGTGGTGGAATGTGGTGGGTGTTTGTTTCCTTACCTATCAGCCACATGTGCCTGAAGTATCTGGCTTCCATCTGAGCATGCATGCTGGAGCACCAGAAGATATGACTGTCGTGGATGGAGCCTGGGAAGTTGGCATACATATCTGTGAAGAGGCCACTGATATCGCATAGCAGTTGTGCATTGATGGAATTGCAGCTGTGCCGGTTCCTGTATATTTACTCATTGGCCTGGAGGGTATAGTGTGACATGGGTGCAGCCAATAGCAATGGTGACCCAGGGGAATTGGTGCACCACGTAGAATCTGCATGCCACCTGTCTACGTTCCTCCTGGGTCGAGGGCATGTGGACATGGCGATGACTGCATGCTATCATGCATGCCACTTGCTGGTGCAGCGTGTCTGACTGTGTGATCTGGGAGATGCCAGCAATGATGCCACTGGTCCAGTGAAAAGAGCCAGTGGCAAAGAAATGCAGGTTGGCCAGGATCTTCATTTTTTGCCCGATGTCATGTGAACACGTGATGGTGGGGTGCAATCAACCGCCCACTCATGCCGCATGTCCATGACATGTGGAGGGAAACATCTTCTGTAAAACTCTTTATCAAGCATGCCAAAGAGGGTGACTCTGGTGCGGAAGACCCACTCCCGCCTTCTCTTACTTGGCTGAGGATGCAACACTAGCTGCTGCTGCAGCATCATATCCTTATTGCGCATATAGCGCTTTCGCCAGGTTGCAGGGATACATTTCAGGTTATGGGAGCCATGGAGTAGTGTAATGTGACTTTATATCGGGACCTGTGGTGTCATGCTGTGTGTGCTGCTGTGCATCATCTTATGGGCTGAGTTGTATGTGGGGTTGTTGGATGTTTCGCAGGTGTGTGTTTTTTTGGCATGGTGGTGTTTGTCCTTCATTGGGGAGATTTGCATTTTTCAAGTATTGGCATTGTATTTTCAGTGACTGTGCTCACCTGTAGTGTGTTCTGGCCCATGTGTTGGGTTTTGAGTGTCCATTTATCTCTCGGGTGGGTTAGTGGTGATTGTAGATGTTCTTCGTTTTCAAAGATATTAATTGTTCTGTGTTGTAGATGTAATTTACGTGTTTTCGTATTTGCGTAACTTCCGCCTTTAATGTACGTTCCACTTTGAATGATTCTCTTTTTTCCTGACATGCAATTTTCTGTGTTTTTATCATACTTCCTTTTAGAAAATGTTTTTAAGTTACATACACGTAAATTGCAAATGATTTTATGTGTAAGTTGGACTTACGACTTGTATCTTCCTTGGTAAATTTGGGCCATATACATATACTGTACCGGGTCTGTGGTAGCGGTCCTGTAATTTTGCCATGTCCGCAGTCAGCACCGGGGAAGAAAACTCTGGAAAATACATTTGTGGCTGTTTTGTGGATGAAAGAGTGTTTGGAAAGGTTGGGGGAGTGGACAAAAGTAAAGATTGACCCATTGCTATAGGTGAAAAACACCAAGTGGTTTATCGCTGAGTCTGCAGTCCTTTTCACTGTCCGCGACCTACGTGGACATGTACAGATTTTCACAGGCATATCAGAAGCAGTGAACGCAATCATCTGTCCGCAGACATCATTTTGACTGGCAGGTATTCTGTGTCTGGGTATATTTATACATATTTCATAAAAGTAGTGAGTGTGAGTGATATAATATATATATATATATATATATATATATATATATATATATATATATATATATATATATATATATATATATATATATATATATATATATATATATATATTCAGTAAAAAAACGTTGTTAAAGGGACGTTATGGTTCCAAGTAAAACCGAAAAACTCCTGAAATTCACCACTCATGGTAAGCTAAGCAACCATAACTCGTGCCACCACGATGCACTGCTAAGACTAACACCAGGACATCAAAGTACAAAAAAAGTACTATATTTGTACACTTATACTTCAAATATGTTCTAACAGTAATTCACTTAGGGTCCACTCAAAGCATATGAAACATATACAAAGGGGTAAACACAGACTTGGAAGAAAGCAATGCTTTCTATGTATGAAGATGATTAGTAAGGTTATCAACAATGTCTTATAATTCTGTTGTTTTCTTTTTATTACTGTACTTTCCCTGGATATGGTTATATTTGTACACATTGCATGTACACTACGTTCCTTAGGGCCTAGTCACAATATGTGATAGTTATACATAGGGAAGTAGTACGTTTGAAGCAGAGCAATCATTTCTGTGCATGAAGATAATCAGTTAAGTTACTTCACTTTCCCTGTATATGCTCATATTTGTATGTGTAGTTGTCTGTTTGTGTTTTGTGTGCAGTAATGCAATAATCTAGTTAGTGTTTTTTATTAGGTACTTATTAAATATTTCACAGTATGCAAAACTCTAATAAGAAGGCATTTATAATTTTAGTATTTAACATCGCAAGATTATTAATATTGCATCTCCATCATGTCTCCTGCAAACTATGCCTATGTTACGACATGTGTACTTTAGTATATTGGAAACAAAATAATAATACAATGCTATTTGGAATAATTCATTGCTTAATGCACTACGTACCTCATGATATTTATTCAAATGATCCTTGACACTACTTTTAGCATTGCAATAAGAATCCCATGTATAGACTTTTCATGAAATGTAAATGCACATGTGATGTCATCAGTGATGTCATCAATGACATTTGTGATGTCATCTTTGATGTCCTGGGTGTTAGTCTTAGCAGTGCACCATGGTGGCGCGAGTCATGGTTGCTTAGCTTACCATGACTGGCGAATTTCAGGGGTTTTTCAGTTTTACTTGGAACCATAACGTCCCTTGAACAAAGTTTTTTTACTGAATTTCATAGTTTTTTAGTAGCGCAACTTAACCATAACGTCCCTTTAACAACATTTTTTTTACAAAATTTAATTAATCATATCAAATTGTCATTGATGACTCCTCAACATATAGAAGTATATTGCTACAACTCTTCAAACCATGGAGAAAAGAAGAACAATTACTAGATAACTATGACTCATATGAGGATGCTTTCAAAGCAAATGAAAGCACTATAACTGATGTAAACTTTACACAGTACAAAACAATGTTGCACAATGAACAGCAACATGAAGAAGAACTCCAAGCCCAACTAGATAAGGATACTCCTGACAGTAGTCAACCTTCTGTAACAGGAAGCCAAGAACCACTGGGAGAACCACTAATAACAAATGAGGCAGAATTAGCTATGATAGAAGTAGAAAACACCATGTGTCAGTATAAAGATAAGGAAGACTTAACTATACTACAATCAAAACTAAACAATGAGCAAAGTAGCATTTTTCAAGAAGTAACAAAACAAATTGCACATGGTGTAAAACATGAAAATAAAGAATGTTCCTGCCATATTTATAAACCTATACTACTGTACGTCAGTGGTGAAGCTGGCTCTGGCAAAACATTCCTAATCAAAATCATTAGTAAGTTCCTTCAACAATTGACAAACAACAAACTGTCAGCTGTTGTCACTGCCCCCACAGGTTTAGCTGCCTACAACATATGTGGTGTTACATTACACCAATTACTACTATTACCAGTAGAACACCAGAACAAATTAGACTATTACAAACTTTCTGCAGAAGCTGCAATGGAATTACGCAGAGTATTGAAACAAATGAAAATGCTACTAATAGATGAAGTGAGCATGGTCTCCAACCTGATGTTAGCTTTGATTCACCTCAGATTACAAGAAGTACTCAAAACAGACTATGAAGAGCTCTTTGCAGGAAAACACATTATTGTTTTTGGAGATCTGCTTCAATTAACACCAGTAAAAGGTGAACCTATTTTTAAAACATTAGGGCACAAACTCTACCGTACAACTGTTTGCAGCATTGGAAATGTCAACCTTTTGCAACATTTCCAAAACAGAGAATTAACTGAAAACATGCGCCAATCTTCAGATCTAACTTATGCCAACATTTTAAAAAGTTTGAGAGTTGGTATACTTTCTAAAGAAGCAGAAGCAACATTGAAAACCCGGCACATTAATGCACTTTATGGCGATAATGCATGTGCTACAGATGTTATGGAACAATTAGCCCACAAAAATGTCAATTGTATGGCCTTAATGCCAACTCTTGCAAGCTGTTTCAAATTCAATGAAATCATGCTAAGTAAAGAAATGCAACCAATAATGGAAATTAGCACCACAGACAAACTAGATGTACATGGTATGACACTACCCATGTGTGGCCAAGCCACAAAAAGACTAAATAATTTAGAAAAATCAATATCAAACACAGCAGGCTTAGAAAATATGTTAAAATTATCCTTAAATTGCAGAGTAATGCTTAAACGTAACTAGTTAATGAAGGACTGGGTACATTTGTTGGCTTTCAAACATACCCACGTGACAACAAAATTCAGTTTGTCAATATACTCTTTGACAAACTTTCAGAAGTAAAATGGATAGGACGCTCAACAGCTAGATTCCTTCTCTTCAAAGATATGTATGTACGCAGAGAACAATTTTCTCTAACTCTTGCATACGCAGTCACAATTCATAAATCACAAGGTCTTACCCTAGACAAAGCAATGATAGATATTGGTAACACAGTCTTTAAAGAAGGCATGAGCTACGTAGCACTATCACGCTTACGTACACTTGACGGTCTATTTCTAATCAACTTTGATGCAAGTAAAGTAAACGCTGATATTCCTTGCATTTTAGAATATAATAGACTTTGCTCACTATACACTCCCCATCTAAACACATATTCTGTTCCACAAAAACTAAAATGTTGTAAAAGAAAACTAAATCAAACAGAAATGAAACAGGACGTCACTGCAAATCCTCCAAAGAGAGTAAAAGAAACTAATACTTCATCAAGTACCACAAACAAAAAAGAATCAATTAGAGAAAGTAAACCAGGTACTTCTTTAAAGAAGGAAGACAAACTCCAAAAAAAGCAGTTAGATACAGAACTACCTGGACCATTTAAATTCTCAAATATAGTTGGTGTAAGTTGCTATGCAAATGTAGCAATGAATATTCTATTTCAATTACCACCAATTGTTCACAGTACAGACCCATTGTGTTTGTAAATGTTAGCACTTCACAGAAATGCAACAAACAATCCTGACAACACATATAGTGTTTTTGGAATAAGACGACAATTGGACTACTGTGCTGGAATGGTGAAATTCACTATAAACTCACAGGAAGATCCACAAGAATTTCTAATGTACTTACTACAAGTACTGGAAAACAAAAACATACCTATAAATGAAATCTTTCAGATTTCATACATGTGGAAACATACATGCACTCTCTGCAACAATGTGACACAAGAAGAAATCCCAAATGAACGCTTCATATATATATCAATACCAAATTGTGAATCCATTCCATTTCAGCAACTTGTACAAAATGCAAACCATGGTAGATTATGCTCTACCTGCAATTCAGATAATCGCTCCACGTTAGTAATACAAACACATACTAAATACGTAATACTAATGCTTCTACGTTACAATGCAGATGGTACCAAAAACAACTGCAAGCTGACTGGATTCACACATGGTCAAATATCACTTGGTAAGAAAACCTTCACAACAATAGGTATAATCTACCACGCAGGAGCCACAACCAATTCAGGGCACTACACTGCATACATAAAAAAGAAATGTGGATGGTTTGAATGTAATGATAGTACCATTACTCTAAAGCAGAGATTACCAGCAAATCTTACAAACGCTTATTTGATGTTCTTAAAACCAAAATTTGATACATAAACTGTATTTAAACCTTTAAGTAAATTTGTGTTACAAAAATATAAACTGTTAGAATACTCCAAAAGCTATCTAACTGCTCAAAGATTCTACAACAACTAATCAGATAATTGAATACCACTAAATTAGACCAAAAAATACACAGTTAGAATATGCAAATTGGTATCTAACTGTCCCAAAATTATAAATTTGTGTTAAAATAATATAAACTGTTAGAATACTCCAAAAGCTATCTAACAGCTCAAAGATTCTACAACAACTAATCAGATAAATGAATACCACTAAATTAGGTCAAAAAATACACAGTTAGAATACGCCAATTGGTATCTAACTGCTCCAAAATGTTATAATATCAAAACAAATGAAGAATCTGTTACTGCTCGAAACAAAATACAACAAAGCAAAGTATAAAGCATTAGCCAGAAACAACAAGTGAACACTGAAAACAAACAAACAAATAAACTGTAGCATAACAGAAAAAGTTTTTTTTTTAATCCAACATGGATTTTTTTTTCTCCCACAGTCCCAATGATTTTAGCAACAAATACAGAAACTGAGCAAATTGCACAGTACTCTGATATGTACTCTACTAAATATGAGGGTCGAAAAAAAATAAAAGTATATTGCTTATACAATGTAATAAGTCATTACAAAATACTAATACTAACATGCTATTTTCTTTTCTCACAGAAATGAAGAAGAAAAACATGGACTCCCATTACTAGACCAAACATTAAGTATACAATAATAAGGACAACCATAGCAGCATAATCACATCTATAGTATCTAATACCTTTGTTCCTTATACATTTGTTTTTCACCCAAAGTTATAAGCAAATATGAATGTGATATGCTGCGGTGGTTGTTGCCAGGGCATAGAGTCTTGGGTGCATGGCCAAGTGGCCATGCACCCAAGACTCTATGCCCTGGCAAAAACCACCGCAGCATATCACATCCATAGAGTCAAACATTTCAACTATGATCTATGGGAAACTTTTAATGTCCGCGAACAATGTAGAAGCGTCTTCAGAACACCACCATCTTGTTTATTTGCGAACATTTCAGTACACCGCGAGTGTTCTTAGGACTCATTCAACTTGACAGAGAACAATACGGATAGCGTCCTCAGGACACCCCCTACGAACACTCCCCGGACACCGCAAGTGTTCTTAGAAGCGTCTTCAGAACACCCCCATTTTGTTTATTTGCGAACATTTCAGGACACCGCAAGTGTTCTTAGAACACATTCAACTTTACAGAGAACAATACGGACAGCGTCCTCAGAACAACCCCTACAAACATTTGAGGACACCGGGAGTGTTCTCAAAAACGTCTTCAGAACACCCCCATTTTGTTTATTTGCGAACATTTCAGGACACCGCGCGTGTTCTTAGAACACATTCAACTTGACAGAGAACAATACGGACAGCGTCCTCAGGGCACCACCTACGAACACTCCCCGGACACCGCGAGTGTTCTTAGAACAGTTTAACTTTGCTTGCGGACAAAACGGACACATATTGACTCCTTAGAACACCCCCTAGTCAGTTTATTTAGAACATTTCAGAACACCTGTGATGGCCACAAACTAATCGAACACAAAAAGAACATCTAACACATAAAAAACACAACTTTCATCGTATCTTATACACTCCCACCCTCCCCAAACACTCCTACACACCAACCCACTCTACAAAATACACATTTTGAACAAAGTTTCACCGCGTTGTCCGGGGACGTCCGCGAATCCAATATGGCGGGCGCTACTGAAAAATCTGACGCGCTTCACGCTCCACGCCGTCCAATCAACGAACACTTTGCATGTCCGCGAACATCACGCAAAACGATTGGCCAATCAGGACACTTTCCGCGGAGCGAACAGGGAAGTGTATCCGCAAACCAAACACAGATATCACTAATTTTTTTTTACCTACTTTTTGGTCATTTTAAAAAAAAACTACTGGACGGGTTTTCACCAAATTTGCAAAAGCACGCTTTCGGGACCAAGCCGCTGCTCCTGGTCCAAATTTGGTTGAAATCCGTCCAGCGGTTTGGGCTGTATGTGCGAGCAAAATTTATCTATGGAGAGTGAGTATAATGTATACAAATATGAGCATATAGAGGGAAGGTAGAGTAATAAAAATAAAACTATGAGAAAGTGCTGATAACCATGCACAGAAAGGATTGCTCTCTTTCAAGCCTGTATCTTCCGCTATGTACATGTTTCATATGATGTGACAGGACCCTAAGTCTACAAATATAGTACCTTTTCAATTTTTACTTCCTGACTGTTACTGAAGAAAACTATGTGGCTTCGATATGTCAGTAAAGGATAAAAAGGGAGAGCCAGCCATGTGATGTCATCAGTTTGTGAGGTGTTAGTGTTAGCAGTGCACGGTGGCACGAGTTATGGTTGCTTATGTTACCATAACTGGCGAATTTCAGGAGTTTTTCGGTTTTACTTTGTTTTTTCACTGAATTTCATAGGTTTTTAATAGCGCAACTTAACCATAACGTCCCTTTTACAAAGTTTTTTAATATCACGCAAACAATATACAAACATGGCGTGCAAAAACCAACTTCTACAGATGGCTTTACACAGAATGTTGCAAAGTAAGAATTTATGCTCGTTCACAGTGAAGGTCAGCTGCTTCCACAACTTCTACAGATGGCTTTACACAGAATGTTGCAAAGTAAGAATTTATGCTCGTTCACAGTGAAGGTCAGTGAAGGTCAGCTGCTTCCATTTTTTTCTCGGGCCCCGGAGAGGCTCACGAAGCGGACTATAAGGTTGTAAGGTTGTATTGTGTTTTGACCTTGACAGACAGAGATTGTGATGAAAGATTTCTCTTGAAGGAGTGTTGCTAAAACGTAAGAGAAGATAAAGATGAAATTTCTGAAACTAAACCACTTTTACATATTATATCACTATACGAAAGTTCGTTGGCACACGCGGAGTCGTGTTTTGGGACTGCACCACTCGTAGACAATGGAAATTGCAATTGTACTGTAAGTAACCCTTTAGATTACTTTATACCAAATATAATTACAATAGCGTAGCATTAAAGACCGCTCAAGTTGAACATGTTCGTTGAAAGTGGCATAATGTTTTGTACCGTGCACTATCACCGCCAAATTGATCCCCTGTCATTTAGAGGGCTCTGAAAAAGGCAGACGACACAGGGTGGGGTTAATAGAAATAATTTAACCGGTCTATAGGCGGTCAAGCGCTCTACTCGCTGTGCCACTTCACTGTAGCCTGTCAAGTGGCACAGCGAGTACAGCGCTCGCTTTGACATCCGTGCACAGCTTGCTAACGCAAGTTTGAATCACGGCAAGGCGAAACTCAGCCTTTCATCCTTCCGTGGTCGATAAATGAGCACCACACACCGTGGTTAATAATAAGCACCGCTTACATACCTCACGGTTCTTAGCGCTATATGAATGGGAAAATATTATTATTTTATTATTAACATACTCTGTTGCACTATCTTCGATAGCAAATAGTTTCACGCACTAATAAATAAAATGATGATTTTTAATGAAGATCGGCTGGTGAGACTAATTTATGTTTTTTAAAACAGGTACGTGGCCCCATTTTGTCTATGTCACGATTTACAGACTCCAGCGGGTGGGGTATTCAACTGCCAGGTGCAAGTCCAAATATGCAACTTCATGACCCTCACCATTTTATGGGACAATCGCCAAGGACCAATATGCCCTTACGCAGTACTAGCGGCTACAAACAACATACCAACCAATAGGGCTCGTTGTTGGAGCAACCTTCCGATTATCAGAGCGACCATTTACTGCTTTTATCATAAACCAACAGCCTATCTATCGCAAAGGAACAACGCGTGGCTCCAAATAAACTTTTGCTGATCGACAGCAGAGACAATAGCAAATCGCTGAATATTCACTAAACATTTCATGTGAAATAAATGTACTTTACCAAATGTACAATCCTGCTGTTTACTTTTAAACCACAGTTTCATATTCCGAATTGTGGCGCACTGAGTTGTAAGCTGATCTAACACTCTCTGTACCGCAAAGGAACATTGCGTGTCTCAACATGAACTTTTGCGGATCGACAACAAAGACAAATGCAAATTGCTGAATATTCTCTAAACATTTGATGTCAAATAAATGTACTTTACAACATTTACAATCTTGCTCTTTGCTTTTAAATCACAGTTTCATATTCCGAATTGTGGCGCGCTGTGTTGTGACATAATGTGCGTTGTCTTCCGGGTTCTGTGTACAGTCGCGTAGTACTGGAGACGACTGGGCGCGTTTCATTACGCACCCTGTAACGTCACGGAGAAAGGCGGGGAATATGAATGCTTTGATAATATCAGGCTTAGGGGCGGGAGATATGATTTAGTGTTGGAAAAGCAAGTCAGCCAGGTCAATAGCGCCAGTCATAGGATTATCACATAATGTCGGCGCACACCAGCCGGATTTATCGTTTCTTTAGTGGACAAAAATTCGGTTGACGCCCCTAGGAAATTGTACTATTAGCGAACAAAAGGAGTGCTCTTAAAACACTTTCACCCTAACAACGAACAATACAAACAACGTTCTCAGAACACCCCCATTTTCCGTAATTGCAACCATTTCGAGACACTGCGAGTGTTCTTAGAACACATTCAACTAGACAGATTACAATACGGACAGCATCCTGAGTACACCCCCAGTTTGTGTATTTACGAACAATTAAGTACACCGCGAGTGTTCATAGCTCATTTTTACCTTCCTTGCGAACAAAAATGAAACATACTCCGTCCTCTAAACACCCCACCATTTAGTTTATTTACAAAATGTCAGAGCAGCCGTGTTCTCCGCGGACAAATCGAACGCAACAAAAAGGTCTAGCACATAAAAAAACAAAACATTGAACCTATCTCATACTCCCCAACCCTCCCCAAACACTCTTACACACCAACACACGGCACTAAATACAATTTTTTATCCACGTTTCACTGCGCTGTACGCGGACAACTGCGAATACAAGATGGCGGGCGCCACAGAAAATCTGACGCGCTCCAC
This sequence comes from Ambystoma mexicanum, assembly GCF_040938575.1. NCBI lineage: Eukaryota > Metazoa > Chordata > Amphibia > Caudata > Ambystomatidae > Ambystoma > Ambystoma mexicanum. The sequence goes on from NC_090941.1 coordinate 388,026,336, forward strand.
GCCCCTCACCGTCCAATCAGCGAACACGTTGCATGTCCGCGGACATGACGCAAGCCCATAGGCCAATCGGGGTGCTGTCCGCGGAGCGAACAGGGAAGTCCGTCCGCGAAGCGAACGCAGATATCACTAATTTTTTTCCCTTACATTTTGGTCATTTTTAAAAAAACTACTGGACAGATTTACACCAAATTTACAAGAGCACGCTTTTGGGACCAGGCCGCCACTCCTGCCGCAAATTTGGTGTAAATCCGTCCAGCGGTTCGGGCTGTAGCCGTGCGCAAAGTTTTTTCCCATTCAGTCTGTGGGAAAAAAAAAAGTTTTGGGACCCCCCCTATAACTTTTCCCCCCCTGGACGAATCCTCACCAAACTTTGCAAAAACATTCAGAGTGATCTAACTACTTTTTTTGCAAAGTTTGGTGAGGATCCTTCCAGGTAGAGCGAAGTTATAAGCCGCCCAAAAAGTGCTCTTCCTATGGAAACAGCAACTTAACCATAACTACATGGCCACTACCGTGGCCATGTAATAACACATTAACCATTCATTTAAATACAATATGTTCTAAAATGGAATATACCAAAAGAAGAAAGATAGGCTTCCAACATGATTACCTCACAGAAACTCCACAACTAAGAGCAACAGCAGATCTACATACCGGTAAGCACACCTTACCAGAAGCTAGTAAGTGTACTGCATTTTACTCATATATTTCTAAACTTTCTGTATTAGATAGAAAAAAAGTGATTTTTTTTTCTCACAGAAATGTCTAGTACTCTGGAGTGGCTAGAGGAGCATTTCCCACGTGAGGAAATGTCTGAAGATAGTGAACCTAATGGTAGACACTTTACTATATAAACCAATTAATAAATATTATTTTATATACATTTAACAGATACCTTTTATTTGTACAGACCATACAAACATTGAAAATAGTAAACAAAAAGAAATATTGGATAAGACTCTCCAGCACATGGAAGAAAAAATGGACCTACTCTTGGCAAATTTCAACAATTTCAAAAACTTTGTGGAGGATCACTTGAAACAAAAAACTAGATACCATTGTCCCACATGTACCTGTCTCCCCTCACCATATCCCAGTCAATTATCCCCAAACCCTCTCCATGAACCAAAACGTTTTGATGAGACTTCCATCCCTTCTTCACCTCATATGAATCCTATTGAAACCCCCAATTCTCCTGTGTTTGTCTCAGTTTCTGCTTCACCTTCTCTGTCATAAATGTAACATCCATATATAATAAAGTCAAATTATTATATTGTGTCCTAATTCATTTCTTTTTTTTTTTTTGTTTAAAGCTGTTCAGATGTCCGCGGACAGCGCGGATGTCTGGAATGTCCGTGAAGAAACGAAAATGGAAGTGTCCTAAGAACACTATACCTGTCCATACTGTTCGCTAGCAAGTTGAAACTGTTCTAAGAACACACGAGATGTCCGGGATATCCGCAATTAACCAAAATGGAGATGTTCTAAGAACATTATGCCGGTCTGTAATGTTCGCAAACAAGTCCAATCTGTTCTTAGAACACATTCGGTGTCCGAGATGTCCATAATCAAAGTAACACACGCGGTGTCCTGAAAAGTTTGTGAATAAACAAAATGGGGGTGTCCTGAGGACGCTACACCTGTCCGTGCTGTTCGTAGGCAGATTGAAACTGTTCTAAGAATACATCAAGTGTTCCACAATGTTCGTAAATAAACAAAATGGGGGTGTCCTGAGGACACTGTCCGTATTGTTCACAGGCGAGTTGAAACTGTTCTAAGAACACAAGCAATATACTGAAATGTTCGTAAATAATCAAAATGGGGGTGTCCTGAGGACGCTGTCCGTATTGTTCGCAAGTGAGTTTGTAACTGTTCGTTTCGCTTGTATCGCACTTTTAATTAGTTTCAGGACCCGAACAGTGTCCGTAGAACACCAATGCACTTGCCAAACACATTTCCCGTGCAATTGGTGTCCTGCGGACATTGGTTCCCTTCGCGGACATGTTCGTGAAGCTATCATGTGACCACCGCCCACGCTGAGCGTGTGTTCTGACTGTGGACACTGTTCGTGTCCCCGAACAATTTAAAACTACCTTTTCAGGCAATCCACAATATTTTTCAATAATAAATCACCATAGCACAAGTCCCAGACAGTAATCCTGAGTTTCTTCATACTTTTTGGGACTTTTTGAACCTTTTTTTGGTGTTTGATCTGTCTGCGGACAGTGCGTGTGTCCGCGAACCACACACAAGCACTCCTATAAAAGGCCATAAGCTAGAGCTAATTCTCATTGTGTTTCTGGCTATCTTACAGAACACAGTGCATTTTGCTGCCAACTTTCCAGATTTTCATCTGAAACCTGATGGCATCCATGGCTGCAGTACTGCCGCCTGGTGCTACATCTGCCTCAGCACCACCCCCACCCCCTCCACCACCACCTCCCCAAGGGCCTGAAGAGGGGAACAGAAATGAGGATGCAGAGGAGGATGAAGAGGATGACGAGAATGAGGTAGTGGAAGTCCCTACTACCAGTACTCGCCGTGAGTCATGTGTGTGGCGGTTATTTACCATTCATGGTAACGTACCTAAGGCACGTGCGAACCAAGTCACTTGCAACCAGTGAAAAATGGTACTGAGTCGCGGGAGCCCTGGTTCGTACAGCTTTGGTACGACTACTATTAAGCAACACCTAAAGTCGTTCCACGCGGGGGCCGTTCGCAAGGTTGTACCTTGCGACGAGCGTAGTAGGTTGACTTCCTCTACTCCATCCTCTGTTTCCGATCCTGTCACCACAAGGAACACTCCTGTGGGACTGCGTATTCCTCCAGCTGGCTCACAGGCCATTCACAATGCCGATGACCATTACCTTTTAGGGACACAGTTGTGTGTATGTACTTTGACCCAGTACTCTGCAGGGGGGAGAGACTTCGAAGTGCTTTTGAGAATCTGGTCTCAGAGCACGAGAAGACCTGCTCACTACCTAAGTAAGTCCCACTCTACATCTTCCTCTCTCCACCCGCCCTTTCTTATTCCCATGGTTGGTGTACCGCCTTACCCTCCTTTTCCCTCCTCTCCTAGTGTGTTGTGTGTAAAATAAAAAAAAAATAAAAAAAACAAAAATAAAAAAAGGCTCTTTTCAGAGCCGCCTTTCACAGTTTAAAAATAGTAGTTAAAATAAATGAAGCATGCCTTGTGTATTTTTTAGAAGTCCGCGGGCAGTCCGCGATCATCTAAAATTTTGGAGTGCTGCCCTATCATAACCATTCCAGTTTTGTCTGGGAGGAAGTGGTGGCTCTGACAAGAGCCTTTTGGTGGTGTTTCATTGTGTTTGAAAAATTTGAAATGCTCAACACCTACTACAAAATGGATGTTGTAATTCCAAAAAAGGTCACAATGCATTTTGTACATTTCTCAGAAAAATCTGATTGCCAGCATAAGTAAAATGGACTCCATCTCTACGAAAAATGTATGTGCTACGAAACATAATATTTTCATTGTGAAAAGAGGACATGCCAACATCTCTCAGAAAAGCACAAACAGCCTTATTGACATTGCACCTTGCTTTCTCCAGTTGTGGACCAAATGAAGAAGAACACAGCCACATTTGTCTCTGCAATCCGTGAAAAAATGACCTGAGAATTTGGAAACATGTCAATGACCTTCCCAAGTCCTTCTTTCATTGCAAATTGCAAAGAAATTCCAGACACATGTCCTAAACTGTTCCCTCCCCAATAAATTACAATTATGTCTGGATGATGCTCTGTCTCCAAAGTAGTACAGAGAGGTATCAAGTCCAACCACTTAATTCCAGAAACTCCATGCCAGTGCACTTCCACATGTGGGAATCCAAGATCTACCGCTACTCCACAGCTTTCTGCATGCACCTTCAACTAATGTATCCACGTGTCTCCCAAAATCCAAACAATCTGTTTTCTGAAACACACAGCCATAGCTACTGTTCTTCTCTCAGGAAAAAGAGTATGTGACAAACTCTCTCCTGGCACAACACCCCCACTAAACTTTACTGACCAATCCCTTGCTCTGCTCATTCTCATTTGCATGCCTCCCCACACCCAAATCCCCGGATGTAACACGCGATGTCCACGGACTACCACCATGTCCGCGGACATATCGTAACATGGACAGTCCTTCTACCATTTCCATTTCACTTTCTGTGCCATTCCCTTATTGGCTATAGCTAAGCAGTCACACGACCATCCACCAATCACATCCAAGACCTCTACATCTAACTGCACCATCATAGATCAGCACTTCAAATGTACTGTTAATCACTCTGAGTACAAGTGTCATATCATTGGAAAGCACCTTCTACAAGAAATACTGTTCAAGTCTCCAAGATTTCTACTTGCAGCTGCATGCATATCCATGTGCATGAACACAAACTACAGGTATGCATATTTTCTGTATAGTACATGTACAATTCTTATACATTCATATAAACAGATGAACTGACTTTTAGCTTGTATAACCTATAAAATGAATTTACTGTCATGTTTCCCATCTCCTATAATCAACTGTCACTTCCAAACCTATCTGCTATTTAATTTCTTTTTACACACACATTTGCAAAGCATGTTGAACAAACATATTTAAAGTAAAATATAAAGAGTTCACATAGTGAAACAAAATTGCATGCACACACTATGTTCAAATATGAAACAACGATACTTGTACAAAAACATAAAAATCAATGTCTAAATTAACATCAGTGCTATATACAAACAAAATCACCAATGTCTTTCCTTTACAATTGCAGAGAAGACCACTGTCCTGAAAAGCAGCAGCAGAATTTGAAGTACAAACAACAACTAAGAAGAAACCTGCTCATTCCACAAAAAAAGTAAGTTAAATACCACAATAATATTTGTACTATTATTCAAACATACTGTAAAGTTAATTCATGCTATTTCTGCACCTAAAAATAGAGATTATGCACCATTCTGTCCGCAAATCCTTATTTGTTAAACAGAGATTTACAGGCAGAATGGCACACAAATTCCCATTTTTCGGCGCACAAATGGCACAACTCAACCCCTAGAATTTTTATATTATAGAACAAACAACTGTTTTCATGACCCTAAATAATGCCTACCAAAATCAAGTCCGTAGAAAGCAACGCAGAAGTAGAGCAAATGAAAATAGAAATGTCCAAAATAAGCATCCATCTCTAGCAGAATTTGTAAAATAAAGTTCAAACAAAACAGCTAATACAGTCACTTAGTGAAACAAAACAAGCTTCAAGTACAGAAACTTTGCCTCCTCTATCAAAATGTAAAAAGAAACAGAACACAATTAACAAGAATTCAGCTACCACTACTGATAAAACTGCTCCTATAAATCTTGATATAGTGCCAAGTAAGCATACCAAAAAAAGTATTTTAGCAAAAATGTTCCGCCACAGAGTCCTTCAAAATCTTATAAAAACAGGAGAGAAATCAGGCACAACCCTTAAAACCTATTGTAGAAAATTAATCTTGGAAGTTTTGATAGACAGTGCAATCCTTCTCAAAAGAAAGTTATTTATTTTAGTGTTAAACAAAATGAAACCACTAACAAAACTAATGACTAAATTACAAAAAAGACCTCTCAAAAAACGAAATGTCAACATAAATAACTTCTTAAATATCTGTGGATGTGAGTGGAGTCACACTACAAGCACAGAACCATATTTTAATGAAGAAGCATACAAACAAAAGCAATCAAATACAATTGCCATACACAGCAGTGGACGAGGTTATGAAAAAGTTAATAATACCATAATGGAACAAGAAATACTGCTTACAAAAATATACCCAGAAAACTTAGAATTACCGTTCCATTCAACTGAATCAGAACGTCTAGTATACAAATGGCCATGCACGACAATGTGCAACATTCCCAAAATATCTTTCAAGTCTTTACACCAATTCCTCAATCAGTATGCGAAAGGCAAAGACAAAATCAAAATGAAACTACTGCAAAATATGGATACCTGTCCAGTGCGATATGAACACATCATTCAACTATAAGAAATCTAGTCTATAAACTGCACTATGCTAAAAGTCCTGCTTTAGCACTTGCCATTTTAAATAACATTCTTCTATATGGTACAGCAAAAGACCTATTTAAAGAAATCGACTATATATTTTGGAAGTGAAAGGCACTTACAGAATGAAATAGCATTAAAACAAATTAGCAACAAAGCAACAATTCTATGCATAGAAACCTTCTACTACACACCCACAAAAAAGAAATACTGAAATTTAAAAGTACATCCGCTGAAGTACCAAACCATGTGTGTGTATGTTGCTGCATAACTTTTTTATAAAAGTAACACAAAAACTGTAGACCTAACATACAAAATAGAAGACAATGAAGATTCTAAATGGTTTGAATTAGCTCTCTACCTTATAGCAGAAAACAAATGCGAAATAACTGACCCCTTAATATTTTGCGGTTACTGCACTACAAAATGTGACAACAACCAAACTCCTTCACGTGCTTTCATAAATAATTTGGAATTATTTCCACTACCAAAACCCCTACAACAATTCAATTTATATGAGAGCATCATAATTCAAACAGTGCACCCCTTTCAAGCAATAATACGCCTTCAACCAAAAACAGCAAAATTACCTCGCTCTGAATTAGTGAAAGGTATTTGTGAAAAAGTAATGTATTTACCATTAGATCTAAAACAAAATGTGCACACTCTGGGAGTGCAACGTCCAATGGAGCAATCTTTAATTATCTTAGTAAATGGTGTACCTACAAAAGACAAAAAAAATTGGCAACAACTGGTAGATTTACATAAAGTTAGACAAGCCTTGCAATATCTAAAAGACAATAATGAATACTGCAAAGAAATTAATATTTAAGAAAATTTTAAAGAAACCACTGAAATAATTCAAGAGTCACCGGAACTGGTCAATTTGAGCTTCTAGATCCTGCTACAGTATCCAATACTTTAGACCATTAAACAATTCATCCATTGCACTCTATTGACACCGTAGAAGATGCACTAGAAACGTACCAAATGCGACAAACAAAAGGATCACCAATCAACATATGGGAAAAAAGTATAGAAGCACTTGCTTTTCCTCTACTCTTTCCTACTGACAAAGGAGGAAGGTACGATGATAGACCTATTCAAATAACAGCATCAGAATACCGCTCGTTACGGATGTATTCTGAAGATCCCAGATTTAGACAAAATGTGGAATACATATTCCACCTACTCTTTGAAAGTGAACTAGCAACTCTATGTTACGGAGTTGCATACACATTAAAATCAGGAGCCCACTTTCAAAATATGTCAGCTACACAATTATTACAAAAAGTGCAACAAAAAGATGAGGTTTTACAATCAAGTATTACAAATCTATTAGCAAACATGCGTGGTACTAAAGAGTACTGGTTCCGACGTCATGGAGATGTACTTTGTATGATAAGAAACCTTGGCCCACCCACTTGGTTTGTTACATTAAGTTGTGCAGAATATGCATGGGAAGATCTATATGATTTCCTACGCATATAAAACAAAAAACAAAACAAACATAGACATACTAACACCTGGAGAACTTTGTTCTCAAGATCCTGTTAATGTTTCAAGATATTTTCACTATCGCTTCATTGCTATGCTACACTTTATTTGTAATAAAACTGTTCCTCCCCTTAGAGAAGTGCAACACTTCTTTTGGAGAAAAGAATACCAAGCCAGAGGAGCACCACATATCCACATGCTTTTATGGATTAAAGATGCTCCTAAATTTGGTCAAGACAATGATGCCACTGTGTTACAGTTTATCGAAAAAAATGTTACTTGTGAAATTCCATCGGAAGCAACAAATAGTGATCTTCGTGCACAAATTTTACAATTTCAAAGACACAAATGTGGCAAATATTGTTGTCGCAAATACAAAAACGAAGGGAAATACTACACCAAATGCCGCTTTGGTTTCCATAGACCAATTACAAAAACAGGTCAAGTAAGCAACTTCATGTATTCAGTTAGACATAGTGTTAAAGGTAAATCACCTAAAAATACATATTAAATAAAAAGAACAGAAGAAGAAAATATATCAATAATTACAATGCATTCATTGCCCACTTATGGAATGCAAACATAGATGTGCAGTATATTGCAGACAATTCCACTGCAGTTGCACGATATGTTACAGCATACTTAACCAAAGCAGAAAAAACAGAGCTCCAAGAGCTCTGGAATGACCTGCCATCAGACAAAACACTGTCTCAGAAATTATACAGCTTGGGCATAAAAAAAGCTCTCCCACAGAGAATGCGGCTCCTATGAAGCAGCAGATCATTTTTACCGGTACTGCTTTGTGTGGAAAATCTGAAAATATAGTATGGATAAGTCTTGGTCCTGCTAAATCTAGAAAAAGAGTTCTGAAATCATACGACGATATAGAAACAATAGCCAAACATGATCCCAACAGCCGAGACATTTAAAAAAAAACAATTTACTGGACACATACTTCTCAAACAGAAGTACCACTTTGGTAACCATGTGTCTATACCACATAGCCCAAAACTTCACATACAAAAATAATATAAAACCCGATGAAAAAAAGGTAGATACAGAGTGTCAAATTGTGAAGGCAGCTTAGTAAAACTCACCAAACCATATTTAATTAATCATATCAAATTGTCATTAAAGACTCCTCAACATAAAGAACTATATTACATGTCCCTGCTACAACTCTTTAAACCATGGAGAAAAGAAGAAGTAATACTAGATAACTATGACTCCTATGAAGACTCTTTCAAAGCAAATGAAAGCACTATAACCGATGTAAACTTTACACAGTACAAAACAATGTTGCACAATGAACAGCAACACGAAGAAGAATCTAGGCCCAACTAGATAAGGACAGGGCGGACATTAGTCAACATTCTGTAACAGGAAGCCAAGAACCACTGGGAGAGCCACTAATAACAAATGAGGCAGAATTAGCTATGATGGAAGTAGAAAACACCATGGGTCAGTATGAAGATAAAGAAGCCTTAACTATACTACAATCAAAACTAAATAATGAGCAACATAGCATGTTTCAAGAAGTAACAAAATAAATTGCACATGGTGTACAACATGAAAACAAAGAATGCACACGCCAAAATTACAAACCTATACTACTGTACTTCCGTGGTGAAGCTGGTTCTGGCAAAACATTCTTAATCAAAATCATCAGTAAATTCCTTCAACAATTGACAAAAAACAAACTGTCAGCTGTTGTCACTGCCCCCACAGGTTTAGCTGCCTACAACATAGGCGTTGTCACATTACACCGATTACTACTTATGCCAGTAGAACACCAAAACAAACTAGACTATTACAAACTTTCTGCAGAAGCTGCAATGGAACTACGCATAGTATTAAAACAAATGAAAATGCTACTAATAGATGAAGTGAGCTTGGTCTCCAACCTAATGTTGGCTTTGATTCACCTCAGATTACAAGAAGTACTCAAAATAAACTACGAAGAGCTCTTTGGAGGAAAACACATTATTGTTTTCGGAGATCTTCTTCAATTGACACCAGTGAAAGATGAGCCTATTTTTAAAACCTTAGGACACAAACTCTGCCGTAAAACTGTTGGCAGCATAGGAAATGTCAACCTTTGGCAACATTTCCAATACAGAGAATTAACAGAAAACATGTGGCAATCTGCAGATCTCACTTATGCCAACATCTTAAAAAGTATTAGAGTTGGTATATTATCTCAAGAAGCACAAGCAATATTGAAAACCCGGCACATTCATGCAACTTATGGCGATAATGCATGTGCTACGGATGTTATGGAACAATTATCCCACAAAAATGTCAATTGAATGGCCTTAATGCCAACTCTTGCAAGCTGTTTCAAATTCAATGAAACAATGTTAAAGAAAGAAATGCAACCAATAATTGAAATTAGCGCCAGAGACAAACTAGACATACATGGTATGACACTACCCATGTGTGAACAAGCCACAACAAGACTAAATAGTTTAGAAAATTCAATCTCCAACACAGCTGGATTGGAAAAAATATTAAAATTAATCTTAAATTGCAGGGTAAGGCTTAAACATAACCTTGACATGGATCAAGGACTAGTTAATGGAGCACTGGGTACAGTTGTTGGCTTTCAAACATACCCACATGACAACAACATTCAGTTTGTCAATATTCTCTTTGACAAACTTTCAGAAGTGAAAAGGATAGGATGCTCAACTGCTCGATTCCTTCTCTTCAAAGACATTTATGTACGCAGAGAACAATTTTCTCTAACTCTTGCATACGCAGTCACCATTCATAAATCACAAGGTCTTACCCTAGACAAAGCATTGATAGACATTGGTAGCACAGTCTTTAAAGAAGGCATGAGCTATGTAGCACTATCACGCTTATGTACACTTGACTGTCTATTTCTAATCAACTTTGATGCAAGTAAACGCTGATATTCCTTGCATTTTAGAATACAATAGACTTCGGTCTCTACACACCCCCATCTAAAAACATATCCTGTTCCACAAAAAGTAAAATGTTCTAAAAGAAAACTAAATCAAACAGAAATGTAACAGGATATAACTGCAATTCCACCAAAGAGAATAAAAAAAAGAATACTTCATCAAGTATCACAAACAAAAAATAAACTATTAGGGAAAGTAAACCAGGTACTTCTTCAAAAAAGGAAGACAACTCAAAAAAAAGCACTCAGATACAGAACTACCTGGTCCAATTAAACTTTCAAATGTAATTGGTGTAAGCTGCTACGCAAATGTAGCAATGAATATTCTATTTCAATTACCACCAATTGTTGAGAACGTTTACTTACAGAGTACAGACCAATTGTGTTTGCAAATGTTAGTACTTCATAGAAACGCAAAAAACAATCCTGACAACACGTATAGTGTTTATGGAATAAGACAACAATTGGACTGCTGTGCTGGAATGGTGAAATTCACTATAAACTCACAGGAAGATCCACAAGAATTTCTAATCTACTTACTACAAGTACTGGAAAACAAAAACATACCTATAAATGAAATCTTCCAGATTTCATACATGTGGAAACATACATGCACTCTCTGCAATAATGTGACACAAGAACAAATCCCCAATGAGCGCTTCTTGTATGTATCAATACCTAACTGTGAATCCGTTCCATTTCAGCAACTTGTACAAAATGTAAACCATGGTGGATTATGTAACCTGCAATACGGATAATCGCTCCACCTTACTAATAAAAAACACATAGTAAATACGTAATACTAATGCTTCTACGTTACAATGCAGATGGTACCAAAAACAACTGCAAGCTGACTGGATTCACACATGGTCAAGTATCACTTGGTAAGAAAACCTTCACAACAATAGGTATAATCTACCACACAGGAGACACAACCAATGCAGGTCACTATACTGCATATATACAAAAAATAAATGTGGATGGTTTGAATGTAATGATAGTACCATTACTCTAAAGCAGAGATTACCTGCAAATCTTACAAAAGCTTATTTAAAATGTATTAACTAAGCTACTTAAACAGTAACAAAACTTCTATTAAAAAACTATAAACTGTTAAAATATGCTAACAGCTATCTAACTGCCCCAAGATTCTACAACAACTAAACAGATAAATGAATACCACTAAATTATATCATAAAATAGACAGTAAGAATATGCCAACTGGTATCTAACTGCCCCAAGATTTTCAATAACCAAACAGATAAATCAATACCACTTCATTATAAAAGAAAATAGACAGAATATGCCAACAGGTATCTAACTGCCCCAAGATTCTACAACAACTAAACATATAAATGAATACCACTAAATTATATAAAAAAAATAAACAGTTAGAATACGCCAACTGGTATCTAACTACCCCAAGATTTTCAATAACCAAACAGATAAATCAATACCACTACATTATAACAAAAAAATAGACAGTTAGAATATGCCAACTGGTATTTAACTGCCCCAAGATTTTACAATATCCAAACAGATAAATCAATACCACTTCATTATAACAAAAAATAGACAGTTATAATATGTCAACAGATATCTAACTGCTCCAAAAATCTGCAACAAGCCAACATATAGAACAGTAGCCAGAAGCAACAAGTGAACAATGAAAACACAGACCCAATGATTTTAGCAACAAACACTGACACTGAGTACATTGCACAGTACACTGGTTTGTAATCTACTAAATATCTAAATATGAGGGTCAACAAAAAATTGTTTGATTATACCATGTTATAAGTCATTACAAAATACCAATACTAACATGATCTTTTCTTTTATCATAGAAATTAACAAGGAATACATGTACTCTAGTTACTAAAGCAAACAGTAAGTATAATAAGTATAACCATTGCAGCAAACCACACACATAGTGACTTATAACTTCACTGTTTATAAATTTGGTCTTGACCATGCACCCAAAACTCTAGGGCCTGGCCACAACCACCACAGCATATCACACCCATAGAGTCAAACATTTTAACTATGCCATATGGGCACTTTTAATGTCCGCAAACGTGACGAGTGTTCTTAGAACAGTTTCAACTTGCCTGCGAACAGTACGGAAAGGCATAGCATCCTCAAGACACACCTATTTCGTTTATTTACAAACATTTCAGGACACCGCAACACGCAGCATACCACACCCATAATAGCTTATAACTTCGATGCTTATAAATTTGATCTTGTCCATGCACCCAAGACTGGATAAGCCACTATGGGTGTGCTATGCTGCAGTGTTTGTGGCCGGGGCATAGAGTCTTGGGTGCATGCCCATCTGGCCATGCTCCAAAGACTCTATGCCCTGGCCACAACCACCACAGCATATCACACCCATAGAGTAAAACATTTTAACTATGCCATATGGGCATTTTAATGTCCGCAAACATGACAAGTGTTCTTAGAACAGTTTCAACTTGCCTGCGAACAGTACGGACAGCATCCTCAGGACAGACCCAGCGTCCTCTGGACACACCTATTTTGTTTATTTATGAACATTCCAGGACCTATGTTCTTAGAACAATTTCAACTTGCCTACTGACAATACGGACAGCATCCTCAGGACACACCCAGCGTCCTCTGGACACACCTATTTCATTTATTTATGAACATCCCATGACACTTGGGGGGTAATTCATAGAATTAAGCGCACAAGTGGCGCACGCGGCTGGCGCACAGTGTGCGTGTGCGAATCCCTGCGCCAGCCGCGTGCGCCAAAACCCATTTCCGCGCACAGCGTATTCATGGATTCCAGCCACCAAAACCAGCCGTGGCGCACAGTGGCGCAGCGACCTTGCAGCAGTGCCAGTTACGCCCCCAAGAACGCCTTCCGCGCAGGGAAAAGCCATCAAAATCCCCAATCCAGCGCAAAGGGCTGCGCTAACCCTGTACCAGCACGGCAAGCGGGCCACGTGTATTTCAGGGGTTCGCGTGAACTTTCTCACGCGATCGGGCCTGGGGGAGCGTGCTACGTGTATTTCAGGGGTTCGCGTGAACTTTTTCACGCGATCGGGCCTGGGGGAGCGTGCTACGTGTATTTCAGGGGTTCGCGTGAACTTTTTCACGCGATCGGGCCTGGGGGAGCGGGCTACGTGTATTTCAGGGGTGCGCGGGAAGTTCCACACGCGATTGTCCTGGGCGCGTTTATTTCAGGGTTGCGTGGGAAGTTCCACACGCGATTGGCCTGGGCGCGTGTATTTCAGGGGTGCGCGGGAAGTTCCACACGCGATTGTCCTGGGCGTGTGTATTTCAGGGTTGCGTGGGAAGTTCCACACGCGATTGGCCTGGGCGCGTGTATTTCAGGGGTGCGCGGGAAGTTCCACACGCGATTGTCCTGGCCGCGTGTATTTCAGGGGTGCGTGGGAAGTTCCACACGCGATTGTCCTGGCCGCGTGTATTTCAGGGGTGCGTGGGAAGTTCCACACGCGATTGGCCTGTGCGCGTGTATTTCAGGGGTGCGCGGGAAGTTCCACACGCGATTGGGCTGCGTGCGGGTATTAGGGGTGCGCGCAAAGTTTCACACGCGATTGGGCTGCGTGCGGGTATTAGGGGTGCGCGCAAAGTTCCACACGCGATTGGGCTGCGTGCGGGTATTAGGGGTGCGCGCAAAGTTTCACACGCGATTGGGCTGCGTGCGGGTATTAGGGGTGCGTGCAAAGTTCCACACGCGATTGGGCTGCGTGCGGGTATTAGGGGTGCGCGCAAAGTTCCACACGCGATTGGGCTGCGTGCGGGCATTAGGGGTGCGCGCAAAGTTTCACACGCGATTGGGCTCCGTGCGGGTATTAGGGGTGCGCGCAAAGTTCCACACGCGATTGGGCTGCGTGCGGGTATTAGGGGTGCGCACGAAGTTTTACACGCGATTTCAGCAGGGTACGTGTATTTCAGGGGTGCCGGGGAGTCCTACATGTGATTTGCCAGTGTGGGTCCTCCCAGGTGTTCCCTGTACACCCTCCACGGCCCCTGCAGGCAGCCCACACCACAGGGGACTACCCTGCATCCCTGGTCATGTCCCGCAGGCAGCCCACCCAACATGGGCATGCCCCCCAGCAAAGGCACATGTCTCCTTGCACCAATGATCACCAACTCATGTCCCCTTGCACCCCCACCCCCAGCATTGGGGGGCACCTGCCAGCAGGCCCCCACCCATGTCTCCCACCACCCCCACCCCCCCAGTCACCAGGGGCAGCCTCCACCAGGCCCCCACCCATGTCTCCCAGCACCCCCACCCCCCCAGTCACCAGGGGCAGCCTCCACCAGGCCCCCACCCATGTCTCCCACCACCCCCACCCCCCCAGTCACCAGGGGCAGCCTCCACCAGGCCCCCACCCATGTCTCCCAGCACCCCCACCCCCCCAGTCACCAGGGGCAGCCTCCACCAGGCCCCCACCCATGTCTCCCACCACCCCCACCCCCCCAGTCACCAGGGGCAGCATCCACCAGGCCCCCACCCATGTCTCCCAGCACCCCCACCCCCCAGTCACCAGGGCAGCCTCCACCAGGCCCCCACCTATGTCTCCCACCACTCCCACCCCCCAGCACTGTGGGGCACCTGCCAGCAGGCCCCCACCCATGTCCAACTCATGTCCCCCACCCCCCCCACCCCCAGCATTGCGGGGAACCCACCACCAGGCCCTCGCCCATGTCCCATCCATGCCCCCACCACCCCCACCCCCAGCACTGTGGGGCACCTGCCAGCAGGCCCCCACCCATGTCCCATCCATGCCCCCCTGCACCTGGGTCCCAACAATCCCCAATCATGTCCGTAATGGACATCCTCCACTGCCAAAAGGCCCAACCAACTATCACATCCACCCACATATCAAAGGCTATTACATGTAAAACACCCAATTTAAATAATGCAAATGAACACATGTCTGTCACACACAATGGCTGCAAGTGAATGTTAAAACACCCAACATGACAAGCATGAAAGTAATGAGATGATACGACACATTGAAGGATGAAAATAAAAATGTATTGAAAATCAACAAGAATGGAAATGAAATAAGAAAAACCACAAAGCAAAACAACAAAAAGAAGTTGAATGTCCATTAAAAATAATCCAATAAATCCAAGAATCCATAGAAGAACTATATAGAAGACAATCCCGGGTCCATGAGCCCAACCAAATGAAACCTAACTATGTCAACTAACTAAAAACTGAACTATATACAAAAAAGTGGCGCATTGTCCAATCGCAACCAAATAAAAAAAAAAATAATTCAAAGGAAACCTACCACTAACTATAGAACTATATACAATGGCAGCGGGCAAGTCCTGCGGCTCACTCTGTGATGTTGCCGGCCAGGGCATCATCGAACTCCATGTCGATGTCCTGGAGGCGGGACTCTGTCCTGGCCCCGAGGTCTCGCAGGGATAACCCCATGTTCAGCTCAAACTCCCTGCGAGCTTCCTCGAGGCACTCAGCCCGCCACAACGCCCGACGCATGGAGAACTCCGCCCTGACCATGGTGAGCCGCTCCTCTTCCGCCCGCTGCCGCTCCGCACCTATCCGCTGGACCAACTGCTCCCACACGGAAGACACTACCATCCCAGGGTTCTCCTGCCCTCCGGCCGATGCCTGCCCCTCTGATCTTGATGGCCCCGAGCCATGATGCCTCCCACGTCGAGCCTGCTGCTGCCTCCGACGCCACTGCCTCTGCCAGCACGACGGCATCCAGGATGATGGAAACCACCGACGCCGTCGTGCACGTGCCCTGCCCGATGATGCCGTCGGCATCATCTGCTGGGGTCAAGTTTCTGTGTTGTCCACCCCTGCTGGACCTCTGACTCCCGACTGTGGCAGGGATGGGATCCCCACCGAGCTGGCTGCATTGGTCAGGGCAGGTCCATAGGGGGCCCTGGTGGCATCTGGGCCGGAAGACGGCAAGGAGAACGACTGGCGTATAGTCTCCACAGAGGAGGAGAGGGCCGCCAGATTGGCCGACACATGCAGGAAACCCCCGAACATGGCCGATCCCAATTGGGCCACGTCGGCACGGTGCTCTTCGTGATGACGTGCGTGCTCCTCCTGGAAAGCACGCACGGCATCACGAATCACAGCCGTGCGCATCGCGACCCCAATCAGGACCTTCTCCACACGGCCAGGGGTCCCCTCGTCCGCAGGTGGAGGGGAGTCAGATGACATGGACATCCCCTCTACCTGCGGACGGGCCTGGGACGGGGCATCCCTGCTGGTGCAAGGTGGTGCACCCACAGGTTCAGGGACAGCGACATGCACAGGCCCCTCCACGGTGACCTGTGCTGTCTCCTGCCCCTGCCGCTGGACTGCACCACTTGCACCAGCAGGGATGCCCCCACCAGGCCCCATGTGTGCCTCAGTGGCGGACTCCTCCTCCTCTGTGGAAACCACCAACCTGGATGGCTCCTCGCCGTCTACCGCCGTAGCAGGCCCCTGTGGGGGCTCACCCACCCCTTCCGCTGCAGCCGTGGGGGCATCCCCACCGCCTTGCTCCACAGCGCCGTCTCCGCCCTCTCCTTCACTAGCCGCTGCGTAGAGGGAGACATAGAACACAAGCATCAGGGTACTGTACAATGGTCCCCTAGACAGGAAGCAATAGCAGATGAGTGCCACTGTCAAAGTACACTTCCATCATGTCACACCACAACACATGTGTCAGTCCAGGCAAAACACACACAGTGACAGTCATGGTGCGTGCCATGGACATTTCAATGCATGTCCAATGGACTCTCGAATCATACAATGTAATGGGACTCACATGCATCATGGGTCATGCCTATCACATGCACACACTTCACCTCAGTCACATCCATCTGGCCCCGTACACCCCAATCACAGTGCATACAAGGATGACTAGGCTGCATCAGTGAATCTGTACATTGTCACAGACATGTGTCATGCATCCATGGCACTCACAAGTCACAGACACGCAGGTCAGGCACACAGACATGGATACCACATATGTATCTGGCATCAGCACCCATCCCTCGCCCCCACCCATGTCCAGGAACAGAGACTGCCATGCTCTCATGTGTGCAATCTGCACAGGGCTCCCCATGTCGCATTCAAACACATGCAACAACCGTGCGGTTCACAAATTACAGGTCGCACATGCATTCCCATGATGTCCCTGCACACATACATGCGTACATGGCCTATGTCACACATGCAGGCAAGTATCAGACAACCAGCACACTGCAACATGCCCTGTCTCACACAGCAATGCTTGGCCACTTACCGCTCAACTCCAGACGGGTCTCCCTCTCAAGGACCTGGGCGTGGAGCGCTGGGTGTGCGCGTTCCAGGACCCTCAACTGGATGGAACTCATGCGGCCCCGGCCCCCCTCCACGAGGCGCCGAGCCTTCATGAGGGTCCTGGACCTCAAGTCCTCCCAGCGCTTCTTGACCTTCTGGATGGTGCGGGTTGCCACACCCTCCGCGTTGATGGCAACCACACAGTCGGCCCAGATCCTATCCCGTCCTTCCCTGTTGGCGCGGGACTGCCCCAGGACTTGCTCCACCAGGACACCAACTTCGGTGGCAGTGAAGCTGGTGCCCCTCTGCCCCTCTGGCCGGGGGTTGCCACTGGGGTCAGATGTGGATGTACCCGACATGGCAACCCCAGGGGCAGGAGTGGGTGGGCAACTGGGTCCTGGGGCTTGGCTGTGGAGCGATGTTATTCGAGTCGGGAGTCTTCTGTACCAGCAGGGGTGGACACAGCAACTGGACCCCTGCAGATGGCTGATGTGCAGGCACCAAATGGCAGGGCACGGTGGCAGCAGGCAGGCAGGCAGGCAGGCAGCAGCAGATGGCATGTGGGAGGCTGCTCGGGGCACTGGGGGGCAGTGATTCGGCCTTCTGGGCAGGAGCGTGGTCCTCCGTGTGTTTTCGCGTGGCCAGCTTGATACGGAGTGATTTGGCACGTGAAAAATCTGCACGTCAGCGTGTAATTCGAGGAAAGGCCCTTAGCGCGTAAGTGCGTCAGCACGCGTACGCGATTTCATTGGACCAAAGCCCCTTACAGCTAAGCGCGTCTGTGACGTTTTGCGCACGGGCGTTGCCCTGGCAGGGCTTGGAGATCCCGCGTGCCTTTATGTTCTGTACGTGCTTTTCGTGCGGTGCGTGTGTTTTCCATCCGTTGGGGTTCACACGCTATTACTTCACAGCGGGTGTTGGCTACGCGTTCTACTACACGCAAGGCAGACGGTGAGTGGTACCCCGCTCCCCCAGGCCCGAACGCAAACCTCACGCGAACCCCTGAAATGCACGTAGCACGCTCCCCCAGGCCCGATTGCGTGAGAAACTTCACGCAAACCCCTGGAATGCACGTAGCACGCTCCCCCAGGCCCGATCGCGTGAGAAACTTCACGCGAACCCCTGAAATACACGTAGCCCGCTCCCCCAGGCCCGATCGCGTGAGAAACTTCACGCGAACCCCTGAAATACACGTAGCCCGCTCCCCCAGGCCCGATCGCGTGAGAAACTTCACGCGAACCCCTGAAATACACGTAGCACGCTCCCCCAGGCCCGATCGCATGAGAAACTTCACGCGAACCCCTGAAATACACGTAGCACGCTCCCCCAGGCCCGATCGCGTGAGAAACTTCACGCGAACCCCTGGAATACACGTAGCCCGCTCCCCCAGGCCCGATCGCGTGAGAAACTTCACGCGAACCCCTGAAATACACGTAGCCCGCTCCCCCAGGCCCGATCTCGTGAGAAATTTCACGCAAACCCCTGAAATACACGTAGCCCGCTCAATCGCGTGTGTAACTTCCCGCGCAACCCCGAAATACACGTGCCCCGCTCGCACAGGCACTATTGATGTATGTTGCCACTTTTGTAATGCGCAGGGACGCTACCGCCTGCCTTCGTGTGGCGGACGTGTTTGGGCTTGTGCGTGTCTTTCGCTGTGCGTGGCTTTGCCCTATTCGATTCCATGAATACGTGTGGTTCGGATGCGTGTGGGCGTTCCGTCTGCTTCCCTGCAGTACATCCCCAGTTACGCCCTTGTTTTCGCGAGTTGTTCCCCATTCCGCGCGTTACGCCCCGTGTTACGCCCACTTTCTAGTGTATGCGCAGAGGTTTTGCGCTTTCACTGTGCGCGTCGCGCACGTCTTTCGGGATGTTGCAGTGACGTGTGCGCCATGCACGGGTTTAGCGCACATCCCGAGGAAGACACGCGCAGGGACTTCCATGAATCGCACGCGTGCGCATGCGCCTCTTTTTTTCCGCTTGCGCCTGCTTGCGCCTGCTTGCGCGTAGATTTTCGGCGCACGTTTGTTCCATGAATCGGCCCCTTGATGTGTTCTTAGAACAGTTCCAACTTGACTACGAACAGTAGGGACATGTATAGCGTCCTCAGGAAACGCCCATTTTGTTTATTTACGAACATCCCATGACACATGTTCTTAGAACAATTTCAACTTGCCTACGGACAATACGGACAGCATCATGAGGACACACCCATTTCGTTTATTTACGAACATTTCAGGACACCGCAACCACCGCAGCATACCACACCCATAATAGCTTATAACTTCGGTGCTTATAAATTTGATCTTGTCCATGCACCCAAGACTGGATAAGCCACTATGGGTATGCTGCAGTGTTCATGCTCCAAAGACTCTTTGCCCTGGCTACAACCACCACAGCATATCACACACCATAGAGTCAAACATTTTAACTATGCCATATGGGCACTTTTAATGTCCGCAAACATGACGAGTGTTCTTGGAACAGTTTCAACTTGCCTGAGAACAGTACGGACAGGCATAGCGTCCTCAGGACACACCTATTTCGTTTATTTATGAACATCCCAGGACACTTGATGTGTTCTTAGAACAGTTTCAACTTACCTACGAACAGTACGGACAGGTATAGCGTCCTCAGGACACACCCATTTTGTTTATTTATGAACATTCCAGGACACATGTTCTTAGAACAATTTCAACTTGTCTACGGACAATACGGACAGCCTCCTCAGGACACAACCAGCATCCTCAGGACACACCCATTTCATTTATTTATGAACATCCCACGACACTTGATGTGTTCTCAGAACAGTTCCAACTTGCCTACGAACAGTACGGACAGGTATAGCGTCCTCAGGACACCCCCATTTTGTTTATTTACGAACATCCCAGGACACATGTTCTTAGAACAATTTCAACTTGCCTATGGACAATATGGACAGCATCCTGATGCACACCCATTTTGTTTATTCACGAACATTTCAGGAAACTGCAACCAACGCAGCATACCACACCCATAATAGCTTATAACTTCAGTGCTTATAAATTTGAACTTGTCCATGCACCCAAGACTGGATAAGCCACTATGGGTGTGCTATGCTGCGGTGTTTGTGGCAAGGGCATAGAGTCTTGGGTGCATGCCCATACAGCCATGCTCCAAAGACTCTATGCCCTGGCCACAACCACCACAGCATATCACACACCATAGAGTCAAAAATGTTAACTATGCCATATGGGCACTTTTAATGTCCGCGAACATGACGAGTGTTCTTAGAACAGTTTCAACTTGCCTGCGAACAATACGCACCGGTATAGCCTCCTCAGGACACCCCCATCTTGTTTATTTACGAACATCCCAGGACACATGTTCTTAGAACAATTTCAACTTGCCTACGGACAATACGGACAGCATCCTCAGGACACACCCATTTCATTTATTTACGAACATTTCAGGACACCGCGTGCATTCTTAGAACAGTTTCAGCTTGCTTGCGAACAATTCGGACAGTTCTAGCGTCCTCAGAACACCCCATTTTGTTTATTTACGATCATCCCAGTGCACTTGATGTGTTCTTAGAACAGTTTCAACTTGCCTATGAACTATACGGACAGGCTTAGTGTCCTCTCGACACCCCATTTCCTTTATTTACGAACATTTCAGGACACCGTATTGTCCGTGGTCAGAACAAACACAACAGGGGTGCATGCCACCTAAATAAATACAACATTTAACCCATCTCTTACTCCCCCACCCTCCACAAACAGTCTAACACACCAAAACACCAAACCACAAAGCAAAACAACAAAAAGAAGTTGAATGTCCATTAAAAATAATCCAATAAATCCAAGAATCCATAGAAGAACTATATAGAAGACAATCCCGGGTCCATGAGCCCAACCAAATGAAACCTAACTATGTCAACTAACTAAAAACTGAACTATATACAAAAAAGTGGCGCATTGTCCAATCGCAACCAAATAAAAAAAAAAATAATTCAAAGGAAACCTACCACTAACTATAGAACTATATACAATGGCAGCGGGCAAGTCCTGCGGCTCACTCTGTGATGTTGCCGGCCAGGGCATCATCGAACTCCATGTCGATGTCCTGGAGGCGGGACTCTGTCCTGGCCCCGAGGTCTCGCAGGGATAACCCCATGTTCAGCTCAAACTCCCTGCGAGCTTCCTCGAGGCACTCAGCCCGCCACAACGGCCGACGCATGGAGAACTCCGCCCTGACCATGGTGAGCCGCTCCTCTTCCGCCCGCTGCCGCTCCGCACCTATCCGCTGGACCAACTGCTCCCACACGGAAGACACTACCATCCCAGGGTTCTCCTGCCCTCCGGCCGATGCCTGCCCCTCTGATCTTGATGGCCCCGAGCCATGATGCCTCCCACGTCGAGCCTGCTGCTGCCTCCGACGCCACTGCCTCTGCCAGCACGACGGCATCCAGGATGATGGAAACCACCGACGCCGTCGTGCACGTGCCCTGCCCGATGATGCCGTCGGCATCATCTGCTGGGGTCAAGTTTCTGTGTTGTCCACCCCTGCTGGACCTCTGACTCCCGACTGTGGCAGGGATGGGATCCCCACCGAGCTGGCTGCATTGGTCAGGGCAGGTCCATAGGGGGCCCTGGTGGCATCTGGGCCGGAAGACGGCAAGGAGAACGACTGGCGTATAGTCTCCACAGAGGAGGAGAGGGCCGCCAGATTGGCCGACACATGCAGGAAACCCCCGAACATGGCCGATCCCAATTGGGCCACGTCGGCACGGTGCTCTTCGTGATGACGTGCGTGCTCCTCCTGGAAAGCACGCACGGCATCACGAATCACAGCCGTGCGCATCGCGACCCCAATCAGGACCTTCTCCACACGGCCAGGGGTCCCCTCGTCCGCAGGTGGAGGGGAGTCAGATGACATGGACATCCCCTCTACCTGCGGACGGGCCTGGGACGGGGCATCCCTGCTGGTGCAAGGTGGTGCACCCACAGGTTCAGGGACAGCGACATGCACAGGCCCCTCCACGGTGACCTGTGCTGTCTCCTGCCCCTGCCGCTGGACTGCACCACTTGCACCAGCAGGGATGCCCCCACCAGGCCCCATGTGCGCCTCAGTGGCGGACTCCTCCTCCTCTGTGGAAACCACCAACCTGGATGGCTCCTCGCCGTCTACCGCCGTAGCAGGCCCCTGTGGGGGCTCACCCACCCCTTCCGCTGCAGCCGTGGGGGCATCCCCACCGCCTTGCTCCACAGCGCCGTCTCCGCCCTCTCCTTCACTAGCCGCTGCGTAGAGGGAGACATAGAACACAAGCATCAGGGTACTGTACAATGGTCCCCTAGACAGGAAGCAATAGCAGATGAGTGCCACTGTCAAAGTACACTTCCATCATGTCACACCACAACACATGTGTCAGTCCAGGCAAAACACACACAGTGACAGTCATGGTGCGTGCCATGGACATTTCAATGCATGTCCAATGGACTCTCGAATCATACAATGTAATGGGACTCACATGCATCATGGGTCATGCCTATCACATGCACACACTTCACCTCAGTCACATCCATCTGGCCCCGTACACCCCAATCACAGTGCATACAAGGATGACTAGGCTGCATCAGTGAATCTGTACATTGTCACAGACATGTGTCATGCATCCATGGCACTCACAAGTCACAGACACGCAGGTCAGGCACACAGACATGGATACCACATATGTATCTGGCATCAGCACCCATCTCTCGCCCCCACCCATGTCCAGGAACAGAGACTGCCATGCTCTCATGTGTGCAATCTGCACAGGGCTCCCCATGTCGCATTCAAACACATGCAACAACCGTGCGGTTCACAAATTACAGGTCGCACATGCATTCCCATGATGTCCCTGCACACATACATGCGTACATGGCCTATGTCACACATGCAGGCAAGTATCAGACAACCAGCACACTGCAACATGCCCTGTCTCACACAGCAATGCTTGGCCACTTACCGCTCAACTCCAGACGGGTCTCCCTCTCAAGGACCTGGGCGTGGAGCGCTGGGTGTGCGCGTTCCAGGACCCTCAACTGGATGGAACTCATGCGGCCCCGGCCCCCCTCCACGAGGCGCCGAGCCTTCATGAGGGTCCTGGACCTCAAGTCCTCCCAGCGCTTCTTGACCTTCTGGATGGTGCGGGTTGCCACACCCTCCGCGTTGATGGCAACCACACAGTCGGCCCAGATCCTATCCCGTCCTTCCCTGTTGGCGCGGGACTGCCCCAGGACTTGCTCCACCAGGACACCAACTTCGGTGGCAGTGAAGCTGGTGCCCCTCTGCCCCTCTGGCCGGGGGTTGCCACTGGGGTCAGATGTGGATGTACCCGACATGGCAACCCCAGGGGCAGGAGTGGGTGGGCAACTGGGTCCTGGGGCTGGGCTGTGGAGCGATGTTATTCGAGTCGGGAGTCTTCTGTACCAGCAGGGGTGGACACAGCAACTGGACCCCTGCAGATGGCTGATGTGCAGGCACCAAATGGCAGGGCACGGTGGCAGCAGGCAGGCAGGCAGGCAGGCAGCAGCAGATGGCATGTGGGAGGCTGCTCGGGGCACTGGGGGGCAGTGATTCGGCCTTCTGGGCAGGAGCGTGGTCTTCCGTGTGTTTTCGCGTGGCCAGCTTGATACGGAGTGATTTGGCACGTGAAAAATCTGCACGTCAGCGTGTAATTCGAGGAAAGGCCCTTAGCGCGTAAGTGCGTCAGCACGCGTACGCGATTTCATTGGACCAAAGCCCCTTACAGCTAAGCGCGTCTGTGACGTTTTGCGCACGGGCGTTGCCCTGGCAGGGCTTGGAGATCCCGCGTGCCTTTATGTTCTGTACGTGCTTTTCGTGCGGTGCGTGTGTTTTCCATCCGTTGGGGTTCACACGCTATTACTTCACAGCGGGTGTTGGCTACGCGTTCTACTACACGCAAGGCAGACGGTGAGTGGTACCCCGCTCCCCCAGGCCCGAACGCAAACCTCACGCGAACCCCTGAAATGCACGTAGCACGCTCCCCCAGGCCCGATTGCGTGAGAAACTTCACGCAAACCCCTGGAATGCACGTAGCACGCTCCCCCAGGCCCGATCGCGTGAGAAACTTCACGCGAACCCCTGAAATACACGTAGCCCGCTCCCCCAGGCCCGATCGCGTGAGAAACTTCACGCGAACCCCTGAAATACACGTAGCCCGCTCCCCCAGGCCCGATCGCGTGAGAAACTTCACGCGAACCCCTGAAATACACGTAGCACGCTCCCCCAGGCCCGATCGCGTGAGAAACTTCACGCGAACCCCTGAAATACACGTAGCACGCTCCCCCAGGCCCGATCGCGTGAGAAACTTCACGCGAACCCCTGGAATACACGTAGCCCGCTCCCCCAGGCCCGATCGCGTGAGAAACTTCACGCGAACCCCTGAAATACACGTAGCCCGCTCCCCCAGGCCCGATCTCGTGAGAAATTTCACGCAAACCCCTGAAATACACGTAGCCCGCTCAATCGCGTGTGTAACTTCCCGCGCAACCCCGAAATACACGTGCCCCGCTCGCACAGGCACTATTGATGTATGTTGCCACTTTTGTAATGCGCAGGGACGCTACCGCCTGCCTTCGTGTGGCGGACGTGTTTGGGCTTGTGCGTGACTTTCGCTGTGCGTGGCTTTGCCCTATTCGATTCCATGAATACGTGTGGTTCGGATGCGTGTGGGCGTTCCGTCTGCTTCCCTGCAGTACATCCCCAGTTACGCCCTTGTTTTCGCGAGTTGTTCCCCATTCCGCGCGTTACGCCCCGTGTTCCGCCCACTTTCTAGTGTATGCGCAGAGGTTTTGCGCTTTCACTGTGCGCGTCGCGCACGTCTTTCGGGATGTTGCAGTGACGTGTGCGCCATGCACGGGTTTAGCGCACATCCCGAGGAAGACACGCGCAGGGACTTCCATGAATCGCACGCGTGCGCATGCGCCTCTTTTTTTCCGCTTGCGCCTGCTTGCGCCTGCTTGCGCGTAGATTTTCGGCGCACGTTTGTTCCATGAATCGGCCCCTTGATGTGTTCTTAGAACAGTTCCAACTTGACTACGAACAGTAGGGACATGTATAGCGTCCTCAGGAAACGCCCATTTTGTTTATTTACGAACATCCCATGACACATGTTCTTAGAACAATTTCAACTTGCCTACGGACAATACGGACAGCATCATGAGGACACACCCATTTCGTTTATTTACGAACATTTCAGGACACCGCAACCACCGCAGCATACCACACCCATAATAGCTTATAACTTCGGTGCTTATAAATTTGATCTTGTCCATGCACCCAAGACTGGATAAGCCACTATGGGTATGCTGCAGTGTTCATGCTCCAAAGACTCTTTGCCCTGGCTACAACCACCACAGCATATCACACACCATAGAGTCAAACATTTTAACTATGCCATATGGGCACTTTTAATGTCCGCAAACATGACGAGTGTTCTTGGAACAGTTTCAACTTGCCTGAGAACAGTACGGACAGGCATAGCGTCCTCAGGACACACCTATTTCGTTTATTTATGAACATCCCAGGACACTTGATGTGTTCTTAGAACAGTTTCAACTTACCTACGAACAGTACGGACAGGTATAGCGTCCTCAGGACACACCCATTTTGTTTATTTATGAACATTCCAGGACACATGTTCTTAGAACAATTTCAACTTGTCTACGGACAATACGGACAGCCTCCTCAGGACACAACCAGCATCCTCAGGACACACCCATTTCATTTATTTATGAACATCCCACGACACTTGATGTGTTCTCAGAACAGTTCCAACTTGCCTACGAACAGTACGGACAGGTATAGCGTCCTCAGGACACCCCCATTTTGTTTATTTACGAACATCCCAGGACACATGTTCTTAGAACAATTTCAACTTGCCTATGGACAATATGGACAGCATCCTGATGCACACCCATTTTGTTTATTCACGAACATTTCAGGAAACTGCAACCAACGCAGCATACCACACCCATAATAGCTTATAACTTCAGTGCTTATAAATTTGAACTTGTCCATGCACCCAAGACTGGATAAGCCACTATGGGTGTGCTATGCTGCGGTGTTTGTGGCAAGGGCATAGAGTCTTGGGTGCATGCCCATACAGCCATGCTCCAAAGACTCTATGCCCTGGCCACAACCACCACAGCATATCACACACCATAGAGTCAAAAATGTTAACTATGCCATATGGGCACTTTTAATGTCCGCGAACATGACGAGTGTTCTTAGAACAGTTTCAACTTGCCTGCGAACAATACGCACCGGTATAGCGTCCTCAGGACACCCCCATCTTGTTTATTTACGAACATCCCAGGACACATGTTCTTAGAACAATTTCAACTTGCCTACGGACAATACGGACAGCATCCTCAGGACACACCCATTTCATTTATTTACGAACATTTCAGGACACCGCGTGCATTCTTAGAACAGTTTCAGCTTGCTTGCGAACAATTCGGACAGTTCTAGCGTCCTCAGAACACCCCATTTTGTTTATTTACGATCATCCCAGTGCACTTGATGTGTTCTTAGAACAGTTTCAACTTGCCTATGAACTATACGGACAGGCTTAGTGTCCTCTCGACACCCCATTTCCTTTATTTACGAACATTTCAGGACACCGTATTGTCCGTGGTCAGAACAAACACAACAGGGGTGCATGCCACCTAAATAAATACAACATTTAACCCATCTCTTACTCCCCCACCCTCCACAAACAGTCTAACACACCAAAACACCTTACTAAATAGTATTTTTCCACCACGGTTCACTGTGCTGTCCGCGGACGTCCGCGAATCCAAAATGGCGGGCGTTCCCAAAAATCTGACTTCACGCTCTTCACCGAACAATCAGCGAACACCTTGCATGTCCGCGGACATGACGCAAGCCGATTGGCCAATCAGGACACTGTCCAGGAGCGAACAGCGAAGTGTGTCCAAGGACCGAACAGAGATATCACTAATTTTTTGTGACCTACTTTTTGGTCATTTAAAAAAAAAAATACTAGATGGATTTTCACCAAATTTGCAAAAGCACTCTTTCGGGACCAAGCAGCTGCTCCTGGTCCAAATTTGGTGAAAATCCGTCCAGCGGTTTGGGCTGGAGGCGTGAGCAAAGTTTTTTCCCCATTCAGTCTATGGCAAAAAAAGAAGTTTTGGGACCCCCCAATAACTTTGCCCCCCTGGACCAAACCTCACCAAAATTCGGAGTGGGCCATATACTTTTATTGCGAAGTTTGGTGAAGATTCGTCCGCGGAGAGCGAAGGTATAAGCCACCCAAAAAGTGCTCTTCCTATGGGATTAGCATCTTAACCATAACTACACGGCACAAATAGGCTGTGTACTTACATGGCCACGGTAGTGGCCATGTAGTTATGGTTAAGTTGCTGGCGTCATGACTGCGGACATGCAACGTCTCTGCCCATTGGCTGCTGTGAGACATGTTCTGCGTCAGATTGTTTGGATGCGCCCGACATCTTGGAACCGCCGAGAGCGGAGCAACAACCAGCATACATATGCTATATTTATAAAACTCTTTTGCTGTGTCACAGAACATTGGGAAAGGTTCAGACAGTAAGACATGGGTGATCAATGCATTTGTTCTGGGGGTCGGTCTTCATGATGTAATTTCTATGGACACCTTGTACACACAGTAAATGTGGGGTGTAATAACAATAGCACTTCAATCCATGCAGTGGACAGGAAACTTCTAACTGTTGAAAGAACATGCGTATTGGTAGGCAACATTGACATTGACAACATGCCGTGAATGTATTATTTTTTTCGATAGCTATTATTATATTCATTAGTACGCCACCATGGGTGTCAAATGCTACAGTGGTTCTGGCCAGGGCCTAGAGTCTTGGATACAAGGCCATCGGCCGAAGGCCGAAGGCCTTACTTCCAAGACTGTAGGCCCTGGCTACAACCACCGCCGTATGTGCCACCCATGCATACACCCGTAGTGTTGCTTTTTGATTGGGAAGTTGTGGGGAGTGCGTGCGGTCTTGGGTGCATGGCCTAAGGCCATGCACCCAAGAACAAAGTGGTAAGTACTAGACGTAGAAACCACTGCACACCCATCCCATTTAAGATCTACAGACATTCAGCTAGGAGTGAAGGAGTGAAGCCTCTGGCCAGAAGCAATGAAGGGTAACACACCTATAGAATAACCCCCACTACTACACATCACTGAGGTGGTTGTGGGGAAACCCTGCACTCCTGGGTGCATGGCCGAAGGCCATGCCAAAGGCCATGCACCCAAGACTGAAGTCATAAGCAGTGGAGTTACAAGTCAATATGGGTGTGGTGTAATGCGCTAGTTGTGTTGACGCCCTAGTGTCATAGCTTCATGGCTGCAGACAATGGTCCGAAAAAGTAAATTTATAAGTAGGTAATTTACAAGGACCATGGTTTTGATATGCAGTGATGGTTGTGGATAGGAACTATACTCCTTGTACCTTGGTCGTAAGGCGTAGGTGGTAGGTTACTCACCGAAAATGCAAGGGCCAGCCTACAGGCACTGCAGCACATAAGTACCATAGATTAGACGTGTACATTCCCATGTGTAGAAAATGACTGCCAATATACTTACTCCTTACTTTGTTCAGAATCCACATACATTTTTTAAGTGGCTATCGTACTTGGCGGAAGTATCACTTTTTCCATTTCTGTGATGAATGAAAAAGGTGTGATAGTGTTTGAAATTTTTGAAAATGTACTACATTGCATAATGGGCAGTTAACCTTTTTTTTTACCCTCATATTTAGTTTACAAACCAGTGTACTGTGCATTGCGCTCTGTGTTTGCTTTTCTAATCCTTGGATCTGGGGAAAAAAATCCTTGTCAGATTAAAAAAAAACTTCATTTCCTATGGTACTAACTACTTCCTTGTTTCCTTTGAGTGTTTCCTTCATCTTTCTGATCAATGTTATGTTTGTTGCCTTCCTGCCCATTTTTAACAACAGTTAGATACCTGTAGGCATATTCTAAGTGTACATTTGTTCCTACAGATTTGTGATACTCATTAATTTGTGTCGTTGTTATAACCTGTTTCCTTCATCTTTCCCATTACTATTTTGTTTGTTCATCTCCTGCCGATTTGTAACAACAGTTAAATACCTGTATGTGTATTCTACCTGTGCATTTGTTTTCAACGATCTATGATAATCATTTATTTGTGTAATTCTTCCATGCTGTTGGGTAATTAGATACCTGTGGGCATATTCTAACTTTTTGTAGTCTTTCACATGATTTGTTGACAATCTTCAAGTACACATTATTTTGAAAATG
Source organism: Ambystoma mexicanum (assembly GCF_040938575.1). NCBI lineage: Eukaryota > Metazoa > Chordata > Amphibia > Caudata > Ambystomatidae > Ambystoma > Ambystoma mexicanum. The sequence goes on from NC_090941.1 coordinate 388,056,454, forward strand.
TTGGCTTTAAGAACATTAAATACACATTTGTTAGGTTAGCTGGCAAGATCTGCTTTAGAGTAGTGGTGCTATCATTACATTCGAACCATCCAGAATTCCTTTTAATGTATGCAGTGTAGTGACCTGCATTGGTTGTAGCTCCTGCATGATAGATTATTCCTACTGTTGTAAAGGTTTTCTTTCCAAGTGACACTTGACCGTGTGTGAATCTAGTCAGTTTGCAGTTGTTTTTGGTTCCATCTGCATTACAACATAGAAGCATAAGTATTATGTAGGCACTATGTGATTGTATCAGTAAGGTGGAGCGATTGTCTGAATTGCAAATACTACATAATCTGCCATGGTTTGCATTTGTTTTGGTCAAGTTGCTGAAATGGAATCCTCTCACAATTTGGTATGGAAACATATACACATCGCTCATTTGGGATTTCCACCTGTATCACTTTACTACAGAGAGTGCATGTATGTTTCCACATGTACGAAATTTGGAAGATTTCATTTACAGGTTTGCTTTTGTTTTCCAATACTAATAGTATGTACATTAGAAATTCTTGTGGACCTTCTCGTGAGTTCATAGTGAATCTCACCATTCCAGCACAGTCGTCCAATTGTTGGCTTACTCCATGAACACTGTATGTGTTGTCAGGATTGCTTGTTGCATTTCTATGCAGCACTAACATTTGTAAACACAATTGGTCTGTACAGTGCATGTAAATATTGTTAACACTTGGTGGCAATTGAAATAGAATATTCATTGCTACATTTGCATATCAACTTACCCCACTTTCATTTGCAAATTTGAATGGCCCAGCAAGTTCTGTATCTGAGTACATTTTTGGTTTTTCTGTTGCTTCTTTGCCAACGTCCCTGGTTTACATTCCCTAATAGGTTGTTCTATGTTTGCGGCAATTGATGAAACTTTAGCTTCTTTTCTTTTCTTTGCGGAATTTGCAGTTGAATTCTGTTGCATTTCTGTTTCATTTACTTTTCTTCTACCACGTTTCACTTTATCTGGAACAGGGTATTGTTTCAGATGAGGGGTGTACAGTGAACGCAATCTATTGTATTCTAGAATGCAAGGAATATCAGCTTTGACTTTACTTGAATCAAAGTTTATTAGCAATAGACCGTCAAGTGTACGTAAGTATGATAATGCTACATAGCTCATGCCTTGCTTAAACACTGCGTTTCCTTTGTCTAGGGTAAGACCTTGGGATTTATGAATGGTAACTGCATATGCAAGAGTTAGAGAAAATTGCTCTCTACGTACATACATGTCTTTTGAAGAGAAGGAATCAAGCAATTTAGCGCCCTATCCTTTTCACTTCTGAAACTTTATCAAAGCGAATAGTTACAAACTGAATGTTGCTATCATATGGATATGATTGAAAGCAAACAACTGCGCCCAGTGCTCCATTAACAAGCCCTAGCTCTACGCCAAGGTTATGTTTAAGCATTACTCTACAATTTAAGGATAATTTCAATATTTTTTCCAACCCAGTTGGGTTGGAGATTGAATTTTCTAAACTATTTAGTATTGTTGTGGCTTGCTCACACATGGGTACTGTCATACCATGTACGTCTAGTTTGTCTGTGGCGCTAATTTCTATTATTGGTTGCATTTCTTTCTTTAACATTGTTTCATTGAATTTGAAACAGCTTGCAAGAGTTGGCATTAAGGCCATACAATTGACATTTTTGTGCGCTATTTGTTCCATAACATCAGTTGCACATACATTATCGCCATAAAGTGCATGTATATGCCGGTTTTTCAATACAACTTGTGCTTCTTGCGATAATACACCAACTCTTATACTTTCTAAGATGTTGGCATAAATGAGATCTGCAGATTGCAGTATGTTCTCAGTTAATTCTATGTATTGGAAATGTTACCAAAGGTTAACATTACCTATGCTGCCAACAGTTTTCCGGCAGAGGTTGTGGCTTAAGGTTTTAAAAATCGGTTCACCTTTCACTGGTGTCAATTGTAGAAGATCTCTGAAAACGATAAAGAGTTTCCCTGCAAAGAGTTCTTCGTTATTTTTTTAAGTACTTCTTGCAATCTGAGATTAATCAAAGCCAACATCAGGTTGGAGAACATGCTCACTTCATCTATTAGTAGCATTTTCATTTGTTTCAATACTTACGTAATTCCATTGCAGCTTCTGCAGAAAGTTTGTAGTAGTCTAATTTATTGTGATGCTCTACTGGAAGCAGTAGTAATCAGTGTAACGTAACACCGTCTATGTTGTAGGCAGCTAAACCTGCGGGGGCCGTTACAACAGCTGACAGTTTGTTGTTTGTCAATTGTTGAAGGAACTTGCTGATGATTTTGATTAAGAATATTTTCCCTGATCCAGCTTCACCACCTACGTACAGCAGTATAGGTTTGTAACTTTGGTAGGTACATTCTTTATTTTCGTGTTGTACACCATGTACAATTTGTTTTGTTACGTCTTCAAAAATGGTGCGCTGATCGTTGTTAAGTTTTGCTTGTTGTACAGTTAAGTCTTCTGTATCTTCTTGATACTAACACATGGTGTTTTCTACTTCTGTCATAGCTACTTCAGCCTCATTTGCTATTAGTGGTTGTCCTAGTGGTTCTTGACGTCCTGTTACAGAAGGTTGACCACTGTCGGAAGAGTCCTTACCTAGTTGGGCCTGAAGTTCTTCTTCCTGTTGCTGCTCATTGTGTAACTTTGTGTAACATTGTTTTGTACTGCGTAAAGTTCACATTTGCTTTGAAAGCATCATAGCTGTCATAATTATCTAGAATGTCTTCCTCTTTTCTCCATGGTTTGAAAAGTTGTAACAGAGACATGTAATATAGTTATTTCTGTTGAGGAGTTTTTAATGACAATTGTACATAATTAATTAAGCTTTGTTTGGTAAGTTTCACTAAGCTCCCTTCACAATCAGTTACTCTATATCTACGTTTACTTTCATCAGGTTTTACATTATTTTTGTATGGAAAGTTTTGAGCTATGTGGTATAGACACATGCTTTCCAGAGTGGTACTCCTGTTTGGATAGTATGTGTCCAGTAAATTGTGTTTTAGAATGTCCTGGCTGTTGGGATCATTTCTGGCAATTGTTTCTATGTCCTCATATGATTTCTGCACTCTTTTTCTAGATTTTGCAGGACCAAGATTGAGCCATACTATGTTGTCTGATTTTCCCATATAAAACAGTGCCGGTTAAATGATTTGCTGCTTCATAGGCCCCACATTCTCTATGAGAGAGCATTTTTATGACTAGGCTCTACAAAATCTGTGATAATGTTTTGTCTGATGCTAGGTCATCCCAGAGCTCTTGAAGCTCTGTTGTTCTGCTTTAGTTAAGTAGACTGTAACATATCGTGCAACAGCAGTTGAATTGTCTGCAATGTACTGCACATCTTTGTTTGCACTCCATAAGAGGGCAATGATTGCATTGTAATCATTGATATATTTTGATTCTTCCCTTCTTTTTATGTAATACATGTTATTAGGTGATTTACCTTTAACACTATGTCAAACTGAAGACATGAAGTTGTTTTCTCCACCTGTTTCTGTAACTGGTCTAGGGAAACCAAAGCAGTATTTGGTGTAGTAGTTACCTTTGTTTGTATATTTGTGGCAACAATATTTGCCACATTTGTGTCTTTGAAATTGTAAAATCTGCCCATGCAGATCACTATCTGTCTGTTGTGAAGGGATTTCACATGTGACATATTTTTGAATAAACTGCAAAACAGTGCTATCACTGTCGTGCCCAATTTCGGTGCACCTTTGATCCATAACAGCATGTGAATATGTGGTGCTCCTCTCGCTTGATATACTTTTCTCCAAAAGAAGTGCTGCACTTTGCCAAGGGGAGGAACAGTTTTATTGCAAATAAAGTGTAGCATGGCAATGAAACGATGATGGAAATATCTTGAGACATTACCTGGATCTAGAGAGCAAAGTTCTCGAGGTGTTAATATATCTGTGTTGTTTTTGTTGCTGTTTGCTATGTGTAGGACCTCATATAAATCTTCCCATGCATATTCTTCACAACTTAGCGTAACAAACCAAGTCGGTGGTCCAAGGTTTCTGATCATGCAATGCACATCTCAGTGCCGTCTGAACCAGTATTCCTTTGTACCGCGCATTTTTGCAAACAAATTTGTTATACTTGATTGTAAAACCTCATCTTTTTCCTGTACTTTTTGTATTAACTGCGTAGCTGACATATTTTGAAAGTGGGTTCCAGATTTAAGAACGTGTGCAACTCCATAACATAGTGTTGCTAATTCACTTTCATAGAGTAGGTGGAATATGTATTCCACATTTTATCTAAATCTGGGTTCTTGCAAATACATTTGTAATGAACGGTATTCTGATGCCCCAATCTGAGTGGGTCTATCATCGTATCTTCCACCTTTGCCAGTAGGAAATAGCAGTGTAAAAGCACATGCTTCTATACTTTTTTTCCCAAATACTCATTGGTGATCCTTTGGTTTGTCGCATTTGGTAGGTTTCTAGTGCATCATCTATGCTTTCATTGGAATGCAATGGATGAATTGTGTAATGGTCCAATTGACTGGATACTGTAGCTGGATCCAGAAGTTTGAATTGTTCAGTTTGTGATGGCTCTTGAATTATTTCAGTTGTTTCCCTTAAGCTTTCATCAAAATGTATTTCCTTGTAGTACTCATTATTGTCTTTTATATATTGCAATGCTTGTCCAACTTTGTGTAAGTCCACAAATTGTTGCCCAATTTTTTTGTCCTTTGTTGGTACCCCATTTATCAAGACTATTAAAAAATGCTCTATTGAACGTTCCCCTCCTAGAGTGTGTACATTTTCCGTTAGATCTAATGGCAAATAAACTACTTTGCCACAAATGCCTTTCACCAATTCAAAGGAAGGTAATTTTGCTGTTGTTGGATGAAGGCATATAATTGCTTGAAATGGGTGGACTGTTTGAATTATTATGCTCTCATACAAATTGAGCTGTTGCATGATTTTTGGTAATGGAAACAATTCCAAATTATTTGTAATAGCCCGTGAAGGAGTGTGGTTGTTGTCTAATTTTGCAGTACAGTAACTGCAGCATATTCTGCGTTCAATTAGTTCATATTTGTTTTCAGCTAAAAGGTACAAAGCTAATTCAAACCATTTAGAGTCTTCATTGTCTTCTATTTTGTATGATATGTCCACATGTTTTGTGTTCTTTTTGTAAAACGTTCTGCGGCAACACACACACACTTTGTTTGGTGCTTCAGCCGATGACCTTTTAAATGGTACTATTTCTTTTCTGTATGTGTGTAATAGAAGGTTGCTATTTGCAGAATTGTTGCTACTATGGTCTGAAACTGTTGCATTTTGCAAGTTGCTCTCACTTCCTAAATACTTTTTCTGAATACGGTTAATTTCTTCTTGTAAGTATTTGGGTGTACCATGCAGAAGAGTGGTATTTAAATTGCCTAATTCTGAAGTTAGACTTTTTGCAAAGTATATTTTATACACTAAATTTCTTACATTGGAATGATGTATGGATATTGTTTTGATATCATGGAAGGTACTTTTGCAAATAGACCCAAAAATGCAGGCTAATGAATGTTCTTTTAGTCCTGTGTCTTTCCGCACTGGACAAATATCCATATTTTGCAGCACTTTCATTTTACTTTTGTCTTTACGTTTTACTTATTGATTGAGGAACTGACATAAAGATTTGAAAGCTTTGTTTGGAATGGCACACATTGATGTACACAGCCATTTGTATACTGGACGGTATGGTTCTGCTGAATCGAGAGGTCATTGGGAGTTTTCAGGCGATAGTTTTGTAAGCAGTGTTTCTTTTTCCATGATGGTAGTATTGATTTTCTCATACCCTGGTCCACCTCTATGGATGGCAATTGTGTTTGTTTGATTTTGTTTGTATGCTTCTTCATTAAAATATGGCTCTGTGGTTGTTGTGTGACTCCATTCACCACCACAAACATGTAAGAAATTATTTTTTGTTCACATTCTGTTTATTGCTGAGTATCTTTTGTAGTTTGGTACTTAGTTTTGTTAGTGCTTTCATCCTATTTAACACTAATATGAACAACTTCCTTTTGAGAAGGATTACACTGTCCACGAGAGCTTGTAGGATTAACTTTCTATGGTAGGTTTTAAGGGGTGAGGATGGTTTCGGTCCTCTTCTTAGTAGATTCTGAAGGACTCTGTGACAAAACATTTTTGCTAAAATACTTTTTTTTACTATGGGTTCTTCTTACACTATCAGGATTATTAGGAACATTGTTAGCTGTACTGGTAGGTGTTTTTTGACAACATTTTGGTGTTTTGTGACACTTTTTGATGGAGGAGGTACAGTTCCGGTAGTTGAGACTTCCTTTATTTTGCTACCCGACTGCATTAGCTGGTTTATAGCAACATTCTCTACAAACTGTACAACAGATGGATGCTTGCATTGGGCACCTTTATTTTTATTTGCTCTACTTCTGCATTCCTTTCTACGGATTTGCTTTTTGGTAGGCATTCTTTGGTGTCTGATGAGAAAAAAAATATACTTTGGTCTGTTGTCCAATGTATGTGTGCAGTGTGCATGTGTGCATGAGTCTGATGGGGAACCTCTTTGTCATGGTGTCGACGTGCATTGAACTCTTGCAATGATTTGTTAAGGCTACTTTACTGTTTGTATACTAATACAATGTGTTTCAGATGAGACTAAAAAGTGGCATACTTGTAACGAGGACCATTATTAATAACCGAAATGCCAAAAACTTGCTACAGCAACTTCTATTCACAATCTAACCTTTTAAGGATTACGTATGTTATTTGAGTACCAAACACACAGGGATTTGTCAGCCACTCTGCCTGTTATTCTTTGTTCAATAAATGGGTATTTGTAGGTAGAATGGTTTACAAATCAATGCTTGCTTTGGTGCCCAAAATAAACACATAACCCATGCAGCCTCTTTGAGGAGTAGTTACAATATAAAGGTTGTACTGTATTTACTTTTTTGTGCAAGATGACCAGGTTTCTTTGGATATTTCGTCTGCAGTGTAGATGTTGTTGATTCTCAGGAGAGTAGTGTTCACTGCGATTCAAAAAAACAAAATCAATTACTTTGTGTGTTTGCAGCAGTGATGATACTGCACACATTAATTGTGCTTCTTTTGTCAGAGAATTCAACTCTTATATTTCAACCCAGTGCACGTGTACATTTCACTTCACTCTGTGCAGTCTTTGCATGGTACTTGCAATATGGTACTTGAAAGTCCTTCAAAATAGCTAAAACATTTAAGGGTATGGAAATGCCTTGTTGTTTACAAAGGGTACAATGCATAGGAGAGAGGTTTGTAAGCGATAGGGCATAGTATTAGATGGGGAAACATGTTCTACTTATAAATTAAAAGCACAATGCCAAAAAATCAGGAGACCCTCAGAAGGAAATGTCACCACCGCAATCGGGAGTGCTTACTATTCTCATACAATCACATTCCAACTAGCATTACTGTAGGCCGTACAGAGTACACAACTCCGACATTTTCACATACAAAATTGAGTTCTGTCCTAAATAGGCATGCTTGCAATGTATGTACAGGATATGCAGTAGACAGTAAGCAGTCGTGCGATTTGTGAATGACAAATCAGACATCTTGCACTTTAAACAGGGGAGCGTTGTTATGTATTCCCTATGGACATTTAGAGGCATTATTATGTCTAAATTAAATCATAAGGGTTCCACATGTTCTCTGATTAAAATATACATACCTGTACTCTATACTCATGCATGTGCACATGCATGGAGCTGTACGTAGAAATTTGCAATACTTGCACAGTACCTTGTGAAGTAGGTGTTTTGTAATGATATGTGACTTCCATTCAGAATCATTGACAGCAATTTTGAAGTGCGCAATGTTGATGACGGAGTTAAAATTAGCGATGTTCAATGTGATTGGTGGATGATAGTGCGACTGCTTAGTTGTGTCCAATGAGGGACTCCCTTTGGTGCCGCTGTGGGAAGGGTGGAAGGACTGGGTAAGAGTTATGTGCCGCATGTAGGCAACGCTTGTCCGCTGGTAGGGCATGTCACATACGGGTTTGTACAGCAAATCCTGCATGGAAAGGTGACTGTAGGCATCAGCCAATCAGATTTTCACATTACTCTTTTGTGTCGAAAGACGGAGTGCACACTGAACATGCCAGAGGTGAAGAGGGTCAGAGTTTTGATGCTTGGTACATTTTTGTATAAGGCTTACAACACTATGCCGAGAGTAGGCATGTGGCACACCATTTCTATGTGAGAGGAGTGGAGGTGGTATGGAGCGCTGACACTGATGCCAATGCTGCGGCAATTCTGCAAGTTTGTAGAGACATGCATAAAATGACCACTCCTCATGTCGTAATTTTGCACTACAGTGCTTGCCATTTGGGGTATGTGACTTCACGTACTTTGTTGGCAGATTTGGCACAGTTGGTTGAAGCACTCATGACCATCTTCCCAACAATGAAAGAATTTTTTTCTGCTTTACTCCCAAGAGTACAATGAAACAACAATTCTGTTTTCTGTCCAGATCAAAGCATCAGGAGGTGTATCATCAATCGCGGCATGCATGCATTCATGCTACGAGCTGGTATGTTTTTTTGCAGCCACAATAACATTGCTCTAAGCAATGCGGATTACTCTGAAGGAGATGGTGTAGTGCTATCTTCTTTGGGAAATGCGATGTTCTTTTGGAAAATAAGGCTTGCTTTAGAGAAGGTTCTGTAATGTTTGCAAGAGTAAAGCAAGAACAAAAAATACCAAAAAATAAATAAAACACCAGATATCTGTACGGTATCTGGCCCTAAAATAAAATAAAAACGTCTCTTTTCAGAGCCTACCTTAAAGGGGAAAAAGGGGAATAGTACTTTTATGTACCGTCGTCACGCTCTTATCCTGTACATATTCGCGAACATGCCAGTAGTTTGCAGCCAGCACATAACACCAACGGAGATTCAGGGTGGAGACGCATGTAAATGAGAATGAGCGGAGCTAGGGATTGGTCCATAAAATTCAGTAGGTGTGTTCTGACCGACGTACTTTAATAAGGCCGTCTTCTCCCTCACAGGAGACCACAGAGCCATGGCTTTCCATGCTCGAAAACAGATTATCTGGATTTTGGGAGACTCATGGATACATTGGTTAAAGGTGCATGCAGAAACCTGCAGTTTATCTACAAATCTCCGATTTCCTCATGTGGAAGTGCACTGGCATGGCATGCGTGGCATGAGATGACTGGACTTGGTACCTCTCTGTGTTACTTTACTGACAGAGCTTCCTCCAGATATACTGATCATTCATTGCGGAAGAAACAGTTTAGGTCATGTATCTGGAATTTAATTGCAATTTGCATGAAGGAAGGACTTGCAAAGCTCATGGACATGTTTCCAAATTGTCACATACTTTTTCCCCGTATTGCACAAAGGCAAATATGGCTGCGTTCTTCTGCGTTTGGTCCACAAATAAGGCTGTGTGTGCATTTTTAAGAGTTGTTGGCATATCCTCTTTCCACAATGAAAACATTTTGTTTTGCAGCACTTTCCTTTTCCGCAGAGATGGAGTCCACCTCACATGTGCTGGCAATCAGATTTTTCTTCGCAATGTACAAAATGCATTGCAACCTCTTTTGCAATCACACTAATCCATTTTCACCAATCCACACTTTTTGACCCACACAACACACCACCGAAAGGCTCTTTTCAGAGCCACCACTTACTCCCAGCGTACACTTCATTGTGTTTGCTCCGCTTGCACCCTCCCTTTTTTCACCTACAACTGTCCGCAAACTTTTTCAGAACTCTGCAGGGATCTACAACCGTCACTTCATAGTTCTATTGTTATACTTAGAAAAGCTGCTCTGAAAAGAGCCTTTTCTGTAATTTTTGTTGTTTTTACATTTTTTGCTTAACAGCCCAGGGCACACTAGGAGAAAAGGCCAAAGGAGGGTAAGGAAGGGACACCAGCCACGGGGATAAGAAAGGGCAAGTGACCAGAGAAATATTTAGGGTGAGCTTTATTTAGGTAAGGAGCAGATCTTCTGGTGCTCTGTGGCTGCAGCCTCAAAAGCACTTTCAAAACTCTCCACCCTGCAGAGTACTGCGTCACAATAAGTGCACACTACTGTCACCTTTGAAAGGTAAGGGTCAACAGCATTGCGAATGGCTTGTGAAGCAGCTGGAGGGAGGTGCTCCCCCACAGGAGTGTTTCTTGTTGTGGGAGGATCGGACAAGGAGGATGCTGTGGAGGCACTCAATCGCTACGCTCTTCACATGGCACCACCTTGCAAATGTCTGCAGTGTGGAACGAAGTGAGGTGTCGCTTCATGGTTGTCGTATCAAAACTGTACGCACCAAATCTCCCATGACTCAGCACCACCTTGCACTAATTACACTTCACCAGATTCGCACGTGCTTTTGGTACGTTCCCATAAATGGAAAACAACCTCCACACCCACGACTCCCGGCGAATGCCCCTAGTGCAGAGTTCCTCCACTTCATTCTCTTCCTCCTCTTCTTCCTTGTTCTCTACATCCTCACCCATATATCTCTCTGTAGGCCCTTGGGGAGGTGGTGGTGGTGGCGGGTTTTGGGGTGGTGCAGAGTCTAATGACCCAACAGCAGCCATGGAAGCCATACCGATTAGTTTCCTTTTGGTCACTACAGCAGTAAAGGCAGTACACCTCAATCTGCTATAGCTAGAAGGACAATGAAGATGCGCTCGGGGGTGTGGCCATTTGTAGGGTTCGAGGGGTGTGCCTTGTGACCCTCCTCATCCCTACAAAGCGGTACAAAAATGTTACACAGCAAGTCCTGAGGTCAGCTATTGTCTGGGATATGTCAAATTACATTTGTACACTCTACAATACTTTGCTGTGTGTCTACAAGTTCTTTTGTACTGTTGCGGAAGCACACCAACTGCGCAAATTAGTCCCCACGCTCATTGTGGGTGCGGTCACATGATGACGTCCTCAACACATCCGCTCCACCAATGAAAGTCGCCTGGACAGCAAATGCACAGAATCAAACGTGCACATGCGCACCAGTGTCCTACAGACAGTGTTCGGGTTCTCAAAGTAATTCAAAGTGCGACACAAGTGAGACAGACAGTTATGGACAGGCGCGATGTTCGCTATACTTACGTTTGTACTGCGCATGTGCACGCATGCTATGTTCACTGTACGAACAGTTCCAGTGTCCTTAGGACAACTCCATTTTGTTTGCCCACGAACTTTGGATGCGCCCGATAGGGACAGGTATTCTGTCCTCAACACACTCCCATTTCGCTCATTTACAGCCATCCCAGACATCTGGTGTGTTCTACAAACATGTTTGTAAGTGGCACGGCGAGGTATAATGTCCTTAGGACACCCCTTTCTGTTTATGTATGCACAACTTCACCAGATGGTGCGGACAAACATCAAGTCCATCCTACTTCACATTACTAAAGGAAGGTGTACTGCCTTTACAGCACCCACATTCCATTCCTTACAGATAGGTCGAACAGGTGTGCTGTTCGCGAACAATTTACGTCTTTAAAAAAAAAACACATTTCCAACAAACTCTATACCAACAACTACTGTACAAAAAAAATTACACACACACATACACCCTTCACTCCAAAAAAATAGCAGGGGAGGCTGACACTGAAACAAATATGGGGGAATTGGGATTCAACACAGGCTGGGTATCAGGAGAAGATTTGTGAGGGGAAGAAGGGTTGGATATTTCATCAAAACATCTCTTTTCTCCTTGAAGGTTTGGGGAGGGTTCACTAGGGAATGGAGAAGCGGGGCAGGTACAGGTGGGACAATGGTAACAAACTTTCCCTCTCACACAGTCCTCCACAAACTCCTGTAAACTTTTTAAATTTTCGTTCAATACGTCAATTTTCTCCTCAATCCTTTTAATCCTGTCTTCTTCTCTCTCGTTTGTTGCCCTTTCTTCTTTTCTTTCCTGGTCTGTAAAAAGAAATTACACATATGTCAAATGCCTACAAAATACTGGTCATTATTTTGCATATGCACATCAATGTCTACCATTATTGTCGCTGTCCTCAGACATTTCCACATGCGGAAAGTTCTCCTCCAGCCACTCCAAAGTACTAGCCATTTCTGTGTCAAAACAACATAAAGAAATTAATATTTCTGCACCACATACCAATATTAAAAAATTCACACATACAACAAAATGACCTCCACTCACTCTTTTCCTGTAATCTCCCTTCGTCCTATTGCGTCCGTCCTCTGTTGTTCCAGGCTGCCGAGTTTCTGTGCAGTGATTACCATGGGGGCATCCTTTTTTTTTAAGGTTCCATCCATTTCAATCCACTTTCAAATATCATTGATTACATCAATGTCTATTTTTTTAATATATTTTAGTGGTTTTTATTTACCTATTTGGATATTGTTAAATTTTGGGACAGTTAGATACCAATTGGCGTATTCTAACTGTGTATTTATTGGCCTAATTTAGTGGTATTCATTTATCTGATTAGTTGTTGTAGAATCTTTGAGCTGTTAGATAGCATTTGGAGTATTCTAACAGTTTATATTATTTTAACACAAATTTATAATTTTGGGACAGTTAGATACCAATTGGCGTATTCTAACTGTGTATTTTTTGGTCTAATTTAGTGGTATTCATTTATCTGATTAGTTGTTGTAGAATCTTTGAGCAGTTAGATAGCTTTTGGAGTATTCTAACAGTTTATATTTTTGTAACACAAATTTACTTAAAGGTTCAAATACAGTTTATTTATCAAATTTTGGTTTTAAGAACATCAAATAAGCGTTTGTAAGATTTGCTGGTAATCTCTGCTTTAGAGTAATGGTACTATCATTACATTAAAACCATCCACATTTCTTTTTTATGTATGCAGTGTAGTGCCCTGAATTGGTTGTGGCTCCTGCGTGGTAGATTATACCTATTGTTGTCAAGGTTTTCTTAACAAGTGATATTTGACCATGTGTGAATCCAGTCAGCTTGCAGTTGTTTTTGGTACCATCTGCATTGTAACGTAGAAGCATTAGTATTACGTATTTACTATGTGTTTGTATTACTAACGTGGAGCGATTATCTGAATAGCAGGTAGAGCATAATCTACCATGGTTTGCATTTTGTACAAGCTGCTGAAATGGAATGGATTCACAATTTGGTATTGATAAATATGTGAAGCGTTCATTGGGGATTTCTTCTTGTGTCACATTGTTGCAGAGAGTGCATGTATGTTTCCACATGTATGAAATCTGAAAGATTTCATTTATAGGTATGTTTCTGTTTTCCAGTGCTTGTAGTAAGTACATTAGAAATTTGTGTGGATCTTCCTGTGAGTTTATAGTGAATTTAACCATTCCAGCACAGTAGTCCAATTGTCGTCTTATTCCAAAAACACTATCAGGCCGATTCATGGAATAATTAGCGCGGCGCAAGTGGGCAAAAACGTGCGAATCGCAGTGGAATAGCGAAAATCGCAGTGCAAGTGCGAAAATCGCACGAAAAGCAGCGCACATCGATTCATGGAAGGCCGTGCGCGAGAAAACCAGCGGATGTGCGATAAAAAAGTGCGCGGCGCACGTTGGCGCACAGGCCATCTAACAGCGTGCGCCAGGTCACAGCGAAAATCGCACAGGCCACAGCGAAATTCGCACATAGCGCGGCGCACGCAACAAAAGTAGGCGGAACACGGGCGTAACACTCGGAATGGGGAACAACTTGCCAAAACGTGGGCGTCACGGGGGAAGTACAGGGCACAAGTGCGCGGAACGCCCACACGCTCGCCTACAACACGTATTCATGGAATAGAATAGGGGAAAAAAGCGCACGCTCAAACCAGCGCACAGGCACAAACACGACCGCCACAAGAAAGCAGGCGGTAGCGTCTCTGCGGCTGTAAGAAATGTGCGCCAAAAGGTGCGCCAACAAATAGCACCTATATACTGCCATGATGAATGTCCCATACTGTGGCCCTCCAGAAAAAATGACGTGCAAAGGGGTACCCACAAACACGGACACCCGCTGACAAAAAATACATGTGCGTGTATACCGGGGTGCGCGGGAAGTCTCACACGCGATTTCAGCAGGGTACGTGCATCACAGGGGTTCGCGTGAAGTCATTCACGCGATCGGGCCTGGGGGAGCGAGCTACGTGTATTTCAGGGGTTCGCGTGAAGTTTCTCACGCGATCGGTCCTGGGGGAGCGTGCTACGTGTATTTCAGGGGTTCGCGTGAAGTTTCACACGTGATCGGGCCTGGGGGAGCGGGCTATGTGTATTACAGGGGTTCGCGTGAAGTTCCTCACGCGATCGGGCCTGGGGGAGCGGGCTACGTGTATTCCAGGGGTGCGTGAGAAGTTCCACACGCGAATAGCCTGGGCGCGTGTATTTCAGGGGTGCGCAGGAAGTTCCACACGCGAATAGCCTGGGCGCCTGTATTTGAGGGGTGCGCGGGAAGTTCCGCACGCAAATAGCCTGGGCGCGTGTATTTCAGGGGTGCGCGGGAAGTTCCACACGCGAATAGCCTGGGTGCCTGTATTTGAGGGGTGCGTGGGAAGTTCCACACGCAAATAGCCTGTGCGCGTGTATTTGAGGGGTGCGCGGGAAGTTCCACACGCGAATAGCCTGGGCGCGTGTATTTCAGGGGTGCGCGTGAAGTCATTCACGCGATCGGGCCTGGGGGAGCGGGCTACGTGTATTTCAGGGGTTCGCGTGAAGTTTCTCACGCGATCGGGCCTGGGTGAGCGTGCTACGTGTATTTCAGGGGTTCGCGTGAAGTTTCACACGCGATCGGGCCTGGGGGAGCGGGCTACGTGTATTTCAGGGGTGCGCGGGAAGTTCCACACGCGAATAGCCTGTGCACGTGTATTTCAGGGGTGCGCGGGAAGTTTTACACGCGAATAGCCTGGGCGCGTGTATTTCAGGGGTGCGCGGGAAGTTCCACACGCGAATAGCCTGTGCGTGTGTATTTCAGGGGTGAGCGGGAAGTTTTACACGCGATTTCTGCACGGTACGTGTATTTCAGGGTGTATTTCACATGTGATTTGACAGTGTGGGTCCTCCCAGGTGTACCCTGTACACCCTCCACGGCCCCTGCAGGCAGCCCACACCACAGGGGACTACCCTGCATCCCTGGTCATGTCCCGCAGGCAGCCCACCCAACATGGGCATGCCCCCCAGCAAAGGCACATGTCTCCTTGAACTAATGAACACCAACTCATGTCCCCTTGCACCCCCACCCCCCAGCACTGTGGAGCACCTGCCAGCAGGCCCCCACCCATGTCCAACTCATGTCCCCCACCACCCCCACCCCCCAGCACTGTGGGGCACCTGCCAGCAGGCCCCCACCCATGTCCAACTCATGTCTCCCACCACCCCCACCCCCCAGCCACCAGGGTCACCCTCCACCAGGCCCCCACCCATGTCACCCACCACCCCCACCCCCCAGCAGTGCAGGGGCACCCTCCACCAGGCCCCCACTCATGTCACCCACCACCCCCACCCCCCAGCCACCAGGGTCACCCTCCACCAGGCCCCCACTCATGTCTCCCACCACCCCCACACCCCAGCAGTGCAGGGGCACCCTCCACCAGGCACCCACCCATGTCTCCCACCAC
The DNA here is from genome assembly GCF_040938575.1 of Ambystoma mexicanum. Classification (NCBI taxonomy): domain Eukaryota; kingdom Metazoa; phylum Chordata; class Amphibia; order Caudata; family Ambystomatidae; genus Ambystoma; species Ambystoma mexicanum. The sequence goes on from NC_090941.1 coordinate 388,072,078, forward strand.
CCCCACACCCCAGCAGTGCAGGGGCACCCTCCACCAGGCACCCACCCATGTCTCCCACCACCCCCACCCCCCTGCCACCGTGGGCAGCCCCCACCAGGCCCCCACTCATGTCTCCCACCACCCCCACCCCCCTGCCACCATGGGCAGCCCCCACCAGGCCCCCACTCATGTCACCCACCACCCCCACCCCCCAGCCACCAGGGTCACCCTCCACCAGGCCCCCACTCATGTCACCCACCACCCCCACCCCCAGCCACCAGGGTCACCCTCCACCAGGCCCCCACTCATGTCTCCCACCACCCCCACACCCCAGCAGTGCAGGGGCACCCTCCACCAGGCCCCCACTCATGTCTCCCACCACCCCCACACCCCAGCAGTGCAGGGGCAGCCTCCACCAGGCCCCCACTCATGTCACCCACCACCCCCACCCCCCAGCCACCAGGGTCACCCTCCACCAGGCCCCCACTCATGTCTCCCACCACCCCCACACCCCAGCAGTGCAGGGGCAGCCTCCACCAGCCAGGCCCCCACTCATGTCTCCCACCACCCCCACACCCCAGGAGTGCAGGGGCAGCCTCCACCAGGCCCCCACTCATGTCACCCACCACCCCCACACCCCAGCAGTGCAGGGGCACCCTCCACCAGGCACCCACCCATGTCTCCCACCACCCCCACACCCCAGCAGTGCAGGGGCACCCTCCACCAGGCACCCACCCATGTCTCCCACCACCCCCACCCCCCTGCCACCATGGTCAGCCCCCACCAGGCCCCCACTCATGTCTCCCACCACCCCCACCCCCCTGCCACCATGGGCAGCCCCCACCAGGCCCCCACTCATGTCTCCCACCACCCCCACACCCCAGCAGTGCAGGGGCAGCCTCCACCAGGCCCCCACTCATGTCACCCACCACCCCCACCCCCCAGCCACCAGGGTCACCCTCCACCAGGCCCCCACTCATGTCACCCACCACCCCCACACCCCAGCAGTGCAGGGGCACCCTCCACCAGGCCCCCACTCATGTCTCCCACCACCCCCACACCCCAGCAGTGCAGGGGCAGCCTCCACCAGGCCCCCACTCATGTCTCCCACCACCCCACACCCCAGCAGTGCAGGGGCAGCCTCCACCAGGCCCCAACTCATGTCACCCACCACCCCCACCCCCCAGCCACCAGGGTCACCCTCCACCAGGCCCCCACTCATGTCTCCCACCACCCCCACCCCCCAGCCACCAGGGTCACCCTCCACCAGGCCGCCACCCATGTCTACCACCACCCCCACCCCCCAGCCACCAGGGTCACCCTCCACCAGGCCCCCACTCATGTCACCCACCACCCCAGCCCCCAGCCACCAGGGTCACCCTCCACCAGGCCCCCACTCATGTCACCCACCACCCCCACCCCCCAGCCACCAGGGTCACCCTCCACCAGGCCCCCACTCATGTCTCCCACCACCCCCACACCCCAGCAGTGCAGGGGCAGCCTCCACCAGGCCCCCACTCATGTCTCCCACCACCCCCACACCCCAGCAGTGCAGGGGCAGCCTCCACCAGGCCCCCACTCATGTCACCCACCACCCCCACCCCCCAGCCACCAGGGTCACCCTCCACCAGGCCCCCACTCATGTCTCCCACCACCCCCCACACCCCAGCAGTGCAGGGGCACCCTCCACCAGGCACCCACACATGTCTCCCACCACCCCCACCCCCCAGCCACCAGGGTCATCCTCCACCAGGCCCCCACTCATGTCACCCACCACCCCCACCCCCCAGCCACCAGGGTCACCCTCCACCAGGCCCCCACTCATGTCACCCACCACCCCCACCCCCCAGCCACCAGGGTCACCCTCCACCAGGCCCCCACTCATGTCTCCCACCACCCCCACACCCCAGCAGTGCAGGGGCAGCCTCCACCAGGCCCCCACTCATGTCACCCACCACCCCCACCCCCCAGCCACCAGGGTCACCCTCCACCAGGCCCCCACTCATGTCTCCCACCACCCCCCACACCCCAGCAGTGCAGGGGCACCCTCCACCAGGCACCCACACATGTCCCCCTGCCCCCAGGTCCTGACGATACTCAATCATGGCAGTAATGGCCAGCATACCCAGCACAAACACTCAGGCAAGGATTGCATCCACCCACATAGTGAATGCAATTACATGATACAACCCCAATGGCAAGTCTGTAAATGAACACATGTCCGTCACACACACATACACAATGGGTGCAAGTGAATGTCAAAACCCGTATCATGACATGTATGAAACCAATGAGAAAATACCACAAGTGAAAGTTAAAAAAATGTATTAAAGATGAAAAATAAGTAAAAAAATCAAACATACAACAATGGGGATAACAAAATAAATGGTCCATGTCCGAGAACAAATGTAAAAAAAAAAAAAACAAAGTAATCCAAAAACAAATTTTGTCCAAAGCAAAATCATGTGGAAGTAAAATAATGAAAAACCATTTCCTCATAGTGAACACAATAATTAATAAAAAAAATGTTTCTTCAATAAGCAAACTATATACACGAAAATTCCAGGGTCCATGAGCCCAACACCATAAATGAAACCTACTACTACCTAATGAAAATAATATATACAAAGAAGTGGCCATTGTCCGAGCGGTCCAAAAATAAAAAAATTAATAAAGGAAACCTAACACTAACTAACTAAATAACTATATACAAAGGCAGCGGGCAAGTCCTGCGGCTCACTCGGTGATGTTGCTGGCCAGGGCATCATCGAACTCCATGTCGATGTCCTGGAGGCGGGACTCTGTCCTGGCCCCGAGGTCTCGCAGGGATAACCCCATGTCCAGCTCAAACTCCCTGCGAGCTTCCTCGAGGCACTCAGCCCGCCTCAACGCCCGACGCATGGAGAACTCCGCCCTGACCATGGTGAGCCGCTCCTCTTCCACCCGCTGCCGCTCCGCACCTATCCGCTGGACCAACTGCTCCCACACGGAAGACACCACCATCCCAGGGTTGCCCTGCCCTCCGGCCGATGCCTGCCCCTCTGATCTTGAAGGCCCCGAGCCATGATGCCTCCCACGTCGAGCCTGCTGCTGCCTCCGACGCCACTGCCTCTGCCAGCACGACGGCATCCAGGCTGATGGAAAGCACCGACGCCGTCGTGCACGTGCCCTGCCCGATGATGCTGTCACATCTTCCATCTGCTGGGGTCCAGTTGCTGTGTTGTCCACCCCTGCTGGACCTCTGACTCCCAACTGTGGCAGGGATGGGATCCCCACCGAGCTGGCTGCATTGGTCGGGGCAGGTCCACAGGGGGCCCTGGTGGCATCTGGGCCGGAAGACGGCAAGGAGAACGACTGGTGTATAGCCTGCACAGAGGAGGAGAGGGCCACCAGATTGGACAACACATGCAGGAAACCCCCGAACATGGCCGATCCCAATTGGGCCACGTCGGCATGGTGCACTTCGTGATGACGTGCGTCCTCCTCCCGGGAAGCACGCACGGCATCACGAATCACAGCCGTGCGCATCGCGACCCCAATCAGGACCTTCTCCACACGGCCAGGGGTTCCCACGTCCGCAGGTGGAGTAGAGTCAGGTGACATGGACATCCCCTCTACCTGCGGACGGGCCTGGGACGGGGCATCCCTGCTGGTGCATGGTGGTGCACTCACAGGGTCAGGGACAGCGACATGCACAGGCCCCTCCACGGTGACCTGTGCTGCCTCCTGCCCCTGGCCCTGGACTGCACCACTTGCACCAGCAGGGATGCCCCCACCAGGCCCCATGTGTGCCCCAGTGGCGGCCTCCTCCTCCTCTGTGCAAACCACCAACCTGGATGGCTCCTCACCGTCTCCCACTGTAGCAGGCCCCTGTGGGGGCTCACCCACCCCTTCCGCTGCAGCCGTGGGGGCATCCCCGCCGCCTTGCTCCACAGCGCCGTCTCCGCCCTCTTCTTCACTAGCCGCTGCGTAGAGGGAGACAAAGAACACAAGCATCAGGGCACTGTACAATGGTCCCCTAGACAGGAAGCAATAGCAGATGAGCACCACTGTCAAAGTACACTTCCATCATGTCCCTCCACAACACATGGGTCAGTCCAGGCAAAACACACACAGTAACAGGCATGGTGCATGCCATGGACATTTCCATGCATGTCCAATGGACTCTTGAAACATTCAATGATATGTAACTCACATGCATCATGGCTCATGCCTATCACATGCACACACTTCACCTCAGTCACATCCATCAGGCCCCAAACACACCAAACACAGCGGATACAAGGGTAATTTGGCTGCTTCACTGAATCTGTGCATTGTCACACACATGTGTCATGCATCCATGGCATGCACAAGTCACAGACACGCAGGTCAGGCACACAGACATGGCTACCATATATGTACCTGGCATCAGCACCCATCCCTCACCCCCACCCATGTCCAGGTACAGAGACTGGCATGCTCTCATGTTCAAAATCTGCATAGGGCTCCCCATGCGGCATTTGAACACATGCAACAACCATGTGGGTCACACATCACTGGTCGCACATGCATTACCATGATGTCCCTGCACACATACATGCATACATGGCCTATGGCACACATACAGGCAAGTTTCATAGAACCAGCACACCGCAACATGCCCTGTCTCACACAGTAATGCTTGGACACTTACCGCTCAACTCCACACGGGCCTCCCTCTCAAGGATCTGGGCGTGGAGCGCTGGGCGTACGCGTTCCAGGACCCTCATCTGGATGGAACTCATGCGGCCCCGGCCCGCCTCCACGAGGCGCCGGCCCTTCACAAGGGTCCTGGACCTCAAGTCCTCCCAGCGCTTCTTGATCTTCAGGACGTTGCGGGTTGCCACCCCCTCCGCATTGATGGCAACCACACAGTCGGCCCAGATCCTCTCCCGTCCTTCCTTGCTGGCGCGGGACGATCCAAAGAGGGCATCATACTGCCCCAGGACATGCTCCACCAGGACACCAACTTCGTTGTCAGTGAAGCTGGTGCCCCTCTGCCCCTCTGGCCTGGGGTTGCCACTGGTGCCAGATGTGGAAGTGCCCGACATGGCAACCCCAGAGGCAGGTGTGGGTGGGCAACTGGGTCCTGGGGCCGGACTGTGTAGCCGTGTCTGGGGCATCAGCCAGTGCCGGACGAGCACTCTTCCTCTTCCGCTTGGAAGGTGGTGGTGATCCTGAGTGTCCTGCGCCGCTCTGGACACTAGGGGCAGGAGCCCTGGTGGACTCTGTATCAGGAGTGTGGGATTGCACACTCAGCATGGGAGTTGGTGCAGGCATTGGCTCTAGTGTGATGGTGTCAGGGGGAATGTCAGCAGCATGGACTAGGACCGACACTGTCCTGGCTGGGTGTGTGAGGGCTGGGGTGGATGGAGCCGCAGCTGCCCCTGCAGCCTCTCCGCCCTGCCTCCTTGGTGCAGCAGATGACCTTGCTGGCCCAGATGCACATGGCATGGTGACATCAACGTGCACCAGCGCACGTGTCATAGGCCTGCTGACCTGGAAGTCAGCCATGGAGTCAGCCAGATCTGGTGCCACAATGGGCTGGTCCAACAAGGGCTGAGCATGGATGGTGTCAGCCACATCAGCCTCAACGGGAGGGGGGGGGGGATTATGGGTGCCCTTGACTGGTCCTCCACACATGGGGGGACAGGCTCACCCTGCAAGTAACGACCACGTCCCCTACCGGATCCACCACGGCCACCACTTGTGGCTCTTCCACCTTTGCCACCCTTACGGAATCCTCGCCTCCCAGCCATGGCACTGATGTAAATGTGCGTATGGGAGTGGCTGGAAACTGTTGTCCTGGGCAATAGGGGGTCAAAGGGGTTGGGTACCAGATGGTAATTGTACCCTAGTGCTCTTGCAAGGCTGATTGTAACCCCTGGGGAAAGATGACGGGTCATGCTACGCACAGGAGCCCCAAAAAAGGGAGATGACGTGCACGCAACCCCTCCTAGACCACGTGTGCAGAAAGTTAAACCTGCACTACGCTGTGGCACCCAGTAACACAAGAATGAACGTATGCGTGTCACACGCAGCCTAGAATGACCTCTGAAGGGGTAGGCTACACACGGGGCAAGCACAGATGTTAGATACGTGCGTGACTCACCGTCTGCCTGGTAAACGAGCGTGTAAAAGGAGCACGTTTGGTTGGCAACACCCCCGCCAAAAGAAGATTTGTACGCTGTCTGAGGAGACAGGACAACAGTAGAAGGGAACACTGTTTGAGGGAACAGGCCCAGGTAAACCAGTAAAAGCGAAAAAAGAGAAAAAGCTGTCAGAGGTAACAGGGAATACGAACTTGAAACGGCGTGAAGTAAATCGCGTGTGAAACGACAAGAAGTACAGAATTCACCCACTCGCTCTCCACGAAAAGCACGTACAAGGAAAACGTGTTCTACACATACCTTTTATACAGGGCCACACGTCCAGCGTCACTTACGCGGCATGTACGCGCTAGGGCCATTTCCACCAATTACACGCTTTGTCACTTCTGCGTGTAGGGACATTTCCACCAATTACACGCTTTGTCACTTCTGCGTGTAGGGCCATTCCCACCAATTACATGCTTTGTCACTTCTGCGTGTAGGGCCATTTCCACCAATTACACGCTTTCTCACTTCTGCGTGTAGGGCCATTTCCACCAATCACATGCGATGAGACTCTGACGTGCAGTCTTTCCACGTGTGCTCTGTCATCACGTGCTGTGTGGGAAACACCCGTGCGGGTCACGTCACAGACGCGCTTACGCGCTGAGGGCCTTTGGTCCAATAGAATCGCGTATGCGTGCTGACGCGCTTACGCGCTAAGGGCCTTTCCTCGATTTTCACGCTGACGTGCATGATTTTCACGTGCCAAATCACTCCGTACCAAGCTGGCCACGCGTAAGCACACGGAAGACCACGCTCCTGCCCAGAAGGCCGAACTACTGCCCCCCAGAGCCCCGAGCACGCTCCCACCTACCATCTGCTGCTGCCTGACTGCCTGCTGCCCACGTGCACTGCCATTTGCTGCCTGCACATCAGCCAGGGGTGCTGTTGCTGTGACCACCCCTGCTGAAACCGAAGACTCCCGACTGGGATTCCATCGCTCCACAGCCCAGCCCCAGGACCCAGTTGCCCACCCACTCCTTCCTCTGGGGTTGTCATGTCGGGGCAAACACCATCTGGGACCACTGACAACCCCCGGCCAGAGAGGCAGAGGGGCACCAGCTTCAGTGCCACCGAAGTTGGTGTCCTGGTGGAGCAAGTCCTGGGGCAGTATGATGCCCTCTTCGGAAGTTCCCGCGCCGACAAGGAAGGACGGACTCGGATCTGGACTGACATCGTGACTGCCATCAACGCGGAGGGGGTGGCAGTCCGGGACTTACAACATGTCAGGAAGCGCTGGGAGGACTTCAGGTCCAGGACCCTGAACAAGGCCCGGCGCCTCTTGAAGGCAGCGGATGCCAAGGGGCGCCGGGGCCACTTGTCGGAAGAACAGATGGGGGTCCTGGAACGCATATCCCCAGCGCTCCACGTCCAGGTCCTGGAGAAGCAGACCCGTCTGGAGTCCAGCGGTGAGTGTACATGCATCCTGATTGTGAGCAGTGCGTGTGGTGATTATTCGGTATTGTGCAGGTTGCACATCTGTTTGTATGGGGTCGAGTATGGGTGGGGGTGTACATGGCCGTGGGGCTGACACATGCGAGGGCTGTAATGTGTGAGACATGGATGGTGCTTGTGTGTGTAGGCTTGCATGGCAAATGCAGTTGTGCGTGCACACATGTTTGTATGTATGTGTATGTAAGTAGACATGTCCGTGATGTCACGCATGTATGTTGTTTTGGGCTGCATGTATGAGCACTGTGTACATGTGCATGTGTGTGTATTTGTCAAGGGTGCAACAGTGATGCAACATGGATGCATGTGACTGCGGTATGTGTAAGCCTGATTGGCAGATGTGATATGGATGCCCGTCTGAACAGTGCGACACTTGGCAGAGGTGTACACATGCATGCAAGTGTGGTGGTGTGTGCACATGTGTGGTGCACTTCCTGTGTTGCATGTGATGTCTGGGTCACCTTTGGCTGCTCATGCTGTTGTATGTGTATGGATGGTGGTGGTGTGTTGGGGATTGTGATGACATGTCTGAGGTTTGCCAATGCCACTCATGTGCAACTGTCATGTGTGTATGTGTCCATTGTACAGTGCCCTGATGCCTGTGTTTTGTTTCTCCCTGTCTGCAGCGTCAACTGATGAAGAGGGCGGAGAAGGTGCTGTGGAGCACAGCGGCGGGGATCCGACCGCCAGCCGGAGACGCAAGGCCCGGCTCCCCTCCCGTGTTGTCATCTCGTCGGGGAGTGAGGAGTCCGGTGCCGCGTCCCAGGCCGCAGCTGCCGGGGGGAGGTCCAAGAGGCGGAGGTTGGAGTTGGACTCCTCGGCAGCAGAAGGGGCAGCTGGGACCCCACAGGGCCCAACAGGGGACCATAGCACGGAGTCATCCAGGTTGGTGGGGGGTCTGGTGGAGGAGGAGGCCGTGCAAGCACCAGAGACGGGGTCTGGAGGTGGGGATCCCACTGGTGCTAGTGGTGCAGTCCAGGACCAGGGACAGGAGGCAGCACAGGCCGCCGCGGAGGTGCCTGTGTGCAATCCTGTCCCCGATCCTGTCCCTGCATCATCTTGCACCAGCAGGGATGCCTACGTCCAGACCCGTTTCCAGGCAGGGGATGAGCTGACGTCAACTGGCCTTCCTCTGCCTGCGGACGTGGCTATCCAGGTCCGGGTTGAGCCTGTCCTGGCTGGTGTAGCGTTGCGTCAACGGGCCATGCGAGGTGACCTGCAGTCTTTTCATGGAGAGACTGCACGTCATCTCGAATGGCTCGTTGACCAGGTCAGCCTGCTGGGACAGGTCACCCAGACCGGATTCCTCCGTCTGATGGGGCTTGTTCCGACCCCCTCCTCAACTGGACCCCCTACGCGCCAGTCGTCCTCTGTGCCATCTTCCCACCCATCAGTCACCTGGGTGCCCTGTGGAGCTGCCTCTGACAGTGCGGCCAGGCTGGTGGAGGAGGCATCCCTGCCACAGTCGGGAGTCGGACGTCCAGCAGGGGTGGCCACATCAACAACTGCACCCCAGCCGGCGGAGGATGTGCAGGCAGCAGGAGGCAGTGCACGGGCAGAGGCAGAGCAGCAGCAGCAACATGGTGGGAGCCATGAAGGCTCGGGGCCTTCGACATCGGAGGGGCAGGCATCGGCCGGAGGGAAGGAGGACCCAGGACAGAGAGTGTCTTCTGTGTGGCAGCGGTTGGGCCACGCCGTAGGTGCGGAGCGGCGGCGGGCGGAAGAGGCGCGGCTCACAATGGTCAGGGCGGAGAACTCCATGCGGAGGGCCCTGAGGCGGGCCGAGTGCCTCGAGGCAATCCGCAGGGGGTTGGAGGAGGACATGGCGTCGTCCCTGCGGACCCTCGGGGCCATGGAACTGGACCGCCTCCGGGACATCGAACAGGAGTTCGATGATGCCCTGGCCCGGAACACCACGGAGTGAGCCGCTGGACTTGCCCGCCGCCTTTGTATATAGTTCTTTAGTTTTAGGTTTCCTTTGTTTTTTCTTATGATTTGGAGTCGACGGACACTGCTCCACTTTTTGTATATAGTTGATATTTAGGTAGGTTTTTTAGGAGGTTTCCTTAGTTCAGTTGTGATGATGGACCTTTGTTATTTTTGTACATAGTTCCTTGTTGCATGGAGAGTTTTTACATTTCACTTTGGACAACATTTTTTGGATTTGATTTTCTACTTTTGTGTTTTTATGTGGACATGCAGCTTATTTTTTCACATTTACATTGTAGTTAGTTTTCTTTCTTTAGCATTCGTATTTTTGTCCAATACATTTTTTTTTCCATTGTTCACTGTGTGGTTTCATCTCATTGGTTTCATGCATGTCATGTTGTGTGTTTTCCCATTCAATTGGAAAATATGTGTGTGACGGACATGGGTTCATTTGCTTCATGAACATTGGGGGTGTAACATGTGTTTTCATTTCCATGTGGGTGAATGGGTTACTTGGTAGGGCTTTTTGCCTGTGGAGGCTGACCATTACGCACATGATTGGGGATTGTGAGGACCTGGTGGGGGCTGCACATGGTGGCAGGGGGGTGGGGGTGGTGGGAGACATGAGTGGGGGCCTGGTGGAGGGTGACCCTGCACTGCTGGGGGGTGGGGGTGGTGGGAGACATGAGTGGGGGCCTGGTGGGGGCTGCCCATGGTGGCAGGGGGGTGGGGGTGGTGGGAGACATGAGTGGGGGCCTGGTGGAGGCTGCCCCTGCACTGCTGGGGGGTGGGGGTGGTGGGAGACATGAGTGGGGGCCTGGTGGGGGCTGCCCATGGTGGCAGGGGGGTGGGGGTGGTGGGAGACATGAGTGGGGGCCTGGTGGGGGCTGCCCATGGTGGCAGGGGGGTGGGGGTGGTGGGAGACATGAGTGGGGGCCTGGTGGAGGCTGCCCCTGCACTGCTGGGGTTTGGGGGTGGTGGGAGACATGGGTGCGGGCCTGGTGGAGGGTGCCCCTGCACTGCTGGGGGGTGGGGGTGGTGGGAGACATGGGTGGGTGCCTGGTGGAGGGTGCCCCTGCACTGCTGGGGTGTGGGGGTGGTGGGAGACATGAGTGGGGGCCTGGTGGAGGGGGCCCTGCACTGCTGGGGTGTGGGGGTGGTGGGAGACATGAGTGGGGGCCTGGTGGAGGGTGCCCCTGCACTGCTGGGGTGTGGGGGTGGTGGGAGACATGAGTGGGGGCCTGGTGGAGGCTGCCCCTGCACTGCTGGGGGGTGGGGGTGGTGGGAGACATGGGTGGGGGCCTGGTGGAGGGTGCCCCTGCACTGCTGGGGGGTGGGGGTGGTGGGAGACATGGGTGGGTGCCTGGTGGAGGGTGCCCCTGCACTGCTGGGGTGTGGGGGTGGTGGGAGACATGAGTGGGGGCCTGTTGGAGGGTGCCCCTGCGCTGCTGGGGTGTGGGGGTGGTGGGAGACATGAGTGGGGGCCTGGTGGAGGCTGCCCCTGCACTGCTGGGGGGTGGGGGTGGTGGGAGACATGAGTGGGGACCTGGTGGAGGGTGCCCCTGGTGGCGGGGGGGTGGGGGTGATAGGGGACATGAGTGGGGGCCTGGTGGAGGCTGCCCCTGCACTGCTGGGGGGTGGGGGTGGTTGGAGACATGGATGGGGGCCTGGTGGAGGGTGCCCCTGGTGGCGGGGGGTGGGGGTGATAGGGGACATGAGTGGGGGCCTGGTGGAGGGTGCCCCTGCACTGCTGGGGGGTGGGGGTGGTTGGAGACATGAGTGGGGGCCTGGTGGAGGCTGCCCCTGCACTGCTGGGGGGTGGGGGTGGTGGGAGACATGAGTGGGGGCCTGGTGGGGGCTGCCCATGGTGGCAGGGGGGTGGGGGTGGTGGGAGACATGAGTGGGGGCCTGGTGGGGGCTGCCCATGGTGGCAGGGGGGTGGGGGTGGTGGGAGACATGGGTGGGTGCCTGGTGGAGGGTGCCCCTGCACTGCTGGGGTGTGGGGGTGGTGGGAGACATGAGTGGGGGCCTGGTGGAGGCTGCCCCTGCACTGCTGGGGGGTGGGGGTGGTGGGAGACATGAGTGGGGGCCTGGTGGAGGCTGCCCCTGCACTGCTGGGGGGTGGTGGGAGACATGGATGGGGTCCTGGTGGAGGGTGCCCCTCGTGGCGGGGGGGTGGGGGTGATAGGGGACATGAGTGGGGGCCTGGTGGAAGTTGACCCTGCACTGCTGGGGGGTGGGGGTGGTGGGAGACATGAGTGGGGGCCTGGTGGGGGCTGCCCATGGTGGCAGGGGGGTGGGGGTGGTGGGAGACATGAGTGGGGGCCTGGTGGAGGCTGCCCCTGCACTGCTGGGGTGTGGGGGTGGTGGGAGACATGAGTGGGTGCCTGGTGGAGGGTGCCCCTGCACTGCTGGGGTGTGGGGGTGGTGGGAGACATGAGTGGGGGCCTGGTGGAGGCTGCCCCTGCACTGCTGGGGGGTGGGGGTGGTGGGAGACATGAGTGGGGGCCTGGTGGAGGGTGCCCCTGGTGGCGGGGGGGTAGGGGTGATAGGGGACATGAGTGGGGGCCTGGTGGAGGCTGCCCTTGCACTGCTGGGGGGTGGGGGTGGTGGGAGACATGGGTGGGTGCCTGGTGGAGGCTGCCCCTGCACTGCTGGGGGGTGGGGGTGGTGGGAGACATGAGTGGGGGCCTGGTGGAGGCTGCCCCTGCACTGCTGGGGGGTGGGGGTGGTGGGAGACATGAGTGGGGGCCTGGTGGAGGGTGCCCCTGGTGGCGGGGGGGTGGGGGTGATAGGGGACATGAGTGGGGGCCTGGTGGAGGCTGCCCCTGCACTGCTGGGGGGTGGGGGTGGTGGGAGACATGGGTGGGGGCCTGGTGGAGGCTGCCCCTGCACTGCTGGGCGGTGGGGGTGGTGGGAGACATGGATGGGGGCCTGGTGGAGGGTGCCCCTGGTGGCGGGGGGTGGGGGTGATAGGGGACATGATTGGGGGCCTGGTGGAGGCTGCCCCTGCACTGCTGGGGGGTGGGGGTGGTGGGAGACATGGGTGGGGGCCTGGTGGAGGGTGCCCCTGCACTGCTGGGGGGTGGGGGTGGTGGGAGACATGAGTGGGGGCCTGGTGGAGGCTGCCCCTGCACTGCTGGGGGGTGGGGGTGGTGGGAGACATGAGTGGGGGCCTGGTGGAGGGTGCCCCTGGTGGCGGGGGGGTGGGGGTGATAGGGGACATGAGTGGGGGCCTGGTGGAGGCTGCCCCTGCACTGCTGGGGGGTGGGGGTGGTGGGAGACATGAGTGGGGGCCTGGTGGAGGGTGCCCCTGGTGGCAGGGGGGTGGGGGTGATAGGGGACATGAGTGGGGGCCTGGTGGAGGCTGCCCCTGCACTGCTGGGGGGTAGGGGTGGTGGGAGACATGGATGGGGGCCTGGTGGAGGGTGCCCCTGGTGGCGGGGGGGTGGGGGTGATAGGGGACATGAGTGGGGGCCTGGTGGAGGCTGCCCCTGCACTGCTGGGGGGTAGGGGTGGTGGGAGACATGGGTGGGGGCCTGGTGGAGGGTGCCCCTGCACTGCTGGGGGGTGGGGGTGGTGGGAGACATGGGTGGGTGCCTGGTGGAGGGTGCCCCTGCACTGCTGGGGGGTGGGGGTGGTGGGAGACATGAGTGGGGGCCTGGTGGAGGCTGCCCCTGAACTGCTGGGGGGTGGGGGTGATAGGGGACATGAGTGGGGGCCTGGTGGAGGCTGCCCCTGCACTGCTGGGGGGTGGGGGTGGTGGGAGACATGGATGGGGGCCTGGTGGAGGGTGCCCCTGGTGGCGGGGGGGTGGGGGTGATAGGGGACATGAGTGGGGGCCTGGTGGAGGCTGCCCCTGCACTGCTGGGGGGTGGGGGTGGGGGTGGTGGGAGACATGGGTGGGGGCCTGGTGGAGGGTGCCCCTGCACTGCTGGGGGGTGGGGGTGGTGGGAGACATGGGTGGGTGCCTGGTGGAGGGTGCCCCTGCACTGCTGGGGGGTGGGGGTGGTGGGAGACATGAGTGGGGGCCTGGTGGAGGCTGCCCCTGCACTGCTGGGGGGTGGGGGTGGTGGGAGACATGAGTGGGGGCCTGGTGGAGGGTGCCCCTGGTGGCGGGGGGGTGGGGGTGATAGGGGACATGAGTGGGGGCCTGGTGGAGGCTGCCCCTGCACTGCTGGGGGGTGGGGGTGGTGGGAGACATGAGTGGGGGCCTGGTGGAGGGTGCCCCTGGTGGCGGGGGGGTGGGGGTGATAGGGGACATGGGTGGGTGCCTGGTGGAGGGTGCCCCTGCACTGCTGGGGGGTGGGGGTGGTGGGAGACATGAGTGGGGGGCTGGTGGAGGCTGCCCCTGCACTGCTGGGGGGTGGGGGTGGTGGGAGACATGAGTGGGGGCCTGGTGGAGGGTGCCCCTGGTGGCGGGGGGGGTGGGGGTGATAGGGGACATGAGTGGGGGCCTGGTGGAGGCTGCCCCTGCACTGCTGGGGGGTGGGGGTGGTGGGAGACATGGGTGGGGGCCTGGTGGAGGCTGCCCCTGCACTGCTGGGGGGTGGGGGTGGTGGGAGACATGGATGGGGGCCTGGTGGAGGGTGCCCCTGGTGGCGGGGGGGTGGGGGTGATAGGGGACATGAGTGGGGGCCTGGTGGAGGGTGCCCCTGCACTGCTGGGGGGTGGGGGTGATGGGAGACATGGGTGGGGGCCTGGTGGAGGCTGCCCCTGCACTGCTGGGGGGTGGGGGTGCAGGGGGACATGTGCAGGTGTGCAGGGTAGTCCCCTGTTTTGTGGGCTGCCTGCAGGGGCCGTGGAGGGTGTACAGGGAACACCTGTGAGGACCCACCCAGCCTAATTGCGTGTGATAATTCCCGCACACCCCTGTAATACACGTACCTGGCCAAATCGCATGTGAGAATTCCCGCGCACCCCTGTAATACACGTACCCAGCCGAATCGCGTGTAGAACTTCCCGTGTAAGCCTGTAATACACGTACCCAGCCAAATCGCGTGTGATAATTCCCACGTACCCCTGTAATACACGTACCCTGGGCAATCGCGTGTAGAACTTCCCACGCACCCCTGTAATACACGTACCAAGCCAAATCGCATCTGATAATTCCCGCGCACCCCTGTAATACACGTACCTGGCCAAATCGCATGTGAGAATTCCCGCGCACCCCTGTAATACACGTACCCAGCCAAATCGCGTGTGATAATTCCTGCGTACCCCTGTGATACACGTGCCCTGGCTAATCGCGTGTAAAACTTCACGCGTACCCCTGTAATACACGTACCCTGGCTAATCACGTGTATAACTTCACGCATACCCCTGATATGCACGTTACCCACTTTGCGTTCCTTGTTTGGCAGCCCTGTGGACTGGTCCAGGGTTAGCGCTGCCCTTTGCGGTGATTTAGCGATTTTGATGGCTTTTCCTTGCGCGAGGGCGTTCTTGGGGGCGTTACTGGCGCTGCTGCAGGTTCGCTGCGATACTCTGCGCCACGGCTGGTTTGGGAGCCTGAAATCCATGAATACGCTGTGCGCGGAAATCGGTTTTAGCGCACGTGCCTGGCTCGGACAATCGCACGCGGACACTCTGCGCCAACAGCTTTCGACACTTTTCTGCGAAATTCTATGAATTACCCTGTATATGTGTTGTCAGGATTGTTTGCTGCATTTCTGTGAAGAACTAACATTTGCAAACACAATGGGTCTGTACTGTGTGAGTAAATGTTGTCAACAATTGGTGGTAATTGAAATAGAATATTCATTGCTACATTTGCATAGCAACTTACACCGACTATATTTGAGAATTTAAATGGTCCAGGTAGTTCTGCATCTAACTGCTTTTTTTGGAGTTTGTCTTCCTTCTTTAAAGAAGTACCTGGTTTACTTTCTCTAATTGATTCTTTTTTGTTTGTGGTACTTGATGAAGTATTAGTTTCTTTTACTCTCTTTGGAGGATTTGCAGTGACGTCCTGTTGCATTTCTGTTTGATTTAGTTTTCTTTTACAACGTTTTAGTTTTTGTGGAACAGAATATGTGTTTAGATGGGGAGTGTATAGTGTGCGAAGTCTATTATATTCTAAAATGCAAGGAATATCAGCGTTTACTTTACTTGCATCAAAGTTGATTAGAAATAGACCGTCAAGTGTACATAAGCGTGATAGTGCTACGTAGCTCATGCCTTCTTTAAAGACTGTGATACCAATATCTATCATTGCTTTGTCTAGGGTAAGACCTTGTGATTTATGAATTGTGACTGCGTATGCAAGAGTTAGAGAAAATTGTTCTCTGCGTACATACATAACTTT
Organism: Ambystoma mexicanum; assembly: GCF_040938575.1. Lineage (NCBI taxonomy): Eukaryota > Metazoa > Chordata > Amphibia > Caudata > Ambystomatidae > Ambystoma > Ambystoma mexicanum. The sequence continues at coordinate 388,087,918 of NC_090941.1, forward strand.
GAAGAGAAGGAATCTAGCTGTTGAGCGTCCTATCCGTTTTACTTCTGAAAGTTTGTCAAAGAGTATATTGACAAACTGAATTTTGTTGTCACGTGGGTATGTTTGAAAGCCAACAACTGTACCCAGTGCTCCATTAACTAGTCCTTGGTCCACGTCAAGGTTACGTTTAAGCATTACTCTGCAATTTAAGGATAATTTTAACATCTTTTCTAAGCCTGCTGTGTTTGAGATTGATTTTACTAAATTATTTAGTCTTGTTGTGGCTTGGTCACACATGGGTAGTGTCATACCATGTACATCTAGTTTGTCTGTGGCGCTAATTTCCATTATTGATTGCATTTCTTTACTTAGCATGATTTCATTGAATTTGAAACAGCTTGCAAGAGTTGGCATTAAGGCCATACAATTGACATTTTTGTGGGCTTATTGTTCCATAACATCTGTAGCACATGCATTATCGCCATAAAGTGCATTAATGTGCGGGGTTTTCAATGTTGCTTCTGCTTCTTTAGAAAGTATACCAACTCTCAAACTTTTTAAAATGTTGGCATAAGTTAGATCTGCAGATTGGCGCATGTTTTCTGTTAATTCTCTGTATTGGAAATGTTGCCAAAGGTTGACATTTCCAATGCTGCCAACAGTTTTACGGCAGAGTTTGTGCCCTAATGTTTTAAAAATAGGTTCACCTTTTACTGGTGTTAATTGAAGCAGATCTCCAAAAACAATAATGTGTTTTCCTGCAAAGAGCTCTTCATAGTCTGTTTTGAGTACTTCTTGTAATCTGAGGTGAATCAAAGCTAACATCAGGTTGGAGACCATGCTCACTTCATCTATTAGTAGCATTTTCATTTGTTTCAATACTCTGTGTAATTCCATTGCAGCTTCTGCAGAAAGTTTGTAATAGTCTAATTTGTTCTGGTGTTCTACTGGTAATAGTAGTAATCGGTGTAATGTAACACCACCTATGTTGTAGGCAGCTAAACCTGTGGGGGCAGTGACAACAGCTGACAGTTTGTTGTTTGTCAATTGTTGAAGGAACTTCCTAATGATTTTGATTAGGAATGTTTTGCCAGAACCAGCTTCACCACTGACGTACAGTAGTATAGGTTTATAATTATGGCAGGAACATTCTTTATTTTCATGTTTTACACCATGTGCAATTTGTTTTGTTACTTCTTGAAAAATGCTACTTTGCTCATTGTTTAGTTTTGATTGTAGTATAGTTAAGTCTTCCTTATCTTCATACTGACACATGGTGTTTTCTACTTCTATCATAGCTAATTCTGCCTCATTTTTTATTAGTGGTTCTCCCAGTGGTTCTTGGCTTCCTGTTACAGAAGGTTGACTACTGTCAGGAGTATCCTTATCTAGTTGGGCTTGGAGTTCTTCTTCATGTTGCTGTTCATTGTGCAACATTGTTTTGTACTGTGTAAAGTTTACATCAGTTATAGTGCTTTCATTTGCTTTGAAAGCATCCTCATATGAGTCATAGTTATCTAGTAATTGTTCTTCTTTTCTCCATGGTTTGAAGAGTTGTAGCAGGGACATGTAATATACTTCTTTATGTTGAGGAGTCTTCAATGACAATTTGATATGATTAATTAAATTTGGTTTAGTGAGTTTAACTAAGCTGCCTTCACAGTCTGTCACTCTATATTTACCTTTTTTTTCATCAGGTTTCATATTATTTTTGTATGTGTAGTTTTGGGCTATTTGGTATAGACACATGTTTTCCAAAGTATTACTTCTGTTTGGGTAGTATGTGTCCAATAAATTGTTTTTTAAAATGTGTTGGCTGTTGGGATCATGTTTGGCTATTGTTTCTATATCTTCATATGATTTTAGAACTCTTTTTCTAGATTTAGCTGGACCAAGATTTAGCCATACTATATTTTCAGATTTACCATACAATGAAGTACCAGTTAAACGATCAGCTGCTTCATAAGATCCACATTCTCTATGGGTGAGCATTTTTATGCCCAAGCTGTATAATTTCTGAGATACTGTTTTATCTGATCTCAGGTCATTCCAGAGGTCTTGGAGCTCTGTCTTTTCTGCTTCAGTTAAGTATGCTGTGACATATCGTGCAACTGCAGTAGAATTGTCTGCAATGTACTGCACATCTATGTTTGCATTCCATAAGTGGGCAATGATTGCATTATAATCATTGATCTATTTTTCTTCTTCTTTTCTTTTTATGTAATATGTATTTTTAGGTGACTTTCCTTTAACAGTATGTCTAACTGAAGACATGAGGTTGTTTACTTGACCTGTATTTGTAACTGGTCTAGGGAAACCAAATCGGCATTTGGTGTAGTATTTGCCTTTGTTTTTGTATTTGCGACGACAATATTTTCCACATTTGTGTCTTTGAAATTGTAAAATTTGTGCACGAAGATCACTATTTTTGGCTTCTGATGGAATTTCACAAGTGACATATTTTTTAATAAACTGTAAAACAGTGGCATCACTGTCTTGACCAAATTTAGGAGCATCTTTAATCCATAAAAGCATGTGGATGTGTGGTGCTCCTCTGGCTTGGTATTCTTTTCTCCAAAAGAAGTGTTGCACTTCTCCAAGGGGAGGAACAGTTTTATTACAAATAAAATGTAGCATAGCAATGAAGCAATGGTGAAAATATCTTGAAACATTAACAGGATCCAAAGAACAAAGTTCTCCAGGTGTTAGAATATCTATGTTTGTTTTGTTTTTATTTGATATGCGTAGGAAATCATGTAAATCTTCCCATGCATATTCTGCACAACTTAATGTAACAAACCAAGTGGGTGGGCCAAGGTTTCTGATCATACAATGTACATCTCCATGACGTTGAAACCAGTACTCTTTAGTACCAAGCATATTTGCTAATAGATTTGTAATATTTGATTGTAAAACCTCATCCTTTTGTTGCACATTCTCTAATAATTGTGTAGCTGTCATATTTTGAAAGTGTAATCCTGATTTTAATATGTGTGCAACTCCGTAACATAAAGTTGCTAGTTCACTTTCAAAGAGTAGGTGGAATATGTATTCCACATTTTGTCTAAATCTGGGATCTTCAGAATACATCCGTAATGAGCGGTATTCTGAAGTTGATATTTGAATAGGTGTATCATCATACCTTCCTCCTTTGCCAGTAGGAAAGAGTAGAGGAAAAGCACGTGCTTCTATACTTTTTTCCCATATACTGATTGGCGATCCTTTTGTTTGACACATTTGGTAAGTTTCTAGTACATCTTGTACGGTGTCATTACAGTGCAAAGGATGAATTGTATAATGGTCTAAAGTATTTGATATTGTAGCAGGATCTAGTAGCTCAAATTGACCAGCTTCTTGTGTTTCTTGAATTATTTCAGTTGTATCTTTCAAGTTTTCTTCAATATTAATTTCTTTGTAATATTCATTATTCTCTTTAAGATATTGGAAGGCTTGTCTAACTTTATATAAATCTACCAGCTGTTGCCATATTTTTTTGTCTTTTGTAGGTACTCCATTTACTAATATAATTAATGATTGCTGCATTGGACGTTGCACTCCTACAGTATGCACATTTTCTTTTAGATTTAATGGTAAATAAACTACTTTTCCACGAATGCCTTTTACCAATTCAGAGGGAGGTAATTTTACTGTTTTTGGTTGAAGGCGTATTATTGCTTGAAATGGGTGTACTGTTTGAATTATGATGCTCTCATATAAATTAAGTTGTTGTAGAGGTTTTGGTACTGAGTATAATTCCAAATTATTTGTGATAGAACGTGAAGGAGTTTGGTTGTTGTCAAGTTTTGTAGTGCAATAACTGCAAAGTATTAAGGGCTCAGTTATTTCATATTTGTTTTCTGCTAGAAGGTAGAGAGCTAATTCAAACCATTTAGAATCTTCATTGTATTCTATTTTGTATGATAGGTCCACAGTTTTTGTGTTACTTTTATAAAAAATTCTACGGCAACATACACATACATGGTTTGGTACTTCAGCTGATGTACTTTTAAATGTTAGTATTTCTTTTTTGTATGTGTTTAGCAAAAGGTTGCCATGTGTAGAATTGTTGCTAAATTGGTTTAAAGCTATTTCATTCTGTAAATGGCTTTCACTTCCAAAATATTTTTTCTGGATATAGTGAATTTCTTCAAGTACGTCTTTTGCTGTACCATGTAGAAGGATGTTATTTAACTTTGCTAGTGCCAAAGCAGGACTTTTAGCATAGTACAGTTTATAGACTAGATTTCTTATAGTTGAATGATGTGTTGATATCCTTTTGATATCATGGAAAGTGGTTTTACAAGTAGGTCCTGTAATGCAGGCCAATGAATGTCCTTGTAGTCCTGTGTACTTGCGCACTGGACAGGTATCTATATTTTGCAGTAATTTAATTTTGATTTTGTCTTTGCTTTTTACATATTTATTGAGGAATTGGTGTAAAGATTTGAAACATTGTTTGGGAATGTTACACATTGACGTGCATGGCCATTTGTACACTAGACGTTCTGATTCAGTTGAATGGAGGGGTAATTCTAAGTTTTCAGGGCATATTTTTGTAAGGAGTACTTCTTGTTCTATTATGGTATTATTCACTTTTTCATAACCTCGACCACTGCTATTTATGGCAATTGTATTTGTTTGCTTTTGTTTGTACGCTTCTTCATTAAAATATGGTTCTGTGCTCGTAGTGTGATTCCATTCACCTCCGCAGATACTTAAGAAGTTCTTTCTGTTGACATTTCGCTTATTGAGAAGTCTTTTTTGTAATTTAGTTATTAGTTTTGTTAGTGGTTTCATTTTGTTTAACAGTAAAATAAATAAATTTCTTTTGAGAAGAATTGCACTGTCCATCAATGCTTCTAAGATTCATTTCCTATGATAGGTTTTAAGCTTTGAACATGATTTCTCTCCTGTTTTTATAAGAATTTGAAGGACTTTGTGACAGTATATTTTGGCTAAAATACTTTTCTTGGTATGCTTACTTTGCACTATATTAAAATTTGAAGAAGTAGTTTTATCTGTACTGATAGCTGATTTTCTGTTAATTGTTTTTTGGTTTGTTTTACATTTTGATAGAGGAAGCGAAGTTGTTGTACTTGAAACTTCTTGTGTTTCACTAAATGATTGTATTAGCTGTTTTGTTTCAACTTTTTTTACAAATTCTGCTAGAGATGGATGCTTATGTTGGACACCTTTATTTTCATTTGCTCTAATTTTGCGTTGCTTTCTACGGAGTTGTCTTTTGGGAGGCATTCTTTAGGGTCTGTTGAAAAAAATAAAGAAGATATGGGTTGGGGTGTTCTGGAATGTATGTGTGCTGTGTGCATGGGTGTTTGAGTAAGATGATAAAGATGTATGTAATGGTGTGTGATTGTGCATTGGGAACTAAAACTAGTAGGGATAGGTATTCTTGAATTTATGTGTCACTAAACTGGGGTTCAGATGACAAAAAAAAAGTAAGCTAGTGGTGTGGAAAAGTACAAATAGTAAATCTAATGTATACAATTAAAACAGTTGTTTGTTCTATAATATGAAAATTGTAGTGGTTCAGTTGGCTAATTTGTGTGTTCAAAAATAGAAATTTGTGGGCCATTCTGGTTGTAAATCGCTGTTTACGACATGGACATTTTTGGACAAAATTAGTAACTTTGTTTGTATATAGCACTGTTTTTAATTTAGATATTGTTTTTTTTAATTGAAATCCTCAGTGCCTTCTGTAAAACCATTAAACTAATTTATTTACATAAGATACATTGCATCAGTTCAGTACATATGATATGTTCTTAATGAACAAATTGTATTGAATGACTAACTGTAGCAAAAATAAAATATCTTTACTATGTCTTGTGAAATTTATAATATATTAGTGAATACCACTATTTCTGTAAGTAAACTGTTCTAGGTAATAGCGCCTCAATGTCATGTCTATTTTAAAGTAATTAAGTAGATAAATAAATAAAAACAAAAAATATGAAATTGTATAAGTATTTTTATAAAGGTTTAAACATAGATTGTGTTTGCATGCAATTTTGTTTGAATATATGTAGTCTATATATTTCATTTAAAAAATGTTAGTTTAACATGATTTGAGTGTGTGTGTATAAAGAAAGTAAAAAGTATAAAGGTGTATAAGTGATAGTTGATTTTAGGAAATTGAAAAAAGTACAGTAAATTCATTTTACAGATTTTACAAGGTAAAAGTCTGTTTGAAAATGTGTTCATCTACCATAGCTCTCAACTCACACGCTTTTGGCGGGTGTCACACGCCTTGTAAAGGGCAGACTCACCCGCCAAGCCTCCTGCACGCCCATTCATTCCAATGGGCGTCTCACCCGCCAAAAACAAAATCGGGTGATTTCACCCACCTGTAAAACAAAAATGGTTGAGAGCTATGTCATGTACTATACAGAAAATATGCATACCTGAAGTTTGTGTTTATGCATATGGATATGCATGGAGCTGCAAGTAGAAATCTTGAAGACTTGTACAGTATTTGTGGTAGATGCTGCTTGCCAATGATATGACACTTGTACTCAGAGAGATTCAGAGTACATTTGCAGTGCTGATCTATGATGATGCAGTTAGATGTAGAGGTCTTGAATGTGATTGGTGCATGGTCATGTGATTTTTAAGGTACATCCAATGAGGGAATGGCAGAGAGAGTGTAGTGGAAATGGTAGAAGGGCTGTTCATGTTACGATATGTCCGCGGACATGGCGGTAGTTCGCGGACATCGGGAGTTGCATCCGGGGATTTTTGGGTTCAGAAGTCATGCAAATGAGAATAAGCACTGAAAGGGATTGGTCAGGAAAGTTTGGTGGGTGTGTTGTGCCAGGAGAGATTTTCTGAGATACTCTTTTTGCTGAGAGAACAAAAGATAGCTATGGCTGTGTGTTTCAGAAAACAGATTGTTTGGATTTTAGGAGATTTGTGGATACATTGGTTGAAGGTGCATGCAGAAAGCTGTGGAGTAGGTGTAGATCTTGGATTCCCACATGTGGAAGTACACTGGCATGGAGTACGTGGAATGAAGTGGTTGGATTTGCTACCTCTCTGTGCTACTTTGGAGACAGAGCAACATCCAGACATAATTGTAATTCATTGTGAATGGAAGAGTTTAGGGCACGCGACTGGAATTTTTTTGCAATTTGCTATGAAAGAAGGACTGAGGAAGGTTATGGACATGTTTCCTAATTCTCAAGTGATATTTTCACGGATTGCGCAGAGACAAATGTGGCTTCGTTCTTCTTCATTTGGTCCACAAATGGAAAAAGCAAGGCGCAATGTTAATAAGGCTGTTTGTGGCTTTCTAGGAGATTTTGGCATGTCTTCTTTTCACAATGAAAATATTATGTTTTGTAGTACATACATTTTTCGCAGAGATGGAGTCCATCTTACTTATGCTGGCAATCAGATTTTTCTGAGAAATGTACAAAATGCATTGCGACCTTTTTTGGAATTACAACAACGATTTTGAAGTAGATGTTAAGCATTTACAATTTTTGACTTACAAACACCACCCAAAGTCTCTTTTCAGAGCCACCACTTCTTTCCATAGAAAATTACAATGTTTGTGATGGAGTAGTAACCCAATTCTTTTAATGTTCGCGAACTGTCCGCGGACTTCTAAAAAATACAAAGAGCCCTGCTTCATTTATTTTCACTTCTATTTTTTAACTGGGAAAGGCGACTCTGAAAAGAGCCTTATTTTTTTTCGATTTTTGTAATTTAGTATTTTTTTTGGTTTTTCAGACACGACACACTAGGAGAGGAGGGTAAAGGAGGATAAAGTGGGGGACACCAACCACAGGGATAAGAAAGGGCAAGCTGAGAGAGGAAGATGTAGAGTGGGTTTTATTCGGGTAGTGAGCAGGTCTTCTCGTGCTCTGAGACGATAGTCCCAAAAGCACTCCGAAGTCGCTCCCCCCTGCAGAGTACTGTGTCACAGTACATACATACAACTGTGACCCTCGAAAGGTAAGGGTCATCAGCATTCTGTATGGCCTGTGAGGCAGCTTGAGAAAGACGCTGTCCCACAGAGGTGGTCCTTGTGGTGACAGGATCAGAATCAGAGGATGAAGTAGAGGAAATCAACCTGCTACGTTCTTCGCAAGGTACAACCCTGCAAATAGCCCCAGAGTGAAATGACCTCAGGTGTCGCTTCATAGTAGTGGTCCCAAAGCTGTAGTTACCGTGCTTCCCGCGACTGAGTATCATTTTGCACTCATTGCAGGTAACATGGTTCGCACAAGCCTTAGGACCATTCCCATGAATGGTAAATAATCGCCACACCCAAGACTCACGCCTAGTGCGGGTAGTAGGGATTTCCTCTACCTCATTCTCATCATCCTCTTCTTCCTCCTCCGCATCCTCAGTCCTGTTCCCCTCTTCAGGCCCTTGGGGAGGTGGTGGTGGTGGAGGGGGTGGTCCTGTAGCAGGTGCAGCACCAAGTGGCAGTTCAGCAGCCAAGGATGCCATCTCGATGATGGTGTAGTCTGCAGGTGGCAGCAAAAATCACTGTGTTCTGAAGAATAGCCAGAAACACAATGGGAATAAGCTCTTGGGCGTGGTCTTTTATAGGGGTGCTTGTGCGCGGTCCGCGGACATGCACACTGTGCACGGACAGATCGAACACAAAAAAATGATCGGAAAGTTTCAAAAGGTATATAGAAACTCAAGATTGCTATGTGGGACTTGTGGCATGGTGAGATTTTATTGAAAAATATTATGTATTAACTGAAAATGTACTTTTAAATTGTTCGGGGACACGAACAGTGTCCGCATTTCAGAACACACGATGAGCGTGGGCTCGGTCATATGATCTGTTTGCGAATTAGTCTGCGAAGGAAGCGCCTGTCCGCAGGACACCAAGTGCACGGAGATTGGTTAGCGCATGCGCATTGATGTCCTACGGACACTGTTCGGGTTCTGAAGTAATTAAAAGTGCGTCACACGTGAAACGAATATTTCAGGACACCGCGTGTGTTCTTAGAACAGTTTAAACTTGGTAGCGAACAATAAGGACAGATATAGTGTTCTTCAGGACACGTGTAATTTAGTTTATGTATGAACATTTAAGGACACCAATTGTGTTCTTAGGACAGTTTTAAGTTGATAGCGAACATTACGGACAGATATAGGGTTCTTTACAACACTTTAATTTTTGTTTCTTTACGAACATTTCAGGACACTACGAGTGTTCTTAGAACATTTTGAACTTGCATGAGAACATTACGGACAGATGTAGTGTCATCAGGACAGTTACATTTTCGTTTCTTTACGAACATTTCCGAACAACCGCGGTGTCCGTGGACACCTAAATTGGTTTTATTACAAGGAACTGAAAGTAATTACAACACAATATTAAAAAGTAACTTTATTTAACATATATAAACAATTTATGACTGAGAACGTGGGGCAGAAACGGAAACAAAAACAGGAGAATTAGGGTTTTCAATATTAGTGGGATCAGGTGAAGAAGGGATGTAAATCTCATCAAAACGTTGTGGTCCATGGAGAGAGTTTGGGGATAAATGAATGGGATATGGTGAGGGGGGACAAGTACAGGTGGGACAATGGTATGTTGTTGGTGGTTTTAGGTGATCTTCCACAAAGTTCTTTAAATCCATAAAATTTGCCATAAGTTGGTCCATTTTTTGGGTAATGTGTTCAAGAGTGTTATCCACCACTTCTTTTTCTTTGGAAGTTGCAATTTTTGTAGGGTCTGTAAAAAAAAATGTTTATGTTGAATGCATACAAAATAATATTATCAAATGGTTTATACAGTAAAGTGTGTACCATTAGGTGGACTATCTTCTAACATTTCGTCTCGTGGGAAATGGTCCTCTAGCCAGTCCAGAGTACTACACATTTCTGTGAGAAAACAAAGAAGTAATATCTTTTTTTTTTTTCTAATATAGAAAGTTTATAAATATATGAGTAAAAAGAAGTGCACTTACTATGTCTGGTGAGATATGTAATCAGTAGTGTATACGTCTGGTCTTGCTGTTGGTTGTGGAGCGTCTGTGAGGTAATTATGGTGGAAGCCACTTTATCTTCTTTTGGTATATTCCATTTTAAAACATATTGTATTTACATGAATGGTTAGTGTGTTACATATATGGTAACATTTTTTAAGTATTACTACATATACTTTGTATGTGTGCTGCTTTGTGAATTTGTTAAATGTTCCTATGTTATGATATAACTATTACACATCATACCTCCCCAGAGTTTTTAGGTGGTGGTACTGTTCTCCGAACATATCCGCGAACATTAAATAAGTTTGCGGACATCAAGTTCATAAGAAGAGATCTAGTCAGTTCCATATGACATGTATATAAAGTCAAAGTCATTATTGTTAAGTTGTGCTACTAAAAAACTATGAAATTCAGTGAAAAAACTTTGTTAAAGGGAGGTTATGGTTAAGTTGCGCTACTAAAAACCTATGAAATTCAGTGAAAAAAACTTTGTTAAAGGGACGTTATGGTTAAGTTGTGCTACTAAAAACCTATGAAATTCAGTGAAAAAACTTTGTTAAAGGGACGTTATGGTTCCAAGTAAAACCGAAAAACCCTTGAAAGTCGCCAGTTATGCTAAGCTAAGCAACCATAACTCGCGCCACCACTGTGCACTGCTAAGACTAACACCCATGACATCAAAGATGACATCACAAATGTCATTGATGACATCACTGATGACATCACATGTGTATGTACTTCTCATGAAGTATGTGTAGAAGGGATTCTTATTATGTTGCGAAAAAAGTGTCAAGAATCATTGCAATAAATATACCCTAATAAGTGCATTGAACGATGCATTGATATAAATAGCATCCTATAATGGGGTTCTATCTAGTATACTAAGCTACTCATACAGAAACATAACATTGTGTACAGCGTACAAGATGAAGGTATGATATTCGTAATGTTAATATGTTGAATAATGAAATGATAATTGTTTTCTTAATAGATTTTTGTGTACTGTGAAATATGTAATAAGTAGCTAATAAAACCCATGTATTACATAATTGTATTACTATAGACAAAACACAAAGACACAAGAACACATACCAATATGGGTATATACAGGGAAAGTGAAGTTAGCAAAAAGGCACAAGTAGTAGCAGAAACAATTCATAAATTAACTGATTAGTTTCATGCAAATAAATGATTGCTCTGTTTCAAAGCTGCTATTTACCCTATGTATATGTATCACTTGATGTGATTGGACCCTAAGGAAAGTAGTGTGAGTACAATGTATACAAATAGGACCATATACAGGGAAAGTACAGCCTAAAAAAAAACAGAACTATCAGAAAGTGCTCATAAGTCTAGTGATTATCTTTATGCACAAAAAGGATTGCTGTCTTTCAAGCTTGTGTTTTCCCATATGTATATGTTTCATATGATGTGACTGTACTCTAAGGGAATTGCTGTAAGAACCTACTAGAAGGATACGTCTACAAATAAAATTAAATTCTTAGTTTCTGACTGTTAATGAAGAAAACCATGTGGCCTTCATCAATGTCATTTGTGATGTCATCTTTGATGTTCTGGGTCTTAGTCTTAGCAGTGCACGGTGGTGGCGCGAGTTATGGTTGCTTAGCTTACCATAACTGGCGAATTTCAAGGGTTTTTCGGTTTTACTTGGAACCATAACGTCCCTTTAACAAAGTTTTTTCACTGAATTTCATAGGTTTTTAGTAGCGCAACTTAACCATAACGTCCCTTTAACAAAGTTTTTTTCACTGAATATATATATATATTACATGGCCACGGTAGTGGCCATGTAGTTATGGTTAAGTTGCTGTTTCCACAGGAAGAGCACTTTTTGGGTGGCTTATAACTTCAATCTCCCTGGACGGATCCTCACCAAACTTTGCAAAAAAAAGTATTTGGGTCACTCTGAATTTTTTTGCAAAGTTTGGTGAGGATTCGTCCAGGGGGGGCAAAGTTATAGGGGGGGTCCCAAAACTTTTTTTTTCCCAAAGACTGAATGGGAAAAAAATTTTGCTCGCGCCTACAGCCCAAACTGCTGGACGGATTTCCACCAAATTTGGACCAGTAGCAGCGGCTTGGTCCCGAAAGCGTGCTTTTGCAAATATGGTGAAAATCCGTCCAGTAGTTTTTTTTAAAATGACCAAAAAGTAGGTAAAAAAAAATTAGTGATATCTGTGTTCGGTTCGCGGACACACTTCCCTGTTCGCTCCGCGAACAGTGTCCTGATTGGCCAATCGTCTTGCATGATGTTCGCGGACATGCAAAGTGTTCGCTAATTGGATGGCGTGGAACGTGAAGCGTGTCAGATTTTTCGGTAGCGCCCGCCATCTTGGATTTGCGGACGTCCGCGGACAGCGCGGTGAAACTTTGTTCAAAATGTGTATTTTGTAGAGTGTGTTGGTGTATAGGAGTGTTTGGGGAGGGTGGGAGTGTATGAAATAGGATGAAAGTTGTGTTTTTTATGTGTTAGATGTTCTTTTTGTGTTCGATTTGTTTGCAGACATCACAGGTGTTCTGAAATGTTCTAAATAAACTGACTAGGGGGTGTTCTAAGGAGTCAATATGTGTCCGTTTTGTTCGCAAGCAAAGTGAAACTGTTCTAAGAACACTCGCGGTATCCGGGGAGTGTTCGTAGGGGGTGTCCTGAGGACGCTGTCCGTATTGTTCTCTGTCAAGTTGAATGTGTTCTAAGAACACCCGCGGTGTCCTGAAATGTTCGCAAATAAACAAAATGGGGGTGTTCTGAAGACGTTTTTGAGAACACTCCCGGTGTCCTGAAATGTTCGTAGGGGGTGTCCTGAGGACACTGTCCGTATTGTTCTCTGTCAAGTTGAATGTGTTCTAAGAACACCCGCGGTGTCCTGAAATGTTCGCAAATAAACAAAATGGGGGTGTTCTGAAGACGCTTCTAAGAACACTCGCGGTGTCCGGGGAGTGTTCGTAGGGGGTGTCCTGAGGACGCTGTCCGTATTGTTCTCTGTCAAGATGAATGTGTCCTAAGAACACTCGCAGTGTCCTGAAATGTTCGCAAATAAACAGGATGGTGGTTTTCTGAAGACGCTTCTAAGAACACTCACGGTGTCCGGGGAGTGTTCGTAGGGGGTGTCCTGAGGACGCTGTCCGTATTGTTCTCTGTCAAGTTGAATGTGTCCTAAGAACACTCGCGGTGTCCTGAAATGTTCGCAAATAAACAAAATGGGGGTGTTCTGAAGACGCTTCTAAGAACACTCGCGGTGTCCGGGGAGTGTTCGTAGGGGGTGTCCTGAGGACGCTGTCCGTATTGTTCTCTGTCAAGTTGAATGTGTCCTAAGAACACTCGCGGTGTCCTGAAATGTTCGCAAATAAACAAGATGGTGGTGTTCTGAAGACGCTTCTAAAAACACTCCCGGTGTCCTGGAATGTTCGTAGGGGGTGTCCTGAGGACGCTGTCCGTATTGTTCTCTGTCAAGTTGAATGTGTTCTAAGAACACCCGTGGTGTCCTGAAATGTTCGCAAATAAACAAAATGGGGGTGTTCTGAAGACGCTTCTAAGAACACTCGCGGTGTCCGGGGAGTGTTCGTAGGGTGTGTCCTGAGGACGCTGTCCATATTGTTCTCTGTCAAGTTGAAAGTGTCCTAAGAACACTCGCGGTGTCCTGAAATGTTTGCAAATAAACAAGATGGTGGTGTTCTGAAGACGCTTCTAAGAACACTTGCGGTGTCCGGGGAGTGTTCGTAGGGGGTGTCCTGAGGACGCTGTCCGTATTGTTCTCTGTCAAGTTGAATGTGTCCTAAGAACACTGGCGGTGTCCTGAAATGTTCGCAAATAAACAAGATGGTGGTGTTCTGAAGAAGCTTCTAAGAACACTCCCGGTGTCCTGGAATGTTGGTAGGAGGTGTCCTGAGGACGCTGTCTGTATTGTTCTCTGTCAAGTTGAATGTGTTCTAAGAACACCCGTGGTGTCCTGAAATGTTCGCAAATAAACAAGATGGTGGTGTTCTGAAGACGCTTCTAAGAACACTAGCGGTATCTGGGGAGTGTTCGTAGGGGGTGTCCTAGGACGCTGTCCATATTGTTCTCTGTCAAGTTGAATGTGTTCTAAGAACACCCGCGGTGTCCTGAAATGTTCTCAAATAAACAAAATGGGGGTGTTCTGAAGACGTTTTTGAAAACACTCCCGGTGTCCTGGAATGTTCATAGGGGGTGTCCTTAGGACGCTGTCCGTATTGTTCGTTGTTAAGTTGAAAGTGTTCTAAGAACTATCGCGTTGTTCTGAAATGTTCGTAGGGGGTGTCCTGAAAACGGTGTCCGTATTGTTCGCTGGCAAGTTCAAAGTGTTCTAAGAACACTCACATTGTTCACGGACATTAAAAGTTTCCCATAGATCATAGTTGAAATGTTTGACTCTATGGATGTGATATGCTGCGGTGGTTATTGCCAGGGCATAGAGTCTTGGGTGCATGGCCATTTGGCCATGCACCCAAGACTCTATGCCCTGGCAACAACCACCGCAGCATATCACATTTATATTTGCTTATAACTTTGGGTGAAAAACAAATGTATAAGGAACAAAGGTATTAGATATATGGATGTGATATGTTGCTATGGTTGTCCTTATTATTGTATACTTACTGTTTGGTCTAGTAATAGGAGTCCATGTTTTTCTTCTTCATTTCTGTGATAAAAGAAAATAGCATGTTAGTATTAGTATTTTGTAATGACTTATTACATTTTATAAGCAATATACTTTTATTTTTTTTCAACCCTCATATTTAGTAGAGTACAAATCAGAGTACTGTGCAATTTGCTCAGTTTCTGTATTTGTTGCTAAAATCATTGGGTCTGTGGGAGAAAAAAAAAAATCCATGTTGGATTAAAAAAAAAACCTTTTTCTGTTATGCTACAGTTTATTTGTTTGTTTATTTTCAGTGTTCACTTGTTGTTTCTGGCTAATGCTTTATACTTTGCTTTGTTGTATTTTTTTTGGAGCAGTAACATATTCTTCATTTGTTTTGATATCATAAAATTTTGGAGCAGTTAGATACCAATTGGCGTATTCTAACTGTCTATTTTTTTAATATATTTTAGTGGTTTTGATTTATCTATTTGGATATTGTTAAATTTTGGGACAGTTAGATACCAATTGGCGTATTCTAACTGTGTATTTTTGGCCTAATTTAGTGGTATTCATTTATCTGATTAGTTGTTGTAGAATCTTTGAGCTGTTAGATGGCTTTTGGAGTATTCTAACAGTTTACATTATTTTAACACAAATTTATAATTTTGGGACAGTTAGATACCAATTGGCGTATTCTAACTGTGTATTTTTCGGTCTAATTTAGTGGTATTCATTTATCTGATTAGTTGTTGTAGAATCTTTGAGCAGTTAGATAGCTTTTGGAGTATTCTAACAGTTTATATTTTTTTAACACACATTTACTTTAAGGTTTGAATACAGTTTATTTATCAAATTTTGGTTTTAAGAACATCAAATAAGCGTTTGTAAGATTTGCTGGTAATCTCTGCTTTAGAGTAATGGTACTATCATTACATTCAAACCATCCACATTTCTTTTTTATATATGCAGTGTAGTGCCCTGAATTGGTTGTGGCTCCTGCGTGGTAGATTATACCTATTGTTGTGAAGGTTTTCTTACCAAGTGATATTTGACCATTTGTGAATCCAGTCAGCTTGCAGTTGTTTTTGGTACCATCTGCATTGTAACGTAGAAGCATTAGTATTACGTATTTACTATGTGTTTGTATTACTAACGTGGAGCGATTATCTGAATTGCAGGTAGAGCATAATCTACCATGGTTTGCATTTTGTACAAGTTGCTGAAATGGAATGGATTCACAATTTGGTATTGATATATATATGAAGCGTTCATTGGGGATTTCTTCTTGTGTCACATTGTTGCAGAGAGTGCATGTATGTTTCCACATGTATGAAATCTGAAAGATTTCATTTATAGGTATGTTTTTGTTTTCCAGTACTTGTAGTAAGTACATTAGAAATTCTTGTGGATCTTCATGTGAGTTTATAGTGAATTTCACCATTCCAGCACAGTAGTCCAATTGTCGTCTTATTCCAAAAACACTATATGTGTTGTCAGGATTGTTTGCTGCATTTCTGTGAAGTACTAACATTTGCAAACACAATGGGTCTGTACTGTGTAAGTAAATGTTGTCAATAATTGGTGGTAATTGAAATAGAATATTCATTGCTACATTTGCATAGCAACTTACACCAACTATATTTGAGAATTTAAATGGTCCAGGTAGTTCTGTATCTAACTGCTTTTTTTGGAGTTTGTCTTCCTTCTTTAAAGAAGTACCTGATTTACTTTCTCTAATTGATTCTTTTTTGTTTGTGGTACTTGATGAAGTATTAGTTTCTTTTACTCTCTTTGGAGGATTTGCAGTGACGTCCTGTTGCATTTCTGTTTGATTTAGTTTTCTTTTACAACGTTTTAGTTTTTGTGGAACAGAATATGTGTTTAGATGGGGAGTGTATAGTGAGCGAAGTCTATTATATTCTAAAATGCAAGGAATATCAGCGTTTACTCTACTTGCATCAAAGTTGATTAGAAATAGACCGTCAAGTGTAAGCGTGATAGTGCTACGTAGCTCATGCCTTCTTTAAAGACTGTGTTACCAATATCTATCATTGCTTTGTCTAGGGTAAGACCTTGTGATTTATGAATCGTGACTGCGTATGCAAGAGTTAGAGAAAATTGTTCTCTGCGTACATACATAACTTTGAAGAGAAGGAATCTAGCTGTTGAGCGTCCTATCCGTTTGACTTCTGAAAGTTTGTCAAAGAATATATTGACAAACTGAATTTTGTTGTCACGTGGGTATGTTTGAAAGCCAACAACTGTACCCAGTGCTCCATTAACTAGTCCTTGGTCCACGTCAAGGTTACGTTTAAGCATTACTCTGCAATTTAAGGATAATTTTAACATCTTTTCTAAGCCTGCTGTGTTTGAGATTGATTGTTCTAAATTATTTAGTCTTGTTGTGGCTTGGTCACACATGGGTAGTGTCATACCATGTACATCTAGTTTGTCTGTGGCGCTAATTTCCATTATTGGTTGCATTTCTTTACTTAACATTATTTCATTGAATTTGAGACAGCTTGCAAGAGTTGACATTAAGGCCATACAATTGACATGTTTGTGTGATAATTGTTCCATAACATCTGTAGCACATGCATTATCGCCATAAAGTGCATTAATGTTCCGGGTTTTCAATGTTGCTTCTGCTTCTTTAGAAAGTATACCAACTCTCAAACTTTTTAAAATGTTGGCATAAGTTAGATCTGCAGATTGGCGCATGTTTTCTGTTAATTCTCTGTATTGGAAATGTTGCCCAAGGTTGACATTTCCAATGCTGCCAACAGTTTTACGGCAGAGTTTGTGCCCTAATGTTTTAAAAATAGGTTCACCTTTTACTGGTGTTAATTGAAGCAGATCTCCAAAAACAATAATGTGTTTTCCTGCAAAGAGTTCTTCATAGTCGGTTTTGAGTACTTCTTGTAATCTGAGGTCAATCAAAGCTAACATCAGGTTGGAGACCATGCTCACTTCATCTATTAGTAGCATTTTCATTTGTTTCAATACTCTGCATAATTCCATTGCAGCTTCTGCAGAAAGTTTGTAATAGTCTCATTTGTTCTGGGGTTCTACTGGTAATAGTAGTAATCGGTGTAATGTAACACCACCTATGTTGTAGGCAGCTAAACCTGTGGGGGCAGTGACAACAGCTGACAGTTTGTTGTTTGTCAATTGTTGAAGTAATTTACTAATGATTTTGATTAGGAATGTTTTGCCAGAACCAGCTTCACCACTGACGTACAGTAGTATAGGTTTATAATTATGGCAGGAACATTCTTTATTTTCATGTTTTACACCATGTGCAATTTGTTTTGTTACTTCTTGAAAAATGCTACTTTGCTCATTGTTTAGTTTTGATTGTAGTATAGTTAAGTCTTCCTTATCTTCATACTGACACATGGTGTTTTCTACTTCTATCATAGCTAATTCTGCATCATGTGTTATTAGTGGTTCTCCCAGTGGTTCTTGGCTTCCTGTTACAGAAGGTTGACTACTGT
Organism: Ambystoma mexicanum; assembly: GCF_040938575.1. Taxonomy (NCBI): domain Eukaryota; kingdom Metazoa; phylum Chordata; class Amphibia; order Caudata; family Ambystomatidae; genus Ambystoma; species Ambystoma mexicanum. The sequence goes on from NC_090941.1 coordinate 388,105,993, forward strand.
CAGGAGTATCCTTATCTAGTTGGGCTTGGAGTTCTTCTTCATGTTGCTGTTCATTGTGCAACATTGTTTTGTACTGTGTAAAGTTTACATCAGTTATAGTGCTTTCATTTGCTTTGAAAGCATCCTCATATGAGTCATAGTTATCTAGTAATTGTTCTTCTTTTCTCCATGGTTTGAATAGTTGTAGCAGGGACATGTAATATACTTCTTTATGTTGAGGAGTCTTCAATGACAATTTGATATGATTAATTAAATTTGGTTTAGTGAGTTTAACTAAGCTGCCCTCACAGTCTGTCACTCTATATTTACCTTTTTTTTCATCAAGTTTCATATTATTTTTGTATGTGTAGTTTTGGGCTATTTGGTATAGACACATGTTTTCCAAAGTATTACTTCTGTTTGGGTAGTATGGGCCTCATTAGGACCCAGGCGGTAAGGGGTTTACGGCGGCGTAAATAGTGCCGACCCTTACCGCCTGATTCCGAGGTCCCTTAGCGCCATGGAGGTTTTAACACCTGCTTTTAGCAGGTGTTAAAATCCATGGCGCTAAGGGACCTTGTTGTTAATTACGCCACCGTAATTTACGGTGGCGTAATTAACACCTTCCCCACTCCCATTATGCCCTATGGGGCAAAAATGGGAATGGGGAAGGGTAAATGGGTTAATGGGGACTTACCGCCCCACTCACCTCGGAATGGGGCGGTAAGTCCGCCAACCACCATGGCGTAAACTTTTACGCCATGGTGGTAAAGGTACGACCCAGGCGGTAACTTACCGCCTAGGTCGTAATGAGGCCCAATGTGTCCAATAAATTGTTTTTTTAAATGTCTTGGCTGTTGGGATCATATTTGGCTATTGTTTTTATATCTTCATATGATTTTAGAACTCTTTTTCTAGATTTAGCTGGACCAATAATTAGCCATACTATATTTTCAGATTTACCATACAATGAAGTACCAGTTAAACGATCAGCTGCTTCATAAGATCCACCTTCTCTATGGGTGAGCATGTTTATGCCCAAGCTGTATAATTTCTGAGATACTGTTTTATCTGATGACAGGTCATTCCAGAGGTCTTGGAGCTCTGTCTTTTCTTCTTTAGTTAAGTATGCTGTGACATATTGTGCAACTGCAGTAGAATTGTCTGCAATGTACTGCACATCTATGTTTGCATTCCATAAGTGGGCAATGATTGCATTATAATCATTGATATATTTTTCTTCTTCTTTTCTTTTTATGTAATATGTATTTTTAGGTGACTTACCTTTAACACTATGTCTAACTGAAGACATGAGGTTGTTTACTTGACCTGTATTTGTAACTGGTCTAGGGAAACCAAATCGGCATTTGGTGTAGTATTTGCCTTTGTTTTTGTATTTGCAACGACAATATTTTCCACATTTGTGTCTTTGAAATTGTAAAATTTGTGCACGAAGATCACTATTTGTGGCTTCTGATGGAATTTCACAAGTGACATATTTTTCAATAAACTGTAAAACAGTGGCATCACTGTCTTGACCAAATTTAGGAGCATCCTTAATCCATAAAAGCATGTGGATATGTGGTGCTCCTCTGGCTTGGTATTCTTTTCTCCAAAAGAAGTGTTGCACTTCTCCAAGGGGAGGAACAGTTTTATTACAAATAAAATGTAGCATAGCAGTGAAGCGATGGTGAAAATATCTTGAAACATTAACAGGATCCAAAGAACAAAGTTCTCCAGGTGTTAGAATATCTATGTTTGTTTTGTTTTTATTTGATATGCATAGGAAATCATGTAAATCTTCCCATGCATATTCTGCACAACTTAATGTAACAAACCAAGTGGGTGGGCCAAGGTTTCTGATCATACAACGTATATCTCCATGACGTTGAAACCAGTACTCTTTAGTACCACGCATATTTGCTAATAGATTTGTAATATTTGATTGTAAAATCTCATCCTTTTGTTGCACTTTCTCTAATAATTGTGTAGCTGTCATATTTTGAAAGTGTGATCCTGATTTTAATATGTGTGCAACTCCATAACATAAAGTTGCTAGTTCACTTTCAAAGAGTAGGTGGAATATGTATTCCACATTTTGTCTAAATCTGGGATCTTCAGAATACATCCGTAATGAGCGGTATTCTGAAGCTGATATTTGAATAGGTCTATCATCATACCTTCCTCCTTTGCCAGTAGGAAAGAGTAGAGGAAAAGCACGTGCTTCTATACTTTTTTCCCATATAACGATTGGCGATCCTTTTGTTTGACGCATTTGGTAAGTTTCCAGTACATCTTGTATGGTGTCATTACAGTGCAAAGGATGAATTGTATAATGGTCTAAAGTATTTGATATTGTAGCAGGATCTAGTAGCTCAAATTGACCAGCTTCTTGTGTTTCTTGAATTATTTCAGTTGTATCTTTCAAGTTTTCTTCAATATTAATTTCTTTGTAATATTCATTATTCTCTTTAAGATATTGGAAGGCTTGTCTAACGAAAGAGGAGGGGGCGGAGCACGGAAACATCACGTGCGGCCGCTCATAGACACTGATTGGCCCAGGTCACGACCACCTGTAAGGGTGTGTGTGTGTGTGTGGTTTCCTACGATTTGGTGATTATTGATCAATGAGTAGATGAGGATCCCTATTGATCGATCAGAAAACTCGATAGATAGATGACGTTTCCCTGTAGGCGGTAGCTAGCTGGTTGCCTAATACGGAAGATAATTGGCTGGTTAAGCCCTCCTGTCGAGGGGCGTATCACACGCGAGGCGACGCAGCGTGCGCAGTCTGATTATATTGTTGATTACCTTGTTCCAGGCGTGACAAGAGGACAGCTGTGGGGTTAACAGGGGTAGATTGCAAACGTATTTCAAACTTTTAAAAACATGTAAAGAACTTACCAGTAGTTTTGGAAGAGGTCGGTGACGTCACCAGTAGAGTTTTTCATAGGATATCTCGAACACAAGGCATTTTTTTGAAGAGTGGTGGGGAAGAGAATAATGGCAAGTGAGTGGAGATGGAGATAAACGGTAACGAGTAGATCGGGGCAAGGTGAAAAGGGGGACGTTGCCGCGCACGGAGAACGCCGGCCATGACAATTGAAGAAAGAGGAGGAGGGGTAAAATAAAGTGGGACAGCTGTATAAGAACGTCACACAGGGCACGCAGCCGCAGGGGGCTACGTGTGCCTCGGCCGTAGGGGGCCGTAAAGGTGTTCGGTGAAGGAAGAAAAGAAAGAAAAGAATATACATATGCAAATGCTATATTTTACTATTTTGTTTTAGCGGACAATCGCAAGTACCCAAAATTACGGGGCCAGGTAAAGATCTGAAATTGTATAGCGTACACTATTAGCAAGATAACCGCTGCCATATAGAGGTAGGATAACAATTGAAGTGCTACTATGTCATACGGGACAGGATCGGGAGGGTGGGGGAACACCCTCACTACCCCGCTACAGCATATATGTAAAACACTGTCACCCCATAGGGAGAAACTGATCAAATACAGCATAGAATGGACACAGGGGACGGACAACAAAATGACGACACCATGGCCGCCTAATGGCAGTTTCGATCCATATACCCAACACTCACTATTAACCCATCTGCATAACACATACAAGGGGAAAAAGTTGACACACCATGTGGAGGTGTTTAACTTATGGAGGATGCTACAAGGGTCCCGACCAGGACCAAACGGAATGTTCACTATGGGGGAAACAACGGAAGAGAAGAAGATTAAGGAGGAAGAAGAGAATGGGGAAAAAGAGAGTGTAGGCACACAGAACACGGGGAACGGACAGGAGGGTGGAGAAAAGAGTAACAACATAAACAAAAAGGAAATAAAAAAGGAACAGAGCAACGATATGCCCCTAGCGAAGGTAGTGAAAAAAGAGGAAGGGGGTTATATCCTTTAACGGAACTACGAGAAATAGTAAGAGAACAATTAAGGGCGGCTGAGGGGTACTCGAACCCGGCATACAGCCCGCCACCATATACAGCTACAGGTGGCCACACGGGAGGGGAGCAGACTAGTACGACGGGATCAACTTATACGAAGATGCCAGCAGGGGAGGGGAGGACTAGCGAAGAACAAATCGCAGCAATAGGACATGATGAGCGGGTAGCTGCGCAGGTATTATTAAAATTACGAGGTTCATTAACAGGAGAACAGAAGGAGGTAGTAAGGAAAATGGACGAGGATAATGACAGAAAGAGCGAAATGAAAGGGGAAGGGGGAAAAAGAAAGGAGGAAGAGCTGTTACGACAAAAGGAAGAGATTTTGGAGGAACGATTAGCAGAATTAAGGGATGAGCAAAATGCCCTGATCAAGCAGCTTGAGAGAGAGGAAAGAGAGAGAGCACGGGAAAGGAAAGAAAGTAAGAATGAGTTGGAAAAAATGAGGGAACGAACTGAGGAGCGAAAGAGAGATGCCGAAAGGGTAAAGGCAGTAGCAGAAACGGTATCCAGAGCAGCACTGCGTGACAAGAAAAGAGAGGAAGAAGAGAAAGAAAAAGAAATGGAAACATGAAAGAGGAGAATACTATCAGAAACGACAAAGAAATACGAAGAATGGAGGATGATAGAGAGTATATTAGAGCGGGAAAGAGAGAGATGGGAAAGGAAGAGAGAAGAGGAAAGGATATTGGAAAAGATGAGTAGTGAAGTAATGGAGGAATTAATAAAGAAAAGAGAGGAAATTGGTAGAGAAATAGCGGAGAAAAGAGAAGGGGTAAGAGAAGATAGGAGAGGGGAGAGTGAAGTAAGGAGATATGTACGCAGAGACACAGAAGTAGCAACAACATCAGCACAAAGGGGAGCAATTGGTAAAGAAGAAACGGGAGGAACGGATCTAATAGACTTAAAAACAGTAACGATTAGGGGAAAAAAGACAGATTGGGGGTTGTCCTGGATGACTTTTGTAGTGAGGAAGAAGAACGAATGGAGAAGGAAGGAAGAAATAGGGAAAGGGAAAGCCTAGATAAATTGTACATCACCCGGACAAACAGGGAATCACCATGGGCCTGCAGGAGAAAGGAAGAACTGGGGGGAAGTGAGGGGGAAGAGCAAGGAATGGCGGAAGGCAGACACGTGCAGCTACACCCTCATCATCCCGTCCAACATGCTCCACCACCCCACACTCATCCCGTGCAACATGCCCACCTACACCCGCACCCGCCCCTCACGAACACACACCCTATGCAGGCAGGCTTAGAGACCTCCCTGGACACAGGCAGGAAGAACGAATACACACGCCCACATTAAATAAAGGAAATGATAAAAGAAGGGGTAGAGATGGAGGAGAAACAGTTACGAGCAAAGGAAATATGGACACAACAGACGATGTAGACGATACAGAAGAAGAGGAGGGGTACACAGACTCAACTTTGGGGAACCCAGGGGGTCAAACAGGGCACAACCTAATGCCACTTCTGGAGAGGGGAGGGGTTAGACCACAATACGTCCCTTGAAAGCATGCAGACAAAGAAAATATAAAGTGCAGGCTCCCATCATTAAGTGGAGGTGCGGGAAAATGGATATATGAAATGGAAAAACACACCGCAGGACAGAAACTAGCAGTAGGAGATGTAAAGGGCCTCCTAATATCAATATTGGGGGATGCGGCAGATGACATCTGGAAAAGAGCAGGCTTTCCCGGGGTAACAATAACAAACACATCACACGACGGGGCACCATTCGCAAACTGCAGACATGCATTATGGCAAGCGCTGAGGGTACAATACCCAGACACATCAGACATAGGAGCGATTACATCACGCAAGATGCGTGAGAACCAAGATCCTGTTGATTACATCCAGGAAATTCAAGAGAAGTGGCGTATGGAAACTACAGAACAAAGGGACAAAACACCAGCAATATTCTACCATATACTAATACAAGGGCTCCCAGAAGCAGTGCAGAAACAATTGAAGAAAGTAGTGGGGATGGAAGCAAAAGCATGGCCAGAAATACAACTGACAATAGTACATTATTGTAGGACATGGCAAGAGAAGATGAAACAAAAGGAAGAGGATAGAAAAGCGGAAGAGGCTAAGTTGGTGCAGAAAAAACTTACTAAATACATGATGGAAGGTGCACTAATAACTACACCTACAACAACGACCCAAAACCCCACACAAGTAGTGGCTGCACAAGATCCCTCCCAAATACAATCATCACAGATTGTAGCACAACAGCTGCCACCACCCCAACCATACACGCCTAAAATGGGAGGAGGATACTCAACACCAGGAGCTGGATATTATAATTATAACAGGGGAAGGGGAGGAATTATGAGGGGAAGGGGATACGGCTATAACACACAACAGTAAGGGGGATGATTCAGAAATTTCTACCCCACCGGGCAACCAGTATATCAGGACAATTCAGGGAGCTTTCCATGGCAGACCAGGGAACCACCGGTATGTTGGATTTGTGGATTACTAGGGCACATGTCACGCACATGTAGAATGAGACCCGGCACACCAGCATGGGGAGAACAGGGACAGCAAGGGCCTACAAGGGAACAGCAGGGCAACCAACAACAGCAGGCACTGAAACCGGGAAATGTGCAGCAACAACTAGTAACACAACAACAGGTACAGACATATTCACTACCACAACAACAGGTAGCGATAACACAACAACCTCAAGTGCAGCAAGTACAGCAACCCGCCCAAATTCAAGACCATAAAATAACCTCTACCAATACACAGCTACAGCAAACACAACTGGGAAGGGTGACGGTCCTGGGACACAACCCTTACACCGGAAGTGGTCAATCATTATACCCACAATAGGACAGCCCACAGACGGCCTTGGTGTGTCCCATCCTGTCGGTAACACCTAATAGTGCGGAGGAACCACGCATAGAGGTAACGATAGGTGACAAAAAGTTATCATTCCTTGTCGACACCGGGGCAACCCGGTCTTGTATAAGGGAAGGTAAATTTAAGATGTCAGGTGAGGCCATGAACACCCAAGGATTCTCTGGGGCTAGGGGGTTGGTTCCCTTTACTGATAACATCCCCTTATCAATAGGGGATTATGACATGTCCATCCCGCTTTTATATTCAAGGGACTCACCAGTAAACATACTTGGGAGAGACATAATGAGCAGGTTGAATATGACGATCTCCTTTACGGAGGACGGCATAATTTGTTCCACTCCTGGAATAAACATGCTCACTGCACGGCAAATTATGCAAGCATACTGTGGACAGACAGTGATTAGGGCTGAGCCAGTAGATGGCGAACTGTTCCAGTACGGACAAGACATGGCATTCGCATGGATGCCAGGAATAGAAGGAAAGATCTGGAGGAGGCCAACAGCCTATTTGTTAAGACCAGAAACACCAGCCAATGAACCAGAAGGAAAGGTGATTTCAGTGAGCATGGAGAGTATTATAGCAACTGCTGATTATATCGCAGTACACGCCCAAGACAGGGAAGGAAGAGCATGGGGGGCAGTGATAGCGCTGGCTGAGGGATGCAGGCTCACCCAGGTCTCAGACGAGGAGCTCTTTTCAGAAGAAAAGGGAGAGGGTGAAATGATATTTATGATGAGTGTAGATATATGGCTAAGAGTGACATACAAACAAGTGGCACAGAAAATTGCAATGGCACTTGAAGCACCCACATCCACCCCAGTTCCCTTTTTTGAGGAGGATATGGCAAAAGTCCCAACATCATTATGGACTACTAGTCCCTATGACGTGGGGTGCATAAAAAGTATAGGGGGAGTAAGAATAAAATTGAAAAAAGGTGCAATACTCCCTAGAGTGAAGCAATACCCACTATCAAAAGAGGCAGATGAGGGCATATATGAAACAATAACGGCCCTTATAAATAATGGCATATTGGTACCATCAGAATCACCATGTAACACAGCCGTATATCCAGTGCGCAAAGCTAAAGGAGGGTCTTGGCGCTTCATCCAGGACCTCAGTCCCTTGAACAACATAGTGGAAGCAGAATACCCCATAGCAGCGAACCCGGCCACAATATTATGTGGCATTCCAGCAGAGGCATCACGATTTACAGTGATTGATCTCAAAAATGATTTTTTCTCAATACCCCTGCATCCAGATTCACAAGATCTGACAAGCTTCACGTACAGAAACACAAAATGGAAACACACCAGAATGCCACAAGGGTACTGCGAGTCACCCTAAATTTTCAACAGAGTAATACAGATGGACTTGGGAAACATTGAATTGGAAAGTACAGTGTTGCAGTATGTAGAAGATATAATAATTTGCAGCACAAGCGAAAAAAAATGCAGGGAGGACTCATTGAAGATGCTGACAATATTGGCTGAAAAGGGTTACAAGGTAGACAAAGAAAAAATACAGTACAGTCAGGAACAGGTACTGTACATTGGTCAGCTGATATCCCAACACGGAAGAAAGATTGCACCACAAAGAGCACAGGCTATATCAAAAACGCCATTGCCACAAACAGTGAGGGAACTGCAGCAGTTCCTGGGATTGTGCAACTACTGTAGAGCATGGGTATTTGATTACAGCTCATACATAGGACCCCTACTTGAAGCATTAAGATATGCTAACAAAGGGGAGAAAAAATTGGGGTGGACAAGGGAAATGAAAGAAGCCTTTGATGAACTGAAAGACGCAATATCAACTGCTCCGGTGCTGGCCACCCCAGATTATGAACGACAATTCTTTATATTTTCACATTGCGACTCAGCAGTAATGAAAGCAGGGTTGGCTCAAAAAACAAGCATGGGATACAAACCAGTAGCATTTTACAGCGGGCACTTGGATCGTGTAATGTTAGGTCATTTCCCTTGCAAGCAAGGTCTCGCCGCAGCTGCCTTCGCGGTAGAGAAAGCATCATCAATTACAATGGGGTGCCCAACCACACTATTTCTGGAACATGCACTATTTGCAATATTGAACAAGCCTAAATCCACACTAACCACGCAGAGGGCGTCAGGTTATGAGATCATCTAATCTAGACCAGAATTATCAATTGTTAGATGCAGCACAGTTAATCCTGCAAGGTTTATAGCGGAAGTTATTGAGGAAGGCGACTATGCACATGATTGTACGCGACTACCGAAATGTACTCATGTTCTAGAAAAATTGAAGAGGACGCGCTAAATGGAGGAGAGCTCTTGTTCATTGATGGGTCATCAACAATAGAAGAACTGGGGCAGCAGTGGTAAAAATGACAGAGAAATTGGTGTGTGTGGCAGTGAAATGTGTACAATTACCGCAACATTACTCTGCTCAAGCAGCAGAATTGGTTGCACTGATCTTGGCGTTGAAGGAATGCTTTGACAAAAGAGTAACTATATATTCTGATAGCACATATGTCACGTCTACTGTCCACTCAGGATTGTCAAAATGGAGGAGAAGAGGGTTTAGGAGAGCTGACGGCACCCCAGTGCAACATGCTCTCTTGTTAGCTGAATTAATTGAAGTAATAAATGATCCCCAAGAACTAGCTTTGGTCAAATGTCTCGCACACACTAACGGAGAAGATCATATCTCAAAAGGAAATGCAGCAGCAGACGCACATGCGAAGTATGCCGCATATATTGGTGAGATGTGGAACCCCCCAGAGTCAGAGAGAGGGAGAGGGAGGGGGATAGCTAAAGAGATGTCGATGAGAGAAGGGTACACCCATCTCCCAGCTACACAGATAATGGAGTTACAAGCGGCTGCACCAATGGCAGAAAAAGAAATATGGGTAAAAAGAGGATGTACAATGTCGGCAACTGACGCACTATGGCGTCAGGGTAACACTGGAAAGATGGTAATGCCATTGGCACTATTGAACACCGCCCTGAGCCAACTCCACCACCCAGCTCATACAGGCAAGGAAGTTATTGCAGCCCGAATTAGGAAAGATTGGTTCTGCCCAGAGTTAAATTCCCATGTGACAAATTTTATCAGCAACTGTCTCACATGTCAACAGTTTACGGCCGGTCACACGCTGCAAGTGATAAAAGGTACTATACCCCGGCCAGAGGGACCATTCCTGCACGTCCATATTGATTACGTTGATATGATCAACGTATGTCAAGGAAATAGATATATGATTGTAGTGGTATGCCCATTCTCCAGGTGGATTGAGGCAGGACCCTGCTCACATCCAGATGCATTCCGAGCAGCTAAATTTCTAGTGAGGGAGGTTTTCCCCAGGTGGGGAGTGTGCGAGGTACTGCGGTCGGATAACGGCCCGCATTTTGCTAATGAAATGTTCCAGCACATCACGCCCTTACTGAACATCAAGCATAAATTTGCATGTGCATATCACCCGCAGGCCAACGGTTTATGCGAACGCCTGAACGGCCTACTGAAGGAGGCAATTGCAAAGATACAGCATACAACAAAGAAGAGTTGGCTGTATTGCCTTCCGCTAGCTCTATTTGAACTAAGGAATAGACCAGGCTCCGACCACCACCTCACTCCTCACGAGGTGGTGACCGGACGTCAAATGCGCCTTCCTCTAACGCCAACATCAAGGGCATTCACAGACTATGAAAACACTGCAACTGTTCTTGGTGATGAAATGTACCAATATGTGTCTTCTTTGATTACTAGTGTAGTGTTTGTGTCTCAACAGCTCGAGCGCACCCGGGGCGGGTCTAAGAGTTATCAACAAGAAGACGAGGACAAAGGATTGGAAAAGGAAAAACTGTGCAAAATTGCTAAAGGTGACCACGTGCTACTCCGCAATTTCAATAGAAAGTGGAACAGCCCACGCTTCACTGGTCCCCACCTTGTAGAGGAGGTATTTACGAGAGCAGTAAAGTTGCAGGATAAGCGTGCTTGGAATCACCTACACGACGTGAAGATCTGCAAACTCCAGACCCGCCCTAGCGTCACCGACAGGGCCATTGGAAGAACAGCGACAGCGTCACCCAAGGAGAAAGAGACTTCTACCACAGCTGACAACCTAACAGGCCGATTCATGGAATAATTAGCGCGGCGCAAGTGGGCAAAAACGTGCGAATCGCAGTGGAATAGCGAAAATCGCAGTGCAATTGCGAAAATCGCACAAAAAGCAGCGCACGTCGATTCATGGAAGGCCGTGCGCGAGAAAACCAGTGGATGTGCGATAAAAAAGTGCGCGGCGCACGTTGGCGCACAGGCCATCTAACAGCGTGCGCCAGGTCACAGCGAAAATCGCACAGGCCACAGCGAAATTCGCACATAGCGCGGCGCACGCAACAAAAGTAGGCGGAACACGGGCGTAACACTCGGAATGGGGAACAACTTGCCAAAATGTGGGCGTCACGGGGGAAGTACAGGGCACAAGTGCGCGGAACACCCACACGCTCGCCTACAACACGTATTCATGGAATAGAATAGGGCAAAAAAGCGCACGCTCAAACCAGCGCACAGGCACAAACACGACCGCCACAAGAAAGCAGGCGGTAGCGTCTCTGCGGCTGTAAGAAATGTGCGCCAAAAGGTGCGCCAACAAATAGCACCTATATACTGCCATGATGAATGTCCCATACTGTGGCCCTCCAGGAAAAATGACGTGCAAAGGGGTACCCACAAACACGGACACCCGCTGACAAAAAATACGTGTGCGTGTATACCGGGGTGCACGGGAAGTCTAACACGCGATTTCAGCAGGGTACGTGCATCACAGGGGTTCGCGTAAAGTTATTCACGCGATCGGGCCTGGGGGAGCGGGCTACGAGTATTTCAGGGGTTCGCGTGAAGTTTCACACGCGATCGGGTCTGGGGGAGCGAGCTACGTGTATTACAGGGGTTCGCGTGAAGTTCCTCACGCGATCGGGCCTGGGGGAGCGTGCTACGTGTATATCAGGGGTTCGCGTGAAGTTTCACACGCGATCGGGCCTGGGGGAGCGTGCTACGTGTATATCAGGGGTTCGCGTGAAGTTTCACACGCGATCGGGCCTGGGGGAGCGGGCTACGTGTATTACAGGGGTTCGCATGAAGTTCCTCACGCGATCGGGCCTGGGGTAGCGGGCTACGTGTATTACAGGGGTTCGCATGAAGTTCCTCACGCGATCGGGCCTGGGGTAGCGGGCTACGTGTATTACAGGGGTTCGCGTGAAGTTCCTCACGCGATCGGGCCTGGGGGAGCGGGCTACGTGTATTCCATGGGTGCGCGGGAAGTTCCACACGCGAATAGCCTGGGGGCGCGTGTATTCCAGGGGTGCGCGGGAAGTTCCACACGCGAATAGCCTGGGCGCGTGTATTTCAGGGGTGCGCGGGAAGTTCCACACGCGAATAGCCTGGGCGCGTGTATTTCAGGGGTGCGCGGGAAGTTCCACACGCGAATAGCCTGGGGGCGCGTGTATTTCAGGGGTGCGCGGGAAGTTCCACACGCGAATAGCCTGGGCGCGTGTATTTCAGGGGTGCGCGGGAAGTTCCACACGCGAATAGCCTGGGGGCGCGTGTATTTCAGGGGTGCGCGGGAAGTTCCACACGCGAATAGACTGGGCGCGTGTATATCAGGGGTGCGCGGGAAGTTCGACATGTGATTTGACAGTGTGGGTCCTCCCAGGTGTCCCCTGTACACCCTCCACGGCCCCTGCAGGCAGCCCACACCACAGGGGACTAGCCTGCATCCCTGGTCATGTCCCGCAGGCAGCCCACCCACCATGGGCATGCCCCCCAGGCAAAGGCACATGTCTCCTTGAACTAATGGCCACCAACTCATGTCCCCTTGCACCCCCACCCCCCAGCACTGTGGGGCACCTGCCAGCAGGCCCCCACCCATGTCCAACTCATGTCCTAAACCCCCCCCCACCCCCCAGCACTGTGGGGCACCTGCCAGCAGGCCCCAACCCATGTCCAACTCATGTCTCCCACCACCCCCACCCCCCAGCCACCAGGGTCACCCTCCACCAGGCCCCCACTCATGTCTCCCATCACCCCCACACCCCAGCAGTGCAGGGTCACCCTCCACCAGGCCCCCACTCATGTCTCCCACCACCCCCACCCCCCAGCCACCAGGGGCACCCTCCACCAGGCCCCCACTCATGTCACCCACCACCCCCACACCCCAGCAGTGCAGGGTCACCCTCCAGCAGGCCCCCACTCATGTCTCCCACCACCCCCACCCCCCAGCCACCAGGGGCACCCTCCACCAGGCCCCCACTCATGTCTCCCACCACCCCCACCCCCCAGCAGTGCAGGGGCACCCTCCACCAGGCCCCCACTCATGTCTCCCACCACCCCCACCCCCCAGCCACCAGGGTCACCCTCCACCAGGCCCCCACTCATGTCTCCCACCACCCCCACCCCCCAGCCACCAGGGGCACCCTCCACCAGGCCCCCACTCATGTCTCCCACCACCCCCACACCCCAGCAGTGCAGGGGCACCCTCCACCAGGCCCCCACTCATGTCACCCACCACCCCCACACCCCAGCAGTGCAGGGTCACCCTCCATCAGGCCCCCACTCATGTCTCCCACCACCCCCACCCCCCAGCCACCAGGGTCACCCTCCACAAGGCCCCCACTCATGTCTCCCACCACCCCCACACCCCAGCAGTGCAGGGTCACCCTCCACCAGGCCCCCACTCATGTCACCCACCACCCCCACACCCCAGCAGTGCAGGGGCACCCTCCACCAGGCCCCCACTCATGTCTCCCACCACCCCCACCCCCCAGCCACCAGGGTCACCCTCCACCAGGCCCCCACTCATGTCTCCCACCACCCCCACACCCCAGCAGTGCAGGGTCACCCTCCACCAGGCCCCCACTCATGTCACCCACCACCCCCACACCCCAGCAGTGCAGGGGCACCCTCCACCAGGCCCCCACACATGTCTCCCACCACCCCCACACCCCAGCAGTGCAGGGGCACCCTCCACCAGGCCCCCACTCATGTCACCCACCACCCCCACACCCCAGCAGTGCAGGGTCACCCTCCACCAGGCCCCCACTCATGTCTCCCACCACCCCCACCCCCCAGCCACCAGGGGCACCCTCCACCAGGCCCCCACTCATGTCTCCCATCACCCCCACACCCCAGCAGTGCAGGGTCACCCTCCACCAGGCCCCCACTCATGTCTCCCACCACCCCCACCCCCCAGCCACCAGGGGCACCCTCCACCAGGCCCCCACTCATGTCACCCACCACCCCCACACCCCAGCAGTGCAGGGTCACCCTCCAGCAGGCCCCCACTCATGTCCCCCACCACCCCCACCCCCAGCCACCAGGGGCACCCTCCACCAGGCCCCCACTCATGTCTCCCACCACCCCCACCCCCCAGCAGTGCAGGGGCACCCTCCACCAGGCCCCCACTCATGTCTCCCAACACCCCCACCCCCCAGCCACCAGGGTCACCCTCCACCAGGCCCCCACTCATGTCTCCCACCACCCCCACACCCCAGCCACCAGGGGCACCCTCCACCAGGCCCCCACTCATGTCTCCCACCACCCCCACACCCCAGCAGTGCAGGGGCTCCCTCCACCAGGCCCCCACTCATGTCACCCACCACCCCCACACCCCAGCAGTGCAGGGTCACCCTCCACCAGGCCCCCACTCATGTCTCCCACCACCCCCACCCCCCAGCCACCAGGGTCACCCTCCAGCAGGCCCCCACTCATGTCTCCCACCACCCCCACACCCCAGCAGTGCAGGGTCACCCTCCACCAGGCCCCCACTCATGTCACCCACCACCCCCACACCCCAGCAGTGCAGGGGCACCCTCCACCAGGCCCCCACTCATGTCTCCCACCACCCCCACCCCCCAGCCACCAGGGTCACCCTCCACCAGGCCCCCACTCATGTCTCCCACCACCCCCACACCCCAGCAGTGCAGGGTCACCCTCCACCAGGCCCCCACTCATGTCTCCCACCACCCCCACACCCCAGCAGTGCAGGGTCACCCTCCACCAGGCCCCCACTCATGTCACCCACCACCCCCACACCCCTGCAGTGCACGGGCACCCTCCACCAGGCCCCCACTCATGTCTCCCACCACCCCCACACCCCAGCAGTGCAGGGGCACCCTCCACCAGGTCCCCACTCATGTCACCCACCACCCCCACACCCCAGCAGTGCAGGGTCACCCTCCACCAGGCCCCCACTCATGTCTCCCACCACCCCCACCATCCAGCCACCAGGGTCACCCTCCACCAGGCCCCCACTCATGTCTCCCACCACCCCCACACCCCAGCAGTGCAGGGTCACCCTCCACCAGGCCCCCACTCATGTCACCCACCACCCCCACACCCCAGCAGTGCAGTGGCACCCTCCACCAGGCCCCCACTCATGTCTCCCACCACCCCCACCCCCCAGCCACCAGGGTCACCCTCCACCAGGCCCCCACTCATGTCTCCCACCATCCCCACACCCCAGCAGTGCAGGGTCACCCTCCACCAGGCCCCCACTCATGTCTCCCACCACCCCCACACCCCAGCAGTGCAGGGTCACCCTCCACCAGGCCCCCACTCATGTCACCCACCACCCCCACACCCCAGCCACCAGGGGCACCCTCCACCAGGCCCCCACTCATGTCTCCCACCACCCCCACACCCCAGCAGTGCAGGGTCACCCTCCACCAGACCCCCACTCATGTCTCCCACCACCCCCACGCCCCCAGCACTGTGGGGCACCTGCCAGCAGGCCCCCACCCATGTCCAATCCATGCCCCCCTGCACCTGGGTCCCAACATTCCCCAATCATGTCCGTAATGCCCATCCTCCCCTGCCAAAAGGCCCAACCAACTATCACACCCACCCACATATCAAAGGCAATTACATGTTACAACCCCAATTTAAATAATGCAATTGAACACATGTCTGTCACACACAATGGCTGCAAGTGAATGACAAAACACCCAACATGACATGCCTGAAAGCAATGAGATGATATGACACATTGAAGATTAAAAAAATAATATGTATTGAACAGCAAGTAGAATGGAAATGAAATAAGAAAAAACACAAAGCAAATCAAACAAAACAAGATGAATGTCCAAGAAAATAATCTGAAAAATTAAAATAAGCCAATGAAGAACCATGAAGAAGAACATCCTGGGTCCATGAGCCCAACCAAATTAAACCTAACTATGACTACTAACTAAAAACTGAACTATATACAAAAAAGTGGTGCATTGTCCAATCGCAACCAAAAGAAAAATCAAAAAAACAAAGGAAACCTAACCCTAACTATACAACTATATACAAAGGCAGCGGGCTATTCGGACGGCTCACTGGTTGTTGTCATGGGCCAGGGCATCATCGAACTCCTGGTCAATGGCTTGGAGGCGGGCATGTTCCCTGGCCCCGAGGTCCCGCAGGGATAACGCAGTGTCAAGCTCAAACTCCCTGCGAAGACCCTCGAGGCACTCAGCCCGCCTCAGCGCCCTCCGCATGGAGTCCTCCGCCCTGACCATCGTGAGCCGTTCCTCCTCTGCCCGCTGCCGCTCCGCACCTATCCGCTGGCACAACCGCTCCCACACGGAAGCCACTCCCATTCCAGGGTTCTCCTGCCCTCCGGCCGATGCCTGCACCCCTGATGTTGATGGCCCCGAGCCATGATGCCTCCCACGTTGAGCCTGCTGCTGCCTCCGACGCAACTGCTTGTGCCAGCACGACGGCATCCAGGCTGATGGAAACCACCGACGCCGTCGTGCACGTGCCCTGCCCGATGATGCCGTCACATCCTCCATCTGCTGGGGTCCAGTTGCTCTGGTGTCCACCCCTGCTGGATCTCTGACTCCCGACTGTGGCAGGGATGGGATCCCCACCGAGCTGGCTGCATTGGTCGGGGCAGGTCCACAGGGGGCCCTGGTGGCATCTGGGCTGGAAGACGGCAAGGAGAACGACTGGTGGATAGCCTGCACAGAGGAGGAGAGGGCCGCCACATTGGCCAACACATGCAGGAAACCCCCGAACATGGCCGATCCCAATTGGGCCACGTCGGCACGGTGCACTTCGTGATGACGTGCGTGCTCCTCCCGGGAAGCACGCACGGCATCACGAATTACAGCCGTGCGCATCGCGACCCCAATCAGGACCTTCTCCGCACGGCCAGGGGTTCCCACGTCCGCAGGTGGAGGGCAGTCAGGTGACATGGACATCCCCTCTACCTGCGGACAGGCCTGGGACGGGGCATCCCTGCTGGTGCATGGTGGTGCACTCACAGGGTCAGGGACAGCGACATGCACAGGCTCCTCCACGGTGACCTGTGCTGCCTCCTGCCCCTGGCCCTGGACTGCACCACTTGCACCAGCAGGGATGCCCCCACCAGGCCCCATGTGTGCCCCAGTGGCGGCCTCCTCCTCCTCTGTGCAAACCACCAACCTGGATGGCTCCTCACCGTCTCCCACCGTAGCAGGCCCCTGTGGGGGCTCACCCACCCCTTCCGCTGCAGCCGTGGGGGCATCCCCGCCGCCTTGCTCCACAGCGCCGTCTCCGCCTTCTTCTTCACTAGCCGCTGCGTAGAGGGAGACAAAGAACACAAGCATCAGGGCACTGTACAATGGTCCCCTAGACAGGAAGCAATAGCAGATGAGCACCACTGTCAAAGTACACTTCCATTATGTCCCTCCACAACACATGGGTCAGTCCAGGCAAAACACACACAGTAACAGGCATGGTGCATGCCATGGACATTTCCATGCATGTCCAATGGACTCTTGAAACATTCAATGATATGTAACTCACATGCATCATGGCTCATGCCCATCACATGCACACACTTCACCTCAGTCACATCCATCTGGCCCCAAACACACCAAACATAGCGGATACAAGGGTAATTTGGCTGCTTTACTGAATCTGTGCATTGTCACACACATGTGTCATGCATCCATGGCATGCACAAGTCACAGACACGCAGGTCAGGCACACAGACATGGCTACCATATATGTACCTGGCATCAGCACCCATCCCTCACCCCCACCCATGTCCAGGTACAGAGACTGGCATGCTCTCATGTTCAAAATCTGCATAGGGCTCCCCATGCGGCATTTCAACACATGCAACAACCATGTGCATCACACATCACTGGTCGCACATGCATTACCATGATGTCCCTGCACACATACATGCATACATGGCCTATGGCACACATACAGGCAAGTATCATAGAACCAGCACACCGCAACATGCCCTGTCTCACACAGTAATGCATGGACACTTACCGCTCAACTCCAGACGGGCCTCCCTCTCAAGGATCTGGGCGTGGAGCGCTGGGCGTACGCGTTCCAGGACCCTCATCTGGATGGAACTCATGCGGCCCCGGCCCCCCTCCACGAGGCGCCGGGCCTTCACAAGGGTCCTGGACCTCAAGTCCTCCCAGCGCTTCTTGATCTTCAGGACGTCGCGGGTTGCCACTCCCTCCGCGTTGATGGCAACCACACAGTCGGCCCAGATCCTCTGCCGTCCTTCCTTGCTGGCGCGGGACGATCCAAAGAGGGCATCATACTGCCCCAGGACATGCTCCACCAGGAAACCAACTTCGGTGACAGTGAAGCTGGTGCCCCTCTGCCCCTCTGGCCTGGGGTTGCCACTGGTGCCAGATGTGGAAGTGCCCGACATGGCAACCCCAGAGGCAGGTGTGGGTGGGCAACTGGGTCCTGGGGCTGGGCTGTGGAGCGATGTAATCCCAGTCGGGAGTCTTCAGTTCCAGCAGGGGTGGGCACAGCAACTGGACCCCTGCAGATGGCTGATGTGCAGGCACCAAATGGCAGGGCACGGTGGCAGCAGGCAGGCAGGCAGACAGCAGCAGATGGCACGTGGGAGGCTGCTCGGGGCACTGGGGGGCAGTAACTCGGCCTTCTGGGCAGGAGCGTGGGCTTCCGTGTGTTTTCGCGTGGCCAGCTTGATACGGAGTGATTTGGCACGTGAAAATCCTGCACGTCAGCGTGAAATCCGAGGAAAGGCCCTTAGCGCGTAAGCGCGTCAGCACGCATACGCGATTCTATTGGACCAGAGTCCCTCAGCGCGTAAGCGCGTCTGTGACGTGACCCGCACGGGTGTTCCCCACTCAGCACGTGATGACGGGGCACACGTGGAGATACTGCACGTCAGAGTGTCATCGCGTGTAATTGGACAAAAGTGTGCGTACACGCGATTGGCCTATGTACGTGTATTTAATGGGTGCGCGGGCACTTACACACGCAAGTACGTCAGCGAACCTGTATCCCGTGGTGCGTGTGAATTTCCACACGCTATTGGACTGGGAACTGGATTCCAGGGGTGCGCGGGTCACACGCTGTATCCCGTGGTGCGTGTGAATTTCCACACGCTATTGGACTGGGAACTGGATTCCAGGGGTGCGCGGGTCACACGCTCGCCTAGAACACGCGCAAAGCATAAATTTGCGGACTTTAACAATAACAAGCTCAGACGGCAGGATGAACATACCGTTCCTAGCAGCAGTGGCAGTGGGCTACCAAAGGAGGAGGAGGAGGATAGTCAGGGCCAGAATATTCACACCCAGAACCAGCCTTTTCGGGATGCCTGATGACCAGGTGTATGGGAGGTACAGGTTTCCACCACACATCATACTGGACCTGGTGAGTGAGTGGGAGGATGACCTCACATCACCCACCCTGTGCTCCCAAGCACTCAGCCCCCTGGAGAAGGTCCTCAATGTACTGCACTTCTTAGCCACTGGATCATTTCAGCGGACAAGTGCCATAGTGGGTGGGGTGTCACAGGCCACCCAGTCACGCTGCCTACACCAGGTCTTGAACATCATCACTGCACGCCCATCAGTCCGCAGGCACATATACCTGCCCAGAACACCTGCAGAAAGGCATGCTGCCGCCCTGGATTTTTACGCTGTGGCACGATTCCCCAAAGTGCTAGGTGCCATCGACTGCACCCATGTGGCTCTACGTCCCCCCAGGGCATCTGAGCACATCTATAGGAACCGCAAGCACTGGCATTCCATCAACGTGCAGGTAGCATGTAATGCCAAGGGAATCATCACCTCAGTATATGCCAACTATCCCGGCTCCACCCACGACAGCTTCATTTACCGAATGTCCACCCTAAGCCGGGACCTAGAAGCTGGGCGGCATGGCGATACATGGTTGCTTGGTGAGTATCTATGCCACTGCACATGCATGCATGTTGGATACTGAGCAAGGTCACAACCCCACCAATGATACCAATCACCACCTCCACAGGGGACAGTGCCTACCCTCTCAGCCCCCACATGATGACGCCAATTCGGAACCCCACCACGCCACCCCAGGTAAGATATAACACAGCCCACATTACAACCAGGGGCATAGTGGAGCGCACATTCGGAGTGCTAAAGTCACGCTTTTGCTCCCTTGACCGTTCTGGCAGGCAGCTGTTATACGCTCCCCCAGTAGTGTGCAGGATCATAGTGGCAGCATGTGTCCTGCACAACGTTGCAACACGCCGGGGCCTGGCCGTGGACATGGTGGTGGCCCCACATCCCCAACCACATGCACAGCCGCTGCGCATGGGAGGGGAAAGGGCACGGGGGGAGGCAGCCCGTACACAGCTAGTGGCTAATTACTTCACATAGAAATCACACCCCTGTGGAGTGCACACTGCCCTGGCACATTCCATCTGACAATCAATGATGACTCAACCTGACACTGATTCTGAATGTCTGAAGAATGAACCGGGAATACCATGTCAGCCTGAGATTGTTCACCTGGAAGTGTCACAATGTGTGCATCCCTACCCACACAGACACCACCAATGCAGTTTTGTGAAGTTACACATTGAAGCAGCTAAAATGAATACCCACTTGCAAAATGCAACAAGAGGACAGTGCCATGTCAGCCAACCCAACCCCAGCACCGCCACACGACACACCGTGCCATGTCATGCTAATTGCAGGTAAACAAAGTAATCCCCACAACATGACATCAGTCTCACTATGTACAGTGGCACTATTAGAAACCTGCAACACCTGAAATGCTCACAGCAATGCCGGACCAACAACATACTTGAGTACGTAGTACCATTAACATGACATCACAAATGTTACATATTAGTAGTCTCACCACCTGGAAATGCCTGCACTCCCACCACTACCAACTGTGCAGTGTTGTCGCCATGTAGAGTTGTAGGTGCACTGCTGCCAACATGGTCCCCATCTCCAGACTAGAGGTCCTTGTGTGGACATGAGGAAGGGACCTGCAAATTGGGAGGTAGACACAGAAGAAGAGTTACACATCAATGCAACATGCAGTGTACAACACAACAGCAATATGCACTATGAATGTATACACAGTATTGACTACAGACTGGCCACACAGCTCATGGGAATCCAACGTCACTGTGTAATTCACTGTCACTTGGGCACACCCTTTGCAAGCCCATGGAAACGGGAAGCAGGAGGGGTGTGTGTGACTCAAACCCAAGCATCTGAACCAAATACATTACAAGCCTGCATGTGCCCAGCCACAATGCAGCGTATGCCCACAGGAACCACGGAAGCCAACAGATCGTCCCAAAAAAATTGGGAATAAAAGAAATCAAAATAAAAATAAAAATAAGAAAATCAAAAATGGCCATTGATGGGCCCGGGGGGTTTGGGGAGGCCACCCAGGAGGTCCGAGGACAGGATGCACACCAGAACCCACCTGCGTGGATCCTGGGAAGATAAAACACCTCCATGGGCTCATGGCCCACACCGCTACCCTATTGTGGGAGTATCACTGCTGTCGCTATTATCACCCTGTGCAGCTGCATCCGGAGGTGGTTGCACTATGGGAGGCAGCCCACGCAAGTCCCTAGTCTGCTCCTCCATGGCTGCAAGCATGCGGGTGTGGTAGGTCTGGTTCTGGAGGATGAGTGTGCGGAGGTCCCCATGCAACAACTCACGGGATGCCCGGACCTCCGCCCTCGTTGCCTGCATCTCAGCTGAGAGCGTACGGGTGAGACGCTCCAGCTGCTGTTCTGTCCTTTGGTGTGTTGAAGCCTCAAGCTCAACAAGAGTCGTCCTGAGGTGAAGGAGCTCCTGCCTCAGGGCTTCCCTGTGGCCCTGGGACTCAATGGAGATGGCCTCCTGCAGAGTCGCCAGTGCCGCCCGCCTGTCCCTGTTGGACCCCAACATGTTCTCCCTGTGTGACTGGCAGATGGAGTCGGTTGCCTGCTCTAGTCGCTCCATCAGCCTTTCTGGGGGGACAATGGAAGTGGCCACCCTATCCATGGCCTGAGCCATCATCTCGGATGATGCAGCCTGTTGGGTTGCCATACCGTAAATCGATTGCTCCCATGCGGTATTGCCGGGTGGCGTACGGCCACCACGTCGGCGGGCACCACACCTGTCTGGGGCAAGGCGAACTGCGCCTTGCTGTGCCGGCACTGCCTGAGGCTGCAGGACTGCATTCCCCCTCTGATCTGCTGGCCCAGGAACAGGATCAGATGTCGCGGAGTGTGACCCTGCATCCGTAACCACCGAAGGCGTAGCTGCCAACACTGACATCCCCATGGAGGGTCCTGACCCTGGTGCAGGTGGGTGAGACAGAACAGAATCCCTCCCTGGAACACTCACCTGCGACGGCACGTAGGTCTCATCCGAATCAACACCTGAGTACAGCTCGGGGGAGGTGCAGCCAGAGACACCCCTTGAGAGCACGACCTGCAGCACTTGTGGGTTTTCCCCCACCACCACACCACGTCCCTCACTGGTGGTTGGTCGGCCCTCGGACCCCTCCTGGGTCTGCACCATCTCCACAACCCCAGCAGTATCAGGTGCGTCTTCCCCTGCAAAGACATGAAAACAAAGAAATGGAAACAGGCATTAGCACCATGGCACACAATGAGGGCTGAGAAGCAAGAGAACCAGTACTTGATTGACACATGTCCCACATGACTAAAACCCTCCCATGCATGCACCCTCACTGCGCATGCTGCCTGGCAGTGGCATCACACATTGGCCTGTGATTGCCAGGTGAAACACACATGCCATCACACAGATGGCATGTACCATTGCTATTGAGTGAAGATGGAGAGGAGGGCAGCACCTATTCATTTTGTCCAGTTCCCGCATGTAATTGCTTTTCTAATTCTAACAGGTCAGATTTTTCACCTGGAGCTGCCAGTCTGAAATGGTCCAATTGCACAGGGACATGTGTGTACAAATGATATCCAGGTAACAAAGTCACTCCACTTTACCATACCCATGTCAGACATGTGACTAGTGGACAGCGACATGCCTAGTGAAAGTGGTGGAATGCAAACAAACTGACTGAATGAACAGTGAAAAATAAGCAAATATGTTGTGGCAAGGTGACACTTCAAGGGCAACTGGCGTGCAGTTGGGCTAGATGTCTACTGTTGGCAGAAGGGATACTGCTATGGCCAAATGCAGCTGCGCAGGAAGGATTGCATGAAGCACATGGCTGACCCATACGACTCAGGCGCACACACTCTCACCTGGCACACAAACAGAAGCCCTCACACACACACCATGCACATGGATGACACACACATGCATGTGCACTCACCGGACAATGCCTCGTAATCAGCCAGATCTCCCACGCCTTGGATCTGTTCCTCCGTGACGTAGGTCCCAGCGACTGACCCATGTGGAGTGAGTTCCATGTCTACTACTGGAGACCCACCTCCAGTCACTAGAGTTGCGGCATGACTTGAGGCCAGCTTACTCTTTGCCCTGCGCTTTAGGTCATTCCAGCGCTTATAGCAATCATTGGCTGTGCGCCTCACAATTCCAAGGGCACTTACGATGTCCGCAACGGTCTGCCAGTGTGCCTGGCGTTGTGCAGGTGTGGTCTTGGATCCTGCAACAATGACCATCTCGTTGTCATGTCCGGACACATACTCGACAAGTGCATTCAGTTCGTCATCCGTGAAGCTGGGCTTCCTGGACGGGCCGGACTGTGTAGCCGTGTCTGGGGCATCAGCCTGTGCCGGATGAGCACTCTTCCTCTTCCGCTTGGAAGGTGGTGGTGATCCTGAGTGTCCTGCGCCGCTCTGGACACTAGGGGCAGGAGCCCTGGTGGACTCTGTATCAGGAGTGTGGGATTGCACACTCAGCATGGGAGTTGGTGCAGGCATTGGCTCTAGTGTGATGGTGTCAGGGGGAATGTCAGCAGCATGGACTAGGACCGACACTGTCCTGGCTGGGTGTGTGAGGGCTGGGGTGGATGGAGCCGCAGCTGCCCCTGCAGCCTCTCCGCCCTGCCTCCTTGGTGCAGCAGATGACCTTGCTGCCCCAGATCCACGTGGCATGATGGCATCAACGTGCACCAGCTCACGTGTCGTAGCCCTGCTGACCTGGAAGTCAGCCATGGAGTCAGCCAGGTCTGGCGCCACAATGGGCTGGTCCAACAAGGGCTGAGCATGGATGGTGTCAGCCACATCAGCCTCAATGGGAGGGGGGGAGGGAGGGAGGATTATGGGTGCCCGTGACTGGTCCTCCACACATGGGGGGACAGGCTCACCCTGCAAGTTACGACCACGTCCCCTACCGGATCCACCACGGCCACCACTTGTGGCTCTTCCACCTTTGCCACCCTTACGGAATCCTCGCCTCCCAGCCATGGCACTGATGTTAATGTGCGTATGGGAGTGGATGTAGACTATTGTCCTGGGCAATTGGGGGTCAAAGGGGTTGGGTACCAGATGGTAATTGTACCCTAGTGCTCTAGCAAGGCTGAATGTAACCCCTGGGGAAAGATGACGGGTCACGCAACGCACAGGAGGCCCAAAAAAGGGAGATGACGTGCACGCAACCCCTCCTAGACCACGTGTGCAGAAAGAAAAACCTGCACTACGCTGTGGCACCCAGAAACACAAGAATGAACGTATGCGTGTCACACGCAGCCTAGAATGACCTCTGAAGGGGTAGGCTACACACGGGGCAAGCACAGATGTTAGATACGTGCGTGACTCACCGTCTGCCTGGTAAACGAGCGTGTAAAAGGAGCACGTTTGGTTGGCAACACCCCCGCCAAAAGAAGATTTGTACGCTGTCTGAGGAGACAGGACAACAGTAGAAGGGAACACTGTTTGAGGGAACAGGCCCAGGTAAACCAGTAAAAGCGAAAGAAGAGAAAAAGCTGTCAGAGGTAACAGGGAATACGAACTTGAAACGCCGTGAAGTAAATCGCGTGTGAAACGACAAGAAGTACAGAATTCACCCACTCGCTCTCCACGAAAAGCACGTACAAGGAAGTGGTGTTCTACGCGTACCTTTTATACAGGCCCACACGTCCAGCGTCACTTACGCGGCGTGTACGCGCTAGGGCCATTTCCACCAATTACACGCTTTGTCACTTCTGCGTGTAGGGACATTTCCTCCAATTACACGCTTTGTCACTTCTGCGTGTAGGGACATTTCCTCCAATTACACGCTTTGTCACTTCTGCGTGTAGGGACATTTCCTCCAATTGCACGCTTTGTCACTTCTGCGTGTAGGGCCATTTCCACCAATCACACGCGATGAGACTCTGACGTGCAGTCTTTTCACGTGTGCTCTGTCATCACGTGCTGTGTGGGAAACACCCGTGCGGGTCACGTCACAGACGCGCTTACGCGCTGAGGGCCTTTGGTCCAATAGAATCGCGTATGCGTGCTGACGCGCTTACGCGCTAAGGGCCTTTCCTCGATTTTCACGCTGACGTGCAGGATTTTCACGTGCCAAATCACTCCGTACCAAGCTGGCCACGCGTAAGCACACGGAAGACCACGCTCCTGCCCAGAAGGCCGAACTACTGCCCCCCAGAGCCCCGAGCACGCTCCCACCTACCATCTGCTGCTGCCTGACTGCCTGCTGCCCACGTGCACTGCCATTTGCTGCCTGCACATCAGCCAGGGGTGCTGTTGCTGTGACCACCCCTGCTGGTACCGAAGACTCCCGACTGGAATTCCATCGCTCCACAGCCCAGCCCCAGGACCCAGTTGCCCACCCACTCCTTCCTCTGGGGTTGTCATGTCGGGGCAAACACCATCTGTGACCACTGACAACCCCGGCCAGAGAGGCAGAGGGGCACCAGCTTCAGTGCCACCGAAGTTGGTGTCCTGGTGGAGCAAGTCCTGGGGCAGTATGATGCCCTCTTCGGAAGTTCCCGCGCCGACAAGGAAGGACGGACTCGGATCTGGACTGACATCGTGACTGCCATCAACGCAGAGGGGGTGGCAGTCCGGGACTTACAACATGTCAGGAAGCGCTGGGAGGACTTCAGGTCCAGGACCCTGAACAAGGCCCGGCGCCTCTTGAAGGCAGCGGATGCCAAGGGGCGCCGGGGCCACTTGTCGGAAGAACAGATGGGGGTCCTGGAACGCATATCCCCAGCGCTCCACGTCCAGGTCCTGGAGAAGCAGACCCGTCTGGAGTCGAGCGGTGAGTGTACATGCATCCTGATTGTGAGCAGTGCGTGTGGTGATTATTCGGTATTGTGCAGGTTGCACATCTGTTTGTATGGGGTCGAGTATGGGTGGGGGTGTACATGGCCGTGGGGCTGACACATGCGAGGGCTGTAATGTGTGAGACATGGATGGTGCTTGTGTGTGTAGGCTTGCATGGCAAATGCAGTTGTGCGTGCACACATGTTTGTATGTATGTGTATGTAAGTAGACATGTCCGTGATGTCACACATGTATGTTGTATTGGGCTGCATGTATGAGCACTGTGTACATGTGCATGTGTGTGTATTTGACAAGGGTGCAACAGTGATGCAACATGGATGCATGTGACTGCGGTATGTGTAAGCCTGATTGGCAGATGTGACATGGATGCCCGTCTGAACAGTGCGACACTTGGCCGAGGTGTACACATGCATGCAAGTGTGGTGGTGTGTGTACATGTGTGGTGCACTTCCTGTGTTGCATGTGATGTCTGGGTCACCTTTGGCTGCTCATGCTGTTGTATGTGTATGGATGGTGGTGGCAGTTGCAATATGGCTGTGGTATGGCTCATGTGTGCGAGTTGCAATGACATGTGTGTTGGGGATTGTGATGACATGTCTGAGGTTTGCCAATGCCACTCATGTGCAACTGTCATGTGTGTATGTGTCCATTGTACAGTGCCCTGATGCCTGTGTTTTGTTTCTCCCTGTCTGCAGCGTCAACTGATGAAGAGGGCGGAGAAGGTGCTGTGGAGCACAGCGGCGGGGATCCGACCGCCAGCCGGAGACGCAAGGCCCGGCTCCCCTCCCGTGTTGTCATCTCGTCGGGGAGTGAGGAGTCCGGTGCCGCGTCCCAGGCCGCAGCTGCCGGGGGGAGGTCCAAGAGGCGGAGGTTGGAGTTGGACTCCTCGGCAGCAGAAGGGGCAGCTGGGACCCCACAGGGCCCAACAGGGGAAGATGGCACGGAGTCACCCAGGTTGGTGGGGGGTCTGGTGGAGGAGGAGGCCGTGCAAGCACCAGAGACGGGGTCTGGAGGTGGGGATCCCACTGGTGCTAGTGGTGCAGTCCAGGACCAGGGACAAGAGGCAGCACAGGCTGCCGCGGAGGTGCCTGTGTGCAATCCTGTCCCCGATCCTGTCCCTGCATCATCTTGCACCAGCAGGGATGCCTACGTCCAGACCCGTTTCCAGGCAGGGGATGAGCTGACGTCAACTGGCCTTCCTCTGCCTGCGGACGTGGCTATCCAGGTCCGGGTTGAGCCTGTCCTGGCTGGTGTGGCGTTGCGTCAACGGGCCATGCGAGGTGACCTGCAGT
Source organism: Ambystoma mexicanum (assembly GCF_040938575.1). Lineage (NCBI taxonomy): Eukaryota > Metazoa > Chordata > Amphibia > Caudata > Ambystomatidae > Ambystoma > Ambystoma mexicanum. The sequence goes on from NC_090941.1 coordinate 388,133,576, forward strand.
CTTTTCATGGAGAGACTGCACGTCATCTCGAATGGCTCGTTGACCACGTCAGCCTGCTGGGACAGGTCACCCAGGCCGGATTCCTCCGTCTGATGGGGCTTGCTCCGACCCCCTCCTCAACTGGACCCCTTACGCGCCAGTCGTCCTCTGTGCCATCTTCCCACCCATCAGTCACCTGGGTGCCCTGTGGAGCTGCCTCTGACGGTGCGGCCAGGCTGGTGGAGGAGGCATCCCTGCCACAGTCGGGAGTCGGTGGTCCAGCAGGGGTGGCCACATCAACAAGTGCACCCCAGCCGGCGGAGGATGTGCAGGCAGCAGGAGGCAGTGCACGGGCAGAGGCAGAGTAGCAGCAGCAGCAACATGGTGGGAGCCATGAAGGCTCGGGGCTTTCGACATCGGAGGGGCAGGCATCGGCCGGAGGGCACGGGGACCCAGGACAGAGAGTGTCTTCCGTGTGGCAGCGGTTGGGCCACGCCATAGGTGCGGAGCGGCGGCGGGCGGAAGAGGCGCGGCTCACAATGGTCAGGGCGGAGAACTCCATGCGGAGGGCCCTGAGGCGGGCCGAGTGCCTCGAGGCAATCCGCAGGGGGTTGGAGGAGGACACAGCGTCGTCCCTGCGGACCCTCAGGGCCATGGAACTGGACCGCCTCCGGGACATCGAACAGGAGTTCGATGATGCCCTGGCCCGGGACACCACAGAGTGAGCCGCTGGACTTGCCCGCCGCCTTTGTATATAGTTCTTTAGTTTTAGGTTTCCTTTCTTTCGTATTATGATTTGGAGTCGACGGACACTGCTCCACTTTTTGTATATAGTTGATTTTAGGTAGATTTTTTAGTAGGTTTCCTTTGTTCAGTTGGGCTCATGGACCCTTGTTATTTTTGTCCATAGTTCTTTATTGCATGGAGATTTTTTTACATTTGACTTTGGACAAAATTTTTTTCTATTTGGATTTCAAGTTTTATTTTTTCATACGGACATGCAGCTTATTTTTTCTCATTCACATTGTAGTTTGTTTTCTTTCTTTAGCATTCTTATTTTTTTTCAATACAATTTTGTTTGCATACTTCACTGTGTGGTATCATCTCATTGGTTTCATGCATGTCATGTTGTGTGTTTTCCCATTCAATTGCAACCATTGTGTGTGACGGACATGGCTTCATTAGCTTCATGAACATTGGGGGTGTAACATGTGATTTCCATTTCCATGTGGGTGAATGGGTTACTTGGTAGGGCTTTTTGGCTGTGGAGGCTGACCATTACGCACATGATTGGGGATTGTGAGGACCTGGTGGGGGCTGCCCATGGTGGCAGGGCGGTGGGGGGTGGTGGGAGACATGATTGGGGGCCTGGTGGAGGATGCCCCTGGTGGCTGGGGGGTGGGGGTGGTGGGAGACATGAGTGGGGGCCTGGTGGAGGGTGCCCCTGGTGGCTGGGGGGTGGGGGTGGTGGGAGACATGAGTGGGGGCCTGGTGGAGGGTGCCCATGCACTGCTGGGGGGTGGGGGTGCAGGGGGACATGGGTGGGGGCCTGGTGGAGGCTGCCCCTGGTGGCTGGGGGGTGGGGGTGGTGGGAGACATGAGTGGGGGCCTGGTGGAGGGTGCCCCTGCACTGCTGGGGGGTGGGGGTGCAGGGGGACATGAGTGGGGGCCTGGTGGGGGCTGCCCATGGTGGCTGGGGGGTGGGGGTGGTGGTCGACATGAGTGGGGGCCTGGTGGAGGATGCCCCTGGTGGCTGGGGGGTGGGGGTGGTGGGAGACATGAGTGGGGGCCTGGTGGAGGGTGCCCCTGCACTGCTTGGGGGTGGGGTGGTGGGAGACATGAGTGGGGGCCTGGTGGAGGGTGCCCCTGCGCTGCTTGGGGGTGGGGGTGGTGGGAGACATGAGTGGGGGCCTGGTGGAGGGTGCCCATGCACTGCTGGGGGGTGGGGGTGCAGGGGGACATGAGTGGGGGCCTGGTGGAGGGAGCCCCTGCACTGCTTGGGGGTGGGGGTGGTGGGAGACATGAGTGGGGGCCTGGTGGAGGGTGCCCATGCACTGCTGGGGTGTGGGGGTGCAGGGGGACATGAGTGGGGGCCTGGTGGGGGCTGCCCATGGTGGCTGGGGGGTGGGGGTGGTGGGAGACATGAGTGGGGGCCTGGTGGAGGGTGCCCCTGGTGGCTGGGGGGTGGGGGTGGTGGGAGACATGAGTGGGGGCCTGGTGGAGGGTGCCCATGCACTGCTGGGGGGTGGGGGTGCAGGGGGACATGGGTGGGGCCCTGGTGGAGGGTGCCCCTGGTGGCTGGGGGGTGGGGGTGGTGGGAGACATGAGTGGGGGCCTGGTGGAGGATGCCCCTGGTGGCTGGGGGGTGGGGGTGGTGGGAGACATGAGTGGGGGCCTGGTGGAGGCTGCCCCTGGTGGCTGGGGGGTGGGGGTGGTGGGAGACATGAGTAGGAGCCTGGTGGAGGCTGCCCCTGGTGGCTGGGGGGTGGGGGTGGTGGGAGACATGTGTGGGGGCCTGGTGGAGGGTGCCCCTGCACTGCTTGGGGGTGGGGTGGTGGGAGACATGTGTGGGGGCCTGGTGGAGGGTGCCCCTGCACTGCTTGGGGGTGGCGTGGTGGGAGACATGAGTGGGGGCCTGGTGGAGGGTGCCCCTGCGCTGCTTGGGGGTGGGGGTGGTGGGAGACATGAGTGGGGGCCTGGTGGAGGGTGCCCATGCACAGCTGGGGGGTGGGGGTGCAGGGGGACATGAGTGGGGGCCTGGTGGAGGGTGCCCCTGCACTGCTTGGGGGTGGGGTGGTGGGAGACATGTGTGGGTGCCTGGTAGAGGGTGCCCCTGCACTGCTTGGGGGTGGGGTGGTGGGAGACATGAATGGGGGCCTGGTGGAGGGTGCCCCTGCACTGCTTGGGGGTGGGGTGGTGGGAGACATGAGTGGGGGCCTGGTGGAGGGTGCCCATGCACTGCTGGGGGCTGGGGGTGCAGGGGGACATGAGTGGGGGCCTGGTGGAGGCTGCCCCTGGTGGCTGGGGGGTGGGGGTGGTGGGAGACATGAGTGGGGGCCTGGTGGAGGATGCCCCTGGTGGCTGGGGGGTGGGGGTGGTGGGAGACATGAGTGGGGGCCTGGTGGAGGCTGCCCCTGGTGGCTGGGGGGTGGGGGTGGTGGGAGACATGTGTGGGGGCCTGGTGGAGGGTGCCCCTGCACTGCTTGGGGGTGGGGTGGTGGGAGACATGTGTGGGGGCCTGGTGGAGGGTGCCCCTGCACTGCTTGGGGGTGGGGTGGTGGGAGACATGAGTGGGGGCCTGGTGGAGGCTGCCCCTGGTGGCTGGGGGGTGGGGGTGGTGGGAGACATGTGTGGGGGCCTGGTGGAGGGTGCCCCTGCACTGCTTGGGGGTGGGGTGGTGGGAGACATGTGTGGGGGCCTGGTGGAGGGTGCCCCTGCACTGCTTGGGGGTGGGGTGGTGGGAGACATGAGTGGGGGCCTGGTGGAGGGTGCCCCTGCGCTGCTTGGGGGTGGGGGTGGTGGGAGACATGAGTGGGGGCCTGGTGGAGGGTGCCCATGCACTGCTGGGGGGTGGGGGTGCAGGGGGACATGAGTGGGGGCCTGGTGGAGGGTGCCCCTGCACTGCTTGGGGGTGGGGTGGTGGGAGACATGTGTGGGGGCCTGGTGGAGGGTGCCCCTGCACTGCTTGGGGGTGGGGTGGTGGGAGACATGAGTGGGGGCCTGGTGGAGGGTGCCCCTGCACTGCTTGGGGGTGGGGTGGTGGGAGACATGAGTGGGGGCCTGGTGGAGGGTGCCCATGCACTGCTGGGGGCTGGGGGTGCAGGGAGACATGAGTGGGGGCCTGGTGGGGGCTGCCTATGGTGGCTGGGGGGTGGGGGTGGTGGGAGACATGAGTAGGAGCCTGGTGGAGGCTGCCCCTGGTGGCTGGGGGGTGGGGGTGGTGGGAGACATGTGTGGGGGCCTGGTGGAGGGTGCCCCTGCACTGCTTGGGGGTGGGGTGGTGGGAGACATGTGTGGGGGCCTGGTGGAGGGTGCCCCTGCACTGCTTGGGGGTGGCGTGGTGGGAGACATGAGTGGGGGCCTGGTGGAGGGTGCCCCTGCGCTGCTTGGGGGTGGGGGTGGTGGGAGACATGAGTGGGGGCCTGGTGGAGGGTGCCCATGCACAGCTGGGGGGTGGGGGTGCAGGGGGACATGAGTGGGGGCCTGGTGGAGGGTGCCCCTGCACTGCTTGGGGGTGGGGTGGTGGGAGACATGTGTGGGTGCCTGGTAGAGGGTGCCCCTGCACTGCTTGGGGGTGGGGTGGTGGGAGACATGAATGGGGGCCTGGTGGAGGGTGCCCCTGCACTGCTTGGGGGTGGGGTGGTGGGAGACATGAGTGGGGGCCTGGTGGAGGGTGCCCATGCACTGCTGGGGGCTGGGGGTGCAGGGGGACATGAGTGGGGGCCTGGTGGAGGCTGCCCCTGGTGGCTGGGGGGTGGGGGTGGTGGGAGACATGAGTGGGGGCCTGGTGGAGGATGCCCCTGGTGGCTGGGGGGTGGGGGTGGTGGGAGACATGAGTGGGGGCCTGGTGGAGGCTGCCCCTGGTGGCTGGGGGGTGGGGGTGGTGGGAGACATGTGTGGGGGCCTGGTGGAGGGTGCCCCTGCACTGCTTGGGGGTGGGGTGGTGGGAGACATGTGTGGGGGCCTGGTGGAGGGTGCCCCTGCACTGCTTGGGGGTGGGGTGGTGGGAGACATGAGTGGGGGCCTGGTGGAGGCTGCCCCTGGTGGCTGGGGGGTGGGGGTGGTGGGAGACATGTGTGGGGGCCTGGTGGAGGGTGCCCCTGCACTGCTTGGGGGTGGGGTGGTGGGAGACATGTGTGGGGGCCTGGTGGAGGGTGCCCCTGCACTGCTTGGGGGTGGGGTGGTGGGAGACATGAGTGGGGGCCTGGTGGAGGGTGCCCCTGCGCTGCTTGGGGGTGGGGGTGGTGGGAGACATGAGTGGGGGCCTGGTGGAGGGTGCCCATGCACTGCCGGGGGGTGGGGGTGCAGGGGGACATGAGTGGGGGCCTGGTGGAGGGTGCCCCTGCACTGCTTGGGGGTGGGGTGGTGGGAGACATGTGTGGGGGCCTGGTGGAGGGTGCCCCTGCACTGCTTGGGGGTGGGGTGGTGGGAGACATGAGTGGGGGCCTGGTGGAGGGTGCCCCTGCACTGCTTGGGGGTGGGGTGGTGGGAGACATGAGTGGGGGCCTGGTGGAGGGTGCCCATGCACTGCTGGGGGCTGGGGGTGCAGGGAGACATGAGTGGGGGCCTGGTGGGGGCTGCCTATGGTGGCTGGGGGGTGGGGGTGGTGGGAGACATTAGTGGGGGCCTGGTGGAGGGTGCCCCTGCACTGCTGGGGGGTGGGGGTGCAGGGGGACATGAGTGGGGGCCTGGTGGAGGGTGACCCTGGATGCTGGGGGGTGAGGGTGGTGGGAGACATGATTGGGGGCCTGGTGGAGGATGCCCCTGGTGGCTGGGGGGTGGGGGTGGTGGGAGACATGAGTGGGGGCCTGGTGGAGGCTGCCCCTGATGGCTGGGGGGTGGGGGTGGTGGGAGACATGAGTAGGAGCCTGGTGGAGGCTGCCCCTGGTGGCTGGGGGGTGGGGGTGGTGGGAGACATGAGTGGGGGCCTGGTGGAGGGTGCCGCTGCACTGCTTGGGGTTGGGGTGGTGGGAGACAAGTGTGGGGGCCTGGTGGAGGGTGCCCCTGCACTGCTTGGGGTGGGGGTGGTGGGAGACATGAGTGGGGGCCTGGTGGAGGGTGCCCATGCACTGCTGGGGGGTGGGGGTGCAGGGAGACATGAGTGGGGGCCTGGTGGAGGCTGCCCCTGCACTGCTGGGGGGTGGGGGTGGTGGGAGACATGCATTGTTGATCAGTAGTGCAAGGTGATATGTGGGTTGGCTGGGGGGCATGCCCATGGTGGATGGGCTGCCTGCGGGACATGAGCAGGGGTGCAGGGTAGTCCCCCGTGGTGTGGGCTGCCTGCAGGGGCCGTGGAGGTTGTGGAGCATACACCTGGGAGGACCCACACGGCCAATTCACGTGTAGTACTCCCCAGAACCCCTGAAATACACATACCCTGCTGAAATCGCGTGTGGAACTTCCCGCAGAATACATGTACCCTGCTCGCACTGGGCCAATCGCGTGTGGAACTTCCCGCGCACCCCTGGGATACACATACCCTGCAGAAATCGCGTGTGGAACTTCCCGCGCACCCCTGGAATACACATACCCTGCTGAAATCGCGTGTGGAACTTCCCGCGCACCCCTGGAATACACATACCCTGCTGAAATCGCGTGTGGAACTTCCCGCGCACCCCTGGAATACACGTACCCTGCTTGCACGGGGCCAATCGCGTGTGGAACTTCCCGCGCACCCCTGGAATACACGTACCCTGCTTGCACGGGGCCAATCACGTGAGAGACTTCACGCGAACCCCTGAAATACACGTAGCCCGCTCCCCCGGCCCGATCACGTGAGAAAGTTCACGCGAAGCCCTGTAATACACGTAGCACGGTCCCCCAGGCCCGATCGCGTGAGAAACTTCACGCGAACCCCTGAAATACACGTAGCCCGCTCCCCCAGGCCCGATCGCGTGAGAAACTTCACGCGAACCCCTGAAATACACGTAGCCCGCTCCCCCAGGCCCGATCGCGTGAGAAACTTCACGCGAACCCCTGAAATACACGTAGCCCGCTCCCCCAGGCCCGATCGCGTGAGAAACTTCACGCGAACCCCTGAAAAACACGTAGCCCGCTCCCCCAGGCCCGATCGCGTGAGAAACTTCACGCGAACCCCTGAAATATAAATAGCCCGCTTGGCGTTTGCTGTTTGCCAGCCCGGTGAACTGGTCCAGGGTTAGCGCAGCCCTTTGCGGTGATTTAGCGATTTTGATGGCTTTTCCTTGCGCGAGGGCGTTCTTCGGGGCGTTACTGCCGCTGCTGCAGGGTCGCTGCGATTCTCTGCGCCACGGCTGGTTTGGGAGCCTAAAATCCATGAATACGCTGTGCGCGGAAATCGGTTTTAGCGCACGTGCCTGGCGCAGACAATCGCACGCGGACACTCTGCGCCAGCCGCTTGCGACACTTTTCTGCGAAATTCTATGAATTACCCTGTCAGTGTCTCCATACCCTGCCACACCCCATATCCCCCAGAGACAACTACTGAAATAGAAACTGGTAATTCCCATACCGCCCACCCCAATGTCACACGATCAAAGAGTAAAGAGACTTCCACCAGTTGAGCCCCAAACCCTCTGCCCACCGACCTCCTACCCACTACAGTCACCACCCAATTGAAGGACATTGTCTTGCACACATACACATGTAAACACTTGTATGTTTTCTTTTTCTTTCTCGCACATGCAGGTACCGCGTATTATTGTATTGCTGAGAAAACAGATAACTAACAGCGTCCATTGCCCAGGAGTAGATGCTACCCTCAGACGATAATTACCCTGAAGCCCTATCACACCAATTTATCTATCACATAAAAAGGCCAAAGTACCTAAAAAGAAGGAGGGCACGTGTTTACTACACAGCATTCATCTTGGCCATAGAACAATCAATGCCCCATCTTCACCAACACTTGCCTGCCCTAAGAGACAGATCGCTTAGATTGGCGTGGGAACAGCTCTTCGCCTGGGCACTGAACGACTACTTGATAGGGAGAGCTTGAAAACAACAACTAACACTAATAATAAGCTTATTGAGAATTTTCAGGCGGGCAACTTTAACGTTGCAAGAATAAACTGCCGGACTGCAGCAAGGTAAGAGCAAAATGCACGTGAGACTAGCTTCTGTAATAAAGATGATAGGGATTTTGATGATCACTGGGTTTTTGGCTGCCTCTGTATGGCAGAAAAGTTATGGTATCAATATTTTGGCTGCACCCAAACCTAATGTACCCCCACCCACGGCTGCAACAGGTGTTACGTCAGGTGGTACTAGCAAGCCTCCACATAAGGGAAATAGAGTTAAACGCAGCACATACTCAGATAATAAAGGCATTGATAATTACATAGCAGATTCAGCACACGTCTCGAACAACATGTGGTACCAACACATGACTCAAATAGGTAAGCAGACAACAGAAGACAGCTGCTATGTCTGCTCATTGATGCCATACGCCATGAGCGCTTCTCGAACATTCGTTGCCACAGAAATAGATGAAAAGACAGCACGATGTATAATATACCTGGCACTATTCCAAACGAGAGTGCGATTACAAGGGACGGTGGTGAGACTGGTGTGGAAAACGCGAGACACATATCCATACGAAAACAACTTCCTCAAGACTTCCTTGAGTTACCACAAGAGCAGTTTGCATGCTGAAGCATTCAGATACATGACAAGTGGTCCTGAAAAGGGAGAAACGAAGAACGTAACACTACAATACCTACCATGTGACTGGTACGCCACTGAAGTTCCTGGTACACAAGGATGTTGGGAAAGACCACTGGTAACTATAACAGGGAAGGTGTACATGGACAACAAATGGGACATAGGAGTGATTGGCAGCAACATGGTAGCAAGACAACATATTACAACTATTGATGAACACAATAACAGATGTTGGACGATTTGGGGAAAGTACGTACCCATGCTGACGTGGATGGAGAAGGATGAAGACCCAATGAGCATACTGCCGCTGTCTGCACCTAAGATATGCTACCAGCATAGAGGAGAAGTGGACGTGGGATTACGACACCAACTGTGCAAGCGTGATAGAGTTACCTGAAGGGGGAGCAGGAACAGCAGTATTAATGGACCATTACTGGGCCTGTGGAAACAAGGCATACCACACACTGCCCCCTCTGTGGAACGGTATATGCACTATGGTACACATTAACGTACCATCACTAGTGGTGCCCCAGAAACATGTGAACATGGCAAACTTCCCTAAAATGGATGAAGGAAACAAGAGGAAGAAGAGATCTGTACAACCTCAGAAGGGGTCAGAGAACGAAAACAACAACAACAACAATGTCCTGAATAGAAAGAAGAGACAAGGAGAACCTCTGACAGGAAATTACCTATGGGGAAGGTCGGAAACAGCACTGACTTCAATTCCACCAGAACACAGACTATTCAGCAGAGCAGCAATGTTCTTCTCGTCAATAATACATCCGGGACTACAATCTTACGCAAACGCAAAATGGCTCCAGATAACCCGATGGGAGCTAATGATGACAATAAATTCTACAGTAAATGGATTCAACGCAATAAAAGAGGAACTGCGAGCAGTAAGGATGGTAGCACTACAGAACAGATATGTATTGGATCTCCTTACAGCAATGGAAGGAGGAGTTTGCGCAAAGATAGGACAATCATGCTGCACATTTATTCTTGCTAACGATGCTGACAATGGTACACTGACAGAAGCAGTATCACAACTGGCTCAGATGCATTCCAAAATGATGGAAGAAAGTAAAGGAGTGAAGAAGGATGACAGCTGGTTTTCAATGTTATGGTCATGGATGCCATCATGGCTGTCGGACGGACTGAAGATTATAGTTGGATGCATAATACTGGCTGGAGCTGCACTGATCATAATAAGGTTTTGGAAGGCCCGGAAGGCATGCACTACAGACGAAATAATCGAAATGGTTGGTATGCACCCCTTGATGCCGACGGATGATGGCCAGCACACAGACACAATAATAAAAGAAAGAGAAAAACTGCGCAAACAGATCATCACCAACCACCTGGACCCACCATCTGTGAAGCTCGAAAACCCAAGAAACCCAAGGAGCTACATAGGGAAATGGGTATACTGCACACCTGGAGGAAGCTGTGTGTATATGTACTGGTCTTTGAAGACCATGTCAACCACTATGGACACCTGGGAGGAGTAACTAAGATATGGAGAGTAAGAGGAGATAAGGAAAAGGATATGTTTGTGGTCGACAAGTCGACCAGAGGGGGGACTGAAGTGGGAGAATGGGACAAAAGACTCCCCCCAATCCCCTTGCGCCCCTGGCCTAGAGGATTGTGGCCCAGACACCCGCCACGAGAAGAATTTGCCTATCTACCAGACGACCAAATACCCTGGTACAGGAACATACGGATGTGCCCACCAGCCTGCCTACCAGCCTGCCCTGCCCAAGCCGACACCTGCGGCATGGATGAACTCGACTGAACCTTTCAACAGTAAATAAACACATCGTTAGAGATGCCATGACGACCTAGCCAATCGTCAGAACACCCGTGCAACCATGCACACTGGACACTCCCACACCAATCCACCCGAAGAACATATTCAGTTCTATGACGTAGGTGACGGACACACCCACCGACGCGCATCTTTATTATTTTTCATATAGGGTTTTCAAGATGCAGAAACACAAGACACACAAAGCACTCATCTAAAATGCTTGCTGACGCTTCTCCTAACCCATGCATTGTGATGAAAAATGCAACGAAGACATGATACTGGATACGAAGCAATATGATACCGTAACTTAAAGTGCCGTGCATCAAACATCCCCACCTATTCACCAGGCCCAAGTAGGTCGCAAACAAGAGCCTCCACGAACATTGAACGAACAAGAGTACAATTGCTGACCCTGCAGAATGAGCCCAGCGAGAACTGACAGCCAAGGGGGCAATGTTACAACTCGCATGCCACAAGCCGAAGCCAAGGTCACACCTGCAAACTAAGCCAGACACGCAGAGGCAAATACAGTTTTAAATGTGCAGAATTCTGCCTCAACCACGGTCTCTCCTCACGTGACCAAGCTGAACCTGACAGGGTGTCAGACCCAGGAAGGAGAAGTCGCCTGGGTCCCACGTTTCGAGACATAGGCTGCAACAGTGAAATGACCCAATGGACACCTACGGCGGTGGGAATAGTCTGCTCTCAAGCATATGAGCAAATTCACGCATTGTCTGCACAAACACATAGTTACATATTGTTGCAAATGACAGTTACACCGCGAGCTGGGAACAACGATGGTCCCAGGCTGGGGGGCTCGCGAGTGGACCAATCAGAACATGGGGCACTCATCACTGACGCCATTAACATTAGCCAATCATCAGGGGTCTTCGTGTAACAATTTTCATGTATCTAATAGAAGGGACAACCCAAGTATACCACCTGACTGACCCTTAACCACTAGCAATCTTCTCTATACGTGTGCTATACTAACCCTACCACTCGAGGAACCAATCCAGAGTGGCGGTAGGTTTTTTACTAACTTTCCCAGGTGACGCAAGTAGCGCGTCATACTGAGGCAAAAAGGGCCTGCGAGCCCCACGAATTTCGAGAGTCAGGACGGACGCGTACGATCCTAGACCCATCTCTGCCGTTGTTTAATAAACAGCAGAACCACCTTGGTTCTTGTGTGTGTCTCATACTAATTTTTGGGATACGCGGGAGGAGTTGGGGCCTCCCTGCCCGGGGGTCCGCGGACGGCCCAGCTGACCCCGGGAGAATTTCCCCCTGACAGTACATACATACAACTGTGACCCTCGAAAGGTAAGAGTCATCAGCATTCTGTATGGCCTGTGAGGCAGCTTGAGAAAGACGCTGTCCCACAGAGGTGGTCCTTGTGGTGACAGGATCAGAAACAGAGGATGAAGTAGAGGAAATCAACCTGCTACATTCTTCGCAAGGTAGAACCCCGCGAATAGCCCCAGAGTGAAATGACCTCAGGTGTTGGTCGCTTCATAGTAGTGGTCCCAAAGCTGTACTTACCGTGCTTCCCGCGACTGAGTATCATTTTGCACTCATTGCAGGTAACACGGTTCGCACAAGCCTTAGGACCATTCCCATGAATGGTAAATAACCGCCACACCCAAGACTCACGCCTAGTGCGGGTAGTAGGGATTTCCTCTACCTCATTCTCATCATCCTCTTCTTCCTCCTCTGCATCCTCACTCCTGTTCCCCTCTTCAGGCCCTTGGGGAGGTGGTGGTGGTGGAGGGGGTGGGGGTGGTGCTGAAGCAGGTGTAGCACCAAGTGGCAGTTCAGCAGCCAAGGATGCCATCTCGATGATGGTGTAGTCTGCAGGTGGCAACAAAAATCACTGTGTTCTGAAGAATAGCCAGAAACACAATGGGAATAAGCTCTTGGGCGTGGTCTTTTATAGGGGTTCTTGTGCGCGGTCCGCGGACATGCGCACTGTCCGCAGACAGATCGAACACAAAAAAAGGATCGGAAAGTTTCAAAAGGTATATAGAAACTCAAGATTGCTATGTGGGACTTGTGCCATGGTGAGATTTTATTGAAAAATATTATGGATTAACTGAAAATGTACTTTTACATTTTTCGGGGACACGAACAGTGTCCGCATTTCAGGACACACGATGAGCGTGAGCGCGGTCATATGATCCGTTTGCGAACTAGTCTGCGAAGGAAGCGCCTGTCTGCAGGACACCAAGTGCACGGAGATTGGTTAGCGCATGCGCGTTGATGTCCTACGGACACTGTTCGGGTTCTGAAGTAATTAAAAGTGCGTCACACGTGAAACGAACATTTCAGGACACCGCATGTGTTCTTAGAACAGTTTAAACTTGGTAGCGAACAGTAAGGACAGATATAGTGTTCTTCAGGAGACGTGTAATTTAGTTTATGTACGAACATTTCAGGACACCAATTGTGTTCTTAGAATAGTTTCAATTGGGTATAGTGTTCTTTAGAACACTTTAATTTTTGTTTCTTTACGAACATTTCAGGACACCACTTGTGTTCTTAGAACAGTTTCAACTTGCTAGCGAACAGTACGAACAGGTGTCGTGTTCTTCAGGACACCTCCATTTTCGTTTATGTACGAACATTTCAGAACACTCACACTGTCCGCGGACACTTTTATTGTTTTTTTAAAAACAAAACGGAAACTATTCACAATGCAATATAAAAATTAAACTTTATTTAACATATATTAATAATTTATGACAGAGAAGGTGAGGCAGAAACAGAAACAAAAACAGGAGAATTTGGGGTTTCGACATGATTGGTATTAGGTGAAGAAGGGATGGAAAAACGTTTTGGATTATGGAGAGGGTTTGGGGATAACTGACTGGGATATGGTGAGGAGGGACAAGTACATGTGGGGCAATGGTACGAGGTTTTTGGTTTGAAATGATTTTCTACAAAAGTTTTTAATTTATTAAAATTAGCCAACAATACATCCATTTGTTCTCCTATATTGTGAAGACTGTTATCCATAACAGGGTTTTCTGAAGTTTTTTCTATTCTGGTATGCTCTGTACAAAAAAATAATATATATGTTAAATGTATATAAAAAAATAATAAATAAATGGTTTATATTATAAAGTGTTTGCCATTAGTTTCACTATCTTGTGACATTTCTTCATGTGGGAAATTGTCCTCGAGCCATTCCAGAGTACTAGACATTTCTGTGAGAAAAAAAAAAAAAACAAAAAAAAAGATAATATATTTATATAAGTTTATAAATATATGAGTAAAATGAAGTACACTTACTATTTCTGGTAAGATAAGTCCTATGTATTCAGTGGGTCTGGTCTTGTTCTCAGTTCTGTTGTGTCTGTGAGGTAATTATGTTGGAAGCCAATTTATCTTCTTGTGGTATATTCCATTTCAGAACATATTGTATTTAAATGAATGGTTAGTGTGTTACATATATGGGTTACATTTCTTATGTATTACTATATATAATGTGTTTGTGTGCTGCTTTTTAAATTTGTTAAATGTTCCTATATTATGATATAACAATCAAACATACCCCCCCCACCCCCCCCACACAGTTTTTAGGTAGTGGTACTGTTCTCCGAACATGTCCGCGAACATTAAATAAGTTCGCGGACATCAAGTTCATAAGAAGAGATCTAGTCAGTTCCACATGACATGTATATAAAGTCAAAGTCATTATTGTTAAGTTGTGCTACTAAAAAACTATGAAATTCAGTGAAAAAACTTTGTTAAAGGGACGTTATGATTAAGTTGTGCTACTAAAAACCTATGAAATTCAGTGAAAAAAACTTTGTTAAAGGGACGTTATGGTTATGTTGTGCTACTAAAAACCTATGAAATTCAGTGAAAAAACTTTGTTAAAGGGACGTTATGGTTCCAAGTAAAACCGAAAAACCCTTGAAATTCGCCAGTTATGGTAAGCTAAGCAACCATAACTCGCGCCACCACCTTGCACTGCTAAGACTAACACCCAGGACATCAAAGATGACATCACAAATGTCATTGATATAAGTATTCCTTTGAAGGATTGCTTTGGGGTTCATTGACCTTGATATGTTGTAAACATGTGTCAGTCATTTTACTTGTTTGCTTTCTATAATCCTGTTTTTGTGCTGTTGATTTCTGAAAAGTATGAAAGCCACCATGTTGTGAACTTTTGTTATGCTGATTGCATAACCCAGACTGTGCAATGGCAATTGTGAAGATCTATTCAATCTTTGGAGCAGCCGAAGATTAGTGATTTTGTTTTGTTGTATATATCATGTATAATATGAATTATTGTTTATATAAGATACATTAAGTATGTTTAGTTTTCTGATTTAGTAAAGTTTATAAGTATTATTTGGAAATTACTGTTTTCCATATTTTACTTCAGTGTTTTCAGGAGAGTGATCAAGCAGTAGCACATGTTATGCTATTGTTATGTGTTAGAAAAATATATTTCCAATTAAAGGGTGTTTCTCCCGGTTTTGTTGAAGGATCTATTTGATAATTTGTTGGTAATGTGGCTTTGGGAATTCTTTTTTACTCGTTATGTATTTGTTAAAAATAATGTGCTGCTGCTCTGTATCTAAGAAGTATATGGTCACAACTCGTACACGGTATTTATTAGGGAGAACATAGTTTTTACTTTGTAAAAACAGGGTATTTTTCTGAGTTTTGTTGCATTATTTATCTTAGGTTTTGACAGTTTCCCGGCCTAGAATATATGTGAAATTGAGTGTGCCATTTCTTTCACAGATTTGAAAGTACTTTGCATGACTGCATTGCATCCAGAACAGCCTTGGTACCATAATTCGCAGCACCAGTGCATGCAGATGAGCTCAATGGGTGTACTAGTCAGAATAAAATGTTGGTAGTACTTCATAAACAATACACAGAAACCATATTTGGTATTTTCACCATCTGCTTGTAAATGGTCTACGTTGAGATGGCAGGGACCCACTTGGGTACTATACTATGTGATGACATATACTGTTACATAATACACAGATGTTGGAAGATGTGAAATGAATAAGGGTGCATAGAAAACCATAGCGTCAACCAAGCAGCATAACTCTACCCTTGACAAATATTGCAGCTGTGTATGTGCTTTTTAGTTGTATATCAAGCGGTTTCCTGTGACCCTATATTAGTGACTTTCTACTGTGTCAGAGTTGTGGAAGTGTTTGAATGTGGCTTTAAATTTGAGAAGTCTTGTGATGCAGTGCACTCGATCAATGCTAACTTGGTTATGATGTTCGCCAATGCTCTTTTGCTTGTTTGTGGAGATGTCTGTATTCGGCCAGCTTACTGGGAAAGTGAATCACTGCGGGGAACTTTCTTGTGACCATTTCTTCTCTTGCAAATTGGTTCAGGAATTGTACACTGAGATAACTTCTACAGTGTGCCAGGTAGTAGAATAGCGTTTTGGAGTTTCAAGCCAAATCACCATTGATTCTGAGCAAATGTGAAATAAAGTGAAGTTGAAAGCATTGCGACTAAGGCCTCATAGTTTGCATTTCAGCTTTTCTTTAGTAATCCATGAAATGTCTTTGCCTGTTTTCGTATAGGTATGACCTTGGAAATTCCATGGTATGTGCATTTCTTTCACCTGATATGTGTATGAATTATTATGAATTCTTAAGATGTGAAAGAAATGGTCTCTGTGGTCTATAAGATTAGTTAATATTTTATTCTGATTTAGCATTCCAAAAATATACTGTGCCAGCCACAGATGCATCACAACCTGACTAACGTAATTGTCATTCATTGAAAGTCTAGTTTGCTTATCTAATTTATCTAATACAATCCCACATTACTCAACCACTAAGAGCAGAGCTCTACCTGGGGCATTTTTATATACAGCAGTAATTGCTCTCTAATGTAATTGTTGCATTATGTAGCTCAGCTATGCACAGTTTCCTCACAAATAATATATGTGAAATTGAGTCTACAATTTTAGTCACATATTTAAAAGTCGGTAGCATCACAGCACTGTATGTAGAACATTATCAGCTCCATACTGCTCAGCACCATTGCATGTAGATGAGTTTAACCTGTGTGGTAGAAAAAACAAAATGTTGGTAGTATTTCTTAAATAATAAGAGCAACCATATCCGTCACTTTGACCATTTGCTTGGAAATGGTGTGCTTTGAAAGGGCACAAACCCACTAGGTTTCCATGCTATGTGATCGCAAATGTTGTTATACAATGCACATACATAGGAAAATGGTAAATGAATCGGGGTGTATAGCAATTCCCATCATCAAACAAGCAGCATAAAATGCTTGAAGTATATTCAAGTTGTGTTTCTGTTCTGAAGTTGCATATCAAGCTCTTCTATATGACCCCATATTAGTAACTCCTTTTGTGCCAGATCTGTGAACAAGTTTGAATGTGGACTTAAATATGACAAGTTGTATGATGGAGTGCAGCTAATCAATGCAAACTGGGTTATGATGTGCTAATTCATGAATTCTGCCATCTTAAAGGGAATGTTTATATCAACTGATAAGTTTCCAGTGAACATTTAATCTCTTCGAAAGTGGTCTGGGAATGGTACTCTGACTTTATGGCTACAGTACACCAGGTATTTCTAAAGAAATGTTCACTGGGATGGGGGAAAGGGTAATATTTATGGGGTTCGCTATGATAGCTTGTTGCTGCTGCCCAGGGCAATTGTCCATTCAAACTATAGTGAGAGTGGGCATGGGCAGTGGCGGGAGGACACACATGGTGATGTCTTTTGTTCAGTAGCAGTAATAGCGATTAGTTTGTAGGTGAAATGCGGGATAGCGTGTCTGGCGATTGGCCCTATCAGGCCTGAATAGGTACAAACAGGTGAGGCCCTTATCTTTGCACATCTTTTGACAGTGGTGGGAGGATCAAGTGAGTGGCAGGGCCGGTCACCTGACAAGTACCCTACTCAATGCTGTCTTCCGGGAGTTGGCCTACAGTCCTTATGTAAAGGCTTGTAAAGTGTGAAAACTGGAGCTTGGTAGAGCAATTGAGTCACAGGACATTATCTTCTAGCTCTTCTCCCTCATTACCTTTGTCATGAAGTGATAACACACCAGAGATTCATGAATGGCAGGTGTCTACATCAAACCAAATATGTGAATCTGATTATCTTGCCAACCCTTTAAGTATGTGGATTAACAAGGTATGGTAATGTATTCCATGTTTAATGTGCTCAGTACTAAGATGCCCACTTTTCACTTCAGTTTACAGTGATTGATGTATGTAGACCATGTGCCCTTCCTTCACATTTCTGGTAAAGGAATGCCTTTTTTCCCAATAGTGTGAGGAACTCATGGTGTCAATAGTAAAGACAGACACAAGTGATCACAGTTCAAGGGCATTTATTGAACAATGCTTGCAGGGTGGAAAAAAGTTAAACCTACATCTAAGATGGGAGCAAGCGTCGGCCATCAAATGATAATAAGGAAAATCTGAATAAATAATAAATAATAAGGCTGTTCTAGTGGCATTGTGTGAAAATAAAAGGGCCTATACTAAGAAACATGTTGCCAAACCTTTCAACTAATTCAAAAAAGGGTATGGATAGTTCTCAAGAAAAGAAAGAAGTGTTCTCAAATAATATGTCAGGATCCGGTAGCCTGGGTCTCCCTTCCCCATGTTTTGAGCATGGGGTAAGGTGGGATCATGGAGCACAGTACAGTCTCGGACTTCTCCAGCATGAGATAACAGTTTTGATTGATTGATTGATATTTTATTTCTATCTCGCTCGTACACAAGTGTTTCAGAGTGCGACAAGGCAAGGGAGGGGAACAGGGGAGAACAAAACAGCGATCTTACTAGGCCCAGTGACATTGAGAACGCGCAAGTGCATGGGAGGGGGGGGGATGTGCATGGAAGGGGGGAGAGGTGGAATGTGTGAAGCAGAGGAGAAACAGATAAATAACAATAAATAAATAATAAAGGGAACAGACACTGGTAATGCAGCCAGCAATTTGCAAGTGATAGGTTTAAGGCAGCAGACAGGGTAGGTCTGATAAATGCAGGAAGAAAAAGGGGGGGCTGTATGGGTACAGATACAGACCCCAGTGCAAGGGGTGGCCCGGAGGCAGTGCAGGAGGGTGGCAGGATGAGCAGGTATCTGGGCCCAAAAGAAGGAGGGTGAGCAGGTGCATGGTGCCAAGAGAGAACAGATCAGCAGGGGAGAGGGGGAGCAAAGGCAGAAGAAAAGAGGAAGGTCTTGAGGTGCTTCCGGAACTGGAGATGGTTCTCCTCAAGTTTTAGAGTGGCAGGGAGGCTGTTCCAGAAGGAGGCCCCAGCCGAAGACAGAGATCTACCCCCAGGTCGTTTCTTAGAAAAACGACTGACCCTGAGTGAGTTGGAGGTAGAGGAGCGAAGAGCTCGAGAGGGGAGGTATTTGCAGAAGGATAGCTGAAGGTATTTTGGACCCAGGCCCCAGAAAGCCTTGTGGACAATGCAGAGGGTTTTGAATTTAATCCTTGCATCCACTGGGAGCCAGTGGAGAGATTTCAGAGCTGGAGAGATACGATCCCAGGGCTTGAGGCCAAGGACAAGTCTCACAGTCCTGTTCTGAATTAGTTGCAGAGGGCGGAGAGTAGAGGCAGGTAGATTTAGAAAGAGGCTGTTACAATAGTCCAAGCTAGAGAGAACCAGAGATTGAGATACCATGAGCTTCTGGGGAAAGGAGAGGAAAGGCAGAGTACCTCTGAGGAGGTGCAGTCGAAAATTTGACTTTTTAGAGACCTCAGAGATGTGGGCGGAGAAGGAAAGGGTGGAGTCAAAGATGACCCTGAGGTTCTTAGCTTTGCAGGTGGGGGTAGGAGGAGGGCCAACGGAGGCCAGCCAGAGAGTGAGGGGAAAGGATGGTGAAGGTATGCCGATGAGGAGGATCTCCGTCTTGCTGGCATTCAGACAAAGATCATTGGCGGCACACCAATTTTGAATGGCAGTTAAGCAATCAGAGATGAGAGAGGGAGAGGAGGTGGCAGAGGGCAGCTTGAAAATGAGTTGAGTGTCGTCAGCGTAGCACTGGAAATTTGAGCAGTAAATGGCAATGAGGTGGGCGAGAGTTGCCAGGTATTGATTGAAAAGCCAGGGCGAGACGTTAGACCCCTGGGGAACACCACAGGTAGAGAACAAGATAGATGAAAGGAAATCCAAATTTGGACCTGGGAGGGTCGATCTGAGAGAAAAGAGGTTAGCCAGGCCAGAGCCTGATCAGTGATACCCAGGTTTTCACAGAGACAGTTGAGCAGGATGGTATGGTTGACTGTTTCGAAGGCAGAAGAGATCGAGGAGGATGAGGACAGATGGAATATTAGAGTCAAGGTTGGTGAGCAGATCTTCACAGATGTTTAGGAGAGCAGTTTCCATGCTTCTGGCAGCTCTGAAGCCAGACTGGTGGTCATGGAGACAGCCAACAGAATTGGAATGAAGGTTAAACTGAGAGATGCCCAACTTTTCCAGGAGTTTGCCAAGAAAGGGAGTAATGGAAATTGGGCGATAGTTAGCTGGACAAGAAGGAACAGCTGTGGGTTTCTTGAGAAGAGGATACACAAAGGAGTGCTTCAGAGGGGAGGGGAAGGATCCAGAGGCAAAGGAGTGGTTGCAAAAATCAACAAGGGCCGGAGCAAGGGTGTCAATGTGGTCCTTGATGATTTTAGAGGAACAGGGATGAACCTGTTTTGAAGAGGCTTTAATAGATCGGACTTGTCTAGCAACCTCGTCAGGGGTGAAAAGAGGAAAGGACGAGAAGGATGGTGGGAGGGTGGCTAAAGGAGGTTCATCAAGCACAGATGGTGAGGGAAGAGGAGGAGTGTGGGTGGAGAGGGTGGACAGGATGTCCTGGGTTTTTTAAATGAAGTGAGAGGCAAGTGCATTGCAAAGAGCCTGGGAGGCAACACGAGGGGTAGAGACTGCAGCAGGGTTAGCCAGCTCCTTGAAGATTTTACAGAGTTCGGCCGAGTTTTTAGATGCGCAGAGACATGAGCTTGAATGTGGACTCTCTTCTTGGTTAGGACAGAGAGTCGGTATTGCCTTTGTAGCAGGCAACAGGCTAGTGTGTCAGAGGATGAACAGGAAGTCCTCCATTTCCTCTCAGCTGCCCTACACTTATGTTTAAGTATAGCTAGGTCAGAGTCATACCAGGAATTGCACTTGGCTTTGGACTTCAAACGGATCCTCATGACAGGGGCAAGAGCATCAAGCGTATCAGAAATTGAAGAGTAGAGCAGAGACAGGGCTGTATCAGGATGAGAGACAGCCAAATGTGGAGGAGGGGGAGAGAAAGTGGCGGCAAAAGCCTCAACTGACACACGCTTCATGGGCCGGATGTCCGAGAAGGTAGGTGGCAGTGTTGGGGTAGGTTTAGCTTGGGGGGAAGAGAGGTAGAGATACGATGAGAGGAGGGAGTGATCACTCCAGGAGAGAGGAGTGGTTAGAGGGATGGAGAGGGGGAGGTCAGAGGAGATCAAGACATTGAGTGTGTGCCTGCAGAGTGAGTCGGGCCAGAGGGGAGGATGGACAGGGAGAGGGAGTCGCAAAGGTCATGGAAGAGTACAGAGGAGGAGCAAGGAGAGTCTAAATGTATATTTAGGTCACCGAGGAGGAGGAGTTGAGTGGTAGAGGCCAGGAGGGAGGAGGAGAGGTCTGCCCACTCAGAGAGAAATTAGGTGATTTCACTAGGAGGCCGGTAGATGGTGACCACAGTAAGAGAATGGGTAGGCGAGAGAGAAAGCCTACAGACAAGGCATTCAAAAGAGAAGTAGGTCTGAGTGGGAATGATAGAGGCATGAATCCACTCAGGAAAGATCAGGGCTACCCCCCCACCGGACCAGGAGGATCTGGGTGCTGAGAGGATCTTGTAGCCATCAGGGAGGAGAATGTCAAAGCTCTTGACTGAGCTGGCCGTAAGCCATGTCTCAGTAAGACCAAGGACATCAAGGTCTAGTTCTTCAAGGAGGTGGCAGATGTCAGAGGAGTGTTTGATGGCAGAGCGAGAGTTGAGAGTGGCAATATGAAGAAGGTTGCCAGTCTTAAAGACCTTCCGGGGAGGGGTACAGATCAGAGGTACGCCCTGTGGAGGAGAAAGAGCCCTTGGAGGGGCAGAGGAGGAGGAGGAGAGCGAGCACAAGGTAGCCAACGGAGGAGAGGAGGGGACAGCAGGAGAAGAAAGGAAATTGATGAGGCGAGGGAAGCGCCTATCAAAGAGGAGGAGATTGGCCTGAGGGCCTTGGACCATGACAGTGCCATTTAGGTAAACATTAATAATGACTTTAGAGGAGTCGAAGGAATCCATGAGAACTTCCCAGTGAGTGCCACCATTAATGGGAGAGGAGCAGATAGGGCAGAGCACAAAGACCATATGAGGAGTCCATAGATCTGGCGAAGGAACGACAAAGAGGATGTCGGTAAGGGTCTGTCTGGCAGAAGCATTGGAGTAGGTGTCGGCGATAGGAAGACCAGGATTAGAGGCCAAGATATCCTTTTTGAACTTCTTCCTACCAGACTTAGTGAGAAGGGAAGGATAGTCAATGGAGAAGCAGTTGGAGAAGATAGGAGAAACAGAAAGCGCCATTGGGGTGGAAGTAATGAGAGGATGGAGATACTGGGGGGGCTAAGGCAGGTAGGTGTGGGACAAAAGAGAGTGGTGAGGTCACTGGGCTGGCAAGTTACTGAGAAGAAACAGTATACAAGCAAAATACAGAGAATTTTGCAATGGGCAGCAAGATATGACTTTTTAGCACAAAGCAAAAACAGCAAGATTTGACTTTTTAGCACAAAGCAAAATCAGCAAGATTTGACTTTTTAGTAAGAAGCAAAAACAGCAAGATTTGCCTTTTTCAATCTTGGAATCGGATGTTAGCAAAGGGTTTTAGGAATCACTGTGCAGCAGGATGACAACATAGGAGCAACAAGCAGAAAGAACATTGATAGTCAAAGACAGTAGAAGTGAGTCCATAAGGAGGGAACTAACCCATAGTTCTGGAGGTGGCAAAGTCAAGGCAGTCCGGATTTCTTAGAGGAGTGAGGTGGCAGCCTCAAAGTGGTTAAGGTGCAGGGAGGACCCCAATTAGCATTCCGGAAGCGGACAGGGAGCATACAGGGGCCTTGGAAGTGGACCTTTGCTGAGAAGGCTGAAGCCTGCCGGTCCCTGATTGGATGGAAGAAAACACTCAGCAACCAATGGGAGTGCAGCACAGGGAGAGGTGATTCAGCACAGCCTGCCTACACAACAAAGAAAACCACGGAGGCCATCTTGGAAGGGCCAAAAACAGTCAAATAAGCAGCAATAGTAGGAAAAAATAGTGCTTTCAAAATAGCAACGCAGCTCCAGGTATTAAAAAGCTCAAAAAATGGCTGCACAATGAAAATGCCAAATAAAACAGTCCTTTCCAACAATATTATGCAAATTTCCTCTATTTTTCTTTTTCTTCTTTTTTTTCAGATTTCGATTTTTTCAGGTTCAATAATTCCCCAGGAGGTGCAGTAATGCACAGAAAGTGCACCTACCTAATGGAATGGTCAGCAGCCAGGTACAAACTCCACATGTGCAGGAGAACAACAGATGGCCAGGAGGGTGGAACCAGGACCTCACTCCCAGTGAGAAGCAGTTGAAAAAAGGCAGCTCTCTAAAGGAAGCTCTCAGGACTGTTGATGGCCAGGTCTTGTTTCCTTGAAAGTCTCTTGCCTTCGAGGACCTGACATATTCAAATAAAAAAACAAATAAACAGTCTCTTTTTGATGGGCTTTAGGTGACGTCTTTCACCCCGGGATTCCCATCTTCTTTGCTCATATACCTAGAAAGATCCTTAATGATATCAAGACCCCAATAGCTATGTTCTCTTGCTTTCAAGGGCCTATCAGGTTCCAAAATAAAGTTCCTTCAACAAAGGAAAGTTCATTTCCAATGTTCGCTGGGTGATGGATTCACCCCTGGGTCCCCCTCTTCTGGGCGCTGACCCCTCTCTCTTACTTACCAGACTTTCACATAGGGTGATGGTTTCACTCCTGGGTCCCCCTTTTCTGGGCGCTGACCTTTCTCAATTATTTACCACAGTTTCAAATAGGGCCATGGCTTCACCCTCTGGTCCCGCTCTTCTGGGCACTGACCCTTATCACTTGTTTACTAAAGTTTCAGCCAAATCTCCCTCTGTCGGGCTCAGACAATGTCTGTTCAAAACAGTTTATAGTTTTGCGGGATTCACTTCCCTTACTTTCTCATCTGGTGGGATTGGCTTGCCTTGCTTTCACACAATTTGTATATCAAAGTCTTTTGATTGTACAGGGATTTTACTAGACCTCCTGTATGACCACTTTGACCTCTTTTGGTGACTTTCCTATGGCCGTCTGGTACCTAGAGTTTTGCACAGATGGGGATTGACCACAGTCTCTTGACTTAACACCCACATTGTGCCGGTGTCCCTCTGCAGCTGGTCTCCCCTTAACACTTTTTACGGTTCTTTACACAGTTCATTAAACTTGGTTCAAGCTTGCCACTGTGTGCTCCTCATTCAACACAGCCCGGTTCTTATCAGTTTTCCCCTCGATTTACAGGCTGTGTTGAACCGATTGGCTTTTCTCTTCATTGGAATCAAGGCGAGTGCCACTGTCGCAGGAGCTTACTTCGCTCCTGCTTATCAGCATAGGCTTGCCACGTGTACCGTTGACATCTGCTACAAACTTGTAGATTAGCCTACTATGATTGGAGAAAGTATGTGAAGGATTACATGTAGCATTAATAAGATGTGTAAAGTAGAGTTTCAATGGGTGGCAACTGAGTTTCTCACTGCGTGATGCATGTGTTGTTGGCAGAGTACTTTTTCAAGATGCTATGCCTAAATGAAACCTGAGCTAATTGTGTAGATCATAGTGACCATTTTTTTCACAGGCTAAGAATTCATGATAAGGGATGCACATGTGAAGGGAAAGATGCGCACCAACTATGAGATTTTCTAGGTGATACCTATAGAAAAAGAAACAAGGACATTTGATATAAGAAATATATTGTTCTCACACATACCATAACATATCATGTACTACTACTTGAACACTCTTCAGAAAACACTGAAATAAAATATGGACAAACCTATATAATACCTATAAACTGTACTAAATTACAAACCTAAATATACTGAATACATTTTATATGAAGGCAATTCATATTATATATTGAAAATATTTTAAAAAAACACAATCACTGACCTTCACCATGCCACATTATTTGGTTTACAGCTTTTGTTTAAGATGCCATCAAGCAGGCAACAACATGCTAGAAGTAAGAATTCTGTGCAGGGAAGTAAAGATTTACAATATAATATTTTTTAAAGTTGTGATTGGAATTCTGTACATGAAAATATGGTAGATAACACAACAATACCTGCTATCCATAATACATTTCAAAATCAGCTATTTCAAATAGGAGATATGCCAACTGAACAATTTAATGGAACCCAGAGAATCCAGAAAGTTTTAGTGAAAGTAATAAACAAAAAAATGTATCCAATAAGTCAGTAGTTAGTAAAGAAACACAGATATAAAACAAAACATAGCAAAAGTCCTATCAATTTGAAACAGAGGAATAAAGATATATATTAGAAAATGTACCACTCACATTTTAACAAATCTTTGGAGAAATGTGAAACTAAAATCTAGATAGGTTGTACGGCTTTTTTTGAAAAAGAAAACAAGTAAAAGTTATAATAAAAAAAAAATCAATTTTTGTATTGAATACACTTATGAAATTACTTAAGGTGGCTACACAATTCCATAGAAATATAGACACAGTTCATGGACTAACACATAACAACGTTTGTGAAGTATTTGGTGGAGAGTGGAAACACACTTATCATACAGAAATAATTTATAATGAGGAGAGTTACATTCAAGGAAAGAAAGTGCCCATTGCTATTGGATAGTGGGCATTGCTATGAGGTCCAAAACAGGGTGATTTTTTTAAAAAGAAATAGAAATGATAAGGTCTGATAATACAGAAATTACAAGTTTAGGTCAGTCTAGAATAAAACATAACAAGCAAAGTGAAGAGGTATGGATGTGCAAGTTGTTGTGCAAAATTGATTTTTGAATGTTTTATGCAAAAATAATGATGTTCAAATACAGATCAAGATGCTACAGAGAATAGATGACTGTGGAGTTTGTGAAAAGAACAGGGCGCTTTGGTCACTCTCCAGCTTGTCTCGATAAAAGTAGATGTCTGAGTCAGTTTCATCATGTATGGATGCTGTCTGCACATAATATTAAAATTAGATACTTTATAGTTAAACTATGTGAGTGCAAAACACCAGGCACCTTGTTTAAATCAAACACTTCTGACTGGAAATGTAGAACGTTTAGTTTCTACAGTGCAAATGATAAACATTAAGCATTTAAAAGATTGAAAGATGAAACACTTACAGGAAGTGGAAATACTTTCAAAGGATCTGATTTTTCATCAGTATCATAAAAGTATTGTAATGTTTGAGATGACTTCTACTGAAAGACCGGACATTGTTTGCATATCTTGTTGGCACACATTTAATAAGTCTCAAGTGCAACTAGTGCACATTAAGGAGAAAATTAAACCAAGTGTAGAATATGTTTGGAAAGAACTTTATCTGTATTTGTAGAAGAATGATTTGACACAAGTGAGGCACTTTATGTTTGTAGACACTGTGGGGCTGATTCATGGAAAAAAATGTGTGCAGAAAATCGTGGCGCAAGCTGGCGCAAGCGTGAAAAAGCATGCGCATGCGTGCGATTCATGGAAGGCCCTGCACGTGTTTTCCCTGGGATGTGCGCGAAATCCATGTGTAGTGCACACGGGCGCGCACATCATTGCAACATCCAGAACACTGTGCGCGACGCGCACAAGCGAAAGCGCACAACGTCAGCACACACACCAAAAAGGGGGCGGAGCACGGGGCGGAAAACTGGGTCATTTCAGCAGACAACTGCCATAGTCGGGGGTCTCTCACAGGCCACACAGTCACGCTGCCTACACCAGGTGTTGGCAATCATGACTGCGCGCCCCTCAGTCCGCAGGCACATATACATGCCCAGAACACCCGCAGAAAGGCAGGCCGTGGTCCAGGACTTTTACAGGTTGGCACACTTCCCCAAAGTGCTTGGTGCTATAGATTTCACCCATGTGGCCCTACGTCAACTTAGGGCCACTGAGCACATCTATCGAAACCGCAAGCACTGGCATTCCATCAACATACAGGTTGTATGCAGTGCCCATGGAATCATCACCTCTGTCTATGCAAACTATCCTGGGTCTACACATGACAGTTTCATTTACAGAATGTCTGCCCTGAGCCGTGACCTGGAAGCTGGGAAGCATGGTGACACATGGCTCATTGGTGAGTACAAATGTCTGTGCACATGCATGCATGTCACACACAGACAAATACACAAACCCAACTAATGACAACCATCCTAACCTCCCCAGGGGGCAGTGCCTACCCTCTGAGCAACCACATGATGACGCCAATACGGAACCCCACCACACCACCCCAGGTAAGATACAACGCTGCCCATATTGCAACCTGGGGCATAGTGGAGTGCACATGCGGAGAGCTCAAGTCAAGCTTCCGCTCCCTTGACCGCTCTGGCGGCCAGCTACTATATGCACCCCCAGTATTGTGCAGGATCATTGTGGCAGCATGTGTCCTGCACAATATTGCAACACAGCGGGACATATCGGTGGACATGGTGGTGCCCCCACATCCCCAACAACAGGCACAGGCGCCTCTCATGGGAGGGGAAAGGGCACATGGCGAGGTAGCCTGGACCCAGCTTGTGGCCACATTTTTCACCTAAACCCCCACCCTGCGGAGTGCACACAGGCCTGGCACATACCAGGTGACAATCGATGATGACAAAGAGACAGTCAACTGTCACAACCTTACCACCCTGAGAATGTTGCCACAGAAGTGCTACATTGTGTGCATCCCTAGCTACTTAAACATAACCAATCCTATGTGACCAAAAGGAACACATGCAAGGTATGTATCACACCCCCCTGCAAAACAGGCCATGACAATCACTGGTATTTCACCCAAATCCTCCCAACCCACATCACCATTGTCTGCCACACCATGACATGGCATGCAACAACAAAAGCCCAACACATGACCAATTAGTTACAAAGTGACATGTGATAAATGGAAAGAGGCCCGAGACAATCACATCTGACATGGAATCAGATGAAATGACGGACCAACAACCTCCCACACATACAACGTCATACACAAATGCATGCCACCAGTGGTACCATCAACAAAAGACTGAATGCCTGTTCTCAGGCACATTGGCCAAGCCAAATCTGCTAATCCCTAACCTGTGTGCTGTGTTTGTCTCCTGCAACACACTGCACAGCACACAGCACAGTGAGCAGCCATTGTGTTGGGGATACACCTTGAGCATCACATAAAAAGGACAAGCAACAAAAATAACCTATTGACGCATGTAGACCATCCCCAAATGGTAAGTGATCATGCGCTGCAGGGACACAGCATGCCAGAGAAGGCAATCTGTGTGCACTGTGTGGGCACGGAAGGGTTGTTGTATGTGTGGTGGAGCATTGTGTAAGTGTGTGTGTCAGTAGGGACGTGCACTCAATACTTGCATGTGAAATCAAGTGACCCTCAGTGTCCTGTACACATCACATGTGAACATTGGCCATGTGTACACCTCAGCATGTAAAACCACAACTATCCCCTGACACCTGAAAAGTAAACACAACACAGGAAGAGCCAATGGCCAGCAGAACACATCATGTACATAGTACCCCACAATGAAAATGTCAGAGAGTGCCCAAACACTGTAGCCCAAGCATACTGTCCAACAACAAAAGGCCCTCCCTCATTGACACCTCACTATGACCTTCAGAAGAACTGTCTCTGGGGTCTGTAGCCTTCTTCATTCTAGTCTACCTGGCTTCAGGATCCCCCTACTCCTTTGTTTCCATGTACTACCTTGCGTGCAGACAGGGTACAGCGCCCCTCAGAGGACACCTTGACTGGTAAAAATGCCAAATCGCAGAGAACTCCAAGGAGCAAAACCCCCAAACCAGGGAAACAACCTGTAGCCACCAAAAAACCCTGGAAGAGTCTCCAGTAGATGACTTGAAGTCAGTGAAAATGGCCAAGCACATGTCCAAGCAGAATGATAGAACAACCAAGGTAGCACAGTTCAACAATGGTTCAACAGGATGGGTAGCATTTTCAGTACACAAGAATCAATGAGGATGCAACAACTGATGGGTAGTGTCACAGCTCCGTCTCTAGGCGCAGGAGTGGCACAAACCAACCCCCCCTCTGCGGTCTGGGTACCTGCAAGGTAAAACTCACACAGGCCTCCGAGACCCCAGGTGGGGAAAGAGGGTCAGGGATCCATTGTTTGGATAGGCATCAGTATTCAGGATAACCGGAAAGAGGGTCAGGAGAGGGGAGGTGGATAGGCAAGGGAAAGTAGGCAAAAGGCAAAATACAACTATTGACAATAACACATACTCAGTCAGAGAAACCATGTTCTACATGCACATTGTACAAAATGGGTCAAATGCAAGCCAAAGAGAGACTTATCTCTGGGGTGAGTGCTGGCCACCTGCCTGCGCACTCTCAGGTCCGGTAACAGGAGCCGTTCAATGCTGCAAAGATAGCGTGAGTTACTATTCTGTTTGTGTTTTCACCATACACACAACACCATTTATGCCTCAAACTTAGTGACTTCTCCCCAAACAAACACTCCTGTCTGCTGCGTTGTTCGTATACTTTTGCTTGCCCCCGTGATGGTTCATACACTGTCAATGCAGTAAGGCAGCCGCACATGGCCCCGTGGTAAATGGAAGACCAATGTGTTAAGAATCACACATGATAGAATGGTCTTTGGGTGAGCTGCTAGACGCATGTGGCGAGGTGCGACTTCAGTACAAGTTGTGTTCTGCCAGCCGCGGATTTCAATAGGTAGCGCACGTGGCAATTTGCATATGCAAATGACATGTACTGGACTAGAGTCTGTATGTCGCTGGGTGCCCCCGTGCGCTGTGTTCATTTCTGGCTAGGAATGCTACTGCGCTAATAACTCAGCTTCTATGGAGGCGGGGGGACTCGAGGATATGGGCGACGCACCCTGTGTGTGTCCTTGACAACTTGTAAAGCCACTTGGCATTTGTTCCTCAATGCGGCTTAGCTGTACTGTGTGCTTCTTCCCCAATGCATGGCCAAGCTCCCCAGCACTGGCGCTACTTAGCATGCATGTGCGAGGGGACTGGAGGAAGGTCAGGTGGGGTGTGGCCCCTCGTGCTGCTCACCTTGCTTGGAGCTCCTGGAAACACGCCTGCTTCTGTCAGACGTCTGAGCACAAGCCCTGTGCTTCTGCGTGTGCACGCATGCGCACGTGTGCACCACCCAACGTGGCCAGGTTGCTGTAGTTCTTGGCCCCATGTCTGCTGGGAAAGCTAGCCTGGAGGATCATTTTCCTGCAGAAAGGGCATAAAAGCTGTTAATAAGGCTGGAAAGTTTCCTGTGTGTGTGTGTCTTTATGCTGGTTGTCACTGGGCCATGTCTGAGACCTACATCCGACCTCCTCCCACCATCAGTGTGACTTTGACAGCCAAAGGGTGCAGGCTACTGTCTACAGCATGAAGTGGATCAAACACATATACAGGCAAGACAAGACCATACATCAACATCAATAAATGGACATATCAATTATGTACTCACCAAAATTGATTGCAGACATGCCATGGAGAAAACATCCATAATCCCCACTAGGGGTGTTAACACAAGTAGTACTGCAGCAGACAGGCCACAGATATGAAGAAAGTTCAATGCCCTTGTGTAAATGGTTGCAACACCGAACCATCCTTGTGAGCCCATGGATAGGGGAAGCAGGAGTGGCATATGTGAGTCAGGACCCCAAGCTGCAAACACATACATGCGACAAGCTTGAAGGGCCCAGCTGGAACAGACAGTGGATGTTTTCAAAAGCCACAAAGCACCACACTGTCACCTGAATGCACAATAGACAAGCAATTTTAAATTACATTAACCAATTAAACTAACTATAAAAATAAAAAATCGCCACATACGACCCGGGGGGTGGAGGTCACCCAGGAGGGGAGAGATACAGGGTGTACCTCAACACCCACATGCAATAATGTTGAGATAAAGAAAAACCTCCATGGGCTCAACGCCTGCACGGCACGACCTGTGTGGGAGGTAAGTCATCGCCCTCCTCACCCTCTGACTCAAAAGGTGGACGTGGCACAGTACCCTGACCACGCCTATGTGCAACTTGCCCCTCATCAGCAGCAAGTCTGCGGGACCGGTGAGCCTGGTTCTGTGCAGCGATGACACATAGGTCAGCATGCAGAACCTTGCGTGATACGCGTGCTTCCTCTTGCAAGGTAGCAAGTGTAACACATAGTTCTTTCTGCATGACCTGGCATGACATCTGGTACACCTCCCGGAAAGCCCGTACCTCAGCCCAGATGGTATTCTCAAGCTGCTCCAACCTCTCCTCTGTCCGCTGCCTCTGGGACATCAAGAGCAAACCCAGAGTAGATCGGAGGGATTTATGGTCATCCCTCAGGGCCTCGCTGTGTGCCAATGTGTGAGCAGCAATTGTTTGACGCAAAGACAGCATTTTAGCAGGGCGTGCCCTGTCTGAGGCCACCATGCCCAGCCTGAATGAGCAGGCTGTGGACTGTGCCGTCCGCTGCTGGAGATCCACCTGCCTAGTAGGGGAGAGCACGGATTGGGCCACATGTTCCATGCTCTGAGCAATATTATCAATTGCTGCCCCCTGGTGTTCGGAATTGGCAACCATGGCTTGCTCCTACTCAGCATACCCCGGTGGTGCACGGTCACCGTGTTGATGGGCTTGACACCCGCGGTTTCCAAGGAGCCACAGTCATTGTTGGGTTGGCACTGCCTGAGGCTGCAGGACTACATTTCTACGTTGACGTGGTGCCCCAGACACATCAGCAACTGATGTGGAGTGTGACCATGCGTCCTAATTAACCACAGGCAGAGGTCCCACCACTGTCTAGCCCCTCAGTGCAGGTGCCGCGGACAGAGGATCATCCACATGAGAATTACTCACCGTTGACGAATGGACATGACGTGCATCCAACTCGACATAGTCGTCAAAGTGATCATCGGGCTAGACTCATTGCCAGCCCTAGACACGATGGTCTGGAGCACAAGTGGTTTCTCGTGGTAAACCACCCCACAACCCTCACTTGTGCTGGGGTGCTGGTGTGATAGGAAGCCTGTGTATGGCCTGATATCACCATCCTCTGGCTCCATTGCGTCATCATCTGAAAAGTGGAAAAAACAAACATGAGTACACATGTCAGAAGCACATAACCCACACACACATGGACATCACATAGACAGCCAACACATGAAGCAGACATGTCACACACAAATGAGAACCTGGCATGCATCCAGTTTCATTGATATGCAAACACATCCCAAAAGCAGAAATGGATGTGTCTAAATAGCAAAGCCTACACAAGTAGAAATTGTAGTATATCACCTCCATCAGACAACACCTCGTCAGGCACATGTCCCAGGCAGAAAAGACAGATGGCAGCAAAGTGATGGCACATAAAATAAGCATGTCTGAACTGCAAACTAACCACAGGTGCAAGTGAATCCAAACACACAATGACACATGTAATATGCATGTACCCATGCATCACTAAAGCATCATCACCAATATAGCTTCATCCATCTGCAGCTCGGCCCGTTCCGGGTGTCATGGGCCATGTAGATATAGTGAATGTCCCGAGCAAAGCAAGGGCCTGCAACCAGGCATGAGGGACCATAACAACCAGTACGGTTTGAGCTGCAGGCCATGAAGCCTCCAGAACACCCCTCAGGGCGTGATTGAGCACATTGTGCTATGAATGTGCCCTATTCCATTATTCTGTGTCTGAATTCTTCACGGCCAGGCCCCACCATATTAGCTAAGTGGGCCTGGGCATACACATACTGCACAATAGTGCACCTTCAGGATTATGCCAGTTCAACATGACGTGCGCAATGCTGAAATCTCACCAGCATTAACGTCAATCAACTACATATTAATCAGTCAACAAAAAAGCTGCGGAAGACAAATGTGTAAATAAACACTTTCACACACACATAAGTGAGTAGCTGCAATGTTGCACTAAACAACATTGAAGCTGCTTGCATATGTACATGTGAAAGCATTCAAAAACACCCCTTTCCCTATACACCTGTATTGTGAACATGAACAGCATCCAATACAGCAAAGGAAGCAGCTACAACGCTGCTTGCTTTGATGTATGTGAAAGTGTACACATACACACGTGAAGGCAGTTCCACAGTCATTACAACCCGATTGGCAGGCTACATTCAATCTGCACCCATACCAGTTGGTATAGGCAGCAGATTTATCAATCAACTTTCCTAAACACCCACTAGGAAGTTCCAATACTGAGTACATGTGTCACAGGATGCACCTGCGCATGTGGCATTCATGAAAGAGAAGTGATGAAAATCTGACCATACATGCAAGGTCACTTTCACACTTCAGCAGTGAGTAGGCATGTAGAACGGTGTAACACGGCTCAGAAGTGGGTTGATGCAGTGCAGCACATGTGTACGTTACCCACTATCTACATGAACAAGTGCATTTTGATGTCAATCAATAAACACGAAGGCAGTGTAAGGGCAAGTTCAGGCATCACGTGCAATGTGCATGCAATGGGTTGCATTGCTACAGGCAATCCCCTACCCCCTAAGCGAAAATGCAGGGAGGCATTGCATGGCAGAAAAAGCGTGACCAGAGATCTGTGTATTGGCAGACAGTGTTGATTAGCATCAATTGCATCATCTGAGACAACTGACAACACAGCAGATGAGAATGGGACAGTAAGCAGGACACATTAGGAACCCTCAGTAGTAAACCCATGTGTGCAGAAGCCACTACACCAGTTGAACAGAGTCAGGGGGGCTGAAACAGGGGGAGGCCTGTGCCCCACACAGACTGTGACACCCTAAACATGTGTGTGATGCAGGACCGAGCCAGAGTGGGCATGGAATGGATGATCAAATGCCATTAAATGTATGTCATCCTGGACACGTACTACAATGATCATCTGGGCAAGGACACATAGGGGCATGCATGGAATGCACCTGGAGCATGAATGGGCACTCATGTCCCTGCGCAGCATTTGCCATCTGCACAGTCCGAGTGAGACACCCTGCATCAAGGACAAAGGATGTACACCACTGTATGTGTCTAGCAGGTTGGCAGGTGGTAGTGTGCATGTACACAGGAGCATTGAACAGGCCAGTGCAGTACTCCAACATGATACCCACCAGTTCCATGGTGAAATTGGGGTGGAGGGGGTTAGAGGGGTAAGGGAGCCTGCCTACGTGGAGTATCCGGATGCAGGCAGAACAGACATGCACGTCAGTCATGCGATGACATAGTCCCAGTGCTGAGTGGAAAGACACCCCAGGCTACATGCAGAAGGGCCAGTGAGCTGGAACATGGACCGGAGGGGCAGCCGGGTGACTAGCATTTGAGCAGGATGCAGGTGTGATGAAGAGGACAGTCCCCGTTTGCTCTACATGTCCAGCATCCTGCACAGCAGGCACTCATCAATGAAGCATTACATGACTCACACATGAGAACCATGTACACATAGCATGTAGTGGCAGTCAAGCACAACACATCACACAAGCAAACCACACATGGTCTGGACAAACATGCAACAAGACTCACTGGACAGGGCATCAAAGTCCAGCATCTCTCCCACTCCTTCGTACAATTTTGCCAGTATGAACTCTGCAACGATCGACTGGTGCAGAGTGAGATCTACCTCCTCAGGTGGTGACCCACCGCCAGTCACCTGAGTCATGGCATAATTGGAGGCACGCTTTGCCTTAGCACAGCATCAGAGGTCATCCCAACACTTTTTGCACTCCTGAGCTGTACGCACCTCATGTCCGAATGCACTGACACTCTCCGCAACATGCTTCCAGTGGAACATACGCGGGGCAGCTGTGGTGGGACAATTCGGCCCCACTAGCATGTCATGGTTGTGTTCCCGCACGTAGTCCACAAGGAAGTCCAGTTCCTGCTTGCAGAAAGGCTTCTTCCTCGACGTGCTGGAGTCTGGAGCCGTTTCCCAGCCTCTACTGCAAGTGCAACCTTCCTCCTCGTGGACGGTGGTCCGGACACTGACTGGCAAATGCCGCCCTGATCAGTATGGGCAGTGGTGGATTGGGAGCGTCAGGTGGAACAATGATGGAAGCCCTGACCTGCATCGGTGGCTGCTGGGTGCCCCTGACTTGACCCTGCGCAGCAACATCTGCTGTGCTAAGGTCACTGACCGGGACTGTCCTGGGACTCACAGCCGGGGTGCTGTCAGCTGCATCTGCCCATGCACTTGCCAACACCCGTCTGCTTGGGGCAGCAGATGACAATACTGCCCCAGGAACATGTGCCTCGGTCAGGGCAGCCCTGCGTGCACTTTCCATGTGCCTCCTGACCCCCTGGAAATCATCCTGGTACTCTTCAGGTACCAACGCAGCATACGCTGGCGGACCCTTAGCCTGGGTGGTGGTGTCCACAGCTGCCCCTGCAGCTGCCACTACCCATGGGCCTGTCGCGGTCGCTGAAACGGACTGCGAGTCACATGGGTGCCAGTGCCAGATGCAAGAGCTGCATCTCCCGGAACCACAGGGGGTGGTGACATGACTGCACCAACATGTGGCACAACATCATGCTGAAGTGGTGCACCCCTGCCTCGTCCCCCTCTGTGGCCAACCAAGACAGCCTGGAGTCCCCCTACTCCCTGGTCATCCCGGCCATGTCCCTGACCACGCCGCCCGCCACGTGGAGTACGCCCAGCTAAGGCGCCCCTTACCTTTGGTGGCCTCACAACCATGGCATAGATGGAGTAGTGCCGGCATAGATGTAATAGTGCCAATGGGAGGTGCACATGACAATTGTCCTGGGCAATTGAGGTGAAGGGGTGGGGTACAAGATGTTAACAGCACCCTTGTGTACCTGCAATGCTTTATGTGACCCCGGTGATAAAGTGACCGGTCACACAATGCTCAGGCACCCCAAAAGTGCAATAAAACTGTGCACGCAACCCCCTGTAGCCCATGTGTGTGAAATTAATCTCTTGTAATACGCAGTGGCACCCAGGGACACGAAAAACACATATGCGTGGGTCACGCAGGCTACTATGACCTCAAAAATGAGTACGCGATACACAGGGGCACCCACAGTGGGAAAAATAGTGTGCGTGACTCACCGTCTGACTAGCGTGATAATGAAAAACACGCGTAAGCAATACCCCTGCCAAAAGAATAGTATGTCCTTGATCCGCTGTGAAGTTGTGATGGCACGCGAAACAACCAGAAGTAGCAACACATGTCGGTCTCCACGAAAGGCACGTACAGCGAACTGCTGGCCCCGCTCACCTTTAATCCGTGCTGAGGGAAACGCCTGCGCGCGTCATGTCATTTACGCGCTTAGGCCCTTTCCTCGAATTACACGCATTAACATGCGGATGTGCTGCTTTTTCATGTGCCAAATCACTCAGTATCAAGCTGGCCAAGCGACAACACATGGAAGACCACGCTCCTGCCCAGAAGGCCGAATTACTGCCTCCCAGAGCCCCGAGCCGACTCCCACCAGCCATCTGCTGCTGCCTGCCTGTCTGCTGGCCACGTGCCCTGCTATTTGGTGCCTGCACATCAGCCATCTGCAGGGGTCCAGTTGCTGTGACCACCCCTGCTGTATCAGAAGACTCCTGACTGAAGTTCCATTGATCCACAGTCCAGCACCAGGACCCAGTTGCCCACCCACACCTGCCTCGGGGGTTGCCATGTCGGGGCAAACACCATCGGAGACCACTGGCAACCCCCAGCCAGAGAGGGAGAGGGCTACCAGCTTCAGTGCTGCAAAAGTTGGTATCCTGGTGGAGCAAGTCCTGGTGCATTATGATGCCCTCTTCGGAAGACCACGCGCCAACAATGATGGACGGAAGAGGATCTGGAAGGACATTGTGGCTGCCATCAACGTGGAGGGGGAGGCAGCCCGCAACATACAATACATCTGGAAGCGCTAGGAGGACTTCAGGTCCAGGACCCTCAGGAAGGCCTGGCGCCTCTTGGAGGCAGCAGATGCAGAGGGGTGCCGGGTCCCCCTTACCAACGACCAGATGAGGGCCCTGGAACATATAAGCCCAGCACTTCGCCTCCAGGTTTTTGAGAGGTATGCTCGTCCGGAGTCGAACGGTAAGTGTCAATGTGTACTGATGGACGCAGTACATGTTGAGGTGTGCCAGGTGTGTGCAGCTTGGACATATGTCTTGAAAGGCCCATTTATGGATGTGTGTGTGCGGGGATATGAGCCTGCGGCATGTGAATCCAGTCATGTGTGAGGCACATCAATGGTGTATGTGTTCAAATGCATGATGCACAAATGCATGTGGGGATGCACACATGTTAGCATTTCTGTGTATGTACTATGGTATTACCCAAATTGTTCGTTTACAATTGTTCAAATGAACAATTGACCGAATTTAAAGGGTCACAATTGACCTTTTCACAATTGACTGCATATATATATGTAAATATATATATATTCAGTGAAAAAAAACTTTGTTAAAGGGACATTATGGTTAAGTTGCGCTACTAAAAACCTATGAAATTCAGTGAAAAAACTTTGTTAAAGGGACGTTATGGTTCCAAGTAAAACCGAAAAACCCTTGAAATTCACCAGTGATGGTAAGCTAAGCAACCATAACTCGCGCCACCACCATGCACTGCTAAGACTAACACCCAGGACATCAAAGATGACATATATATTATTTTTTTGTACACAGCATACCAGAATAGAAAAAACTTCAGAAAACCCTGTTATGGATAACAGTCTTCACAATATAGAAGAAAAAATGGATGTATAGCAGGGCGTGCCCTGTCTGAGGCCACCATGCCCAGCCTGAATGAGCAGGCTGTGGACTGTGCCGTCCGCTGCTGGAGATCCACCTGCCTAGTAGGGGAGAGCACGGATTGGGCCACATGTTCCATGCTCTGAGCAATATTATCAATTGCTGCCCCCTGGTGTTCGGAATTGGCAACCATGGCTTGCTCCTACTCAGCATACCCCGGTGGTGCACGGTCACCGTGTTGATGGGCTTGACACCCGCGGTTTCCAAGGAGCCACGGTCATTGTTGGGTTGGCACTGCCTGAGGCTGCAGGACTACATTTCTACGTTGACGTGATGCCCCAGACACATCAGCAACTGATGTGGAGTGTGACCATGCGTCCTAATTAACCACAGGCAGAGGTCCCACCACTGTCTAGCCCCTCAGTGCAGGTGCCGCGGACAGAGGATCATCCACATGAGATAATTTTAATAATTGGCTAATTTTAATAATTTAAAAACTTTTGTAGAAAATCATTTCAAACCAAAAACCTCGTACCATTGCCCCACATGTACCTGTCCCTCCTCACCATATCCCAGTCAATTATCCCCAAACCCTCTCCATAATCCAAAACGTTTTGATGAGATTTCCATCCCTTCTTCACATAATACCAATCATGTAAAAACCCCAAATTCTCCTGTTTTTGTTTCTGTTTCTGCCTCACCTTCTCTGTCATAAATTATTAATATATGTTAAATAAAGTTTAATTTTTATATTGTATTGTGAATAGTTTCCGTTTTTTTTTTATTTAAAACAATAAAAGTGTCCGCGGACAGTGCGAGTGTTCTGAAATGTTTGTACATAAACGAAAATTGAGGTGTCCTGAAGAACACCACACCTGTTCGTACTGTTCGCTAGCAAGTTGAAACTGTTCTAAGAACACACGTGGTGTCCTGAAATGTTCGTAAAGAAACAAAAATTAAAGTGTTCTAAAGAACACTATATCTGTCCGTAATGTTCGCTATCAACCTAAAACTGTCCTAAGAACACAATTGGTGTCCTGAAATGTTCGTAAATAAACGAAAATGATGTGTCCTGAACAACAGTACAACTGTTCGTAGTGTTCGCTAGCAACATGAAACTGTACTAAGAACACACGCGGTGTCCTGAATTGTTCTTAAACAAACAAAAATTAAAGTGTCCTAAAGAACACTATACGGGTCCGGTACTGTTCGCTAGCAAGTTCAAACAGTTCTAAGAACGCTATTGGTGTCCTGAAATGTTTGTACGTAAACGAAAATGGAGGTGTCCTGAAGAACACTATACCTGTTCGTAGTGTTCGCTACCCAATTGAAACTGTTCTAAGAACAAAATTGGTGTCCTGAAATGTTCGTACATAAACTAAATTACACATGTCCTGAGGAACACTATATCTGTCCTTACTGTTCGCTACCAAGTTTAAACTGTTCTAAGAACACACGCGGTGTCCTGAAATGTTCGTTTCACGTGTGACGTACTTTTAATTACTTCAGAACCCGAACAGTGTCCGTAGGACATCAATGCGCATGCGCTAACCAATCTCTGTGCACTTGGTGTCCTGGGGACAGGCGCTTCCTTCGCAGACTAGTTCGCAAACGGATCATATGACCGCGCCCACGCTCATCGTGTGTCCTGAAATGCGGACACTGTTCGTGTCCCCGAACAATTTAAAAGTACATTTTCAGTTAATCCATAATATTTTTCAATAAAATCTCACCATGGCACAAGTCCTACATAGCAATCTTGAGTTTCTATATACCTTTTGAAACTTTCCGATCCTTTTTTTGTGTTCGATCTGTCCGCAGAGGGTGCGCATGTCCATGGACCGCGCACAAGCACCCCTATAAAAGACCACGCCCAAGAGCTTATTCCCATTGTGTTTCTGGCTATTGTTCAGAACACAGTGATTTTTGCTGCCACCTGCAGACTACACCATCATCGAGATGGCATCCTTGTCTGCTGAACTGCCACTTGGTGCTGCACCTGCTTCAGCACCACCCCCACCCCCTCCACCACCACCACCTTCCCAAGGGCCTGAAGAGGGGAACAGGAGTGAGGATGCGGAGGAGGAAGAAGAGGATGATGAGAATGAGGTAGAGGAAATCCCTACTACCCGCACTAGGCGTGAGTCTTGGGTGTGACGGTTATTTACCATTCATGGGAATGGTCCTAAAGCTCGTGCGAACCATGTTACCTGCAATGAGTGCAAAATGATACTCAGTCGCGGGAAGCACGGTAACTACAGCTTTGGGACCACTACTATGAAGCGACACCTGAGGTCATTTCACTCTGGGGCTATTCGCAGGGTTGTACCTTGCGAAGAACGTAGCAGGTTGATTTCCTCTACTTCATCCTCTGTTTCTGATCCTGTCACCACAAGGACCACCTCTGTGGGACAGCGTCTTTCTCAACCTGCCTCACAGGCCATACAGAATGCTGATGACCCTTACCTTTCGAGGGTCACAGTTGTATGTATGTACTGTGACATAGTACTCTTCAGGGGGGAGCGACTTCGGAGTGCTTTTGAGACTATCGTCTCAGAGCACGAGAAGACCTGCTCACTACCCAAATAAAACCCACTCTACATCTTCCTCTCTCAACTCGCCCTTTCTTATCCCTGTGGTTGGTGTCCCCCCTTTACCCTCCTTTACCCTCCTCTCCTAGTGTGTCGTGTCTGAAAAACCAAAAGAAATACAAAATTACAAAAATAAAAAAAAAATAAGACTCTTTTCAGAGCCGCCTTTCCCAGTTAAAAAATAGAAGTGAAAATAAATGAAGCAGGGCTCTTTGTATTTTTTAGAAGTCCGCGGACAGTTCGCGAACATTAAAAAAAGTGGGTTGCTACTCCATCACAAACATTGTAATTTTCTCTGGAAAGAAGTGGTGGCTCTAAAAAGAGCCTTTGAGTGGTGTTTGTAAGTCAAAAATTGTAAATGCTTAACATCTACTTCAAAATCGTTGTTGTAATTCCAAAAAAGGTTGCAATGCATTTTGTACATTTCTCGGAAAAATCTGATTGCCAGCATAAGTAAGATGGACTCCATCTCTGCGAAAAATGTATGTACTACAAAACATAATATTTTCATTGTGAAAAGAAGACATGCCAAAATCTCTTAGAAAGCCACAAACAGCCTTATTAACATTGTGCCTTGCTTTTTCCATTTGTGGACCAAATGAAGAAGAACAAAGCCACATTTGTCTCTGCGCAATCCGTGAAAATATCACTTGAGAATTAGGAAACATGTCCATAACCTTCCTAAATCCTTCTTTCATAGCAAATTGCAAAAAAATCCCAGTCACATGTCCTAAACTGTTCCCTCCACAATGAATTACAATTATGCCTGGATGTTGCTCTGTCTCCAAAGTAGCACAGAGAGGTAGCAAGTCCAACCACTTCATTCCATGTACTCCATGCCAGTGTACTTCCACATGTGGGAATCCAAGATCTACACCTACTCCACAGCTTTCTGCATGCACCTTCAACCAATGTATCCACGATTCTCCTAAAATCAAACAATCTGTTTTCTGAAACACACAGCCATATCTATCTTTTGTTCTCTCAGCAAAAAGAGTATCTGAGAAAATCTCTCCTGGCACAACACACCCACCAAACTTTCCTGACCAATCCCTTTCAGTGCTTATTCTCATTTGCATGACTTCTGAACCCAAAAATCCCCGGATGTAACTCCCGATGTCTGCGAACTACTGCCATGTCCGCGGACATATCGTAACATGAACAGCCCTTCTACCATTTCCACTACACTCTCTCTGCCATTCCCTCATTGGATGTACCTCAGAAATCACATGACCATGCACCAATCACATTCAAGACCTCTACATCTAACTGCATCATCATAGATAAGCAAAGCAAATGTTCTCTGAATCTCCCCGAGTTCAAGTGTCATATCATTGGCAAGCAGCATCTACCAGAAATACTTTACAAGTCTTCAAGATTTCTACTTGCTGCTCCATGCATATCCATATGCATGAACACAAACTTCAGGTATGCATATTTTCTGTATAGTAGATGAACACATTTTCAAACAGACTTTTACCTTGTAAAATCTGTAAAATGAATATACTGGACTTTTTTCAATTTCCTAAAATCAACTATCACTTATAAACCTTTTTACTTTTTACTTTCTTTAAACACACACTCAAATCATGTTAAACTAACATTTTTTAAATGAAATATATAGACTACATATATTCAAACAAAATTGCATGCAAACACAATCTATGATTAAACCTTTATAAAAATACTTATACAATTTCATATTTTTTGTTTTTATTTATTTATTTACTTAATTACTTTAAATTAGACATGACATTGAGGCGTTATTACCTAGAACAGTTTACTTACAGAAATAGTGGGATTCACTAATATATTATAAATTTCACAAGACATAGTAAAGATATTTTTTTTTTGCTACAGTTAGTCATTCAGTACAATTTGTTCATTAAGAACATATCATATGTACTGAACTGATGCAATGTATCTTATGTAAATAAATTAGTTTAATGGTTTTACAGAAGGCAGTGAGGATTTCAATTACAAAAATCAAAATCTAAATTAAAAACAGTGCTATATACAAACAAAGTTACTAATTTGAAGCTTTTACAATTGCAGTGAAGACCAGTTTCCTGAAAAGAAGCAGCCGAATTCGAAGAAGAAAGAAAAACTAAGAAGTTAACTGTTAATTTAAAAAAAAAGTAAGTAAAATATCACCATAATATTTGTATTATTAATCAAATATACTATAACATTAATACGAGCTATTTCGGTTTCTAAAAATAGAGATTTTGTACCATTTTGTCCAAAAATGTCCATGTCTTAAACAGCGATTTACAGCCAGAATGGCCCACAAATTTCTATTTTTGGACACACAAATTACCCAACTGAACCACTACAATTTTCATATTATAGAACAAACAACTGTTTTAATTGTATCCATTAGATTTACTATTTGTACTTTTCCACACCACTAGCTTACTTTTTTTTGGTCATCTGAACCCCAGTTTAGTAACACATTAATTCAAGAATACCTATCCCTACTAGTTTTAGTTCCCAATGCACAATCACACACCATTACATACATCTTTATCATCTTACTCAAACAGTCATGCACACAGCACACATACATTCCAGAACACCCCAACCCATATCTTCTTTATTTTTTTCAACAGACCCTAAAGAATGCCTACCAAAAGTCAAGTCCGTAGAAAGCAACGCAAAAGTAGAGCAAATGAAAATAAAGGTGTCCAACATAAGCATCCA
The DNA here is from genome assembly GCF_040938575.1 of Ambystoma mexicanum. Taxonomy (NCBI): domain Eukaryota; kingdom Metazoa; phylum Chordata; class Amphibia; order Caudata; family Ambystomatidae; genus Ambystoma; species Ambystoma mexicanum. Next base: position 388,175,983 of record NC_090941.1, read on the forward strand.
TCTCTAGCAGAATGTGTAAAAAAAGTTGAAACAAAACAGCTAATACAATCATTTAGTGAAACACAAGAAGTTTCAAGTACAACAACTTTGCTTGCTCTATCAAAATGTAAAACAAACCAAAAAACAATTAACAGAAAATCAGCTATCAGTACAGATAAAACTACTTCTTCAAATTTTAATATAGTGCAAAGTAAGCATACCAAGAAAAGTATTTTAGCAAAAATATACTGTCACAAAGTCCTTCAAAATCTTATAAAAACAGGAGAGAAATCAGGTTCAAAGCTTAAAACCTATCGTAGGAAATTAATCTTAGAAGCATTGATGGAAAGTGCAATTCTTCTCAAAAGAAATGTATTTATTTTACTGTGAAACAAAATGAAACCACTAACAAAACTAATAACTAAATTACAAAAAAGACTTCTCAATAAGCGAAATATCAACAGAAAGAACTTCTTAAGTATCAGCGGAGGTGAATGGAATCACACTACAAGCACAGAACCATATTTTAATGAAGAAGCGTACAAACAAAAGCAAACTAATACAATTGCCATACATAGCAGTGGTCGAGGTTATGAAAAAGTGAATAATACCATAATGGAACAAGAAGTACTTCTTACAAAAATATGCCCTGAAAACTTAGAATTACCCCTCCATTCAACTGAATCAGAACGTCTAGTGTACAACTGGCCATGCATGTCAATGTGTAACATTCCCAAACAATGTTTCAAATCTTTACGCCAATTCCTCAATAAATATGTAAAAAGCAAAGACAAAATCAAAATTAAATTACTGCACAATATGGATACCTGTCCAGTGCGCAAGTACACAGGACTACAAGGACATTCATTGGCCTGCATTACAGGACCTACTTGTAAAACCACTTTCCATGATATCAAAAGGATATCAACACATCATTCAACTATAAGAAATCTAGTCTATAAACTGTACTAAGCTAAAAGTCCTGCTTTAGCACTAGCAAAGTTAAATAACATCCTTCTACATGGTACAGCAAAAGACTTACTTGAAGAAATTCACTATATCCCGAAAAAATATTTTGGAAGTGAAAGCCATTTACAGAATGAAATAGCTTTAAACCAATTAAGCAACAATTCTACACATGGCAACCTTTTGCTAAACACATACAAAAAAGAAATACTAAAATTTAAAAGTACATCAGCTGAAGTACCAAACCATGTATGTGTATGTTGCCGTAGAATTTTTTATAAAAGTAACACAAAAACTGTGGACCTATCATACAAAATAGAACCCAATGAAGATTCTAAATGGTTTGAATTAGCTCTCTACCTTGTAGCAGAAAACAAATATGAAATAACCGAGCCCTTAATACTTTGCAGTTATTGCACTACAAAACTTGACAACAACCAAACTCCTTCACGTTCTATCACAAATAATTGGGAATTATACCCAGTACCAAAACCTCTACAACAACTTTATTTAAATGAGAGCATCATAATTCAAACAGTACACCCATTTCAAGCAATAATACACCTTCAACCAAAAACAGCACAATTACCTCCCTCTGAATTGGTAAAAGGCATTCGTGGAAAAGTAGTTTATTTACCATTAAATCTAAAAGAAAATGTGCATACTCTAGGAGTGCAACGTCCAATGCAGCAATCTTTAATTATATTAGTAAATGGAGTACCTACAAAAGACAAAAAATTATGGAAACAGCTGGCAGATTTATATAAAGTTAGACAAGCCTTCCAATATCTTAAAGAGAATAATGAATATTACAAAGAAATTAATATTGAAGAAAACTTGAAAGATACAACTGAAATAATTCAAGAAACACAAGAAGCTGGTCAATTTGAGCTACTAGATCCTGCTACAATATCAAATACTTTAGACCATTATACAATTCATCCTTTGCACTGTAATGACACCGTACAAGATGTACTGGAAACTTACCAAATGCGTCAAACAAAAGGATCTCCAATCAGTATATGGGAAAAAAGTATAGAAGCACGTGCTTTTCCTCTACTCTTTCCTACTGGCAAAGGAGGAAGGTATGATGATAGACCTATTCAAATATCAGCTTCAGAATACCGCTCATTACTGATGTATTCTGAAGATCCCAGATTTAGACAAAATGTGGAATACATATTCCACCTACTCTTTGAAAGTGAACTAGCAACTTTATGTTACGGAGTTGCACACATATTAACATCAGGATCACACTTTCAAAATATGACAGCTACACAATTATTAGAGAAAGTGCAACAAAAGGATGAGGTTTTACAACCAAATATTACAAACTATTAGCAAATATGCATGGTACTAAAGAGTACTGGTTTCGACGTCATGGAGATGTACGTTGTGTGATCAGAAACCTTGGCCCACCCACTTGGTTTGTTACATTAAGTTGTGCAGAATATGCATGGGAAGATTTACATGATTTCCTACGCATATCAAATAAAAACAAAACAAACATAGATATTCTAACACCTGGAGAACTTTGTTCTTTGGATCCTGTTAATGTTTCAAGATATTTTCACCATCGCTTCATTGCTATGCTACATTTTATTTGTAATAAAACTGTTCCTCCCCTTGGAGAAGTGAAACACTTCTTTTGGAGAAAAGAATACCAAGCCAGAGGAGCACCACATATCCACATGCTTTTTATGGATTAAAGATGCTCCTAAATTTGGTCAAGACAGTGATGCCACTGTTTTACAGTTTATTGAAAAATATGTCACTTGTGAAATTCCATCAGACGCCACAAATAGTGATCTTCGTGCACAAATTTTACAATTTCAAAGACACAAATGTGGAAAATATTGTCGTCGCAAATACAAAAACAAAGGCAAATACTACACCAAATGCCGATTTGGTTTCCCTAGACCAGTTACAAATACAGGTCAAGTAAACAACCTCATGTCTTCAGTTAGACATAGTGTTAAAGGTAAGTCACCTAAAAATACATACTACATAGAAAGTTAAGAAGGCGAAAAATATATCAATGATTATAATGCAATCATTGCCCACTTATGGAATGCAAACATAGATGTGCAGTACATTGCAGACAATTCTACTGCAGTTGCACGATATGTCACAGCATACTTAACTAAAGCAGAAAAGACAGAGCTCCAAGACCTCTGGAATGACCTGTCATCAGATAAAACAGTATCTCAGAAATTATACAGCTTGGGCATAAAAATGCTCACCCATAGAGAATGTGGATCTTATGAAGCCGCTGATCATTTAACTGGTACTTCATTGTATGGTAAATCTGAAAATATAGTATGGCTAAGTCTTGGTCCAGCTAAATCTAGAAAAAAGAGTTCTAAAATCATATGAAGATATAGAAACAATACCCAAACATGATCCCAACAGCGAAGACATTTTAAAAAACAATTTATTGGACACATACTACCCAAACAGAAGTAATACTTTGGAAAACATGTGTCTATACCAAATAGCCCAAAGCTACACATACAAAAATAATATGAAACCCGATGAAAAAAAGGTAAATATAGAGTGACAGACTGTGAAGGCAGCTTAGTTAAACTCACTAAACCAAATTTAATTAATCATATCAAATTGTCATTGAAGACTCCTCAAGTACATTACATGTCCCTGCTACAACTCTTCAAACCATGGAGAAAAGAAGAACAATTACTAGATAACTATGACTCATATGAGGATGCTTTCAAAGCAAATGAAAGCACTATAACTGATGTAAACTTTACACAGTACAAAACAATGTTGCACAATGAACAGCAACATGAAGAAGAACTCCAAGCCCAACTAGATAAGGATACTCCTGACATTAGTCAAACCTTCTGTAACAGGAAGCCAAGAACCACTGGGAGAACCACTAATAACACATGAGGCAGAATTAGCTATGATAGAAGTAGAAAACACCATGTGTCAGTATGAAGATAAGGAAGACTTAACTATACTACAATCAAAACTAAACAATGAGCAAAGTAGCATTTTTCAGGAAGTAACAAAACAAATTGCACATGGTGTAAAACATGAAAATAAAAATGTTCCTCCCATAATTATAAACCTATACTACTGTACGTCAGTGGTGAAGCTGGTTCAGGCAAAACATTCCTAATCAAAATCATTAGTAAGTTCCTTCAACAATTGACAAACAACAAACTGTCAGCTGTTGTCACTGCCCCCACAGGTTTAGCTGCCTACAACATAGGTGGTGTTACATTACACCGATTACTACTATTACCAGTAGAACACCAGAACAAATTAGACTATTACAAACTTTCTGCAGAAGCTGCAATGGATTTACGCAGAGTATTGAAACAAATGAAAATGCTACTAATAGATGAAGTGAGCATGGTCTCCAACCTGATGTTAGCTTTGATTCACCTCAGATTACAAGAAGTACTCAAAACAGACTATGAAGAGCTCTTTGCAGGAAAACACATTATTGTTATTGGAGATCTGCTTCAATTAACACCAGTAAAAGGTGAACCTATTTTTAAAAAATTAGGGCACAAACTCTGCCGTAAAAATGTTGGCAGCATTGGAAATGTCAACCTTTGGCAACATTTCCAATACAGAGAATTAACAGAAAACATGTGCCAATCTGCAGATCTAACTTATGCCAACATTTTAAAAAGTTTGAGAGTTGGTATACTTTCTAAAGAAGCAGAAGCAACATTGAAAACCCGGCACATTAATGCACTTTATGGTGATAATGCATGTGCTACAGATGTTATGGAACAATTAGCCCACAAAAATGTCAATTGTATGGTCTTAATGCCAACTCTTGCAAGCTTTTCTCAAATTCAATGAAATAATGTTAAGTAAAGAAATGCAACCTATAATGGAAATTAGTGCCACAGACAAACTAGATGTACATGGTATGACACTACCCATGTGTGACCAAGCCACAACAAGACTAAATAATTTAGAAAAATCAATCTCAAACACAGCAGGCTTAGAAAAGATGTTAAAATTATCCTTAAATTGCAGAGTAATGCTTAAACGTAACCTTGACGTGGACCAAGGACTAGTTAATGGAGCACTGGGTACAGTTGTTGGCTTTCAAACATACCCACGTGACAACAAAATTCAGTTTGCCAATATACTCTTTGACAAACTTTCAGAAGTAAAACGGATAGGATGCTCAACAGCTAGATTCCTTCTCTTCAAAGTTATGTATGTACGCAGAGAACAATTTTCTCTAACTCTTGCATACGCAGTCACGATTCATAAATCACAAGGTCTTACCCTAGACAAAGCAATGATAGATATTGGTAACACAGTCTTTAAAGAAGGCATGAGCTACGTAGCACTATCACGCTTACGTACACTTGACGGTCTATTTCTAATCAACTTTGATGCAAGTAAAGTAAACGCTGATATTCCTTGCATTTTAGAATATAATAGACTTCGCACACTATACACTCCCCATCTAAACACATATTCTGTTCCACAAAAACTAAAACGTTGTAAAAGAAAACTAAATCAAACAGAAATGCAACAGGACGTCACTGCAAATCCTCCAAAGAGAGTAAAAGAAACTAATACTTCATCAAGGACCACAAACAAAAAATAATCAATTAGAGAAAGTAAACAAGGTACTTCTTTAAAGAAGGAAGACAAACTCCAAAAAAAGCAGTTAGATACAGAACTACCTGGACCATTTAAATTCTCAAATATAGTTGGGGTAAGTTGCTATGCAAATGCAGCAATGAATATTCTGTTTCAATTACCACCAATTGTTGACAACATTTACTTACACAGTACAGACCCATTGTGTTTGCAAATGTTAGTACTTCACAGAAATGCAGCAAACAATCCTGACAACACATATAGTGTTTTTGGAATAAGACGACAACTGGACTACTGTGCTGCAATGGTGAAATTCACTATAAACTCACAGGAAGATCCACAAGAATTTCTAATGTACTTACTACAAGTACTAGAAAACAAAAACATACCTATAAATGAAATCTTTCAGATTTCATACATGTGGAAACATACATGCACTCTCTGCAACAATGTAACACAAGAAGAAATCCCCAGTGAACGCTTAATATATATATATATCAATACCAAATAGTGAATCCATTCCATTTCAGCAACTTGTACAAAATGCAAACCATGGTAGATTATGCTCTACCTGCAATTCAGATAATCGCTCCACGTTAGTAATACAAAAACATAGTAAATACGTAATACTAATGCTTCTACGTTACAATGCAGATGGTACCAAAAACAACTGCAAGCTGACTGGATTCACACATGGTCAAATATCACTTGGTAAGAAAACCTTCACAACAATAGGTATAATCTACCACGCAGGAGCCACAACCAATTCAGGGCACTACACTGCATATATAAAAAGAAATGTGGATGGTTTTAATGTAATGATAGTACCATTACTCTAAAGCAGAGATTACCAGGAAATCTTACAAACGCTTATTTGATGTTCTTAAAACCAAAATTTGATAACTAAACTGCATGTAAACTTGTGTTAAAAAATATAAACTGTTAGAATACTCCAAAAGCTATCGAACTGCTCAAAGATTCTACAACAACTAATCAGATAAATGAATACCACTAAATTAGACCAGAAAATACACAGTTAGAATATGCCAATTGGTATCTAACTGTCCCAAAATTTAACAATATCCAAATAGATAAATCAATACCACTAAAATATATCAAAATAATAGACAGTTAGAATACGCCAATTGGTATCTAACTGCTCCAAAATTTTATAATATCAAAACAAATAAATAATATGTTACTGCTCCAAAAAATACAACAAGCCAAAGTATAAAGCATTAGCCAGAAACAACAGGTGAACACTGAAAACAATCAAACAAATAAACTGTAGCATAACAGAAAAAGGTTTTTTTTTTAATCCAACACGGATTTTGTTTCTCCCACAGACCAAATGATTTTAGCAACAATACAGAAACAATACAGAAACTGAGAAAATTGCACAGCACTGATTTGTAATCTACTAAATATGAGGGTCCATAAAAAAAGTATATTGATTATACGTCATTTAACACTAATACTAACATGCTATTTTCTTTTATCACAGAAATGAACAAGAAAAACATGGACTCCCGTTACTAGACCAAACAGTAAGTATACAATAATAAGGAGAACCATAGCAGCATATCACATCCATAGTATCTAATACCTTTGTTCCTTATACATTTGTTGCCAGGGCATACAGTCTTGGGTGTATGGCCAAATGGCCATGCACCCAAGACTCTATGCCCTGGCAACAACCACCACAGCATATCATATCCATAGAGTCAAACATTTCAACTATGGTCTATGGAAACTTTTAATGTCCGCTGACATTATGAGTGTTCTTAGAACACTTTCAACTTACCAGCGAACAATACGGACAGCGTTTTCAGGACACCCCCTACGAACATTTCAGAACAACGCGATAGTTCTTAGAACACTTTCAACTTGACAACGAACAATACGGACAGTGTCCTCAGGACACCCCATTTTGTTTATTTGCGAGCATTTCAGGAAACTGCGAGTGTTCTTAGAACACATTCAACTTGCCAGCGAACAATACGGACTATGCCTTCAGGACACCCCCTACGAACATTCCAGGACACCGCGAGTGTTCTCAGAAACGTCTTCAGAACACCATCTTGTTTATTTGCGAACATTTCTGGACACCGCGAGTGTTCTTAGAACACCTTCAACTTGACAATATACAATACGGACAGTGTCCTCAGAACACCGCAATTTTGTTTATTTGCGAACATTTCAGGACCCCATGAGTGTTCTAAGAACACATTCAACTTGACAGAGAACAATACGGACAGCGTCCTCAGTACACCCCCATTTTGTTTATTTGCGAACTTTTCAGGACACCGCCAGTGTTCTTAGAACACCTTCAACTTGACAATATACAATACGGACAGTGTCCTCAGAACACCGCAATTTTGTTTATTTGCGAACATTTCAGGACACCATGAGTGTTCTTAGAACACATTCAACTTGCCAGCGAACAATACGGACTACACCTTCAGGATACCCCCTACGAACATTCCAGGACACCGGGAGTGTTCTTAGAAACGTCTTCAGAGCACCCCCATTTTGTTTATTTGCCAACATTTCAGGACACCGCGAGTGTTCTTAGAACACATTCAACTTGACAGAGAACAATACGGACAGCGTCCTCAGGACACCCCCTACGAACATTCCCCAGACACCGCGAGTGTTCCTAGAAACGTCTTCAGAACACCCCCATTTTGTTTATTTGCGAACATTTCAGGATACCGCGAGTGTTCTTAGAACACATTCAACTTGACAGAGAACAATACGGACAGCATCCTCAGGACACCCCCATTTTGTTTATTTGCGAACATTTCAGGACACTGCGAGTTTTCTTAGAACAGTTTCAGTTTGCTTGCGAACAAAACGGACACATATTGAGTCCTCAGATCACCCCCCATTCAGTTTATTTAGAACATTTCAGAACACCCGTGATGTCCGCAGACAATTCGAACACAAAAAGAATGTCTAACACATAAAAAACACAACTTTCATCCTATCTCATACACTCCCAACCTCCCCAAACACTCCTACACACCAACACACTCTACTAAATACAAATTTTGAACAAAGTTTCACTGCGCTGTCCGCGGATGCCCGCAAATCCAAGATGGCAAGCGCTACCGAAAATCTGACGCGCTTCACGCTCCACACCGTCCAATCAGCGAACACGCTGCATGTCCACAAACATCACGCAAGCCGATTGGCCAATCAGGACACTTTCTGCGGAGCGAACAGGGAAGTGTGTCCGCGGACCAAACACAGATATCACTATATTTTTTTACATACTTTTTGGTCATTAAAAAAAAAACTACTGGACGGATTTTCACCAAATTTGCAAAAGCACGCTTTCGGGACTAAGCCGCTGCTCCTGGTCCAAATTTGGTGAAAATCCGTCGAGCGGTTTGGGCTGTAGATGCAAGCACATTTTTTTTCCCATTCAGTCTATGGGAAAAAAAAAGTTTTGGGACCCCCCCTATAACTTTGCCCCCCCTGGACGAATCCTCACCAAACTTAGCAAAAAAAAGTTCAGAGTGACTCAAATACTGCAAAGTTTGGTGAGGATCCGTCCAGGGAGAGCGAAGTTGTAAGCCGCCCAAAGAGTGCTCTTCCTATGGAAACACCAACTTAACCATAACAACATGGCCACTACCATGGCCATGTAATATATATATATATATATATATATATTTAATATATATATATATATATATATATATATATATATATATATATATATATATATATATATTCAGTGAAAAAACTTTGTTAAAGGGACGTTTTGGTTCCAAGTAAAACCGAAAAACCCCTGAAATTCGCCAGTTATGGTAAGCTAAGCAACCATAACTCGCGCCACCACTGTGCACTGCTAAGACTAACACCCAGGACATCAAAGATGACATCACAAATGTCATTGATGACATCACTGATGACATCACATGTGTATGTACTTCTCATGAAATATGTGTAGAAGGGATTCTTATTATGTTGCGAAAAAAGTGTCAAGAATCATTGCAAGAAATATACCCTAATAAGTGCATTGAACGATGCATTGATATAAATAGCATCCTATTATGGGGTTCTATCTAGTATACTAAGCTACTCATACAGAAACATAACATTGTGTGCAGCGTACAAGATGAAGGTATGATATTCGTAATGTTAATATGTTGAATAATGAAATGATAATTGTTTTCTTAATAGATTTTTGTGTACTGTGAAATATGTAATAAGTAGCTAATAAAACCCATCTATTACATAATTGCATTACTATAGACAAAACACAAAGACACAAGAACACATACCAATATGGGTATATACAGGGAAAGTGAAGTTAGCAAAAAAGCACAAGTAGTAGCAGAAACAATTAATAACTTAACTGATTAGTTTCATGCAAATAAATGATTGCTCTGTTTCAAAGCTGCTATTTACCCTATGTATATGTATCACTTGATGTGATTGGACCCTAAGGAAAGTAGTGTGAGTACAAAGTATACAAATATGACCATATACAGGGAAAGTACAGCCATAAAAAAAACAACAGAACTATCAGAAAGTGCTCATAAGTCTAGTGATTATCTTTATGCAGAAAAAGGATTGCTGTCTTTCAAGCTTGTGTTTTCCCATATGTATATGTTTCATATGATGTGACTGTACTCTAAGGGAATTACTGTAAGAACCTACTAGAAGGATACATCTACAAATGAAATAAAATTCTTAGTTTCTGACTGTTACGGAAGAAAACCATGTGGCCTAGATATGTCAGCAAAAGAAAAAATAGTGAGCCAGACATGTGATGTCATCAGTGATGTCATCAATGACATTTGTGATGTCATCTTTGATGTCCTGGGTGTTAGTTTTAGCAGTGCACGGTGGTGGCGCGAGTTATGGTTGCTAAGCTTACCATAACTGGTGAATTTCAAGGGTTTTTCGGTTTTACTTGGAACCATAACGTCCCTTTAACAAAGTTTTTTCACTGAATTTCATAGGTTTTTAGTAGCGCAACTTAACCATAACATTCCTTTAACAAAGTTGTTTCACTGAATTTCATAGGTTTTTAGTAGCGCAACTTAACCATAATGTCCCTTTAACAAAGTTTTTTTTACTGAATTTCATAGGTTTTTAGTAGCGCAACTTAACCATAACGTCCCTTTAACAAAGTTTTTTCACTGAATTTCATAGGTTTTTAGTAGCACAACTTAACCATAATATCCCTGACTTCATATACATGTAACATAGAAGATACTAACCCCCTCGTAGTGATTTTCATGTCCGCGGACTACCGCCATGTCCGCGGACACATCGAAAATCTGAGCGTGGTGAATGTAAATTTAAATAGTGTGCCCCATTTCCCCTTTGAAGTTGGATCTGAAAAGAGCGTTTTTTCTTTTTTTTTACAGATGCTTGACAGACACCTGTTATTTTGTATTTTTTTTCTTGTTTTTTTTCTTACTTTACTCCTAAAATCTTCACATAACCTTCTCCAAAGCAACCTTTACATTCCAAAATAGAGAGGCATTACCCGTAAAAGATAAAGAAATGCCATCTTATTTAAAATTAACAGCATTACTGGCATCAATATTCTCATTGTTACAGAAGAACATACCAGCTCTAAGCATGAAGGCACACATGCCTCGGTTGATGACACACCTAGCAATATTTTGCTGAGGACAAAAAACTGAACTATTGTGCCATATTGCCCTAGGTAGTAATCCAGAAAAAATGACTTTTGCATTTGGAAGGATCTTCATTACTGCTTGAACCAACCGTCCCAAATCAGCCAACAAAGTAGGGGCACTGACGTTGCCCAAATGGAAAGCACCATAGTGCAAAACTACCACATGCGGACTGTTCATCGTGGCCATATCCTCACAAACTTGTACAATTCCCTCTACATTGCAATCAGGCACACTGCTCCTCACCACCTCCACTCCTTTCACATCAAAGTTCTTTGCAACATGTCTGCATTCAGCGTACTGCTGTAAACCATGCACAAACATATCTCCGAGCACCAACACCCTGACTTTCTCCACTTCTGCCATCTTCACCACACACAGTCTCTTTCAACACAAATCCACAACCTCGACATCTGATTGGCTGATCCGTAGAGTCTTCTTTCCATGTTGGATTTCCTGGAAAAACCGGGATGTAGCATGCCCTGTCCACGAACAGCCGCGGTGTCCGCGGACGGCGTCCACTTTACTCTCTGTGCCATTCCCTCATTGCATATAGCTAAGCAATCACACAATACGAATAATGTCCTCAGAACAACCCCATTTTGTGAATTTTTGAACATTTCAGGACAATTATTATTTCATTATTCAACATATTAACATTACAAATATTATACTTTCATCTTGTACTCTGCACACAATGCTATGTTTCTCCATTAGTAGCACAGTATACTAGATAGAATCCCATAATACAATGCTATTTATATCAATGCATCGTTCAAAGCACTATGATATGATATGATACGGTATGATATTTATTGCAATATCCTTGACACTTTTTCGCAACATTATAATACAAATTTCTAGTACACAAATTCCATGAAAAGTACATACACACGTGATGTCATCAGTGATTTCATCAATGACATTTGCAATGTCATCTTTGATGTCCTGGGTGTTAGTCTTAGCAGTGCACGGTGGTGGCGCCAGTTATTTTTCAAAGCTTACCATAACTTGCGATTTTCAGGGGTCTTTCTGCTGTACTTAGAACCATAACGTCCTTTAAACAAACTTTTTCTAATATCACGCAAACAATATACAAACATGGCGTGCAAAAACCAACTTATACAGATGGCTTTACACAGAATGTTGCAAAATAAGAATTTATGCTCGTTCACAGTGAAGGTCAGCTGCTTACACAACTTCTACAGATGGTTTTACACAGAATGATGCAAAGTAAGAATTTATGCTCGTTCACAGTGAAGGTCAGCTGCTTCCATTTTTTTCTCGGGCCCCGGAGAGGCTCACGAAGCGGACTATAAGGTTGTATTGTGTTTTGACCTTGACAGACAGAGATTGTGATGAAAGACTTCTCTTGAAGGAGTGTTGCTAAAACGTAAGAGAAGATGAAGATGAAATTTCTGAAACGAAACCACTTTTATATATTATATCACTATGCGAAAGATCGTTGGCACACGCAGAGTCGTATTTTGGGACTGCACCACTCGTAGACAATGGAAATTGCAATTGTACTGTAAGTAACCCTTTAGATTATTGTATACCAAATATAATTACAATAGCGTAGCATTAAAGACCGCTCAAGTTGAACTTGTTCGTTGAAAGTGGCATAATGTTTTATACCGCGCACTCTCACCGCCTAATTGATCCCCTGTCGTTTAGAGGGCTCTGAAAAAGGCAGACGACACAGGGTGGGTTAATAGAAATAATTTAACCAGTCTATAGGAGGTCAAGCGCTCTACTCGCTGTGCCACTTCACTGTAGCCTGTCAAGTGGCACAGCGAGTACAGCGCTCGCTTTGACATCCGTGCACAGCTTGCTAAAGCAAGTTTGAATCCCGGCAAGGTCAAATTCAGCCTTTCATCATTCCATGGTCGATAAATGAGCACCACACACCGTGGTTAATAATAAGCACCGCTTAGATACCTCACGGTTCTTAGCACTATATGAATGGGAAAATATTATTATTTTGCACTATCTTCGATAGCAAATAGTTTCGCGCCCTAATAAATAAAATGATGATTTTTAATGAAGATCGGCTGGTGAGACTAATTTATGTTTTTTAAAACAGGTATGTGGCTCCATTTTGCCTATGTCACGATTTACAGACTCCAGCTGATGGGGTCTTCAACTGCCAGGTTCAGGTCCAAATATGCAACTTCATGACCCTCACCATTTTATGGGACAATCGCCAAGGACCAATATGCCCTTACGCAGTACTAGCGGCTACAAACAACATACCAACAAATAGGGTGGTCTAATGGCTCGTTGTTGGAGCAACCTTCCGATTATCAGAGCGATTATCAGAGCGACCATTTACTGCTTTTATCATAAACCAACAGCCTATCTACCACAAAGGAACAACGCGTGGCTCCAAATAAACTTTTGCTGATCGACAGCAGAGACAATAGCAAATCGCTGAATATTCACTAAATATTTGATGTCAAATACATGTACTTTACAAGATTTACAATCTTGCTGTTTGCTTTTAAATCACTGTTTCATATTCCGAATTGTGGCGCGCTGTGTTGTGACATAATGTGTGTTGTCTTCCGGGTTCTGTTTAAAGTCGCGTAGGACTGGAGACGACTGTGCGCGTTTGATTACTCACCCTGTAACGTCACGGAGAGAGGCGGGGGATATGAATGCTTTGATAATATCAGGCTTAGGGGCGGGAGATATGATTTAGTGTCGCAAAAGCAAGTCAGCCAGGTCAATAGCGCCAGTCATAGGATTATCACATAATGTCGGCGCACACCAGCCGGATTTATCGTTTCTTTAGTGGACAAAAAGTAAGTTGACGCCTCTAGGAAATTGTACTATTAGCGGACAAAAGGAGTGGTCTTAAAACACTTTCACCCTAACAACGAACAATACAAACAACGTTCTCAGAACACCCCCATTTTGTGTAATTGCAACCATTTCGGGACACTGCAAGTGTTCTTAGAACACATTCAACTAGACAGATTACAATACGGACAGTGTCCTGAGGACACCCCCAGTTTGTGTATTTACGAACAATTAAGTACACTGCGAGTGTTCATAGCTCATTTTTACCTTCCTTGCGAACAAAAATGACACATACTCCGTCATCTAAACACCCCACCATTTAGTTTATTTACAAAATGTCAGAACAGCCGTGTTCTCCGCGGACAAATCGAACGCAACAAAAACATCTAGCACATAAAAAAAAACATTGAACCTATCTCATACTCCCCCACCCTCCCCAAACACTGTTACATACCAACACACGGCACTAAATACAATTTTTTATCCACGTTTGACTGCGCTGTACGCGGTCGACTGCGAATACAAGATGGCGGGCGACACAGAAAATCTGACGCGCTCCACGCCCCTCGCCGTCCAATCAGCGAACACGTCGCATGTCCGCGGACATGACGCAAGGCCATGGGCCAATCGGGGTGCTGTCCGCGGAGCGAACAAGGAAGTCCGTCCGCGAAGCGAACACAGATATCACTAATTTTTTTGCCTTACATTTTGGTCATTTTTAAAAAAACTACTGGACAGATTTACACCAAATTTACAAAAGCACGCTTTTGGGACCAGGCCGCTGCTCCTGCCGCAAATTTGGTGTAAATCCGTCCAGCGGTTTTCCCATTATGTCTATGGGGAAAAAAAAGTTTTGGGACCCCCCCTATAACTTTGCCCTCCCCAGACGAATCCTCACCAAACTTTGCAAAAAGATTCAGAGTGACCCAACTACTTTTTTTGCAAAGTTTGGTGAGGATCCGTCCAGGGAGAGCGAAGTTATGAGCCACCCAAAAAGTGCTGTTCCTATGGAAACAGCGACTTAATCATAACTACATGGCCACTACCGTGGCCACGTAATATATATATATATATATATATATATATATATATATATATATATATATATATATATATATATATATATATATATATGGGGTTTTGGGCAAGTTTGGGTTGGGTGGGGGGTTGCGGGGGGTTTCCCCCCGCATATATGTTACAATTGACCTTCACAATTCGGTCAATTGTGAAAAGGTCAATTGTCATTCGAACAGTTGTAATACGAACAATTTGTATACAACCTGTACTATGGTATGGTTGGGGTGTGGCACATGGATGCTGGTTCCACCTTCATGTACGTGCACAGCATACATGTGCGTGTGTGTTTGACATGTGTGCAAATGTGATATGCCATGGATGCATGTGACACAGACATGTAGGAACAACATTGGCAGATGTGACATAGTTGCCGATGATTGCACTGTGACAGGTGGTGGATATGAACAGATGCATGTCTGCCTGTTGCCGCGTGTGCATGTGTTTGGCACTCCCCGTGTTGCTTGTGACATCCTGCAAACCTTCGGATGTTCATGCTGTTGTGTGCGTATGGATGCTGCTGCCTGCTGCATGATTCATGTCAAATTATGCATGTGTGTGGTTTTGAATGATATGAGTGTTGGGGAGTGTGATGGCATCTGTGAAGTTTGACACTGCCATTCATGTGCAACTATGACATGTGTATCCAACCATTGTACAGTGCCCTGATGCCTGTGTTCTGTCTCTCCCTGTCTCCAGCGTCGACGGATGAAGAGGACGGAGACGGTGCTGTGGAGCACAGAGGCAGGGATCCCACCGCCAGCCGGAGACGCAAGGCCCAGCTCTCCTCCCACGATGTCATCTCTTCCGGGAGTGAGAAGTCTGGTGCTGTGTCCCTGGCCGCAGCTGCTGAGGGAAGGTCCAAGAGGCAGAGGTTGGAGATGACTCCTCGGCAGCAGTAGGGGCAGCTGAGCCCCCACAGGGGCCTATGGAGGAAGATGGCACAGAGTCATCGATGTTGATGGGGAGTTTTGTTGAGGAGGAGGCCGTGGAAGTCCCACGCATGGGGCCTGGAGGGGGCATTCCACTGGTGCTAGTGGTGCAGCCGAGGGGCAGGGACAGGAGGCAGCACAGGCCGCCGCAGAGGTGCCTGTGTGTAATCCTGTCCCCGATCCTGTGACTGCATCATCCTGCACCTGCAGGGATGCCTTCATCCAGACCCATCTTCAGGGAGGGGATGCGCGAACAACAACTGTCCTACCTCTGCCTGCAGACGTGGCGATCCGAAACCGGGTCGAGCCTGTCCTAGCTGGGGTGGCGTTGCGTCAACGTCACATTCGAGATGACATGCAGGGTTCTCGTGAGGACAACCAGGCTGGGTTCCTCCGTGTGCTGGATCTTCTAGCAACCCCCTCCTCAACTGAACCCCTTATGCGCCACTCATCCTCCGTACCGTCTTCCTGCCCAAGTATCACCTGGGCACCCTGTGGAGCTGCCTCTGAACCAGCGGCCAGGCTGGTGGAGGACACATCCCTGCCACAGTCGGGAGTCAGAGGTCCAGCAGAGGTGGCCACCCCAACAACTGGACCCCAGCAAGAGGAGGACGTGAAGGCATCGACCAGAAGGGCACATCCACAGCAGCAGCAGGCTCAGGGTGGGAGCCATGATGGTTCAGAGCCTTCAACATCACAGGGGCAGGCATCGGCCGGAGGACAGGAGGACCCTGGATTGGGAGTGTCTTCTGTGTGGCAGCGGTTGGGCCAGCGGATAGATGCGGAGTGGCGGCGGGCGGAGGAGGCACGACTCACTATGGTCAGGGCATAGAACTCCATGAACAGGGCATTGAGGCATGCTGAGTGCCTCGAGGTAACTCGCAGGTAATTGGAACAGGTCATGACTGCATCCCTACGAGACCTCAAGGCCAGTGAAGAGGCCCGCCTCCGGGACATCGACATGGAGTTCGATGATGCCCCGGCCCGGAACATAAACAAGTGAGCAGTTGGACTTGCCCACCGCCATAGTTCATAGTTCGTTAGTGATAGGTTTCCTTTGTTTTTCTTTTATTTTGGAGTTAATGGACATTGCTCCACTCCGTGTATATAGATTTTTATTCATAGGACTTTTCGTAGGTTTCCTTTTGTTTGTGGATCATGGACCATTTGGACTTCCATTGTATATAGTTGGTCTTGTACATACTTCTTTTTCAATTTTCCCATGGATCAATGGTTTTCTTTTATTTGGATTATTTTTTTCTTATTGACATTGGCAATGGACCACTTTTTTATTCAACATGACGTTCATTTTGTTTTATTGGATTACCATTTTTTTGGGTTATATCTGTTGTTGTATATTGATTTTCAAGTTTGATTTCCTCTATGTTACTTCATTATGTTTTTAATACATTTTTTCTAACTTCATGATTGGTGTTGTGTTCTATCATTGGTTTTGTGCATGTCTCAATGAACATTGCCTAAGTCATGTGTTGCCACTGTGTGTCTCTGTTGTGCATTCATGCATGGGCATGGTGGTTCTTTTAAGACTGCCATGGCATGGGCAATTTGGGGGTGGGTGCTGTGGATGGTTGCATGCTTGTACTGGGGGCAAGGGCTATTTGGGTTGGCATTAGGGACATGGGTCTGTTTTGTTAGGACATGTTGTTTGGTGGGCCATGTGTCGGGGCCTGCTAGCAGGTGCCCGTCAATGGGGGTGGGTGGGGGCGTACGGGGACATGTATCAGGGCCTGCTGGCAGGTGCCCGACAATGGGGGTGGGTGGGGGTGCAGGGGGACATGAGTCAGGGCCTGCTAAAAGTTGCCCGTCACTCCTGGGTGGGTGGGGGTGCAGGGGACATGAGTCGGGGCCTGCTGGCAGGTGCCCGTCAATGGGGGTGGGTGGGGGTGCAGGCGGACATGAGTCGAGGCCTCCTGGCATGTGCCCATCACTGCCGGGTGGCTCGGTGGGTGCGGGATATGAGTCGGGCCCTGCTCGCAGGTGCTCATCAGTAGGGGGTGGGTGGGGTTCATGTGTCGGTGCTCCCAAGTGCATGGTGCCATGTGGGATGCCTGCAGGGCATGCCCAGGGGTGTAGGCTAGTCGCCTGTGGTGTGTGCTGCATGTAGGGCATGGGGAGGGGGGAAAGGGCACACCCGGGAGGGCCCACACTGCCAAATCTCGTGTAAAAGTCCACATGCACCCCCAGAATGCATGTACCCCGGCCGCACTAGAGAAAACATGTGTAAAAGTCCACGCGCAACCCCTTAATAAGCATACCCTGCTCGCATTAGGTAAAATGCGTGGAAAAAGTCCCCCCTGTGGTGTGGGCTGCCTGTGGGGGATGGGGAGGGTGGATGGGCTGCCTGTGGGGCATGGGACGGAGGATGGGCTGCCTGTGCATATTCCGTGGGTGCATGTGGACTATGCGTTTTCGCTAGCACGGGCAGGGTACGTTTATTCCGAGGGTGCAGGTGGACTTTTACATACATTTTCCCTAGCACGGGCAGGGTACATGTATTCCGGGGGTGCGCATGGACTTTTACACGCGTTTCTGCTAGCATGGGCAGGGTACATGTATTCCGGGGGTGCGCATGGACTTTTACATGCGTTTTCGCTAGCGTGGGCGGGGTACGTATATTCTGGGGGTGCACGTGGACTTTTACACACGTTCTCACTAGCGCAAGTGGGGTAGGTGTATTCCGAGGGGTGAGCGTGGACTTTTACATGCATTTTCGCTGGCGCGGGCAGTGTATGTGAATTCCGAGGGGTTCACATGGACTTTTACATGCGTTTCCGCTAGTGCGAGCGGGGTACGAGTATTCCGAGGGGGGTTCGCTGGGAGTTTTCAACGCGTTTTCATGGTTGGGGGGTTGTATGCAGGTCCACTGGCCTTTGCACCATGTAGGGGATTTGAGCGATGTTTTTGGCACACGGTGCCGGGTTGGGGGCGTTACTGGCGCTGCTGCAGGGTTGCTGTGCCACTCTGCGCCACGGCTGGTTATGGATGTTGAAATCCATGAATATGCTGTGCGCAGAAATGGGTTTTGGCGCACGCAGCTGGTGCAGACTGCCGCACGTGCACAATGTGTGCCAGCCGCGTGTGCCACTTGTGCGCCAAATTCTATGAATTACCCCCTGTGTTCAGTGTTATAATCAAACATGTATGCCTGCAAGAAGTTCCTTGAACAACATGGTAGTGCCTGATATCCCCGTTGAACTCAAAAAATTGAACATGTTTGAAGTGATTGCATTGCAAACTATGCATGCTTTTCAAGTTATTGTTATATTGCAAAGAAAGATCTCAAGTTTGCTTAAAAAATTATTAGTGCAAGGTGTAATAGGCAAAGTTGTGTGTTTATCTCTTAATTTGGAAGGAATTGTCAGCACTCTAGGAGTGAATGGTGGCATAGCAGATTCTTTGTTTGTTTTAGTAAATGATGTTGCCAGAAAAGTTAAGAACATTTGGCAACAGCTTATAGATATTGGAAACATGAAAAATGCATTGGCGTTTCTATCGGAGCACAATAATTTATACAAAGGCAGTGTGACTCTATCAGACTTGTCTATGCTTGATGTTGAGTCAACAAACAAAAGCAGTGAAGGTCAGTGAAGGTCAGTTCCAATGTCTATCTGTTGCAGAATGGAATAGTTACACTATTCATCCTCTACACTCATGTGAAGTCATGGGTGACAGTTTAGAATGTTATCAAATGAAAGCAACAAATGTTGCACCAATCAGTGTTTGGAAAAAGTCGCTAGAAGCTTGTTGTTTCCCTATGTTTTTTCCCACTGGTACAGGAGGCAGATTGGATGATCGGAAGGTTCCAATTTCTCCCTCAGAATATCATTCTACAAGAATGCATTCTGAAGATTCCCGATTCTGCACCAAAGCTGTTGCTCATATACCACAGACTGGAACTAGATTTCAAAATCTTTCTGAATGTGAGATGCTGCAACAGGAGAGAGAACAAAATTAAGTTTTAGAGGGTAAACGTACCAATATTATTTCTACAATGAGAGGAACCAAGGAATATTGGTTAAATGCATGATCTGAAACCTGGGCTCTGCTACTTGGTTTGTGACGTTAAGTTGCACTTAGTATGGTTGGGATGATCTTGCAGAGTGGATTCATGAAACTACTACAGAGAAAGAAGACATAGCACACATGACACCAGGAGAATTGTGTTCCATTAACCCTGGAAGTGCATTTTATTTTTTTCATCACAGATTTTTAGCCATGTTACACTGTGTATGTATTAAAGGAAATGGTCCACTAAGCACTGTGGAACATGTATTTTGGAGGAAAGAGTACCAGTTATGTGGTGCTCCACATATACATATGCTGTTGTGGATCAAAGATGCTCATCAGTTTGCTAAAGAAAGTGTTGGCTGTGTGATGGAGTTTCTAGTAAAATATGTTGCTTGTTCCGTCCTGCTTAACATGTGAATGCTGATCTACCAAACAAGGTTGAAATATTTCCAAGGCACGCATGTGGTAAGTACTGCCATAAAAAATAAAATAAATTAAGACACGTACTACACTAAGGGCCTCATTACACGGAAGGCGGTAATGGTTTACGGCCACCGTTAATGGTAACGGTGACCGTTAACCATTACCGCCTTACTACGAGGTCCCTTAGCGGGTTGGTGCTTTAACGCCTGCTTAAGGGACCTCGGAGCTAATTACGGCACCGCAAAATTGCGGTGCCGTAATTAGCGCCTTCCCCATTCCCATAGAGCCCTATGGGGCAGAAATGGGAATGGGGAAGGGCAATGGCGGAAGGGGACCTTGGAATGGGGCGGTAAATCCCCTTTCCGCCAAGGCGGTGCCGGTATTTTACCGGCATGAGCCATGGCGCTAATAGCGCCATGGCTCACCGCCTTCCGTGTAATGAGGCCCTAAGTGCAGATTTGGCTTTCCAAGGCCTCTGACACAAGTTGGTCAAGTGATTAGTTTGATGTCATCTATTCAGCACCATGTTACTGGGAAGTCACCAAGAAATGCTTACCATCTAAAAATAGATAAGGAATGCCAATTCATTAATTATTACAATGCTGTCATTTCTCAGCCTTGGAATGAAAACACTGATGTACTGTATATTGCTGATGACATCTGCTATCTCGTTATGTTACAGCATATATGACAAAAGCTGAAAAGGACAATGCAGCTGGGTTATGGGCAGACGTATCAGCAGAGAAAAGTCTTAGAAACTTCAAATCTTTGTTCTGAAGATGCTCTCACATAGAGAGTGTGGTAGCTACGAAGGTGCAGATCAGCTAACTAATGCTTGCCTCTGTATGGACGTAGCATGAATGTACTTTGGTTAAGTCTCGGCCAAGCTAGTACTAGAAACCGGTACTGAAGTCTTTGAGTGAAATTAAGTAGTTAGCTGAAACAGTACCTGACAGTACAGAGATTCTGAAAACCAACTTGATTGATACATACTATCCAAATTGATCTGGAGAGTTGGAGGTTCTTTGTTTAGATGAAGTATCAGAATGCTACTCCTATTGAACTATTGAAGCAGACACTGATAGGGGACGGTTTAAAGTGCATGGCTGTACTGTTTGTCCAATGAGGAGCACGGAGGGGAAAGCCCAAAATAGGAACAGGACTATGGGCTGATCAAGGCTGTAAACAAGAAAAAGTGGTCCTGCATATGAGGTTTCTAATGTACTGCACTCTTATTCTAATGCAGATATTGTTTCTTATGGAGCTGTTTGCCAGCATATCATTAGTTGGCAAACACTGCCTTGCTGTGTACAGAGAATACAGTGAAAACCTACAAGAGAATGGTGCTCAGTCTATTATTCATGACTGACCCATTTTTATGTGTTTTAAAATATATGCACTTTGTAACATATGTGAGAGACATACAACTTGAAAGTCACAGAATGCAGTGCATAAATACATATTTTTACAAATGATATGTCGAGTTGAGCTAAAGAACATCGGACATATTACTTCATGCAATCTTCATAACAAAACTCAGCATGGGCATTGCGTCATGCCCTTGCAAATTGTCATATAATTTGAAACACATACAGATGTCCACTCCTGAAGTGGACAGGAGTCATGTGTAGATGCGCAGCTGCAGCACATGATATGATTATCTGGTGCTACAGGCACGAAGAGAGGCAGCCGCATCGATAAACTTGATGTCCCATTGGGTGATTTCACATGCGTGGATTTCATCGCATGCATGGGTGTGGCCATGTTAATATACTGCAGTATTTGATTGAGCCATTTGTTGACGGGGCAAAATGGGAGAGCGCAGCCCGTGATCCGATTGGCTATGGAAAACAGGCACGATGCCGCATTGCCAAGTGAACACAGCTTTCAGAGTGATTGGGCCTTTCCTCGGCGTGGCTATGACCACGTGCAAGCATGTCTTCTCATCGATTTAGGCGATTGATTAATCATTTAGGCACAAACATGTGATTGCTCTTGGGTGTACAGCACAATTGAAAACACATTCTGGTTCGCTATATCATGTAAGCGTGATAATACTGCTCTCCCAAGCACCTCTTTCCTGTTTTTATCATTGATTTTTGTCTCTTGGTGGGTGAACTTCTTCAGGAACTTTTGAAAGCAGTACCTTCATGTATCCAATCCATTTTTACCTTTCTACTTCCTATATCTTTGTCTTGTGTTTAGTAATGTTTTGTTATGTTAGCTTGTTATTTAAAAAAGAAATTTGGATATTAAGTGGCAGAGTCCTTTGTGTGTTGTGTATTTTTACCATTTCTATTTTTTGATCCACGGTACTGAATTTCAAAATGATTAAGACCAGCAGTGATGATCATGTGGTGTGGGTGTCTTCAGCTTTACCGCCAATGTACTCAAAAAAACATTGGTGATAGTTGCCAATATTTCCATGTAAAGGACCAACACAGCAAAAGGAAGATTGAGGAGGTCATGTGCAATTTCTGCGGTACGGTTTTGTGGTGGGAACATCCATGTTAATTTCACATGTTTTATGTGTTCGTTGGCATGAAGTGGATGAATCATATAGGAATGCTCATGTGAAACGGAAGGTCAAAGCATATGGAGCAACATCAGCAAAGCAGTATTTACAGCTGTGCCACAGACTTGCAAAACAATTACTAGCTATTTTCCACCAACTAACACCCAACTTTACTCCATCCTGTCTTCTCCTGATCTTCCTAATTTTATTGTGAGGTGGGAGGTGGCACCCAAGACGCTTGTGGCAAGGCTCTTTCAGACAATAAAGCCAATTGCTAACGCTAGGTATATTTTTAAGTGGCCATTTTATTACCGCATTCTTTAGAAAAAAACAGAGAAACATGTACAACATATAAAATTTGATGAATACAAATTTTCTTTTTTAACTTTTTGTTATTTGTATGAATCCTAGTGTTTCCCCTGTCCCCGTTTCTTTTTTCCTTATCCCCCAAAACGGTCCTTTTCAGGACCAACTTTTCAGTTTTAAAAATAGACAATAAAAACACATACTGCATGTATGGATCAAAGACCCTTAACTGATCCAGTGTATGGGTTAAAAAATCTTAAAAAAGAAACATGTAAATATATATGTGAGGGGTAGTCTTTTAAATATTTATATTAGATACATTGACTGTAGTCTTTCTACACAGTTACTGTAACACTTTAATAACGTCATATTCATCAACAGTGCATTTAAATGTAAACACTTTTAAAAGTTAAGAAAATATGCAAACGCTGTTTTTTTTAGAACAGCTTTGTTTGAGGGGTTTGTGGTTGCACAATTTATTTTTATTTTACTTTATACACATTGGGCCTCATTACTAGGTGGGCGGTAAGGGATTACCGGCACCGGTAAGGGCACCGGTGCCGGTAATCCCTTACAGCCCTACTACGAGTTCCCTTTGCGGGTCCTTCCTTAACGCCTGTTTTTACCAGGCATTAAGGACGGGACCCACAAAGGAATACCGGGGTCAATAACGGTACCACAATTTGCATTACCGTTATTGCCGCCTTCCCCCTTCCCATTGAGCCCTATGGGGCCTCAAACGGGAATGGGGAATGGCTCGGGTGAATGGGGAATTACCGGTCCCGCCGACCTCGGAATGGACCGGTAATTGCTCCATCCACCAGACCGGAGTCGGAACGATTTTGGAGGCAGCCATGGTGGTAATAGCACCATGGCTACCTCCAACCTCGTAATGACCCCCATTGTTTTCATTAGACCAATTGTCTGTAGTATTAATGTCAATAATTTATGGAATCACAAAAACCTTGAAATTCAAGGAAAACACTTCAGTTGCAGGGAGGTTAAGGTGAGCAATACATTGTAACAAAACCGCAGGAGAATTGCCTATAATCTCTGTGCAGGGTTGCCCCAGGGCAGGTCAAAGACAGTTATGTTATTCATATTTCTCCTCTGTGAAAGATAGAGAGCTAAAGACTCTGGATAAGGCTCTCATAACCGGGACTAATGTCAGGCAGAGGAACTTCCAGGACCCCACATGGTTTTTGCATAATTTAAGTAATTTTAGGTCTCACTCTAAGTTACTAGGGGAATCCAGATGTGGACCACCTGCTCACTATTTCATACTAATGAGGTCCAACTAGACTGAAACACATGTCTTGTGTTACTGTTGTCACTCTTGTTCAGAGGAGAATTGCCTAGCATTTTGGTTCTGGGCTTCCGCAGGGCAGGACAAAGACTGATATGTTTTGGTTATTTCTCCTCTGTGAAAGATAGTGAGCTAATGACTCTGGGTAAGGCTCTCGTAACCAGGACTAATGTCCGGCAGTGGGACTCCCAGGACCCCCCGGTTTATACAGTATACAGTGGACACAGTTCAAAACTGTATCCACTGGTAAAGGCCCAAATCTATGGTTGGTAGTCTGTTAATGTTTTAAATATTCAATGCACATGGGTGAATGCTGTGAACACTCTCCAGAACTGAAAGCCATGACTAGTACCCATTCCGGTGTTAAAATATATTTGGCCATGCACGCTGACCATAACTGAAGGCCATGCTTAATGCCCTTTACTGTTGTAATGTAATTAGTGATGTCATCAGTGCTGTGATCTGTGATGTCATCTTTGGGTCATAGGCTGCACAACAGGGGGCACAAAGTTAAGGTGGCTTCAGTTGAATTTCTGGAGTTTTGTTGAATTTAGTTCGCCACTTAACGTCCCTGCAACTAAAGTTTTTTTCCTTGAATACATATACTACCGCACTATAGTTAATTTGATTATCGTGATAATTAAGAAACATGAAAACCCCAAAAATGTATTGCTTATAACTTTTGACTCGCATAATGGATTTGGCTAAAATGTTGCAAACAAAATGTTTGTCACAGGGCCCTCCAGACTGGACATTTTGACCCAGCACACATCCAAAACCGCTCAATGGAATTGGACAAGGTATGAAACAACTTTTGCGTGAAGCATTGACTCGATTTCCGGGAGGGGTCTGGGGTTATTCCATCCAGTAGTTATTTAAATATTTGATGTAGAATATGATGCCCCCTGCTCCCAAAATGATAGCTTTATCTTCCACGGTGCTTTGTGGAGAGGCTTTCCAGAAACGAAAAAGCCACAATTTGTTGGTGCTCAATGTGAGATATGTTTGCAAACATTTTCAAAATATTTGCGACTGTTTGAAATAGAAAAGTTTAAAAAATGCCTTTTGGAGGAGGAAAAGGATGAAATGGCATCAGGCTAGAGATGCAGAGGGGAATAGAGTACACTTTGTGAAAGTTGGGATGGGGGATAGCTGGGGACCTGGGGAAGTTCAGAGCTCTAATGTTTTCACATTTTTGGGGTTATTTTTTGCAAATTCGCTGTGACGGTAGAAAACAGGAATCGTGAAAGTGAAAGTGTGCCATATTGATAACTGCAGATATTCATGGTTATTTTCACATATTCATGGTTATTTGTGGTCTTTTTATAGTATAAATGAGGTTATGGAAAAAAGGTTTTTTTTTTAAGAGAGAGTTAAACTAATGAGATGAACACAAAAAAGTGTAATTTTACAGTTACAGTGAGGTGTGGGGTAACCTAATTATAATGTATTTATTTTTATGTTAAAAGAGGGTGCAATATGGCAATTTCCAGTGAGCATGAAGACTATGCTCACTGGCCTGGGCCAAAGGCCCTGGCTACTGGCCCCAAAAGAAATGTATAATATGATATAATATTTATAACATGCTTAATACCCAGAGGTTTCTAAGCGCGTACCTGGGGATTGAACCTGTGTTGCTCTGCATTGTCTTGCTTCCAAGGTGAGCATGTTGCCCCTGAGCTATCCTCCCTTACCCACAGCTGAAGGCAGTGGCAACCTAGTGGGTCCAAAAGAAACATATTGGGGGAACATGTACAGCGGACACAGACGAAGACTATGGCTAGTGGCCTGGTAGTTTTTATAATATAAAGTGGTCATGAACAAAGGCTCTGGCTAGTGGGCATTTGCCAACTAGTGGGTCCGAAAGTAACATATTGGGGAATCATGTACAGCAGACATGGCTGAAGGTCATGTCTAGAGGCCCTTTATTGTTTTAAAATATACAGGGGACCCCAAAGACATTCAGCTATGGCCACCTATCAGGTCCAAAAGAAACATATGGTGGGAACATGTACAGTGGCCACGGCTGGACCCTGTGGCCACTGGCCATTGCTGAAGGCCATGGCTAGTGGCTTGCTAGTTTTTAAATTGTACAGTGGACACGGGCCAAAGATTTTGACTAGTGGGCCCAAATTACATGTTTATTTGCCACGCCATAGGCCACGCCCACCTAGTGGGTCCAAAAGAAACATATTGGGGGAAAATGTACAGTGGACACTACTAAAAGCCATGGCCACTGGCCATGGCTCAAGACTATAGATACTGGTCTGTAAAAAAGAAAACAGTGGTATAACAAAACCATTCAAATTCAATGAAAAAAAAGCTTAGTTAAGGTGCATTTAAGTGGCACAGATTTAATGTAACAAAACCCTTATAAATCAGTGGAAGTGTGAAGTCATGACCAGCTTAACTCAGTGTGTTCCCGTTGCAAAGCCCATGAGCACATTCATATTATAAGAGAAGGGTTTCACAATGACATACAACATTGCAGCATTATGGCAGACATCAACGAGAGTGAGCATTTTGTCTGTGCGACTTAACTGCATAAGTTAAAAACATGTCAACCATACACTCAACAAACACACCACCCATACGCACATCAGCTATAACCACACCCAGAATACACACTCACCCCATTGCGTACACTTTACAAACATACATTCTGGCAATAAAGCTGGTTATGACTTCCACATCTGCTGAAATTCAAGGGTTTTGTTGTTTTAAATCTGTGCAACTTAACTGTACCTTAACTACGCTTTTTTCAGTGAATTTCAAAGGTTTTGTTATAGCATCTTTTTTAATGTATCTTCAATTTTCTCATTTTTTTGCAGGTGCCTAGATTTCAGCTGGAATAGATGCACTGACATTTTTTTGGAGATATTAACGATTGAACAAATTATGACACATGGTCAACTGCAACCATGTTTTTCACAGAAAAAATATGAATATGACTTTAAAGCAAACACCAACGATGCACTCAGTAAACTTGCCACCCATACACAAAGCAGTGATAACCACACCCGCATACACACTCAGCCCCCTACGTAAACATTACAAACATACATTTAAGCAATAAAATACAATTCAAGCAACAATATGCAAAATAGGCACCCCCACTTTGTACACATTACAAACATACACTCAATAAGTTAAAACCAATCCTCTGTAACCAAGAGTAGTCGACTAATATCATGGAACACCAGAGGATTTAGTCACTTTATCAATTCAAAAGAAAGCAACCTGAATAAATACAACATCATTATATTACAGGAGACATGGCTGGTAGATGCACCCACATGGTATGGGTATCACATATAAACAACTCCAGCATTGACTCAGAATAGAGGACGACCAATGGCTGGTTTAATGATGGCTATTAAAAACATCTAAAAATGTTAACGCCTGTCCCTGCAACTCACCAACTCCTTACATAAAAATTGTTAAACTAGAGAAAGATGATTGCATCATGATAATGATAAACATCTATTGGGGTAGATCCCAACTAACACCTGAGCTCTTCCTTAGTCACATTCAAGCGATTTTTAGTATTAGAACGTAACATAGATTTCATCATGGTTGTAGGAAACTTGAATCGTCATGTATTATCAAATCTGACTGAAAGGCAAAAACCTGAAGAAATAAGATGGAGCAACATGATGTAAGAAAGACGATACATCATGCTAAATGGTGCGATAGAAAGTGACATCTCCGCACATTATACATGTTACACTTTTGAGCAGGATGACTTCAAACATTATATTTCCAGATTGAGTGCATCACAGGCACCGGGTCTGGAAGGTCTTGATAATACCATGTTGAAAATGCATCCGCACATATGAGCAAAAAGTTTTAAAAAATCAATTTACACAAATCATGGAGACAGGAGTAATTCCATCATCATGGAAATGATCAGTAATAATACCCCTGTTTAAAAAGGAGACATATTAGATCCAAGCTCGTACAGATCAATAGCACTACTGGATTGTCCGGGCAAAATATTTGCACGCATAGTCCTAAGGGAGTTCAACAAATGGTTAACAGAGGCAAAATTGAGAGATCCCTATCAAACAGGGTTTGTTGCAGGATTGGTACTAGCATACATTTACTAGCTCTAAATGCTATTATAGCCAAATACCATAAAATAAAGCAGCCATTATACATAGCATTTGTTGACTTCTGAACTGCATTTGAAACAGTACCAAGGGAATTGTTGTTCATGAAGTTAATGAATCATAAGTGACCATGGAGCATATTAAAATGGCTAATAGAATTTCACGAAAATACAGCAAATCAAATTAGGATTAGCAGAGAGGGCTTTGTTGGGTGTCTTGACCCACGTGCAAGTAATCATGCTGCAACATTTGGTGCTGTGGGCTTAGAAAATTCAAGATGGCGGAAAACCCACATGTGCGCCGAAATCCAGGAAAGCTGCGCAGTTTGTGCGCACACCAAAATGGTTGCCTCACTTGCCACCCACCAGTGCGAGAATGAAAGGCCGGGTTGCCATGAGGGAAATGGGTTGCCAAAGGAAAAACAGTAGCGCCGGTTAGCTTCAAAGCGCTTTAAAACCACCATTGGACTACCCGCACAGTAGTCTGAAACCATTGGGAATGGCAATGCTGATTGCCAAATGCAACTTAGAATTGTGGGGAATTCATTTGTTAAATCCCAAAAATGGGTGCAGTACCAGTACTCACCACTATCCAAAAGCCGGCGTTTTAAAACCACCCTGTGTTTCTCTGAAGGCAGGCTCAAAATGCCTATTTTCAAACATTACAATATGTGCAAAATATTCACTGAACACCAGCAGACATTTGGCAGAATGGAGTTTTGTGTGCCTACAAAATCTGGGAAATGAAGAGCCCAGAACAATGCTTATAACAAAACTGGCTGAGCTATGGAGTCAGCAGTTTAAGTTGCACTGGATTTAAAGACACTAAAATCGAAAATGTTTAGATTAAATGAGTGACCTATGTTTGGTGTCACATGCCTTTGTAACTGTTGAAATGTCATAGTTTTGCACTTAGAATCAGCATTCTAGCTGCATGTGTAAAATTGCAAGTTAATTTAAAAAGCAACAAAAAACATGACAGTTAGCTGAAAGTCTGGCTTAAGGAACTTGATTTTGCTTGACAACTACCCCCATCAGGAGTGAAACTTGAGTCACAGCTGTGTTCCCAGGACTATCTGCCTTTTTGCTGGCCACACTAAGAATATACCATCTATCTGATAATTGAATTACCTGTGCTCTGCAGGAGAGTGAACAATGCAACTCCCTTCACCCAGGCAGAGGGTTTATTGAGAGGATCATAAATGGCTTCCTCTTGAACAATGAGCCTTTCAGGACCCAAGCAAATCTTATATTGCAGGGGTCGTAAAAGTGGCTTACCCTTGGCAGAAACTGGGAGGGGGAGAAACTGGAGACAGAAGCTGGCTTGGCAGAACTGGATAAACCAGTATTTCTACCTTGTGCTGAGAGGAAACCACACCCCTTTGGAGCCATAACATAACTTTAAAAAGATGGATCATTCATAGAGCGGACATGTGAAAATTTTATAAATGATACCATAATTCTTGTGATTTTTCTGCCCACAGTTTAAGAGGTTTTTAGAACCGGTGGTATGTTCAGGGGGGTGTCAGCGGAAAAGTGGATATTACTCTAAATGTATGCATGTTAAAAATCTGAAACTTCATCAGTTAATGTCCATACTCCCTGCGCACATGTATGTAAAGTTGGGTCAATGTCAGAAATTGAAAAATCAGTTAAAAAGTCAATTATGTGCCATTTCTGAATGCAAGCTCTTAGAAACAACAGATTTGGACAGAGACATGGCTAAATTCAGCCACACCATGTATATGTAATTTCAAGCAACTGTGTAACTGTGAAATATGTCTTTTGTTATCAAATATAGAATGTGTGCAATCTGACAGAGGAGTGTCCTATCTGCAAGCCATAAAATGACATCACTCTGACACAACTTAGCTTCGCCAATCAAGTGAGGAATGGAAATTTGACCAATGACAAGTGAGAGGGGCAAGTTTAGTTATGACCAACATACCCACCCACTCTCAAAACACATAAAAGCAGACAGACAGGACAGATAGGGACCTTCAATTCCATTTGCTGCAACGCGCTCTGCCGGACCATACAACATCCAGAGATCCAGACTTCAAATTCATCAACCTCCAGAAAGCCAAACTAGAGACTTCAATCTATCCAGAACTAAGAGACCAGACCAGAGAGCGAGCAGTTCCAGAGACCAGACGCTGTGCCCAGAGAGAGACCAGAGCCCAGTCTAAAACCCTGACCAGATCCGTGATGAGGCCCATTTGATTCAAGAATATAGTGTGAGTACCCAGCAGAACTGTGTAGAACCAATCTCTTAGTTTAAATTCATCTAATTCAATCTATTTAACCTAAGTAGAACTGCCTGATAGCTCCAAATCTGTCACCTGTCATTCTAGCTGCAAAATCTGTCACTTGTCATTTTGAGCTTTTAAAATTTCAAATCTGAAAAACGACCTTCACAAAATCGCTCATATCTCCGCGACCGTTTGTCTTAGAGACTTGCAGTAACTTTCATTTGGAAGCTGAGATCCTAGGCTTTCGTAGGACCCCAAAACGATAGAGATAGTCCTTGTGGTTCCTCTGTAATAGCGCTCGGCGCATCCGCGAATTTTGCCGCGATTTGCAAATTTCTTCACGTGTAAAAAGACAGCAGTTTTGCTTTTCCTTGCCAAAAACTTCGTTTACCTGCTAGTTACTACTAAAGCATTGTTAAGGTGATCCTGAATTCATAGAGAGTAGCTATCACTCACCCTGAACCTCTGAAAGGGAATTAAAAGCATTTTAGCATATTTTTCAATTCATTGCCAGCACATATAAAAGCATTTTGCCTGTGTTTTCAACTTCTGTAGTGTAAGCTTGCTGGGGTGAACTGAATTACAGTTGATTGCATTTCTGAGAACTGTGTGCTTCCTTCCATTTCCTTGCATTGCATCAAGGGGGGGGGAGGGGATTGCCAGAGAAAAGTGATTACATTGTTTTGTTGAAATCATATTGAGTATTTTCTATACTGCATTTCATTCATTCAACCTTGCATTTCCTTGAACCCTATAAAGCATTCTCTACCACATTATACTTCTGTACCTATTTACCAGTGTGCTACCTTATCCATTTCATCTCAACTCATTAGTGATTATAAAGAAGTGTGCTAGTGCCAGATTCTCCGTTGTTAATATTTATCATATCAGATTAAGTGTGATATTCAATTATTAATTTATTATAAGGTGTGATATATATATCTATTGTTTAAATTATCAAATAAACCTTTTAAACTTGCAAAACAGAACTACTTCTTGGCTCAGTGGGGTCAGGGGGATTCCAACATCCAGAACGCATGAACTGGACATAAAGATATATCAATAAGGGTTTTCATTCAGTATTATAGACTAGGCGTTGACTTAGCTGTAGTGTTGAATTGAATCCTCTTACAAAGTGGGGGCTCGTATCCGGGATTCTGGGTTAGAATACCACTTGTGCAGATTAATACAGTGTGCCAGCTGACCAGATACACATATCCGGTCTGATCACCACGCTGTAAAGCATTCCTCAAAAGGGACACTCCAAGAAAAGTTCTGTTCTGCAAAAATAAAATACTAACTTCTGTAAGTCAGGACAGAGACCAATCTCTAGAATGACGACCTTGGTAGATATGAAAATAGCCAGAGAGCACCTCTTGCATAAGCTATTTGTGAGAGGTGAGTGGACCGAACATGGCCAGGATGCCTGGTTGCAGGCCATCACACGACAGGTCACTGAAACAGGGTCAGACTTATGGAGAGATCAGGGTCCATTACATGTGGCCCTGAGTGAACTATATATGGCTCCTAAGGCCAAAGATGAACACGACAAGATTGTTAGGATAGCGGCATACCTGTACCTATATATGGGAGACATGCAGGATAGATGTGCTGAAAGCCAAAATCTGGCAAATAGGCAACAGATGGCGTTAGAGAAGGTCCAATCTGACCTGGTCTCTTCTGAGCAGAGGCTGCCGAGGAGCCAGGAGTCAGAAGATGATAGTAGGCAGCACATCATTAAAATAAAGAAGGATATGGATGTGCTGCAACAGGAAAAGGTAGAACAGGATACCAGATTTCTGGCCTTGCAGAAGGAATACCAAGAAGGTTTGGACTCCCTACTGCAAAACCAGAAAAAGCTGGAGCAACAACTGGACTTCAACAGGGTATGTGCTGAGCAGGTAGTCACCCTGCAAGGCCACCTAGATAGAGTGAAGGCAGAGAGCAACAAACTAATTCTGAAAGACCTGGATACCCAGGCAGAGTTTGATCAGGAGCGCCAGAATGCTGGTGCCTTCCAAAGGCAAAGGGACGACCTAGCGGCACAGATGCAGGCTCTTAGTCAGGAAAGGGATACCTTAGGCCAGGAAGTCTGCCATTTAAAAAGAAAAATGGAAGAAAATCACCTGGCCCACCAGGGACTGGGTGACCTCCAAAAAGAACACCAGAACTTGCTAGAGCACACCAGGAGGGTGGAGGATGCTCTAGCAAGAAAGGAGCAGGCCAATAGGGACACAGCTCGGGAGGTAACCCTCCTGCAGCAAAGACTGGCCCAGTTCTCCAGGACCAACCAGGAAGTACAGAGGGAAAATGAGGCTCTCTGCCAGCACAATGAGAGGCTCCAGCAACAGGTAGCGATGCAGGAGAAACTGATAGAGTCGAGTAAGGCCTTAACAGAGGAAGTGAAAGCACAAATGCAGGCTCTTGCATTGCAACAGGGAGCAGGGGCGGATAGAGATGAGGTCCGCTGGGAAAGAGAGACTCCTGACCATAACCGCAGGAGCCCTAACACCAGGGGCCTTCATCTCCCCCAGTCCCTGGACTCTACCACCCACATGTCCCCTGGCGCACATGAGCACAGGGCCACAGGGATGGCAGATTACTATCCAGCTAAGAGTATGGGGCTCATAGGCCAGTACCACTCAGGAAGGGAGGGGTGGGCATCCGGGTATGGGCACCCAAGTACAGTACAGTTCAATGGGGAACCCCAGGAGAGTAGGCCCATTAAGGGCATCCTGAAAACCTCTGCCCAGTTAGGTCAGTGGAGGGGGTACCCATCAAGTCCTGGCAGCAAGGAGGAATCTGAAGACTCCTCTGAACTGCGCAGGACACAGGAGACCAGGTCCCCACATTCTGCCAGCCATTCCCAGGCTCGCAGAATCCGGGAAAACCTGGAAGAACAGACGGGAACCTCTGGGAGCAGTGCCTCTGAGTCCGAGGACGAATGGACAAGGGTTACCCGAACCAAAAAGGCCAATAAGGCAAAAAGGGCCTTGCTTAAGGACCCCTTAAAGCAGATTAAGGCGATCAGGAGCGTCATCACGCCTTACCATAAGAACGCTAAGTATTCTGTTTGGGAGCACTTCGAGTTGTTTGAACAAATGATGGAGACTTTCCATTTGAAGGACAGCCAAAGCTGTATTCAATATGTAAAGTGGACCTTCTCCCCGGAATACTCCAGTTTCTTTGCGGGGCTGGAGGACCAAAATCATTTAAGATGGTCCACCTATAAGGCGGCCATCTTGAAACATTTTTCTGTTCACAGAAATCCTCAAGAGGCTCGCAAGGCAGCCTACAATTTGCAATGTGGGGAGGATCAGGCCCCACAAGAATTTGTGCAGGAGTTAAAGCGTGCTTTTGCACAGACCACAAGAAGGGTGCGCACGGTTAGCAGAGAATTTATAAATACGTTTTTCCATGCCTTGCCCAAATATATCATGACCCAGCTCGTGAGGGATTTTCACGAGAAAAGATCTTTAGACTGGGTCATTGAACAGGCTACCCGGATCTATGAGGTGCAGAAACCGGTAGATAGCAAAAATAATGCTCAGAAAAACCCCAAAGCCAACAGCACCCCTGCTGCTGCCAAGGTGGCAGAGGTAAAGGTTACCCCCGTTTTGGATTTGGAGATGGGGGGGCCTAAAAACCTACCTGCACCTAATAATGCTAGGCCCAGAAGGTCCTCGGGTCAGTCACAGACAGGGAGCCAAGAGGCAGCCCCACAAATGGGGTCCCTCGCTCTCCTGATTATGTAAGTCCCCGTTACAAGGGAAATCGACCCATCCTGGGTTATGTGTGGACTCCTCCAGCCCAAGGGGGGGGATCCAGCCAAGCACCTAACCCAGGGAACTTCCCTCCAAACTTCCCACAGGAGGGCAGAAATTTACCAAACCCTGGGCAGAACTTTTTCCCCAGATATCCACCCGACTTTCAGCCCCAAAACCATCCATCCTTCTTTCCCCAATTCCCTGAGCCCAGACCACTGAATCCGGGAGAGGGGAGGCCAAGGGTGGAGGGGTACCCAAATCTTCCCAACCCGGGGTATTACCAGAGGAGGGACAGCTACCCTTCCTGGGATCAGCCCAGGGGAGAAAACAGGGCCCCCTATCAGCCTGAGCTGGTTTCCCAGTTAGAGCGCCAGGTTCAAAACATGGCGCGGGATCTGGGTCACATACTGAGGGCTCAGCAGAACCCTCAGATGGGCGTGCCGGCGCAGAACGCACCCAACTCTGGACCTGGTGCTCCAGAACAATGACGGGGGCAGCACCCCGATAACTCACCGGTTCCCAGGGAGGAGGCACAAAGGGAAGGGGGGTGTAAAGCCTTGGAGGAAGCTTCCTTCCTCACTTGTAAACAGCCCCTGGAAACCCAGGAACCGGAAACAAAATCTCTTGTCCCTGAAAGTCTGCCTCCTAAGGAGC
This sequence comes from Ambystoma mexicanum, assembly GCF_040938575.1. Taxonomy (NCBI): domain Eukaryota; kingdom Metazoa; phylum Chordata; class Amphibia; order Caudata; family Ambystomatidae; genus Ambystoma; species Ambystoma mexicanum. Next base: position 388,211,370 of record NC_090941.1, read on the forward strand.
AGAGGGGGGGTAGGAGAAACAAAATATCCAAACAGACTCAGTTTGAGGAGGAGGTACAGATCTTCCAATTTGAGGGAGAGGGATCCTCAGAGGATCCTGGGAAAAGGATCTTCTCCTTCAGAGAGGGGGGAACTCCTCCCAAAGAAAAATGGGTCCCTAGGGATGCAAATCCAGACTGGGGAGATGTGGAGACTGAGCTACCGCCGCCCACCATCTCATCCCAGAACCAACAGCAAGAAAATCCCCTGGTTCAAACCCATCCTGGTGACTGCCTCCAAAAAGGGGGGGTCGGCCCAGAACTGGAACCAGGGGAACCCACAATGGCTCTGATCTCCAGTTGCCAACTTTTTCTTTCAGATTCCCAAGGCTCTCCACAGAATTCTGCCCAAATCCCTTCGCTAGCGATGTCCAAAACCAGAAAATTAGCCCACCAATCGTCCAAAAATGTACATTATCTGTGCCCCCTTGAGGAGAAGGAGGGAAGATATTATGCCCCGGTACAAGTACAGGGACAGGGTACAATTTTGGCACTGGTGGACACTGGATCTCAAGCTACCCTTCTGTCCAGAAGGGCCTTTGATGAACTGAATGCAGGAAGGGGAGAAAATTACCAAATTCCTCTCACCTCTCTTCCTGGACAACTGCAGAACTTTGACGGGAAGGAAATTCCCGTTGAGGGGACGGCAGACTTGGCCATTAAAATTGGGCGACATAAGTTGAAACACCCGGTCATAGTTGTGACCCCAGAGGGCACCCCTTGTTTACTAGGGAATGACCTCCTGAGAAGGTTGTCACCCCTAATAGATTGCGTAAACAAGGTCCTCTGGACCCAGACTAGCCGACCAATAAAATTAAAACAGAGTGTTAACCATGTTAGTTTAAACGGCACCTGCCACATGGTTGAACAAAAATCTGACCAAGTAGAATTTCACTTCCAGAACAACCAGATTCCAGACGTGACAGTAATAGCAGTAGGACAACAGACTGGTGATGGGGGGTCCTCTCTATTTCTGAAAATCAACCTTCCTTCCAGTTTAAGGTGGTATTCCACACTGGAAGGAAACACCCTGAAATTCTTTACTAATCCACAATCAGAAACTCCCACTCCTACAGTCCAGAAAGATGTGAAATCAGCTCAGAGCCTGGCTGATATTCAGCAAATTGGAGAGCAGTTGTTCATCCCTGTCCAGTTAAATGATGGGAAGGACTCTGTTCTCGCTCGAGTGTGTGTGAACAACGGTAAGAGCTTCATCAGCGAAGCCGTGTTCCGCCAACTCCCAAAAGATCCAGCCATTCCCACATTCAAACTGATAGACAAATGGGAAATGGACCTGGAAGTACCCAATTCCAAACATCTCCTGCCAAGCAGGTGTATGCTCAAAATCTCCATTGGCAACAAGAGCATAGTCCACAATTGTTGGATCGTGCGAGACGTCCCTGCCGCCTTTTACTTAGGCAGTGACATTCTCAATCGCTTTGCCATTAGTTTGGACCTAATAAACTTCAAAGCTTGGTCCCGATTAGCGGATAATCCCATGAGCTTTGATGATCCAGAAAAAGCATTTAGGTCAGCTCAATTGCTACCTTATGCAGTTGAAATTCAGGTTAAAGAGGAAGTCACCATCCCAGAAAGGACCCGACAATTCTCCCTGGAAGTGAAAGTCAAAAGGAGACAAGAGTTGAAAAACCCTGATGCTTACATACATCTAAATGCTTCTCTCCAACAGCAAGGGTTGGGGGTAAACCCAACTCCATTAGTCAACACAGAACATGACACCATTCCAATAGAGGTGGATAACAGCGACTTAAAGAGTATTACTCTAGCCGCAGGCACCATTATTGGAATGGCGGTTGATGACCGACATTTTTCCATCGACTTAGTAAATGAACTGTTAGGACCAATCCCCAAGGACTGTTTTGACAGTGACAGGGATGACAATACAACACCAGACAGGATTTTTACCCGGCATGGGGGGAACTTCCTGGTGTACACTTCCTGCCCCTATGGTAAGGAAGATGTGACTTGTGACTTCAGGAGGGATGAGGTGATTTTCCAAGTCCATGAGGGCTGCCTTTCCCACCTGAAGCCTCCAGTCCAAATCAGCACTCTGACCAGGGACTTCTCCACCCAGCTGGAGGAGGCCGCTGAGATAGCCAAACCAGAAGTCTTTCCAGGCTTCAGGCAGATGGTGGAAGAGAGAGTCAACCTAGCTGATGCCTGTGTGACTCTGGAACAGAAGCAAAAGTTGAAACAAGTTTTCTTGGATTTCCAAGATCTCTTTGCGGTAGACTCATATGACTGTGGCCGCACCGACATCCACACAACAACAATCCCCACGGACCCTGGCATGACTCCAGTGTTTGTGAAGCAATATCGCTTGCCTCTCGCATCAATGGAGTCCCTTACTGAAATAATTAAGAACCTTGAGTCCCGGGGAATAATCCGTCCAGTCCACAGCACCTTCAATAATCCGGTGCTGGGAATATTGAAGCCAAACGGCCAGTGGAGACTCTGCGCCGACCTCAGGGAGCTCAACAAACGGGTCCATACTTCCCGATGGCCACTGCCCTACATTGACCAAGGGCTGGCCCAGATCCAGGGGTCACAGGTATTCACTGCAATAGACCTGACCAATGGGTACTGGACCGTGCCTGTCAGTAGGGAGGACCAATACAAACTGGCTTTCACCTTTGGGGGCCAGCAGTATACATGGACCCGGACTCCCTTCGGATACCTCAACCCCGGCAATGAATTCAACATTTTCCTACATAAGGCCATGCCCGACCTGGGTGCGAGGGGTAACCTGGCTTATGTAGATGATGTCCTCATCAAAAGTTCATCTGTGGAGGAACACATAGCGGAGATCCGTTATGTTCTGACACAGTTGAGGGCCGCCGGAGCAAAACTTTCCTTTCAGAAAGCACAGTGGTGTAGAACCCGTGTTAATTTCTTGGGGCATGAGATTACTCCTCAGGGCCTCTGTCCCCAGGAAAAGAAAGTGGAAGCACTTCAGAAACTGAAAGACCCCACAACTCTGCGGGAACTAAGGAGCCTCCTTGGACTGACTAATTACAGCAGAAAGTTCATTGAGGGCTATGCAGAGATCACCAGACCCCTGATTCATCTCCTGAAGGGGGGGGTCAAGTGGGAATGGGCTCCAGAACAATCCGAGGCAGTAAGACAACTCAAAAGAAGCCTCTCGCAAGCGCCATGCCTAGCTTACCCTGTCAGAAACAAGGAGTTCTTCCTGGAGACGGGGTTTTCTAATACGTGCTTGACGGCAGTATTATACCAAAAGCATGACAAGGTCAATAAAGTAATCTCCTATGCGAGCAAAACTGTGGAGGAAAAATTCAACGATTGTGAGAAGGCACTCCTGGCAACGGTGTGGGCATTGAAGAATTACCGCCCGTTTATCCAGGGGGAACACATCATAGTGGAGACTCCACACCAGCCTCTGCAATATCTCCAAAGTGACAGAATCCGGGCCGGAAATGTGAGTAATTCCCGAATTACTTCCTGGATTCTGTCAATGCAAGGCTTTCCTGTGGAGGTCAGATATGGCCAAAACAAGAAGAGTCACCTCGCGCAAGGTCTGGCTGACTTGCATGATTGTGCCAGAGAAAACTGTCTCGAGGACAAAAGTCTAAAAATCAAGGACAACACGGAGGCATACCTTAATTCCCCACACAAAGTCTTTGAAGAGGACAAGTGTGAGGGAATGCCCACTGTCTATGTGGATGGATGCTCTTACCATGTTGACAACAACGGGGAGAAAGAACTGGTGGGCGGCGTAGGGAATGCATGGGTGAATGAGTCCCCAGAACCCTCCGCTGGATACAAAATTGGTCCCCGAAGTAGTCAGGTGGCAGAATTGATGGCTGTGCATCAGGCCATCCTCACTGCTGTCCAGCATCAACTCCGCGAACTGGTCATAATCACAGATTCGGATTATGTACGGAACGGGTTCGTGGAGCACCTGGTTAATTGGAAAATCAGAGGCATGTTATGTGCTAATAACAAACCCTTGAAACATGGGAAGTTGATCCAAAACATTGATGATCTGGTCACCTCGAATGAGATGACCATCTATTGGAAAAAGATCAAGGGTCATTCCAAAGTAGAGGGACCAGACAAAACTGGAAATGACTTAGCTGATCAGCTGGCCAAAACCGGGGCCATCCAAGGGGATCTAATTGAGATTGACTCCCTGTTGGGGGAAATCCAGGTCACTGCTATCACTAGGTCCCAGACAAATGCTCACAACGACCTTTCAATTGCACAATGGAGTAAGGAGACCCCTGATGCTGATTTGATTACAGCTCAGAAGGGGGATCCAGTTATTGGTAAATTTTACCAGCACCTTGAGGACCCTGAGAACTTTCCCCTGACGGATACCGATTACATTGGGAAAGAGGACCTAAGAGTGTTGATGAAATGTCCAAAAATGTTCCGGATCCAAGACGGTTTGTTGGTAAGGAAATCCAAAGCTGGCCACGATCAGTGGGTGGTTCCTACCTCATTCCGAAGCCTGATGTTAAGTCACGCCCATGATGCGGCCACCGCCGGTCATAGGGGGTTTCACACAACATTGGAAATCTTAAGAGAGGTTGCATACTGGCCACACATGGGGCAGGACCTCGACCAATACTTGAAGGGGTGTCTTGTGTGTGCACAATTTCAGCCATCATCCCTCACGCACCGCGCGCCTCTCCAAAAGCGGGGGATGACACTGCCATGGTCAGATTTACAAATCGACTTTGTAGGTCCCGTGATTCGCTCTGCTAGGGGGAATAAGTACATGTTGACTGTGACATGCTTGTTTACCAAGTGGGTGGAATGTCTCCCAGCCCCAAATTGCAAGGCAGAAACGGCAGCTGCCTTGATGATTAACCACATCTTTTCCCGTTTTGGTCTACCTCAAAGGATTGAGTAGCCACTTCACCAGTGAAGTAATGACAAAGATGTGGGAGATACTGGGGGTCAAGAGAAAGCTGCATATTGCTTATAGACCAGCTTCTTCTGGGGCAGTAGAGAGATATAACCGGACAATTGTGAGCATATTAAAGAAGTTTGTGGCAGATTCTGGGCCAAGTTGGGATATCCGATTACCTCTGGTCCTAATGGCCATCAGATCTACCCCTTCATCTGCAACCAAAATGTCACCATTTGAGTTGATGACTGGGCGCAAGATGGTGCTTCCTCAGCATTTGCTCTACAGGACCCAAGAGCAGACACTGATAAATGCCTCCACTACTCATGAGTATGTAGAGAATTTAAGGAAACACCTCCAACATGCTTTTGCTTATGCTCAGCGGAATCTAGAAAGATCAGCTGATAGCATGAAGACCCATTATGACCTGAAAACTTCCAGGAAGGAATATCAGGTGGGAGACCGGGTCTATCTATACAACTTCCAAAGGAACCAGGCCAAGCAGCGCAAATTTTTGCCTACATGGAAGGGACCCTTTGAGATCATCGACAAGATCTCCCCGGTGGCCTACAAAATCCACATCCCCAAAGGTCCTTTGGCAGAGGGGGAAGACAAGTGGGTCCACATTAACCAGCTAAAGTGTTGCCATCCCCGGCACACTCTGCAACAACTGGAGGAATCCTCTGGAATCCTAGCGGGTACTGTCTCAGACTAATTCAGTTCCAATCATAAAACATACCACATCTAGTCTCTAAAATATTGTGATTTGCATGAAACTGTCTCTTAGTTATACTGTTTTTTTTTCAAAAGAAGAATGTAATGTTTCGTTATGATGAAATGCATATGCTGCCCCACTATCTCAACAGTGGTGGAAAAACGTCTATGATTAGGTATTGCCGCTCTTCCTTTGTCGTCCTAGGAGAAAGAAAACCTGGAGACGGGCCAAGGAGGGCGATCCGGAGACCAGGAACGAAGATCCAATGGGCCCAGTGGACCGCGCAATACTCCCATCAGGACTGGCGAGGAGAACCGATCGATCCGACCGGATGGAGGAAAAGATGCTGAACTGTGCCATCTACCGGAAGAAGATTATGCGGACAGACCGGTGCGTGGGTCAAAACCCTTGTGCACCCGACTCCCCATCGACTCAAATTCAAAGTGCAGTCGCGTGGTGGGGCTTGTTGGGTGTCTTGACCCACGTGCAAGTAATCATGCTGCAACAGTTGGTGCTGTGGGCTTAGAAAATTCAAGATGGCGGAAAACCCACATGTGCGCCGAAATCCAGGAAAGCTGCGCAGTTTGTGCGCACACCAAAATGGTTGCCTCACTTGCCACCCACCAGTGCGAGAATGAAAGGCCGGGTTGCCATGAGGGAAATGGGTTGCCAAAGGAAAAACAGTAGCGCCGGTTAGCTTCAAAGCGCTTTAAAACCACCATTGGACTACCCGCACAGTAGTCTGAAACCATTGGGAATGGCAATGCTGATTGCCAAATGCAACTTAGAATTGTGGGGAATTCATTTGTTAAATCCCAAAAATGGGTGCAGTACCAGTACTCACCACTATCCAAAAGCCGGCGTTTTAAAACCACCCTGTGTTTCTCTGAAGGCAGGCTCAAAATGCCTATTTTCAAACATTACAATATGTGCAAAATATTCACTGAACACCAGCAGACATTTGGCAGAATGGAGTTTTGTGTGCCTACAAAATCTGGGAAATGAAGAGCCCAGAACAATGCTTATAACAAAACTGGCTGAGCTATGGAGTCAGCAGTTTAAGTTGCACTGGATTTAAAGACACTAAAATCGAAAATGTTTAGATTAAATGAGTGACCTATGTTTGGTGTCACATGCCTTTGTAACTGTTGAAATGTCATAGTTTTGCACTTAGAATCAGCATTCTAGCTGCATGCGTAAAATTGCAAGTTAATTTAAAAAGCAACAAAAAACATGACAGTTAGCTGAAAGTCTGGCTTAAGGAACTTGATTTTGCTTGACAACTACCCCCATCAGGAGTGAAACTTGAGTCACAGCTGTGTTCCCAGGACTATCTGCCTTTTTGCTGGCCACACTAAGAATATACCATCTATCTGATAATTGAATTACCTGTGCTCTGCAGGAGAGTGAACAATGCAACTCCCTTCACCCAGGCAGAGGGTTTATTGAGAGGATCATAAATGGCTTCCTCTTGAACAATGAGCCTTTCAGGACCCAAGCAAATCTTATATTGCAGGGGTCGTAAAAGTGGCTTACTCTTGGCAGAAACTGGTAGGGGGAGAAACTGGAGACAGAAGCTGGCTTGGCAGAACTGGATAAACCAGTATTTCTACCTTGTGCTGAGAGGAAACCACACCCCTTTGGAGCCAGAACATAACTTTAAAAAGATGGATCATTCATAGAGCGGACATGTGAAAATTTTATAAATGATACCATAATTCTTGTGATTTTTCTGCCCACAGTTTAAGAGGTTTTTAGAACCGGTGGTATGTTCAGGGGGGTGTCAGCGGAAAAGTGGATATTACTCTAAATGTATGCATGTTAAAAATCTGAAACTTCATCAGTTAATGTCCATACTCCCTGCGCACATGTATGTAAAGTTGGGTCAATGTCAGAAATTGAAAAATCAGTTAAAAAGTCAATTATGTGCCATTTCTGAATGCAAGCTCTTAGAAACAACAGATTTGGACAGAGACATGGCTAAATTCAGCCACACCATGTATATGTAATTTCAAGCAACTGTGTAACTGTGAAATATGTCTTTTGTTATCAAATATAGAATGTGTGCAATCTGACAGAGGAGTGTCCTATCTGCAAGCCATAAAATGACATCACTCTGACACAACTTAGCTTCGCCAATCAAGTGAGGAATGGAAATTTGACCAATGACAAGTGAGAGGGGCAAGTTTAGTTATGACCAACATACCCACCCACTCTCAAAACACATAAAAGCAGACAGACAGGACAGATAGGGACCTTCAATTCCATTTGCTGCAACGCGCTCTGCCGGACCATACAACATCCAGAGATCCAGACTTCAAATTCATCAACCTCCAGAAAGCCAAACTAGAGACTTCAATCTATCCAGAACTAAGAGACCAGACCAGAGAGCGAGCAGTTCCAGAGACCAGACGCTGTGCCCAGAGAGAGACCAGAGCCCAGTCTAAAACCCTGACCAGATCCGTGATGAGGCCCATTTAATTCAAGAATATAGTGTGAGTACCCAGCAGAACTGTGTAGAACCAATCTCTTAGTTTAAATTCATCTAATTCAATCTATTTAACCTAAGTAGAACTGCCTGATAGCTCCAAATCTGTCACCTGTCATTCTAGCTGCAAAATCTGTCACTTGTCATTTTGAGCTTTTAAAATTTCAAATCTGAAAAACGACCTTCACAAAATCGCTCATATCTCCGCGACCGTTTGTCTTAGAGACTTTCAGTAACTTTCATTTGGAAGCTGAGATCCTAGGCTTTCGTAGGACCCCAAAACGATAGAGATAGTCCTTGTGGTTCCTCTGTAATAGCGCTCGGCGCATCCGCGAATTTTGCCGCGATTTGCAAATTTCTTCACGTGTAAAAAGACAGCAGTTTTGCTTTTCCTTGCCAAAAACTTCATTTACCTGCTAGTTACTACTAAAGCATTGTTAAGGTGATCCTGAATTCATAGAGAGTAGCTATCACTCACCCTGAACCTCTGAAAGGGAATTAAAAGCATTTTAGCATATTTTTCAATTCATTGCCAGCACATATAAAAGCATTTTGCCTGTGTTTTCAACTTCTGTAGTGTAAGCTTGCTGGGGTGAACTGAATTACAGTTGATTGCATTTCTGAGAACTGTGTGCTTCCTTCCATTTCCTTGCATTGCATCAAGGGGGGGAGGGGATTGCCAGAGAAAAGTGATTACATTGTTTTGTTGAAATCATATTGAGTATTTTCTATACTGCATTTCATTCATTCAACCTTGCATTTCCTTGAACCCTATAAAGCATTCTCTACCACATTATACTTCTGTACCTATTTACCAGTGTGCTACCTTATCCATTTCATCTCAACTCATTAGTGATTATAAAGAAGTGTGCTAGTGCCAGATTCTCCGTTGTTAATATTTATCATATCAGATTAAGTGTGATATTCAATTATTAATTTATTATAAGGTGTGATATATATATCTATTGTTTAAATTATCAAATAAACCTTTTAAACTTGCAAAACAGAACTACTTCTTGGCTCAGTGGGGTCAGGGGGATTCCAACAGAGGGGTGTTATATAGGGGTAGTCATCCAGAACGCATGAACTGGACATAAAGATATATCAATAAGGGTTTTCATTCAGTATTATAGACTAGGCGTTGACTTAGCTGTAGTGTTGAATTGAATCCTCTTACAGCTTGCTAACAGAACCAATACCAACATTAAGAGGGCTGAAGCACGGATGCACACTTGCTTCAGCCCTCTTCAATAATAATAATAATAATAATAATAATAATAATAATAATAATAATAATAATAATAATAATAATTCAATTTCTTCATTTCAGATATGGGCATAGGATTTGCAGATGGTGTAACTGACTCACCCAAAATAGAAGGACATGAAGTAAAGTGGCTGCTTCATGCAGACGATCTCCTATTAATATCAAAGACACCAATGGGACTAAGAAACATGCTCAAAGTCCTGGAAAATTATGCTAGTCAAAATATGATTTCAATAAACCCAAAAAAATAAGTAATTCAGTTTGGCAACTTAAAACAACAAAATAGTAAAACATCAATGCAAGTAGTGCCAACTTATATATACTTGGGTGTCAATGTAAATAATGACCCCATGGCCATGCCATATGAGACGAGCCTAAAGATGAAATTAAAACACAACTCTATCACAAGCTTGGATCATTGATAGTAGATATGGTAAATTTTCCATTCATCCAACCGTAATATACTATAAACAAACAGTCATCCCAATCTTGATATAGGGCCAGAAGCAAAACAATGGAGATCCAATACCAACATGATGGAAGGCAAGTATTGGAGAACAATACTAAAATTGCCACCCTCTTTTCCAGTAGCCATGATTAGACACAAGTTGGGAATGATTTCATTATATGCAAACTATCAATGGAAAATGTGTATGCCGTATCGAAAGTGCCTATCTGATGACAATAAGAATAATCTCATGGCCATTCTGTCCAATTATGTCAGAAATGCTGATGATATGTTTATGAAATGTTGGAGAACCAAAGCGCAGGAAGTTTTACGCGATGCTAGCATTACAGAAGAGATATTATTACAGACCATGAAAAAGCTAAGAAGAAATTATCGGACACAGATTGGATCAAAACTAGAGATCAATGTCTCAAATATAGTGCCTTTAAGAAAAAACAATTTTTACATTAACAACATGGTTCAGTGGAATCCTATTAAATGCATTCTCCTAATCCTCAGCATCACTTTGGGCTTCTGCGCTTGTGGAAAACAAGATAAATCACAGCAAAATGGTATCCTTTAAAACATAAAAATCAGTTATGTCGATATTGCCAAAATGCGAATGAAACATTGGAACATATATTGGTTGAATGCGAAAAGCTAAAATCATTACGGACTAAGTACTTTATGAAACTCATTGATCCATATATGATTATAGATGAAAACAGGTTATGGAAGAATATCTTCCATGTACAATCCAAATCTTTAGGTTATGCCACAGTGAACTATTTAATGGAATTAAAATTGAACAATGAAGAATTGATGTAATAAGAATTGATATAATACGTGTATTTTTAGTTTTGATTAATTTGGAAAACTTGTTTATCTCTTCTGTTTTATTAATTTTACTTGAGTGATTGAAATGTGTTGTGAACGCCTAGTCTTGTTTACATTTTAGGAAACATATTTTAAATTGTTCTTTTTTTATAACGCATTGTGAAACAGAAATGTAAAGTTGTGTATTTATTTTTGAACAATGTTGAAAGGTTGAATGTTTCAGCCAAATCAAATAAATAAATAAATTAGTTAAAACATATATGCACACTCACCCCCACTGCCTACGCATTCCAACATGCACTCAAGCAAAAAAAGAATTCTATTAACAATTTGCAGCCAACATTATGACCAATCACAAACTACACACTAACCCTTTAGTTTGACCACACACAACATACATACTGACCACATCATCATAACCACACACAACGTAAACTGTGAAACCATTATCATAACCGCACACAACATGCACACTGACACCATTTTTATGAGACACGCTCACTCCATGACATACACAATGAATGCTACAACCACACCCTGCATACACACTCACCCTCAATGAGTACATATGCCAGAACACCCAAGCAAAAAATGCATAATTCCAGCAACAACATCTAGCCAACATTATGACCACCCACTCACCCATTATCATGACCACACACAACATAACCACACACATCATACACACTAATCCCCAATGCACACACATTGCAAACAAACACTCAACCCACACAGCTTACACATTTCACATACTCTCAAGCAAGAAAAGACATAATTCCAGGAAAACAATTCAGCCAATAATACCATTACCACCCATATCATGCACACTTACCCCTAAAGTGTATGCATCACAACATACCCTTAAGCAAGGAAGTACATAACTTAGGTAAGGAAAGACATAACAATGATTTCTTTTGTCAACGATATGCTATAAGAAAAAAAAAATCAGCAAATTAATGTAAAAAATAACTTTAGCTTCAAGAATACTGCCTAAAAAATCGATTCCCCTCACTGGCAAATGTACTCAATCCACCTGAAACATACTGTTAATTTGATTCCTAATGTTCTTGTGAAAATAAAATGTAGGCCATGTTCAACTGAACATGTATATATTCATATAATGACAGTTGTGCAAGCTCAATTCATTTTTCATATACCCTTGGCTTAAAGACATTCGGTCCCAGGGGGGTGAGTACACATGACCTTTCAACTAGGTTACCAGCTTTATTATCGATACGTATGTCACTTTTTCTATTAACACAATTTTTAATGAAACTCTGCATGCACTTGGTTACATGTTTTTGAACACCAGCGGTTTTGCCCGCATAGGTATATGTAGGTGTTGGCCAAATCAATGTGAATAGAATTGTCTATTTCATGACCATGACCACGAGATTATAGATCACTGCTTGAAAGGTCTTATTGATGAGACAATACAAATTAGAGCTCACACCTGTCATATCCATAGGACGAACAGACAGACTGGGAACACTTAGCTAAAAGACCCTGAAGATGAAGTTTAAGTTCAAAACGCGTTGGCATTAGTTGAATGACAACGATTTGAGTTTATTTGGAAATTGTGATAGTCACGTTAAAGGACACATTGAAGAACAATATTGGCAAGACACGCCAAGTGACTTAATCAGGTGATACATCACTCTAACGGACATTAATTGTTTGATGTAATGTGGATACTTGCCTTCCATTGATTCTGGAACTGGTTCTTGTTCACTACGAAAAATGTGTTGTTTTTTTGGATTATTCTTTTATGTAATTGTTAACAGAATTACTCAGGACGTTATCTTTATGTCCCGGTCTTCTGTTATTAAACATATACACTCATAACTCTTTGTGTAACTTGAATTCTCTCTGTATTAGCATACGTGTATGCCCTCCCAGAAAATGTGACTGTTATAAATACATGTGTATTCAGTTATGTTTGTCATGCTAAATAAAAATTCATATGAATGTGCCCACTAGCATACTGTTAAAAGCACTACACATAAAATGGCAATACAAATGCAGGCACCAGCATATCATTCCTATCACTATATACAAAAGGTCAATACCCACTTAGGCAACAGAGTACTATAAATAGTACTACATTGAAAATGTTCACGCAAATGTAAGCAGTAGCATCTAATAGCCTTACCATTATTACGTAAAGGTATGTACAGTTACGCCGTCTGGGCCATTGTGGGAAAGTCCAAATGCGAACACATTACAACAGACAGAAAAGACCTACACTGGCTGGCGGTAACTGACCGTATTATTTTCAAATCATTGACACTGGTTCACTGCTGCCTTAATGGAACAGCTCGAGTATACCTGAAGAAAGAGTTCAACTGATACGAACCAGGACGAAGCTTGAGATCCGCTGAACAAGGATTGCTCAAGCCTAGTCACCCCAGAGCAAAACCTACAAGGCTAGGCAGAGCATTTCCTAGCAAGACCATCTCCTACTGGAATGAGCCACCTCGGAAACTCAGGGCCTCATTACGACCCAGGCGGTAAGGGATTTACGGCAGCGTAAACAGCGCCAACCCTTACCGCCTGATTCCGAGGTCCCTTAGCGCCATGGCGGATTTAACACCTGCTTTTAGCAGGTGTTAAAATCCATGGCGCTAAGGGACCATGTTGTTAATTACGCCACCGTAATTTACGGTGGTGTAATTAACGCCTTCCCCACTCCCATTATGCCCTATGGGGCAAAAATGGGAATGGGGAAGGGTAAATGGGGATTGGGATTTACCGCCCCGCCGACCTCGGAATGGGGCGGTAAGTCCGCCAACCACCATGGCGTAAACGTAGTTTACGCCATGGTGGTAAAGGTACGACCCAGGCGGTAACTTACCGCCTGGGTCGTAATGAGGCCCTCAGACTCGAAAGCAATTTGCTTTTGTTTAAGAAACAGCTGAAAACTACGCTATTCAAGTGAGAAATCCCTTATCACTTACTTTCTGTGGCCATGTAGAGCCTGATCCTTCCCGTTTTCTGTTCTGTCCTGTCACTCCGCCGTACCTGTATCTTTGTCGCGCCCTGATACCTGCGGGCTTTCGGCGCGTTATAAATATATAAATAAAAACATTTAAAAAATAACAGTAAACAGTTGGACAAGTCAATATGCTTCATATGCAGCAATGTTTCAATAAGTGTATACACACAATTCATTCATGTTGGTAATGCTAGATAGAACTAGTGCACCATACATAGCACTATCTACAAAATGTTAATATGAATGTAAGCTATAGCATCAAACATCTTTACAATTTCAATGAAGGCTTCCGGTTTTATGGTATTTATTTTTCTGCCATTTCTGTCTATATGCATATTTATTTTTTGGCCTTTTTTTCTGTATTTATCCACATTTATTTTTTGTTATATAAGAAAATCATTCTTATATAACAATTATCTGGACCTGGCGGGCAGGCACCCGCCAGCACATCATTCAGATGCAGCGGCACCGTTGTAAACGATGCTGGTGCATCCAACCTCCCCATTCCCATTCAGCCCTATGGGGCCTAATGGGGATGGGGAGCATCTTTTTTTTGTTGCCCGCAAATGGGCAATTACCGGGTCTGGCAGGGCTGTAATGACCCGGTAATTTTCCATTCGTGGGTGCTGGACATTTTTGGAAGTTTGGTGGCAGCCTACCAGTTTTACCGGCAAGGCTACCGTCAAACTTCTAATGAGGCCCATAGTTACTCCTGTGACTGATGCTGCCTTAAGTTATATGCTGTCAGCAATTTGAAGAACATTAATGCTATTTTTATACACCTTCTACACTTTCAATGCTACAAATCTGCAATGCGATTGGCCTGCGATGTAAGAGTGACCACATAGAGAACCAGACAGAAAGACCTGTTTTTCTGTTCTTTTTTCTAATTTTTATACATAAATACAGCCAAAAAGCAGATTTAATGAATGAAATGAAAACACAAGCATGAAAACAAAGTGGTAAAAGAAAAAAGAAAACACAAAGAAAAACACCAAAAACATTCCTCAAAAAAGCAACACAAAAAATAACATAAAAGCACACATATAACTAGCCACCAGGATGTTGAAATAAACATTTCCACTTCCGACATTACAACTATTGGTACTGCCACAGAAGAAGTAATCAAAAATATATTTTTAAAAGAACAACTTACAACAGAAACAACATGTTTTGCACCACTTAAATTCTTACCATGGGTATCCAGACGTCCTTTAAAAAAAAAAAACGATAGAAAATAGTAATACACTTTCCAATACTCCCAATGTTACAACTTAGGCTATCTGTACTTGTGAGGCAAAGGGGAGTGGGGCTTGCCGTGCTGCTGCTGGAGGCTCCATTGGCGGTCCGCCAGAACATAGAAACTACATTACCCATGATTCTCATGGCAATTTGTGTTTGAACGCATGTGACTGTGCGCAGGAGACTCGCTATAAATCCCTTCCAAAGCTCTTGCTGCTTGTTGGTGATTTTGGCATTTTGCAGGCATGAGCCAGAGTTGAGTGGCGCCGCACAGACTGCAGGTTTTTCCCATTTCAAAGCATGTTCCACAGATCATGGAGAGGTGCTGGTCGCCCCCCCAGGCCTCAGTTAAGTGTTCCATTGATTATTTTTTCATTCCTTGCGTCACAGTCATGCTGGTGAATGGGGAAGGGAGGGAAGACAATGGAAGTTGCACTCTGGGCAGACAACGCTGTAGTTAAGGGATTCACAAGCTGGCAAGAGACTGAAGTATCAAAGGGGAAATAAACATTGGGAGACCTCTCTGGTTAATGCCAGTACTGTGTCATGTATTAATGTGTTCACAAAGCACCCAAATGCTAAAAGGGTTTTGCTCTTGTGTACTCGTACCTCTGTTGTTGCTTTTCCATGGGTTCCTGGTGCTATGTGCTTTGTGAGTTGCTTATCAGCTATGCTATGATTTAATGAATGTTTTCTGATCTTGAGGGCATAGTCCTAATCAAGAAGGAATATGCTCACTTTAGTGGGAGTGTGAATCTAGGAACTAGGAGGTCAGGAAAGCCTGAGGCTATTTGTCTTCTCATGGTAAATGCTATATGCTCTTTTCCTTACTTCCCCATTACCCATCCATTTACGCAAGAACCTTACCTTCAATCCTGTTACCCTAAAACCCCCTTCCCTATCCGCACCTTCTCTTTAACCTGCTTCCCCCATTGGCTGCCTCATGGTAACCTGTTAACTAGCCCGTGCCAACCAAGGTAGGAGGGGTCAACTACATTTGGCTTCCGTGGTCAGGAGGGAGTTGTGCGATTCTCCAGGGGTGTGATATAAACACCAACCCCCAAATTGGCAAGATAACACCACCTAAGCCACATGAAGTACCTTCCACCCTTAACAAAGGTGCTCAAGACACCACAGGATATTTAGACCGAATTGTTACAGTCCTGGCAGGAGATAAACCCACTAAAAATGCAGGTTAGTGGGTTTATAGCTCAGGGATGCCAGTTCAAAGGGGTAAAGCCACAACATCTGTCTCAGGATCCCCAGTGTGATCAAAAACTGTGATAGTGTAGCAGCACTTAAGTGTACCTCTTGCAGCACCAGATAGGTTTCTGGGGGATTCAACCAAACTTTCCACCTTTTTCACTCAGTGCAGGCTGCATTTTTTGTATGAGCCAAGAGCATTTGAGTCAGCCAAAGCACGCACAGAATTTGTCATACCATACTTGTCAGGGTATGCTGCAGCTTGGGCCATTCCTTTGTTGCAGAAGAATGACCAAATCCTATATAATTAGGGAGTGGGGGGGGGGGTTCTGCTGAATTTGCTTCTTTGTATGATCACTGCAATGTATCTTTGGAAAAGGATAAGGAATTATTTTCCCTGCAGCAGGATTGAGGGATGAGCTAAAGGATGCAATTGCACATGTTGAATCTCAACCAGATTCATGCAGTGCATTAATAGACCAGGCTTTAAGACTCGACCACTGATTGAGCGAGAGCCAGGGAGAAAGGCAGAGGACTGAAGGAGCACCAATTGCTTGGATGAATAGGAGTAGAGAGATTGGTGTGCATTCAGGGAGTAAACATGGAGAGCCCATGCAGATTGGGAGTGTCGGTAGACCATTGTCTTCTGAGGAAAAGGAAAAAAGGAGAGCAAACTATTTATGTTTATACTGTGGTAAGGCTGGGCGTTATATTAGGAACTGTGCTAATACTGCAGCCCAAAACATGGAAAAGAAGAAGTTGGAGTTGGGAAAAGAGGGGTTCAGTAGGTGGGGAAATTAGTTCACTGAGCCTTAAGGAAGCAGAGTTCCCAACGTCAGTGGCCAGCACACCACAGCTCAAGGCACCACATGTATACCTCTTGGTAACTTACATTTTTGCCAATACTAGGGAGACAGTTTCTGCCATGGTGGACTCTGGGGCTATAGGGAATTTCCTTGATATCTCATTAGCAGCAAAATTGAGAATACCTATGTTTTGGAGGAAGAATGTGAGCCGGTACAAGCAGTTGATGGGTCATGTTTAACATCCGGGCCCATAACCACACCAATCCAGGGTGTGATGATGAGGTGTGGGGCAGGACATGAGGACTATTGCCTTTGATTTAATCGCAGCTCCCCAATTTGGGGTAATTTTGGGCATGCCTTGGTTAGTGACACATAACCAAAGTATTGACTGGGGGAAAGGGCCTTGACATTTAAGGTGGAGCATTGTGAATCCCACTTGTCTGATGCAGGGGGTCCTTCAAATTTCTTGGTGGAAGGAGTGTGTCCTCAGTGTAATATTGGGGCAGCGGCCACCTGTGTCCCTGAAGAGTATTGAGAGTTTTCAAGGGTGTTTGACAAGGGGAGAGCAGCACAGTTAACCCCTCTTAGACAATTTGATTGTGTGATTGACCTGAGGCTAATGCTAGACTTCCTTGTAGTCAGATCCACGCCCTCACTGAGAAAGAGACTCAACATCTGCATGAGTACATTGACGAAATGTTGGATTGTGGTTTTATTCTGCATTCCAAATCAACTATTTCCTGCCCCTCATTCTTTGTGCCCAAGAAGGAAGCAACTATCGAAAATAGGTTTCCACTGCCATTCATTTCTTTCTCGTTGGATCAGGTGAAGACAGCTAAAATATATACAACGTTGGATTTGAGAGGTTCTTACTATCTTACTATTTTAACATCTTATTAGAGTAAAGGAGGGTGACGAATGGAAAACCATGCTTCCGGACAAGATTTGGTCTGTTTGAGTATCTGGTCATGCCTTTTGGCTTATGTAGTGCTCCAGCGGCCCTTCAGCATTTCATTCAGGAGGTGTTGCATGAGTATTTGGATGTATTTGTGATAGTTTACATTGATGACATTTTGATTTATTTGGAGTCTGTCAAACAGCATGTTCAGCATGTAAAGTCAGTGTTCAGAGGATGTAACAGTTGTTTGCTAATCTGCAGAAGTTTGAATCCATACTACTAGAGTTGATTTTCTAGGATTCATTCTGACGCCTACTGGGTTGGTCATGGACGACAGGGAGGTGCAGGTGGTAACCAAATGGCCGTCACCTCAGTGTGTAAATGATATTCAGTCATTCCTGGGGTTTGCTAACTTCTACCAAAGATTTATTAAAGACTTCTCATCTACTATAACACCCATCAATCGAATGTTAAGAAAGGCAAGCAAATTCATGTGGGACATGGAGGCAGAAGAAGCTTTTGAGAAGTTGAAGTTTGCATTTACTAAGGTGCAGTTCCTACGGCATCCAGTTCTTGAAAGACGGTTTCAAGTAGAAACATACGCCTCTAACATGGCCATTGGGGTGGTGTTGTCAGAGGCAGACGGGAAGGGCTCATGCATCTGATGGTCTATTTTTCACACAAATTGACAAGCTGTGAACAGAACTATGCTATTACCGATAAAGTGCTTTTAGCCATGCAAGCTTTTTCCAGGAATTGCAACATCACTTGATGGGGGAATGACATTCTGTGGTGGTTTTAACTGACCATAAGAATTTACAATATTTAAGATCAACCAAGACCTTGAGTCCCTGACAATTGCAATGGTCACATACCGTCCTGGAAGGAGTAATGGAATGGCTGATGCTCTGTCTAGACAGGAGAATACAGGAGGTCAGTGTCAGGTGGAGCAAAGTATCATACCTGTGGATAAGCTTGTGGGGGCAGTATCGAAGGATGTGCTCTGGAAGTGTGCAAGGGATTTCTTAGGAGGAAATGGCAGGAATGGGCGAGGGGAAACAGGATGAGGAGTATGCGGGAGGGGTTGCCCTATCAGAAGGGTACATTGATTTTCCCCACAGAGTCTTTGCGAAAGAAAGCCTTTTTTTGGTGCCACAAGTCCCCTTTGGAAGGTCATGCATGGATAAGAAAGACTCAAGACATGGTGCAACTCTATTTTTGGTGGGATGGATTAACTACGGATGTTGTTGCTTATGTATAGGGTTTCCTGTTTTAGGGGTTTATTTTTGTATACTTCTGTGGGTGTTTTTCCAGTGTTTTCAAATATTTTCAGAATCTGTGTTTATCAGTGTTTTCCCATTTGCCCCCTTCAAAAAATCATGGATAACTGCTTTTTCCAGTGTAAGTGTATTTTAAGAAATCCATTAATACAGCATGTCAAAGACTAGAGTGGGTGAGAATGGGAAATAGTAGTTCTAGTCCTGCTGGATATCTGTTGACTGACAGGTCTGGCACATGTTCAGTAGGTCTGGACATAATGTTGCATTTTCAAAAACAATTGAGAACCATATTTCTTGCCTCACGCATATGTGAAATAAATGGGGCATGGAAATTCCCATTTTGGGGCAATCTAAGAATCCCCCCTTCCCATTCAAAATAACAGACTAAGCTACAAACAAAGGGGGTGGTGGGGAGTCACAATGGGGTGGAGACACACTGGTCAGGGTAGCATATGAGGAAGGAGGAGACATACACGCCCTATTGACAGGTAAATGGGATGTGAGGAAAGGGCACTTACCAGCTAGGTCCTGAATCTTAACATGTCGAGGTAATTGAAAACATGCACGGGAGTGGGAGCATATTCATTCAGTAATGTTTGATTTTTCATGCACCAAGATGGCTGCCATGAAACTGCTTGCCCTTGTTTAATTGGTGGGAAACATATTTCTGAAAAACATAACTGAAGGCCTACAAACAATTGCCCATTTTCTCCAAAATTATAAAACTGCAACTGCAGTCCTTGGGCTCTGTTACTGCATACCATCAACGGATCAAGCTACAGTGCCACAACAACATGACAGGTTTGTTGAGGAAATGTAGGTGGGCCAATTGGTGGAGGCTTTCCATACAGAGAAGCAGTGCCCGATTTCAATGTAAGTAACGCCAAGATGCATTGGACGAATCAAAATTATTTCATGTTATTTTATTGGGTTTTATACAATGCTGTCTGCTATTTACATGGTATCTGGGCACTCCTCATGTTTTGCTGAGCAGCAGGATCTATGTATGATAAGTATGCAATTGGTCTGTGAGAGAAATGATTCCCTCTAACCTTATCCAAGAAAAGGGTAGCCTGAACATGTTGTTTTCTGGACAAACCATTCCTAAAACAAAGCATTACATTCTAGTTACATTATGGATACTGTTACCCAGCAAGTGCCCCTGAACGTATGCATGTAGACACATTGAGTTTCTTTTGTATTTGCCACTGGAATAAAAGCGTGCTGTGTATCGATTTTCCGAGAGAGTAGGTGTGTGTATTTGTGAAACCCTTTCCACTCATGCGCCCTGGGAAAGAACACACCCCACAGCCAAAGACATATTGGCACAGGCCACCCATTTGGCAGGCTGGCAGGCTGGGAGGGTGTAGCCTCCCCCTACTTCAGCCCTTCCTGCTCAGCCATGTGGTAATCAAGGCTTCCCAGGCAGCTGCTCTGCAAGGTCACCCTGCAGATCTGGGGGCTGCCATGCCGGGAGACAAAGGGACAGGCACAACTGGTTTTCTGCAAAGCGCTCCACACAAGCACCCAAAGGCTTAACAGCACTGTACATAACCAGATTTGACTGTCACAGGATGCTGTCTCTGGTGAACCTGTTCCAGAAATCATTGATCTAATCAGCTATCAGTTACCAGAGTAAAGCCAGACGTGTTCTCATTCTACAGAGATTGTGTTGATCTTATATGTGCTTGTTCATCATTTTAATTGCACTTTGAGTGCACAGTGTCTGATGGTGCCTTTTGCCTGGGGGTTAAAAGTGAAAGCTTGTGTTTTGCACAGCTGATGTCACTGAATCATGGGCAAAAAAACACCTGAATGCTCGCACAGGATGTTTTTTTTTTTAAAACTAAAATCCAGCTATGTGATGGATTACAGGGTCAATCTGACCATCTGCTACAAGGTGGCAATAGTGGGTAAGCATTTGAGACTTCTACAGTTTTGGCAATGTCAGTTTCAATAGACAACTCAGAAGCAAAGCTGCGAGGATAGCTCAGCTGCAACGCTTCTGTCTTGGAAACAAGACAACACAGAACAATAGGGTTTCAATCCACTGAATGGCAATTATGAAATACCGGGGATATCGGATTCCTCAGAGGAATATGAAAATAATGGGGGGCAAATACCGAATTTGTTCAGTATTCCCCAAAAAACGGAAACCCTACTTACGTAGCGCAATGTGAAACCTGTGTGAAATCCAAGTCGGATCATGTGAAGAAGGAAGGATTGTTGCAACCTTTACCTACCCCTGAAGAACCTTGGACATGCTTGTCTATGGATTCTGTTACGTAACTGTCCAAGGATGGGAGGTTTGATACTATCTGGGTGGTTGTGGACTAATTGAGTAAGCACCTGCATTTCATTCCCTGTGAAGGAATCCCGAGTACCTGAGTTGAGGTTGCAAGAGTTACATAGAACAATAGCGTCTGATCGCGGCTCCTTGTTTACATCCAGGTTTTGGTGTGCCTTCTGTAAGATGCTCGGAATTTCTTGTGTCTTATCAACAAGTTACCATCCTCAGATGGACGGGAAAAATGAGAGAGTTAATCAAACTATGGAGCAATACTTGAGGTGTTTTTTTTTTGGCAGAGGGCAAGTAATATTGGGTTCAGACCTTGTAGCTGGCAGAATTCTGCTACAACAATACTAAGCATGACTCATTAGGCATGTCCCCGGATTTCTGTTTGTATGGCCAGGATTGTAGGATATTGCCGGAGGAATTCAAGGGACATGATACAACACCTGCGATTACTGAGTGTGCGAAGGAATTGTTGAGCATCATGAGGAAGGCAGGGCCAAGTTGGCTTATAAGAAACAGGCAGATCAGAGGAGATGGGAGAGTCCCAAATATGCTTTGGGGAATTGTATTTGGTTGTCCACTCAACATATCAAATTGTCTGCCTCGATGTATTGGTCCTTATGTCATTGTGAAATGTATTTCTGAGACAGCAGTTTCTTTGCGACTTCCCTCGCATATGAGGCTCCATCCTGTTGTTCATGTTTCTTTGGTTAAACCCGCATCTCCTTGTGTAGCTACACAGAAGTCTCCCCGGGTGATGCGGAATGGCCAAGAAGACTTTGAAGTGCATCACATTTTGGACTCCAAGTGGCGTTGGAAAAAGCTTTGGTATCTGATTTCCTGGGTAGGTTATGGTCCGGAGGATGGCTCTTGGGAGCCATAAAATGCTCTCCATGCTCCTCGCTTGGTAAGGTCCGTTGATCTTGCTCATCTGAGCAAACTGGGTACTGGAAGGGGGTCTGGTAGAGGGGTAATGTGAGGAAAAGGGGAGTGGGGGCTGGCCGTGAGGTGGCTGGAGGTTGGAGGCTCCATTTGCAGTCCACTAGAACCTAGAGACTACATTACCCATGAATCTCATGGGAATTTGTGTGCACGCGTGTGCACAGGAGCCTCGCCATATAGCCCCTCCCTGGCCCCTGCTGCTTATTGGTGATTTTGGCATTCTGCAGGCACTTGCCGGAGGAGAGCAGATGAGGAACTGATGAGGAACTTGGTGGAGGTCGGAGGTGGAGCAGCAGCACTAAATGAGGGTAGAAGGAGGAGGAGGCACCGATAGTCTCACTTGCGGCAAAGTGTGAGTGCTGTACAGACTGCAGGTTATTCCCACGTCAAGGCATGTTCCGCAAAGCCTGGGAAGGTGACGTTCAACCCCTACCCCCTGCAGGCATCAGTATAGTGTTCCATTGCTTGTTTTTTCTTTGCTTGTGTCACTGTTATGTTGGTGAACGGGGAGGGTGGAAAGACCGTGGAAGTTGCGGTCTGGACAGACAATGCTGCAGTTAAGGAAAGTTTATCCTGGCATACAAAATATTCCTTAGGCTACCCAGGGAAGGCATATGAATGCTCTTGGTGGAGTGTGTTTTGTGGACATGGGTCATGGGTCAGAACGCACATAATATTTGTTTGTCTGTTGCCACTTGCTAAACACGCATCGGGGATTCACAGGCAGGCAAGAAACTGAAGTGTCAGAGGGGAATTGAACATTGAGAGATCTCTCGGCTTAATGCCAGTATTGTGTCATGTATTCATGTGTTCAGCAAGCACCCACATACTAAAAGGGTTATGTTCTTGTGTATTGTACCTCTGTCCATGTTGTTGCCTTTCCAGGGATTCCTGGCGCTATGTGCTTTGTGAATTGCTTACCAGCTATGCTATGCTTTAATCAATGTTTGCTGATCATGAGGGCATAGTCCTAATCAAGAAGGAATATGCATAGTTTAGTGGTAGTGTTAATCTACTGAGCAAGGAGTTCAGGAAAACAGGCTATTTGTCATCTCATGGTAAATGTTGAATGTTCCTTTCCTTACTTCCCCATTACCCATTTATTTACGCAAGAACCATACCCTCAATCTGGTTACCCTAACACCCTCTTCCCTGCCCACAACCTCTCCCTAACCCTCTTCACCCCATTGGCTGTCTCATGGTAACCTGTTAACTGAATTCAGTACCCCGTGAAAACCAAGGTGGGAGGGGTCAACTACATTTGTCTTCTTTGGCCAGGAAGGAGTTGTGAGATAATTCAATCGTATGACAGTACTGCACCTTATGAATTACATTAACCATGCAAAACACCTGAAATCAAAACATTTAACATAACAAAAAAGACTCTGTCTAAATTAATATTTCTTTCTACCGTACAGTGTTCTCCTATAACAAAAAGAAATACAACCTTCTGTGTGTTGTGATTAAAGAACTATTTGTCCCAAGTATGAACATGGAAGAACCATTAAATCACTTACCTGGGCTTGAAGAACGGAAAAGAAAGGTGCTGGTAATTCACCTAGTGGTTGTAGGAACTCTGTAGTGTCTCCCGATGTAATAAGAAATCCCCCTGAGAACCCCCAGATAGACCGGTGCTGGGGCTTGACCACCGGGAGGCTCCCAGGGAAACCCTTGTGGGGAATAAAACCCTTGGAAGAGCTGCTAGGGTGTGTTGTCTCACTGAGCTGACCAGGCGAGGATGGCTGATCTGATTAGAATTCTGGCAGGCTTAGAGGATCTGGTCCAGGGCTGGACTGTCGAAATGTAGAAAACAGAATACACAAAAGTTATTCCTAGTGACCTGCCTGAAGAGGAAGAATCCTAAACTACGATTCAGGGTTCATACCATAGGTGAAAACAGGGAAGGCTTCTTGGTATGTAGTGGCCTTTAGGATGTACAGAATGTAGAAGAATACTGGAAAATAGAAAAGACAGAGTGAACCAGCTTATATAGGAGCTGAGGTCCTAATGAACGGTGGAAGTTATATTACCGGGAGTAATAGCCTACCGTTGTGCTTCTAAGCCTTTCCGAGTCAGTGTTCGAAGATAATGTTACTTGCCTGGAGGATCCTGATTGAGGGTCCTAGCTGTGAGAAACGTGTCTTGGTAAATGCAGGTTGCTATTTGGTAAGAAACCTCAGAGAAAGAATCATGCAGCACAGCAAGTGACGTTACCTAAAGGTTCC
The DNA here is from genome assembly GCF_040938575.1 of Ambystoma mexicanum. NCBI lineage: Eukaryota > Metazoa > Chordata > Amphibia > Caudata > Ambystomatidae > Ambystoma > Ambystoma mexicanum. Next base: position 388,235,946 of record NC_090941.1, read on the forward strand.
CAAAGAGAAAGCGCTAACCGTGCCTTCTGTGGGCGGGGCTTTTGCTTATACTGACGGTGTCTGCAAGCAAGTGAATACTGAGTGGTAGCGTTAGTTGACCCGGCTGATTCCCATGTTTAAACGAAATAAGAGGCAAGAGGGTTTTAGGATGGCACAAGAAAGGCGTTAGTGGGTGTAAGAAAACAAAGTCCTAAATGACAAACTCACGTAGCGTCTGCCAGCTCCTATGAGAGTAGCAATGCGTCGTTCCTCTGGCGTTGCCTGGCAATATGCAAGTGAACAGGAAGTGTTCTGAGAGACTCATGGAGCAGCTTGGGGGTGAACAACTAGACTGCGGATTGTGTTATAGTTAGGTACCAGAGCAGCGGACATGTTGGAATCAGGCCAGGATGGGGAATCCATATTGATGACCATCACACCATGCCTATTACTGGTTCTACCAATGCTTTAATATTTAAAAGTGCTGTTACCCAACATGAAACAAAAAAATAAAAAAAAATATTACCTACTACTACTCCTTTAAATTATACTCCAGAACGTTCAACAGCTGAAAAAATATCACAGCTAACTGTCTGTAGTGTTGATAGTAGTAAAAGAATTTTAATCATATTCCTGCAATGCCCGGATTGCAAATGCCAATTCTAACACTCTGGAGATCTTCAGAGAATTAGAAACTCCAACCACCCTAACTAAAGATGCCCTTTGGTGCTCAGCTATCCAAAATGCCATGGTTTCCAAAATTGAAACCCTTCAAAGAAAATTGACACCAAAGAAACCATGATCCAACCCTCTCCAAGTACTTCAGCAGACCCCCTGTCATCCACTGACACCCACCTTGCCCCTCTATTTTAAACTTCACTAATGTGTTCTGGAAAATGAAGTCATATCCATCCTTTAAGGCTTCAAGCCTTCTCGCTGTAAAGGTTATATCTGTCATGCAAGTCTTATAAAAGACTGCACAGACCACCTTTCCTCAATCAATAACGCCTTTACCAACTCCTCCTTTTCCACGTGACTAGTCCCCACCAGCCTTAAAGAAGCCTGGGTTCTCCCCCTTATCAAAAAACCTACACTAGACCCTGCAATCCCAACAGAATACTGCCTAATCACAACAGCCCCCTTTCTGCTCAAGATCTTCAACAGGGTAGCCTACTTACAAATCTAAAGACACCTTCAGGCAAACCAAATCTTGGCAATGCGCCAATCTGGCTTTCGTCAATGACATGGGACCAAATCGCCACTCATTGACCTAAAAATCCAAATTGATGAAATAAGGGATAAAGGTAAACCTGCCCTGCTACTTCTTCTAGACCTCTCAGCTGTGTTTGTCCTAGTCGACCACATAATCCTGGGCCAGCACCTAGCCACATCCACCAACTTCTTTCCAGAGGCTGCAGCCTGGGTATCCTCCTTCCTATGGAACAGATCCATACAGGTATTCAAAGATAATGCCAGCACTCCACCACCATCCATCTCCTGTGGTGTCTCGCAAGGATCTTGTGTGTCACCCACTCTATACAACATATTCACGAAACCACTATTCACACTCCTTGACTCCATTGGTATATCCTATAGAAATGATGCTGATGACAGGCAAATCTTACTCCCTCTCTCTGGAAACAACCAAGAAGACACTGCCTCCCTCTACTTGTTATACTCGACAATACAATTGTGTATGGACAACGACTTTGCCTTAATAATGAGAAGCCCGGGCTTCTCATAGTAGGCTCGCCCTCACTAATAAAAGAATTAAGCTCCCAATACTCATCCTTCACCCTCAACAAAGTAACAATCCTGGTCTCCCTGGTAGTGAAGACACTGGGTGTTTATCTAGATGCCTCACTATCTTTATCATAACAAGTAAGTACCATAGCCTCCAGCGCTTACTACATGACCAAACTAATCACTGCTTCCAGACCCTTCCTCCCCACGGATAGTTGCATGACCATGGCCCGCGCCACTGTAGGAGCCAGACTTGTCTACTGCAATGCCCTCTTCACAGGTACCAGAATCGCCAAAATTTGCAATATGCAGGTCATTCAAAATGATACGCTCACCATCCCCTAAAGCCAACCACACCAGTGCAGCAGGAAAACGTGCCCACTGTCTCCCGATTCGTGAATTAATCATCTTCAAAATACTTACTATAACATATAGGTGCCTGTCCAAAGTGCCCCCCTTACCTATCCCAAATAATCACCATAGCAACCTCTTCCAGACCAACCAGAGCAGCCCACATCCACTGCATATGTCAACCTAAATTCAAACATCAAAAAGCTAGGGGCTTCAGCTTCCCTACATTTGCTGCCATGCATTGCAACCTACAACCGCCCACCCTATGAGGGGAACAATCGTACTGGACCTTCAGAAAAGATCTAAAGACTATGCTGTTTAACTAACTCTGATTCCCGCTGCTTCCCCCATCTGAGTCTGATCACAAACAATGAATGTCAATCAAGAACTTCCACCTTGATCCTGTATTGTTCTTATGTACTTTATGTATCATTGGATCTTTATGTTTTGGTTCTCCTATGTGTAACTGGTGTTATCTAACAGCGCCTTAATGCCCAATGGTTTAGCGCGCTATACAAATAAATAAATAAATACATAAATACATAAATGATGCCAGCAAAAACCAAAAAAGCAACATCCCAAAAATATAACTAACTCTGGAACTACAATTTGGCAATTCAAGATTTTAAATTTGAACTACTTTCAAATCCCTGAACCAAATGAAGTGCGAAATGTAACAGAAGTAATTTGCTCCATTTGCAAATCAAAATTAAAAAGGGGTAAGCCTCCAAAACATAATTTAGGAAATTCAGCAGTACTAGCATATATGCAAAATAAACATTAACAAATATATTTTACACATTTTTATGAAATTCAAACTACAGAACAAACTGTAGTTAGAACAACTAGAAAACAAAATATCGAATTCACCTCATGAAGTATTCCAAGCTAAGTGCAAAGATTCCAAGGCTTCTGAAGGAAAAACTCTAGAAGTTAACCCAACTTGATTCTCAACTATCCAGGTTATTCCTTCAACCACCTCAACAACATACAGTTGCCAATAGAAGGGGCAAGAATTGCAGCTATAGATGTATTAAGGATGAGAGACATGTAATCACAAAACAAAGTTGTGACATAAATCTAAATGGAGGACCTTTCCATGCCTCTTCTGCGGTCATTGTAGCAATGCAATCAAAGGTGACCATATAAGACATCTGTATGATGGTTCTAAAATTGACTTACAATATTTTGCTAAATGTGATTATAAAAATCGAATTATGGTTTAATTTTATTTTATTTTTCTCATTTTTTTTATTTACTTGTGTATAGCCGATTTTTGTTTTTACAAAAACTAACGAGTTTGTAGAAAGAAAAAGGAGAAGATGAAACAAGGCTACAATGTTTCCTTTTTTTCCCTTCTTAGTATGTCTCTGGGTTCAGCATTTGCAGTTTTCCCATTGCATGTTCTAAAATCTTTGCCGCCGAGATGGTCCATCTGTTATTTTCGCCTGAGATGAGTCAAGACCACCAGGACTCTTCTTCAAAGAGGTCAGAATCCACAAACAATGGTCTGAGGTAAGCCTTTCTGACCTCTCGCGTAGCTGGGCATGACATCATCAGATGCCTTTCAGTTTATAGTTGGTTGTTTTCGGAACAGAGTCTGCATTCATTTGTCACTGACTGTGACCTAATTGCCAGAATTTCCCTTGTCTGAAGGAGGTTCATTCGAGCTCTGAGGAAAGTTCCTCTGAGAGTTTTGTTTGGGAATTTCTTCACATATGTCATAGTCTCTTTCCTTTTTTTGGAATGACAGAGGTAAATGGATCATGAGTTTGTTTCTGAATACCTGATCTAGAGTAGTGATCCAATCTTGGTCTTCCATTTTCATTTTTACTCTCTGAGTGTTGGAGATCAGATCCTCTTCTGCACATGCTATGTTTTTCAGCTGGATTTTTTTCTTTTCCAACCAAGAATTTAGCATGGTGCAGGTGCCTTCGCTGGCTTCTTCGGCGATCACTTGGTAGACTTGTGGGCTGTCCGGCATCAAGATCTTTCTGAAGAGCTGCATACTGCTATGGTCTATCATAACTGTTAAACAGAGTCCCCCAAGCTCTCGACGGATTGCAGCAATTGGAGTAGACTTTGATACATTGAGCACAGAGCGCCAGAACAAACCTTCTAGTTTGGGCCATATCAATGAGGGGATGGCAGGACTGGCTTCCATCCCGTAGACAATTGAAGGAATTACTTTTGATTTGTAGAAATGGATGGCCAGCATCAATGAAAACCTTCCGTATTGTCTATTAATCGCTCTTGTTTGGGCGGTAAGGTTTTGCATCTTTGTCCAGAGTACTTGTTCCATCTGTGCGTCGGATTTTGAACAGTCGATCGTAATGCTGAGATATTTGAAGTACCAACTTGGTTTAAGTGATCTTCTTGGCACTTTCTCCAGTGTCAGGATTTTGGTTTATTTTATGTTAATTTCAAGGTGGTTGTGAATTGTATATAACATCAGGTTGTCCAGCTGCCTTTGGATTCCGACAGGCGTTTGGTCTATAAGTGTCATGTTATTGGCGTATAATAGACGGGACACCGCTGTATTGCCAATTTTTGGCGGAAAAGCACAAACCCTCTCTGCGGCCTCTTGATAATCTCCTAAGAATGCGAAAAAAGAGTGATGGGGCCAAAGAGCAGCCCTGTTTGACACCTCTGAATGATGATATTTCAGCCGAGAGGAGGCCTTGGCGACTCTAACGTTCTCACATTTTTGTATCATTTTTGTATCAGTATGTAGCGCCTTTATGGGGGTCAAAATAGATTCAGCGCACTCCCAAGATGCAAGTTTCTCCCAAAGCTTATCTCGGTCTACCCTGCAAAAGCTTGGATGAAGTCGACAAAGCACGTACACTCTTGGGGCTCCTTGTCTAACTTTACTCTTGATGATGTAGCATGATGTCCACAGAGGTATTTGCATTTTTGAAAAAACCTGTTTGAAATGGGTCCGCACAGCAAGATGATTGCCCATTTTTGGAATTTTGCAAGGAGTAGCGATGCAAAAACTTTACCGATGGTTTCTAGCAGGGCGATAGGGCGGTAGTTGCAGGGATCGTCTCTTGAGCCTTTCTTAAATATGGGAACCACAACCGCCGATGTCCAAGTAGATATTGATTTTGTATCTTTGCACCGGGCTAAGCTTTGGCTGATTAGAGACGTCCATTCTTCTGGATGTTGTTTTAGGTCAAGGTTGGTAAAACCGTCGGGATGTCGCTCTTGATGACTTTTAGTTCTTAATAACTCTAATGATGTCGTCTTTGTCAGTCAAGTCCTCCCAGGTTGCCAAGATGCTCTGTTTTTCAGGTTGGATATATCCTTCAGCCAGGGCAAAGAGCTTTTTGAAGTGGTGTACCCACTTTGTTTTGCTGACCACATTTGTTAGGGCTTTGTTGATTTGAGTGTTGCAAGGTCTGATGAGTGTCCATAAATCTTTTGTTTTCTTTGTGGCCACAATCTGTAGCATTGTTTCTGCATCTTGCTGATAGAGGGTGATACGATAGGTCTTTAACCACGATCAGTATTTCTTTGTCTCGGTCAAGAGGGTTCCTCGAGCTTCAGGCGTGTTTTGCTTCATTGTCACTCTTTTCAGCTTTCGTAGTTTTTTTCTTCAGTCGCCCAATACTTGATTATAAGTATGGTTGCTTTTTTCTGATCTTTGCACGCAATTTGACCTGTATTTCAGTAGAAACGGTTGATAGTTTACAACAGTGGTTATTTCTGCAGGGTTGATTGTCAATTTTTGCTGGCTGTACTTTTTTGTCAGATCGGCAATATTTGATGCCGTCAGCCGTAGTCAAGTTTGCTGCATATTTAGTTCAATGTTCTGGTGCCAGCCAGGGTTCTGAATTCGCGTTGTGCCCCAAGACAAGGCTAAAAGTTTGTGATCACTGTTTCCCATCCTCAAAGGTAAGTATTTTTGCCAGTAGGGAAGAGGTAACAAATATGTAGTCAAGAGTCACAAAAGATGCATCTCTTCTCCATGTCAGAATCGGGGGAGCCGTTTAGCAGTTGGATGCCTTGTTGCGAAGATTTCTAGAGTTCATCATATCTATCCATGCCATACCACTCTCTTCTGCCGATGATCTCTGAATCTTCAGGTTGGGCATTGCATTGGTTATAGGGCATTTCGCGTTCAAGTCACCACATATGATTATGTTGGAAAGTTGGTAATCCACCATTAGGTCGTCAATGACTTCTGAGATTTTTGTGCAGAAAGTTTTCATCATGGTTCTCTGTCGGTTCCAATACAGTGTTATCAGTCCCAGACGGATTTTCCTTAGGTGAGGATTTGTGGCTTTGTATTTGTCACAAGTGAGGAGCACTGCAAGGTGGCCGTAGGATTCAGATACTTTTTTGTTAGTTCTAAATCCCGATCCGACTCGGACTGCCTCTAATGGCCGGTGAAACTATAACCGTATACCCGTCGAGGGTTGGTTTTTGGACTAACTAAGTCTCTTGGAGGCACAGAATATCGTAAGCACCTAGATATGTTCCGCCAGGTTGTGTTAAGTGTTGGTGCCTCAGATGTTTCATGACCCCATTTTCAATGATGCGGGTCTCGGTTTGCCTACAGTTGTTTGTTAATACTCTTGTAAAGCATCAGGAATGTTTCAAAATCTTGTGCCGGCCGACTGGAGGCAACTAATGGCAGTCATTCCTGCCTGGTTTTATATGATCATCCACCATGAGTGCTTATGGGAAGCACAAATTCACAGCTTGATGTTGAATGGTGCATGGAGTTTCACGTGAGATCCCTTGGTAGCAATATAGACACTAACATAATATAATATAATTTATTGTGATTTAGGTTACATTGAAACTTTACCCATAAAAATAGCTTTTACGTAAAAAGAACATAAAAAGAATAAGAATGATCATAAAAAAGAAAGCACATAATATTTAGATATACAAATACAAGGGAAGTAAAAGCATCAAATTCCCTGAGCAAACCAACCATAATGTCATCATCATTAAGATTTAAGTTAACATGAATCTCAGATTAGTAATAGTTCAAGAACCATACGATGCCTCATAATGCCAACTACTCTTCAGGGCAGACTTTCAGCATTTGATTAACATAGCAGGGAAGGTTTCATATAACAGCAGTTCCTGTTTAAGTGCAAACTCATGGTAAGTAGCAAAATCACTTAGGCTTCAACAGTAACTATTCAGTAATGCATCTTTGTGTCTTCCTATGTAGTTATGTTAAGGCTTGTTTCCACCTTCAGCCAAACATTGTACAATGCCATCAGGAGCCTCAAGCTATTGGAATTAATGCAATGATACCAAAATAGCTCCTCTTTGATGTATCCGTGATTGTGCACAAAATTACCCAAACCAAGATTTATGGCACTTATCATTTTGTGGCATTCAGTTAGCAAATGTCTGGCCGTCTCTCTGATTCACTTCATTGCATAGTCGGCAGAGCTGTTGTTCTGGAGCGATCATGTCTCTTCTGCCGTGATCGTTAACATAGGTAGTTGTTCAAGCCTTAAAAGTAAAATGAAGCGTCTGAGTCTCACATCAGGGCACAGATTAAGGTAACTCTGAGGTTTTTTTGAAGTTGTATAGTCTGTACTGGACAAACGGATAGCTTTTCAGCTCCTGGAGATGAGCATAGATCTCTAGCCAATCCCAGAGAGCTATACGTTTACCCAGGGCCCTCTGTACTTCTTCTGTGACACTACCCACCCGGATATGCCACCCAATGGTCATCAGAAATTTGGACATTTGCTCCTTCAAGGGGCACGGGGGGTGATCCTTAGAAATCTCTTGATGGACAGCATTTAGTAGCCCGTTATTGGTCTCACCACTCATTTTCAGACAGAGTAGGGCTCGCTTTTTTTTTAAACTAGAGCTTTCAATGAGGTCAGCCCCAGTTCTCATCTTATTATTGCCATAGGAATTCCTGATGGTAGGCCCAAGATGGAGCGCCAACATTTTCCTTCAATCACCTGCAACCATTTCAGGTCAATGTTGAGGAGAGCTTCCAGACCAATGGTGATCATAGGGGACAATACTTGTACATATAGTTGACGTGTGCCCCAGATAGTTAAACGTCCTGATTTACTGTGAATCTATGGAACAGTGCGGTCAATTGTGCCGCACTTGAAATGCGTGACTGTTTGCATATTCCGTAGACACCGACGCTCTCAAATTCAATCCCTAGATAGCAATAATGAGGCGAGTAGGCAATGTTGTTGAGGCCAACTCTAAGCTGCACACGAGTGGTGTTCTTTTTGGTGAATCTCATGGCCTTAGTTTTTTCCAGATTCATTTTAAGGCCATTTCTCTCGGCATATTCCCACAAGGCAAAGGCCGGCCTACGCAGCCCACCAATGGTGTGGTCAAGTATTACTAGGTCGTCCGCATAGGCATGAACAGGACAGATGGAGTCTCCTATTTTCGGTGGACAGTTTGTCGCGCCCCCTATAGCCACGGGGATGTCATGTACGTATAGATTATATATTAGAGGAGCCGTGACACAGCCTTGTTTAACCCCCCTGTTTTCGAGCACACTTCTAGTGGTATGACCTTCCTGATCCAGTTTTTCTTTTACAGAAGTATTCAGATGAAGCAATCTTAAATAGAAAGTCAGGCCCTCAGGGCAGCCCATTGATTTTAACTTCTGCCAAAGACAATCTCAGGGAATAGAATCGAATGCCGCCGAGAAGTCTATATAGAGGGCATATAATGGGGGCTGCCCCCCTTATCTTGCTCGTGTCCTTAGGAGGTCCATAACCATGATGTTATGCGCCGTGGAATAGCCCTGCCTAAAACCACTCTGGAATTTACAGAGTATATCAGATTGCTATACCCAAAGCTATAGCTCTTTTAATAAGAGTGAGGCAAATATCTTCCCTGTGGCATCCAGAATTGAAAGGCGTCTGTAATTACTGGGGTCCGCTCGATTGCCCTTTTTAAAGACCGGTATAAGAACTGCTGTTTGCCAGGATTGTGGTATTTTCCCCTCATTTAATATCTTTTTGAACACGATGACTAGTAGTGATGCCCAAAATTCAGGATGAGACTTCATCACAATGTTTGCTAGTCCATTTGGGCCAAGGGCATCTGAGGATTTTAATTCCATAATTATATTCAACACCATTTCATAGGATGCATTAATAGGAGGAATTAACGGCATATTAACCAATGTACAGGATTCCTCCGTGTCTACCTTGGCATTTCGATTTTCAAGGAAAGCTATCCATCTTTCGGCCTTAATAGGGTTAACTAAAGTGTCTTGTGTAGTGCCTCGCACTTCACCCAGCAGAGACCAGATGTTACGGGTTTTGCCTGTACAGATCGTATTTACTAGCGTCTGCCAGGATAGGATTTTGTCGGATTTCCTTTTGGCCTTAATAATAGCTCTATATCTATTTTTGACACTCCTTTCTTTGATAAAATATTGGTCTGGGGGTATGCTTGTCTCTTGGCAAGCTGAAGTTCTGCTCTACACTCTCTCTTCGCATCTCTGATCATTTTATCAAAGGGAGGCTTTTTTATCCCCCAGCTGGTCATAGCCCCTATGCGACAAACTTCATGATTCTCAGCAAAGGAGAGATCCAATTTTCGATGGAATTGATCGTCATCTCCCCAGAATTCAGTAGAAGGTGTAAATTGTCACTAGCCAAAGCTGCTACCGCGTGGGCCACATTTTTGTCAGACCAACTGATCCGTGTGCCTGCTTTATTTGGCTTAATGTTACCCATGTTGATAACAGGGGGGTCATTTACCCTGATTTTCAATTTGCATGTGAGTGTGGCATGGTCACTCCACTCATTAGGGATCACTTGCATATCGTCCACCATCTCATACATTCTTGGGCAGACAAAGATGCAATCTAAAGTACTGCAGGAAATACCATTAGACCAAGTGTGGTGTCCAGGATAATCAATAAAAGGTTTTACCGTTGACCATTTCGATGTCCCATAACTCAAACAAGTGTTCCCACCCTCGACCTTCGGGATCACTTTTTTTGGTATGTTGCATGCAATTTTTAGGTTTTAACCTAATGAGACTTCCCTCTATTCCCGTTCATGTGGCAGTTAAAGTCGCCAACCACTATTACCCCAGTGTTTCCAAGTTTTAACAGCCAGGTAGCCAATAGGTCATGAAGAGCCTCCTGAAGTTGTTCTCTTAATAGTGCACCAAGGGGGTTATATAGGCTGACTAACAGGAAATGATCCTTTCCTGCCTGGTTGTCATAGCTGACTTCAACCGCCATCATGTTGCTAGCAAATTGGGTTTCCACTTGTTTAGAACCAAGAGTATTGGCTACCCCCGAGATAACGGCCATAAGGTCGACCCTTTGTGCCTTTATTTGCTGCCATTTGATAAGTGACAAAGCTATCCAAAATCAGTGGATCCATCGCCCAAGTTTCTTGGAGACAGAAACAACTATGTTCATCTAAGTTCTTGATAGAGCCCTCTGTTGACAACAAATGAGCGAAACCCCTGCAATTCCATGACAAAATTGTAATATCTCATTGTTTTAACAACACTCCAGGTAGCGAATCCGCCAGCCATTTTAATACTTGTTGAATGTCTGAAACGTCCACATTCTTCCCTTGAGGGAGATTAGGACAGGGACTGACCTCAACTGGCAAATCTACCTTTCTGGGCAATTGTCTTAAGTCGACTTCGTTCAAATCGACATCAACCTCCATGTCAATCGCTTTCAATTCAGTCTTATAGTTCCTTAGCAATTGTGCGGTTGATAGAAATTTACAATGCAGCGCAGAAACCTGAAGATTTGGGCCTTTTAGTGGTTCCACGACTTGGAAATCGTCAGATTTAAGGACCCTCAATTGCGGTACATAGCTCAGTCTAGTTAACAGTTCGGAGCGAGAGAGCCATTTTGGTTCTTCGCTTCAGTATAAGTTCTTTATCAAACATATGCGATTTCCTTCCATGGCAGCTTTGGTTTCAGTCAGAAAAGTTGTATTAAGCGTTGATGCTGGTGGCTCTGATATACTCCCAGGGCTCTCCTCGTCCATAGCCACTACCTCTTCACTCAATATATCCCTCTCAGGTAAGTCATCCTCCTCATCAGGCTCAATCATCTTATCTCTTTCAGGTATTAACCAGCTAGTCAAGCAGCCCTCTCCACTGTTCTTCCTTTTCTTCGCTCTGGCCGGTCTTTTTTGGCTTTCTTTGAGGGATGCCCAGAGGATTCCTTGTCGGGATTGGAAGGAGCCATAGCTTTGGCTTTTTTGTTCTCAGCTGCCCTCCTTGCCATTCTACGTTGCTTGCGCGAGAAGGATGGTTCATTGTTTTCCTTATCAGCCTCCAATCCTGGGATTTGTGGTTCCTCAGTTTGATGTTCTTCAATTTCATCGACCAATAGTATAGCTTCCGAAAGGTTGGATTCTGCTGAAGGGTCAACGTTAGCAATTCCATCAGCTTTCTTCCTCTTGATCATGTCTAGAGTTAAGGCATTGGAATTGTCCAGTATTCTCCCCCCCATTTTCAATAAGATTTTAAGAGCGAATTGCAGGGATGCGACTGAAGACTGAATCTCTGCAATTCGCGTCGCCCCAGGGTAGGTATTACCCAGACATTCGCGTTCAACTTTGGGGCTATCTTCCATAGAAGCTATAGCCAGGTTCGGAGATACTGATAGTCTGCCCATAGATTCCACTGGAGTAGGGGAGGCATATGGAGTATTTCCCTGCTTATTAACTAGGGGGCAGTCAATATTGATAGGCATTGATCCTGGCGCAGGGGTCATAGTTCCAGTAGCGAATTGTTGTCTATGTCATCAAAATTCAAGGCACATAATGAACCTGCATTATAGGGCGCTGGGGCAGTAGCCTCCTCGATAGTGGTGGAGTTTGTTTCAGGGAGTGGGTTTTGTGAGAAAAACTCAGTAATCATGCCCTGGTCCACGGGTATATGGCATTCTTAGTTTTCTTCCTGGGTTTTGCCCGTGCTGTATCATTACTCGGAGGACTCTTGGCTTTCTCCATTCCCTTAGTTCTTCTAAGGTTATACTTAAGCTGTGTAGATCTCTTCATTGGAGGCATTCAGGCTTCCACCAGCTCTAGTCCTCCTCACCTTGATTGTATCACAGTACAGTATCAATGGGAATAAATCCCTGCAGTCTCCTCGATATATCGACGGCCAGGATCAAAGGGATCAAGTCCCAACAGTCTCCTAACCACAACTGCTCACAGTATGTCAGCTCTTTATGAAGGGAGGAGGTGTGGGTGTCCACAACTCCAAGTGGCACCCTGCAGTTTTACCGCCAAATCACTTCCTACGGTGGTGCTCAGGGAGTGTCTAATCAAGCTCATACAAAGGGGGGCAGACAGCAGAATGGGAGATGATGATGGGCGTTATTAGCACATGATTAGCCCCCAGAGCTCCCGTCAGAGGCAGTGTTTGGTGCCTCACAATAATAGCCAACACCAAGGCAATCAGAGTAGTGCCCCCCCAACACGCTACCAGGGCCCTGCGGGCTGCTGTTCAGTTAATGATAATATTAGCAGCCCTGCAGTCCCACTCAGCGTATGCTGCTCAGCACAGTTTGAAACCGCCCTTTGCCAGCTGCACGAGGCACACGCCTCCCAATTCAGCCCACCTCTCACCAGTGCTCATCCGCGGATGGCGGCAGGCGGCGGGCGTGCTCGCCACGTCACTCCACTCCGAGGCTATGCCGGGGGTCGATGTGTCAGGCGGCGGGCATCGGAATTCGTCAGCTCTATGGCTCCTAGGCTCCGAGTCTCAGGGGAAACAACAGGAGGAGTCCTTCATTTGAAGCCACGGACTGCAGGCTGCAGGCAGCAAGGAACGGCAACTCGCTGACACGCCGGCTACACGCTACCAGCGGCGAAGAGCAAAGATAGACACTAACTGTGGAACATTGCTTGTAGTGTAAGGGACCTAGAAACACATTGGGATTACTCAGGTGAGGCCAGTTTAGGTATTGAGCCAGACAATACTGGTGCAGCCAGGCCAGTTTCCTCATCCATTGCTTCCCTGAAGAGATGAAGAGGTGTGACTGTGTACAGCAACCCTGAGTTGGCCATTAGAGCAAATATTGCTATGACAACAGTTACATGCATTCAGGTCTTGGTGGTTCTACTTCTTCTAGAGGTCCTTCCGGTTCATTGAGAGTATATCCATACTTGTCAGATATTTCTTCTTTGTGGTAGAATACTCCACCCTGAGCATCTAAGCATGCCACATGGGGGCCTGTTGACTTTTCCCATGCTGCCAGCCTTGTGGGATATGATTCTTCTACACATAAGTGAAAAGGATTTGTCTCCATGTTGGTGTAATTATTGCATGAGGAGTTGTGTATATTGCAGCTGCATCTGAAGTTCCTCTTGCTGGGGTGTCCCTTCTTAACCACCGATGGTCGAGCAGACTTGCACTTCCATTGAGGCAGTAAATGGTAAACCAGATCTTTATGCTTTTCTTCAATGACCATGCACATGGCCAGTCTGTTGACTGCTTTTTTCCTTTGTGATGGCATTGCACCATGGATTGTTCTACCTCTGTGTCTAGTGCCATTGCCTGATCAAGGATGTGGTCTAACACCAGCCACATCCTTGTCAGAATCATTATTTTGCCTCAAAGAACCATTAGATCGTCCCTTATTACCTCATCAGTGATGCTCCAAATTTGCAGGTGGCTGCAATTGTGTGGTAAGAAACCACATACTGTTCTATCGTCACATGTCCAAACATGCAAACATCTCTTAAGAATCTCCCATGTATGTGAAATCTGGGGGTGTTGGTATGGGGGATGACTTTTGGTGATGTGTGTTAATGTCTTTAGCATGTAAGTGGTGTGTTCAAGTCTTTGTTTCTGGCATGTTGCTGTTGCTGTGCTGAACAGTTGGTTCTGCACTTGTCCTACTGCTGCACTGTTTGATGGGAGTGTTTCTATGGGAGCAGTTAATTGATGAAGGAGCAGGATGCAGAGATGGAGCCATATAGAGGACTTGATTACTGTGGTGACGCAAGGTAGGTCATGGTTCAGGCAGGAACACTGTTCCTGCTGGGTAACACTCACTGAAGACAAGGCTGCACAATTTATTTGTAAGCAGCGGTGTGTAGGTGATGCACAGGCACTTGTGGATGCAAAGCCAGATGTGGAATGAATGACTGGTCGATGAGGGCCATGCCAGTGCCTCAGTACCTCACATGTTGTTGTGGGGTGGTTTATTTATGTGCAGTATAAAGGAGAAGGCGAGAGGATACTACAATGTTATGGCAGATGGGAAATCTAAAGGGATCCCTGAGCTGCAGGCAGACCTAGGAAAGGTTACTAAGCAGTGGGCTAAGACACTGACCAGCGAGGGTGAAACATGGGCATGACCAGAGCCTGCTCTTGGAAGTTGTACTCACATCCTAGAACCCAATGGACATGTTGACATCAGTGCAATATTTGGAAGTGATGGGTCTAATAGTCGATCGAGGTAAGTAGCTTTTTTCAGAACAGGAGATTACAAAGAACCACTTTCGAAGGGTGGTGACATCCACTGACAGCTTAGAACAATGCCTACTGCTGCTCCTCCAAATTCCAATAAAAGCATGGTAGCAAACAAGTGTTACAGAGGATTTTAATTTGTGTTTTGTGAGTATGGTGTTGATAATTGATGAAAAGGTGCTAAGTTTGAAGTGTGTTTGTGGTTTATGTAGGGAAGGAAGGAAGGAAGGAAGGAAGGAAGGAAGGAAGGAAGGAAGGAAGGAAGGAAGGAAGGAAGGAAGGAAGGAAGGAAGGAAGGAAGGAAGGAAGGAAGGAAGGAAGGAAGGAAGGAAGGAAGGAAGGAAGGAAGGAAGGAAGGAAGGAAGGAAGGAAGGAAGGAAGGAAGGAAGGAAGGAAGGAAGGAAGGAAGGAAGGAAGGAAGGAAGGACGGGAGGGAGGGAGGGAGGGAGGGAGGAAGGAAGGTAGGACGGACGGATCTGCACCTCCTACATCTCCTGTGAATGTCTAGTGAGGTTATTGAAGGCTTCCCGTGGCTTTCTTGAGAATGTTTTTCTAGAAGAGCAGAACATCTAGAACTGACATTGGGATTATTGGGATTCACAAATGAGATCAAATATTACATATTCACCTATTATGGAGACTGCGAGAAAGAAGTGCATCCCCCGTTAGGGGGCCTCAAACATATTGAGATAAGGCACTTTGTCTGAAGATATTTCTGCAGAAATCCCTTAGCATGCATGTAATCAGTATTGTGCTACTGCCTGTCCATGATGTAAAAAGTACTTAACATGAAAGCACTATTCTCAGATTTGTAGTAGAATATCCCACTCAAATATGAAAATGTACGATTATTGCATGGTCTGTGGTGTCCCTACATGTAATTAATCTTCAATGCTTAGTGTCAGGTATGCATACATCACATACAATGTTCCACAATGTGTAGACATGTGGTAGAAGTGTACTGAAAAAGTAGTGAAACTGTGACCTCAGAGGGGGACATGCAAACTAATATTTTGCCATTGTATTTCGTACTTTGTGGCACTACTTTCTGCTATGGCAAAGGCCATAACGGGATTAGGAAGATTTTTAAGACATGTGTAATCAATAATAATTACACACACACGTAGAATAAGTGCCATTTTGATATCTTCCATGAATTATTCTTTTGACTAAACACAACCATTTTGTATAGTGCGATAAATAGCAAGTATATATGGGTAGACAGATTTGCATTATGCTGCATTAGAGTGGAAGAGTTGAATCAGGCCCATAGCATCTACATTTCTCCGTCAAGCTTTTAATCTATCTGTACCAACTTTATAATTCTACTACTTTAGTCATAAACAACACTGTTCATTTCTCTAAACAGTTTAATTGTTTTATATAGCTTAGTGACAGCACTGCAGGTGTCTTCCCTTTTCCAACACTGGTATTCATGATCTAGTACACACTAATCCTCATGAAATAGTGAGTAAATGTATATGTTTCTGCAGGACCCACTATGCAATGTTATTTATGTATTGGTTATTTGCAATGCGCACTATGCAGCACAATTGTGTTCCAATTCTGATCAAGATGGGGGTGAGTGGGGGGCGAAGGTATAAAAGGTCTTGAAACATTCGGAACATGCAAGTGCTATAGCAAGATGGCAGGGAGGATGGGGAGGAGGAGAAGTGCAGGAGGGGGTAGAGGGGAAGGATTTAAAACAAAAACATTATGACTAGGTCCTGAGATAATTTGGAACGTGCATGTGCTAGACATGAAAGGTGGAGAGGGGGAGGAAGGGACGTGCAGGAGGGGAAGGTGTGAGGTAAAACATGCCAAACAAGGTAATACGTGCAGAAACCAGTAGGTAGACGGCATTGAGAAAAACACTAAACATACAATTATGGCAAGCAGGTATGAGTGACTGCAACCTGGAAAGCCTTGACTCGAGGAAGAGGGGCTAGAACTTGCATGCAGACAAGCAGTTAAGAATAATCAGGTAGAAGTGACTGCAGACTGGAAAAGCCACGCCTCATGGGAAGAGGGGCTACATCAGCTATGCAAGTACAGGAAGGTAGTACAGTAGCTGGGCCGACACAGCAAAGTCAATCAGTGTTAGCAGGTGGGTAAAATGCACAACACAGCGAGATGTCAAAGACAATCAGTGGTTGTGAAAGCAAAACACAGAGCCGGCATTCGGAATGTCAATCCAGTAATTGTAGGCAGGTGAATGCAGAAACAGAGAACAGACATTCGAATGTTAGACCAATGGTTGTAGATCGGCAAATGAAAATTCAGCACAGGGGCAAAACAAAGACAACTAGTGGTAGCTGGCAGGTAGAAACACAGCAGAGGGTTGAGGGAGTAGACAACTATTGGACTAAGGTTGGAATGAAGATACACAGCACGTAATTAAAGATATAGTTAAGCTGTAGTAGGTATGCGACATGTAAGAAGAGCAGGTGGTGAGAATCACTGCGTGTAATGAGGCAGAATGAGGATATAAAAAGGGACAGGATAGGGTGCGGAAAGAAGCAAAGGAAAGGCAATGAAACAAGGACTAGTGAAAAGGTGACCAGAGACGTGGCAGGCCAGAGCGGACCACGGGCTCGGAGGAAGGAGTGGGACATGTAGCTAGAATAACAATGGGCAAACAAGTAACAGGAGGTACCTAGCCCACCAACCCCTGTGGACAGAGGGAGCCACGGTTGATCCCGGAAGGGTGAAGTCAGAGTGAAGGGAGGGGAAAACACTGGTTTTATCTGAAATTGTGACATGTCAAAGACAACCTTGGAATCCGTAGCGTACTAGATCACATACTCAGGTCATATCATGCATTACAATCATGGCTATTAAAATATTCTTCTGACACGTGCATGAATTATCTGCAGGACTTCATGATCCCCTTGAAAAGCCCTGCATAATCTCCAGGCAATGTGGAAAAAGCAGTGGGGATGCAGCTCTATAACTTCCCAAAACAGAAAGCAGCTACAAGAATAGAATGCTTAGGAGCAATATCTAACAATTAGCCTGATTCACAAAACGTTTTTCAATGGGATGTTCCCATTGAAAAACGCCTTGTGAGTCAGGCCCACAGTGACATCTAAAAGACTCAAAGTAACACAGCTGATTGGCTATCCATCCAAAAAAATACACAACACAACCTAGGTGAACGCATTATCCCATTGATATATTGTGCCTCACACAGGCTTCGGCCTAACTCTAATCATTGTGAAAACAGAGAACATTATCCTTTTTAACAGTGTACTCAAGTTTTCTATTCCAGGTTGTATTAAAATCTATATCCGGCCGACTAAGCACAAATGGCATTATGATATACATACATGCAAAACTTCACCCGTGTCCCTCATCAGTAGGAAGATAGTTTATGTCTGTGTGGCGTTGGACCTTTAAGGGCGCGCACGCGACGGGGTGACGTTCACTCCGTCGCGTGCGCAGTTAAATAAACGGGGCGCGTCCGGTGGTGACACAACCACCGGGGAGCCCACACGAGAAACATCTCTGTCTCCGTGTCTCTGTGTCACAGGGGGTGGGGGCCTCACGGACGGCGGAGTCCGGACACCGCCAACAGTGGCGACGAGTGCCGGGATCACTCCCTGGAACAGAGATATTCGCTCGTAGCGTAGATGATCCTACGTGAGCGCTTCAGCGAATTCTGACCGCGGAGAGGGGAGAGACGCACGCGGCCGGCGGCCATTTTGATGAATAGGCCTCAGATACTCACGGCTTCATAACGAAGCGCCGGTGAGCCATCCAGACATAATTTTTGGACAATCCAGCGGCGGACAGCCACTGGAAACAGCACGTATCAATTTTAAAATGATTCATTGACATTTTTACTGTTTTTCACAGAGTGGATGGGTGAGACTCCATTGGAAGCCTGCTGAATGCACTTGGGGTCTCCCCCCCTGCTCAATTTTTGGACGCTTCATTGTCCTGCCTGCTGGCTGGAGCGGTACATCCACGAGGGGCACATCTGGAGAGAGGCAGAATTTAGACCGTGTCAGGAGGCTGCCTGCTGGTGGTGAGTTGCGGCCCCATTAATCATATCATCTGGGGTGCCTGTGCGCTATCCACCATGAGCCAAGCTGCTGCTGCTGCTGCTGCTCCTGCAGCTCAGCCTCCGCCCGACCTCCCGCTGAAACCACCTCGGTCCCTACAGCCAATGCCTGAGTTTGATATCTCGGGCGCTCCATCAAGCCTAGGACAGAGGTGGAAGATGTGGATGGATAGACTCGAGATGTACTACAGGGCCACGATGGAGACGAGCGAAGACAGTAAGCTGGCCACTCTCCTGTACTCTGCTGGCCCGGCAGTGCATGAGATTTTTCTGTCCCTGCAACCAGTGGATGGGTCGTTTGCGGCGGCAAAGGATGCACTCCATAATCATTTTCTGCCAATGGCCAATGCAGATTATGAACGTTTTCTCATGGGGACGGCTCGACAGAAGGATGACGAGAGTCTAGATGTGTTCTACGGGCGGCTGCGGAGACTGGCGGTGCCATGTGCGTGGAACGACCCTGAAGTCATGATTCGCAATCAACTCATTCAGGAGTGCGCCTCTGGGAAACTGCGGTGCCAGATATTGCGCGAGCCGGGCATCACCCTTTCCCGCATCTTAGAACTCGGAAGATGCCACGAAGTGTCTGAACTGAGGGCGACCAGAATGGAAGCTAGTGCCCGTCCAGGCAAGGTGGAGGAAGTCTGCGCGGTCGGAAGAGGCCGTGGAGCGAGGCGCCCCATGAACACCCAGGGCCCGCGCCCGCCAGGGACAACCTCCTCCTGCCCAAAGTGCGGGTACGACCTCCCGCACCCGGCTGAATGCCCTGCGACTGGGGTGAGACTCCATTGGAAGCCTGCTGAATGCACTTGGGGTCTCCCCCCCTGCTCAATTTTTGGACGCTTCATTGTCCTGCCTGCTGGCTGGAGCGGTACATCCACGAGGGGCACATCTGGAGAGAGGCAGAATTTAGACCGTGTCAGGAGGCTGCCTGCTGGTGGTGAGTTGCGGCCCCATTAATCATATCATCTGGGGTGCCTGTGCGCTATCCACCATGAGCCAAGCTGCTGCTGCTGCTGCTGCTGCTGCTCCTGCAGCTCAGCCTCCGCCCGACCTCCCGCTGAAACCACCTTGGTCCCTACAGCCAATGCCTGAGTTTGATATCTCGGGCGCTCCATCAAGCCTGGGACAGAGGTGGAAGATGTGGATGGATAGACTCGAGATGTATTACAGGGCCACGATGGAGACGAGCGAAGACAGTAAGCTGGCCACTCTCCTGTACTCTGCTGGCCCGGCAGTGCATGAGATTTTTCTGTCCCTGCAACCAGTGGATGGGTCGTTTGCGGCGGCAAAGGATGCACTCCATAATCATTTTCTGCCAATGGCCAATGCAGATTATGAACGTTTTCTCATGGGGACGGCTCGACAGAAGGATGACGAGAGTCTAGATGTGTTCTACGGGCGGCTGCGGAGACTGGCGGTGCCATGTGCGCGGAACGACCCTGAAGTCATGATTCGCAATCAACTCATTCAGGAGTGCGCCTCTGGGAAACTGTGGTGCCAGATATTGCGCGAGCCGGGCATCACCCTTTCCCGCATCTTAGAACTCGGAAGATGCCACGAAGTGTCTGAACTGCGGGCGACCAGAATGGAAGCTAGTGCCCGTCCAGGCAAGGTGGAGGAAGTCTGCGCGGTCGGAAGAGGCCGTGGAGCGAGGCGCCCCATGAACACCCAGGGCCCGCGCCCGCCAGGGACAACCTCCTCCTGCCCAAAGTGCGGGTACGACCTCCCGCACCCGGCTGAATGCCCTGCGACTGGGGTGAAGTGTGGTAGGTGCGGAGGCGCGGACCATTTCGCCAGGATGTGCCGATCTGCAGCTTCTAAGGTAGTGCCTAGGGGGCCTGTTGGAGCCGGTTTCTTCCGCCCCCAGAGGGCGTCCAACATTGCTCAAGTGGACCAGGGTGATGACGGGGCCCCTCAGGAGGGGGAGGAGGAGGAAGAGGATGATGAAAACATTTTCTTTGTGTCCAGTGTGAGCATGCTGAAATCCCGCTGCAAGAGGCAGCCCAGATGCAATGTGCTGGTCAATGGGGACTCTATACCAATGCTAGTGGACACCGGTGCATCTGTGAATGTGATGGCCAGACAGCACTATGACACCATGCAGATCCCGCCCACGCTGACCACGCCAAGGGCACACATTTTCGCTTTCGGGGGCGACCAGCCCATTCCCTTGGACCGCGTGTTCGTGGCTGAAGTTCAATATGGTGACTCACATATACGGGCCAGGTTCTATGTCACGCCGGTGAGCAACAACACACTGCTGTGCTGTGCTGCGGCTGAAGCTCTGGGAATTGTAACATTCGCCTATTCGGTGTACCTAGACGACATTCAGGTGCTCCTGGCCAAACACAGTGCTCCCTGTTCGAAGGCATTGGACAGTTGGTGGGTGAGCCGGTCCGGCTCCACATCGATGAGTCGATCCAACCAGTGGCGCTGAAGCACCGGCGAGTTCCTTTTCATCTCAGGGATCTGGTGGATCGAGAGCTGGACAATCTCGTAGGGCTGGACATTATTGAAAAGGTTGAAGGCCCCACCCCATGGGTGTCTCCCATTGTCATCGCACGCAAGCCCAAACAGCCCGACGCGGTGAGGATCTGCGTGGACATGCGACTCCCCAACAAGGCCATAAAGAGGGAACGGCACTTGACCCCTACCATCGATGACATTATAGCGGAACTGCAAGGGGCGAGGTTCTTTTCCAAACTGGATCTGAGAGCAGGCTATCATCAGGTGGTCCTGCACCCTGAGTCCCGCTACATCACAACGTTTACCACTCATCGAGGTCTTTACCGATATAAGAGGTTGAGCTTTGGGGTGTCTTCCGCGGCGGAGGTGTTCCAGAACATCATAAGAGGAGCACTGGCTGATCTGGATGGAGTCCTTAACATCAGCAACGACATCCTGGTGTATGCCAGGTCAGAGACGGAGCATCTGGCATGCCTGGCCAAGACCTTTGAGCGCCTTCGCTCGCTGGGACTCACCCTACACAAGGACAAGTGCAAGTTCCTGAAAACAACGATCGAGTTTTTCGGATTCGTATTTAAGGCGGATGGGGTGTCGCCGGACCCCCGCAAAGTGAGGGACATAAAGGAGGCGTGTCCGCCAGAAAATGTTGCAGAGGTGAGGAGCTTTTTGGGCATGGTCACTTACTGTGGCCGGTTCATCAGGAATCTGGCATCCCGCTCAGAGCCGCTGAGATCTCTGACGAAGAAGGATACCGTCTGGCAGTGGGGCCCCCTTGAGCAGGCGGCATTCGATGATATCAGGAGTGCCTTGGCGGCGGACGACACCATGGCGTTCTTCGATCCGAGCCTGCAGACAGAGATCGTAGTGGATGCCAGCCCCTATGGCCTGGGGGCAGTGCTTACCCAAGTGGGGAGTGACCAGGAGATTCGACCCATAGCATACGCCAGCAAGGCGCTCTCCGACACCGAGCAAAGATACTCCCAGATTGAGAGGGAAGCCCTGGCGGTGCTATGGGGTTGCAGACATTTTCACCTCTACATCCTGGGGCGCCCCGTGACTGTGGTCACGGACCACAAACCGCTGTTGCCGATCATGGCGGGCTCATCATCCCGTCCACCAGTGAGAATAGAGCGCTGGATGCTCGCCCTGCTCAAGTATGGAGTGTCGTTGACATATCGTCCAGGGGCTAACAACGCGGCGGACTACCTCTCTCGACACCCAAGAGGGGACTCGCAGGAGTCGACGTCGGCTGAAGAGGCCGACGAACATGTCTGCCTGGTCGTGGAAACGGCCACCCCAAACTCCATGCAGGTGGAGGAGCTGGAGCTCGCGTCAAAGAGCGACGAGTGTTTTGCCATCTTGAGGGAAGCAATGCAGCGGGGTGCCTGGAAGACGGTGCTGGAAGCGGTAGAACGCAGGACATGTGAAGCCAGAGTGGCTCTGGAGCAGTTATGGTGAGTGAGAGAAGAACTGACATTCTCGGAGTCGGGGCTGCTACTAAGGGGTGAGAGGATCGTGGTGCCCCAGGCCAAAGTTGCACAGGTCATCGCCCTGGCACACCAGGGCCACCAAGGGGCGTCCAAGACAAAAGCTTGCCTCCGCCAGAAGGTGTGGTTCCCGGAGCTCGAGCGGAAGGTGGAAGCATTTGTGGCATCGTGCGTATGGTGCCAGGCTGAGGCACCGGCCCAGCGTGAACCGTCCATTGAAACGATGCCAAGAGGGACTAGGCCATGGGAAGTAGTGCACGCAGACTCCGGGTCCACGTCGAGAGGCACTCACTTCCTAGATGTGGTGGACGAGTGGTCTCGATACCCGGAGGTCGAGTTCATAGAGTCCGTCACATTTGAGAACGTGGTGGTGGCGCTGGAGAAGATTTTCGCCACCCATGTCCTGCCCTCAGTGCTGTGCTCCGACAACGGGGCACCTTTCTAAGGCGAGAGTTTCGCTGAGCACATGAAGGAGTATGGCATTCAGCACCGGCGGGTAACCCCACTTTGGCCCCGGGCCAACGGTGAAGCAGAGCGCATGATGCGCACCCTTAACAAAGTCTTCAGGATTGCCCACGGAAAAGGCGAGTGCTTGCAGAGCGCACTGTATGTCTTCCTGCGGGGATATCGGACCACACCCCACTCCTCAACGGGTGTAGCACCGGCGGAGGCTCTCTTCCAAAGATGCCCGAGAGACGTTATACCGTAGGTGGGGGACAGGGACCCCGCCGTCATTGACAATGAACAGGTCGAGGAGGACAGACGAACAAGGACGCAGATGGAAAACATCCGGAGAGGCCTGAGACCCCCACACATCGCGTTGGGGGATGAGGTGCTGGTGAGGAATCGCCACCTACAAGGCAAGCTATCCCTCACGTATGAACCTGCCCCCCTGGATGTCGTGGCGGTGAAGGGCTCTATGGTGACAGCCTCTGATGGGACGTCGTCCGTGACTAGGAATGCCTCCTTCTTCAGGGGAATCGGCGACCCGAGAGTGGACAGCCCGGACAACCGAGAGGGTGAGGATGCCTTAGATGAAGGTGGGGGTGAAAGCCCCACCGTGGACTCTCCTGCTCGGGGCAGACCAGGTCAAGAGACACCGGCCAGGGACGTTGGCAGGAGGTACCCCTGAGAACAGGGCGTGGGAAACCTGCCCGTCTCACAGACTATGTAACGGACTGAGCTGGGGAGGCTGACCTGGGGACATGGTCAGGCTGTGACAGGCACCCTCGGGGGATCCAGGGTGGCTGTTAATAAATGGGGGTTTTGTTGTGTGCATAGTTGCGTGCTTTATAAATGTGTGATAGTTAGTCCCTCCTGTTTCCAATTTGTTGTTATGGAAAAGGAGGAGTGTGGCGTTGGCCCTTTAAGGGCGCGCACGCGACGGGGTGACGTTCACTCCGTCGCGTGCGCAGTTAAATAAACGGGGCGTGTCCGGTGGCGACACAACCACCGGGGAGCCCACACGAGAAACATCACTCTCTCCCCTTGTCTCTGTGTCACGGGGGGTGGGGGGCTCACGGACGGCGGAGTCCGGACACCGCCAATAGTCTGTATTCTTAATTTCCCTGATGTCATCACATTCAAAGGACAGCCAATTTCATGTCGTGTGATATAATGGCGGTCAGAGATCCTGTGCTATCACTGCAGTTGAAGTCCCTGGTACTTACCCATGGAGCACAACTTATTTGCTATTAGTTTTGCATCAGTTTGAACACATATTGAGAAATGTAGTCCTCAATCTGTTCTCCTGCCGCTGAAATAACCAGGGATAATATATTAGTGAAGCTACGTCATGCCATGTCAACAGTTTTTGAAATCAAAATGGTAAATCTTGCGATAATTTGTGGTTTAAAGTTCCTTTTTGGTGGCATTCTTTGTACTCATGTCCCCAGTAGTCTTTCAATGCTAGCTCCCTCCATGCCACTCTACCCCTTAGATATAAAAAATGCAAGTTCACCCTTTGCTTACTGAAACAATTTCAAACAATTTCAAACATGTGCAAGCTCTAACAACTATGCATGCAATTCCAGAGAATTCCTCATCTTTCGAACAGTGGTTTTTAAACTGCTTTGAATACATTCCTTTTTGCATGAAGAATATCCCATTTCCAAACTGCAAAGCACTGCATATTCCCATCTGCATCCCACCGTCAGATGCGCTCCAAACCTTCAACTGCTTCGCAGTGAAAGCGGGCAGAAATGGCCGCCAGTTTACATTAAACCCCATAAGGTGTGGAAGTAATTTCGGTGGTGATAGACAGATGCTCGTAGGAGCTTTCTCCAGCTGACAAACACACATCCATGCGCGCACCTGTAATAAAACTCCCTCGTCTTATTAATAGACAGTCCAGTTCCCTGTGCTCTATCACAACCCAACCGTTTCTTTATGAAATAGCAGAGGCACAACACGCAATGTTCCAACTGAGAGCTGTTGGGTAGCTCGAAGCTACTATATTAGAAATTGCAGTCATTAAAAGACAGCTATTGAATCACAGCACTGCTTGGGGTGTTGACAGTGTACTGGAGAGAAAGAAGAACACGATTGCTCCGCAAATGTAGACGCTGGAAGTTCTTTTTTTTTGGAGAAAATGATTCACAAGAACAAAATCATGCAGCTATTTGCTCGAGATTACTTTTAGTAATTTTGAGGAAGAAAAAAATCCAACAAGCTTTAGTGCTATACTTAGTGTTCTTTTCTGAGAAGGGAGAAGACAAATTGCTAATCATTTTACCTGCTTAAGGCTGCAATGACCTGCTTTATTTCTGAAAAGCCTTTGCAATGGGCTGTCTGCTGCATGCACCATGTTTCTTTAATGGTGCAATAGACTATCCTGCATTGTGCAGCAAGGGTCCTAGAATACACGTGATGGCGTATTAGTGTGAAGTGAATGCTGTGCCACACCTCTTTTGTTTACCATTTGCTATTTCGGTAATGTCTGTAAGACAGTTTCCATAGCTTTTTGAAGCAGTGCTGCTTAGCACTGAACTCCTTACTTCGTCACCTCTGACAACAGAACGAAATTACTCCACATATCTATTAACCTGCTTCTAATAATGATCAGGCCTGGACAAACGTCTTAAAAATGAGTCCGCAGTAGCTGGCACATCTATTATAGAAGATGTGTTCCTATCACAAGGATGGGTCAGATTTCTGGCCGTTAAAGGGCCTCTGACAAACTCACAGCAGGCTTCCGGGTGTTGCTGTCAAATTCGGGATGTGTTGTCCAATCTCGATCAGCAGATGTTGTGGCAAATGAGGGGGTTTAATCGTCACGTTTGTCTATCCAATCAGGGCCGTCTTGGGTGATTAGTAAAGTATGTCTGCGTTAGTGAAGTTCATGAGAGGCCAGAAATCTCTTAAAGGTATTCTAGTCCCCTATGTAATGCCCATCTCACTCAGGGACGTCATTTAGGGGTCGCAACTGTGACCCCTGAGGTCTCCCTTGCTACCCCTGTGGTCTCCTGTGCTACCTCTAAAAAAAATAACGTTTTTTCTTTTTTTAATTGAGGCTCCCTGGGCTGTGGTCAGCAGCATGTGGCTCTTTGTTTCTGGAATGGCTGGTTTTCTGATAGCTATTGCCGGTAAAATAGCTTAGTGGGTTGAGCACCCGCTGCTGCATTGTGTTTGTGATCTGCAAGTTGTAGGTTTGACTTGCAGCAAGGTCAACTCAGCCTTTCATCCTGCTGAGGTAGATAAATGAGTACCAATACGGGTTGTATGATATTGTATGTATATTTGTTCTATATGAAGCTTAAGTGTAAGTGATATATAATAACTCATTGGGCCTCATTCCGAGTATGGGGGTAGTCATGGCGCTATTTATGCCATGACTACCTCCCATACCGGGTACGGGTCTGACCTGGTTCAATGGGGACTTACCGGTCCATTCCATCCCTGGAGGGACCGGTAAGTCCCCATTGAAAAATCCATTCGCCCATTCCCATTTGATCCCCCATAGGGCTCAATGGGAATGAGGAAGTAGCTAATAATGGTACCACAATTTGCGGTACCCTTATTAGCTCTCTGTTCCCTTATCGGCTCCAGCTACGGGCGCCTGGTAAAACCAGGCGCCCATTGCGGGACCCGCTAAGGTACATTGGAATAAGGCGCAAAGGGATTACCGGCACCAATGTCCTTAACAGTGCCCGGTATCCCTTTGCGCCCACCTCGAAATGAGGCCCATTGTTTGGCCTTGGACGTCTGCTTGCATTCACAGTAACTTGGTAATATGGGCATATATGCGCTGATATTAACGATATATATGATGATCCATTCTTGTATGAAATGTATATCACTTCACAGTGATATTGTAACCATATATTTCGTAGTGTACTACTTAGAAACAATAGTATGTGATGCCACTTCCTGTTTTATCAAGGGGTGAAAGGTTGCGTTGCATCACTTCCTGTGATGTCACTTTGGGTGAGGGTCAAATTACATCACTTCATGTGATGTCATCAGCGGTCAAGGGACGTGTGATGTCACTTCCGCTACCACTGGCATTTTGGTGAAATGACATCCCTGATCTCACTTCTTCTTACTTTTTGTTTTTTCTTATGCAGTGAGGGAAAGTGTTACATAGGGCAGACTCCTATTTGGAAAGTGCTTTCTGCACTGATTTTGTTGAGTTTGGTGAAGTATTTTGAGGAGTCTCGAGAAGTGTTATGTGTTTGTTGTTGGTTGTTTGTGTATTATCTTTTTGTCTAGTATTTTTGTCCTGTGTTTTTTTAAGATAATTGTCAGTTTCGCTTTGTGGATTTGTTCAGTGTGTTGTAGAGTCTTGTGTTAGATGCTCCTTATAAAAAGAGAAAGCAATGTTGCATTTTCCTCTTGTATCTTTCCTCTTATGTGCCCCTATATACAAGTTTAAAGAAGCTAAGTAAACATTTCTCACACCTACTTGTTTCCCAGCGATTAAGATGTCAGTCCCACTCGTTTGGTCTGAAGATACTAACCAGAGGTGATCTATAATTGGCTTGCAAGTAAAAGGCTGCAACATACACAACCCACCAATCGCTCCTTACTATAGTAACTCACATACCTGGCCTGGTATCTTTACACTCCTATGGTCCCCTGATACTAGAATATTTGAGGAAACCTCCTTCTAGACCCCATGGCACGTTCGTCCCACCTTCTCAAGAACAATCAAATAATCCATGTGCTTTTGTGTCCATCGTTATTGCTCATGAACAAGTGAAAGATATAAATAATGCAATTCCGGTTGGACGTGAGCCCATGTCCTTGCTCCAGTAACGCTGGAGGGGATGGCGCTTAGCTGTCCAATGCTACTTCACATGCTTTTAAGGTCCATCATTTCCTTCAGCCAAAATGGGCAAATGGAGGGCCTTACGAAAGGAAACTAAAATATATATATATATATATATATATATATATATATATATATATATATATATATATATATATATATATATATATATATTTTTTTTTTTTTTTTTTTTAAACTAAGGACAAATATCAATTTCACAGGAATAGGTTTTCTTGGCTGAAGCTCATATGGAGGTTCCCAATACCTTGTGCAAAAAGATACTTTTCCACTCTCATTGTCTCCTCCATTCTCGAATTCAAGTGTTTATTTATTTATACAAAATATAGAGCCAGCTCCCTCAGTTCCCCCCTTGTGCACTATCAGTGCCACCATCTTTTCTCAAAACCTTAGCCATTGTCTTACATAGAAATTATTTTATTGAGTTCGCAGCAATGGAACAAGGTCTTTGCAGTCCCCCTAAATTATAATTTAAAGCAATAAAATTCATTCAACTTGGATATCCATCAAACATTCAGCATGTAAATAACTCTTCTTGCAACCTCTGCATCATGCATCATAGAAAATGATATTGAATACTGTGACCCCTTATTCTCTTTTCCAACAACTGTGGCAACAAAGACAACCTCTAGCAGGAAGACAAAGACAAGTGTCAGACACACAGCAGTGGAGGGTTAAGGTTGCTCAGATGTTGCATTGCCAACAGGATATATGGCATCATGAGTACACAAGGGGACACTGCAATTATCTATTTGAAAATGTCATTTTCTTCATTAAATACAACTTCTAACACCTGCAAACCTTTTTCTTACTTCAGGTAACAACTGCAATATATTATCAAACTATCTGGACAGAAACATCGACCACCTTGACTGTATATCCAAATTCAGGTTTACCAACCTTCGTACCTCACTAGTCCAAAAGACATCAAACTGGAGCTTTGAGTCTGTAAAACAAAACAGATGTCTACTGAAGGTAAGAAAACCAACCCTACACAGAAATCCTTCTTCCTGAACATCAACATACCTTGTAAAGTGACCACCACTGATGCCATCACATCCCCAACAGAGTCTATTTCCAAATAACATCATCTGTCCTCTCACTACCTTACTATGCCATTGCAACTGGGGCGATTGTGCAGGCTACAATTTCCAACTGCAGCCAATGCCTTACCATAAATCAGGGGTTGTCCTGGGATGCAAGTCAAGTACTGAGCTAGATGTCCAAGTGATGTAACTTCCCACAGATATGTGTGTGTGACACAGTCCCAGTAGCTGCCTGCCCATGAGCCAGAGACAATATGGCTAGTCGGAGCCCACAGTACTATCAAGGAACCCTTTGCTGTAAAAGTACACACTTGTCTTTCATAGGTACATCCACTGTACTTCCTCAAGTCACTCCAGGAAAACAGGTCTTCCAGAATGCCTTAGTCATTATCAAGGATGCTTGGCCAGCTATACTGTGATACTAAGAAGATGGCTGTTCAAGTAGTCTTAAACCTCTTCACAGGCAACATTCTACTCATCTTTCGACTTGCTGCTACAGTTCCTCTTATCAGTTGAACAAGCACATCTCGTGTGAGTGTCCCAAATCCATGAAGTTCACAGATGTTAATACTGGTATTAGTCAACTGTTGTTAGTGTTAAGTCCTGCTCCACTTTCTAATTGATCCAAACAGTTATTCAAGCCTTGGCTCTGATACATTCCCCATGCTGTAAGAGCTGGCTGTGTTTTCACTATCACACACCCAGTCTAATATTTCCTTCTTGCCCCTCTTAGCAAACTTGTATTCAAACTGCTGCAACCTGATCTGTACTCCATCACTGCAGGTGGTAAACTGCATGGTGAACTGACAGGTAGTTAAAGGTAGAGAAAATATAATGTTCTTGCATTAATAACTTAACACAAGACACCTGTCTTGAAATTCTTGAGGAGCTTTTGGAATTTGAGGAAGTCCTGCTCAAGAGAAGGGGGAGGCTGGTCCATAAGAGGAAGGTTGCTGAAGAAAGTGATTGGCCTCTGGGCCCTCTGTTTAGTGAAACGCTTCACACACCGAGAGTTGGTAGCAGAGGAATGCAGAGGCCTAGAGGGAGAGTATTTAGTAAGAGAAAGTTCCAGATGGCCTATCACTTTCCCGTTCTTTCCTCCTGCATCTGTCTGGAAATGCCACCTGGTGAAAACCATGTGATACATCAAGCACTTCAATATAATTGTCATTGTTCATTCCTTGGATCACAATGCTCTCCTCTGCCGTGGTAGCTAATTATTTCATTTCTATACCAGTAAACTGCTCTCTGCATTCGTTGGTCCCAGTTTCCATAATGCCAGATGGAGAAACAATATGGTGTCAGATCAGACATGTGTGTTAGTCCAGGCTATAAAAAAAGTTTTTTTCATCAGACTCAGAATTATTGCTCTCTAGACCAGTGGCATTTTGCAAGACAGGGAGCTGTATAAGAAGGTTGTTCAACAGCCAGACCTCAAACATGGTTGTCTCCAGAGAGCCAGTTGGGTAGAGCTTCACATGCATGGTGATACTGACCCAGTTGACACTTGCTTTGGTAAAATTTCTAAAAGTAGATGTTTGCCACAGTCCCAGCTCCCTCCAGAATCGGATCTAGATGGGACACCACATCTTTAGAGCTACAAATCAAGCGTGCCCATTTCTCCAGATAGAGTCCTCATGGAGTTTGTATCCATTGCAAACCCAACTGGAATGCCTGTTTTCCTGTATGAGGGACAGATAATTGAGAGCTTTGAAAGGAGTGTGTCCAAGGACCTTTATCATGGCTAAAATATATTCATCTCAAGAGTCTGTGTATAGCTGCTAATTCATTTAACAGTGGAATCAGTCAACTAATTACCACAGCTCACTTAATCATCTAAGCCCTGGTGAGCTACACATTTGATAACAGCTATTTTCCGGGGAACGTAATGGCAACTAAGAGCTTGATAGGGGAGCCTTACAAGGTCAGGAAGCCATGCTGCTTCCACACCTGTCCTAAATCATGAGCAACTCCAAAAGCATAGCGTGGATCTGAGTGCACATTGGCTGATTGTTGTTCTACCAGGTTACATCCACTTGAATGTGCTAGGAATTATTCCACTTGTGTGAAGGTAACATCCAGGAGTTTCCCACTTTCTACACCTCCCGGGACACCCACTGCATATCGTGCCACCAAATATCTTTTTAGATATTGATAACATGAGTCATCCACAAAAAAATTAAGTTTGGGTTGTGTAAGGGAGTGTCACTCATATCACCTAGGTGTGTCAAAAGGTAATCTGTAATTGCAAAACAATTATGGAGGTCTGTTAAATCCTGTTCCCCCTCCTGGGTAGTGCAGAGCAGGGATGCTGAAATCAACATGGGGCACATGGGGCACCTGGTCAAAGTCCCCTGGGGCTGTTCTCCAATGAACACACCAGAGAAGCTAGCGGCAAGGCTATGCCCTGTGAGAAAACAGAGAGTTTTAGTTGCTGGCTGATTCTTGTGAACATGGGGACATTAAGGGGTGGCTGCCCAATGGACGAACATGAATATTTTAATATGTGTGAATTCTGGATTTAAAAGAATTACTTGCATTATAGTCAATGCATGGACTGTGTAAGGCAGAAACTAGCCAGGGAATGCCAATAACTGTTACAAATACAGCTATCCATTTCCCAACCACATACACCATGAAACTACCTGCTCGATTCACACTACAGTTAAATCACCATCATCATCCAGGCTGTTTTCTTTGGCGATGTGTAGATGTTGTTCCAAAGTCATTCGCAATATTTATCTTTGTATTCATTTATAATGCACTCAATACCAACAAATGGTTCTGTCAGGAAACTGATTCGGCCCCGGCCCGACACTTGGGGAAAACCAGAACTCTTGTACGGGCCAGGTTTCCACTCTCCAGTTCCCCCTCTCGTTCGCACTTTCAGGTAACTGTGCCACAAAATCCTAAATCCATGAACATCCGCTGTTTAGCTCTTAGACGGTGTTGGAAGTTACCATGGAAACGAGGTCCTTCAGCGTTCCTTCAGTCACGTGTCTTTTCACACTAAGCCTTGTTTCCCTCTGGCACATTATCTATGGTTCCTACTTGTGCCCTGCCCATTCTTGAATCACTGCTTCTGAATTCGTTCTCTACGGCCATTGAAACTTTGTTTGGAACTGCTTTCTTGGTTAACTACCCGGCTACGTCCTACAGAAATCCCGTGTCTACTCCTTGTCTGTCTAATCACAAAACCACCTTACGACCCTTGGAATGCCTTTTGACCTGCTACGTCTGCCGATTATGTACTTCATTTTGCCTGGACGGAAACTGATCCGGAACCCTCGACCATTCTTCCTGTTTGCTCAGCGGTGTGTTCATTCAATCATTCACTCATTCGATCACGGCCTCTGCATGACCTTACCTTGAGACTCCCTCCATCGCATGTGCCTGGACTGCCTTCAGGAATACAGTAGGCGTCCGCATGCCGGCGGGTGTTAGGAGGAGCATTTCTTCGCCTCACTGGATCTTGGACTGTTTCCTGGGAACTCTGCTAGGCGTCCTCGTGCCGGCGTGTGTTAGGAGGAACTTTTCTTCAATCCATCGCTACAAGGACTGTGTAACAGCGGGTAGGTTTTCCCATCTTCCATTCGGCTCCAAAACCCACTTTGATCTGCAGAACCCCACTATTGGACATATGGTAAGAGGTTTTTGTTTTGTTTGTTCATGTTGTTCATGATCCTGCTACTCTTCTTGGTTAACTAAACCCACTCATCATATTGTTATCCATCTCATAGGATACGCCTGTTTGCTAATCATCGGGAACACTGATCTTATACTGGAGCGTTATCTGCTAGTCCAAAAGTACTATTTCCTTGCTCCTGCCTTGCTCTTGCCTTGTCAATTGTTCACGTACATTCATTGGTATTAACCTTGACCTTCCTTTGCAGGTCAGCGGTATCCTGTGGCGTCCATCCATCTTTGGGTCAATTAACTCCTCAGGCGATTGTTTTTACATCCCGGAGGGGTACATTGGCAGAAAGAACTCATCGCCTACACGACAGGTTCAACTGCAGGAGCAGAACTCCAATCAGGAATATTAGAGAGTTCTGACAGTTTCTAAGAGCGAGATCGGGATTCGAGCCTGTGTTTTTTTTTAAATGTAATTTGTAAAGCACTCATGCAACCCATGGGCATTGAGGTGCTGTTGCAGGTACAAAAAACTAGCCAAGCTAGTGTTGACAGACATCGTTGCATTCATATAAAAGGTAAGGTAGATATAGCATGATATCAGTTGTCATTAAAAAAAATACAGAATCGTGATCGACTGGCAAAAAACACACCAAGCAAAAACGTACTTACATACAGAAACAAGGTAAAGTAGGTATGGCCCAGGGGCTATTATCATATTTTTTTTTTTTTTTTTATTTTTTTATTATTACTTGTACATAATCAACTAGAAAAGCATGATTTTTACAAGGGGTATCAGTTCATAGTTTCAATAAAATTCGGAAACCCACACGGGTGCAGAAGGCGGCGATCAGACGAGGCGTTGAGAATTTGTGATCAGGTCAAGGTTGGAGTTTTACAGAATAAGGGGGATGTTCAGCCGACGGCTGGTTCGCCTGTTGAGACTTCATGTCGTGCATCTGTGTGGTCATGTTGGTATCCACCGTGCACCTCCGGTAAAGAATTCGAGCTTTGGTTCGCAATTTTGAGGAAGGCCTCCTGAATTATTTTTGCCGTAGCCGTTGCCCAGCGGGGTTTTTCACCAGAAATCAGACGGCACCACCATGTGTTTTCTTCAATCAGGGTTGAGTCGTGCCATAGTGGAGGAAGATAGGC
This sequence comes from Ambystoma mexicanum, assembly GCF_040938575.1. Taxonomy (NCBI): domain Eukaryota; kingdom Metazoa; phylum Chordata; class Amphibia; order Caudata; family Ambystomatidae; genus Ambystoma; species Ambystoma mexicanum. The sequence goes on from NC_090941.1 coordinate 388,269,597, forward strand.
CAGGCGTTCTCGGTTCAGCGAGGGGCAGTTCAACAAGAGATGGCGTATTGACTCCGTTGAGTCAGGATCACTACATAGCCTGCAGGTAGTTATGGCAGTTAAAGATCTAATCCCCAAAATTTCTCTTGTGTGGAGTAGGTTGAGACGTGCTCGCAAAAATATTCCTCTAAGTTTTTTATCTGGGAATTTAACACAGTAATTTAGGGGCGATTTCACCTTGTTAAATGTTGGCGGGAGATGTCTTAAGCATTTCGCTGCTGCCGCTTTTTCTGTGGTGGAGATCCAGTCTTGGGTCTTTAATTTGTCGCTTACCCTTTGGGGGTTCGAAATTAGGTCAAGTTTGGAACATAACACTTCCTCCAGTGTGTGTTCTTGCCGACGCACCCAAAGCAGAACGGCTTTGGAGGACGTGGATGACAGCTCTTGGCTGATGAAGTTGCAGATTTGAAGGCCATCTTTTATTAAGGTCTTTCTAAACAAGGCAAGCGAGGCCACACTGACAGTCGTGCCTAGCGAGAGCAGCCCCAGTTCTCTTCTGACTGCTTCGATGGGAATTGCATTTGGTAAACCCAAAAGTGATTTCCAGATGTGGCCCTCTAGCCTTCGCCATAGTTGGTGTGGAATCGTGAACATTGCGTCCATGCCGTATGTTAACGCTGGCACTATTTTCCCTTTGTAGAAGGCAATGGCCGGGGAGAGTGAATATTTGCCAAATTTCCTGTCGATCGCTTTAAGTTGAGAAGTCAAAAGCTTTGTTTTTGTCCAAAGGTGAGCTTGCATTTTCTGTTCCTTGGTTGAACCATCAATTACTACTCCCAGGTATTTGAAGTGGGAAACCACCTCAATTCTGGTGTTGTTTACTGTCCACGATGTTGGTTTTTTTGTGAGGACGAATGTCTTTTGAAAAAATCATGATTTTGGTTTTGGCCTGGTTTATTAGTAAATTGTTGGTTGACATATAGGCTGCGAGATTGTCGAGCTGCCGTTGCAAGCCGATTGGCGTCTGATCGAACAAAATCATGTCATCCGCGTAGAGGAGTCGTGACAGAACCGTATTTCCAAGCTTTGGCGGAAAGGAGCGGACATGCCGCTCAGAGTCTTTATAGTCACCAAGAAATGCGACAAAAAGGGCTGGAGCCAGTGGGCAGCCTTGCTTGACCCCTCTGTTTGCACTAATTTCCCTAGAAAGAGTGCCTTGTCTGTTCAGCCTGACCTTGAGAGTGGTGTTGGTATGCAAGGCCATTAGTGGATTTAGGACCGATTCTGGGCAATTCCAGTTTTTTAACTTGCCCCATAATTTGCTTCTGTCGACTTTGTCAAAAGCCTGTGAAAGGTCGATAAAGGCAGCGTAGACAGGCTGAGAGGTTTCTTTCGTTTTTGCTTTCAGCAGGGATAGTATGAATATATTCAGTGTAGTGCTCCCTTGCTTTTTAAAGCGTGTTTGAAGAGGGTCATTGCAAGGGGCTGTTTTGACCCATTGTTGAAAGTGGCCTAGGAGGAGAGACGCAAAGATCTTGCCCATGATGTCCAGCAAGGCTATCGGGCGATAGTTGCCCGGGATGTCTCTGGGTCCCTGTTTGTAAATGGGAATAATGATGGATGTGCACCACGAGAGTGGGATCTTTCTCGTTTGTCTGCAATGGCTGAACAAATTAGAAATGAAGGTGGACCATTCGTCGTGGTGTTTTTTTAAGTCTATGTTGGACAGCACATCCGGACCTGGCGCTCTGGACGATTTAAGCCTTTTGATTGCGAGAGATATGTCAGATACGGCAGAAAGGTCCACCCATGGGGAGTCTGGCATGGTGATACACTGAGATTTTACTGCCGATGGGCTCGCATAAAGGTCAGTAAAGAAAGTAACCCAGGCTTGCTCCGGAACAGCGTTACTCATGTTTGAGGAGGTTGTCGCTTGCGTGCGGTTTATTAGAGACCAAAAGTCTGCTGTCTTTTTAGTTGTTAGGACTCGGAGCATAAGTTCAGCATCCCGCTGGTAGATATCTGCCCGTCTGGCTCTTAACCATGCCTTATACATTCGAAATTCGTTGGCCCACTTATTCCATGCTTCGACGGTTTTGACAGCTTTGACTTGTCTTTTTAGCTTTCTCAATGCTGTTTTTTTGAGTGCTATTTGTTTGTCGAAGTGATGAGTGTGGATCTTTTGGGCTTTTGGACCCAACGTCGAAGAATACTTGTAGGATAGGAGGAGTGGGAGGTAGTTTGGTCTACCAGGAGATTCCAGGGGTGCCTCCGCGTTTTGGTTTGTCACGTATTGAGAGGTGATTGCCCTTATATTTGCGGCAGACAGACGCAAGCGCGTTCGTTGTGGATCGAGCTCCACCTCGGGGAGGTAGCTGCCGTTCGGGAGCGCTGTTGAGGCCCAGGAGAGGCACAAAAGGTTATGGTCGCTTGACGTGGTTTCCAGCACTTGGAAGTCTTGGACTTGTGCACACAGGGCTGGAGAGGCAAAAATATAGTCCAAAGTGGCCGACCAGTGGCCTCTTTTCCATGTTGGTAGGAGGGGCTGGCCTTCTCTGATCTTGGCGGCGTTATGTAAGTTCCTAGAGGACATGAGTGCCATCCATACTTCGCCTCTTCGTTCGGCTTGCGTGGGTTCCGTGTCCTTCGAAGAGATCTCTTTCGGCTGGTCGCACTTAGCGTTGAGGTCACCACAAATAATGATCCATGGCGTCTCCCATTCTATACAAATGTCGTCGATTGTTTTCTCCATAGTTTGGCAAAAAAGAGATGTGGAGGTTCTCTGTGGGTTCCAATAGGTGGTGATCAACGCAAGGGGGGGCGACAGGCTTGGTTTAGAAGATGGTTTGAGGGAGTCCGACGGGCTGTTCCATGCCAACAGGACCGCCAGAACCCCGTAGGAGTTAGCATTAGTTTTGAGAATTTTTAAATTTTGGTCCGATCTCACCGCTATTAAGAGACCCCCTGAGGGACGACCCAGAGGGCCCTTTACCGCCGGTGATGTCACAATTTCGTATCCATCCAACACAGGTTTGTCTAGCAGCCATGTTTCCTGGAGGCAGAGGATATCGAACTCTTGTAAGTCTATTCAGTTTTGAGTCGTTAAGTGAGTATGTCCCCTTGTGTTCCAGGAGGCCAGCGTTAGAAGTTTTAGATGTAGGGGGACGTCGGCTTCCTCTAGTGATTGCTATTTTGCCTTGTTTGGAGCTAGAACTTCTTTAATCCAGTGCCAAGGTCCTGTTGGCCTTGTAGTGGATTTCGCTGGTGATGAAGCAGAAGTTGGGTATCGATGTTGAGACCTGTAGGCACGACTATCACTTTGAGGTGAGTAGTGTCTCCGGGCATGCGCTGGTCTATCCGTGCGTTGCCTGTCTTGGTGGTACTGAGACAAGCCGCGGGTAGGTGTGGCTTGCCTGTGTTCACTGTGGCAGAGGGGCCTTTGGGGTGATGCGTCTACCCAGACCGCTTTCGATGAGGTTCTATATTGAGAGAAGTGGTCCCGGGTAGGGTCTGCCCGATGTTCATGGGTCTGATCAGAGATTGACTTTTTTCTTGATGGAACATTGAAGTGGGACCTTAACTTGTCTCTGCGCTCATGGAGGCGTCTAGATGGGCTCTGGTCGTTAATTTCCTTCTTTGAGTATACCCCAGAAGGGGTTGGTCTGTCGGCGTAGGCTTTTATTTCTGAGAGGAGGAACCCTATTGCCTTTAGGTCTTCGCCTGCTTGTTTACAGATATCTTGTATTGCCGAGCTGTAGATGTAAAGGAGCGCCTTGGCCTTGCTGTCTCTGTGGTAAGGTTCGACCCGCTGAAAGTGGTCCGATTTCAGATGTTTTAAGGCGGGTATTGACGATGATATTTTCAGCACTGTTCTTCTGTTGAGGATTATGTATTTATCTTTGCTTGAGATCTGTTCGATTTTGAACAGGGTTATGGTTCTAGTTGGCTTACCGTTGGACGGGTTCAGTTCCGTTGGCTTGGGGGTCTTGGGCGGCTTTGGTGGTCTTGTTTTATCTACCACACTATTTTGAACGTGGTTAGTGTTTCGTTTGGTCGACGTGGTTGGAGCAGGCGTGGGCAGAGGGTGAATCTCGAGATGCTTCCCAGCCGGCTCCCATGTTGAGGTGGATGGAGCCTCAGGGAGCGCCTGTAGAGTGGGCAGCCGGCAAGGGGTTTGTCCAGCATCTTGAGTAGATGAAGGTGCCATAGGTAAGTCGGCCACATCTTGGGCTGCAGATGGAGGTAGAGAACTTGAAACGAAAGATTCTTCAGAGGTTTTCGAAGACTGGGCCAAGGTTATTGTGGTTTGAGGCCGTGGCCTGGGCAGATCCAAGGTGTCCGTTGAGATAGGATGGTCGGAGTTTGTTAGGCCGCGTTCTAACAGAAGATTATGGGGATGGATCGGCGGGGAGGATTGATGATCGCTTAGCGCTAGATTTAATGTCTTTTTGCCTTGAAGTCTCCGTTGGGTCCGGTCCTGGTTTTGAGCAGTAGTCGGGTGGAGACTGGAAGTGGGCGTTGGAGCCACTGACGTGGGCTTTGGTTTGCTCGAAAATATTGGAGCAAGGTCAATGAGGGAGGTAGTGTTGGACGTCTGTGTAGAGCTGTCAGCACAGAACTTTTGAGGAAGGATCGTCGTCCTTAACGCGTGTGAGTGTGGTTGCTGTGGGGCCAACAGTGTTGGGTCTTTTGAGGTGTTAAATATGTCGTGTTTCAAGTCAATAGCAGTGATGTAGCCTTCGAGGAAGGTGAGTTTAGACTGAATGGAGGCCAAGATGGCCGTGTTGTCTCTTGATGCATCTCCTAATGATTCATAGAGTTTGCAGAAAGGGGCCATTGCGATGGTTATTGCCGACATAATTGTCGTTAAATCTTTTCTGTTGCCCGATGTGTCTTTTTGAGGTGTAGAGGCAGGATCCAAGAGTGGTCTGTTGTTTCTTGGGAAATCTCTGGGTCCTAAAGATGCAGAGTTCGCCAGGGAGTGCCTGCGCCTTACTGATCTTCTTTCGAATTCTGCGTCGTTTGAATGTCTCTCTGTGACCGGGCTCTGGTGTTGGTCGCTGTCGTCTTGTATGATGACGCTGGGTGGTGAATCTGCCGGCGACGCCAGGGGGGGAAGGATGGGTAGGTGGGCTGTCGGCCACGAGTGTGTGGGCTTTGCTTTGTAAGAAGAGACGGGCTTGGGCTGTAATAAGTCTAGAATGCCCGGAAGGCCCTGGTTAGCCGGGCAATCTTTGAATATTAAGTGAGGAGATGAGCTGGATTCCGGATTTCTAGAAAGGTGTTTCTCAGCTTGGATGTCTGGGGCAGTGATGAGTGGAGCGGAAAGTACCCGCTCAGGGGTCAACGCGACTGGTGTCTGAAGGTCTTGTAGGTTGTCTTTGGGATCTGTAGGACAAATGGGTGGGTGGGGGCTTTCAGTATCTACAATTTTTCTGGTTTTTAAGGCAGGCGCGGCTTCGTCAAGCGCTTCTAGAATTTCCGCATCAGACAGCTCAGAGTCGGTCGTTAGTTTTCTTTTCCCTTGGATCTTGAAGAAGTTCAGCAAGGCGGATGACAAGAGAGGTGTGGGTAAAGAAAGTTTAGAATCACCTCTCTTTTTCCGAGACTGGGGTCGGGCCTCTCTTGGTGGGTGCTTAGAAGATTTTGCTGACGCAGACGCCAGAACTTGGTGTTTTTTTTTTTTTGTTGGTGCCGACAATTTGTTGAGCGCTTGTGTCATTGGCACAGGTTTCGTTCTTGTATTAGTTTGGTTTTTGTGCGGTGGTCTTGTTTGGGCGCACAGTTTTTTGTGCGAAGCGATGTTCGGAGAGGTGGGATCCTCATCTGAATCTGTGTCAGTTATTGATTCCAAGAAGGAATTCATCGATGTGTCTTTGGGTTTGCTTTGAGGTTGAGATTGTGAATCTGAAGGAGGTTTGAGAAGAGAAATCTCAGCTGTAGATATATTGTCTTGCAGAATGCTCAGCTCAATATAGGATGTTTGTGTGAGATTGACTGAGGTCAGGTCCGGTGCCATGCAAAGCGCCACTGGGGCCTGAGCGGAGGATGATTGTTTTTTTAGCGTCTCACGTCTAGCCATATCCGATAAGGTCCTGGGATCGTCCGTAGTTATATGAATCATCGCCTCGATGGTTATGTTGGACATGCATGGCTGGGACTCAGAACGAGGCTCAGAGACCGATGACGGCGTGTGGGCCGGAGTCAAGTTGAAAGAAGTGTTTGGTGGTGCCGCTATGTTGTTCAACTCAGCCGTGTCGGCTGATACAGCGGGATCTGGCCGGGCTGTGCCGGGTGAGTCAACTGATGCGGGCGCCCTCAGACCCACTGGCGGGGACCCTCCGGTCCCTGCACAGAATGGGTCACTCGCCGAAGCGGTGAGAGGGCAGGTCGCGTCAGGAGCTGGCACCAGACAGCTGGCCGGCGCTGTGGCGTTAGCTGGTCCACCTTTATGCGTTGTAAGGTGCGTATGAACGGTCCGGGACTCAGGCCCAGGGGGGGCGCCCAGCTTCACAGGCTCCATGGGTGCCGATGACTGTGTCCCAGAAGTTATGGTAGTTCCATGAGTTTGGCTCGCCATAGGAAAGGGAAGATCTCCTCGAGGAGTCAAGGCAGGCGACGGCAGCGTAGCGGTCGCCGTCAAAGGTCAGAAGATGTAAAGAGGTTAGGGCCGAGGCGGCCGATGGTGCGTTAATACTGAACTTTTCTGTCAACTCACCAATAACCACCTACCGTCCGGAATAGGGCCATAATAAAAACAGCGGAACACCAGGTAGGGTGTTGACGACATCTGTTTAGCCGAAACATATGTAGACATCCCACAGACATCCAAACTAAGTTGTCTTTTCTCAAACGAACTTTCAGCTAACGCTGTACATTAAAAGTTTTCCCCTGCCATCATTAATTTTGTGGTTACAAATTCTGTTGTCAATTTGATGAATTATGAATGTCACCCACCAACACAAGTCAACATTGGTATATAAATGCGATAATTCTGGACTGTTTTTCTTAAATTGTTCTTTTTATAAAATTCTTCTTAAATGTTTGTGATGCCTTTTGGACAGCACACACAGCACACTTTTGTACTGAAATGAATGTAGATTAAAATGTTTTTTTAAATGATTACCTGTTTGGCATAATTACCTGGACAGATGAATTAGATAATCTATCCAGCTATGTTTGTTTCATGTGACTCTTTCTAAAGGTAAACTAGGAGAGGGGTAATTTAGCAGCTCTGTTTGCTCTAAATCCTTTTTATATATGGAATTTCTTTACCATGTGCCACTGTAAGGGTTCTTCTTCAGTTAGACTTAATAGTCTCAGCCACACTAAAAACCTCTTGGACTACATACTTTCGGGGGGAAGCTTAGTGATTGTACAGCAACTCACACAAAGGGCCTCATTACGAGTCCGCTGGTCTGGACTTAACGTTGCCGGTATAACCATACCGGCGCCGTTTCCGTGATTGCCACATTCTGACCTACGAATCCGGAAATACCACCACCATAAACCGCCACCGCAGAGTTAAGGCACCCGTAAACTTCATCGGCATGGAAACCCCCAAGTTACCGGCAATACGTAACACTGTGCGCATTACGAGTATCACAGACATGGAAACACTGCCACTAAATTTGCATTAAAACCGTGAACATGGTGGCGGTATCGCCACCACCGTGAACATGTCGTTAAACAGTGCCTTGTGAGCTGAATCAGGTTACAGGTGCACCAAATGAGCCCAGCTGGACCCAGCAGGCCACTGGGAGCTCATAAAATGACCACACCCAGGCCAACTCCAAACACAACTATGCAGGCAGCAGCTCTAGCAGCATTGGGAGTGGGTCTATTGAACCAACAGGCAGCACTGCACATGGCGGCAGTAATGGTGCAAAGGAGGATGAGGTGGAGGCAGAGGAGGCGCAGGCAGCAGTTAGCAAACCCTGTAGCCATTCCAAACCCAATCGTGCAGCCGGCGCGACCCCGCAGGCAGAATGCAATAACCCGCATCAGGGCCTCACCCTGGAGCCTGACCCCAGGACAGATCCACACATTATACCGGCTGGACCGTACAACCATCATGTACATCACCACCATGATAGAGGATTAAATCAGAAGCCACATTGACATTACCACCGCCATCCCCCCTCCTGAAGATCGTGTCGGTACTGCATTTTCTTGTTACCGGAACTTATCAGCACACAGTTGGTGAGCTGCATGGGCTCTCACAACCCTGTTTTTCAAAAATATTGGGACAGGTACTGGATACCCAGTTGTGCCATGTGTCAGAACACATCTCCCTACCCCTTACCCTTTCCCAGGTCATTGCCACCAAGTTGGCCTTCCATGACATTGCGGGCATGCCAAATTGCATAGGTGCAGTAGACTGCAGCCACATAGAGCTGACAGTACCATGTGCAATAGAGATGGTGTACCGCAATAGGAAACTGTACCACTCACTGAATGTACAGATGGTATGTGATGCCGGACAAGTAATAACACATTGCTGCGCATGTTTCCGGGATCAACACATGACTCAATGGTCCTGCGGAATTCGACATTGCCACGGTACATGGAACGCTACGCTGGACAAAGCACATGGCTATTGGGTGAGTACAACTGCCAATGCACAGGCCGTGTGGAAGGGGGGTGTGTCCAAGGCAATGACCTATGTGAGTGGGCTGCTACAACTGTACATGCAACACCCCCCGCCCATGCAATGGACAGTCAGCACAACCCAAACATCACAAAGCTACACATGACAGGTTGCCACAGTGTGCCCGTACACACCCTGCCTAATGAGACACACAACCAATACTACCACAAGCCCGTACAACGTGAGCCACTCAAGACATCCACCCACACTATGCACCACTGCCCCCCCAATGCACATGATGCCTGCACATGAGATATCCTGCATCAACCACATCATCACAGTCAATTGATTGACTCTGCCATGTGTGTACGTCACAGCACAATGCTATTCTGGAGGAGAGGAATTCGCTGACGGGCCCATTGGTCAGCACTCACCCTCTAGAACTTGTAAGACAAGATAGCTGCACCATGTGAGGACAGGGGGTGCAGGATTCACTTACTCCGACACGACTCAATAACGAGGACTCAATAGGTTGGCAAAGGGAAGTCCATTAAATGACAAGTACATCAAATGGGAAACAAACGGGAATCAGCTGTAGTGCGATCACCTGTCTCGCTCCAACTTCCTCGAACTTCAGACAGCACTTCTTATAGGCAGAAATCATCATTACTGACGTCTAACTTTACAAATATCACAATGCAATATAATTGGTTAGGAAAGGTAAATTAAGTATAGGTGTTATATCTGTATATGATAGTAGGGCATGCGGATTGGATAACTCGTATCGGGTGGGCGTCTATAGCCATCCATCTACATCACGCGTGATAGACGTCACTACAACTACGACGTCCTATTGGTTACAATATCTATAGGACTTCAGATAACTTGGTCCATTGTGATTGGGCAGATTACACCCCTAGACATACATTTCCACTTTTAATTAGCAGCATGCAGAATGGACACCCCTGTGCCTGGTGTCCCAAGTTTCACCCTGCCTCCCTTCCATCAATCAGTGTTTTAGGGCGACGTGTCAATTAGTTGGCTAAGGATGGCCTCGAAACTGTAGTCTCTTATCGGGAAAAGTTATGGCATCCTCAGGACCTGGATGACATCAGGCGATGGTACTTCTTCGCGCCTGGCTGGTCATGTGTTAGTTCACCATGAATCTGCTTCAGTTTCCAGGTTTTAGTGCATTTAAGTCTGTGTCGGCCTAGCCACCTGCATGGGCCCCCCTTATCTTGACCTTCATGAGGCAGGCTGGTATGCTATGAAGTTGGAGTCTTGTGAGCTGCGCTTTCCTCCACTTCTCTGTTTGACCTCTATTTCCTAGGCATGAGCTGCTCTTTGTTGAGTTTCGATTCCACTACTTTTCTTGCCTTTGGCTGGGTTTCGTTGCTTGGCCTGTCAGGCCTCTGGCTGCCTGGATACCTTTCTGCTTTTACAAAATGGAGTCGCACTTGTATAATGTGCCTTATTGAGGTAGATATATGGTTGGCGCTTGCCACTCTATCTTCTACTAAGCATTGCAAGCAATATCGATTTCTTAGCATCTTGCGTTTCAAGCCTATTTACACACGTTTAACAGGATGGTTGGTTCCATCTTGTCGCGTAACACTGTTTCCTCACGTTGTAACATTGTCTCCTCTCTGTGCCTATTCCATTCAATTTCGTAGTTACTCACACTGGTGTGTTATCTCCGATAGCTGCTCTTGTTCATCCTCGGATCTGTTCAGGCCCTTGTGTCATTTCCACTGGCCTTCCATTAAGGCTTTTGGGGTCTCTTCGTGGACCGTGTGTAGGTACTCCTCATTTCGTATAAGCGGCTGGTATGGCTGTCTGATAGGGTACTGTGCTGCCCAGGGTTGTCTGTTTATGGATGCTTCAACCGGTATGGATCTTCTGATGTATAATGGGCAGAGTCCCAGTGCAGCTCTTTGTAGGTTCATTTGCTCTTCATATGTCACATACCTTGGCGAGTACGCTCCCGGTACCTCAAAATGAGGGGAAGGGGTGCAGGCCATGTCTGGGACCTCCTCTACACTCCCCCCTCTGGTCGGTTCATCGACCAATTCTAAAATCTACTTTGCATTCATTTCTTTTGCTTCTTCAGTGTCATGCTCATCGTCCTCTGCGTTGGTACATGATGGTGTGAATATGTGAGCCTTTGGACTCCATATTTTTATCACTTTCTTCAAACTCCCTGCTGTCTTCACATGTTCGTCTTTGTTCCATGTCATTAGCTGATATTGTCCATTTGGGCTGCAGTAGATCCATTTTCCTCCATACCTTCTTCGTTTCTTAGGGTATGTGAACTTTGTTCCCTCTGGCGCTAATTTTCTGGCTGTCACAAAGTCTCTTTTTTCTTCATCAGTCAGGTCTCTGGGCTTCCATCCTGGTTCGACATCAATCATTATTTTTATCCCTATGGCTTTCTTTGCAGTCTTCTGGCACTGTGTAATGATTTTCTTGATAACACAGAATCCTAGTAATACCATTGCTAGTAGAGCTCTCAGAAACTTGAATATATCTGCCATCCATTGTGGGACCCACAAGAATAGGTCTCCAAACCAGCTGTCATCGTCTACTTCGTCACTTTCATCGATCATCTGGTTTTTCAGGCTTGTCAGCATGCTTACGGCCTCTGTTAGGGTTCCGTTTTCTTCATTGTGTGATGGTACGAATGTGCAACATGATTCTCCGATTTTTGCACAAACACCTCTATCCATTGCAGTGATCATGTAAAGCACATATCTGTTTTGGAGGGTCATCAGTCTGAGTGTTCTCAGCTCTTCTTTGATCGCGTTGAATCCTTTTATAGTGGTATTGATGGTCTGCAATAACTCTCATCTGGTTATCTGCAAACATTTAGTATTCACTCCAACTTGGATGTGGGGCAGGAGTAGTGTTGTGAATACTGTTGAGGTGAGGCTGAGCAGCCTGTGTTCGTATGGGATTGCATGGAATGCCTCTTCTGATTTGGCAGAAAAGTAATTTTCCCTCTTCTTCCTGGATACCAACCAGTTCCATAGATCTTCTTCTTCTTAGATGAGCATCTGCTTTCCGGAAACTTCCAACTTTAGGTCATTCTTAGGGATCACTAGTGCAGGAACATGGACGTTCACCAGTGTGCATATGCCTCCCCAATTTTTCGGCAGCCTTATGTATGCCTTGGATCCACACGCCCAGTAATGGTCCATAATAACTGCGGTTCCTTGTGTCATTCCTGGAGCTTCAAAGATTTGTCTGCAGTTTTGATTCTCTCCCATCTTCCTTGTGCCATTGGTTCTGAAGCATAGTTTTGGGCTCTCCAGTGGCACTATCTGTAGGGGTCCCCCTCTATCTTTGACCCATGTTAGCAACTTTACTAGCTTTGGCCACAGAGGTTTGCATAACCTCTGTGAATTCTCGATTGCTTCCTTGCATGCTCCAAGGACCATCCACGCTCGGCGGATTACTATTCCGTCTTCCCATCCATCTGGGGAGACCACTGACCACCAGATCTGCATTTGGCCTCTGTTCTTCCAGATTTGAGCCTCCTCTGCAGTTTTTCCTTGAACGTAAAGACTTGGGTTTATTTCCAATCTTATCCCTGATCCTTTGATGCCAGAGTTCTCGTACCTGATCACATGATTTCTGGTGTGCGCTCGGTTTCTTGTTTTAATGTCCTGGACGTAGCCATCTTCACCCGGGTAATCCTTTTCGTTGGCCCATATCAACGAGGCGTCTCTTACCATAAATTGTCCCCTGATGTTGCACATTTCTACATGTGACATGCAGTGTGCTGCAGGGACATCAATTTCTACAGCCACAAAGATCTTGGATTTTCCCATGCTGTATTGTAGGAGTGCACAGACGAAGCATTCTCCTTCTGACTGTCTGCTTTGTCCTACTTCCTTCATGTGTTGGTACCATATGTTGTTTCAGAGATGGGCTGTGCTGTCCAGGTAATCATTACGTTCATTGTTATCTTCATGAGGGCTTCCCTTGATTCTCAACGTTCTTCTGTAGTTTGCTATGACTACGTCTCCGAATGCATCTGTGCGTCTTTTCCACTTCGGGGATCTCAATGGAGCAGGCTGCCTCGACTGCATCGCTGTGGTAGGGGGAAGATTTGTGCTTCCTTTTCTTCCCTTTTGCAGTCTGCCATAAACTTCCCGTAACCACCATTGGTTCACCAACCTCCCAACTTGTGGCTGTGTTTTAGGCCTGCGGCTTGTTCCTTGCATTGGAGCAGGTCTGCTTGCAGTTATAGTTTCTATAGTTCTGTTTGTCAGCTCCTCGTATAGTTTTTTTGCTTGGACTATGAATGGTAACAGATACTCTATTAGCATGTGTGTCTTCTCTGTGAGTTCCTTCGTGCCCATTTCTGTTCTTTTGAGGGATCTTGCTATTCCCTCCTTCTTTGGCATTCCACTTGGCATTTCTTGGTCACTTCCACTATTCTCTGGACTTGGATGTTCGGTAGGCAGTTACTCCTTCTCTGCTGCCTTCGTTGGAGGCCTTGTAGCCATTGACACTTGCCCTTGCTTGTGTGCATTCTGTGTGTGGGTGCGTGCCGTGGCCAGTGCTACATTATCATTCATTCCGTGCTGACCCTGTCTACAGCTTTTTTCCCCATTCATTACCTCAAGTGTATACGTATCACTGCTAATTACATTCAATTTTAAATCATTTGCTTCATCATTAGCTTTTCTTGGAACTGGAATCACTATGTAGGGTCTGGGTGCTTTTGTGGGATTCATATGTTCATTATCTGGTAGGTGCACTGAAATTGGGGCGCTTCGTGCACCAATGGAGAGAGCAGTTCTGATAGTCAATGACAGAAAGACAATGATGATCACCAAGCATATACACATGATAGATTTGTAAGACATCTGGCAGCATTTTCCCCCAGGAAAGCGGGGGCGCCCTTCTGTTGGGGGTAAAACCAAGTTACTGTTCTGGGCCCCCATTTCGAATGAGTTCATAGTCAGTTATTTATTCCTTCTTTTGCTCTGGTCTCATATTTTGAGAGTTTGTTACTATTAGAGGGACGAGTGCTTCTCCAATGTCACTCCTCACGTGAGTGATGACGATAGTCACTGGGTCCTCAGTACAGTTCCTGTGCTAGACTAAGGAAAAGAGTTAGGCTAGCAGTTCTGATTTATTACATTTATGTATGCGTATCTAAAGTAGGTGAGGTTCCAGTGGATGCCTCGAATTTTCCTTGGTCCTGAGGACATGCTGGTGAAAGTTCAATGTGAAAGAAGAACTGAAAGGACTGCTACAAATTACACAAAATGGAATGCTGAAAAAATAAAAATAAAATTCAACATAAAAGTGAACATGTGGCAAAATATGAAACAATGAGCTAATCGTACAAAAATAACGTTGTAAAAATAGGAACAAGAATAAAATAAAAATAAAATTATGAAAAAATAGAAACCAGTCTTCTGCGAGCGTTGCAGCAAGATTTTCTTTTGTCAAGTGGATGGGGTAGTGCAGTTGTTCTAGTGCTACCTTTAGATGGGCGACAGGAATTACTGGTTTACCAGTGCTGTCTTGCCTCCACAACCCGTCAGAGGGGTTTAAGGAACACCCTCGATGCTTCCATAAATTCTTCTCCTCCTTTAGTGCCTCCCCCTAGAGCTCCATTAGCTGAGTCTGCCCCATATTACTATAGGCTTCTGGTCTGGCACGCGCTACCATCATTCGCCCATGGGTACAAGCCACCTTCACATCCATGATTGTTTCATTCTTGGATGCCATGCGCTTGGCTTCCATGTCTGCTTCATGATTACCATGCGACACGAGATCTGTCCCCTTGGTATGAGTGGTGCATTTCACGGCCGCTATGCCCACTGGGAGCTGTAGTGCTTTTATCAGCCTGTCCAATAAGGCTACATGTTGTACTGGCGTACCGTCTGCTCGGAGGTAGCCCCTCCTTTTCCAGCGTGCTAGACCTACATGTGATGTGGACGTCACATAGGCTGAGTCACTGTACACAGTTACTTCCTGGTCTGTATGATTCTCAATGGCGAGTATCAGGGCCAGCAGTTCTTCAGCTTGCACAGAATAGTGAGAGGGTATTCGCGCACTGACGAGTACTCGAAACTCTCCATTCGCTAGGTGCTTTACCACGGCCACGCCTGTATACCTTTGTCCATCTTCTTGGTCAATTCTCGAAGACCCGTCAATAAAGACGATCTCTCCACCTGCCAGGGCATTTTCTTTTACCCTGGGAATTTAATCATATAATTCCTCATAGTTTGCACAGTCGTGTATGGGTTCTCCCTCTGTGACTGGCTCAGCTATGAACGTAGCAGGGTTTACAGTTTTACATCGGAGTATTGTGATCCATGGATTAGAGATAATCACCTCATAGGCAGATGCTCTTTGAGATGTCAGTGTGCCCTTTGGCTTCTCTAATATGGCAAGCAGCGAGTGCTCAACATACAATGTCATGGAGCACCCCATCACAATGGATGACGTCTTCTCGATGACAATTGCGTCAGTAGCTAGGTTTTGTTCGCATTGGAAGTGGCCATTCATGACTGGGTCCAGATTCACGCTGTAATATGCTAGGGGCTTGTACCCCAGCGAGGTTTCGCTGTGCGAGCACTGCCGTCATAAAATTGCCATCGGTATGTGAGAACAAGTAGAATTCCTCTGCTTAATTAGGAATCCCGAGAACTGGGGCCTTACAAATTGTCCCTTTGAGTTCTGTAAACCCTTTCTCCATTGCTTCATTCCATTCGATATCTTCCCTTGTTGTCTGGGCCTTTTTTAGGGCCTGAAGCAAGGGCTTGGTGTAAGAGCTGTAGTCAAATACCCATGCTCTGACGTAATTGCACAGGCCCAAAAATCTTTGCATCTGTTTTATTGTGCGTGGCTTGGCCGTGTTCATGATGGCTTCAGCCCTTTCTGGGGTTACCTTTTCCCTTCATGAGAGATCAGTTGGCCGATGTATAACACTTCTGGCTGACAGTACTGCAACTTCTCCTTATCAACCTTGTATCCCTTCTCAGCCAGTATAGTCAATAGCTGCACAGAGTCGTGCCTGCATTGCTCTTCAGTGGTGCTGCAGATCAGAATGTCATCTACATACTGCTAAACAACACTGTCCACCGCAATATTGCTTAGGTCCATCTGCAGGACTCAGTTGAAAATGGATGGAGACTCACAGTACCCCTGTGGCAACCTCATACTTTTCAGGCGCATTTGTATGAAAGTAAATGACGTCAGGTCTTGAGAGTCAGGGTGCAACAGGATTGAGAAGAACGCATTTTTCAAATCGATCACCGTGAAATATTTTGCCTCAGTGGGTATGTTGCACAGAATTGTGGATAGATTAGGGACTAGAGGGAACTCGGCTTCAACTATATTGTGTAATACTCGTAAATCTTGTATTAAACGCCAAGACCATGTTGCAAGGTGATTCTGACGTCACTAGGATGCCCTGCTCCATCATGGCGGAGATTGTCTTCACAATTCCTTCATCTGCCTCTCTGGTCATGGGATATTGTTGCGCTCGTGGCAAAATTGCTCCTGGTTTCAGTTTGATTTTCACTTCACCCGCCCCTTTCAGTAGACCTACATCATAGGGCCCTGTTGTCCATACTGTGGCAGGCACTTGGGCCATGTCGTCCTCAAAGTATTCTGGGCGTACAAGTGTCAACATCAATCTCTGTGGCACCTCTCGTTTGATCATTTTGACCCAAAATATGAGACTCACCTCCACCCTTGTCTCTTCTAGATCAGGGTGTTCTCTGAACAGATCGTCTTCGGTGACGTCAGTCACTCGATATCCTTCCTCAATGGCATTAATCGCACACCATTGTCTGCCTTCATCGTCATATCCTTCAACCAATACCACTTTTCCTCGCACTGCGGCAGATTGTATTACCAAGGGAAATACTTGTCCCCCCTCTTCGTGCATGGGTATTCTTGGTCTGAATAGAAACTCATCAGAGGTTCTCATAGTTTTGTCTGCGAGGCCTGGCAATCCCGCCAGGAGCACCCCCACGCCATATGCAAAGACTTCTGGTTCTAACGGTATAGCTCTCATAGCTGTATGTCCTGAGTATGCTCTGATTGATAATTTCACACACGTTTGAATAATGCATTCCTGGGGGTAGCATACTATACCATCCTCGGTAAACGAGATGGTCATGTTTAATTTAGTCATCAGGTCCCGACCCAGAATATTTACCGGGGTCTGGCGTGAATATAATAGAGGTACATTCATTTTGCGCTCTCCCACTGAGACTGGGAGTGCATCTGTAAAGGGAACTCTACTATGAGCTCCTGTGAAACTCTGGGTATCTAAGGCCTCGCCGGACAAGGAAAATGTGCCTTCTCGTATGCACGAACATGTTGCACCCGTGTCAACTAGGAAGGAATATTCTTTACCCCCTATGGTGACATTCATCCTAGGTTCCCCATTGGGGTCTGGTGTCACTGATAGGATAGAACACATCAGAGTCTCCTGTGAGCTGTCCTATTTTATATATAGGTTTGAGCCACTGTACACTTGTGGGGTTCCCCCATTTCCAGGGTTAATTCCCCCTCCAGGATTATTGCCCTGAGCCATCTGCGGCGGTGCCAGCTGGGGTTGTCCCTGTGGCAAGTTCCCCATGTTCGGTGGTTGAACCACTTGCTGTGCACCTTGCTGCAAGCCTGCTGCCTGCTGCTGCATGGTGTAATTTTGTGCACCGCCCTGTTGCGGGATGGCAGGTTGATTCACCATGCCTGCCCCATCCCTTGGTTATTTTGCCACATGCCATGACTTCTGCACATGCATGCCACGTGTCCAGTCATTCCACACAGCCAACATACTGGTGGTGGTCGGGCCATCTGTCCATCTAGCGTAGTTGGATTGCCCATCTGTGTGTTCTGGAAGCCACCTTGAACATTCTGAAACCCTCATTGTTTACCTTGAAACCCTCTCTGATTATTTTGCCAACCTCTTCCTCCAAAACCTCTTCGTCTTGGTAAAATCCTGTGTTACCCTGATTATTCTGTGATGAGTTAGTCACGTGTTGTGCACTTTGCTTGGCTGGGCTGGTGAGCATGGTTCTCTCGAGAGCATACTTCGAGAGTTTCCTTTGCACTAGCTTCGCCTCCTGTCCCTTACGAGTTGCCTCCTTTTTCGGATTCTTTTCTTGCAACAATCTACAATAGTGTGCAATTGTCAACTGTATTTCGGCCCATGGTTTAGCTTCGATTCCTACCAATTTCTTGAGCTGTTTTTGCACCGGTTCTGTTAACCCTTGGCACAATATGTAGTAGAATACAGGGATGGATTTCGTCCAAGATTCATGCTTTTCGAGCACCCATGTGTCTTGAAAATTTTGGATATAAAGCAACGGATGATCTGACTCTTTCATTTTTCGAGTCATTATAGCTCCCATAACAGACGTGTCTGGATATAGCGTATGCACCGCTTTCCACACTGCTGCTCTACAGTTATTAAATGGCGCTCCATCATGGGAGGTGTTAGTTAGGGTTACCCTAGGGTAGCCTGCCCGTTTCCATACATCATCGGCTCTTTCACCAAGTATTGCGATTAGGAGGCCCTTTATGTCTCTTATAGCTAAGGTGACACCTCCGGTCATTTTCTCTAACTTATGTATCCACTTTCCGGCTCCCGATGTCAACACTGGAAGTTTATTTTTAAGGTTATCTCAGTCCATGTGTGGCCATGGAATATATTGTGGTCTTGCTCCCCCCTTTTCTAGCAATGGGAATTGGAAAGCACAGTCCTCCTTCTCTTTCCTCATAGTTCTCTGGTCTACCGCCAGGGTTACGTTCCCGCCTTGCCGTCTGCCTGGCATTGCCCTTAACTTGTCTGCAAAGGCATTGCGCTGACACCCACCTCTGACCGTGGGGTGTTTCTTCATGTCGGCTGGATTGTCCAGCGGACTTCGGTGTCCTACTTGTGGACCCGCTAGCATCTGACCATCGTACCTCTCGGTCCCTTGGGAGCCGTTTTTCGCACCATCTCCCTTCGTCATATGCCACTTCTTCCGTTTCCCCACCGGAGTCAGACTCTGAATACTCCCAGTTTTTGCAACTTCTTGCATCTTCTTTGTTCTGCCCAATCTCTAGCATGTCTAGGGACAGTCCCCTGCTCCCACTACTTCGGGTGACATCTTCAGTGTCATATACCTGAGTGCTCTCTAAGCGCTCATCCTCCCTTCCCCCATGGGACATTAGTTCCAGCCCCATCTCATCATACATTTTATCAATCGTTTCCCCAATGCTTCTGGTGTCGAAGTCATCTTCAATATTTGTCCCGCTTGTACCTGGTACTGCATCGCTTGAAGGAAAGAATTCTTCTATGTCTTCCCATTCTACAACAGGATTGGGTTTTTTAACTTACCGTTGTACATATTCTAAATCTCGTGCCCTCTGTCTGTATTTAGGTTCCGCTTCCTCATCTATTTCCTTTCGCTTCTTTGCTTCTTCTCTAGCCTTATCTACTTCCCTCATCCGTTCATTTCTACGTTCCTTTGCCTTCTACTTTCCTCATCTTCTCGCTTCCTTACTTTCCTTTCTTGCACTCTCCTTTCTTCCTCTAGCTTTAGCATGTTCTGTCTGTACTTCTCATAGGCTGCGCATTGTGTGGGACTGAGCGGTATTCCTTGCTCTTCGCG
The DNA here is from genome assembly GCF_040938575.1 of Ambystoma mexicanum. Taxonomy (NCBI): domain Eukaryota; kingdom Metazoa; phylum Chordata; class Amphibia; order Caudata; family Ambystomatidae; genus Ambystoma; species Ambystoma mexicanum. The sequence goes on from NC_090941.1 coordinate 388,288,803, forward strand.
ATACAATTGTTCTCGCCTTAACCTATCCTTCTTTCTTACCCTCTCATCTCTTAATTCCTTTTCGTTCTCCTTTTCCTTTATCTGCACCTCATCAGACCATTCCCTCTGTCTTATGTCATCACTTCCTTTACCATAAAGTTATAGCAATATTTGACCTCCCATCCACTCGTCCTTTGCGAATGCTAACTCGCTACTTCCTTTCTGCTTCTTTCCCCCTCTCTCTCTCTCTCTCTCTCTCTCTCTCTCTCTCTCTCTCTCTCTCTCTCTCTTTCTCTCCTTGTCCCTCTCGCTCTCTCTCGATGTACTACTCTGTGCCTGATCCTATCCTTCATCGCCGCGTCTCTCCTTGTCCCTCGGGACTACGGAAGCAAGATTACTTTCCTGCTATTTTTGTTTGATGTCGTGACCATTGCATGCAGGCGACTCATATGCCGGGTTGCTGTACCCCGTGGCTGCCTTAAGTTCTCTTAGCAGGTAAAGACCCTCTGACTTACTCCCTTCAATCACTGGTTCAGGTGGGACAGGTGGCGCGGTAGGCGTCTCACCCCCCTCTGTACATACATTTAATATCCAATCTGCGGGTGGTTCTTCCTCCTTCGTCTGCTCAAACATTTTCCAAAGTTCGAGGACGGCAAGGCGTTTCTCTGGCTTTTTGCCAGTATATGTGGCATATAGGAAGGTGGTCATGTGCTTTAAAACAGCCTTAGAGAGTGACCCGTTCTGGGGCCACGGCATAAACATCTTATTTGCGGTGCCCTTAATCCACTCCTGGCTATATTTCTTCAGCTTTGTTGCATGCTTGAGCAGTTGCTTGCATAAATGTGCAAGCGGGGTAACTTCCTCCATTCTTAATTCTGTCACCAACAATGGGTGTAATTCATAGAATTCAGCGCACAATTGGTGAACGCGGCTGGTGCACAGTGTGCGCGTGCGACAGTCTGCGCCAGCCGCATGCACCAAAATCCATTTCCGCGCACAGCGTATTCATGGATTTTAACATCCATTACCAGCCGTGGCGCAGAGTTGCACAGCGACCCTGCAGCAGCACCAGTTATGCCCCCAACCCCTCCCCGTGCACCATGTACAGTGCACAAATTCCATACATGCCGCACAGGCCACTGGACCAGCATACAGGCCCCCAACCATGAAAATGCCTGTAAAACTCCCCACGCACCCCTCCGAATACACGTACCCCGCTTCGCGGGGAGAATCACACGCAATTGGCCCTGTGCGAGCAGGGTACGTGTATTTCGGGGGTTCACGGGAAGTTTCACATGCGATTGGCCCTGTGCGAGCAGGGTATGTGTATTTCGGGGGTTCGCGGGAAGTTTCACACGCGTTTGGCCCTGTGCGAGTGGGGTACGTGTATTTCAGGGGTTCGTGGGAAGTTTCACATGCGATTGGCCCTCTGCGAGCGGGGTACGTGTATTACTGGGGTTCGGCGGGGAGTTTCACACGCGATTGGCCCTGTGTGAGTGGGGTACGTGGATTACTGGGGTTCGTGGGGAGTTTAACATGCGATTGGCCCTGTGCGAGCGGGGTATGTGTATTTTGGGGGTGCGCAGGAAGTTTCACACGCGATTGGCCCTGTGCGAGCGGGGTACGTGTATTTTGGGGGTTCGATGGAAGTTTCACACACGATTGGCCCTGTGCGAGCGGGGTACGTGTATTACTGGGGTTCACAGGGAGTTTAACACGCGATTGGCCCTGTGTGAGCGGGGTACGTGGATTACGGGGGTTTGCAGGGAGTTTCACACACGATTGGCCCTGTGCGAGCAGGGTATGTGTATTTCTGGGGTGTGTGGGAAGTTCCACACGCGATTGGCCCTTTGCGAGCGGAGTGCATGTATTACTGGGGTTCGTGGGGAGTTTCACACGCGATTTTTATTTGAGAGCGGAGTACGTGTATCCAGTGTGGTGCGCGGGGAGTCCCACACATGAATTGGCAGTGTGGGTCCTCCCAGGTGTGCCCTCTACCCCCTCCACAGCCCCTGCAGGCAGCCCACACCACAGGGGACCACCCAGCACCCCTGGTCATGTCCCGCACGCAGCCCATCCACCATGGGCATCCCCCCCAGCCAGCCCATATGTCACCTTGCACTAGTGATCACCAACTTACGTCCCCCAGCACCCCCACCCCCCAGCAGTGAGGGGCAGCTGCCAGCAGGCCCCAACTCATGTCGCCCAGCCCCCCCACCCACTCAGCATTGACAGGTATCTGCCAGCAGGCTCTGACTCATGTCCCCCAGCACCTCTACCCACCCAGCATTGATGGGCACCTGCCAGCAGGCCCCGACTCATGTCCCCCAGCACCCCCACCCACCCAGTAGTGAGCCTCAGGCCCTGACTCATGTCCCCCAGCACCCCCACCCACCCAGCATTGATGGGCACCTGCCAGCAGGCCCGACTCATGTCCCCCAGCACCCCCACCCACCCAGCATTGATGGGCACCTGCCAGCAGGCCCTGACTCATGTCCACCAGCACCCCCACCCACCCAGCAGTGAGCCTCAGGCCCTGACTCATGTCCCCCAGCACCCCCCCACTCAGCATTGATGGGCACCTGCCAGCAGGCCCCGACTCATGTCCCCCAGCACCCCCAGCCACCCAGCATTGACGGCACCTGCCAGCAGGCCCCGACTCATGTCCCCCATCACCCCCACCCGCCCAGCATTGACGGGCACCTGCCAGCAGGCCCCGACTCATGTCCCCCAGCACCCTCACCCACCCAGCATTGATGGGCATCTGCCAGCAGGCCCCAACTCATGTCCCCCAGCACCCCCACCCACCCAGCATTGACGGGCATCTGCCAGCAGGCCCCGATTCATGTTCCCCAGCACCCCCACCCACCCAGGATTGACGGTCACCTGCCAGCACGCCCCCGACTCATGTCCCCCAGCACCCCCACCCACCAGGCAGTGAGCCTCGGGCCCTGACTCATGTCCCCCAGCACCCCCAACCACCCAGCATTGGCGGGCACCTGCCAGCAGACCCCGACTCATGTCCCCCAGCACCCCCAACCACCCAGCAGTGAGCCTCAGGCCCTCACTCATGCCCCCCCACATGACATAAAGATGCACAATCATGGCCCACATCTCCAACAAAATACCACAGCACGCCACCCCAGTCTTGAGACGCAATGATTTCCCAATCCACCCCACACTGACATGCCTATCTCAAGACACAAACCAAAAGTCAACTATGTCCATCAACACATGTCCGTCACACACACAAACTGTTTGGCATTGATTGTGTAAACACACATTTTCACATGCATGAACTCAAAGAGCAAATTTCACACATGGAAGTAAAATATCATTATGTATTATGGACAAAATGAAAGCAATGAAATGAAAGCATAAAAAAATTGCAAACATGAAATGAAAAGCATGTCCAAAAGATGAGTACATGAAAAGTATATCCAATCCAAAGAAATCCAAAAGAAAAATAGTCCAAACTCTCCCTCCACCAAAGCAAATCCAAAGGAAACGTAAAAAAAATAAAATCCATTAATCATTGGTGAAATCCAAAGAAAAAGTTCAAATAAATCCATTGTCCAACTATGTACAATCAATTTTCAAGGGTCCATGAGTCCAACGAAAGAACAGAGACCTATGGAAAAAACTACCTAATAAAATAACTATATACAAATGTGTTGGGGCAAAGTCCAAACACCCTAGAATAAAGGAAAACGAAAATGAAACCTAAAACTAAAAACTATATACAAACAGAAATAAAATATCGAGGCTGTGTACCCCAAAAGGAAATACACCGAACACGGGCTACAAAGGAACATACAAAGTTCTTTATTCTCTACTGAATTCAATTACAAAAACAGTGCAAAGTCAGATAGCTATCGGCCCTCAACACAACACAACAACACAACAAACTCCAGCGTGGTTCAGTGTGTTCAGTGAGAGACGCTGTACATTCGAATGCATTCGCTTTTTATACATTTTGTGGGCAATATATCCAGCTCCCAATGCGGGTTAATATTCTACTTTATACATCACCAATTCTAGGGTTTGTGCCGACTCTCAAATAACCGCATATAACTGGTTTGTCTTTAATACATGTAACAACAAGCGTATGCATTGACTGTGTATTCTAAAGTTTTGCATGCAGGCCTTCTTAAACATAAATACAATGTAGTAAGACAGATGTTCTTTGTTCAGTATGTAAACACATTATCTCAATAAATGCTTGTGGATTAGTTTCATCGCATGAGTGATCCCTTTACACATAGGTCAACGAAGGACGAGGTCTCAGTTCATGACCTCAACAAGTGGCCTGCAGGCAGATTACACATTAGCTATGTACAGAGGTCAAGACGGCCATGTCATATTTTGCAATGACATCGTCCACCATTTTAGCTCACAGGGTGACTTTTCCACAACGAATCCTAAAATGGCGGTTTGACCTAAAATGGCGGCTTATATAGATTAAAGGTCAGGACCTTGCAACACAGATTTCTCTCGCAAGCGACTTTCGAGCAGCTTGGCGTAGGCCAATATTAAATATATTTTTCACAATAGGAGGCACAATATACTTTCTATTCCTACAAACCCTCCTTTTGGCCTATGCCAAGTGCTAAAAACTACTTTGGGTCTCCATGCAAATAACTCCATGCATCATTATCCATGTACCCTGAATCACTATCTGAAATATCTATTGCCATTAGGTCTTTTACTTAAATATCCTTTAACACGTATTCTTTGGAATTCTTATCTGAGGCACACACCTTATGTCCTATCGAATCTATCGCTTGTGCACAACATCCCCCTAGCATCGCACACATACCAGGCAGACACTGAATACAGCAACAAAGAAACAACAGACTTCCCAAAATAATTAATAAGACCGAAAGCACCTTCCAACCCCAAGATCGCATGAAGTCCCAGAACCAAGCGCCAAGATCTCAATTTCTCTTAGGAACATGCACTTCGGAACTAAGGATGTGCAGATTCTGTATTGCCTTGAAGATAGTTGGGGAGGAATCTGGTACGAAAATGCAGCAAGCGGACCCCACTAATTTACATACTCCACCACTTTCAGCCAGATTGACATCTAATGCCATCCGGTTCTGGAGTACTACTAATCTTATTGCTTTCTGCTCTAATGTCATGTTGTAGAGTATGTCCGTGGTCCGGTAGATGGTTGTCTCCAGTACTCTCGCTAGTCTCCTGATATCTTCTGAATTCGCTATCTGCCCCCAAAATGGCACAACTGATTTTGCTATATCTCCCAAGACTTGTGCTGGGGTGTCACCATTCTCATCCCGCCGTGGGTGAGCTTTTGAAATGTCTATAGTACTTGCTATGAACACCCCAGGTAACTGGATCCCTAAATAACAAGTTCCCTGCCAATCTCTGCGCAACCATGGAAACGCTACATTACCGCAAATGAAATAGACAGGTTCGCCTACATACAAAGGTCTGTCTTCCCCAGTCAAATTTGCAACGTTGGCACAACCTTTAAAATCTCCCATTGACCGAGTGCCATTCCTCTGTATGCAGAAAGAAACTGAATCGGGGCTATGGTTAACAGTGTAGGACGGAGCCATTGCATCCTTATTGCCTATCGGAGCCATTTTAAAGGAAATCAAAGATTGGAAAGGACGAGACAGTTTATCAGAAGGCCTAATAGAAGCAACATTCAGTTTACTCCTATTTGCAAAAAGGGAGCATCCCAGGGGAGTCAAAACACATTTCTCAAAACTATTCAAATTGGTGCCATCCAAGTTCCCTGAGACGCTATCATTCCATCGGCCAAAGAACATTGCTCTAAGAGAAGCATAGCAGGCAGTTGTCAATGGTAAAGGATGAATATACCAACCTAGCCCCTTATCCCCGTGTTGCATTAAATGCAAACAGACCCAGCAATTGGATTTATTAAAAATGGCATTCATGATAAGTAGTAGTGTGTTATTATGGTACCTTTGTCTGTGCTGGGAATCCCGAGGGGATAAAGTGTGCAAATGTACAAAGGGAGTAGGAACAATGGGTGCATTTTCAGTAGGCAACAAAAGTTCTAAGTAATGAGTTTCCTCAAGGTACCATAATCCTAAGGCAGCGACTATAAGAAACCCAAATATCATTACAAAAATACAGCAATACGTTTTCGGGTCCAAGCATTTTGTCCATTGTCCCGGTTGGTCACCCCCTTATTTACAAGTCCAATACGAGCGGCGGCGGTAGCAGGCATTGCAGTCTTCAGATGGAAACCCCAAAGTTAGTTGCTGGCAACCCCCCGGTCGTGCGATTTCTTAGTCCTTCCACAACCCTAGCCAACAGAATCCCCTTTCTCAAATTTGGGCAAAAGCAAGCCCTCGATGACTCTTTTCCTTCCTTGAATACACATCCGAACCGTGCCGTATGTCTATCAGATGCACAGCAGAACTGTGCCGTATGTCTATTTTCTCGAACGTAAGTGGTACCTGGCTGTTCCTGGTACTGATTGATCCGGAAACAATGTGTCGTCACTTCCCGTTGGAAGCAACGTGTCAGAGGCAAGTGAGGAGGCTGAATTTGAAACAGTCGTTTCCGGGTGCAAAATTTGCAGAGAGTGTGGAAACAAAATGGCAGCTTCCCCAAGCCTCCTGGGCTTAGAGATATTCTACGACACACTCTCAGTGCTGCTTACTGCTCTGGGATCATCAGTTGCAGTATAAGCGAGGGGATCTGCTTCTTCTGTAGCGTGTGGCACAGGGTGAGGAAGTTTCTTGATGTGTGACGCGTGGATCCAGTTCTTTCGCCCAGCTACCCGTACCGCTGTCTGGGTGACCAACAGGACCTGGAATGGCCCACGCCAGTGAGGCGTGAGGCAGGAGGTGTGCTCAAATGATTTGACGAGCACCCAGCTCCCCCGTCGTATGCCGTGGACCGGGCCCTCGTATTGCACAGGTAAGGCCTCTCGTACCTGGTGGTAAATCAAATACAGGTTTTTAGTCAATTGGCTACAATAATCTGAAAGTAGTACATTTTCAACATTCTTCAAATTTCGACATTTTGGAAGATTCCAGAAATTGGCAGGTCTCCCCATTACCACCTCAAATGGAGAGAGCCCAGTCTTAGTTTGAGGGGTTGTACGCATGGCTAGTAACACGATCGGTAAGGCGTCCAGCCATTTTAATTTGGTGCCGGCACACGTCTTAGTGAGCTTGTTCTTGATGATACCGCTGTGTCTTTCTTCTAGTCTGGCGCTCTGAGGATGTCTGGCTGAATGGAACCATTTGTCAATTCGTAACGCTGTATATATCTCTGGGATTACAGCGGCGACAAAATGTGGACCATTGTCCGACCAAATAACTCTCGGCAAACCGAACCGGGGAAAGTACTCCTTTAACATGGTTTTCGCAGTGGTCATGGCTGTAGCATCTTTAACAGGGAAAGCCTCAACCCACTTACTAAAGGCGCAAATGACCACAAGGACATATTTTAGATTGTTGCATCGTTCCATTTCAATAAAATCAAAGTGGATTACTTCAAATGGGACAGAGGGTGGCCCAAAACTTCCCTTTGCGGTTGCTGTCCCCTTTCCCACATTATGTTGTAGGCAAATCATACAGTTCTGGACGTAATGCTGAGCAATTTTTGAAATGTTGTCGTTTACCCAAACTTTTTCTAACATTTTCGTCATCTGTTGGGCACACACATGCGTAGGACCGTGTGCCATTACAACCATCATCATCACATAAGCATCCGGATGTAGCCATTTTCCATCAACCGTGTCCACCCAACACCCATCATCATCAAGTTTTCCCAAGCCCTCAGCCCACCTCTTGGATTCTTCTAATGTGGCATCGGCTTGGATATCCCGTACAGACCCAACACCCTAATCCATTACATATGCATTTTCAGTCTCCCTTGAAACATATATGTCTGTAAAGAGATCAGTGGCAGTTTTTTTGTCTAGCTATTTGATCAGCAAAAGCATTCCCTTTTCCAATATTATCTACAAACTTTCGATGTGCTGCACATTTTACAACTACTAACTGAGTAGGGAGTGCAAGCGCTGAGAGTAGTTGCACTATTAGGGAGCCATGTTGAATCTTGGTGCCATGCGAGGTTAGGAACCCTCTTTCCGACCAAAGTGTCCCAAAGTTGTGAACCACCCCAAAGGCATACTGACTATCAGTATATATATTTGCTACAAGCCCTTCGGAAAGTTCACAAGCTCGAGTTAATGCTATAATCTCTGCGGCCTGCGCAGAATTATGCGTAAATCTCTTAGTTTCCACAACCGTGCTCAATGTAGTGATTGCATAAGCGGCTGTGGATGTACCATCCGGAAGTTTAAAGCAGGAGCCGTCACAAAACAGCTCTCCTTGTGGATTATCCAAAGGGGTATCTTTCAAATCAATCCTGCCCTTTGTTTCTTGTTTTGCGTATACAAACAATCATGTGATTATTCATCGCCGCAAGTAGTATCTTGCGGAAAAGGTAGGAGTTCAGCCGGATTAAGGACACAACAACTCTTAATTTGAATTTGAGGGGCAAACAAGATCAATTCATATCTCGTCAACCGTGCGGAAGTGAGGTGTTGCGTTTGAGTTCGGTTCAATAGAACATCTACAGAGTGAGGCACCATTAGGGTCAGATCATGGCCTAGGACCATTCCCTGACTCTGTTTTACAAACCCGGCAGCAGCAGCGACAGCGCGCAAACATCTTGGCAAAGCGCATGCTACAGGATCAAGGGCGGAGGAATAGTAACCGAACGGCCTATTCTTCCCTCCATGCTCCTGCATTAATACAGCCAAAGCGCATCCATCACATTCATGCACAAACAATACAAAGGCCTTTTCATAGTTTGGTGTGCCCAAAACTGGTGCAGAGCATAATGCAGTCTTAAGCAAGTCAAACGATTGCTGGTGTTCCAAGGTCCATTGCAACGACGAAGAAATGCCTTTCTTCGTCAAGGCCAGCATCGGTTTTATCACTAGTGAAAAATTTGGGATCCACAACCTACAGTAAGAAGCCATACATATCAAGGCCCTAACTTCCTTCTGCGTATTTGGGACAGACATGCCAGAAATGTGTCAATCTTCTTCCCTCCTTTGACAGGAGATAGCCTAAATAGGCGACCTCCTGACAACAATATTGACATTTTTTAAGCAAAGCTTTGTGACCATGCTTAGCTAGATGAATAAGTAATAACACAGTGCCCTCCTTACAGGCACTATCAGAGTCAGCAGCCAGAAGCAAATCATCAACATACTGAAGCAAAGTACAGGTAGAGGGCAATTCAAGGGTATCAAGTTGTTCTTTCAAAGCCCTACTATAAATACCAGGACTCTCTGTGTACCTTGAGGTGCACGAGTAAATGTAAACGAGCGTCCCCCTAAGTTGAACGCGAACAAATATCTACTATCCTAGTGTATAGGAATACTAAAGAACGCATTCTTTAAGTCCACAACACTAAAGTTAGTAGCTGTAGCTGGAATCATGGTTAGGATTGTCGTCACATCAGTCAAAATTGGAAATTGCGGTGCCACGACTTTATTAATGTCACGTAAATCAATTATACAACGGAATGGGATTACATTATCGCCTTTCTTGTACACGGGTACAATCAGACTATTACACAAACTTCCAGAAATTTCTTCAATCACACTGCGATGCACAAAATCGGAAACAATACATTTTGGAGCTCGCTCGCCCTCAACCAAAATCTTATACTGGGGAATGCGTGGCAGCTCAATTCCATGTTTCAAAACTATCTTAACAGGCTTGTCGGGGGGAAATTCTGCCGGGGTCGGCCGGGCCGTCCGCAGACCTCCGGGCAGGGAGGCCCCAACTCCTCCCGTATATCCCAGATGAGATAGAGTTTGAGACACACGCAAGAAGCAAGGTGACTCTGCTGTTTATTAGACAAAAACGGCAGGGATGGGTCAAGGAGCGTACGCGTCCGTCCTGACACACACACAATCGTGGGGCTCGCAGGCCCTTTTTACTGTATTATGACGCGTTACTTGCGTCACTTTAGAAAGTTAACAAAAAAACCTATCGCCACTCTTAATTGGTTGCTCGAGTGGTAGGGTTAGTATAGCACACGTATAGAGAACAATGTTAGTGGTCGAGGGTTAGTCAGGTGATATATCTGGGTTGTCCCTACAATTAGTTACATGAGAATTGTTACATGAAGACTCCTAAGGATTGGTTAATATTACTGGAGTCAGTGATAAGAGCCCCATGTTCTGATTGGTGCGCCCGTGAGCTTCCCAGCCTGAGACCACCGCTGTTCCCAGCTCTCGGTGTACCTGCAATTTGCAACAATGTTTCACTATGGGTACGTGCAGACAATGTGAGGATTTATTCATAGCTGGAGGCTGACCGCTCCAACTGTCGCAAATGTCCATTGAGCCTTTCAAGTGTATCTGCCTGTGTCTCGTAGCGAGGGATCCAGACGCCTCTTTTCTCCTGGGCTTGGCATCTCGTCAGGTTCAGCTTGGTCACGTGAGGTGGGACCATGTTTGAGGCAGAATTCTGCACAATTAATATTGTTTTTCCACTGTGTGTCTGGTTTAATTTGCAGGTGTGACTTTAACGTTGGTGCGCGGAGTGCGAGGTTGCAACATCGTGCCCTTGATGATTTGTTCTTGGAATGTGGGTTTGCAACATTGCGACCTTGGCTGGTTGCTTCGCCGGGCTCATTCTGCAGGATCAGCAACCTGACTCTTGTTTTGTTAATGTCCACGGGAGCTCTTGCTTGAGGCCTACTTAGGCCTGGTGTATAAGTGGGTCCGTCTGGTGCACAGGTGCTTTAGGTTACAGTACCATATAGTTCCATGACCAGTATCGTGTCTTCATTATATTTCTCATGGTGGTAACTGGTTTTAAGAGAAGCGTGAGCAAGCTTTGTAGATAAGTCCATGACGCGTCTTGCGTTTCTGCATTAAGCCTATGTAAAAAATAATAAAGATGCACATCCGTGAGTATGCCTGTCGCCTACGTCATAGAACTGAGTATATTCTTCGTGTAGATTGGTGCGGGAATGTCCAGTGTGTATATTTGCACAGGTGTGCTTACCGTTGTCTAGGTCGTCATGGCATCTCTAACGACGTGTAGATTTTAGTCTAGTTGGTCCGTGCCGCAGGTGTCGGCATGGCCAGTGCGGGCTGCTGGGCAGGCAGATGGACACATCCGTATGTTCCTGTACCAGGGTATCTGGTCGTCTGGTAAATGGACAAACTCTTCTCGTGGCGGGTGTCTGGGTCATGACCCTTTAGGCCAAGCGCGAGAGGTGAAGGACGGGAGCCTGGTCTTCCATTCTCCCACTTCAGTCCCCCCTCTGGTCGACTTGTCAACCACAAACATATCCTTTTCGTTATCTCCTCTTACTCGCCATATCTTAGTTATTCCTCCTAGATGTCCATAGTGGTTTACATGATCTTCAAATGACCAATACATATATTCACAGGTTCCTCCAGGAGTACAGTATACCCATTTCCCTATGTAGCTCCTGGGGTTTCTTGGGTTCTCGATCTTCACTGATGGTGGGTCTAGATGGTTGGTGATGATTTGGTTGCGCAACTTCTCCCTCTCCTGTATTATCACACCTGTATGTTGGCCGTCATCTGCTGGCATCAAGGGGTGCATTCCCACCATTTTGAGCAACTCGTCAGTGGTACGTGCCTTCCGGGCCTTCCAAAATCTAATTATGATCAGCGTAGCTCTAGCCAAAATAGTACAACCCACTATAATTTTCAGTCCATCTGACAGCCAGGATGGCATCCATGACCATAATAGTGAAAACCAGCTCTTATCCTTGTTTACACCATTACTTTCATCCATCATTTTGGAGTGCATCTGGGCCAATTGTGAAACTGCTTCTGTCAGTGTACCATTGTCAGCATCGTTGGCAGGTATGAACGTGCAGCATGATTGTCCTATCTTTGCACAAACTCCTCCTTCCATTGCTGTGAGAAGGTCCAATACATATCTGTTCTGGAGTGCTACCATCCTTATAGCTCGCAGCTCCTCTTTTATTGCGTTGAATCCATTTACTGTAGAATTGATGGTCATCATTAGTTCCCATCTAGTTATCTGGAGCCATTTTGCGTTTGCGTAAGCCTGTAGTCCCGGATGTATTATTGAGGAGAAGAACATTGCTGCTCTGCTGAATAGTCTGTGTTCTGGCGGTATTGAAGTGAGTGCCGTTTCCGACCTTCCCCACAGGTAATTTCCTGTCAATGGTTCTCCTTGTCTTTTCCTTCTATTTAGGACAGTATCATTGCTGTTGGTCCTGTTCCCTTGCTCCTCCTGAAGTGGTGCAGATCTCTTTTTTCTCTTGTCCCCTTCATCCATTTTGGGAAAGTTCGCCACATTGACATGTTTCTTGGGTACCACTAGTGATGGTACATTGACGTGCACCATTGTGCACACACCATTCCACAGGGGAGGCAGTGTATGGTATGCCTTTTCTCCACAGGCCCAATAATGGTCCATTATTACTGCTGTTCCTGCTCCCCCCTCAGGTAACTCCATCACACTTGCACAGTTGGTGTTATATCCTACGTCCACCTCTCCTTTATGCTGGTAGCATACCTTGGGCGCAGTCAGCGGTAGTATTGTTATTGGGTCTTCATCCGTTTCTACCCACGTGAGCATTGGTACATACTTGATCCATGTCGTCCAACATCGGTGGTTGTGTGCCTCGATAGTTGAGATAGTTTCTTTTGTTACCATGTTGCTGCCAATCACTCCTATCTCCCAGCTGTTGTCCAGGTACACCTTCCCGGTTATCGTTACCAGCGGCCTCTCCCAACATCCTTGTTTACCCGGAACTTCAGTGGCATACCAATCACATGGTAGATACTGTAGTGTTACTTTCTTTGTTTCTCCTTTTGCAGGACCACTTGTTATGTATCTGAATGCTTCAGCATGTAAACTGCTCTTGTGGTAACTCAAATAGGTCTTGAGGAAGTTGTTTTCATATGGGTATGAGTCTCGTGTTTTCCACATCATATGCACCACTGTCCCTTGAAATCTTCCTTTCGTTTGGAACAGTGCCAAGTATATTATGCACTGTGCTGTCTTTTCATCTATTTCTGTGGCAACAAATGTTCGTGACGCACTCATGGCGTATGGTATTAATGAGCAAACGTAGCAGCTGTCCTCAGTTGTCTGCTTACCAATGCGGGTCATGTGTTGGTACCATATGTTGTTTGAGACGTGTGCTGAATCTTGTATATAATTATCAATACCTTTATTGTCTGAGTATGTGCTGCGTTTAACTCTATTTTGCTTGGGTGCAATGTTACTACTATCACCTGACGTAACACCTGTTGCAGCAGGGGGCGGGGGTGTATTAGGTTTGGGTGCAGCAATAAAATTAATAGCATAGCTGTACTGCCATACAGAGGCAGCCAAGAACCCGGTGATCATCAAAATCCCTATTATTTTTATTACATATGCTAATCTCACCGGCATTTTGCTCTTACCTTGCTGCAGTCCTGGCAGCGTATTCTTGCGACGTTAAAGTTGCCCGCCTAAAAATTCTCAAAATGCTTGTTATTAAATGTTAGTTGTTGGTTTGCTTTAAGCTCTCCCTATCAAATAGTCATTCAGTGCCCAGGCGAAGAGCTGTTCCCACGCTACTCTAAGTGATCTATCTCTTAGGACCGGCAAGTATGGGCGGAGGTGGGGCATTGAATATTCTATGGCCAAGAGGAATGCTGTGTAGTAGACACGTACCCTTCTCTTTTTTAGGTACGTTGGCCGTTTTATTTCGTATACAAATTGGTGTGACAATTCTTCTGGGTAGTTATCGTCTGGGAGTACCATCTACGCCTGGGCAGTGAACTTGTTAGTTAGCTATTTTCTTAATAATACAATAATACGCAATTCCTGTATGTGCGAGAGAAGAGAAAAAGAGAACATTCACGTGTTTACATGTGTACTTGTGCAGGCAATGTCCTTCAGTTCAGTTATTACTATATTTGGGGGTCAATGGGCAGAGGGGACTGGGCTCAGTTGGCGGTAGTATTTTTACTCCTTGAGCGTGTGACCATGGGGTGGGCAGTATGGGGATCACCCCTTTCTTCGTCAGTTATTGTCTCCGGGGAAGCTGGGTAGTGACACGGTATGGGAACAATTGGGTCGTTGTCTGTGGTAGAACTTCCTTCCGCTGTTGAGGATGTTGTTGCTGTTCTTCCAATGGACCTGTCGTTGGCGCTGGGGCGGGTCTGCAGTTTGTAGATCTTTACATCATGTAGGTGGTTCCAGGCACGCTTGTCCTTTAGCTTTACTGCTCTTGTTGATACGTCCTCTACCAGATGGGGGCCAGTAAATCTTTTATCGTTCCATTTCCTGTTGAAATTGCGAAGTAGCACATGGTCACCTTTAGCAAGTTTGCACAAGTTCTCCTTTTCCAATTCTGTATTGGCGCCTTCTTGTTGATTGCTGGTAGACCCGCCCCGTGTGCGCTCGAGCTGTTGAGACACAAACACAACACTAGTAATCAAAGAAGACACATATTGGTACATTTCATCACCTAACACACTCGCTGTGCTTTCGTGATCAGTGAATGCCCTTGACGTTGGCGTTAGGGGAAGGCGCATTTGACGTCCAGTAACCACCTCGTGAGGGGTGAGGTGGTGGTCGGACCCTGGCCTATTCCTCAATTCAAATAGGGCTAATGGAAGGCAATACAACCAGCTTTTCTTTGTTGTTTGTTGTATTTTTGCAATTGCCTCCTTTAATAGGCCATTCAGGCGTTCACATACACCGTTAGCCTGTGGGTGGTATGCACATGCAAATTTGTGTTTTATGCTCAGCAAGGATGTGATATGCTGGAACATTTTGTTTGCGAAATGCGGGCCGTTGTCTGACCTTAACACCTCGCACACTCCCCACCTGGGGAAGACCTCCCTTACTAGAAATTTGGCTGCTCTAAATGCATCTGGGTGTGAACAGGGCCCTGCTTCAATCCACCTAGAAAATGGGCATACTACTACAATCATATACCTGTTACCTTGACATATGTTGATCATATCAACATAGTCAATGTGAAGATGCCGAAAAGGTCCCTCTGGCCGGGGTATAGTACCTCTTATCACTTTTAGGGTATGACCGGCCGTAAACTGTTGACATGTGAGACAATTGCTGATAAAATTTGACACATGAGAATTTAACTCGGGGCAGAACCAATCTTCTCTAATTCGTGCTGCAATTACTTCCTTGCCTGTATGGGCTGGGTGATGTAATTGGCTCAGGGCGGTGTTCAAAAGTGCCAATGGTATTACAACTTTTCCAGTGCCACCCTGGCGCCATAGTGCGTCGGTTGGTGACATTGTACATCCTCTTTTTACCCATATTTCTTTTTCGGCCATTGGTGCAGCCGCTTGTAGCTCCATAATCTGAGTGGCTGGGAGATGGGTGTACCCCTCTCTTATCAACATCTCCCTAGCCATTCCCCTCCCTCTCCCTCTCTGTGATTCTGGGGGGTTCCATATCTCACCAAAGTACGCAGCATATTTCGCATGTGCGTCCGCTGCTGCATTCCCTTTTGAGACGTGGTCTTCACCATTGGTGTGTGCGGTGCATTTTACTAGGGCTAATTCTTGGGGGTCATTTATTACTTCAATTAGTTCAGCCAATAAGAGGGCATGTTGCACTGGAGTGCCATCAGCTCTCCTAAACCCTCTTCTTCTCCATTTTGATAGCCCTGAGTGGACAGTGGATGTAACATATGCACTGTCAGAGTATATGGTTACTCGTTTGTCAAAACTTTCCTTTAATGCCAATATTAGTGCAACCAGTTCCGCGGCTTGAGCGGAGTAATGCTGTGGTAATTGTACACATTTCATAGCCACACACACCGGCGCCTCCATCATTTTCACCACTGCTGCCCCAGTCCTTTGTATCCCATCTCCTTGATCAATAGTTGATGACCCATCAATAAACAAAATCTCACCTCCCCCTAGTGCGTTTTCTTCAACTTTCCTAGTACATGAGTACATTTCAGTTGTTTGGGTGCAGTCATGGGCATAATCTCCCTCCTCAATTACTTCTGCTAGCAACCTTGCAGGGTTAACCGTGCTACATCTAACAATTGCTAATTCGGCTCTAGACAAAATGATCTCATAACCTGATGCCCTCTGCGTGGTTAGGGTGGACTTAGGTCTATTCAATATTGCAAATAGTGCATGTTCCACAAACAGTGTAGTTGGACACCCCATGGTTATTGCTGATGCTTTTTCCACTGCAAAAGCAGCTGCAGCGAGACCTTGTTCGCAAGGGAAGTGACCTAACATCACAGGGTCTAAGTGACCGCTGTAAAATGCTACTGGTTTATAGCCCATGCTCGTTTTTTGGGCCAATACTGCTTTCATCACTGCCGAGTCGCAATGTGAAAATATAAAAAATCGTCGCTCATAGTCTGGGGATGCCAGTACTGGAGCAGTTGATATCGCGTCTTTCAATTCATCAAAGGCCTCCCTCATTTCCATAGTCCACCCCAACTTTTTCTCCCCTTTATTAGCTTCCCTCAAACCCTCAAGCAGGGGTCCTATGTATGAACTGTAATCAAATACCCATGCTCTACAGTAGTTGCACAGCCCCAGGAATTGCTGCAGTTCCCTCACAGTCTGTGGCATTGGAGTGCTTGAAATGGCCTGTGCTCTTTGTGGTGCAATCTTTCTTCCATGTTGGGATATCAGTTGGCCAATGTAAAGTACCTGTTCCTGACAGTATTGTATCTTTTCCATGTCTACCTTGTACCCTTTTTCAGCCAATATTGTCAACATCTTTAAGGAGTCCTCTCTGCATTTACTTTCGTTTGTACTGCAAATTATTATGTCATCCACATACTGTAACACTGTGCTTTCCACTTCAACGTTACCCAAATCCATCTGTATTACTCTATTGAAAATTGAGGGTGATTCGCAATACCCCTGTGGCAATCTGGTATGTTTCCACTTTGTATTTCGGTAAGTGAAGCTTGTCAAATCTTGTGAGTCTGGGTGTAATGGTATTGAGAAAAAAGCATTTTTAAGGTCGATCACTGTAAATCGCGATGCTTCCGCTGGAATGCCACACAATATTGTGGCCGGGTTTGCTGTTACTGGATATTCTGCTTCTACTATGTTGTTCAAGGGCCTGAGGTCTTGTATGAAGCGCCAAGACCCCCCTTTAGCCTTGCACACTGGGTACACAGCCGTGTTACATGGTGATTCTGAGGGGACCAATATGCCATTGTTTATAAGGGCCGTTATGGTTTCATATATGCCCTCACCTGCCTCTTTTGACAGTGGGTACTGTTTCACTCTGGGTAGTATGGCACCTTTTTTCAATTTTATCCTTACTCCCCCTATGCTTTTTATGCATCCCACATCATAAGGGCTAATAGTCCACAATGATTTGGGCACCTTTGACATATCCTCCTTAAAGAAGGGGACTGGGGTGCATGCGGGTGCCTCAAGTGCCATCGCAATTTTCTGTGCTACCTGTTTGTGAGCCACTCTTAGCCATATTTCTACACTCATCATGAACACCATTTCACCTTCCTCCTTTTCTTCTGAGAACAGCTCCTCATCTGACACCTGGGTCAGCCTACATCCTTCTGCTAGTGCTATCACTGCCCTCCATGCTCTCCCTTCTTTATCTTGGGCGTGCACAGCAATATAATCAGCTGTTGCAATAATGCTCTCAATGTCCATTACAACCACCTTTCCTTCTGGTTCATTAACAGGTGTTTCTGGTCGGAACAGATAGGCTGCTGGCCTCCTCCATATTTTCCCTTCTATCCCTGGCATCCATGCAAATGCCATGTCTGTTCCATACTGGAATAGCTCGCCATCTACTGGCTCCGCCCTAATCGCTGTCTGTCCACAGTATGCTTGCATAATCTGTCGTGCTGCGAGCATGTTAATCCCTGGAGTAGAGCAAATTATGCCGTCCTCTGTAAAGGAGATCGTCATATTCAACCTGTTCATTATGTCCCTCCCCAGTATATTTACTGGTGAGGCACTATAATACAAAAGTGGAACTGACAGATCATAATCTCCAATAGATAAGGGAACGTTATCAGTAAAGGGAACCAACCCTTTAGCCCCAGAGAATCCTTGGGTGTTCATGGCTTCGCCTGACATCTTAAATTTACCTTCCCTTATGCAAGACCGGGTTGCCCCGGTGTCGACAAGGAATGATAATTTTTTGTCACCTATCGTTACCTCTATGCGTGGCTCCTCCGCACTATTAGGTGTTACTGACAGGATGGGACACACCAAGGCCGTCTGTGGGCTGTCCTATTGAGGGTACAATGATTGGCCATTCCCTGTGTAAGGGTTGTGTCCCAAGACCGTCACCCTACCCAATTGTGTTTGTTGCGTTTGGGGTTGTTGTGATATCGCTACTTGTTGTTGTGGCAGTGAATATGTTTGTGGCTGTTGTTGTGTTATTTGTTGTTGTGGTTCACTTCCTTGTTGCAACGTCTGCTGTTGTTGTATACCCTGCTGTTCTTGTGAGGTCCTAGGTTGTACCTGTTCATTCCATGCTGGTGTTCCTGGCCTGACCCTACACGTGCGTGACATGTGTCCTAATAATCCACAACTCCAACACACGGGTGGTTCCCTGCTCTGCCATGGGAAGCTCCCTGTGTTGTCCTGGTACACTGGTTGCCCTGTGGGGTAGGAATTTCTAAGTCCTCCCACCTGCTGTTGGGTGTTATATCCGTATCCTCTCCCTCTCATAAATCCTCCTCTCCCCCTGTTATAATTATAATACCCAGCTCCTTGCATTGGGTACCCTCCTCCCATGTTTGGTGCGTGTAATTGCAGTGGCGGCACTTGTGTTATAGTCTGTGAAGGTGCTATTTGAGCGGGATCTTGTGCAGCCACTACTTGTGTGGGGCTTTGGGCCATTGGTGTGGGCGTAGTTATTAGTGCCCCTTCCATTGTGTATTTAGTAAGTTTTTTCTGCACTAATTTAGCCTCTTCTGTTTTCCTGTCCTCTTCCTTTTGTTTCATTTTTCCTTGCCATGTCCTGCAGGGGTGTACTATGGTCAGTTGTATTTCTGGCCATGGTTTTGCTTCCATTCCCACTACTTTCTTTAGTTGTTTCTGAACTCCTTCTGGGAGCCCTTGTACCAGTATATGATAAAATATTGCTGTTTTTTTATCCCATTGTTCTCTAGTTTCCATGCGCCACTTCTCTTGGATATCCTGGATATAATCAACAGGATCCTCATTCTCACGCATCTTACGGGAGGTAATTGCTCCTATGTCTGATGTGTCTGGGTACTGTACTCTTAATGCCTGCCATAGTGCATGTCTGCAGTTCGCAAATGGTGCCCCATCATGCAATGTGTTTGTTATTGTTACCCCATGGAATCCCGCTCTCTTCCAAATGTCATCCGCTCTATCCCCTAATATTGATATTAACAGGCCCTTTACATCTCCTACTGCTAGTTTCTGTCCTGCGGTGTGTTTTTCCATTTCATGTATCCACTTACCCGCACCTCCACCTATAGGGGTGCTGGTGCCCAGGTCCGCGTACAGCCGCTCCATCCACGGACAGATTGAACACCAAAAACAAAGCTCAAAAGTCCCAAAAAGTATGTAGAAAGTCAGGATTATTGTCTGGGACTTGTGCTATGGTGATTTATTATTATAACATTTTGTGGATTGCCTGAAAAAGTAGTTTTAAATTGTTTCCGGACACAAACAGTGTCCGCAGTCAGAACACACACTCAGTGTGGGCGCGGTCACATGATGGCATCGCGAACATGTCCGCGAAGGGAACGGGTGTCTGCAGGACACCAAATGCACTGAAACTGTTTTGCGCATGCGCGTTGGTGTTCTATGGACAGTGTTTGGGTCCTGAACCTAATTAAAAGTGTGACACAAGTGAAACGAACAGTTACGGGCAGGCGTTTGTTCTTAGAACAGTTTCAACCTGCCTACCAACAGTACGGACAGGTATAGTGTCCTCAGGACACCCACACTTTGTTTATTTACAAACGTCCCAGGACACTTCATGTGTTCTCAGAACAGTTTCAACCCACCTACGAACAGTACGGACAGGTATAGTGTCCTCAGGACACCCCCATTTTGTTTATTTATGAACATTTCTGGACACCGCCTGTGTTCTTAGAACAGTTTCAACTCGCCTGCAAACAATACGGACAGGCATAGCCTCCTGAGGACACCCCCATTTTGTTTATTTACAAACATCCCGGGAAACTTGATGTGTTCTTAGAACAGTTTGAACCTGCCTACGAACAATACGGACAGGTATAGTGTCCTCAGGACACCCCCATTTAGTTTATTTACAAACTTTTCAGGACACTGCGTGTGTTCTTAGAACAGTTTCAACTCGCCTGCGAACAATACAGACAGGCATAGTGTCCTGAGGACACCCCCATTTTGTTTATTTACTAAAAAACCAGGACACTTGATGTGTTCTTAGAACAGTTTCAACCTGCCTACGAACAGTACAGACAGGTATAGTGTCCTCAGGACACCCCCATTTAGTTTATTTACGAACATTTTAGGACACCCGTGTTGTCTGCGGACACCATAACTGGCTTTTTTAAAAAAAAAGAAAAACAGAAAGGACTAAATTAACACACACATAACATTTTTTTTCCATTATATTATATATATGTACATTTTATGATAGAGAAGGGGTAGCAGAAACTGACACAAACACAAGGGATTTGGGGTTTTCAAGAGGATGGATAGGAGGAGATGAAGGGATGGAAATCTCATCAACACGTTTTTCTATGTGGTGAGGGTTTGCGGATAATTGACTCGGATATGGAGAGGGGGGACAGGCACATGTTGCACAATGGTATCTGATTTTTTCTTTTATATGGTCCTCCAAAATCTTTCAAAAGGTGGAAATTTGTCATGAGCTTGTTCATTTTTTCTTCCATGCGCTGGAGAGTTTGTTCTAAAGTATCTTGTTGTCTATTGTTTTCATTGTTTGTATGGTCTGTTAAAAAAAATATATATATATACATATATATATATATTACATGGACGCGGTAGCGACATTTGCGATGTCATCTTTGATGTCCTGGGTGTTAGTGTTAGCAGTGCATGGTGGCGCGAGTTATGGTTGCTTATCTTACCATAACTGCCGAATTTCAGGGGGTTTTCGGTTTTACTTTAAACCATAACGTCCCTTTAACAATGTTTTTTTTACTGAATTTGATAGGGTTTTAGTAGCGCAACTTAACCATAACGTCCCTTTAACAAAGTTTTTTTTACTGAATATATATATAGCCATGGTAGTGGCTGTGTAGTTATGGTTAAGTTGCTGTTTTCATAGGAAGAGCAATTTTTGGCCGGCTTATAACTTCGCTCCCCCTGGACGAATCCTTACCAAACTTTGCAAAAAAAGTATATGGCCCACTGAATTTTTGTGCAAAGTTTGGTGAGGTTTGGTCCAGGGGGGGAAAAGTTATAGGGGGGGTCCCAAAACTTCTTTTTTTCCCATACACTGAATGGGGGAAAAACTTTGCGCACGCCTACAGCCCAAACCGCTGGACGGATTTTCACCAAAATTGCGGCTGGAGCAGTGGCTTATTCCCAAAAGCGTGCTTTTGTAAATTTGGTGAAAATCCGTCCAGTAGTTTTATTTAAAATGATAAAAAAGTAGGTCTAAAAAAATTAGTGATATCTATATCCGCTCCGTGGAGACACTTCCCTGTTCGCTCCGCGGGCAGGACACCAAACGGCTAATTGGCTCGCGTCATGTCTGCAGACACGTAACGTGTCCGCTGATTGGCTTGAGTGAGGTGTGATGTGAGTCAGATTGTTCCGATGCGCCCGCCATCTTGGATCCGCCGACAGCACGGCGGTGAACAGAGGCGAAATGTATTTTTGGGGAGTGTTTTGGTGTGCAAGAGTGCTTGGGGAGGTTTAGGGAGTAAGAGATGGGTGAAATACTATATTTGTTTAGGTGGCAGGTGCTACTGATGTATTTGCCATGCCTGCGCTGTCCGGGTTGTTCGTAGTTACTGAAAATGAGGGGTGTCCTAAGGGTAGTATTCCCATCCGTGCTGTGCGCAGGCAAGTTGAACTGCTCTAAGGACACGCGTGGTGTCAGCGGACATTAAAATTGGGTATATGCTGCAGTTAAAATTTTTGAATCAATGGGTGTGATACTGATTTATAAGCCACCATGGGTGTGATATGCTGCGGTGGTTGTGGCCAGGGCCTAGAGTCTTGGGTGCATGGCCGCAGGCCGGAGGCCATACACCCAAGACTCTAGGCCCTGGCCTCAACCACCGCGGCATATCACACCCATAGATCACACCCATAGAATCAGATATCAATCAGGTGGTTGTGGGCAGGGCCTAGAGTCTTGGGTGTATGGTCGAAGGCCTTTTTAAAAAAAAGTTATAAGCACTGAAGTTATAAGCCACCAGGGGTTTGACACGCTGTAGTGGTTGTGGCCAGGACCTAGAGTCTTGGGTGCATGGCCAAAGTCCATGCACCCAAGACTGAAGTTATAAGCACTGAAGTTAAAAGGCAGCATGGGTGTGATATGCTGTAATGGTTGTGGCAGGACCTAGAGTCTTGGGTGCATGGGCAAAGGCTGTAGGCCATAGGATATACACCCAAGACTCTAGGCCTTGGCCATGACCACCGCAGCACATCAGACCCATAGATCACACCAATAGAAATAAATATCTATCAGGTGGTTGTGGGCAGGGCCTAGAGTCTTGGGTGCATGGTCGAATGCCATGCACCCAAGACCGAAGTTATAAATACTCAAGTTATAAGCCTGCATGGCTGTATATGGTGTGGTGGTTGTCGGTGCGATATGCTGTGGTGGTTGTGGCTAGGGCGTAGAGTCTTGGGTGCATGGGCAAAGGCCATGCACTCAAGACTGAAGTTATATGCACTGAAGTTATAAGTCACCATGGGTGCCTTAGAACTTAGCTCTCCCTGGATGAATTCTCACCAAACATTGAAGAAAGTGTGATATGGGTGGGCCCATATAGACAGTTCACATATTTGATTCTATGGGTGTGATCTATGGGTGTGATATGCTGTGGTGGTTGTGGCTAGGGCATAGAGTATTAGGTGCATGGGCCATTCACCCAAGACCGAAGTTATAAGCACTGAAGTTATAAGCCAGCATGGGTGTGATGTGCTGCGGTGGTTGTGGGTGTGATATGCTGCGGTGCTTATGGCCAGGGCTTAGAGTTTTGAGTGCATGGCCGCAGGCCGCAGGCCGTAGGCTATACACTCAAGACTCTAGGCCCTGGCCACAACCACCACAGCATATCACAGCCATAGATCACACCTTTAGAATCGAATATCTATCAAATGTTTGAAATTATACTTAATGTTTGATTTGATATATTTTTTACATGAGTTTGGTAACTGGAGGAAATATTCTTTTTCAATTTCTGTGATAAAAGAAAAGAGCATGTTAGTGTATATATTTTATAAAGACTTATTACATTGCATAATTGACATTTCAGCTTTTTTTTGCATTTTGCTCAGTTTCTGTGTTTGTTTTTTCAAATCATTGGGTCTGTGGAAAAGAAAAAAATCCATGTTGGATTAAAAAAAACCTTTTTTTGTTATGCTACAGTCTGTTTGTTTGTTTTCAGTGTTCACTTGTTGTTTCTGGCTAATGTTCTATCTTTTGGCTTGTTGCAGATTTTTGAAGCAGTCAAATACCTGTTGGCGTATTCTGTCTATTTTTTGTTATAATTTAGTAGTATTCATTTATCTGTTTGGTTGTTATACAATCTTGGGCCAGTTAGATACCTGTTGGTGTATTCTAACTGTTTATAGTTTTTTATTTACTTACATTTTTGTTAATGTTGAAGTACAGATTAGTTATTCAATTTTGGTTTTAAGAAGATTAAATAAGCGTTTGTAAGATTTGCTGGTAATCTCTGCTTTAGAGTAATGGTACTATCATTACATTCGAACCATCCACATTTTTTTTTATATATGGAGTGTAGTGGCCTGCATTGGTTGTGGCTCCTGCGTGGCAGATTAAACCTATTGTTGTCAAGGTTTTCTTACCAAGTAAAACTTGACCGTGTGTGAATCCAGTAAGCTTGCAGTTGTTTTTGGTACCATCTGCATTGTAACATAGAAGCATTAGTATTATGTAGTTACTATGTGTTTGTATTAGTAAGGTGGAGCGATTATCTGAAATGCAGGTAGTACATATTCTACCATGGTTTGCATTGTGTACAAGTTGCTGAAATGGAATGTATTCAAAATTAGGTATGGATACATATATGAAGCGCTCATTAGGGATTTGTTCCTGTGTCACATTGTTACACAGAGTGCATGTATGTTTCCACATGTATATAATCTGTAAGATTTCATTTATAGGTATGTTTTTGTTTTCCAGTACTTGTAGTAAGTACATTAGAAATTCTTGTGGATCTTCTTGTGAGTTATAGTGAATTTCACCATTTCAGCACAGTAGTCCAATTCTTGTCTTATTCCGTGAACACTATACGTGTTGTCAGGATTGTTTGTTGCGTTTCTATGAAGGACTAACATTTGCAAACACAATTGGTCTGTACTGTGTAAGTAAATGTTGTCAACAATTGGTGGCAATTGAAATAGAATATTAATTGCTACATTTGCATAGCAAGTTACACCAATTATATTTGAAAATTTCAATGGACAAGATAGTTCTGTGTCCAAGTCATTTTTTCGGAGTGTGTGTTGCTTCTTTGAAGAAATACCTGAGTTACTTTGACTAATAGGTTCTTCTATGGTTGTGGTAATTGATGAAGTATTAGCTTCTTTTACTTTCTTTGGAGGATTTGCAGTCAGATCCAGTTGCATTTAAGTTTCAATTAGTTTTCTTTTACAACGTTTTCCTTTTTGTGGAACAGCATATGTTTTTAGATGGGGGGTGTATTATGTTCTAGAATGCAAGGAATATCAGTGTTTACTTTACTGGCATCAAAGTTGATTAGAAATAGACACTCAAGTGTATGTAAGCGTGATAGTGCTACGTAGCTCATGCCTTCTTTAAAGACTGTGTTACCAATATCTATCAATGTTTTGTCTAGGGTAAGACCTTGGGATTTATGAAAGGTGACTGCATATGCTAAATTGTTCTCTGCGTACATACATGTCTTTGAAGAGGAGGAATTGAGCTGTTGTGCGCCCTATCCTTTTTACTTCTGAAAGTTTGTCAAAGAGAATATTGACAAATTGAATGTTGTTGTCATGTGGGTATGTGTGAAAGCCAACAACTGTACCCATTGATCCATTTACTAGTCCTTGCTCCACGTCAAGTTTACGTTTAAGCATTACTCTACAGTTTAAGGATAATTTTAATTTTAATATTTTCTCCAAACCAGCTGTGTTTGAATTTTCTAACGTATTTAGTCTTGCCGGGGCTTGTTGACACATGGGTAGTGTCATACCATGTACGTCCAGTTTGTCTGTGGAGCAAATTTCACTTATTGGTTGCATTTCTTTTTTCAACATTGTTTCATTGAATTTGGAACAGCTTGCAAGAGTTGGCATTAAGGACATACAATTGACATTTTTGTGCGCTAATTGTTCCATAACATCAGTAGCACATGAGTTATCGCCATAAAGTGCATGGATGTGCTGGGTTTTTTAATATTGCTTGCGCTTCTTGAGATAGTACACAAACTCTAATACTTTTTAAAATGTTGGAGTAAGTGAGGTCTGCAGATTGGCGCATGTTTTCTGTTAATTCTCTGTATTGGAAATGTTGCCAAAGGTTGACATTTCCTATGCTGCCAACAGTTTTACGGCAGAGTTTGTGTCCTAAGGTTTTAAAAATAGGTTCACCTTTCACTGGTGTCAATTGAAGACAATCTCCGAAAACAATAATATGTTTTCCCCCAAAGAGTTCTTTGTTGTTTGTTTTAATCAAAGCCAACATTAGGTTGGAGACCATGCTCACTTTATCTATTAGTAGCATTTTAATTTGTTTTAACACTCTGAGTAGTTCCATTGCAGCTTCCGTAGAAAGTTTGTAATAATCTAATTTGTTTTGGTGTTCTACTGGAAGGAGGAGTAGTCGGTGTAAAGTGGCACCGCCTATGTTGTAGGCAGCTAAACCTGTGGGGGCAGTTACAACAGCTGACAGTTTGTTGTTTGTCAATTGTTGGAGGAACTTACTGATGATTTTGATTAAGAATGTTTTGCCTGAACCAGCTTCACCACTGACGTTTAGTAGTATAGATTTGTAATTTTGGCAGGTACATTCTTTATTTTCGTGTTATACACCATGTCAATTTCTTTTGTTACTTTTTCAAAAACGGTGCGCTGGTCTTTGTTAAGTTTTGATTGTAGTACAGTTAAGTCTTCTGTATCTTCTTCATAGTGACACATGGTGTTTTCTACCTCTGTCATAGCTAATTCTGCCTCATTTGCTATTAGTGGCTGTCCCAGTGGTTCTTGGCTTGCTGTTACAGAAGGTTGACTAATGTTGGAAGTGTCCTTATCTAATTGAGCCTGGAGTTCTTCTTCATGTTGCCGTTCATTGTGCAACATCGTTTTGTACTGCATAAAGTTTACATCAGTGATAGTGCTTTCATTTGCTTTGAAAGCGTCTTCATAGGAGTCATAGTTATCTAATATCTCTTCTTCTTTTCTCCATGGTTTAAAAAGTTGTAGCGGAGACATGTAATATAGTTCTTTCTGTTGAGGAGTTTTTAATGATAATTTGATATGATTAATTAAGCTTCGTCTGGTAAGTTTCACTAAGCTTCCTTCACAATCCATCACTCTAGCAGGGTAATAATAATAATAATAATAATAATAATAATAATAATAATAATAATAATAATAATAATAATAATAATAATAATAATAATAATTTGGCATTTATATCGCGCTGCGAACCCTCAGGAATCTGAGTGCTGCTTATTATTACCCATGGTGTTTATGGAATAAATGTGCACCGAAAAAGTGAGCGCAAGTGTGAAAATCACAGCGCACGAGTGCTAAAGCCGCGCATGCAGCCGTTCATCGATTCATGGAATGCGCTGCACATGTAAAACCTGGGATGTGCGCCAAATCCATGGGTGGCGCACATGGGCGCACACGTCACTAAACGGTGTGCGCGTTGTGCACAGGGAAAGCGCACATCGCGTAGCGCACACAAGAAAAGTGGGTAGAACACAGGGCGTAACATGCGGAATGGGGAACAACGCGTGAAAATGTGGGCGTTGCGGGGGAAGTACAAGAGGTAAATGCTCACAACGCCCACACGCGTGCTAACAACACATATTCATGGAATCGAACAGGGGAAACCTGTGCGCCAAAAAAGACGCGCTAATCAGGAAACACGAACGCCAGCAGGAAGTAGGAGTAAGCGGCCCTGCGCAGCATAAAAGTGCGCGCAAACAACAAACAAGCTTATACGCTACAATGAATATACCGTTCCTCGCAGCAGTGGTCGTGGGACACCCCAGGAGGAGGAGGATAGCCAGGTCCTGCATTTTTGTACCCAGGACCAGCCTTTTTGGGATGCCTGATGACCAGGTGTATGGGAGGTACAGGTTTCCACCACTAATAATCCTAGAACTGGTCAGGGAGTGGGAGGATGACCTCACATCTCCCACCCTGTGCTCCCAAGTACTGAGCCCCTTGGAAAAGGTGCTCAATGTACTGCACTTGTTGGCTACTGGGTCATTTCAGCAGACAAGTGCCATAGTTGGGGGTGTCTCACAGGCCACGCAGTCACGCTGCCTACACCAGGTGTTGGCCATCATGACTGCACGCCCCTCAGTCCGCAGGCACATATACATGCCCAGCACACCTGCAGAAAGGCAGGCTGTCGTCCAGGACTTTTACAGGGTGTCACACTTCCCCAAAGTCCTAAGTGCCATTGATTGCACTCATGTGGCTCTACATCCTCCCAGAGCCACTGAGCACATCTATCGAAACCGCAAGCACTGGCATTCCATCAACGTGCAGGTTGTATGTGATGCCAAGGGAATCATCACCTCAGTATATGCCACCTATCCGGGGTCTAGCCATGATAGTTTCATATTCCGAATGGTGAGTATAAATGCCTCTGCACATGCATGCATGTCAGACACTGAGAAATGTGATAACCCTACTAATGACAACCATTATCACCTCCCCAGGGGACAGTGCCTACCCTCTGAGCACCTACATGCTGGCGCCAATACGGAACCCCACCACACCACCTGAGGTAGATAAAACACAGCCCATATTGCAACCCGGGGCATAGTGGAGTGCACATTCAGAGTGCTGAAGTCACGCTTTTGCTCCCTTGACCGCTCTGGTGGGCAGCTGCTATATGCGCCCCCAGTAGTGTGCAGGATCATAGTGGCAGCATGTGTCCTGCACAACGATGCAACCTGGCGGGGCGTGCCGGTGGACATGGTGGTGCCCCCACATCCCCAACCACATGCATGGTCGCTGCACATGGGAGGTGAAAGGGCACGTGGTGAGGCAGCCCATACTCAGCTTGTGGCAAATTTCTTCACCTAAAATCCCACCCCTGCGGAGTGCACACAGGTCTGCCACATACCAGCTGACAATTTATGATGATGACAAAAGGGACAGTGAACTGTCACAACCATACCACCCTGAGATTGTTTACCTTGAAGTGCTACATGGTGTGCATCCCTAGCTACTTAAACACACCCAATGGTGTGTCAGTAAAAGGAACATATTCATGCAGCATGAAGGACTACCCCCTTGCAAAACACTACAAACAAATAATGGCATGTCACCCTACCCCTCCCTAACCCATCTCAGCTACCCAACACACCATGGCATGGCATGAGATGTGAAAGCAACCAAATGAATGCACATCACATGACACAAGTGTCACAAAGTGCACCGTCCCAAATGGAAACAGGCCACAGACAATTGCCTCTCACCAATGAAAAAAAACAGCAGACATTAACAAATACTTACCAGCAAGACAAAACATCAGTACAGGATCCAACAATGGCAACATATGACAGTAAAAAAATAAAGTAGTGCAAGTGACACAACCTGTCTAAGGCAGCACATCGACCCCTTCTGAACGGCAGAGTGTTGCTGGTAGACAAATGTGGCAGTGTACTGCATACAACATGAACTGCCTCTGCAAAGGAGACGGGCTTGTTAAGACATGAAGAAGCTACATGTATATATGCAAACAGTCCTGTATGTAAAACCATATACAAATCCACCATGCAGTGGAGAAATTAACAACAATCCCCACTAGGGATGTATACACAGTTTGGACTACAGACTCATATAGCAAATCGGAATGAAATGTGAAAAAAACAAAAAATAAAAATAAAAAATATAAAAAATGGCCATTTGTGGACCACGGAGGGGGTGGAGGCCACCCAGGAGGGATGAGGTACAGGGTGCACCCCAACTCCCACATGCGTGGATGTTGAGAAAAAAATAAAAACCTCCATGGACTCATGCCCTGCACGGCTACCCTACAGTGGGAGAATTGCCATCGCTGTCATCACCCTCTGGTGGTACATCAGAAGGTGGGCGTGATATGGGAGGCAGACCACGCAAAGCCCTGGAATGCTACTCCATGGCAGCAAGCATGCGGGTCTGAAAGGTTTGGTTCTGCAGGATGATGGTATGGAGATCCCCATGCAGCACCTCATGGGTAGCACGCATTTCTGCCTGCAAGGCCTCGCGTGATGCGTGGATCTCCTCATGGGTTGGCTGGAGTTCAGCTGAGAGTGTGCGTGTTAGCTTCTCCAGCTGCTGTTCTGACCTTGTACTCCGGGACACCTCAAGTTCACCCAGAGTATCTCAGAGGGACCTGTGTTCTAACTTCAGGGCATCCCTGTGGGCCTGCGACTCTGCAGATATGGCTGTGCGCAGTGTCTCCAATCCAGCCCGTCAGTCCCTGTTGGACGCCAACATGTCCTCCCTGTGTGAGTGGCAAATGGTCTCTGTTGCCTGCTGCTGGAGCTCCACCTGCCTTTCAGGGGGGAGAATGGAAGTTGCCACCCTATCCACGGCCTGAGCCATCATCTCACACGATTCCCCCTGTTGTGCTGCTATAGTGTGCATGGAGTTCTCCCACACCTGGGGGCGCACAGCCACCGCATTGGCGGGCACCACACCTGTTTGGGTCAAGGTGATGTGCACCTTGCTGTGCTGGCACTGCCTGAGGCTACAGGACTGCATTCTTCCTTTGATCTGCTGGCCCAGGAACAGGAGCAAATATTGTGGAGTGTGACCCTGCATCCGTAACCGCCACAGATGGACTTTCCAACACTGAATGCCTCATAGAGGGGTCTACCCCCAGTGCAGGTGGGTTGGACCAAACAGCAGTCCTGCCAGAAACACTTACCTGCAACGGGACATATGTCTCAATGTCAGATTCAGCAACTCATTAATAGAGATCTCCGGAGGTGTACCCAGAGACACCCATGGACAGTATGGTCTGTAGGAGTAATGGGTTTTCACCCACCACCACCCCACATTCTCCACTGGTGCCTGGTTGTGGCTGTGAGTACTCCTGCATCTGTGCCATCTCCTCCTCAACAACATCTAGTGCCTCATCACCTACAAAAACATAAAAGAAAAGTAATGAAAACAGGCATGAGCACCATAGCCCACACATATAGGCATGATGAGACAGACATCCAGTACATAAATGACACATGTCACACATGACAATAACTCTGGCATGCATGCACTGGCAATGAGTTGGAAGGAGAGGCAAAAAGCAGACACTGAGGACTCCAAGATGGAAAAGCAACACATGTGCTGCATGCTGGTTAGCACTGGCATCACACATTAGCCTGTGAGTGGCATGGACAATCCATATCCATGACACATGCCAGCACACAGATGGCACGTAGCATAGCCATGGCAGATTTGACAAGGACAGCCAGATGGAAGCAAATCAGTACTGTCACTGGACATCATGAAATAGAACATGCAAAATAGTGTGACAAAGCACACGTGTGCCACACTCTGCAACAAAGCCAGTGTTCACTAATGCAGTGATGGCAGGCACATGGATACATCAATGGTTGGTCACTTCAACATGACAGAAAACAATTGTCATGTTCAACATTCAAACAGGGCCCCAACGTGATTGTGTGCAGGCCATGTGTAGGTGCACATTACTCAGTCAGCTTGCACGTGTACAATCAACATACACCCGTGTGGAGGGAAAAGCCCGCACATGTTACGTCACAAACACGCTTACGTGCTATGGGCCTTTCCTCGAATTGCACGCTGATGTGCAGTTTTTATCTCGTGCCAAATCACTCTGTATCAAGCTGGCCACGCAACAACACACGGAAGACCACGCTCTTGCCCAGAAGGCCATTTTCCTGCCCCCCAGAGCCCCAAGCCCGCTCGCACCTGCCATCTGCTGCTGCCTGCCTGCCTGCTGGCCATGTGCCCCGCTGTTTGGTGCCTGCACGACAGCCATCTGCAGAGGTCCAGTTGCTGTGACCACCCCTGCTGGAACAGAAGACTCCCGACTGGTATTCCATCGCACCACAGCCCAGCCCCAGGACCCAGTTACCCACTCACACCTGCCTCGGGGGTTGCCATGTCGGGGGAAACACCAACTGGCACCAGTGGTAACCCCCCAGCAGAGAGGCAGAGGGCTACAAGCTACAGTGCCAATGAAGTTGGCATCCTGGTGGAGCAAGTCCTGGGACCTTATGATGCCCTCTTCGGAAGACCACGCCCTGACAATGAAGGATGGAAGAGGATCTGGAAGGACATCGTAGCTGCCATCAACGTGGAGGGGGTGGCAGCCCCCGACATGCAACAAGTGTGGAAGCGCTGGGAGGACTTCAGGTCCGGGACCCTCAGCAAGGCCCGGCGCCTCTTGAAGGCAAAGCATGCAGATGGGTGCCAGGTCCGCCTTACCAAAATCCAGATGATGGTCCTGGAATGCATACACCCAGCCCTCCACATCCAGATCCTTCAGCGGCAGACCCGTTCGGAGTCGAGCGGTAAGTGTCCATGCATACTGATTGGACGCTGTGCATGTTGAGGTGTGGCAGGAGTGTGCAGGTTGCCCACATGTCTTGGAAGGGCCATGTATGGATGTGTATGTACAGGGACATGAGCTTGCCGCATGCAAGTCCAGTCATGTGTGAGGCACATCAATGGTGTATGTGTTCAAATGCATGGTGCCCGAATGCATTTGTTGGTGCACACATGTGTATAATTATGTGTATGTACTGTGGCATGGTTGTGGTGTGACACATGGATGCGGTTCCACCTTCATGTATGTGCACAATGTACATGTGTGTGTCTGTGTATTTGACATGTGTGCCACTGTGATACACCATGGATGCATATGACATTGACATTTTTTGAGGCTGAATGGCAGATGCGACATGGATGCCGATGGTGGTGCAGATGTACAGATGCATGTATGTCTGGTGGTGTGTGTGCATGTGTTTGTCACTCCCTGTGTTGCATGTGACGTCAAGCTAACCTTCGGATGCTCATGCTGTTGTATGTGTATGGATGGTGCTGCCTGCTGCAACATTCCTGTTAATTTGTGCCTGTGTGTGGGTTCAAATGATAGGTGTGTTGGGGATTGTGATGACATGTGTGAAGTTTTACACTGCCACTCATGTGCAACTGTCATGTGTGTATTAGACCATTGTACAGTGCCCTGACGGCTGTGTTCTGTCTCTCCCTGTCTGCAGCGTCAACGGATGAAGAGGGCGGAGACGGTGATGTGGAGCACAGCAGCAGGGATCCCACCGCCAGCCGGAGACGCAAGACCCAGCTCCCCTCCCAAGTTGTCATCTCGTCGGGGAGTGAGGGGTCTGGTGCCACATCTGTGGCCGCAGCTGCTGAGTGTAGGTCCAAGAGGCGGAGGTCAGAGATGGTCTCCTCGGCAGCAGAAGCGGCAGCTGAGACCCCACAGGGGTCTATGGAGGAAGATGGCACCGAGTCATCCAGGTTGGAGGAGGGTTTGGTTGAGGAGGAGGCTGTGGGAGAGCCACACACAGGGTCTGGAGGGGGGATTCTGCTGGTGCTAGTGGTCTAGTCCAGGAGCAGGGAAAGGAGGCAGCACAGGCAGCCGCGGAGGTGCCTGTGTGTAATCCTGTCCCCGATCCTGTGACTGCATCATCCCGTCCCAGCAGGGATGCCTTCATTCAGACCCGTTTTCAAGGAGGGGATCCGCTAAAAACAACCGGCCTTCCTCTCCCTGTGGATGTGGCAATCCGGGACCACGTTGAGCCTGTCCTGGCTGGGCTGGCGTTGTGTCAACTTGGCATCCCGGATAACGTGCAGGGTTCTCTTGAGGGCGCTGCACATTACTTCAGATGCCTCGTTGACTGCATCGACTGGCTAGGAGGGATCACTGGTGCTGGGTTCTTCCGTGTGCTGGGCCTTGTGCCGACCCCCTCCTCAACTGAACACCCTATGCGCCAGTCGTCCTCCATGCCATCTTCCGGGCCAAGTATCACCTGGCCACCCTGTGGAGCTGCCTCTGACCCAGCGGCCAGGCTGGTGGAGGACACATCCCCACAGTCAGGAGTCGGAGGTCCAGCAGGGGTGGCCACGCCCACAACTAGAACCCAGCAGGAGGAGGATGTGCAGGCATCAACAGGCAGGGCGCATGCACGGCAGCAGCAGGCTCAAGGTGGGAGCGATGATGGCTCGGGGCCATCAACATCAGAAGGGCAGGCATCAGCCGTAGGGCAGGAGGACCCTGGATTGGGAGTGTCTTCCGTGTGGCAGCGGTTGGGCCAGCAAATAGATGCAGAGTGGCGGCGGGCAGAAGAGGCCTGGCTCACTATGGTCAGTGCGGAAAACTCTATGCGCAGGGCACTGAGGCGAGCTGAGTGCCTCAAGGAAATTCGCAGGGAGTTGGAGCTGGAAATGGCATTATCCCTGCGAGACCTCGGGGCCAGGGAACAGGCCCTCCTCCAGGACGTTGAACAGGGGTTCGATGATGCCCTGGCCCGGGAAATCAACAAGTGAGCCGTAGGACTTGCCCACCGCCATTGTATATAGTTAATTAGTGTTAGGTTTCCTTTCTATTTTTTTTCATTTGGGGCGCATGGACTATGCCCCATCTTTTTTTATATAGTTATTTATTAGGTAGGGTT
This sequence comes from Ambystoma mexicanum, assembly GCF_040938575.1. Classification (NCBI taxonomy): domain Eukaryota; kingdom Metazoa; phylum Chordata; class Amphibia; order Caudata; family Ambystomatidae; genus Ambystoma; species Ambystoma mexicanum. Next base: position 388,322,835 of record NC_090941.1, read on the forward strand.
TTTTGTAGGTTTCCTTTGGATTGTTGGGCTCATGGACCCTGGATTTTTACATTGTATATAGTTCAGGACTGGATTTGACTTCATAGATTTTTTTTTTCCATGGAGCAATGGTTTTCAATTTTTTTTTACCTTTGGATTTAGTTTGATGGACAAACCCTTTGGAGCCATTTTCATTTGGATTTATTTGGATTCAGCATTCATATATTTTTCATTAATTTTGGACATTCAGGCTTTTGTTTATTATTTTTTTTCTTGTGTGATTTTCTTTCATTCCGTTGATTTTGTATTTAATACATTTTGATTTCATACTTCATTTGTGTGGTATTCTCTCATTGGTTTTGTGCATGTCACGCTGTGGGTTTTCTCATTCACTTGCCCCCATTGTGTGTGTCTTGTATTGTATACAGGCATGTATTGATGTGCATACTTGTCATTTGGGATCTATCATGACATGGGGATTTCAATGTGGAGTGGATGGAATACTTGTTTGGGTGTTTGAACTGGGGTGCCGTAGGGTGGGATATGGGTGGCCATAAGGGCCATGTGTGTGGATCGTGATGACGTGTTGGGGGGACATGAGTTGGGGCAGGTGTCCATCACTGCTGGGTGGGTGGGGGTGCAGGGGGACATGAATGGGGGCCTGCTGGCAGGTGCCGTCACTGCTGGGTGGGTGGGGGTGCAGGGGGACATGAGTCGGGGCCTGCTGGCAGGTGCACATTGTTAGGCGGAAACCTGTGCAGTTCCCTCTGGGACCACTGCAAAAGATTTAGGACTACAAGTGTTTGGCGGTGAACCCACTTGGTAGCAGTCTGTACCACACAGATTCACTTGGTAGCCGTGGTTGAGCAGTCAGACTTCCCTCAAGAAGAGTTGAGCAGTATGTGGAGTATACAAAATAGGGCAATTCTTCCCAGCAAGACAAGCAAACACGCAACAAGGCTTAGTGTAAAGATATTAAGGTATTTATTTATAACGAAACATCTATGAAAAGCACTATGGCGAATTCACGGCAAACAAATCAAACACAATTACTCTACGAAGAAGAAACGATCAATCCCCCTAACAATATTTTGACAAGTCTAGGTTCTACCGGTACCACTTATTTTCAGACAGAGGTGTATACCTCAACCTAGATGACACTCTAATATTAGTTGGGACGGGAGAGAAAAAGATAGGCAGGTTATGAAATCAACACAGTTCAATCCTTCGCGGATAAAATGCAAGGCAGGAAGGCAAGAATCACAATAGATTGTAAAGTTCAGAGGCCAGGCCCACTCGGAGAGAGGCAAGGCGCGATGTCCCAAAAAGTCTCTAGTGGAGATGCATTCAAGTCTTTGTAGCAAATTGTTACCGGCAGATTGAACCAGTTCAGAACTATAAATGAGAAAAGCTTGGAGGCGACCCAACGGAACGGAGAGGATTAAGACACCTCACTCGAACCGATCGAAAGGGAAGCCAGGCGGACACGGTACCTTGTTGTGGAGGGCAGCTCCGGCGGGGGCAGTTGTTCCTGGTGGTGGATGTGCGTCGGGTCTTTGCCAAGAGTAGAGATGATCTCGTCGTCGAAGAAAAGTGAAGTCCGGTGCACCACCAGGGAAGAGACCAGCCGCGGAGTGCTCCGTCACAAGGCACCACCTTTTGGGTGCGGTACAGGGGTAGTGGCTAGCCGGTTGCCGAGGGGCTCTGCACGGGCAATTCGACCACTGCGTCCTGAGGCGAATAAAAAGCAAAGGGGACTGGTTGTTCCCACCAGTCAGGGGAAGAGACTCTCCGGCAGGGAGATCTCCTCTGTCGTCGGGAAGTGGTGAGTCGGTTCCGCAGGGCTCCACCGGAGGTGTCGTCGTGCAGGTCGGCTCAGCGTTACCCTCGTCGGATTCTTAGGTCCTGTGGCGACTTCTGAAGATCCAGTCCCAAAATCCCTGCTTTTATGCAGAAAACCCCCATTCATTCAGCCTAGCTGTCAATCAACACATGCTAAGTGGTGAGCGGGAAGGCTCACCACTTGGGCCAATCACTCCAGAGTGCGACCGGAGTTGGCAAGGCAACTCGGTCCAGGGTGCCTAAACCCCCTCCCACACCCCTGTGGTAACCCAGACAGAATGGCACCACTTTGGAGGGTCTCTGTACAGAGCCCGCCAAAAGTGGAACAAAGGGCTCGACCTTTGGTTTAGGAGTCACAGAGACGAACACAGACGCCATTTTACAAACCGAGTTCTGGCAGAAAATACCATCCGATAAACTTATTTAAGATAGAGATAGAGATTAACGAGAAAAAGGATCAATCTCCAACAATGGGACGAATCCCATAGGGTTATGTTCGGGGTCGAACATAACAAGTAGTTTCCACTGCCACCAGCCAAAACTCGACGAGGGGGGACGGGACAGACAGTGCCCCCTCGAGTAACAGATCCAGGAGTAATCGAATTACCCCTACTAGTACGTCCACAATAAGATGGTTTGTACTAGTTCTGTTAGTAAATTTAGGTCTAGTAAAGCCAATGGTGACTTTACATGCCCGGGGAGACAGTAGTCAGTCCCCGGGTATGGAGTCTACGGTGGAGGTCCACTAGGACACCCCAGTGTTACGGCACGAAGGGTGCGGTGTAACACACATAGAAAAACATATGAGACCCTATGGAGTAAAATACCCCATAGCCCATAGAACACATTGACATTCAAAGGAATTACACATATTGATGTCCAAGAGTGGGAGGAAAAGAGTCTCACTCTTGGCAGGATGGAAAAAAACAAACTCCCGAAATCCAGCAAAGCTGCTGGGGGACTCACTAGGTTAGGAAATTCAGCCTAAACAGAGAATTCTCCCTAACACACATCACAGGGGTTGGGATGGGGGACATGAGTCGGGGCTCACAAGAGTGCTCACAAGTGCATACTGCCATATGGGCTGCCTGCAGGGCATGATGAGGGTTGTAGGGTAGTCCCCTGTGGTGTGGGCTGCCTGTAGGGCATGAGGAGGGGGGAAACCACACACCCGGGAGGGCCCACGATGCCAAATAGCATGTGAAACTCCCTGCGTACACCCCAAATACACCTACCCCGCTCTCGCCTGGAGTATCGCATGTGAAACCTCCCGTGTACCCCAAAATACACGTACCCCGCTTGCACAAGGCCTATCACGTGTGAAACTCCCTGCGTACCCCCCAAATACATGTACCCCGCTCTCGCCTGGAGTATTGCATGTGAAACTTCCGGCGCACTCCCAAAATACACATTCCACACTCGCACAAGGCCTATTGCATGTAAAACTCCCCGGGTACACCCCAAACAAGTAACCCGCTCTCGCCTGGAGTATCGCGTGTGAAACTTCCCACGCACTCCCAAAATACACGTGCCCCGCTTGCACAAGGCCTATCGCGTGTGAAACTCCCTGCATACCCCCCAAATACACATACACCGCTCTCGCCTGGAGTATCGCATGTGAAACTTCCAGCGCACCCCCAAAATACATGTACCCCGTTTGCACAAGGCCTATCTTGTGCGAAACTCCCTGTGTACACCCCAAATACACGTACCCCACTCTCGCCTGGAGTATTGCGTGTGAAAGTTCCTGCGCACCCCCTAAATACACGTACACCGCTCGCACAAGGCCTATCGCGTGTGAAACTCCGTGCGTACACCCCAAATACACATACCACGCTCTTGCCTGGAGTATCACGTGTGAGACTTCCCATGCACCACCGAAATACACCTACCCCACTCTCGCCTGGAGTATCGCGTGTGAAACTTCCAGTGCACCCCCAAAATACACATACCACGCTCGCACAAGGCCTATCGTGTGTGAAACTCCCCGCGTACCCCCCAAATACATGTACCCTGCTCTCGCCTGGAGTATCGCATATGAAACTTCCCTCGTATCCCCCAAATACATGTACCCCGCTCGCACAAGGCCTATCGTGTGTGATACACCCTGCGCACCCCCAAAATACACACAGGCACCCCATCCACCCTGGGCATGCCCCACAGGCAGCCCATGCCACAGGGGGGTGCTTTGTGTACGCAATTTACCTAGATCGAGCGGGGTACACGTATTCCGAGGGGTGCGCCAGTACATTTTCACGCTTTTGGGTGCCGTGAGCGGGGTGCGTGTAGTATTTTCACACGATTACAGTGTACCAGCCCTGTAAACTGGTGCAGAGTTAGCACAGCCCTTTGCACTGCATTGGGGATTTTAATGCCTTTTCCTTGCACAAGGGCCATTTTTGGGGGCATATCTGGCGGTGCGGGATGTTCTCTGCTGCAGCGCTCAAAATGGCTTGGTAATTCCATGAATATGCGGTGAGCCAGAATGCTGTATAGGGCACCCGTCTGGTGCACGCTCCCTCTCTGCGCTGCTCGCGCACGCTGCCTCTGCGCTGAAATCTATGAATTATCCCCGGTAAAGCTACCTTTTTTTTCATTGGGTTTTATATTATTTTTGTATGCAAGTTTTGGGATATGTGGTATAGACACATAGTTTCCAAAGTGGTACTCCTGTTCGGATAGTATGTGTATAGTAAATTGTTTTTCAAAATGTCTTAGTTGTTGGGATCATTTTTGGCTATTGTTTCTATGTCCTCATATGATTTGCGAACTCTTTTTCTAGATTTAGTAGGACCAAGACTTAGCCATACTATATTTTCTGATTTTCCATACAAAGCAGTACCGGTTAAACGATCTGCAGCTTCATAGGAGCCACATTCTCTATGAGAGAGCATTTTTATGCCTAAGCTGTACAATTTCTGAGATTGTGTTTTGTCTGATGATAGGTCATTCCAGAGGTCTTGAAGCTCTGTTTTTTCTGCTGTAGTTAAGTAGGCTGTAACATATCGTGCAACTGCAGTGGAATTGTCTGCAATGTGCTGCACATCTTTGTTTGCATTCCATAAGAGGGCAATGATTGCATTGTAATCATTGATATATTTTGATTCTTCTTTTCTTTTTTTGTAATATGTGTTCTTAGGTGATTTACCTTTAACACTATGTCTGACTGAAGACATGAAGTTGTTCACTTCACCTGTTTCTGTAACTGGTCTAGGGAAACTAAAGCGGCATTTGGTGTAGTATTTCCCTTTGTTTTTGTATTTGTGACAACAATATTTGTACAAATTGTGCATGAAGGTCACTATGTCTCATTTGTGAAGGGATTTCACAAGTGACATATTTTTGAATGAACTGCAAAACAATGACATCATTGTCCTGACCAAATTTAGGAGCATCTTTAATCAATAAAAGCATGTGGATATGTGGTGCTCCTCTGGCTTGGTATTCCTTTCTCCAAAAGAAGTGTTGCACTTCTCTCAGGGGAGTAACAGTTTTATTACAAATTAAGTGTAGCATAGCAATGAAACAATGGTGGAAATATTGTGAAACTTTAACAGGATCTAGAGAGCAAAGTTCTCCAGGTGTTTGTATATCTATGTTAGTATTGTTTTAGTTTGATATGCGTGGGAAATCATGTAAATCTTCCCATGCATATTCTGCACAATTAATGTATCAAACCAAGTGGGTAGTCCAAGGTTTCTGATTATACAAGGTACATCTCTGTGACATCAGAACCAGTATTCTTTCATACCACGCATGTTTGCAAACCGATTTCTAATGCTTGATTGTAAAACCTCATCTTTTGCTTGCACTTTTTGTATTAATTGCGTAGCTGATATATTTTGAAAGTGGGTTACTGATTTCAATATGTGTGCAACTTCGTAACATAGAGTTGCTAGTTCACTTTCAAAGAGTAGGTGAAATATGTATTCCACATTTTGTCTAAATCTGGGATCTTCAGAATACGTTTGTAATGAGCGGTATTCTGATGCTGTTATCTGAGATCATCGTACCTTCCTCCTTTGCCAGTAGGAAATAGTAGAGGAAAAGCATGTGCTTCTATACTTTTTTCCCATATGCTCATTGGTGATCCTTTGGTTAGTCGCATTTGATATGTTTCTAGTGCATCATCTATGTGTCATTAGAGTGTGATGGATGAATTGTATAATGGTCTAAAATATTGGATACTGAAGCAGGATCTAGAAGTTGAAATTGGCCAGTTTCTGATGAGTCTTGAATTATTTTGGTGGTTTCCCTCAGGTTTTCTTCGATGTTTATTTCTTTGTAGTATTCTTTGTTGTCTATTTGATATTAAAGGGCTTCTCTAACTTTATATAAGTGCACTAGTTGTTGCCAAAATATTTTGTCTTTTGTAGGTACCCCATTTACTTAGATAAACAAAGATTGATCTATTGGACGTTGCACTCCCAGAGTCTGGACATTTTCTTTGAGATCTAATGGCAAATTAACTACTTTGCCATGAATGCCTTTCCGTATTTCAGAGGGAGGTCATTTTGCTGTTTTTTGTTGAAGGCGTATTATTGCTTGAAATGGGTGCAATGTTTGAATTATGATGCTGTCATACAAGTTGAGTTGTTGCTTTGGTTTTGGTAGTGGAAATAATTCCAAGTTATTAGTAATAGCACATGCAATTATTGGGTTGTTTTACAGTGCAGTAACTGCAAAGTATTAAGGGGTTAGTAATTTCATATTTGTTTTCTGCTATAAAATGGAGAGCTAATTGGAACCACTTGGAATCTTCATTGTCTTCTATTGTGTACATTATGTCTACAGTCACACACACACACACACACACACACACACACACACACACACATACACACACACACACAGAGTTTGGTACTTCAGCAGAAGTGCTTTTAAACTTTAGTATTTCTTTTTTGTATGTGTGAAGTAGAAGGTTGACATCTGTAAAGTTGTTTCTAGTCTGTTCTAAATCTATTGGATTTTGTAAGTGGCTTTCACTTCCAAAATATTTTCTCTGGATATGCTCTATTTCTACAAGTAGTTTGTTGGCTATACCATGCAGAAGATTGTTATTTAAATTGGCCAGTGCTAGAGCTGGACTTTTCAGCATGGTAGAGTTTATGAACCAGATTTCTTACAGTTAAATAGTGTGTTGCTATCATTCTGACATGGTGGAAGGTGCTTTTGCAAATAGGTCCAGAAATGCAGGCTAATGAATGTCCTTGTAGTCCTGTGTATTTGCGAACTGGACAGGAGTCCATAGTTTGTAATAGTTTTATGTTCAATTTGTCTTTGCCTTTCACATACTGATTGAGGAACTGGCATAAAGATGTGAACGATGTTTTGCCTATGTTTCACATTGATGTGCATGGCCATTTGTAGATTGGACGCATTGGTTCACTGGAATGGAGAGTTGATACTAAGTTTTCTGGGGATATTTTTGTTTCTTTTTCCAATATGGTATTATTATGTTTTTCATACCCTCGTCCACTGCTATGTATGGCAATTGGGTTTCTTTGCTTTTGTTTGTATGCTTCTTCATTGAAATATGGTTCTGCCCTGGTGGTGTCACTCAGCTTACCTCTACAGATGTTTGCACAGCTATCTTTGTTGATATTCCGTTTATTGAGAAGTCTTTTTTGTAATTTAGTAGTTAGTTTTGTTAGTGGTTTCATTCTGTTTAAAACAAAAATATATATTACCTTTTGAGAAGGATTGCACTGTCTATGAGACCTTCCAGGATTCATTTTCTACGGTAGGTTTTGAAGGGTTGTGCATGATTTCTCTAATTTTTTTTATAAGGTTCTGAAGGACTCTCTGGCAGATCATTTTGTGTAAAATAATGTCTTTGGTATGCTTACTTGTGTCGAGATTTATAGGTGCAATGTTAGCACTAGTGGTAGCTGCAGTGTTTTTTAATAAGTTTCTGTTTAGTTTTATATTTTGAATGATGAGGCAAAGTGTCTTTACTGGAAGCTGCTTTTCTTTTGCTTAGTGACTGTATTAGCTGTTTTGTTTGAACTTTTTGTAAGAATTCTGCTAGAGGGGGATGCTTATTTTGTACACTTTTATTTTGATTTGCTCTACTTCTGTGTTTCTTTGTACGGAGTTGTTTTTTGGTAAGCATTCTTTGGGGTCTGTTGGAGAAAAAAGAAAGTGTGGGTTGTAATGTTGTGCAATGTATGTGTGCATTGTGCATGAGTGTCTGAGTATGATAGTAGGCATGTATGTAGAGGTGTGTAATTGTGAAATGGGCTGTTACTTCAGGTTAGGACGGCTATTCTCGTATTTGTGAGTTACTGTACTGGTGTTCAGATGACAATACAAAGTGTGCACCTGCTGAGGTGCAATCAGTAATACTGAATCTAATGCTGCAGGGTTAATACAATTGTTTGTTTTACAATACTAGAATTCTATAGTGTTTGACTAACAGTTACAACATTATGGCAGTATTGTACTTCCTTTTTTGGATGCAAAGAGTAGGTTTCTTCTGAGTTTGTTATTGTACTTCAGACACTGCTGGTCTGGTTTTCAGGAGTGTGGTCTTCACTGCAATTGTGAAAGAAAGAGGTTAGTACATATGTGTGTTAATAGCACTCTTGTTAATGTAGACATGTATTTCTTTGTTTTTACAGTAATACTGCTTTCTGTTAATTATGCATGGCATGTAGATTCAGTTCCCTTTGTCTATGTGCATTCTGGATATTTTACTTAGAATCTGTCAGTTGAACTTGCCTTAGAAATGATTACAATAGTAAGCACACAGAGCACACTTGGCTTTTTAAGGCAGTGTTATTTAATGTTAGGAGATAGGAGAAATAACAGTATGTTTTTCTTGCTACTTATACAGGGTGAATGGCAGGTACTCTGTTGAAAAGCATGCAATGCATGTATGTACAATGCAGGGTACCTGCTACTTACCCTGGATAAATAGTATAAAAGTCATGCTCTAATTTCTCTGATCTGCTATGATCATGTGTCATTTTAATGGTGAATGTTTTATAAGTTTTCATATACCCATATCACAACACAGAACAGGAAACCTTGTATTGCATGCATTTGAATATGGTTCTTGCCATTTACAATCATACTGTTATTTCTCCCATCTTTTAACATGAAATGACACTTTGTTAGACAGCTGTGTGTGCTGTGTCTGATTACTATTGTAATCATTTCTAAAGGAAGTTGAAATTATAGATTATATGTAAAATGCTCACAATGTACAGAAATGAAATGGTATGTACATCCTATGCACTATAATGCATGAAATGCTATTATGTTTGACATGTGGATAAATAGGTGGCAGTGGTTAGAAACATGACAGAATGAATGAAGAGAATAACAGTTTGCACATTACAATTAGTAATATCGGTAAATTAAAATTTGGAGAGCACACAGCTTTTCAAGTGACACTTGATCATAGCAAATGGGAGAAATAACAGTAAGCTTTTTTTGCATTTTATACATGGTAAATGGCAGTTACCTTATGTATATGCATTTATATAAGAGTTGTACATGTACTGTGCACAAAATGTTCATACCTGTAGTTAGTGTTAATGCATGAGGATGTGCATGAATCTGCAAGCAGAAATCTTGGAGAGTTTTACAGTAGTTATTGCTGTAGGTGCTTTGTAATCACAGCAGAAGTGTACTCAGAGTGATCAACAGTACATCTAAAGTGATGAACTGTGATGATGGAGTTAGAAGCAGAGTTCTTGGATGTGATTGGTGGATGGTTGTGTGATGCTTAACAGTAGCCAATGAGGGAATGGTACAGAGAGTGAAGTGGAAAGGGTAGAAGGGCTGCCCCTGTGTTGCAGTGTCCACGGACACTATGGCAGTTGGTGGACAGGGCGTGATACATCCGGGGCTTCACAGTATATCTGGCATGGAAATAAGACTAGGTGAATTAGCAAATCAGGTGTTGAAGTTGTTCTTTGCAGGAAGAGAGGGTGTGTGTGTGTAGTGAAGATAGAGGTGAAGAAAGAGGGTTGTTGTTGGATATTTATTTGTAGATGTTTTGGATAGGTATGCTATGTTTAAACATAAGGCTGCCAGTTTCGGTTTTGAAGGAGTGGAGTTTTCTGGTCCACTGTGCCTGGTTCCAATATGCAGGCAGTGGTTGGAGCTTGTAAAACTTTCTGCATGTGGAAGTCCAGATATAGCGGTACTGCATTGGGGTGGTGTCCATTTGGGAAACATCAGTGCTCATAGTTTGTTGAGTATTCTTGAAAACTTGGTTCAGGCAGTGATGGAGGTTGTTCCAAATGGGAAGGTGATTTTTTCTGAAATATTGCCTTGGGTACTATGGGACAATTTGAATGTTTTCTGTCCACAGCATAATGGTGCAAGGTGTTTGGTGAAGAGAGGGATGTCTGCTTTCTTGTTGAGAAGTGGAATGATGTCTTGTAACAATGAGAATATTGATTTTGTTAATGGTGACTATTTGAAAGCAGGTGTCATTTCTTTATCTATATTGGGAAATACTATGTTATTTCAAAATATAAAGAGTGCTTTACAGAGGATAATGTGAAGACATCAGGAAGAAAATAAAGTATTGTGTACATCCCCAGACGAGCGTTGTGTTCACCAGAACTGCTTTTACCTTATCAGAACTGCAAGCGAGCGAGCGCGGAGGGCTCCTGCTCTTGCTGAATCTCGTTTCCTGGAGGAGGCGGGCGTGAAGCCTAACACATGACAGATCACGTGACTTTTCAATCTATTTGAAGCCGAGACATCTGCCCGAGCGGTGTATTATGTACATCAGATGAGCGTTTTGTGCACCAGAACTGCTTTTACCTTATCAGCACTGCGAGACAGGAAGCGTGGATGGCTCCTGCTCTTGCTGAATCTCGCTTCCTGGAGGAGGCGGGCGCGAAGCCTAACACGTGACAGATCACGTGACTTTTGGATCTATTTGAAGCCGAGACATCCACCCTTGTGGCGTTAAGCCCGTCGGGGCAAAGGGCGCTGACTGTTGTGCGGCTGTTTGGCGCTGGAGGCAGGAAGATTATTTTGAGTGTGCACCAAGCGGAAGCACCTCTTGACCTCTTCATCTGGGGGTCGCAGGGTACAAGCCTTTACGGTATCTCCCACTCCTATTTGCAAGTAAGATGCAATTTTGCACCTTGAAAACTGGCATGCCCCTGGCAGCGGGCTCCATGGTGGTCAGAGGGGAAACAATATTACTAACCCCTGTGCCGCGCCAACGTGCTGCAAGCATGACATGCTCCACTCCCCGTTCGCGGAAATCGAAAGAAAGAGGTATAGTTTCACCAAATTTGGGGAATTGTAGAGATATTCGTATATTTTGGAAAGAGGCCAGAGAAAAGACCATTGCTAGCGCTGGCTTGGGGATGGACCAGTTACAAGCTGGAAACACAGGCGCTAGTGTCACGCCTGGCACTATAACATCAAGCACAACACTGAAAACATGCCAATTAAACCATCTTCCCCCAGACAGCTCTACACCCCCAATACCTGAGCCTCAAGTTGTCCATATATCCCTCTCTGAAGGAACATGGATTTCAGACAGTGCTTTATTAAACGCAATTCCCTCAACAGCTAAACTACCGCCAACAAATACAGTAATGTGCCCGAGTGCAGATGCGGAAGTTATTGATTTAGACCCTGAAGGCACTGCCTTCCCAATACAAGTTCTTCCAGATAATCTGTCCAAATCCCCACTGTTGTTTGATTCCCCGGAAGAGGGGAACAGTAGTTCTGCTATAAGTGTTTCCTTTATGCAACCAACACCTAGAAAACCTCCAAACTCGCTTCAAATGGACACGGAGCATTCTAGCGAAATGCAAAATGGAAAGTTACTTGAAGTAACATTACATGCCATGAACATGGCAATCCAGGCTTTAGGTAAACTATATGAGTCTATTGATTCAAAACTCTCCAAACACTCTACCAACATGGAAGACATACGCATTTGGCAGGAAACGTTTGAACAACAACTCACTATTAGACTTCTGCCTTTGAATCTGGGCAAAAAACCAAAAGTATCCGGGATAGCGGTCGCTTGCCAAACCTCAAATGTTAGCGAATCCTTAGTGCCTGGCAAGTCCAAAAAGACAACTACATTTCTACCATACATTGAAAAGGTTATACTTGAGATAACGGAGCTGTGCCAAGCCCCGCAAAGCAAAAAAGCCGCAGTAGAATTAGCAACTAACAGTAACCAGGAAGTTTCTTCAAAAATGGACTATACCATCTTTAAGGCAGGCAAAACAGGTACTCATCAGAAAATGGCATAAACAAACCTATTAAAAATTCAAAGAAAGAAAAGAGGGGGGTGACAGCAAGTACTAAGCAGTTTTTTAAGGCCATTAATCTCCCTCAAACAAGTGCAACTTCTGCTTCTCAGGTGATAAAGAAAAAATATAAACAACAAGCTTTAGCAAAGGAGAATAAAAGCCTGATTAAAGCCCCAGTTAATCAGATGTCATATGCCCCACTAGATGACCCACTGCAGCACATCAACAACAGTAATTTAGACTCTCGTCCTGAGTCAAATGGTCAATTGAAGAAAAGTGCTATATCCGACTGCCTTAAAGAGGGAGCGATTGCCTTGGCACAAGCTCGTGATTTAGAAGCAATGAACCAACATAGACTGGAGATAAGGAAAGCTGTGGATGCTTACATGGCTAGCCATAGAGCACCGGTAGTCAACAAACAGGGCGTAGTGAGAGGACTACAGAAGCCAACCGCCGAGAGAGAGAAGCTCGGAATTAGGTTGTTTGAAGGAAGGGTACTCGAGGGTGAAGAAGAGACTAGCCACAATATACACAATGGCGCAGAACCTCTAAACCCTTGTGGCCCACTTTTAGCCCCGGTACCAACGTTAAACATCCAACAAACAGCTAAAATGGGGAACAATGACTACGCAGCTAGAAATTCACACATGACTGCTGAAGTTCTACAATGAATTGAAGCAGCTCTGAGATCTATTGAAGCTAGCCATAAACTTAAAACTTTGGACAAACCCCAGTTGGAGGAAAGGAAAAATGAAAGAAAGGAGAAAGCTAATCCTGGCCACAAACTAGGACCGAAACGCTTGGCAACATATTCTCTGACACTAGCATGTCGCCCGCCCCCTGGAATACAATATGAGTTAAACAGGAGATCAGTAATGGCCATTTTCTCAGAAATAACAGAGCTAGAGGATATAACATCCTCAGATATTGACTGTGTAGAATTTACCAAAGATAAAAATCTTAACTCGGTTTGCCTCTGGTTAAATTCTCGTGTTGTCCAAAATGTGATATGGTCATCAAAGAAAGCTCTATAGAACCTGGGTTTTGAGTTAAGCCCTCAAATAACTGCAAATATAGAGCAAAGTGTTGAACTAAATCAAGTGATTGACCATAGAAGAAATGCAGCTCAAGAGAAGGAGGAAAAAACAAGACAACAAATGCCTCACACCTGTCAATGCAAATGCCCCCAGAAACTATGATCACTAGACAGATTAAAGCAACAAAACCTAGTTACACTTTCAAGTTGGAACACAAGAGGGTTTGCCCATTTACTTAACAATGATGATAGTAATTTAGGGACTATAGACATCACATTACTGCAAGAGACGTGGCTGACGTCAGTCCCGGTATGGGATAATCATGATATCTATTTAAACCCTGCACTTAAACATTCCTCTGGAAGACCATCCTCTGGGCTTTTAATTGCCATTAAATCAACGAAGGTAACATCGTCAGAATTATGGGCAATGCCAAACAATCACATGCTCATGGTGAAGGTGGTCATCGGAAATGCTGGTTATGCAATTCTAAATATATATTGGAATAGCATGGCAATAACAGAAACCATCATGATTTGTCCATACTTTTGAATTTAATTGAAACTGACACTACAGTGTCCTTTGTAGTAATGGCAGGTGATCTTAATATAAACTGTTGGGAAAGCAAAACGCAAAGTGATAAACTTAAAACACATAGATGGAAGTTGTTTACAAAACATCGAAACCTTCATATGCTTAATGGTACATTAAAAACAGATACGCCACCCTACGCTACGTGGAAACGTGGGAGCAACCACTCCATAATTGATTAGATATACGTAAATGAGAACGTACTTTCAGCTGTAGTAGGCTTTGAGGTGCTGCACTCAGAAAAAAGTGATCACAATAGTTTGACAATGACTTGGGAGAATGAGTATCAAAAAACAATTTGTAATAATACTCAGAAAGGAAGCTACCTATGTGTTAATCCTGGGATGAATCGCCTTAGATGGTCTGAGGAGGGTTTACAGCATTTCAAGAAATATTTGACAAATTTGCTCTCTTTGGAAGCGGGGAGTAGGGGCTATCTGGGAACAGAATATAGTAATGCAATGCAACTCTTCCAGCATCCCAAATCAATATATGTCAAATCAATAGCCAAACCTCATTTACATTCATTTAATTTGGAATTGAAATTGAGAAAAAGAGCATATCGAGCCGAAGTGAGGCACATAGCTAGAAACCCTCCGGATCAGAAGGTACTTCAACTCAGGAAGGCTAAAAATCAATATGTAAATTGGGTAATACAACATCGAGCCCAACTGTATCAAAATGATGGTGCAAATATGCTGAGCATATTAGCCACCAAAAATACAGCAAAAATGTGGTCAATCATTAATCAAGCAACGGTTGGCTCACATGTGGCAATGCAAGCAAATGCAGTCAATGAACAAAAATGGGTACAGCACTTTACAAATCTTTATGCCGCTCCACAGGGTAGTGAATGCCCTAAGGATAACAAGTCTATGCAAAAATTCAATTTAGAATTTGATCAAGAGGATATATGGCTCCTGATTAAATCAGCAAGCAACTCTAAGGCGTCTGGCCCAGATGGGTTATCCAATTATCAGCTGAAATCGCATCCCGAACTCTGGGCATCTATATTGTACAAAATATTCACAGCTATATATCAAGAGCAAGAGATCCCAAATAGCTGGACTCATGCCATAACTGTGCCCCTATTTAAAAAGGGAGATCATCAACTGCCAACGAGTTATTAACCTATTTCACTGCTTGACGTCCCTGGCAAAATCTATGGAAGACTTTTATTGAAAGAATTAAACAAATGGACCACAGCTCAACATCTAAACGATCCATTTCAAGCAGGTTTGTGTCAGGGTTGGGCACAGTGCCAAATATCTTATGCCTAAACTTGATAAAACATCAACATGCAGAAAAGGGAAAATCATTATACTTGGCATTCATCGATTTCCAGGCAGCATTTGATTCGATTGACAGAGCTATGCTATATAACAAATAAAAAAAACATAAATGTCCTGTTTCCATATTAACCTTGGTTATGCGGCTCCACACGAACACCACACGTACGTCTAACATATGGGGACCTCCTATCAGCAATGATAGCTACGAAGAGAGGTCTGAAAAAAGGATGTTCTCTTGCATCATTTGTGTTTAACTTTTTCATACTGGATATGGGTGACATATTCACTAATCAAATCTGCAACGCACCAAAGTTAGGTAATCAAAAAATAAAATATCTGCTTTACGTCGATGATTTGGTAATTATGTCTCAAACCCCCAGTGTACTGCAAAACATGCTACAAGCCTTAGATGCATACACCAAAAAGAATAACATGATCATAAACATCAACAAATCACAGTTGGTAGTATGCAAGCCAAGACCATCTAAAACAAAAAGAAAACATGAAGGCGTGTGGAGAATTCAAAATACAAGTTTGACTGTGGTTGATCATTACAAATATCTAGGCATAGTGTTTCCAAACACAATTAACCAAATCCACCACAGATTTGAACTTGAATCTAAACTACGAGCTCTAACATCACAAGCCAAAATATTAGCATGTAGGTTTGGGAAATACTCACTTAAGCACGTCCTGTCATTTTATCAAACAAAAGGAACACCAATTCTAATATATGGCATGGAGGCTTTTGTGTGGTAAAAAAAGAGGAGTGGAATAAGCTAGAAGTCAGTTTTTGGAAGAAAGTAGTGAATTTACCTAACTGCACCCCTCTAACATTGATCCGATATGAACTGGGGTCACTTTCCCTGTATTCTCAATTATTATGGAAAATGTGTCCCTTGCTACGCAAATGTATACTGAGCGCTCAAATGAACAATGTGTTCAGTATAGCAGCCAATCATCTACTATCAAACTGTAACATACTATCAAAAACCTGGTGTAAAATAACATACAATGCTATGACAGAAGCATCCATTGATTTGGAATTGTTAATGAACAACCCTAGGCGAGCAAACATCAAACTCTTCCAATTTGATTGGATTCAGGATGTGGAGACCTGTGCTCAATATAAAGACTTTGACATATCATTGTGTGGAGTAAAAAGGTAGAGACAGATGGCTCAATATCTAATTAAATGTCCCTCACCACGCATTCGATCTCAGTATATGCGTTTTAGGCTCAATTTGTGGCACACGCGCAATTTATTGGTGCGAAGGAGAAAAATGTCGAAAGAGTTAATACATTGCCGATACTGTTTAAATGAGCGCAAACCTGAAACATTGAAAAATTTATTGGTGCAATGTCCTGCTTTGATTGCGACTCGTAAACAATTTTTTCAATGCGTGTTTGATTTTACATTATACCTACATGCACAGGAAATTTGGCAACTGTTTTTTTCATGCCCAAGAGTATCGGTAAAAGTAGCAATTGTCCATTTTTTAGAAACACAGTGCCTGACCACAGTCAAAGTAGGAAGGTTGAAAGTGAATAATGATGAATTTTAAGATTGAACTTTAAGTGTCAAATGAATTGATATTTTTACTGCAAATGAAATGAATTGTAATGAAATGAATTGTATGTTTATATATATTTGAAAATGTGTTATGCAACTAAACAAATAATACAAAATAACAAAAGGAAAGCTGTTATTTTATAAGCACTTTCCAACAAAACAAAAGAAAAAGTCTCTTTTCAGAGCCAACCTCAAAAGGAAGTGGGTCACACTATTTAAATGTTCATTCCGTACTCTCAGATTTTATGATTTGTCAGTGGACATTGTGGTTGTTTGCAGACAGTGCGTATTACATACAGGGAATTTGAGGCCAAGAGGCATGCAAATGAGACTGTGCAGGGCAAGCGATTGGTCAATAATGTTTACTGGGTGTGATCTGTAAGGAGAGACTTTGGCAGAAGTCTGTTTCTGAGAGGAGAGCAGATAGCTATGGCTGCGTCTTTCACAGAAGGCAATTTGTCTGGATTTTGGGTGACTCATGGATACATTGGTTGGAGGTGCATGCAGATCGCTGCGGAGTGGATGTACATTTTGGATTCCCACTTTTGGACATGCACTGGCATGGAGTCCAGTCCGTGGACATCGCAAACACTAGCGTGGGACAGGGGGGGTTAGTATGTTGTATGGTATATCTATATAAACTAAGGGAATTCTAGTAAAAACCTATCAAATTCATAATATCTATATCTATATTCAGTGAAACAATTTTGTTTAAAGGACATTATGGTTAAGTTGTGCTACTAAAAACCTATCAAATTCAGTGAAAAAGCTTTGTTAAAGGGACATCATGGTTACAAGTACAACAGAAAGACCCCTGAAATTCACCAGTTATGGTAAGCTAAGCAACCATAACTCACGCCAACACCATGCACTACTAAGACTAATACCCACAACATCACAGATGACATCACAAATGTAATTCATGACATCACTGATGACATCACATGTCTGGCTACCCCTTCTTTTTTGTTCACCAACATATCTAGGCCAGGTGGGTTTCTTCACTGACAGTCAGGAAGTAAAAATGCAAAAGGTACCATGTTTGTAGACCTTACTCTTCTCATATGTACTTACACTATTTTCCTTAGAATCCACTCACATTATACAATTCACATACATAAGGGAAGAAGCCACTTTAATGCACAGAAATGATGTCTGCGCATGAACTTAAGTAGTTAAGTTATGAACACTTTCTGGTAATGCTGCTGTTTTTTTTGCTTACTTGACTGTGCCTGTATGTTCTCATATTTCTATGCATTGTGGTCTTTTTATATTGTGTGTTTACTAGTACAATTGTAAAGTACGGAAGGCATTGTTAGGTACTTATTATATGCGTCGCACTGCACATAATTCGGAAACAAAAGAATGTATTATTTTACTATGCAATATAGTAAGGTTTTGAATATTGCAGCTCTATGTAACTTGCTGCAGACAATGCCTACATTTGTATATGAGTTCATTCATGTACTGGAATGAAGTCAGTAACACAATTGTGTTTATAGCACTTCATCACCTAATGATCTATTTGGCACATGATAGTTCTTCCAATGATTTTTTGACATTTTTCTGCCAAAATTATAATGACAATCCCTTGTGGGGGCGGTGCATAAAAACTAAATGCACATGTGATGTCATCTGTGATGTCATGGGTATTAGTCTTAGCAGTGCATGGTGGTGGCCCAAGTTATGGTTGCTTAGCTTACCATAACTGGCAAAGTTCTGGGGGGTTTTCTGTTTTACTTGTAACCATAACGCCCCTTTAACAAAGTTTTTTCACTGAATATATATATATATATATATATATATATATATATGGAAAAAACTATTTAGCTAAAAATAGCGCTCTGTTTGAACACGTAGTTGGTGCTTAAGGGTATGAATTTAGCCAAATTCATTAAGGATATCAAAAACACATGCTGTAGTAAAGTTGTAACTCTGCAAAAAACCTTACACACTGCATGTATACAAAAGAGTCCCAGGCACACACAACCTGCTACTGTTAAAACATATTCTTTAATTCACATAGGTACAGTGCATCATAACAAAGAATAACATCCAAACATGTTCATCTAAATGGCGACCAAGTGGTTTACTCCCCCCAACCATCACGTGCACAGCGGTCGTGTGATAGCAAATACGAGGGCAATAGAATCGACAAAAAAGCCTCCATATTGGAAAGGCTCTAAATATCAATCTCACAAGTACAATTTCAAGTAAAATACTTGATTAGGACATCAATATGTCTGTTGATTTACACCTACATGATGGGGCCATAAGGTTTAAACCACTCCGCCAAGCCACCTTAAACAAACTATTTTATTTCAATTAATTAGGTGCATGTAAAACTTCATAAGTGTGACCCAATTTGAATGATTATGGCCACATGTTGTTGACCAATAACAACACGTAGTCATGCGCCCCAGAGGGGTATGTGTTACTAACCAATGCGGCAAGCAGCGGATGTAACATTTCTGGATTAGTACCAGAGATCGTGCAACTATTCACAAACAATGTGTGAATGATAGAACTAATACTAAAGCCACACAAGCATTTTGACCAAAACAGCTAATGTCGGCACAACTACTAGTCTGATGTTGAGACAGTTCACTAGATGTGTACCCAACATAAAACAAGAGATAGATGTAACTATAGGCACAGTCTACCCTATTAAAGATGTAAAGTGCTATGCATAGAAATGTACATCTTTAATATATATATATATATATATATATATATATATATATATATATATATATATATATATATATATATATATATATCACTGTTGTTGGATAATAATTAACCTTTAACACTCAGGCATAAAAAAGAATACACAATTATGTCATTACATTTCACACAATAAAAAACCCAATATACATCCTAAAACAACATCAAACAATGCAATTAATTTATAAGATCACGATAGGGTTAAAGTTTTGATAAAATCTGTAACTGCTATTACACATGAATTAGTATGACCAGCCAAACATGCTGCTCATATCAGATCAGCCTCACCAGATGTATACATTTCACAGATTTTCCTCAGAAAGTTCCATCAGAGACCTTGAGTGGAGGAACAAAAAAGTAAACAATGTTTAAGATTCTCAATTTCTTCAGTCATCATGAAAAAATGACGGGTAGCTTGATCTTCAGATAATATGTTGGTCCTGCCCGTGATCAGTCTTGTAAGAATGAATCCTCAGCGGAATTGCAAAAAAAATGATTGTGTACCTTTGTCCGGACTGAGTGACAAAAATGTAGCAAGAACTTTTATTTGTTCACCCACAGGGTGCCCCAGCAATGAATTTGTATGTGCATTCTCAATAGTACAAGTTCAGTCGTAAGCATTAAGAGATTGTTAAATATATCTGGATTGGGAATAAATTCTTCAATTGAGCTACCAATTTCTACAAGAAGATTTCTGCAGAACTTGTGCATATACTCAAACCAGGCACTCCCACGTACCTCCAATAAGATTTTTAGGTCAACAAAAAGAGAGTCCACTGTGAGACATACGATTTCATACAAAAGGTACAAGATCTTCCAGTATGCTCTTGCCTTCAAAGAGACTGTTACATAATGACTTCCTGGTTTTGTATGGTTACTTATAGGGTTAATTACAAGTACTTAAGTTACAGTTACAAGAAGATATTTACATAAGTGGACAGGACATAACACTGGCTTCCATCATCCAGGCTGGGGAGCTCTAACTGCCTGGATGTGGAACCCTTGGGTAAACATTCTAACATTCACAAAGCAACACTCCACATGACATCACCAGCTCACAGCATCCACAGACCGTCACGATATAACAGAGACCATCCCAAGTCATAGCGGATTGCATTACATGAACAGAGGAGGGCAACCTCAACGTTCGCCTCAAGAGAAGGAAGAAATTATAGCACAGCCAAAGTGTAACACTCCATCCCATAGAGTAGTTTTGGTACTATTTTCCCCAGATAATATCATAATGCGGGCAAAAGGGAACATTTCCCCAATCTTCAATTTAGATGTAACCAAAAAGCCAAGGTAACCCAGGGAGAAAACTATCATTAGTGTTTGCTTGAGAGCATGCCTACAGAATTTTGTATCCCTACCCCCCTTGTAGACGCCATCACTTTCGTCTTGGTGGGATTCATCTTTAATTAATGTTTCACTGCAAAGACATTGAAGGCCTCAATCAGGCACTGCAGACCCACGGGGGTGCAATCAAATATCAGGAAATCATCAGAATAAGCTAGCCAGTATGGCCTGAGAACTCCCAATTTGGGGCATACAAATGTTGCAGTTTTCAAGTGCTTTGCTAAAGCAGCTATGTAAAGGTTGAACGGGCAGGGTGATAAAACACAACCCTGCCTGACTCCTCTAAAAGTTAAAATGGTGCAGGACAAAAGTCTAGTATGATCTAGATGCACTTGAATATGAGTGTTTGCACACAGGTAAATGATTAACCTTAAGAGACCAACTGGAATACCCCAAGAATGTAATTTGGTCCATAATAGATTCCGGTCAACAGCATCAAATAATGCTGACAAATCAACAGAAGCTATGTATAAGGAATCATATTTCCCACACCAAGTCAAGCTCTGAATACACTTCAGTAGGAACCCATTAAGTGGGGTGCCTATGTTCCTACGGAAACCAGTCTGCCATTTCTGCATAATGGAGAAATCCTTGATCCAGAGCACGCAATGTGATAGCAGAACAGCAGCAAACACCTTCCTGTCTTTGTCCAAAATTGTATTTGGTCTATAATTAAAGTGACTGGTACTATCTCCTTTTTTAAAGCTAGGAACTGCATAGGCTGTAGACCAAGCGGGAGGAAACTTATTAGAGGAAATAATATCCAAAAAAAGATGTGATAATATCTTTGCTCAAACTAAGGGTACCCCTTTAAATAAAAAGTTAGAAATCCCTTTAGGTCCTGCTGCCCGGGAGGTGGAGATCCAGTTACTAATATTAAACACTGCCTCTAACTCAAAGTTAATTCCAGTATCAGGAGCTTTCACCTTATTGAAATCAGGCTGAACAATCATCCCTGTGGCCCAGAATATAAAGATTCAAAATGTGCCACCTATGCGGATTCATCCATGGCATTGATTTGGGAATTCAAAGTGGGTGCATCTAATCCATTCATTAAACGACAAATATAAACTAGAGTTCTTATTTTTTAATGCTTAGCATTCCCTTGGCCTCCTCCTAGTTCCTGCTAGCATGTGTTTGGAGGAGCCGATTTGTATAGGACTAGCGTATCTGCCTAGATAGAAACAACCCCTGTTTGAGGCACACATCTACTCTAGACATCAGAGCCCTAAGAGAGTGCTTCATTCATTTCTACGAAGAACTACCTCTTCATTATAAACATGAGTATGTTTTTCTTCGAGGTTAGCTTCGTCTTCGGGTCCCCCACATTGTTCTCTGCCAACAGGGACCCAACTAAACATTATTCACAACAAATGTATCAAGCTTCCAAATATCGACATTGTGATGTACACATTTTAAAAGTGACTGATTCACTCTGTATACATTAGCATCATTCCATTTCACCCTATTACCAACCACATTAGTAATCAGGCCTGACAAACTCTCCACAACTGCCCCTTGCAATCCCAATGTAATCTCAAATCAGCCTCTGGCATATGATGATCACTATGCTGGGAAGAGGAAATATCTAAAGACAAACATTTTGACAACAACCAGTTGTCCACAAATATATATTTAATTGTGGAGTGAGAGATTCCATTTGACAAAGTCGGAGGAACAACAACCTTATTACTCATAATATCATGCAAAGATGATAACCCTAATCTTCTCAAAATACCCAACCAGATGTGACCATTTCTATATTTGTTGTTCATCGAACCACAGGTAGAATGTAACTCTCATTGCTCATTAATTGTACAGTCAGCATTCAGATCACCAACTAGTAAAGAGTGACCATGGGGAAATGTGTCGGACCAGATGATTGCAAAATGGATAAGCTAATCTAGCATCTCCTTCAGGTCTCCCATCTCTTCATGCCAATAGATGTTCCAAATTAACAATTTGAGGGGAGGAATACTCGTTGATCTTACGTGGGTAAATAATATACCAAAATATGAATCATCACTACCCACAATTGAAATGGCATTACAGGATTTGACCATGGTAAGAGAACCACCACATCGGCAACCAGCAAGACCTTGTTTGGCCAGTTGGAAGGATACACCAAAGCCAACAAATACAGGGGGCTGAGACAGCCATATTTCCTGCAATAATGTGATCATATAAGTACTAAGTTGAGCACCCAGAATCGGATGTGTGATGAGTTGCAGATGACGAATGCGAATTCCAGGACAGAATACTAAGTTCCATATCTGAAACAGGGGGCTTACAACCCTCTAATCCAGCATTAGGAGTGACTCGCCTTTAATAGCCATTACCAATCATTGATCTCTTCAGAGATCCTCATTTTTTCTTGAGACGCAGGACTTTGCGTGATATGATCTCTTACTTCTCATCCCTCTGGCAGCCATGCCGTTTACAAGTATTCCCTTAAAGTGTGTGAGGTTGAAACCATAAGCCATCACTCTCGGACATGACAGCATTACATATCAGTCCAGAGTTAAAGTAAACAATGGAGCAGTCAGTTCTTTGGTGATCAGGGAATTCAACTGTCTGCAGAACCCTCATGGATATACCATTCAATGTCAGTATCTCAGAGAGCAGACAGAGGAGAGAGGGACGCCTCAGTACCAGATATCTGTTGTCTGGTAGTGCACTTTCATACAGTGTGGCATGATGAGACTCTGGGACATTTATCCCCTGATGAGCCGAGCGGCCTTGGGACTGAAGAAAGAGGGTAGGGGTCTTAACACCATCCAATTGAAGGGCCAATGGAGCCATTTGGGGATGATCACATGTTCTCCTATCGCACCAATCAAAATGACTACTGTATGAAATACAGTTAGTAGACCCCTTTGTTCAAATAGAAGCTGAATCCATGGGTTCATAGAGTGGTGCTTGAACTTCACCAAGCCACTGAATGCTGCCCAATGAACCCGCCCATCTTGCTGGAATATTGGAGGTCTCAAGACCCAGAGGGTCATTAGACCCTATGATTATCAGAGGGCTTGTTGTGTGGCTAAAGCAAAGATACCATCATTAGGCGTGTTCTTGGTCTGTAAACCCTTAACCTGAGGGATGCCATATTAACACAACACAACACAACACCTTTCACAAGCCAGTGTTGTCATGCAGTTGCTTTATGGATTCACCAATACTTGGCAAAATACCTGCCTCCATGACTCTCTGAATAGAACAGTGTCCAGTAGAGCCATTGAGCATATCCACATTTGTAGCATCATTCTGAATCACATCCTCCGTAGAAGCAAAAACTATGTTAATGCAGGAACTGGCCACCTCCACAACTGGGGAGACATTCATTTCACGCACAACACTTCCAGAGATACTAGCAAGTGATTTGTTTAACAGGGCTTTCACAGTTGGGTGAGCAAATACATTTATCAAAAAAGTGTTAGAAGTTTGAATGCTTTTTTCAAGACATGTCGATTTTTAGATTTCTTTGACAAAGTACAAGTTTGCCTCACACTTTTTACTTGGAGTCATTCCAACAACTGGGAGTACTGGATTCATTACTTTGGATACAGTATAAGTCAGATCTATAATGGAAAGATTCACATCAAGAACATCAGAAACAGATTTCCCTGTTACAGGTTCACCAATCACCTCTGTAGCTAGTTGCTCACTTACAAGAGCAAATGCAGGGGTAAGGGAACCTAGGATACAGTCACCTTCTCCATTAGCCACGCTGTTGTTTATGAGTGGAGGGGAGCAGGCTCCCTTACATCAATAGATGTGAAGTCCTTACTCATAGTACCAATTCCCCCATCAATATTGTTTCCAGTAACCCTTGATGAGCCCCCCACCAAATTTTCTGATATCTGTTGCTGCAGGTTTTCATCAATTCCAGCTGTCTGGGAAGAGGAGGGTTCCTTAGCAGCCCATAGCGGTTTCACATCTTCAAATTTAAAATGTAAAGATTCCAGAAGTACAGAGTTAGATTTGACCTCTGTTTTGAGGTTCTCGTAAATGGTGACCATGATACATAGAGTATGATTAATTTCAGTTAATGTGGAGTGAGAGGAATTACTCCTACTACTATTATCCTCTGGCAGAAAGGAGGATTACTATATAAGAGGTGCATACTGCATTCGGCTCACAATCAATGGGGGGGGTACATCCAATGCAGTATGATCCTGCCCCTCCTCCGATAAGAGCCCAGCTACCCCTGAGTGCCCTTTAGTAGCCCTTACATGGGCGGGACTCACAGCTCCTGATTTCTTTTTTAAAGGAAAAGGGGACATAAGTGTCTTATATTTCCGTATCAGCTTCAACACAGGAGGGAAAGACCCTAAGCCAGAATGAAACTTGGGGTCATCCAAAGAGTAACATGGTACCGTCTCCTCAGGGCAAGCATTACCATCTTGAGGAATTACAGAACATGTCTGAATAGGGCAGTCCGGAGAGGGTGGGAGTGGTAAACTCAATGCAACAAGCATCTCTGCATCCGTAATATATTGCAATTTCAGGCATTTTAACTTTCACATTTCCCACTCCTGAGATTGTACACAAAATGTGCTTAAAACATATTTGTTGAATGTTCTGATTCGACGAGTCCTGAGCTGATTCACTAAACCGGGTTACATGGGATGCACTTGAGGAAGACAAAAAAAATGTTTTACACTCACCATAAGATTCCTCCCTCAGAGTAGATTTTGAAGTGACGGTTGTGTCCCAAAAGGAGGTGTGATGATTCTACACACTCCAAACACACCAAATACAATGAGTCACACAGTGCGCGCTCACCATGTGTGCTGGTGTATTTCAGTAAAGAGAAATCCGCTCTACCTCTGACACTGATGGAAATGGTGAAAGGACTCCAGAGAGAACATCCTAAGGCTCTGTATCTCTGTACTCACCAAACACACTGTGTCACACACCGCATTTTCACCGTGTGTGCTGGTGTATTTCAGTAAAGTGAATTCAGCTCTGCCTCTGACACTGATGGGTGAACAGACTCCAGAGAGAACATCCTCAGGCTCTGTATCTCCGTACACACCAAACACAATGTGCAGCACACCATGCACTCACTGTGTGTGCTGGTGTATTTCAATAAAGTGAATTCAGCTCCACCTCCAGCACTGATGGAAATGGTGAACAGACTTCAGAGAGAAAATCCTCAGGCTAAGCCTCCGTATCTCTGTACACACCAAACACACTTTGCTGCATACCACGCAATAATTGTGTATGCTGGTGTGTTTCAGTAAAGTGAATGCAGCTCTGCCTCTGACACTGATGAACCATTAATGCTGCTGTCACCCTTGAGCTTGCCATGCTGGATTGAGTCAGCAAAATGTGGCCTTGTTAGTGTTATTCCTGCAGCATGTGTTTTTGCAATGCGGTTTTTGCTTGCGGTTTTGCATGCTCAAGGATGACAACAGCATTAATGGTCCATCACCAGCATACACATTGTTTCTGCACCAATTGTTGTTGCTTTTGCTGCAGCAAAGAATCCGTGCACAACTGCACAGTGTCTCCTTCATGTGATCCTTGCTGTGATGCCTCCATTCCTGAGTCATGTGGATTACAGGCAAAAATGGTTCTGTTCAAACATGGGTCAACAAAGGATGTCAACAGGCACTTAATGTTACCTTTAAATTCAGTTGCCCATGGATCACCATGCACAGTTGAATGCAAGTCTCATTAGCATTACCTCATTGTCATTACCTGCTATGGCACTTGCCTTTATGGCCAGCTTGAGCTCAAGCAGCTGCTTCTGAAATGCTGATAGAAATGACAAAACTGGAGCTCTGCTCTGAGTATATGTGATGGCATTGCAATGCTTACATAGCCAATCCAGCATGTGCAAAGTAGAGTTCCAATGCATGGTGACCATGGTCTTCAGGTTGCATAGTGGCAACTTGTGTCATAATTGAAGTTGCTGAAGTTGATTTTTGGCATGGTAAGCCTGGCTAAATGTGAAGTTGATATTTGGGGCCACATTGACCATTTCTCTGAATGTCCCACAATTTTTTGATACATTGATGCAGCTGAAGTATAGTGAGGGCTAATTTTGGGGACTGGTGGAGATGTACTGCTTATCTGATGGTCTGGGGATAGATGCACCTCAGACCGTCTTACCTTTTCCCATGTCTGTGCATAGTGCTACTCCATTTGGGACTACACAGATGTGATACCCAGGTGTATCCCTGATTTCCCTTAGCATTTTCCAGAATTATGTGCATGTCCTTATATTTCTGCTGCTTGTTCTCTCTGGATTACTGCCAAGCATTTGACTTCCATTGTGGGGTAGCAGCAAACAAGCTCGGTACCTATGGTTGAGATGATACTGATGATGGTGGAGGTTTGCATGGAACGTAATGATGTGATGTGCTTACTGATATTCTCCAAGTGGTCTGTTTCTCAAACATCCTGTAAGAAGAAGGTGGTAAGCTTCTTTTTATACTACAGCCTCTACATCTATTTTGTCATTCTCCTCAATATCACAGTGTTTCATCAGTATTGCTTTTTCCAATCTGGGATCTGATGGAGGAAAACCATGTCTAGATTATCATCCAACTCATCATCATTAGTGTGGGACCCAGTGGATTGAGGCGGTGGAGATAGAGACCTAGCGTTTTCAGTCTCCTCACGCTGTTTAAGAACTCCATCTGTCGTTCTTCCCTGATCTTTGTTAAATAAGATCTACCCACCTCCCACTTCTGCCCTTGAAGTTCTGGGACAAACTGAAAATGGATCCTCCTGTCTCAGTCTAGTAGATGTTTATTGTTGTGGTACAATAACTGTGCATTTTCTTGCAATGGCACATGTATCTCTGTGCGACTTGTGATTGGATGTGGGGGTATGAGTTGGATGGCACCTTTAATTGTTCACATGCAACTGTGGCCTCCCTAGTTTACAGAGCAAAAACTGCTACAGGAAGGAAAACAATAGAACCCGCACACCTCCCCAAAGCCAGGCATGTTTGGGGTCTGACATGCTGTTCCAAATGGTCCCTTAATAGTGAAACGCAATGACTGTGTTGAAGTGAAACATCCAAGCAGTCCTGTGGTGCCCAAGTGGCCCAGTGTTATGACAGTAAATTAACTGCAAGATAATTTGAAAGGATCCACTTGAGACAGGCTGACACTTTTCTCACATTAAACAAGGGACTGGCCCCAGCTCAGTGCTCCTTAATCCCGTTGGTGTCCTTCATGTAGAGGGGGCCACTACCTTGCATCCATTTTCAAATATCAGATATGAGTCCCCCAAAACAACTATTTGGACTATAATACATGTTTAATCTTCAATGATGTTCCCTAGAATGGATCCAGCATATCGAATTTGAGTGAGTAATAGGTATACAACCTCCTGCCGCCAGTAATGGTTTTCACTTGTACCAAAGAGCTTCCTGTCATAGAGTGCTCTTTCCCAGTTTGTATTTAGATCTGAGCCTAGTAAACTATGCAGGTCCATGGTCTGGAGATTCTCATGGGTTAAGCTACCCAGCCAAACAAAATAATGTAATGGAAGAGATCTTTGCGGAAAATGAACAGCAGGGTAGATAGGACCTTCCTCATGAATGCTGCATGCCATCTTGCCATGCTGGCTTGATACAAATCAACTGAGCAAAGGAGGTGGACCACCAGTGGTTGGACAAACCATTTGATTCCTGATAGCCTTCCTGAATGCTACATCAACATTGTAGAAGCTGAAGGATGTGTTTGAGTGTGGGACAAGATATTAATATTTCATAATTCGCTTAATTTCGGAGACCAGCCTCTATGTGCCGGATTGGTATATATGTTTTTGAAATGCTGATTTCTTCGTTCAGACAAATTGAGTAGCACTCTCCATAGCGGTTGTAGTAACACATCTGGATACACTTTGCTTCATAGAACAATTTCTTCCTTTATTTAGTAAAGTTCAGGGAAAAACAAGGCAAACAAAAATTACAAAACCATCAAAATATGGTACTCCCAAAGTGTATCAAATAATTTGCTGAGGTGTTTACGTTTTGAGCAGCTCACTCGCCGCTTGTTCACAACAGAGTGCCTCTTCACTCAGGTGTTCGTTAAAAAGTGACAAGCCTCTGGTGAAAGGTGAAAAATGGAAAAGGACTCAGTGAACTCGCCTTACAATTAGGTGCTGAACCCATCGGCCATCTTTGCCAAGTTACTTGTGCAAATGATGAATGGTTGATTAACTTTTTAAATGTATTGCTATACAAAGTGTTCGTCCCATGTCATTCCACAAAATGTCTGTTTTGGTCATTATAGTACAATGTGACCTGCCACGTTGATAGTCTGCCAATATAACTCAAATCCCGTTTGATCCATATTACCAAACGGTTCTTTTTGGTAATTTCTATGTATCTTGCAACATTTCTGCATTATTGGACAACATGTTCATCAGTCTAATGCTAACTGCACAATGAGGTTAATATTCACCAGTACAGAGAGCGTTGCCAAACCAATATTATCAACGTGGGTTGTGAGTCACCCTTCTGATTGTGTGTGCAATGGGCTAGTAATGGCGAAGCCTCCAATTTAGAGCAATCATAGCATATATCAGTGATCTAAAGTGCGTAGTGTAATATAGTGGGAGTGCCATACACATAAAGCCCAAAGTATCTACTAATCCAAGTACCGCACTGAATGCATAGCCCAATTGTTTATGAACTATACAAAACAACCCACGTATTATTAAATCCAATACCTGACATATTGTTAAACTGTCTATAAAATGCACAGTGAAACAGCAGCATATATAAAGTGCACAGCGCAATAGCAGCATATACAAATGTTCTAAGGTGCATAATGCAATAGCAGCATACCAAATTAGCATACAAGTGCATAGTGTGCTCGCAAAGAATGTCAGACATTGCCAACAAGACATAATCATTAATCGATATGCTGTGCTGGGTATATTCTCCAGCTGTCTTTAACGTGCATAGTTCAATAGCAGCATATACAGTTCATCTAAAGTGCATGATGTAATAGCATCATGTCAAATTAGTATGAGGTGCATATTGCACTGACAAAAAATGTCTATCATTGGCAGCATAACCATTGATCAATATACCATACTAGCAGGGTAATTCATAGAATTTCGCAGAAAAGTGTCGCAAGCGGCTGGCGCAGAGTGTCCGCGTGCGACTGTCTGCGCCAGCCGCGTGCGCTAAAATCGATTTCCGCGCACAGCGCATTCATGGATTTTCGCATCCAAAACCAGCCGTGGCGCAGCGTGGCGCAGCGACCCTGCAGCAGCGCCAGTTACGCCCCCAAGAACGCCCTCGCGCAAGGAAAATCCTTCAAAATCCCCAAATAATCGCAAAGGGCTGCGCTAACCCTGGACCAGTTCACCGGGCTGGCAAACAGCAACCGCCAAACGGGAAACGTGTATTTCAGTGGTTCGCGGGAAGTTCCACACGCGATTGTCCTGTGTACGTGTGCATCAGGGGTGCGCGGGAAGTTCCACACCAAAATCAGCAGGGTACGTGAATTACAGGGGTGCGCGGGAAGTTCCACACGCGATTACAGCAGTGTACGTGTATTTCAGGGGTGCGCGGGAAGTTCCACACGCGATTGGCCCCGTGCGAGCAGGGTACATGTATTCCAGGGGTGCGCGGGAAGTTCCACACGCGATTTCAGCAGGGTACGTGTATTTCAGGGGTGCGCGGGAAGTTCCACATGCGATTGGCCCAGTGCGAGCAGGGTACGTGTATTCCATGGGTGCGCGGGAAGTTCCACACGCGATTTCAGCAGGGTACGTGTATTTCAGTGGTGCGCGGGAAGTTCCACAAGCGATTGGCCCAGTGCGAGCAGGGTACGTGTATTCCATGGGTGCGCGGGAAGTTCCACACGCGATTTCAGCAGGTTCCGTGTATTTCAGGGGTGCGCGTGAAGTTCCACACGCGATTCCATCAGGGTACGTGTATTTCAGGGGTGCGCGGGAAGTCCCACACGCGATTGGCCCCGTGCGAGCAGGGTACGTGTATTTCAGGGGTGCGCGGGAAGTTCCACACGCGATTGGCCCCGTGCAAGCAGGCTACGTGTATTACAGGGGTGCGTGGGAAGTTCCACACGCGATTTCATCAGGGTACGTGTATTTCAGGGAGCGTGGGAAGTTCCACACGCGATTGGCCCAGTGCGAGCAGGGTACGTGTATTTCAGGGGTGCGCGGGAAGTTCCACACGCGATTGGCCCCGTGCAAGCAGGGTACGTGTATTTCAGGGGTGCGCGGGAAGTTACACACGCGATTTCATCAGGGTACGTGTATTTCAGGGGTGCGCGGGAAGTTCCACACGCGATTTCAGCAGGGTATGTGAATTTCAGGGGTTCTGGGGAGTACTACACGTGAATTGGCCGTGTGGGTCCTCCCAGGTGTACGCTCGACAACCTCCACGGCCCCTGCAGGCAGCCCACACCATGGGGGACTACCCTGCACCCCTGCTCATGTCCCGCAGGCAGCCCATCCACAATGGGCATGCCCACCAGCCAACCCACATGTCACCTTGCACTACTGATCAACAATGCATGTCTCCCACCACCCCCACCCCCCAGCAGTGCAGGGGCAGCCTCCACCAGGCCCCCACCCATGTCTCCCACCACCCCCACCCCCCAGCAGTGCAGGGGCAGCCTCCACCAGGACCCCACCCATGTCTCCCACCACCCCCACCCCCCAGCAGTGCAGGGGCAGCCTCCACCAGGCCCCCACCCATGTCTCCCACCACCCCCACCCCCCAGCAGTGTGGAGCACCCTCCACCAGGCCCCCACTCATGGGCCCTATCCCCCCCACCCCCCAGCATCCAGGGGCACCCTCCACCAGGCCCCCACTCATGTCTCCCACCACCCCCACCCCCCAGCAGTGTGGGGCACCCTCCACCAGGCCCCCACCCATGTCTCCCACCACCCCATCCCCCAGCAGTGCAGGGGCAGCACCACCAGGCCCCCACTCATGTCTCCCACCACCCCCATCCCCCAGCCACCATGGGCACCCTCCACCAGGCCTCCACTCATGTCTCCCGCCCACCCACAGCCACCATGGGCATCCCCCACCAGGCCCCCACTCATGTCTCCCACCACCCCCACCCCCCAGCCACCATGGGCATCCCCCACCAGGCCCCCACTCATGTCTCCCACCACCCCACCCCCCCAGCAGTGTGGGGCACCCTCCACCAGGCCCCCACTCATGGCCCCTATCACCCCCACCCCCCAGCATCCAGGGGCACCCTCCACCAGGCCCCCACTCATGTCTCCCACCACCCCCACCCCCCAGCAGTGTGGGGCACCCTCCACCAGGCCCCCACCCATGTCTCCCACCACCCCCACCCCCAGCAGTGTGGGGCACCCTCCACCAGGCCCCCACTCATGGCCCCTATCACCCACACCCCCCAGCAGTGTGGGGCACCCTCCACCAGGCCCCCACTCATGTCTCCCACCACCCCCATCCCCCAGCCACCATGGGCACCCTCCACCAGGCCTCCACCCATGTCTCACACCACCCCCACCCCCAGCAGTGCAGGGGCAGCCTCCACCAGGCCCCCACCCATGTCTCCCACCACCCCCACCCCCCAGCAGTGCAGGGGCAGCCTCCACCAGGCCCCCACTCATGTCTCCCACCACCCCCACCCCCCAGCAGTGTGGGGCACCCTCCACCAGGCCCCCACTCATGTCTCCCAGCACCCCCACCCCCAGCCACCATGGGCAGCCCCCAACAGGCCCCCACTCATGTCTCCCACCACCCCCACCCCCCAGCAGTGTGGGGCACCCTCCACCAGGCCCCCACCCATGTCTCCCACCACCCCCACCCCCCAGCAGTGCAGGGGCACTCTCCACCAGGCCCCCACTCATGGTCCCTATCACCACCACCCCCCAGCAGTGTGGGGCACCCTCCACCAGGCCCCCACTCATGTCTCCCACCACCCCCATCCCCCAGCCACCATGGGCACCCTCCACCAGGCCTCCACCCATTTCACCCACCACCCCCACTCCCCAGCAGTGCAGGGGCAGCCTCCACCAGGCCCCCACTCACGTCTCCCACCACCCCCACCCCCCAGCAGTGTGGGGCACCCTCCACCAGGCCCCCACTCATGTCTCCCAGCACCCCCACCCCCCAGGCACCATGGGCAGCCCCCACCAGGCCCCCACTCATGTCTCCCACCACCCCCACCCCCCAGCAGTGTGGGGCACCCTCCACCAGGCCCCCACTCATGGCCCCTATCACCCCCACCCCCCAGCATCCAGGGGCACCCTCCACCAGGCCCCCACCCATGTCTCCCAGCACCCCCACCCCCCAGCAGTGCAGGGGCACCCTCCACCAGGCCCCCACTCATGTCTCCCACCACCCCCACCCCCCAGCAGTGTGGTAGCACCCTCCACCAGGCCCCCACTCATGGGCCCTATCACCCCCACCCCCCAGCATCCAGGGGCACCCTCCACCAGGATCCCACTCATGTCTCCCACCACCCCCACCCCCCCAGCAGTGTGGGGCACCCTCCACCAGGCCCCCACTCATGTCTCCCACCACCCCCACCCCCCAGCAGTGTGGGGCACCCTCCACCAGGCCCCCACCCATGTCTCCCACCGCCCCCACCCCCCTGCAGTGCAGGGACACCGTCCACCAGGCCCCCACTCATGGCCCCTATCACCCCCACCCCCCAGCAGTGTGGGGCACCCTCCACCAGGCCCCCACTCATGTCTCCCACCACCCCCATCGCCCAGCCACCATGGGCACCCTCCACCAGGCCTCCACTCATGTCTCCCACCCACCCCCACCGCCCAGCAACCATGGGCAGCCCCCACCAGGCCCCCACTCATGTCTCCCACCACCCCCACCCCCCAGCAGTGCAGGGGCAGCCTCCACCAGGCCCCCACTCATGTCTCCCACCACCCCCATCGCCCAGCCACCATGAGCACCCTCCACCAGGCCTCCACTCATGTCTCCCACCTACCCCCACCCCCAGCCACCATGGGCAGCCCCCACCAGGCCCCCACTCATGTCTCCCACCACCCCCACCCCCCAGCAGTGTGGAGCACCCTCCACCAGGCCCCCACTCATGGGCCCTATCACCCCCACCCCCCAGCATCCAGGGGAACCCTCCACCAGGCCCCCACTCATGTCTCCCACCACCCCCACCCCCCCAGCAGTGTGGGGCACCCTCCACTAGGCCCCCACTCATGTCTCCGACCACCCCCACCCCCCAGCAGTGTGGGGCACCCTCCACCAGGCCCCCACCCATGTCTCCCACCATCCCCACCCCCCAGCAGTGCAGGGGCAGCCTCCACCAGGCCCCCACTCATGTCTCCCACCACCCCCATCCCCCAGCAGTGCAGGGGCAGCACCACCAGGCCCCCACTCATGTCTCACACCACCCCCATCCCCCAGCCACAATGGGCACCCTCCACCAGGCCTCCACTCATGTCTCCCACCCCTACCCCCCAGCCACCATGGGCAGCCCCCACCAGGCCCCCAATCATGTCTCCCACCACCCCCACCCCCCAGCAGTGTGGAGCACCCTCCACCAGGCCCCCACTCATGGGCCCTATCACCCCCACCCCCCAGCATCCAGGGGCACCCTCCACCAGGCCCCCACTCATGTCTCCCACCACCCCCACCCCCCCAGCAGTGTGGGGCACCCTCCACCAGGCCCCCACTCATGTCTCCCACCACCCCCATCCCCCAGCCACCATGGGCACCCTCCACCAGGCCTCCACCCATGTCTCCCACCACCCCACCCCCCAGCAGTGCAGGGGCAGCCTCCACCAGGCCCCCACCCATGTCTCCCACCACCCCCACCCCCAGGAGTGCAGGGGCAGCCTCCACCAGGCCCCCACTCATGTCTCCCACCACCCCCACCCCCCAGCAGTGTGGAGCACCCTCCACCAGGCCCCCACTCATGTCTCCCAGCACCCCCACCCCCCAGCCACCATGGGCAGCCCCCACCAGGCCCCCACTCATGTCTCCCACCACCCCCACCCCCCAGCAGTGTGGGGCACCCTCCACCAGGCCCCCACTCATGGCCCCTATCACCCCCACCCCCCAGCATCCAGGGGCACCCTCCACCAGGCCCCCACCCATGTCTCCCAGCACCCCCACCCCCCAGCAGTGCAGGGGCACCCTCCACCAGGCCCCCACTCATGGGCCCTATTACCCCCAGCCCCCAGCATCCAGGGGCACCCTCCACCAGGCCCCCACTCATGTCTCCCACCACCCCCACCCCCCAGCAGTGTGGGGCACCCTCCACCAGGCCCCCACTCATGTCTCCCACCACCCCCACCCCCCAGCAGTGTGGGGCACCCTCCACCAGGCCCCCACCCATGTCTCCCACCACCCCCACCCCACAGCAGTGCAGGGGCAGCCTCCACCAGGCCCCCACACATGTCTCCCACCACCCCCATCCCCCAGCAGTGCAGGGGCAGCACCACCAGGCCCCCACTCATGTCTCCCACCACCCTCATCCCCCAGCCACCATGGGCACCCTCCACCAGGCCTCCACTCATGTCTCCCACCCACCCCCACCCCCCAGCCACCATGGGCAGCCCCCACCTGGCCCCCACTCATGTCTCCCACCACCCCCACCCCCCAGCAGTGTGGAGCACCCTCCACCAGGCCCCCACTCATGGGCCCTATCACCCCCACCCCCCAGCATCCAGGGGCACCCTCCACCAGGCCCCCACCCATGTCTCCCAGCACCCCCACCCCCCAGCCACCATGGGCAGCCCCCACCAGGCCCCCACTCATGTCTCGCAGCACCCCCACCCCCCAGCAGTGCAGGGGCACCCTCCACCAGGCCCCCACTCATGGCCCCTATCACCCCCACCCCCCAGCATCCAGGGGCACCCTCCACCAGGCCCGCACCCATGTCTCCCAGCACCCCCACCCCCCAGCCACCATGGGCAGCCCCCACCAGGCCCCCACTCATGTCTCCCACCACCCCCACCCCCCAGCAGTGTGGAGCACCCTCCACCAGGCCCCCACTCATGGGCCCTATCACCCCCACCCCCCAGCTTCCAGGGGCACCGTCCACCAGGCCCCCACTCATGTCTCCCACCACCCCCACCCCCCAGCAGTGTGGGGCACCCTCCACCAGGCCCCCACTCATGTCTCCCACCACCCCCACCCCCCAGCAGTGTGGGGCACCCTCCACCAGCCCCCCACTCATGTCCCCTATCACCCCCACCCCCCAGCAGTGCAGGGGCACCCTCCACCAGGCCCCCACTCATGACCCCTATCACCCCCACCCCCCAGCAGTGTGGGGCACCCTCCACCAGGCCCCCACTCATGTCTCCCACCACCCCCATCCCCCAGCCACCATGGGCACCCTCCACCAGGCCTCCACCCATGTCTCCAACCACCCCCACCCCCCAGCAGTGCAGGGGCAGCCTCCATCAGGCCCCCACCCATGTCTCCCAGCACCCCCACCCCCCAGCAGTGCAGGGGCACCCTCCACCAGGCCCCCACTCATGTCTCCCAGCACCCCCACCCCCCAGCCACCATGGGCAGCCCCCACCAGGCCCCCACCCATGTCTCCCACCACCCCCATCCCCCGCAGTGCAGGGGCAGCGCCACCAGGCCCCCACTCATGTCTCCCACCACCCCCATCCCCCAGCCACCATGGGCAGCCTCCACCAGGTCCTCACAATCCCCAATCATGTGCGTTATGGTCAGCCTCCACAGCCAAAAAGCCCTACCAAGTAACCCATTCACCCATATGGAAATGGAAATTACATGCTACACCCCCAATGTTCATAAAGCTAATGCACCCATGTCCGTCACACACAATGGTTGCAATTGAATGGGAAAACACCCAACATGACATGCATGAAACCAATGAGATGATACCACACAGTGAAGTATGAAAACAAAATTGTATTAAAAAAAAAAATAATGCAAAAGAAATGAAACAAACTACAATGGGAATGAAAAAAAGATAAGCTGCATGTCCGTTTAAAAAAATAAAAACACCAAATCCTAATCCAAAAAAATGTCGTCCAAAGTCAAATGAAAAATAAAATCAATCCAATGAAGAACTATGTACAAAACATCCAAGGGTCCATGAGCCCAACTGAACAAAGGAAACCTACAAAAAACCCTAACTAAAATGCAACTATATACAAAAAGTGGAGCAGTGTCCGTCGACTCCAAATCATAAGAACAAACAAAGGAAACCTAAAACTAAAGAACTATATACAAAGGCGGCGGGCAAGTCCAGCGGCTCACTCCGTGGTGTTCCGGGCCAGGGCATCATCGAACTCCTGTTCGATGTCCCAGAGGCGGTCCTGTTCCATGGCCCCGAGGGTCCGCAGGGACGACGCCGTGTCCTCCTCCAACCCCCTGCGGATTGCCTCGAGGCACTCGGCCCGCCTCAGGGCCCTCCGCATGGCCATTGTGAGCCGCGCCTCTTCCGCCCGCCGCCGCTCCGCACCTATGGCGTGGCCCAACCGCTGCCACACGGAAGACACTCTCTGTCCTGGGTCCTCCTGCCCTCCGGCCGATGCCTGCCCCTCCCATGTTGAAGGCCCTGAGCCTTCATGGCCCCCACCACGTTGCTTCTGCTGCTCCGCCTCTGCCCGTGCACTGCCTCCTGCTGCCTGCACATCCTCCGCCGGCTGGGGTGCAGTTGTTGATGTGGCCACCCCTGCTGGACGTCCGACTCCCGACTGTGGCAGGGATGCCTCCTCCACCAGCCTGGCCGCACCGTCAGAGGCAGCTCCACAGGGCACCCAGGTGACTGATGGGTGGGAAGATGGCACAGAGGACGACTGGCACGTAGGGGGTCCAGTTGAGGAGGGGGTCGGAGCAAGCCCCATCAGACGGAGGAATCCGGCCTGGGTGACCAGTCCCAGCAGGCTGACGTGGTCAACGAGCCATTCGAGATGACGTGCAGTCTCTCCATGAAAAGACTGCAGGTCACCTCGCATGGCCCGTTGAGGCAACGCCACACCAGCCAGGACAGGCTCAACCCAGACCTGGATAGCCACGTCCGCAGGCAGAGGAAGGCCAGTTGACGTCAGCTCATCCCCTGCCTGAAAACGGGTCTGGACGTAGGCATCCCTGCTGGTGCAAGATGATGCAGGGACAGGATCGGGGACAGGATTGCACACAGGCACCTCCGCGGCGGCCTGTGCTGCCTCCTGTCCCTGGTCCTGCACTGCACCACTAGCACCAGTGGGATCCCCACCTCCAGACCCCGTCTCTGGTGCTTGCACGGCCTACTCCTCCACCAAACCCCCCACCAACCTGAATGACTCCGTGCCATCTTCCCCTGTTGGGCCCTGTGGGGTCCCAGCTGTCCCTTCTGCTGCCGAGGAGTCCAACTCCAACCTCCGCCTCTTGGACCTCCCCCCGGCAGCTGCGGCCTGGCACGCGGCACCGGACTCCTCATTCCCCGACGAGATGACAACACGGGAGGGGAGCCGGGCCTTGCGTCTCCGGCTGGCGGTGGGATCCCCGCCGCTGTGCTCCACAGCACCTTTCCTGCCCTCTTCATCAGTTGACGCTGCAGACAGGGAGAAACAAAACACAGGCATCAGGGCACTGTACAATGGACACATACACACATGACGGTTGCACATGAGTGGCATTGGCAAACCTCAGACATGTCATCACAATCCCCAACACACATGTCATTACAACTCGCACACATGAGCCATACCACAGCCATATCGCAACTGCCACCACCATCCCTACACATACAACAGCATGAGCAGCCAAAGGTGAGCCAGACATCACATGCAACACAGGAAGTGCACCACACATGTACACACACCACCACACTTGCATGCATGTGTACACCTCTGCCAAGTGTCGGACTGTTCAGACGGGCATCCATGTCACATCTGCCAATCAGGCTTCCACATACCGCTGTCACAGGCATCCATGTTGCATCACTGTTGCACCCTTGTCAAATACACACACAGGCACATGTACACAGTGCTCATACATGCAGCCGAAAACAACATACATGCGTGACATCACGGACATGTCTACTTACATACACATTCATCCAAATATGTGTGCCCACACAACTGCATTTGGCATGCAAGCCTACACACACAAGCACCATCCATGTCTCACACATTACAGCCCTTGCATGTGTCAGCCCCACGGCCCTGTACACCCCCACCCATACTCGACCCCATACAAACAGATGTGCAACCTGCACACTAACGAATAATCACCACACGCACTGCTCACAATCAGGATGCATGTACACTCACCGCTCGACTCCAGACAGGTCTGCTTCTCTAGAACCTGGACTTGGAGCGCTGGGGATATGCGTTCCAGGACCCTCATCTGTTCTTCCGACAAGTGGCCCCGGCGCCCCTTGGCATCCGCTGCCTTCAAGAGGCGCCGGGCCTTGTTCAGGGTCCTGGACCTGAAGTCCTCCCAGCGCTTCCTGACATGTTGTAAGTCGCGGACTGCCACCCCCTCCGCGTTGATGGCAGTCACGATGTCAGTCCAGATCAGAGTCCGTCCTTCCTTGTCGGCGTGGGAACTTCCGAAGAGGGCATCATACTGCCCCAGGACTTGCTCCACCAGGACACCAACTTCGGTGGCACTGAAGCTGGTGCCCCTCTGCCTCTCTGGCCGGGGGTTGTCAGTGGTCCCAGATGGTGTTTGCCCCGACATGACAACCCCAGAGGCAGGAGTGGGTGGGCAACTGGGTCCTGGGGCTGGGCTGTGGAGCGATGGAATCCCAGTCGGGAGTCTTCGGTTCCAGCAGGGGTGGTCACAGCAACAGCACCCCTGGCTGATGTGCAGGCAGCAAATGGCAGTGCACGTGGGCAGCAGGCAGTCAGGCAGCAGCAGATGGCAGGTGGGAGCATGCTCAGGGCTCTGGGGGGCAGTAGTTCGGCCTTCTGGGCAGGAGCGTGGTCTTCCGTGTGCTTACGCGTGGCCAGCTTGATACAGAGTGATTTGGCATTTGAAAAATCCAACACGTCTGCGTGTAATTCGAGGAAAGGCCCTTAGCGCGTAAACGCGTCGCCAGCGTATGCGCGTCTATGAAGTCACGTGCACGTTGAATTGGGCACACGTTTGAAAATGTTGCGTGTGAAAAAAATGAAAGACACGTCCGAGTGTCAAAGCGTGTAATTGGTGGGAATGGGCCTAGCGCGTACACGCGGCAGTGACAAAGCGTGTAATTGGTGGAAATGGCCCTACATGCAGAAGTGACAAAGCGTGTAATTGGTGGAAATGGCCCTACACGCAGAAGTGACAAAGCGTGTAATTGGTGGAAATGGCCCTAGCGCGTACACGCCGCGTAAGTGACGCTGGACGTGTGGCCCTGTATAAAAGGTACGTGTAGAACACCATTTCCTTGTATGTGCTTTTCGTGGAGAGCGAGTGGGTGAATTCTGTACTTCTTGTCGTTTCACACGCGATTTACTTCACGGCGTTTCAAGTTCTTATTCCCTGTTACCTCTGACAGCTTTTTCTCTTTTTTCTCTTTTACTGGTTTACCTGGGCCTGTTCCCTTAAACAGTGTTCCCTTCTACTGTTGTCCTGTCTCCTCAGACAGCGTACAAATCTTCTTTTGGCGGGGGTGTTGCCAACCAAACGCGCTCCTTTTTCAAGCTCTTTTACCTGGCAGACGGTGAGTCACGCACGTATCTAACATCTGTGCTTGCCCCGTGTGTAGCCTACCCCTTCAGAGGTCATTCTAGGCTGCGTGTGACACGCATACGTTCATTCTTGTGTTACTGGGTGCCACAGCGTAGTGCAGGTTTTTCTTTCTGCACACGTGGTCTAGGAGGGGTTGCGTGCACGTCATCTCCCTTTTTTGGGGCTCCTGTGCCTAGCGTGACCCGTCATCTTTCCCCAGGGGTTACATTCAGCCTTGCAAGAGCACTAGGGTACAATTACCATCTGGTACCCAACCCCTTTGACCCCCAATTGCCCAGGACAATAGTTTACAGCCACTCCCATACGCACATTAACATCAGTGCCATGGCTGGGAGGCGAGGATTCCGTAAGGGTGGCAAAGGTGGAAGAGCCACAAGTGGTGGCCGTGGTGGATCCGGTAGGGGACGTGGTCGTTACTTGCAGGGTGAGCCTGTCCCCCCATGTGTGGAGGACCAGTCAAGGGCACCCATAATCCCCCCCCTCCCGTTGAGGCTGATGTGGCTGACACCATTCATGCTCAGCCCTGTTGGACCAGCCCATTGTGGCACCAGACCTGGCTGACTCCATGGCTGACTTCCAGGTCAGCAGGCCTATGACACGTGCGCTGGTGCACGTTGATGTCATCATGCCACGTGCATCTGGGGCAGCAAGGTCATCTGCTGCCCCAAGTAGGC
Organism: Ambystoma mexicanum; assembly: GCF_040938575.1. Lineage (NCBI taxonomy): Eukaryota > Metazoa > Chordata > Amphibia > Caudata > Ambystomatidae > Ambystoma > Ambystoma mexicanum. The sequence goes on from NC_090941.1 coordinate 388,363,768, forward strand.
AGGGCGGAGAGGCTACAGGGGCAGCTGCGGCTCCATCCACCCCAGCTCTCACACACCCAGCCAGGACAGTGTCGGTCCTAGTCCATCCTGCTGACATTCCCCCTGACACCATTACACTTGAGCCAATGCCTGCACCAACTCCCATGCTGAGTGTGCAATCCCACACTCCTGATACAGAGTCCACCAGGACTCCTGCCCCTAGTGTCCAGAGCGGCGCAGGACACTCAGGATCACCACCACCTTCCAAGCGGAAGAGGAAGAGTGCTCGTCCGGCACAGGCTGATGCCCCAGACACGGCTACACAGTCCGGCCCGTCGAGGAAGCCCAGCTTCACGGATGACGAACTGAATGCACTTGTCGAGTATGTGTCCGCACATGATAACGAGATGGTCATTGTTGCAGGATCCAAGACCACACCTGCACAACGCCAGGCAAACTGGCAGACCGTTGCGGACATCGTAAGTGCCCTTGGAATCGTGAGGCGCACAGCCAATGATTGCTATAAGCGCTGGAATGACCTAAAGCGCAGGGCAAAGAGTAAGCTGGCCTCAAGTCATGCCGCAACTCTAGTGACTGGAGGTGGGTCTCCAGTAGTAGACATGGAACTCACTCCACATGAGTCAGTCGCTAGGACCTACGTCACGGAGGAACAGATCCAAGGCGTGGGAGATCTGCCTGATTACGAGGCATTGTCCGGTGAGTGCACATGCATGTGTGTGTCATCCATGTGCATGGTGTGTGTGAGGGCTTCTGTTTGTGTGCCAGGTGAGAGTGTGTGCGCCTGAGTCGTATGGGTCAGCCATGTGCTTCATGCAATACATCCTGCGCAGCTGCATTTGGCCATGGCAGTATCCCTTCTGCCAACAGTAGACATCTAGCCCAACTGCACGCCAGTTGCCCTTGAAGTGTCACCTTGCCACAACATTGTTGCTTATTTTTCACTGTTCATTCAGATTGTTTGCATTCCACCACTTTTACTAGGCATTTCGCAGTCCTCTAGTCACATGTCTGACATGGCTATGGTAAAGTGGAGTGACTTTGTTACCTGGATATCATTTGTTCACACATGTCCCTGTGCAATTGGACCATTTTGGACTGGCAGCTCCAGGTGAAAAATCTGACGTGTTTGAATTAGAAAAGCTATTACATGCGGGAACTGGACTGAATGAATAGGTGCTGCCCTCCTCTCCATCTTCACTCAATAGCAATGGTACATGCCATCTGTGTGATGGCATGTGTGTTTCACCTGGCAATCACAGGCCAATGTGTGATGCCACTGCAAGGCAGCATGCAGAAAATGTGTTCATCTTCCATCTTGGTGTCATCAGTGTGTGCCATTTGCCTGCCCTTCATATGCAGTGAGGGTGCATGCATGGGAGGGTTTTAGTCATGTGGGACATGTGTCAATCAAGTACTGGTTCTCTTGCTTCTCAGCCCTCATTGTGTGCCATGGTGCTAATGCCTGTTTCCATTTCTTTGTTTTTATGTCTTTGCAGGGGAAGACGCACCTGATACTGCTGGGGTTGTGGAGATGGTGCAGACCCAGGAGGGGTCCGAGGGCCGACCAACCACCAGTGAGGGACGTGGTGTGGTGGTGGGTGAGAACCAACAAGTGCTGCAGGTCGTGCTCTCAAGGGGTGTCTCTGGCTGCACCTCCCCCGAGCTGTACTCAGGTGTTGATTCGGATGATGAGACCTACGTGCCGTCGCAGGTGAGTGTTCCAGGGAGGGATTCTGTTCTGTCCCACCCACCTGCACCAGGGTCAGAACCCTCAATGGGGATGTCAGTGTTGGCAGCTACGCCTTTGGTGGTTACGGATGCAGGGTCACACTCCGCGACATCTGATCCTGTTCCTGGGCCAGCAGATCAGAGGGGGAATGCAGTCCTGCAGCCTCAGGCAGTGCCGGCACAGCAGGGCGCAGTTTGCCTTGCCCCAGACAGGTGTGGTGCCCGCCGACGTGGTGGCCGTACGCCACCTGGCAATACCGCATGGGAGCAATCCATTTACGGTATGGCAACCCAACAGGCAGCATCATCCGAGATGATGGCTCAGGCCATGGATAGGGTGGCCACTTCCATTGTCCCCCCTGAAAGGGTGATGGAGCGACTACAGCAGGCAACCAACTCCATCTGCCAGTCACACAGGGAGGACATGTTGGCGTCCAACAGGGACAGGCGGGCGGCACTGGCGACTCTGCAGGAGGCCATCTCCATAGAGTCCCAGGGCCACAGGGAAGCCCTGAGGCAGGAGCTCCTTCACCTCAGGACGACTCTTGTTGAGCTTGAGGCTTCAACACACCAAAGGACAGAACAGCAGCTGGAGCGTCTCACCCGTACGCTCTCAGCTGAGATGCAGGCAACAAGGGCGGAGGTCCGGGCATCCCGTGAGTTGTTGCATGGGGATCTCCGCACACTCATCCTCCAGAACGAGACCTACCACACCCGCATGCTTGCAGCCATGGAGGAGCAGACTAGGGCCTTGCGTGGGCTGCCTCCCATAGTGCAACCACCTGCGGATGCAGCTGCACAGGGTGATAATTGCGACAGCAGTGATACTCCCACAATAGGTTAGCCGTGTGGGCCATGAGCCCATGGAGGTGTTTTTTTTTCCCAGGATCCACACAGGTGGGTTTTGGTGTGCGCCCTGTCCTCGGACCTCCTGGGTGGCCTCCCCAACCCCCCCGGGCCCATCAATGGCCATTTTTGATTTTTTTTTATTTTTATTTTTATTTTTATTTTTATTTTAATTATTTTTTTCCCAATTTTTTTGGGACAATTTGTTGCCTTCCGTGGTTCCTGTGGGCATACGCTGCATTGTTGCTGGGCACATGCAGGCTTGTCATGTATTTGGTTCAGATGCTTGGGTTTGAGTCACACACACCCCTCCTGCTTCCCGTTTCCATGGGCTTGCAAAGGGTGTGCCCAAGTGACATTGACGTACATGGTGACATTGGACTCCCACTACATGTGTGGGTAGTCTAGTCAATACTGTGTATACATTCCTAGTGCATATTGCTGTTGTGTTGTACACTGCATGTTGCATTGATGTGTAACTCATCATCTGTGTCTACCTCCCATTTTGCAGGTCCCTTCCTCATGTCTACACAAGGCCCTCTAGTTTGGAGATGGGGTCCATGTTGGCAGCAGTGCACCTACAACTCTACATGGCGCCAACACTGCACATTTGGTAGTGGTGGGAGTGCAGGCATTTCCAGGTGGTGAGACTACTAATTTATAACATTTGTGATGTCATGTTAATGGTAGTACCTGCTCAAGTTTGTTGTTGGTCCTGCATTACTGTGAGCATTTCAGGTGTTGCAAGTTTCAATTAGGGACACTGTACATCGTGACACTAGTGTCATGTTGTGGGGATTACTTTGTTTACCTGCAAATAGCATGACATGGCACGGTGTGTCGTGTGGCGGTGCTGGGGATGGGTTGGCTGACATGGCACTGTCCTCTTGTTGCATTTTGCAAGTGGGTATTCATTTTAGCTGCTTGAATGTGTTTCTTCACAAAACTGCATTGGTGGTGTCTGTGTGGGTAGGGATGCACACATTGTAACACTTCCAGGTGAACAATCTCAGGCTGATATGGTTTTCACGGTTGATTCTCCAGACATTCAGGATCAGTGTCAGGTTGAGTCATCATTGATTGTCAGATGGAATGTGCCAGGGCAGTGTGCACTCCACAGGGGTGTGATTTCTATTTGAAGTAATTAGCCACTAGCTGTGTACGGGCTGCCTCCCCCCTTGCCCTTTCCCCTCCCATGCGCAGCGGCTGTGCATGTGGTTGGGGATGTGGGGCCACCACCATGTCCACGGCCAGGCCCCGGCGTGTTGCAATGTTGTGCAGGACACATGCTGCCACTATGATCCTGCACACTACTGGGGGAGCGTACAACAGCTGCCCGCCAGAATGGTCAAGGGAGCAAAAGCGTGACGAATGTGCGCTCCACTATGCCCCGGGTTGTAATGTGGGCTGTGTTATATCTTACCTGGGGTGGCGTGGTGGGGTTCCGAATTGGCGTCATCATGTGGGGGCTGAGAGGGTAGGCACTGTCCCCTGTGGAGGTGGTGATTGGTATCATTGGTGGGGTTGTGACCTTGCTCAGTATCTGACATGCATGCATGTGCAGTGGCATTCATACTCACCAAGCAGCCATGTATCGCCATGCCGCCCAGCTTCTAGGTCCCGGCTTAAGGTGGACATTCGGTAAATGAAGCTGTCGTGGGTGGACCCGGGATAGTTGGCATATACTGAGGTGATGATTCCCTTGGCATTACATACTACCTGCACGTTGATGGAATGCCAGTGCTTGCGGTTCCTATAGATGTGCTCTGATGCCCTGGGGGGACGTAGAGCCACATGGGTGCAGTCGATGGCAACTAGCACTTTGGGGAATCGTGCCACACCGTAAAAATCCAGGGCGGCAGCATGCCTTTCTGCAGGTGTTCTGGGCAGGTATATGTGCCTGTGGACTGATGGGCGTGCAGTGATGATGTTCAAGACCTGGTGTAGGCAGCGTGACTGGGTGGCCTGTGATACCCCACCCACTATGGCACTTGTCCGCTGAAATGATCCAGTGGCTAAGAAGTGCAGTACATTGAGGACCTTCTCCAGGGGGCTGAGTGCTTGGGAGCACAGGGTGGGTGATGTAAGGTCATCCTCCCACTCACTCACCAGGTCCAGTATTATGTGTGGTGGAAACCTGTACCTCCCATACACCTGGTCATCAGGCATCCCGAAAAGGCTGGTTCTGGGTGTGAATATTCTGGCCCTGACTATCCTCCTCCTCCTCCTTTGGTAGCCCACGCCCACTGCTGCTAGGAACGGTATGTTCATCCTGGGTCTGAGCTTGTTATTTTGTTAGCGCGCAAATTTATGCGTTGCGCGTGTTGTAGGCGAGCGTGTGACCCGCGCACCCCTGAAATCCAGTACCCAGTCCAATAGCGTGTGGAAATTCCCGCGCCCCCCGGGATACAGGTGCGCTGACGTACTTGCGTGTGTAAGTGCCCGCGCACCCCTGATATACACGTACATAGGCCAATCCCGTGTACGCGCACTTTTGTCCAATTACACGCGATGACACTCTGACGTGCTGTCCAATTACACGCGATGACACTCTGACGTGCAGTCTTTCCACGTGTGCTCTGTCATCACGTGCTGTGTGGGAAACACCCGCGCGGGTCACGTCACAGACGCGCTTACGCGCTGAGAGCCTTTCCTCGAATTTCACGCTGATGTGCAGGATTTTCACATGCCAAATCACTCCGTATCAAGCTGGCCACGCGAAAACACACGGAAGACCACGCTCCTGCCCAGAAGGCTGAATTACTGCCCCCCAGTGCCCCGAGCAGCCTCCCACGTGCCATCTGCTGCTGCCTGCCTGCCTGCCTGCTGCCACCGTGCCCTGCCATTTGGTGCCTGCACATCAGCCATCTGCAGGGGTCCAGTTGCTGTGTCCACCCCTGCTGGAACTGAAGACTCCCGTCTGGGATTACATCGCTCCACAGCCCAGCCCCAGGACCCAGTTGCCCACCCACACCTGCCTCTGGGGTTGCCATGTCGGGCACTTCCACATCTGGCACCAGTGGCAACCCCAGGCCAGAGGGGCAGAGGGGCACCAGCTTCACTGCCACCGAAGTTGGTGTCCTGGTGGAGCATGTCCTGGGGCAGTATGATGCCCTCTTTGGATCGTCCCGCGCCACCAAGGAAGGACGGGAGAGGATCTGGGCCGACTGTGTGGTTGCCATCAACGCGGAGGGGGTGGCAACCCGCGACGTCCAGAAGATCAAGAAGCGCTGGGAGGACTTGAGGTCCAGGACCCTCGTGAAGGCCCGGCGCCTCGTGGAGGGGGGCCGGGGCCGCATGAGTTCCATCCAGATGAGGGTCCTGGAACGCATACGCCCAGCGCTCCACGCCCAGATCCTTGAGAGGGAGACCCGTCTGGAGTTGAGCGGTAAGTGTCCAAGCATTGCTGTGTGAGACAGGGCATGTTGCGGTGTGCTGGTTCTCTGATACTTGCCTGTATGTGTGACATAGGCCATGTATGCATGTATGTGTGCAGGGACATCATGGTAATGCATGTGCGACCAGTGATGTGTGAACCACATGGTTGTTGCATGTGTTTAAATGCCACATGGGGAGCCCTATGCAGATTTTAGACATGAGAGCATGCCAGTCTCTGTTCCTGGACATGGGTGGGGGTGAGGGATGGGTGCTGATGGCAGGTACATATATGGTAGCCATGTCTGTGTGCCTGACCTACGTGTCTGTGACTTGTGCATGTCATGGATGCATGACACATGTGTGTGACAATGCACAGATTCACTGATGCAGCCTAGTTACCCTTGTATCCGCTGTGTTTGGGGTGTATGGGGCCAGATGGATGTGACTGAGGTGAAGTGTGTGCATGTGATAGGCATGACCCATGATGCATGTGAGTTCCATATCATTGTATGTTTCAAGAGTCCATTGGACACGTATGGAAATGTCCATGGCATGCACCATGCCTGTTACTGTCTGTGTTTTGCCTGGACTGACCCATGTGTTGTGGAGGGACATGATGGAAGTGTACTTTGACAGTGGTACTCATCTGCTATTGCTTCCTGTCTAGGGGACCATTGTACAGTACCCTGATGCTTGTGTTCTTTGTCTCCCTCTACGCTGCGGCTAGTGAAGAAGAGGGCCGAGACGGCGCTGTGGAGCAAGGCGGCGGGGATGCCCCCACGGCTGCAGCGGAAGGGGTGGGTGAGCCCCCACAGGGGCCTGCTAGGGTGGAAGACGGTGAGGAGCCATCCAGGTTGGTGGTTTCCACAGAGGAGGAGGAGGCTGCCACAGGGGCACACATGGGGCCTGGTGGGGGCATCCCTGCTGGTGCAAGTGGTGCAGTCCAGGGCCAGGGGCAGGAGGCAGCACAGGTCACCGTGGAGGGGCCTGTGCATGTCGCTGTCCCTGACCCTGTGAGTGCACCACCATGCACCAGCAGGGTTGCCCCGTCCCAGGCCCGTCCGCTGGTAGAGGGGATGTCCATGTCACCTGACTCCCCTCCACCTGCGGACAAGGGGAGCCGTGTCCGTATGGAGAAGGTCCTGATTGGGGTTGCGATGCTCGCGGGTGCAATTCGTGATGACGTGCGTGCTTCCCGGGAGGAGCACGCACATCATCACGAAGAGCACCGTGCCGACGTGGCCCAATTGGGATCTTCCATGTTCGGGGGTTTCCTGCATGTGTCGGCCAATCTGGCGGCCCTCTCCTCCTCTGTGGAGGCTATACGCCAGTCGTTCTCCTTGCCGTCTTCCGGCCCAGATGCCACCAGGGCCCCCTGTGGACCTGCCCTGACCTATGCAGCCAGCTCGGTGGGGATCCCATCCCTGCCACAGTCGGGAGTCGGAGGTCAAGCAGGGGTGGACACCACAGCAACTGTACCCCAGCAGATGGAGGATGTGCCGGCATCATCAGGCAGGGCACGTGCACGACGGCGTCGGTGGATTCCATCAGCCTGGATGCCGTAGTGCTGGCAGAGGCAGTTGCGTCGGAGGCAGCAGCAGAGTCAACGTGGGAGGCATCATGGCTCGGGGCCATCAACATCGGAGGGGCAGGCATCGGCCGGAGGGCAGGAGGACCCAGGACAGGAAGTGTCTTCCGTGTGGCTGCGGTTGGGCCAGCAGATAGGTGCGGAGCGGCGGCGGGCGGAAGAGGAGCGGCTCACGATGGTCAGGGCGGAGAACTCCATGCGGAGGGCCCTGAGGCGGGCCGAGTGCCTCGAGGCAATCCGCAAGGGGTTGGAGGAGCAGATGGCGTCGTCCCTGCGGACCCTTGGGGCCATGGACAGGACCGCCTCCGGGACATAGACGAGGAGTTTGATGATGCCCTGGCCCGGAACACTACGGAGTGAGCCGCTGGACTTGCCCGCCGCCTTTGTATATAGTTCTTTAGTTTTAGGTTTCATTTGTTTATCCTTATGATTTGGAGTCGACGGACACAGCTCCACTTTTTGTATATAGTTGCATTTTTGTTAGGGTTTTTTGTAGGTTTCCTTTGTTCAGTTGGGCTCATGGACCCTTGGATATTTTGTACATAGTTCTTCATTGGATTGTTTTATTTTTTAATTTTATTTTTTCTTCTCCATGGAGCAATGGTGTTTGGATTTTCTTTTTTTTTTCTGTCGGATTGATTTCATTTTTAATGTGACTTTGAAGTACATTTTTTTTGGATTTGGCGTTTTTCATTTTTTGGGACGGACATGCACCTTTTCTTTTTTTCATTGGCATTGTACTTTGTTTCATTTCATTTGCATTTATATTTATTTAATACATTTTTGTTTTCATACTTCACTGTGTGGTATCATCTCATTGGTTTCATGCATGTCATGTTGGGTGTTTTCAAATTCATTTGCAACCATTGCGTGTGACAGACATGGGTTCATTTGCTTTATGTACGTTGGGGGTGTAACATGTAATTTTCATTTCCATGTGGGTGAATGGGTTACTTGGTAGGGCCTTTTGGCTGTGGAGGCTGACCATTATGCACATGGTTGGTGATTGTGAGGACCTGGGTGCAGGGGGACATGGGTGGGGGCCTGGTGGAGGCTGCCCCTGCACTGCTGCTGGGGGGTGGGGGTGGTGGGAGACATGAGTGGGGGCCTGGTGGAGGCTGCCCCTGCACTGCTGGGGGGTGGGGGTGATAGGGGACATGAGTGGGGGCCTGGTGGGGGCTGGCCATGGTGGCTGGGGGGTGGGGGTGGTGGGAGACATGAGTGGGGGCCTGGTGGAGGGTGCCCCTGGATGCTGGGGGGTGGGGGTGCAGGGGGACATGAGTGGGGGCCTGGTGGAGCATGCCCCTGCACTGCTGGGGGGTGGTGGTGATAGGGGACATGAGTGGGGGCCTGGTGGGGGCTGGCCATGGTAGCTGGGGGGTGGGGGTGGTGGGAGACATGAGTGGGGGCCTGGTGGAGGGTGCCCCTGGATGCTGGGGGGTGGGGGTGCAGGGGGACATGAGTGGGGGCCTGGTAGGGGCTGCCCATGGTGGCTGGGGGGTGGGGGTGGGTGGGAGACATGAGTGGGGGCCTGGTGGAGGCTGCCCCTGGTGGCTGGGGGGTGGGGTGGTGGTAGACATGAGTGGGGGCCTGGTGGAGGCTGCCCCTGCACTGCTGGGGGGTGGGGGTGGTGGGAGACATGAGTGGGGGACTGGTGGAAGGTGCCCCTGGATGCTGGGGGGTGGGGGTGATAGGGGACATGAGTGGGGGCCTGGTGGGGGCTAGCCATGGTGGCTGGGGGGTGGGGGTGGTGGGAGACATGAGTGGGGGCCTGGTGGAGGGTGCCCCTGGATGCTGGGGGGTGGGGGTGCAGGGGGACATGAGTGGGGGCCTGGTGGGGGCTGCCCATGATGGCTGGGGGGTGGGGGTGGGTGGTAGACATGAGTGGGGGCCTGGTGGAGGGTGCCCCTGCACTGCTGGGGGGTGGGGGTGGTGGGAGACATGAGTGGGGGCCTGGTGGAGGGTGCCCCTGGATGCTGGGGGGTGGGGGTGCAGGGGGACATGAGTGGGGGCCTGGTGGGGGCTGCCCATGGTGGCTGGGGGGTGGGGGTGGGTGGGAGACATGAGTGGGGGCCTGGTGGGGGCTGCCCATGGTGGCTGGGGGGTGGGGTTGATAGGGGACATGAGTGGGGGCCTGGTGGAGGCTGCCCCTGGTGGCTGGGGGGTGGGGGTGGTGGGAGACATGAGTGGGGGCCTGGTGGAGGGTGCCCCTGCACTGCTGGGGGGTGGGGGTGGTGGTAGACATGAGTGGGGGCCTGGTGGAGGCTGCCCCTGGTGGCTGGGGGGTGGGGGTGGTGGGAGACATGAGTGGGGGCCTGGTGGAGGGTGCCCCTGGTGGCTGGGGGGTGGGGGTGGTGGTAGACATGAGTGGGGGCCTGGTGGAGGGTGCCCCTGCACTGCTGGGGGGTGGGGTGGTGGGAGACATGAGTGGGGGCCTGGTGGAGGGTGCCCCTGGATGCTGGGGGGTGGGGGTACAGGGGGACATGAGTGGGGGCCTGGTGGGGGCTGCCCATGGTGGCTGGGGGGTGGGGGTGGGTGGGAGACATGAGTGGGGGCCTGGTGGGGGCTGCCCATGGTGGCTGGGGGGTGGGGGTGATAGGGGACATGAGTGGGGGCCTGGTGGAGGCTGCCCCTCGTGGCTGGGGGGTGGGGGTGGTGGGAGACATGAGCGGGGGCCTGGTGGAGGTTGCCCCTGCACTGCTGGGGGGTGGGGGTAGTGGTAGACATGAGTGGGGGCCTGGTGGAGGCTGCCCCTGGTGGCTGGGGGTGGGGGTGGTGGGAGACATGAGTAGGGGCCTGGTGGAGGGTGCCCCTGGTGGCTGGGGGGTGGGGGTGGTGGTAGACATGAGTGGGGGCCTGGTGGAGGCTGCCCCTGCACTGCTGGGGTGTGGGGGTGGTGGGAGACATGAGTGGGGGCCTGGTGGAGGGTGCCCCTGCACTGCTGGGGGGTGGGGGTGGTGGGAGACATGGGTGGGGGCCTGGTGGAGGCTGCCCCTGGTGGCGGGGGGGTGGGGGTGATAGGGGCCATGAGTGGGGGCCTGGTGGAGGGTGCCCCTGGATGCTGGGGGGTGGGGGTGCAGGGGGACATGAGTGGGGGCCTGGTGGAGGCTGCCCCTGGTGGCTGGGGGGTGGGGGTGGTGGTAGACATGAGTGGGGGCCTGGTGGAGGCTGCCCCTGCACTGCTGGGGAGTGGGGTGATAGGGTACATGAGTGGGGGCCTGGTGGGGGCTGTCCATGGTGGCTGGGGGTTGGGGGTGGTGGGAGACATGAGTGGGGGCCTGGTGGAGGGTGCCCCTGGATGCTGGGGGGTGGGGGTGCAGGGGGACATGAGTGGGGGCCTGGTGGGGGCTGGCCATGGTAGCTGGTGGGTGGGGGTGGTGGGAGACATGAGTGGGTGCCTGGTGGAGGGTGCCCCTGGATGCTGGGGGGTGGGGGTGCAGGGGGACATGAGTGGGGGCCTGGTGGGGGCTGCCCATGGTGGCTGGGGGTGGGGGTGGGTGGGAGACATGAGTGGGGGCCTTTTGGAGGGTGCCCCTGGATGCTGGGGATGGGGGTGCAGGGGGACATGAGTGGGGGCCTTTTGGGGGCTGGCCATGGTGGCTGCGGGGTGGGGGTGGGTGGGAGACATGAGTGGGGGCCTGGTGGAGGGTGCCCCTGGATGCTGGGGGGTGGGGGTGCAGGGGGACATGAGTGGGGGCCTGGTGGGGGCTGCCCATGGTGGCTGGGGGTGGGGGTGGGTGGGAGACATGAGTGGGGGCCTGGTGGAGGGTGCCCCTGGATGCTGGGGGGTGGGGGTGCAGGGGGACATGAGTGGGGGCCTGGTGGGGGCTGGCCATGGTGGCTGGGGGGTGGGGGTGGGTGGGAGACATGAGTGGGGGCCTGGTGGGGGCTGGCCATGGTGGCTGGGGGGTGGGGGTGGTGGTAGACATGTGTGGGGGCCTGGTGGGGGCTGCCCATGGTGGCTGGGGGGTGGCGGTGATAGGGGACATGAGTGGGGGCCTGGTGGAGGCTGCCCCTGGTGGCTGGGGGGTGGGGGTGGTGGTAGACATGAGTGGGGGCCTGGTGGAGGCTGCCCCTGCACTGCTGGGGGATGGGGGTGATAGGGGACATGAGTGGGGGCCTGGTGGGGGCTGGCCATGGTGGCTGGGGGGTGGGGGATGATAGGGGACATGAGTGGGGGCCTGGTGGAGGCTGCCCCTGGTGGCTGGGGGGTGGGGGTGGTGGTAGACATGAGTGGGGGCCTGGTGGAGGCTGCCCCTGCACTGCTGGGGGGTGGGGGTGATAGGGGACATGAGTGGGGGCCTGGTGGGGGCTGGCCATGGTGGCTGGGGGGTGGGGGTGGTGGGAGACATGAGTGGGGGCCTGGTGGAGGGTGCCCCTGGATGCTGGGGGGTGGGGGTGCAGGGGGACATGAGTGGGGGCCAGTGGGGGCTGCCCATGGTGGCTGGGGGGTGGGGGTGGGTGGGAGACATGAGTCGGGGCCTGGTGGAGGGTGCCCCTGGATGCTGGGGGGTGGGGGTGCAGGGGGACATGAGTGGGGGCCTGGTGGGGTCTGGCCATGGTGGCTGGGGGGTGGGGGTGGTGGGAGACATGAGTGGGGGCCTGGTGGGGGCTGCCCATGGTGGCTGGGGGGTCGGGGTGGTGGGAGACATGTGTGGGGGCCTGGTGGTGGCTGCCCATGGTGGCTGGGGTGTGGGGGTGATAGGGGACATGAGTGGGGGCCTGGTGGAGGCTGCCCCTGGTGGCTGGGGGGTGGGGGTGGTGGTAGACATGAGTGGGGGCCTGGTGGAGGATGCCCCTGCACTGCTGGGGGGTGGGGGTGATAGGGGACATGAGTGGGGGCCTGGTGGGGGCTGGCCATGGTGGCTGGGGGGTGGGGGTGATAGGGGACATGAGTGGGGGCCTGGTGGAGGCTGCCCCTGGTGGCTGGGGGGTGGGGGTGGTGGTAGACATGAGTGGGGGCCTGGTGGAGGCTGCCCCTGCACTGCTGGGGGGTGGGGGTGATAGGGGACATGAGTGGGGGCCTGGTGGGGGCTGGCCATGGTGGCTGGGGGGTGGGGGTGGTGGGAGACATGAGTGGGGGCCTGGTGGAGGGTGCCCCTGGATGCTGGGGGGTGGGAGTGCAGGGGGACATGAGTGGGGGCCTGGTGGGGGCTGGCCATGGTGGCTGGGGGGTGGGGGTGGTGGGAGACATGAGTGGGGGCCTGGTGGAGGGTGCCCCTGGATGCTGGGGGGTGGGGGTGCAGGGGGACATGAGTGGGGGCCTGGTGGGGGCTGCCCATGGTGGCTGGGGGGGTGGGGGTGGGTGAGAGACATGAGTGGGGGCCTGGTGGAGGGTGCCCCTGGATGCTGGGGGGTGGGGGTGCAGGGGGACATGAGTGGGGGCCTGGTGGGGGCTGGCCATGGTGGCTGGGGGGTGGGGGTGGTGGGAGACATGAGTGGGGGCCTGGTGAGGGCTGCCCATGGTGGCTGGGGGGTGGGGGTGATAGGGGGCATGAGTGGGGGCCTGGTGGAGGCTGCCCCTGGTGGCTGGGGGGTGGGGGTGGTGGTAGACATGAGTGGGGGCCTGGTGGAGGCTGCCCCTTCACTGCTGGGGGGTGGGGGTGATAGGGGACATGAGTGGGGGCCTGGTGGGGGCTGCCCATGGTGGCTGGGGGGTGGGGGTGGTGGGAGACATGAGTGGGGGCCTGGTGGGGGCTGCCCCTGGTGGCTGGGGTGTGGGGGTGGTGGTAGACATGAGTGGGGGCCTGGTGGAGGGTGCCCCTGGATGCTGGGGGGTGGGGGTGCAGGGGGAAATGAGTGGGGGCCTGGTGGGGGCTGGCCATGGTGGCTGGGGGGTGGGGGTGAGTGGGAGACATGAGTGGGGGCCTGGTGGGGGCTGGCCATGGTGGCTTGGGGGTGGGGGTGGTGGGAGACATGAGTGGGGGCCTGGTAGGGGCTGCCCATGGTGGCTGGGGGGTGGGGGTAATAGGGGGCATGAGTGGGGGCCTGGTGGAGGCTGCCCCTGGTGGCTGGGTGGTGGGGGTGGTGGTAGACATGAGTGGGGGCCTGGTGGAGGCTGCCCCTGCACTGCTGGGGGGTGGGGGTGATAGGGGACATGAGTGAGGGCCTGGTGGGGGCTGCCCATGGTGGCTGGGGGGTGGGGGTGGTGGGAGACATGAGTGGGGGCCTGGTGGGGGCTGCCCCTGGTGGCTGGGGTGTGGGGGTGGTGGTAGACATGAGTGGGGGCCTGATGGAGGCTGCCCCTGCACTGCTGGGGGGTGGGGGTGATAGGGGACATGAGTGGGGGCCTGGTGGGGGCTGGCCATGATGGCTGGGGGGTGGTGGGAGACATGAGTGGGGGCCTGGTGGGGGCTGCCCATGGTGGCTGGGGGGTGGGGGTGATAGGGGACATGAGTGGGGGCCTGGTGGAGGCTGCCCCTGGTGGCTGGGGGGTGGGGGTGGTGGTAGACATGAGTGGGGGCCTGGTGGAGGCTGCCCATGCACTGCTTTGTGGTGGGGGTGATAGGGGACATGAGTGGGGGCCTGGTGGGGGCTGGCCATGGTGGCTGGGGGGTGGGGGTGGTGGGAGACATGAGTGGGGGCCTGGTGGAGGGTGCCCCTGGATGCTGGGGGGTGGGGGTGCAGGTGGACATGAGTGGGGGCCTGGTGGGGGCTGCCCATGGTGGCTGGGGGGTGGGGGTGGGTGGTAGACATGAGTGGGGGCCTGGTGGAGGGTGCCCCTGCACTGCTGGGGGGTGGGGGTGGTGGGAGACATGAGTGGGGGCCTGGTGGAGGGTGCCCCTGGATGCTGGGGGTGGGGGTGCAGGGGGACATGAGTGGGAGCCTGGTGGGGGCTGCCCATGGTGGCTGCGGGGTGGGGGTGGGTGGGAGACATGAGTGGGGGCATGGTGGGGGCTGCCCATGGTGGCTGGGGGGTGGGGGTGATAGGGGACTTTGCGTGTGGAACTTCCCGCGCACCCCTGAAATCCACGTACCCTGACAAATCGCGTGTGGAACTTCCCACGCACCCCTGAAATCCACGTACCCGGCCAAATCGCGTGTGGTACTTCCCGCGCACCCCTGAAATCCACGTACACGGCCAAATCGCGTGTGGAACTTCCCACGCACCACTGAAATCCACGCACCCCGGTATACACGCACACGTATTTTTTGTCAGCGGGTGTCCGTGTTTGTGGGTACCCCTTTGCACGTCATTTGTCCTGGAGGGCCACAGTATGGGACATTCATCATGGCAGTATATAGGTGCTATTTTTTGGCGCACCTTTTGGCGCACATTTCTTCCAGGCGCAGAGACGCTACCGCCTGCTTTCTTGTGGCGGTCGTGTTTGTGCCTGTGCGCTGGTTTGAGCGTGCGCTTTTTTGCCCTATTCTATTCCATGAATACGTGTTGTAGGCGAGCGTGTGGGCGTTCCGTGCACTTGTACCCTGTACTTCCCCCGTGACGCCCACATTTTGGCAAGTTGTTCCCCATTCCGAGTGTTACGCCCCGTGTTCGCCTACTTTTGTTGCGTGCGCCGCGCTATGTGCGATTTTCGCTGTGGCCTGTGCGATTTTCGCTGTGACCTGGCGCACGCAGTTAAATGGCCTGTGCGCCAACGTGCGCCGCACACTTTTTTATCGCACATCCGATGGTTTTCTCGCGCACGGCCTTCCATGAATCGATGTGCGCTGCTTTTCGTGCGATTGCGACTGCGAGCTTCAGTAAGCTTCTTGCCAAGAGCACTGCGATTTTCGCTATTCCACTGCAATTCGCACGTTTTTGCCCACTTGCGCCGCGCTAATTATTCCATGAATCGGCCTGTAGGTGTCTGAGCCAGCCATCTCTAAAATGCATAATATAATGGTCGCATTATGCAGTCATATAAAGTGACTAGTGCGATAGCAACTTACTATATTTACGGCAATCATCTCTGTTATTCAACAATCAACAGATTACTTGTAATATATATCCACCTGCATAAAAAAAGTGACATGAACCATTTACAGATTCTTTGTAGAAGCGAGTGCATTGTTCACAAGCATGAACCACATTTTTAAAGTCAACGTGGCAGATTGCAAGCCGAAAGAGAACTATTATTATTCAAAACTGACATCTATCATGCAAGCCACACCATATGTCGTTCCTCAGCTCATCCTGTTGCTACCACCTGGACAAAGAACATCGGCTCCACATATGAACATGCATTGTTTTGCCAAAGAGGCATGGTAGACAAGTCTCTATTCATGTAAGTTTGGCAGTGTCTGTTCGTGTTGTTTGTCTGCGTCTCTGTACTTATTTTACTAATAGTAACGTTTTAGAAAAAAGCTTTATGAAATCTGGCCTGGAATCAGGCTGCACATTTTTTTATTATTGTGAATTGATCCAATAAAACTCAATGTGATTTTACGGGGAACAATGTTATTAGGTGTTTCTTATGTCTGTATTCTACAGGACAAATGCACTTAAGTAGTGTAACAAAAAAATAAATACTGCACCCAGGAACTCATATGTCACATTCCAAGGACATCCTTCAAACCAGTGAGGCCTAAGATGGCTTAAGGGCTCAATGTAGGAAAATAAAAAATACTGTGTAAAAGAAAAGGTATTTAATTGAATGAGTATTAGGAAAACGTGTGCTTACCCCGACAGGACCGGCACATGTAACATGACACAACCAACAACAAAAGGTACATGAATTATATCTGCCCTTACTGTTAGATGACCACAACTACCAAAACTATAGATGTCCTTACTCCAATTAAATTGGGCAGTTGGGGATGACAGAAGTTCATTCCAGGAAAGAGGTTTGTCATCAAACTGTCTATTTGTTCTCACTAAATTAAGGAATGATCACAAAAAACCAAAGAGCGAACATTAGTATATGCAACACAACACAGCAAAAAGAAAGGCACATAGATGAATCGACCCTTAAAGCCGAAGACCATGACTAACAGGAAACTAGAAGGCATTGCATGCAATGAAAATGGCCATTTGAAGTTGAGAGAGGTTCCTTGCAGGAAGGAAGGTTGCCATCAGAGAGCCTAACGGTTTCAGCTAATGTAACAGAGCCTAAAAAAAACGGGAATGTGAAATAGTGTTAACCATTTACTTCCCATGAAAACTCTTTTTGAAAGCACCCCGAATTTATAACAAATACTGCTACATTTGGAAATAAATAGGGTTGTAACTTGGGCTTCAGAGGATTTGTTATAAATTCGGGGTGCTTGCAGTGCACTGTTTTCAAAACGAGTTTTCATGGGAAGTAAATGGTTAACACTATTTCACAATGATTTCTGTTGTTTATTTCTAAATCTTGACTCTAGCTGTGAAGCAACTTGGCACTGTACAAAAACGGGAACAGTAATATGGTACTCGGACTTGGGTGCAGTTAGAAGCATCTCTGTGGGAAGCCTTCACTAACACTGACATTAAGAGAAGCCAATATGCAGATGATACTCAGATGGACCGAAAGATCAGTGGCATCAGTGGCATCCATTGTCTCAAACACAGTCTCTGCCTCATTCAAGGCTTGGATGTTAAGTGCCTGTCGGAAGCACAACCCAACAAAGAATGAAATGATTTTCTTAGTAAACCAAGCAAAGCATACCCAAACCCAGATCTGCCTGACTGACATGAAGATCGATTGATTCATGCCTTACCTCTCATTCGGTGCAAAATTTCTTAATTGTATCATTGAAAGTTGCCCCTCAATCACAGCTCACATCACCAAGAAGATGCAAAGTGCATGCTACCAGATTGCACTTCTCAGCTTCAGAACAGTTGTCTATGCCCTGGTCCTCTTCCATATGGATTGTGGCAACATCCTACTTGCACACGCCCAAAACGCACCTTGGTCCCTTTGAAAGCTGCACAGCATGGTGCAGCCTGTCTCTTCACAGGACTAGGGGGGTAATTCATAGAAATCAGCGCACAAGTGGCGCACTTGGCTGGTGCACAGTGTGCGCGTGCAGCAGTCTGCACCAGCCGCGTGCGCCAAAACCCATTTCAGCGCATAGCGTATTCATGGATTTCAACATCCATAACCAGCCGTGGTGCAGAGTGGCGCAGCGACCCTGCAGCAGCCCCAGTTACACCCCAACCCCGCCCTGTGCGCGATGAACAGCGCACAAATCCAGTACATGGCGCAAAGGCCAGTGGACCAGCATAAAGCCCCCAACCATGAAAATGCATGTAAAACTCCCCACGCACCCCTCACAATACACGCACCCCTCTCGTGCCAGCGAAATCACGTGTAAAACTCCCCGCCCACCCCTCGGAATACACGTACCCCGCTCGCACCAGGTTCATAGCGTGGAAAAAGTCCCCCCTGTGGTGTGGGCTGCCTGTGGGGCATGGCCAGGGTGGATGGGCTGCCTGTGGGCCATGGGGAGGGTGGATGGGCAGCCTGCGCAAATTTCAGTGGTGCGCATGATGTTTCACATGCGATAGGCCCTGTGCGAGTGGGGTACATGTATTTGTGGAGTACGCAGGGAGTTACACACGCGATAGGCCCTGTGCGAGTGGGGTACATGTATTTGTGGGGTACACAGGGAGTTTCACACGCGATAGTCACTTTGCGAGCGGGGTACATGTATTTGTGGGGTACACGGGGAGTTTCACACACAATATGCCCTGTGCAAGCGGGGTACGTGTATTTGTGGGGTACACAGGGAGTTTCACATGCAATTTGGCATCGTGGGCCCTCACGGGTGTGCGGTTTCCCCCCTCCCCATGCCCTGCAGGCAGCCCTCACCACAGGGTACTACCCTACAACCCTCACCATGCCCTGCAGTCAGCCAACATGGCACCATGCACTTGTGAGCACACTTGTGAGACCCGACTCATGTCCCCTTGCACCCGCACCTACCCAGCATTGATGGGCACCTGCCAGCAGGCCCCGACTCATGTCTCCCTGCACCCCCACCCACCCAGCATTGACATGCACCCGCCAGCAGGCCCTGACTCATATCCCCCTGCACCCCCACCCACCCAGCAGTGATGTGCACTTGCCAGCAGGCCCCGACTCATGTCCCCCTGAACCCCCACGCACCCAGCATTGACGGGCACCTGCCTGCACCCCCACCCACCCAGCAGTGATGTGCACTTGCCAGCAGGCCCCGACTCATGTCCCCCTGCACCCCCACCCACCCAGCATTGACGGGCACCTGCCAGCAGGCCCCGACTCATGTCCCCCTGCACCACCAGCCGCCCAGCAGTGACAGGCACCTGCCAGCAGGCCCCGACTCATGTCGCCCTGCACCCCCACCCACCCAGCATTGACGCGCACCTGCCAGCAGGCCCCGACTCATGTCCCACTGCACCCCCACCCACCCAGCAGTGACGGGCACCTTCCAGTAGGCCCCGACTCATGTCCCCCTGCACCCCCACCCACCCAGCATAGACGGGCACCTGCCAGCAGGCCCCGACTCATGTCCCCCCAACACATCATCACAAAACACACTCTTGCCCTTATGGCCACCCAAATCCCACCCCACGCCACCCCAGTCCAAACACCCAACCAAGTATTCCATCCACCCCACATTGAAATCCCAACTTCATGATAGAACTCAAATGGCAAGTATGCACATCAATACATGTCCGTCACACACACACAATGGGTGCAAGTGAATGAGAAAACCCACATCATGACATGCATGAAACCAATGAGAGGATACCACACAAACGAAGTATGAAACCAAGGCAATGAAAGAAAATCACACAATAATAGAAATAATAAACAAAAGGCTGCATGTCCAAAATGAATGAATGAAAAAAATATATGAATGCAGAATCCAAATAAATCCAATAGAAAAAGGCTCCAAAACGTTTGTCCATCAAACCAAATCCAAAGGTAAACAAAAAAGAAAACCATTGCTCCATGGGCAAATAAAAATCAATCAAGTCAAATCCAGTCCAGAACTATGTACAATGTAAAAATCCAGGGCCCATGTGCCCAACAATCCAAAGGAAACCTACAAAATACCCTACCTAACTAATAACTATATACAAAAAGGTGGGGCATAGTCCATGTGCCCCAAATGAAAGAAAATTAGAAAGGAAACCTAACACTAATTAACTATATACAATGGCGGCGGGCAACTCCTACGGCTCACTTGTTGATTTCCCGGGCCAGGGCATCATCGAACTCCTGTTCAACATCCTGGAGGCGGGGCTGTTTCCTGGCCGCGAGGTCTCACAGGGATAATGTCATGTCCAGCTCCAACCCCCAGCGAATTTCCTCAAGGCGCTCAGCCCGCCTCAGCGCCCTGCGCATGGAGTTCTCCACCCTGACCATAGTGAGCCGTGCCTCTTCCGCCCACCGCTGCTCCGCATCTATTTGCTGGCTCAACCGCTGCCACACAGAAGACACTCCCAATCCAGGGTCCTCCTGCCCTCCGGCCGATGCCTGCCCCTCTGATGTTGATGGCCCCGGGCCATCATCTCTCCCACCTTGAGGCTGCTGCTGCCGTGCATGTGCCCTGCTTGTTGATACCTGCACGTCCTCCTCCTGCTGGGTCCAGTTGTTGGGGTGGCCACCCCTCTGGACCTCTGACTCCCGACTGTGGCAGGGATGTGTCCTCCACCAGCCTGGCTGCTGGGTCAAAGGCAGCTCCACAGGGTACCCAGGTGATTCTTGGCCCGGAAGATGGCACGGAGGACGACTGGCGCATAGGTGGTTCAGTTGAGGAGGGGTTCAGTACAAGGTCCAGCAGACGGAGGAACCAGCACTGGTGACCTGTCCTAGTAGGTCGACGCGGTCAATGAGGCATCCCAAATAACGTGCAGAGTCCTCACGAAAACCCTGCACGTCATCCCGGATGCCACATTGACGCAACGCCACCAGAGCCAGGACAGGCTCAAAACAGTCCCGGATTGCCACGTCCGCAGGGAGAGGAAGGCCAGTTGTTGTTCGCGCATCCCCTCCCTGAGAACGGTC
The DNA here is from genome assembly GCF_040938575.1 of Ambystoma mexicanum. Classification (NCBI taxonomy): domain Eukaryota; kingdom Metazoa; phylum Chordata; class Amphibia; order Caudata; family Ambystomatidae; genus Ambystoma; species Ambystoma mexicanum. Next base: position 388,384,228 of record NC_090941.1, read on the forward strand.
TGGACGAAGGTATCCCTGCTGGTACGGGATGATGCAGTCACAGGATCGGGGACAGGATTACACACAGGAACCTCTGTGGCAGCCTGTGCTGCCTCCTGTCCCTGCCCCTGTACTGAAACACTAGCACCAGTGGAATCCCCCTCACCAGACCCCATGTGTGGCCCTTCCACGGCCTCCTCCTCAACCAAACCTCCCACTAACCTGGATGACTCCATGCCATCTTCCTCCATAGGTCCCTATAGGGTCTCAGCTGCCCCTTCTGCTGCCGAGGAGTCCACCTCTGACCTCTGCCTCTTGGACCTACCCTCGGCAGCTGCGGCCATGGATGTGGCACCAGTCTCCTCACTCCCCGACGAGATGACAATCCGGGAGGGGAGCTGGGCCTTGCATCTCCGGCTGGTGGTGCGATCCCTGCCGCTGTGCTCCACAGCACTGTCTCTGCCCTCTTCATTAGTTGACGCTGCAGACAGGGAGAGACAGAACACAGGCCTCCGGGCACTGTACAATGGTCTGATACACACATGACAGTTGCACATGAGTGGCAGTGTAAAATGCACACATGGCATCACAATCCCCAACACACATCATTTGAATTCACACACATGCGCAAATCAACAGGAATGTTGCAGCAGGCAGCAACATCCATACACATACAACAGCATGAGCATCCGTAGGTTATCCTGACGTCACATGCAGCACGGGGAGTGCAGAACACATGCACAGATGCCACCAGACAAACGTGCATCTGTACATCCCACCACCTGTTGCAGTGATATCATCACCATCCATGTCACATCTGCCAATCAGCCTCCTACATGTCAGTGTCACATGCATCCATGGTGTACATACATAAAGGTGGAACCAGCATCCATGTGTTACACCACAACCATGTCACACTACATACACAGATATTTAAACATGTGTGCACCCACACATGCATTTGGCCACCATGCACTTGAACACATACACCATTGATGTGCCTCACACATGACTGGACTCACATGCGGCAGGCTCATGTCCCTGTACATAAACATCCATACATGGGCCTACCAAGACCTATGTCCAACCTGCACACTCCTGGCACACCTCGACATGCACAGCGTCCAATCAGAGGGCATGGTAACTTACCGCTCGACTCCGGATGGGTCTGCCTCTGAAGGATCTCGTGGTGGAGGGTTGGTTTTATGCGTTCCAGGACCCTCATCGGGATGTTGCTAAGGCAGACCCGGCACCCCTCTGATGCTTTGCCTTCAAGAGGCGCCAGGCCTTGTTGAGGGTCCTGGACCTGAAGTCCTCCCAGTGCTTCCAGAAGTGTTGAATGTGGCGGGCTGCCACCCGCCCACGTTGATGGCAGCCACAATGTCTGTCCAGATCCTCTTCCGTCCTTCATTGTCGGCGTGTGAACTTCCAAAGAGGGCATCATAATGCCCCAGGACTTGCTCCACCAGGATACCAACTTCTGCGGCACTGAAGCTGGTAGCTCTCTGCCTATCTGGCTGGGGGTTGCCAGTGGTCTCCGATGGTGTTTCCCCCGACATGGCAACCCCAGAGGAAGGTGTGGGTGGGCAACTGGGTCCAGGGGCTGGGCTGTGGAGCGATGGAATACCAGTCGGGAGTCTTCTGTTCCAGCAGGGGTGGTCACGGCAACTGGACCCCTGAAGAGGGCTGACGTGCAGGCACCAAATAGCAGGGCACATAGCCAGCAGGTAAGCAAGCAGCAGCAGATGGCAGGTGGGAGCGTTCTTGGAGCTCTGAGGGGCAGGAAAATGGCCTTCAAGGCAGTCGCGTGGCCAGCTTGATACGGAGTGATTTGGCACGTGAAAAAACTGCACGTAAGCGTGTAATTCGAGGAAAGGCCCTTAGCGCGTAAGCGCATATGTGACATGATACTCACAGGTGTTTCCCTCAGCACGGGTGCATTCACACGTGGAAAAATAAACACGTACGTGTGTTAATGCATGTAATCCGAGGAAAGGGCCTAAGCGCGTAAAAGAAGTGACGCGCATGGGCGTTTCTCTCAGCACGGGTCAAAGGTGAGCGGGGCCAGCAGTTTGCTGTACGTGCCTTTCATGGAGACCGACGTGTGTGTTGCCTTTTTGTGTTGTTTCGCGCACCATCACAACTTCACAGGATCAAGGATGTATCTCTTCTTTTGGCAGGGGTATTGGCCATGCATGTGTTTCATTATAGCGCTAGTCTGACGGTGAGTCGTTCACGCTATTTTTCCCACTGCGGGTGCCCCGTGTATTGCGTACCTGTTTTCAAGGTCATAGTAGCCTGCGTGTCCCACACATATGTGTTTTTAGTGTCCCTGGGTGCCACCGCATACTGCAGGAGGTTGCTTCTCCACACGTGGGCTACCAGGGGTTGCGTACACAGTTTTACTGCACTTTTGGGGTGCCTGAGCATTGCGTGACCCGTTACTTTATCACCGGGGTCACATACAGTCTTGCAGGTGCAGGGGTGCTGTTAACATCTTGTATCCCACCTTCTTCACCCCAATTGCCCAGGACAATTGTCGTGTACACCTCCCATTGGCACTACTCCATCTGTGCCAGCACTACTCCATCTGTGCCATGGCTGGGAGGCCACGAAAGGTGAGGGGCGCCTCAGCTGGGCGTACTCCACATGGTGGGCGTCGTCTGGGACGTGGCTGGGCTGACCAGGAAGTAGGGGGACTCCAGGGTGTCCAGGGTGGCTGCAGAGGGGGAAGAGGCAGGGGTGCGCCACTTCGGCACGATGTTGTGCCATGTGTTGGTGCAGTCATGCCTACAACACTAAGGGTATTACTAGTTTGACCTATAACAAGGTCTAAATTACATTCCTACCGAGAATAAAAGATTCATAATCACACACAATCACGGTCTATGGAAGAATAGATTTTCATAACATGTTTTATATGTAAGATCATTCCATCATTCACATATAGCAGTAAAAGATTCTGTATCTCAGTGGGTCTATCACAGCATCGGAAAATAAACCACTTATTTCCTTACAAAAGTTAAAAATCAGTCCCAAGTGTTTAAACAGGAGCTACAAAAAACAAGGCATTTTACATTAGATAATGCCAGGTACTTAGAGTTTTCTAGAGCTATATCTGCACAACAGTGTATGTGAATTTAATGGCCAATGTAGTGCCAGCCAGTAGAAAAATCTAACAACTTTTACTGATAACACACAATACATTAATTTAAAGGCACCTTAACTTGAGGGTCCTTTTACAACATCTAAAAATGTACAGACAAAGGTCTATATAAAGCCTGGTTTCTAATACAGTCTATGCAAAAAATTCTGTCCACAGATCTAAAAATCGCATGAGACCAGCTCCTGCTATATCAAAGTCGACCAGTTTCATAACCATATCTTGCTCTGGTCATCTTCATCAGGACTTTATTCATATTGGGTCTTAACTCCCTGTATGGGATAGCTATCTTGCTCCCATGCGTGTGTTTTCTTATTCCGCACCGTATTGATTAGGCCGCTCATCACAAAGTCTAAAAGAACTTGAAGGGCTGACAGCTCCAATTACGGCTATCAGGTGTATTTATGAATGCCCCATGGCGCTGTAGATGATAAATGCCGTGCTATCAACTATGGCGCTAACTCTGAGACCCAACGTTCTAAAGGAAATGCTGATCAAAAAAAGGAACGCATCCGAGTGATAAATGAAAGCCATGAAATGCTGCTGCTGGTAGGCTTCTGCAGTCATGCCACCACCCCCTGCGGCTCCGTAAAAAGCAGTTCTTGCATCTGGCACTGGCACCCATGTGACCTGGCAGTCCGTTTCATCGACTGCCACGGGCCCAAGGGTAGTGGTAGCTGCAGGTGCAGCTGTGGACACCACCACCCTGGCTCAGGGTCTGCCAGCGCAGGCTGCGTTTGCACTTGAAGAGTTAATGGAAGATTTTCAGGAGGTCAGGATGCACACCCTAGGTGCACGCAGGGCTGCCCTGACCGAGGCAGGCATGTGTGTCTGGGGCAGTAATGTCATCTGCTGCCCGACCAGCCGGGTGTTGGCAAGTGCATGGGCAGGTGCAGCCGACACCACCCTGGTTGTGAGTCTACCATCCAGGACAGTCCCAGTCAATGACCCTGGCACAGCGGATGTTGCTGCGCAGGGTCCATTACAGGGCACCCAGCAGCCACTGACGCAAGTCAGGGCTTCCGTCCTTGTTCCACCTGCCACTCCCTCGGTTCAATCCACCCGCGCCACTGCCCATACTGATGATGGCGGCATTTGCCAGCCAGGGTCCGGACCAGCATCCAAGAGGAGGAAGGTTGCATCTGCAGTACAGGCTGGGACCTCAGACACAGCTACGGCCTCCAGCATGTCAAGGAAGAAGCCTTTCTGCATGCAGGAACTGGACTTCCTTATGGACTACGTGCAGGACCACAACTGACTGTGATATGCTAGTGGGGCCGAATTGTCAAACTACGGCTGCCCATCGTAATACCCACTGGAAGCAAGTTGCAGATCATGTGAGTGCATTCGGCCATGAGGTGCGCAAAGCTCAAGACTGCAAAAAGCATTGGGATGACCTCAAACGCAGCACTAAGGCGAAGCGTGCCTCTAATTACAACATGACTCTGGCGACTAGCAGTGGGCCACCACCTAAGGAGGAAGACCTCACTCCGCACAAGTCAGTCGTTGCAGGGTTCATACCACCAGGAATGGTCGAAGGAGTGGGAGAGATGCTGGACTTTGATGCCCCGTCCAGTGAGTGTTGTTGCGTGTTTTTCGAGGCCATGTGTGTTTTGCTTGTGTGATGTGTTGTGCTTAACTGCCACTACATGTCATGTGTACATGGTTCTCACGTGCAAGCCATGCAATGCTTCACTGATGCGTGCCTGCTGTGCAGGATAGTGGACATGTAGGGCAGATGGGGACTGTCCACATCACCACACTGGCACCCTACTCACATTCTAGTCACCCGGCTGCCCCTCCGGTCCATATTCCAGCTCACTGGCCCTTCTGCATGTAGCCTGGGGTGTCTTTCCTCTCAGCACTGGGACTATGTCATTGCATGACTGATGTGCATGTGTCCTCTGCCTGCATGTGGGTACTCCACGTAGGCATGCTCCATTGCCCCTCCACTCCCCCTGCACCCCAATTTCACAATTGCACTGGCCTGCATCATGTTGGCGTACTGCAATGGCCTGTTCAAGACTCCTGTGTGCATCCAAACTTCCACCAGCCAAACTGCCAGACGCATGCAGTGGGGTACATCCTCTGTCCTTCATGCAGGGTGTCTCACTTGGACTGCACAGATGGCAGATGCTCCGCAGGGACATGAGTGCCCATTCATGCTCCATGTGCATTACATGCATGCCCCTATGTGTCCTTGACTGGATGATCATTGTAGTACGTGTCCAGGATTATCTACATTTCATGGCATTCCATGCCCACTCTGGTTCAGTCCTGCATCACACACGTTTAGGGTGTCACAGTCTGTGTGGGGCACAGGCCTCCCCCTGTTTCAGGCCCACTGACTCTGTTCAACTGTTGTAGTGGCTTCTGCACACATGGGTGTACTACCGAGGGTTCATCATGTGTCCTGCTTACCGTCCCATCATCATCTGCTGTGTTGTCAGTTGACTCAGATGATACAATTGATGCTAGTCAACACTGTCTGCCAATACACAGGTCTCCGGTCACCCTTTCGCTGCCATGCAATGCATCCCTGCATTTTCACTTGGGGGGGTTTGCTTGTAGCCATGCAACCCATTGCATGCACATTGCACGTGATGCCTGAACTTGCGCTTGCACTGCCTTCACGTTTATTGATACACATCATGATGTACTTGTTCATGTAGATAGTGGGTAATGTACACATGTTCTGCACTGCATCAACCCACTTCTGATCCGTGATACACCGTTCTACATGCCTACTCACTGATGCTATGTCAAAGTGACCTGGCATGCATGCCAGGTTCTCATGTGTGCGTGACATGTCTGCTTCTTGTGTTGGCTGTCTGTGTAATGTCTATGTGTGTGTGTGTTATGTGCTTCTGACATGTGTACTAATGTGATTTTTTTCTCCACTTTTCAGATGATGATGCAATGGAGCCAGAGGATGGTGTTGTCATGCCAGACACAGGTTTGCTATCACAGCAGAAACCCGTCACAAGTGGGGGTCGAGGTGTGGTAGACCACGAGAACCCACATGTGTTACAGACCATCTTGTCTATGGCTGGCAATGAGTCTAGCCCGGAGGATCACTCTGATGACAATGTCGAGTTGGATGTGCATCGGGTCCATTCGTCAGGGGTGAGTGATTCTGATGTGGACGCTCCTCTGTCCGCGACACCTGCACTGAAGGGCCAGACGGTGGTGGGACCTCCACCTGTGGTGGATCGGGACACAGGATCACCCCCCACACCAGTTGCTGATGTGCCTGGGGCATCACGTCGATGGGGGAATGTAGTTCTGCAGCGCGGGCGGTGCCAACCAACAAGGACGGCGGGTCGTTGGGCCCCGCAGGTGTGAAGCCCAGCAATGCGGTGGCCGCGCACCACTGGGGTACACTGAGTGGGAGCAAGCCATGGTTGCCAATCAGAACACCAGGGGGCAGCAATTGATAACATCGCTGTGAGCATGAACGTGTGGCACAATCCATGGTTCCCGCTGCTAGGCAGGTGGAACTCCAGCAGCGGGTGGCACAGTCCACGGCCCGCTCGCTCAGGCTGGGAATGGCGGCCTCCGAAAGGGCACGCCGGGCTGAAATGGTGTCTTTGCGTCAAGAAATTGCTGCTCATGCAGAGGCACACATGGAGGCCATGAGGGTTGACTTTGAATCCCTCATATCTACTCTGGCTGTGCTCATGATGACCCAGAGGACGTGGTCAGAGGAGAGGTTGGAGCATCTAGAGAGTACCATTTCGGCTGAGCTACGTGCTTGCCGGGAGGACCAGTTGTCCATCCAGGCCATGCAGGAAGAACTCCGTGTTACATGTGCTATCTTGCAAGAGGAAGCACGCATATCACGCGAGGTTCTACATGCTGACCTACGTGTCATCGCTGCACAGAACCAGGCTCACCCATCCCTCAGACTTGCTGCCGACGAGGGGCAAGCTGCGCCTAGGCATGGTCATGGTACTGTGCCACGTCAACCTTTTCAACCAGAGGGTGACTCGGACAACGAGATATCTCCCACACAGGTCGGGCTGTGCAGGCGTTGAGCCCATGGAGGTTTTTTTTTGTCTCAACATCATCGAATGTGGGTGTTGAGGTGCACCCTGTACCTCCCCCTCCTGGGTGCCCCCCCCGGTCGTATGTGGCCATTTTTTCTTTTTCTTTTTAGTTTAGTTAGTTAATATGGTTTTTGATAGTTAGTTTAATTAGGTAATATAGGTTTTTTATAGATAGTTTAATTAGTTAATATAGTTTAAAATTGCTTGTCTATTGTGCATTCATGTGACGGTGTGGTGCTTTGTGGCTTTTGAAAGCATCCACTGTCTGTTCCATTTGGGCCCTTCAGGCTTGTCTGGTGAATGTGTTTGCAGCTTGTGGTCCTGACTCACATAGGCCACTCCTGCTTCCCTTATCCATGGGCACGCAAGGATGGTTCGGTGTAACAGCCATTTACACAAGGGCTTTGGACTTTCGTCATATCTGTGGCCTGTCTGCTGCTGTACTACTTGTGTTAACAGCCCTAGTGGGGATTGGGTGGGTTTTATGCATGGCATGTCTGTAATCAATGTGCCTGTAATCAATTTGTGTGAGTACATGATTGATCTCTCCATTAATTGATGTGGATTGTGATGTATGTTCTTTTCTTGCCTGTATATGTGCTTGTTGCACCTCATGTTGTAGAGAGTAGCCTGCCCCCTTTGCATGTCAAAGTCACACTGATGGTGGGAGGAGTTAGGATGTAGGTCTTTAACCTGGCCCAATGACAACCAGAATGAAGACACACGCACAGGGAACTTTCCAGTCTTATTAATATCTTTTATGCACTTTCTTCAGGAAAATTAGCCTCCAGACTACCTTTTCCAGCAGACACAGCGCCAAGTACTGTTAAACTTGGCCACGTTCAGTGGTGCAGACATGCACATGTGTGCGCAAGCAGAAGCACAGGGCTTTTGCTTAGACGTCTGTCAGAAGCAGACGTGTTTCCAGGATCTCCAAGCAAGGTGAACAGTACAAGAGGCCACATAGCAGCCAACCTTCCACCAGGCCACTTGCACATGCATGCTAAGTGGCACCAGTGCTGGGGAGCTTTGCCAGGCATTGTTGTAGAAGCGCACAGTACAGCTAAGATGCATTGAGGGCCAAATGCCAAGTCGCTCTCCAAGTTTTCAGGGGCACACGCAGGGGCCGTCAAACATATCTTCGAGTCCCCCCTGCTCCATTGAAGCTGAGTTATTAGCGCAGTAGTGTTCCTAGCCAGAAATTGATACAGCGCACCAGGACTCCCAGCGAGGCACAGACTTGCGTGCAGTGCATATCATTTGCATGTGCAAATTGCCACGTGCACTACCTATTGAAATCCGCGGTTGCCAGAAAACGACTTGTACTGAAGTTGCACCTCGCTATACGCGTCTAGCAGCTCACCCAGGGACCATTGTATCATGTGTGATTCTTGACACATTGGTCTTCCATTTCCTGCATGCCCACGTGTGCCGGCCTTACTGCATTGGCAGTGTATGAACCATCACGGGGGCAAGGTAACGTATATGTACATAGCAGCAGACAAGAGTGTTTCTTTGTGGAGAAGTCACTTACTTTGGGGCATGAATGGTGTTGTGTGTGTGTGTTGTAAACACTCACAGTTTAGTAACTCACTCTCTCTTTGCAGCATTGAACTGCTCCTGTTACCGGACCTAAGAGTTCACAGGCAGGGGGCCAGAACTCACTCCAGAGTTATGTCTCTCTTTGGCTTGCATTTGACTCATTTGGTACTATGTGCTTGATGAACATGGTGTCTCAGATTGAGTATGTGTTATTGTCAATAGTTGTATTTTGTATTTTGCCTACTTTCCCTTGCAAATACAACTCCCCTCTCCTGCCCCTCTATAGGGTTATCCTGTATACAAATGCCTGTCCAAACAATAGTTCCCTGACCCTCCTTCCCCGCCGGGGTCTCGGGCTGGGGTCTCGGAGGCCTGTGTAAGTTTGACCTTGCAGGCACCCAGACCACAGAGGGGGTGGTTGGTTTGTGCCACTCCTGCGCCTGTACACTGGAGCTGTGACACTACCCATCAGTTGTTGCATCCTCATTGTATATTATGTAAAGGAGATGCTACCCATCCTGTTGGACCATTGTTGGACTGGGATACCTTGGTTGTTCTATCATTCTGCTTGGACATGAACTTGGACATTTTTTGCTACATCAAGTCATCTACTGGAGACTCTTCCAGGGTTTTCTGGTGCCTACATGCTTTTTCCCTGGTTTGGGGGTTTGGCTCCTTGGAGTTCTCTGCGATTTGGTATTTTTACCAGTCAAGGTGGCCTCTGAGGTGGCTGGACCCTATTTACACGCAAGGTGGAACATGGAGACCAAGGGGTAGGGTGATCTGTAGCCAGGTAGACTTGAAGGAAGAAGGCTACATACTCCAGACACAGTTGTTCAGAAGGTCATGGTGATGTGTAAATGAGGCAGGGCCTTTTGTTGTTGGACAGTTGGCTTGGACTACAGTGTTTGGGAACTCTGACATTGTAATTGTGGTCTCCTATGTACATGATGTGTTCTGCTGGTCAATGCCTGTTCCTGTGTTTTTACTTTTCAGGTGTCAGGGGATTGGTGTGGTTTGACATGCTGGGGTGTACACATGGGAAATGTTCACATGTGATGTGTACAGGACACTGTGGGTCACTTGATTTCACATGCATATATTGAGTGCATGTCCCTACTGACACACACAGTTGCACAATGCTCCACCACACGTACAACCATCCTTCCATGGTCAGAGGTACAAACAGATTGCCTTCTCGGGCGCGCTGTGTCCCTGCATTGCATGATCTATTACAATTTGTGGATCCTGTACATGCGTCAATTGTTTATGTATTTTGTTTGGCCTTTTCATGTGATGCTCAAGGTGCATCCCTAACACAATGGCTGTTCACTGTGCTGTGTGCTGAGCAGTGTGTTGCAGGAGACACTCACAGCACACAGGTTCTGGAGTAGTGAATTTGCCTTGCCCAATGTGCATGTGAAGAGGCATTCAGTGTTGTGTTCATGCTACAACGGGTGGAAAGCATTTGTGTATGACTTGGTATGTGTGGGAGGTTGTTGTTCAGTCATTTCATCTGATTACATGTCAGGCATCATTGTCTCGGGCCACTTTCCATTTATCACATGTCACTTCGTATCTTATTGGTCATGTGTTGAAATTTTGCTATTGCATGCCATGTCATGGTGTGGCAGACAAGGGTGATGTGGGTTGGGAGGGTTTGGGTGACATACAAGGGATTGCCATGGCTTGTTTTGCGGGGGTGTGTGATACGCACCTTGCATGTGTTCCTTTTGGTTACACAGGATTTGTTATGTTTAAGTAGCTAGGGATGCACACAATGTAGCACTTCCATGGCAACATTCTCAGGGTAGTAAGGTTGTGACAGTTGACTGCCTCTTTGTCATCATCGATTGTCGCTTGGTATGTGCCAGGCCTGTGTGCACTCCGCAGGGGTGGGAGTTTAGGTGAAAAATGTGGCCACAAGCTGGGTCCGGGCTTCCTCGCCACGTGCCGTTTACCCTCCCATGGGCAGCGCCCGTGCCTGTGGTTGGGGATGTGGGGGCACCAACATGTCCACCGGTACACCCTGCCGTGTTGAACATTGTGCAGGACACATGCTGCCACAATGATCCTGCACACTACTGGGGGTGCATAGAGTAGCTGGCCGCCAGAGTGGTCAAGGGAGCAGAAGCGTGACTTGAGCACTCCAAATGTGCGCTCCACTATGCCCCTGGTTGCAATATGGGCAGCGTTGTATCTTACCTGGGGTGGTGTGGTGGGGTTCCGGATTGGCGTCATCATGTGGTTGCTCAGAGGGTAGGCACTGTCCCCTGGGGAGGTGATAATGGTTGTGATTATTTGGGTTTCTGTATTTGTCTGTGTGTGACATGCATGCATGTGCACAGGCATTTGTACTCACCTAGGAGCCATGTGTCCCCATGCTTCCCAGCTTCCAGGGCCCGGCTCAGGGCGGACATTCTGTATATGAAACTGTCATGGGTAGTGCCAGGGTAGTTTGGATAGACAGAGGTGATGATTTCCTTGGCATTGAATACGACCTGCACGTTGATGGAATGCCAGTGCTTGCGGTTTCGATAGATGTGCTCAGTGGCCCTAGGTGGACGTAGGGCCACATGGGTGCAATTTATGGCACTGAGCACTTTAGGAAAGTGTGCCACCCTGTAAAAGTCCTGGACCACGGCCTGTCTTTCTGCGGGTGTTCTGGGCATGTATATGTGCCTGCTGACTGAGGGGCACGCAGTCATGATTGCCAACACTTGGTGTAGGAAGCGTGACTGCGTGGCCTGTGAGACCCCACCCACTATGGCAGTTGTCTGCTGAAATGACCCAGTGGCCGAGAAAATGCAGGACATTGAGCACCTTCTCCAAGGGGCTCAATGCTTGGGAGCACAGGGTGGGGGATGTAAGGTCATCTTCCCACTCCCTGACCAGGTATAGGATGATACGAGGTGGAAACCTATACCTGCCATAGACCTGGTCATCAGGCATCCCAAAAAGGCTAGTCCAGGGAATAAATGTGGATCCTGGCTATTCTCCTCCTCCTGTGGTGTCCCAAGATCAGTGCTGTGACAAATGGGGCATTCATCCTAGCTGTATATACGTGTTTGTTGTTTGCGCGCACTTTTATACTGTGTGCGTGGACGCTTCAGCCTGCCTTCGTGTGGTGGACGTGTTGACGCCAGTTCGCGTCTTTTAGCGTGCACGGGTTTCCCGTATTCGATTCCATGAATACACGTTGTTCACGTGCATGTGGGCGTTCCGTGTATTTTCCTAAAGTACTTCCCCAGTTACACCTTCTTTTTCACACGTTGTTCCCCATTCCGCGTGTTACGCCCGGTGTCCCGCCTCCTTTTTGGTGTGTGCGCTGACGTTGTGTGCTTTCCATGTGCGCGTCGTGCACGGCGTTAGGGATGTTGCACTGACGTGTGCGCCTGTGTGTGCCACGCACGGGTTTGGTGCACATCCCTGGGAAAATATGTGCAGGCCCTTCCATGAATCGCACGTGTGCGCATGCGCTTGCTTTTTCACGCTTGCGCAAGCTTGCGCCAAGATTTTTGGCGCACATTTGTTCCATGAATCGGCCCCTAAGACTCTAGATGTCTGAATTCCAAACCACTCTAGTAAATTGTCATCAATGATATTTGTGATGTCATATTTGATGTCCTGGGTGTTAGTCTTAGGAATGGAGGTAGATGCTGTGAGTTATGGTTGCTGAGCTTACCATAATGGGGGAATGTGCAGTGTTTTTTGGTTTCACTGTGAAGTGTAACATCCCTTTAACAAAGTTTTTGTACTGAATGTACATATCTATATGTGGCAGGGAACGAAAACAAAGGGGCTAAACATGTGATGTTGTCAGTGATGTCATCAATAACATTTGCGATGCCATCTTTCATGTTCTGGGTGTTAGTGTTAGCAGTACACAGTGGTGATGGCAGGTATGGGAGCTTAGTTTACCATAAATGGTGAATTTCAGGGGTTTTTCGGTTTTATTTTCACCCATGATGGGGAGGTAGATTTTTTTGTTTTTTTTGTTTTATGAAGTACACAGGTTTTTGGTAGGGCAACTTAACCATAACGCCCCCTCAACAAAGTTTTTTTTGTAGTGAATTTTACAGGTTTTTGGGAGGGCAACGTAATCATAACATCTCTGTAGCAAAGTTTTTTAAGTTAATGTCATACTTTTTAGTAGTGTAAATGCATTGTGATACAACTGTAACAAAAATGTTGTACTACACTTATCAGAGTTCTAATAGTAACACATAAGCATAGTACTGTAACAGAACATTTGAAGTAACTGGCCACCTTCCAAAGAAATGTACAATATCCTATGCTATTGCACCGCATGGGGGTGTGTTGGCAAAATCATACACACTTCACAATGTCATGTGTAACTGGTTGATAGTGGGAAAGTACATTGGGTGTTCTGGTTGGAACTTGTAATTGGAAATATTCCGGCACACAATTCCACAATGCAAGTGTTGAATCAAATACAAGCACAAGTGCATCCCGACGTATCTGGATCAATAAACCACATTCCCCTCCAAAGAGTGCGGAATGAATGCCATTAGCAATCGAGATTTTGCAGCACTAATGCATGGTATCGAAAAAGAGGATTTTTTTCTCTTCACCCGGAACACCTCTGGCGTTCCCGGCTGAAGAAAAGAAATCATTTGTCAAGATGGCCACCATAGAAAGGGAAAACGGATGTTGGATAGAAAGCCTTCTTCATTTTCCATTGCAGGCTGCAGAAAGCAAAAATGAAACGGTGTCCCCCATTTGTGTTCCTTGACAAATTTGTGTTTATCAGCAAGATCTTTAGCACAAAGACAGTGTCTGGTGGACATGGCGACCTAAATGGCATGTTTTGTCCCTTCCAGTAAAGACCAGTAGCCACATCTCCGACATTGTGGTCATTAACCATACATAGATGCTCCCCCTCAGAGACGGAAGCAGTACCGTTCATTTGTTATGTACATGATGACACTTGTTAAAAATGAGAACACAATGACATGCACAAGACAAAGCTTTTCAGTCGTTGTCAATGACCTTAACATACATGTGTTGTACATGCAATAATTTTAATATATAAAAAGGAGTGCAAACAATGCAAAGAAATACTGTACTTAAGTTAACATAAAATCCCAAAGAAACTGTGTGATGTGAAGGATAATGACGTCAGAAATACTGTCAGCAACACCATTACCAAGCACCTTTCCACATATAATGTTGTAAGTGGAACACGTCGAAAGGTGTGCAGATATGTGTATTTTGAGGGTGTAACCATGTATTATTTCACAAAAGTTTCTGCCCATAGGGCATCTGTGTGACAGAAATTGGCCTGATGGTGACAGAAAATGGCCGGACGGCACTAAAGCATATGAGATGGGCCTGACCCTCTCAAACCCAATGCAAGTGGTGCGCAGTACCTTCCGCAATAATGTTCCTTGGCTGCTTAAACAAATGCGTCCATGTGGATGTACGTGTCGTGATGGAGCAACTATAAAAGAACACATTACGTCCTGCAACGTGGTATACCGCATTTAAAAACAGAGAGTACATTTGTAAAGAAAACACGAACATATAAGAATTAGTACATACGTTTTATTTTACAATAAAGTGAGTGAAATTATCACTCTATGTAATTAGTAAAATAGTTTGGTTTCACAATGACCTGTGTGAAATGATCACCCTATGCACATTTTCATAGAAGTGGAATGGTTGTCTCTTTGGGTGACAATGACAATTTGAAAGGCCGCGTTCTTTTCTCTCAGTCAGAAAGTTAGCGGTGCTGGCAAAGTAGTCGGCTTCCTCCCACAATCAGGTGCAAAATGACGTCAACCGTTCTGATGTACACCAGCGTAAAGGATGGAAAGTTACTTCTTATGACGACAGAAGTGTGTCACTTTGGGTAACAATGAAAATTTGAAAGGCCACGTTGGTTTTTCACACACAGAAAGTAAGCGGTGCTGCCAAAGTAGTCGTTTTGCTCCCACAATGATGTGCAAGTCGACGTCAACCGTTCTGATCTACACCAGCGGAAAGGATGGAATGTTGCTTCTGATGACGACAGAAGCGTACAGACACAGAGGGCCGACACGATCATCCCAGTGAATTATGATGCTCAGACAACCGGAGATGAACAATTGGAGTTGACAGGTGCAAAATCTGTCACTAGGTAGCTGTAATCTGTGACAATGACAATAGGGAAGGAAATATCTGACGGGGAAAAAGGGGAAAAAAATGTATGAATAAGCAACCTTTGGATAAACTAAATTTATGACACATAACATTTTTATTGAAAATGTAATTCAATAGGCTGAAATGCAGTGGGACCCTATGTAAGGCGACAATGTGCAATGTCCATATTAGGGTTAGAAAATGGAACGGTACTGAAAGCTGGAATGGCGTTATTAATAATAAAATGATTGTTTGGAGGTAGCAGCGTGGTGGAATACCAAACAAAACGTGTAGCACCACGCAACCTTTCTACAAAACAAAATTTTAACACATACTTATTTTAATACAAATATTATAATTTGGGGTAATGTAGTGGTATGATAGAAACGTCAACAATGTGCAATGTCCATAATGGGCAAAAAACATGACACTGGAACATTAATCTTGTAAATCATTATGGACATTTTTTTTTATGCGGGCAAAGTGAAGAAATACCGTCAGTGTGCTATATAGTTGGCAGACAGAGACTTACATGATTTGGACGGCCTCAATTGCGTTCGCTGCAGGCAAACAGTAGTGTGTGGGGATTAGTGGCTGTTCGGGAACTAATTTTGCATGCTTGGAGCAAATGTTTTTGAAGCATAACCTTATCAAGCAATATGTTTTTTAAACTGTTACTCCCTAAATTCTGTCTACTCTTTCCCTGTACGTCAAGGTTAAAAAACAAGGGACCCTTATGGGTGTCGACAAATATGCGGCCGTACTGAGCTCATAGTGAAAACAGAAAACACAGTGGCCTTCACTCTGAAAGCAAATACATTCTCATTTTGCAACAACATATCAGTGGCTATTCATGAGAACGGCTAATCGTCGACACGTGCAGAAGGGCTGTGTGTACGAAATAGTGCAGGTGGCAGTCTCAGATTTCAAACAGTAGGATGCCAGCCTGACTGCAGTAATGATGTGTATGTGTTGTAAAAGGAACGCTATAAGTTCATTTCGTACAGTGAGTTGTAAGGCGCACCATACGGTATGACAGTGCTAGCAATAATTATTCCATATTTCTTTTTTGTCTACCACGTCTCTCTAAAGCTCACCTTTCCAAACAGTGTTCCATAAGTGCAACAAGTGCATTGGTGTCTTCTTAGGGTAGGTTTGTTACCGCCGATGTTTGCGTTCAACAGAAAACGAAGTAAACATGGCGGCTGTATCGAAAGATTACGACACACTTCACGCTGTGCCACAGCCAATAGGTGCAAGCGCAACATGGTCGCGGGCAGAACGCCATGGAATAGCCAATTGCAATTTTGTCTATGGAGCGAACAGGGAAGTTGTCCGCGAAGCGGACATAGATATCACTAATTTTTACATACATACTTTTTGTTGGTTTTTCAGAGAACTACTGAATGGATTGTCACAAAATTTACAAAAGCCCACTTTCGCGCCCAAGCCCCTGCCACTGGTGCAAATCTGTCCAGCGGTTTGATCTATAGCCGTGCGCAAAGTTTTCCCCCATTCAGTCTATGGGAAAAAAAGATGTTTTGGGACCGCCCCATAACTCCCCCCCCCCCTAGATCAAACATCGCCAAACTTTGCAAAAAACTTCAGAGTGGCCCATATACTTTTTTTGCAAAGTTTGGGGAGGATTAGTCCAGGTGGAGCGGAGTTATAGGCCGCCCAAAAAGTGCTCTTCCTATGGAAACAGCAACTTAACCATAACTACACGACCACTGCCGTGGCCGTGTCATATATATATATATATATATATATATATATATATATATATATATATATATATAACATCTGCATGAGCAAACTGAGCAGTAGGCTGGAGTAGGAATTTGGGCTGGTCTAGTTTATTTGAATTGGCACACTCACATACAAAATGAGTAGCTGAATTGGTTTGGGGAAGAAAACATTGGGGGGGGGCAGAAAAAGGGTTTGAGCTGGTAGTGGCCACTTAGTGTAAAGGTGATTGGCTACATGATGCAACTCACCACCTGCTTGAGTACACTGTAATCAGAAGACTGGAGGTAGAATTTGCAACGGTCTGCCTTTTCTTTAATGCACCGGTCCAGTTTGTTTGAATGGGCACATTCACACAATCCAAACATTGTTTTATTCTAAACAAAGTGTGCGATTGGTGAGAAAATTGCTGTAGGTGGTGGTGTTGGTACTGGTAGATGTTATCATAGGCTGTGGGCCTATAGCACAACCTAATTTTGAAAACAATGGCTGCCAGTGTCTGTGATGATTAAGACAAAAAGCAGAACCAATTATGATATCCTAAGAGCCAAAAGGCAAACATGGGATGAGGGATTAAGGTGCCCAAGAAATATTCAACAGTTCACTGCAAACACAGTAGCTGCTGCAATTGCTGGGGATGCATGCATCTTGGACTGTAGAGGAGCATCACGTCAGTCATTAGTAACAAGTTGTAAATCCACCCCTACTTCAACGTGTACTGAATTCACTCAAATAAGACCTGTGAGGGGTGACAACTAGTCCTTCCAGTGTCATCTCTGGCTTAGCTGTTTCTGCCACTGCAGTGCAGCTAGCCCAAACCTCAAGTTTCCGAACATTGGGACCTGGCACAAGAGGGGATGTATTCCCTGCTCCCTTGTTGTAATACACCAGTACATGCAGCCAAGTTCTGCATGGGTCTGATGAGATACCAGCTGAATAGATGGCCTCTTAACATGTGGCATAAGGAACAGATGTTCTTGAGGATGTTTGAATTTGCAGATATCAGCAATAGGACAAGGGCAGCAATACAATTCCCATTTGCCCATATTAGAGGAGAGCAATGCTTCTCAGCTTAGCATATCCACTAAATCATTTCAGTTTATGATTTCAATGATGGTGGTGCCACTGATTATGACCAGGATGCTGACTATACTCCATCTTCTAGAAAAGGACACTGAGATACATTTCCATGGCTACAAGCACTTATACTTAGTCCAACCCTAACAGGGACCCAGAGGGAGAGGAAACTACATAAGCTGAAGGGGCACCTACTACCACCACAACACATGCACAGGCTCAATGTGTACAAATACAATCACAAATTACTGGTGCTGTCTATGCTCTATTTACTACAGCTCAGAAATCCTGTGGTGTTTGTGTTGTATGTCAGTCCTTAATAGCACATACCACACCATTGAGCAGCCATTATCTCCACGAGTCTTGTGTACCTTGCAGAGTGCCAGTCTCCTTCTTCTTCTGCCTTTGTTCTACAGCCAAATAGCACTATGAACCCACAGCACCTTTGCACAGTGTGGAATTTCTGTGCAGAATTTAAAGAGCAGCATCTTATGACCCATGGGAAGGCAGGAATATATCTGGGCATGGCAATTACTCCTGGGGCATATGAAGCGACATCATGCACAAGAGTGGAAACAATGTATTACACAGTAAATCCCCAGCAGCCAACAGACTCTCCACAGCAGGCTAGCAGTACCGCTCATGTTGAACCAAGAACTGAATGGTGTGTCTATAACAAAGAAAAGTAGTGTCTCTGCCAGGTCTATCGGCAGCACCCAAACACATAGAAGCACTAGGGGAACAATGGGCCTCATTAGGAGTTTGCCTGTCCGGATACAGGGGTGTCGGTAAGCTCACCTGCACACTTGTTTCTGGCTCGGCAAACTCTGAGTATGCCTGCCAGAGCCGCCGTGCCCAACAGGTCTCACCCTGCCAGGCACAGCGGCCACGGAAGGCAGACCAGTCATGGAAGCACCGGCACCGTTAGCAATGGTGCCGGTCCTTCCGTGTCCCCACTCTCATGGAGTCCTGTGCGACTCTATGGGAATGGGGTCTTACATTTTTCTGATGCCTGACTTCCCAGGCCGCCAGAGTTGTAATCTCCCACTGGCACTGGGGACTCAGGCGCTGGTAAATTATTATGAGTCCGGCAGCTACCCACCGGTAGCAACGACAGGGTTACCAGTGGACCCGTAATGAGGTCCAATGTCTATGCTTCAGGTCAAACTCAGTGATTCATTTGAGCACAGTCAGAAATGTAATTGTAGTACAAATGCTCAATGTTAAATGTGTGATAATGCTGGCAGTAAACCTTCTGCCATATGCATTTGATAAAAGCTGAGCTAATGGTAAGTGCTGATGTCCGTTGACAAATTCCCAGCATGACTTACTTTCTGCACCTCCATTTTCTAATGTAGTAGTTCCTACGGTGAGAAAGGCTTTGGCAGGTCAGAATGTGGGAATGTCCCCTTCATCATTGGTATGGCACCTAAACCTACTATATGATGAAGATTTAAAATGTAAATGTTTACTTTTCTAACATCTTCGGTTTGTGGGATATGGATATCCTTCCAAATAAATTCAACCCCCTTTTCCACCTCCCTTAATTGGATTTTTGAGAACATGGTAAAATGGTAAAACACATGTTTCCATATTTTTGAAGAAGAATCTAAATATCAATGTCCATGTCCGTAATCTCTTCAGTTTTTGCGATATAGGTATACTCATAGAGACATTTGGCACACCTTTTCACCCAATTAGGGATGACATTTCCCAAAATCCTTCCCTAGTGTGTACCTAGGTCATGAAAACAATGTACCTTGCAAATTGCACTTTCCTAGGTTAAACGGTTTGAGATGGGTGTTGATGAGACAGTCAGTCAGTCAGGACTTCTTTTATATTACAGGGCCTGCAGAAGCGGCCCTGTAGTTATGGTTAAGTTGCTCAACTCATAGAAAGAGCTCTTTTTGGGTGGCTTATAACTCCCCCACCCCAGATGCTCACCAATTTGTCATAGGAGCAAGGGCTTGGTCTGAAAGCGTGCTTTTGTAAATTTGGTGTAAATCTGTCAAGTAGTTTTTAAAAATGGCCCAAAAACTAGGTAAAACAAACATTTGTGATATCTGGTTCTGGTCCGCAGACTCACTTCCTGATTCTTGGTCCACTGACTTTGTTCACATCCACTGATTGTATGGTGAAAAACGTGAGGTGCGTCATATTTTTTTAAGCGTTCGCCATGTTGGATCTGAGGTCAGCCGCTGTTGTCGTGAACAGCGCAGTGAGAAAAAAGTGTAAAAAGCAGTTTTGGGATTATTTGGTCACCCAAAGAGGGCCTGGAAAGGGTGCAGAAGTGGAATCAAGTTGAAATGGAGCTGTTTTAATAGGTGGAAAAAAGTCTGCAGATGCCGCGGAGTCCACGGTCAGTTTTAGTGTCCACTGACAAAAAAGTTTGCAAGCGGCGCGGAGTCCACAGTTAGTTTTAGTTTCCGCTGACAGCATTTGGGTGGCAGGGGCCTCTGGTTGAGTCTTGTTATTTGAAAGTATATTGTATGTACCTGGTATGTGGTTTAATTATATTGTGGTGGTTGTGGCCAGTGGGCAGATCCTTGGGGGCATGGCCATAGGCCACTATCCACTGACAACACATAGGGCTTTATTACGAGGCTGCCTCCAAACTCGGGTCCGGGTCCAGATTCCCTGAATGGGGAAATACCGGGCCATTCCGAACTTTGAGGGCCCGGTATTTCACCATTCAGAGAACCCGGACCCGGACCATCCCCATTCCCATTTGAGCCCCCATAGGGCTCAATGGGAATGGGGAGCATGCTAACAATGGGCCCGTTAATGAAGGGCCGATTGTTAGCATGCTGGGCCGCTCGCGGGACCCGCTAAGGACGTCTGGTAAAACCAGGCGTCCAGAGCGGGCCCCGCAAGCGGACCTCGTAATAGGGCGGTAAGGGGTTAATGGCTATGGCACCTTGACCGGCGCCGTTAAGCCCTTACCTCCCTCCTCGTAATGAGGCCCATAGTATAGTAATCATAGGGGGAGTATGCAGTATTTGCAATATGGTGTAATTATATAATTTAATTGTATGTACTATTTATGATGTTGGTACAATTGAGGATAGTGCTTATGGAATATGTATTGTTTCTTTGTGAAAATAACAAATAGGATACTACTTGGGATGGTTACTTAGTTGCATATGATAATAAAGCTGGAATCTCTGGTTCTTTTCTATGAAAAATAACTGTTTAATTTGTTAAACAGGATAGTTTAAAAGCTTTAATTGCACACAATGTTGCATATACATTTACTTTGTTGACACTCGTAAACAGTACATTCTATGTACTATATTTGGTACAACATCAGTGCGTGCTACATTGTTGTTACATCAACATGAAATAATAATTGGTTTATTGGGAAAACACATACATAGAGGATACAACAAACAATTATAATTATGAGAGTGTAAGTGTGATAGTATGTACGTTTGAAGTGTGTTGTTATTAAGGGTGCATTCTAACTACATTGGACTTTACAAGACTTTTTGCAGGAAGAGTAGCTTTGATGGTAAATCTGAAGTGCATTGCAATGAAGGGTATTTTCAAAATAGTTAAATAACCCTGTAGCAAATACATTAGGAATGATTGTGGATCTTCCTGTGTGTTTATGGAGAATTTTACCATTCCTAAACAGTAGTCCAATTCTTGCGTTTTACCTGAGATATTGTAAGCGCTGTCAGGATTATTTCTGAATAATGAGCATTTGTACAATTCCTGTGTGTAATCCGGGGTGGCAAGGGCAGGTGCTGTTGAAATCACTTCTTTTAACTTACTGGCACTCTTTGTCATCCCTGGGGACCATTTTATTGTGTTGCTCTCTTTATGTGCCTCTTTAAGGCCCTGTAGGAGAGGGATTGTGTATGCTGCCTAGTATAAGATCCAGGCCCTGCAATGGTTGCACAATCCTAAAAACTTTTGCACATCCTTCACTGTGAGTGGCTTGGGAGTGGAACATACTGTAGCTGCCCTGTCCAGAATTATCTGCTTACCATCCTTGGGGATTAGTTGCCCTAAATAAAGCATTTCAAGTTGACAGTACTGGAGTTTTGCCTTCTCCACTTTGTAACCTTTTCTTGCTAGCAACTGTAGTAATGCAATGGAGTCCCTTTGACAGCTCTGCTCGCTGTTGCTGCAGACCAGTAGGTCATCTACATATTGAATTATTGGGCTGGACACTTGGATATTTCCTAGATCTTCATGTAATATCCTTTTGAAAATACGGTGGCTCTCACAGTACCCCTGGGGTAAGCAACAGTGTTCATATTGCTTCCCATCCAGGGTGAATGCTTTAAGGTACTGTGAGTCTGGATGGAAGGGTACTCATAATGGATGCTGGGTTGGGACAAGTGGAAACTCTGTCTGTACAATATCATTAGGGGTCGCAAATCCTAGATCATCCTCCAACTATCCCCTGTTGCCTTTTTAATGGGGTATATAGCAGTATTTCATGGTGAGGTGGAGGGCACTATGATCTCTTGGTGAAATAGGGCCTGTGGTGTTTCCGGAATTCCCTCCTCAGCCTCTCTGCACGGGGGTACTGTTTGACCTGCAGGAGTATTTCTCCTGGTTTGAGTGTTATTTTTACAGGGGTCACTTATTGCAACATCCCTACATCGTGCAGGTTAGCTGTCCATAAGTGTGTGGGGACGTATTGCAGATCTGTCTCACTGAACGGGAGTGGACCACTGACAACGGCAATGAGGGGGCTCTGCACTTTCCTGTATTGCACCATTGTTTCACAAGATATACAAATCTCAAGTACAATTTCTCCATCATTGTTGCCATCCTCAAAATAGCTCTTCATCAGACAATTTTCTTAGGGGCAGATTGGTATCGATACACAATACAGTGCACCCATGGCACCCGTAGTGTCAGTGCCCAGCACTACAATCCTTTTAGAAGACACAAGTAGCCCTTCCAAGTCTAATGATAAGATGGTGCCAGCCACCAGCTTGGGGAGCTCTACAGGTCTGAAAATAAAGTCAGTGGGTACCTTCCACTCTTTTCATGTGATCTGGGGGACCGCTCAGGCCAGTACCTTGATGCCATAAATAAACACGTCTGGAATGACAGGGGTCCCTCTCAAGCCACTTGGCTGGCCATAGTATGTATTACTGCCATTGCTCTTAGGGAGCACATACCAGGTGTCGCACAGATAATCCCTCTGTCTGCAAACGAGATTGTCATGTTCAATTTGCTAAGCAGATCCCTACCGAGCAAGTTGACAGGAGAACTCTCCGAATAGAGGAGGGGAGCTCAAACAACCTCCCCTCCCACCTTGATGTCTAAATCTTTTCTCTAAGGAACCATCAAAACAGCCCAAGAGAATCACTGCATATCGAGAGTTTTTCCTGACAGCGGGAAGTTTCCTTCACAAATGCATGACTTCTCCGCTCCTGAGTCCACCATGAAGATGAATTGCGTATTCCATAGCTCCAGTGGTTCCTCTTCTGGATGTAAGGTCATTGACAGGACTGGACATGCAAGTTCTCTCTGTGGGCTATCCTAGTCGGGGTGCGTGTCTGTCCCAGGGAATGAAAAAGGGTTTCCCCTACCACTGTTGCTTCCTGATATGGGGCCACAGCTCCATTGTGGGCAGTAGCTAAAGGGTGTCTGCTCTCGGCAGGCTGCTGGCTGGGGCGTGGCTGGTGTGGCTGCATTGCTTGTTGTTGGCGTGGTGGGTGGTAAGGGTTGGGGTTTTGGTGAGGTAGCTGCGTATAGCCCTGGTGAATTTCATATGGAATTGATGACATTCCCTGAGCAGGCCCTTAGGGCTACCTGGGTGGGCATATCCACAGGGTTGTTGATTGTAGTTATAATTCCCTCCCTGCCTGCTGTAAAATTCTCTTGAAAAGTTCCCCAACCTTCCACATGGCCAACACTGTCCTGGTCCGCCACCTCTCTATCCTTGGCCACCAAATCCCCTCCCCTAGAACCTTGTTACCAACCTTATCCTTGTTGTTGCCCTTCTTGCCACTGGGGTCCTGATAAATGCTGGTTTCCTCCCCACTGTCCTTGTCCGCCGTCAGCCAAAACTGCTGCTATTCTTGCCTGGGTCGCAATTGAGGTGCACCCCTCCTCTCCCGTCTGCTCTTGGTGCGGCCCTGCTGATACTGCCACTACTTTCAGTAATGTGTTTTGAACTAGTTTTGCTTCCTCTGCCGGACTCCTGTGAACCGTTTCCTTCTCCCGCTCTTTGATCCTCCTACAATGGTGAACTATGATGCTTTGAATCTTAGGCCACTCCTTTGCTTCCACCCCCACTATCTTATCAAGGGCTTTCTGCACTTCTTTGGGGAGTATTGATTAATCACAGGTGCTGCCCGTTTCTGCTCTCCACATCTCATGAACCCTAAGAATATACTGCACATCATCTTCCTCATCCTCCCCCATTATTGCATTATGGATTGTAAATCTAGGGTGTCTGGGAACGTGCGTTGCAGCTCATCCCATACTCACGCTCTGATCTTGTTGAAGGATGCGCCATCATGGGAATCGTTACTTAGCATTACTCCTGGGTAACCGGCTTTAGCGCACACCGTTTCAGCTTGATTTCACCCATTATGGCTACCAAGAGACTCTTAATGTCCCCTATAGCTAGCGGTACCGCTGCAGTGTTTTTCTGAAATGCATAGATCCATGTTCCCGCCCTGCTGTCAGCGGCGGAAGTGCCTTGAGGAGGTTATTCTTATTCATTTGGGCTCAGGGCACATAGTGTGGTCGCCCTGTACCCTTATGTATAAGTGGCATTTGCATTTTTGGATTTCCTTTCCCATCCTTAGTTGCACTTCCCTCTTTCCGTGCTAGCACTATTCTGCCAAACCTTTCATTTAATCCTCTGTCCCATAGCCTCTCTAATCTCAGTGTGGCCTGGGACGCCCGTTCGGCCCCTCCCTCTCCACCTTCCTCTGTGTCATCAAAGTCACTCCAATACTCCTCTTTCCCTCTCAGGGACTCCACATTCTTATATCCCAAGCTTTTTTTTTTCCCCTCTCCCGCTCTACGTGAAATGTTCTTATGGGTGAACTGTCTATTCTGAACAGGAAGTCACCTGACTTCCATTTGTCCCTGGGTGGCTGTGAAGGCATTCCCACAGGCAAAACTGGAACCTCTGCCACCCTCGTTGCTTCACATGCTGACCATAAGCTCGCCAGTTCTGTCCGTGTTGAGGCTAATGCTACCTCTAGGTCTCTTGCACTCACCCCAATGTGGGCCGATACCTTTGGGAGTGAGACGCACAGTGGGTTTGGGGCCGTACCTGTGGTGGTCACCATAGAGCCCGCCAACACATACGTCAGGTTTGTATACCCTTCTGATGGGTGGGTTGCTAATGGGTATATTCCATTTTTCGTGTCCCCATTCTTTCCAATCTCCTCTGTATTTGTTTTTCTGTCACTTTCAGATGCTGCCTCATGCCCTTTTGGGACCTCCATTTCTTCAAACGTTCTCCAGAGGTCTAATATCTCTGTTTGGTTTTGCAATTGTCTCCCCTTATACCTAGTAGTTAAGTACGTGGACATATGGTCCAGGGCGTATCTGCTGAAAGACCCATGCTCTGGCCAGGAGTGGGGCATTCCTTCCCCTTTTGTCTCAGTCACCCATTCATTGTGATACCTTTTGATTTTCTCACAGTACAGGGGCAATGCTTTACATATATGGCATAGGGTTGTGTCCGTCCCCATGGTCGTGTCGGAGGGTGTCAGGTGTCAGGGTTATAGTTACCCTACTATGTCACATCAAAGCAAAAATGTGTCCAAACTAGTTAAAACATGTGTACCTCGATTGTGTCTTTAACACCAGTCAATGCTATCAATAACTTCACAGAAAAATCATCAATTTACTCTCCCCTTTTTCCCGCTAGAGCTTCTTCATACACTCCCTACACATTCCCCTGATGCACTCACACACGTCATACAGGGGGCCTACTCTGTACATGTTAAAATACACCAACAAAATAAACTAAATTAACAAGTCAAAATAACAACCACTTCTTCTCCCGAGCTCTCTAATTATATGGAGCTTCTATATTTCTTGTTATATTTTTCTCCCGCACTGGTCGAGAAAGTGCATAAGCAGCGGCACCATCTCCCCTCATTTGGGCAGGCTCCCATATTCCTTTTTCCTTATCCTTAATATTCTTTAAAAAATAAATAAAAAATGGCCATAAAATACCTCCACAATCTACAAACCAAATCATTCTCTCACTTTCATTCACTGCGTTTTCACACTCTTCACACTGCTCTACACACCCAACCCTACTGTGTTATCCCTTGCAGGCTATACTCACGTGTTCACGTTATTCGAAAAGCCTCTGTTCAAGGGGGATCCACAACAGGCCTGAGCCTCTCCCTGGGGCCGTACTCCGCTTCAACTAGCATGTGGTAATTCTGCAAAGACGGCCCTTGGAAGGGACACTCAGCATATTCACTTTGGGACTGGTCATCGTAGGTGGGCACAGCCCTATCGGAGAGGCCACCTGGATACCTGTGCAAGTACGGGGACGATGGGATCACGTGGCAAGGGTCACCAAATGAAGGCAAGACCCTTCTTATGCACACTCCAGAATAAAGACAACCCTCTAGGGAAATAGGCCAAGGGATAGCGTTGCAAGGATAACAAGGTTTAATTGTACAGAATACAAATAACAGCAAAGGACTTTGCTGCTGGAGAGCGCTCTGCCTGTTCTGAAACCAAGCAGAGGTTAAAAAAGGCTTTGTGGCATCATCATATACAGTACAAAAGTACAAACTAATACTACTGATTGGTTAGGCACTATGGAGGGGCCTGCTACATAAAGAATGCCAGGCTGCAATTGGTTAGTTCTGGTGTCATCGATCAGGATCCACGTGGGTCAGCTGGGCTCTCCACTGTATTGAGTGAAGGTCAGGTTGCTCGTATAATACATTGTATCATTTAACCTAACACGCTAAGCACCCTATTCCATCACTGTGTCATGCACCTCTGCGGCACCGGAAATGGTGCCAGGGTGAAGGGATGATAAAATACAGTCACAATAACCCACACATTCAGGGCTTCATTGATGTTGCAGATCCCACACTCTGTTAAGAAAGGAGGAAGGCAATGAATGTGTCAAGGGAAATGTGCACGGAATCGCACAGTGAACAACTTTGAATCTAACAACGTGCATACAATACCCAAGACTCGTGTATACTAAAACCCAGGAGTGCAAATAGAGTGAAACAATAATACCAATATATGAAAAGGGATGTGGGGTAAGCACTTAGAACCTCCTTATGACTGAAAGGAAAGTCGGCAAACTCCTTACCCACTATGCTATTACAGATACTGACAGCGCTAAGCCCACGAAGAGGGCAAGCAAGGACAGGATCTGTGAGCTGACACTCTGGATGATACTGAATAAGGAACTTAGAAACAGTACTCACGAGGACCGGAAAGACCACTTGAATGTCAGTAAACCCACAAACCCAGTTGATCAAACTGGGACCCAGAAGGCTATAACAGCAATGGGTGGAGGATAACTAAATACATAAGACCCAAGTCAAGGGGCAAGTAGGAAATGTGATGATAGAATAGAGAGGAAAACAAAAGGCATTCACACAGGGGCTAGTTACAACTGCACCCCACACCTAATAATCAATGGGAAATAAATGCAGAAGTGCAAAGGAAAACATGGAATGGATCCCAATAGAAGGTAAGGATCAGGAGCAGGGAAAATGATATCACAAAAGGAAACCTTTCCCACCCATCCAAGGAGAAAAGGCAGGAAGCTAAATCTATAAAAGGGAAATACTAATGCATTAAGTTTTTCAGTAGCAAAGGACAGCATCAAAGAAACAGAACACAGGCAAATTGGGCTGCATCAAAGGGTAGAGCACAGAGAAAGGCTGCCTGCAGACAGAGGAAGACAGAAAGGGAAATCCAGAAAGCAGAAATCAATTAAGCACATAAATTCGAAATCCAGGGCAGAGGAACAAGAAACAGGAACTAGGAACAAGGCACAAGGCACAAAAGCTAGGAACCAGGAACAAGGGACCAGTCACAACAGGAACACTGCAACAATGACCAGCGCTGGACTGAAGTAAACTGAGGCTTTTAAAGCTGCTTAACGAGCACACCCCTCAGGTGTGCCGCCTGCTGCACCTGCAGCCACAGGTGTTGCCTATCCTCCACCCAACCTTGTCATGCAAGGGAGGAGGTGAAGCAGTGAGCCAGGCATTCTGGGAAGCATAGTCATTAGATTAAAGTAGCATGCTGGCTGCCAAAAACCTGGAATGGATCCGGAAGGGAAGTAACTTGGAAAATAAGGTTTTAGCGCTCCGAATTCATCACAGCACTGTAGCATAAGGTTCGGAGGAAATGTCCAGTAGGGAATAAACCCCAAATCATGCCACCAAGTGATGGGAACGGGAGCGAAGGGAGCGAGCCGTGACACTATACCCCCTCCCACGGCCGACTCCAGGCGGCCGTCACCCGCACAAAACATCTTCCTTCCATGACAGGAGCGCTTTGTCTTCTGAGGTGGCACTGACGGAAATGATGACCCGTGGGCAAAAGCAGAGGGACTGGAATGAATAGAATCAGGCCGCAGTCTAGAAGAGCCATAGGCAGGTTTTTGGTGAGGAAGAGACTCATGGGTCGAAGAAAGGCATGAAGGACTTGCAGGACCCGAAGCAGAGTTGGAGGGGCCAGGAAGCTCAGTCACGGGGAGCGAACACTCATACATCATTGAGGAGGGAGGCAGGCTGGTGCAACATGCTTTAGACAATGGTAGATGCTCTGGTAGCCTCCCTGCCGAGAGTGGACACACAGGAGGTGAGAAAATAGCAGGTTTCAGGAAATGTTCAGAAAAAGAAGGTGGCGGCCGAGGTAGAGGTTCGGATCTTCTCCCATCATCCATCTGGGTAAAGGCCTGTGGTTGAGGGTGACCAAGGTTCGACTGCATCTGTTCTACGCCTTGGGGGCCTGGAAGTCCAATGGGTTGTACGAGGCTGGCACTCCTGGTGTCAGTCATGTAGCCACCTTGTTGCACGTGGGATACAACCGCAGGGACGTTTGGCATACCGATAGGAGTGTTAGACGCAGTACTTGGCACATCAGGCACACTCGCAGCAGGAGCAATAACAGGCACATCTTGAACTGCAGCAGTCATACCCTTCCTTTGGCTACTTGCACCCGACTGGTGCTGCAGCTGGGGGGCCATGCCCGTCCCCTCCCTTAGGCTCATGTGGGATCCGGCAACAAGAAAGCTGTCAAGCGGCTGATCCAAACCGGTCCCCAAATGCGAACCGTCCAGCCCGCTATCCTGGTCGGCTACTTGTTCGGTGACTGGGCCATGGCGGATGGTATCCGTCTCCCTCTCGTAACACTCCAGGCAAGTCCAACGACCTTGCATGTAAGGCCCTCCCGAGTCGTGATCCAGCTTGATGTTTCTGAAGAGAGAGCTGGCAAAGTCTCAGACTCCGATGTTGCATATTCGGGAGGCGGTGATGCTACAGTCAAGCAGTTGGGAGAATCAACTTGTGTAAGAGGCAGGCATTCTGGTGATCCCCCTGAAGCATAAGAAGGGCAGGCTGGACGTTCATCCATAATAAATGGTTGGGATTCAGGAGGTAACTCTGAAGTAGAAGAATATGCAACATGATCAGACAGAGTAGACAGGTGTACCTCCGATATTGGCAGCGAGGCTGAGCAGGATACAGGTCTCTCATGAACTGAAGCCAAACTAGCAGTAGGCTCTGGGACTGAAGACATGCACTCAGGATGTGCTACCGGAGGCTCCATGGCAGAAGGATAATCTGCTGGATGAGTCACTGTAGCCGAAAACAGGCATGCCAGAGGAAATTCTGAGGCTGAGGGCATGCAAGCTGGAGCCGTCTCGTTAGCTGAAGACAAACTTGTCAAGGTCTTTGGCTCTGACCACGTACATGGTGAAGGCTCTTGAGTGACTGGCAGACATAGCAATTGTTCATTGATTGAAGACACGTGTGTCACCGATGACAGCAGAGCCGTAGACTGGATAATCGAAGAGTCAATGGTTGTAGGAGGACAGACTGAAGTCACAGAAGTCGACAGACACATTTGTGGCTCAGGAATGGAAAGCACCTTTAGGGCGGTTGACTCCTTGGCACCAGTAACCAAAGACTGAGCTGTACCCATGCCGTCCCTCTCCTTAGTGGATGACACAGAGTCTCTTCCTTTGTAGAAGTCAAAATCAACCAGAGGAATCACCATAGTAAAGTCTCTGTTAATCAGGATTTCGTCAAATGTCCATTCCTCTGTCTTAGCTTCAGAAAGTGGCATATTAACAATCAACAGTTCAGGAATCGCCTGCCAGGTCTTTGGTTCAGTATAATGTGGAAAGAGTCCATCAAAAGAAGAATTCTGTTCTGTCTTTGACTGTTCGTTGTTACAAAAATTGGCAGAAGGAGGAGCGAACACAGAGGTAGCATCGTTTTCCACATCAGCTTGAATGTGTACTTCAGTCTCAGCAGCTAGATCAAGGGCAGAACCTAAGCCTACAGTAGTGACTGATTCTGTGTATGCCACCATTGTGGATTGTGTTTGGAAATCAGAAGCATGTATGTGTTCAAGCTCAGAATTATGACAAACTGCTACACAGGAAATCTTAGGTAAAGGAGTGGCTTGTAAATCTTCAGCTAACAGCAATTCCTGACAAACGGTAGAACAATTGTCAGAACCTGTGCCCTGAATAAGTGCTGTGCTAGAAAAAGGACTTTCACTCCCAATAGATTTTTCATATTGACATGTATCATGACCTACAAAAATCTCCGCACTCAGGGACTGAACAGTATTCACTTCATCAACGGATAAAGTTTGAGGTGTATTCAGAAAAGACTGTAAGGTCTTATTCTCCTCTTGTAAAGTAATGTATTCTTGTTTTAACTCCTCAAGTTCAGCTTTTAGCATGCCCCGCCTTAACTGTACATCCCTATCAGTAGGCACAGGGGAAGGCATGGTGCCATCAGGGCTGGATCCTGCCCTAGCCATCCGGATGTGCACTGATTGTACATTGTCATTTACTGCCTGCAGGTTTTGTGATCTATACTCTCTCTTACCGACTTGGTCTATGTTTCCCTTAAGCAGACTATTGACATCAGACCTCTTGGCATTAGGGACTACAGTAAGTACTTGTGCAGAGGAGTAAGCTGTAGACTGAGGGCTGAAAACAGAAGATATGCAAGGAACACCTCCATTCTTTATGTTTGAATCATGAAACTGTTCAATCTGAGATAAAGCACAACCGGAATCATGGGGTTCAACAACAGAGGTACTTGTGTGTAATAAATCTAGCAGTGTGTTGTTTTCCGCTGCTAAGGCTTGTGCGGACATAGAATCTGGATCAAAATTAAAGACAGAACTAGGATCAGGCAATGTACGATGGGCCATCCTGTGGGAGAAATACTTTGCACGTAAATACCCATTTGTGAAAAGGAGTTCATTTAAGTCAGGATCAGTGATTTGATTGTCACAGGTAAACGTAAGGGAAGCTTTCTGTACAAACTTGTTAGTGGCCTTGCTGCCTTTCTTTCTTAAACTGGCCATATTCAAACGGGAATAACGGCTGGTCATCTGCTAAGAAAGGAGGAAGGCAATGAATGTGTCAAGGGAAATGTGCACGGAATCGCACAGTGAACAACTTTGAATCTAACAACGTGCATACAATACCCAAGACTCGTGTATACTAAAACCCAGGAGTGCAAATAGAGTGAAACAATAATACCAATATATGAAAAGGGATGTGGGGTAAGCACTTAGAACCTCCTTATGACTGAAAGGAAAGTCGGCAAACTCCTTACCCACTATTCTATTACAGATACTGACAGCGCTAAGCCCACGAAGAGGGCAAGCAAGGACAGGATCTGTGAGCTGACACTCTGGATGATACTGAATAAGGAACTTAGAAACAGTACTCACGAGGACCGGAAAGACCACTTGAATGTCAGTAAACCCACAAACCCAGTTGATCAAACTGGGACCCAGAAGGCTATAACAGCAATGGGTGGAGGATAACTAAATACATAAGACCCAAGTCAAGGGGCAAGTAGGAAATGTGATGATAGAATAGAGAGGAAAACAAAAGGCATTCACACAGGGGCTAGTTACAACTGCAACCCACACCTAATAATCAATGGGAAATAAATGCAGAAGTGCAAAGGAAAACATGGAATGGATCCCAATAGAAGGTAAGGATCAGGAGCAGGGAAAATGATATCACAAAAGGAAACCTTTCCCACCCATCCAAGGAGAAAAGGCAGGAAGCTAAATCTATAAAAGGGAAAGACTAATGCATTAAGTTTTTCAGTAGCAAAGGACAGCATCAAAGAAACAGAACACAGGCAAATTGGGCTGCATCAAAGGGTAGAGCACAGAGAAAGGCTGCCTGCAGACAGAGGAAGACAGAAAGGGAAATCCAGAAAGCAGAAATCAATTAAGCACAAAAATTCGAAATCCAGGGCAGAGGAACAAGAAACAGGAACTAGGAACAAGGCACAAAAGCTAGGAACCAGGAACAAGGGACCAGTCACAACAGGAACACTGCAACAATGACCAGCGCTGGACTAAAGTAAACTGAGGCTTTTAAAGCTGCTTAATGAGCACACCCCTCAGGTGTGCCGCCTGCTGCACCTGCAGCCACAGGTGTTGCCTATCCTCCACCCAACCTTGTCATGCAAGGGAGGAGGTGAAGCAGTGAGCCAGGCATTCTGGGAAGCATAGTCATTAGATTAAAGTAGCATGCTGGCTGCCAAAAACCTGGAATGGATCCGGAAGGGAAGTAACTTGGAAAATAAGGTTTTAGCGCTCCCAATTCATCACAGCACGGTAGCATAAGGTTCGGAGGAAATGTCCAGTAGGGAATAAACCCCAAAACATGCCCCCAAGTGACAGGAACGGGAGCGAAGGGAGCGAGCCGTGACACACTCAAGGCCTCCACCCTGGGTTTGATCTTCTAATGTATCCTTCTCTGTACCTCATGTTAGCAAGGCTGTGTTTTAGGCTGAAAGAAATACAGTTGTGCATGCTTGGATCTTTTATAGACATGTGATTTGTGTTATGACAGGAGGGTAGCTTGCTTTTCCGGGAATGCAGAGGTGTGGGTGTTGAATCATTGCTGTAGTCCCTGCTTTTGGCTCACTGGGTGGGGGTTAGAGCCCTATTGGCAGTCTAGTGGAAATGGATGGACAGGATGTAAGGCCTGGGGTTTGTCTCACGCTCTTCCAGGCACATTCCTTGGAAGGATACTAAATGTTTGCAACAGCAAAGGGACAAGGGGCAGGAGTGAACTTCGGTGAGAACTGGCTGTGAGGATTCCTTGCAAAATGGGTTCATGGTGTTTGGTGGGTGCCGTGCAATTATACAAGCCTGTGCGTTTTGGCCTACAACAAAATGGAGTTCAGTTCTATGTGTTTTCTTTTGCCTCACACCTACTATTGGTGCTACATTGCTTCTATGGTGTGTTTTGTGGTATGGTTTTCTCCCCCCTTGTACACTACATCACTTCATATGGGGTTTGCCTCACCTGAAAGCACCTAGGGGAGGTGGGATATACTAATTTACATCCCAATAGCCTTTTAAACTGTGTCTAACAGAAGACATGAAGCTATTTGCTCGTCCTTTTTTGCAAACTGGTCTAGGGAAGTCAAAGCGACATTTGGTATAGAATTTGCCTTTCTTTATATATCTACGTCAGCAGTTTGTATCCACACTTATGTTTTTGGACGCTTAAGATGTGTTTACGTAGGTCACAATGTGTGGTTTCTGACGGGATTTTGCAGGTAATGTATTTTTCAATAAACTGTAAAACAGTGGCATCACTGTCATGGCCAAATTTTGGAGCATCTTTTATCCACAAAAGCATGTGGATGTGTGGTGCTACTCTGGATTGATATTCATTTCTCCAAAAGAAGTGATCCACTTCTCGGTGAGGAAGGGTAGTTTTATTGCAGATGAAGTGCAGCATGGCAATGAAGTGATGGTGAAAGTACCTTGAAACATTGACAGGGTCAAGAAAACAGAGTTATCTTGGTGTTTTTATATCTATTCCCACTTTATTTTGCTTTGCAGTGTGTAAGAAGTTGTGCAAATCATCCCATGCGAATTCTGCACAACTTAAAGTAACAAACCAAGTGAGTAGGCCTCAGTTTCTTAACATGCAACGTACATCAGCGCAATGTCGGAACCAGTACTCTTTTGTACCACGCATGTGTGCAAAGAGATTTGTGAAACTTGACTGGAAACCATCATCTTTGTCTTTTATCTTTTCAAGCAGTTAGGAAGCAGACATGTTTAAAGAAATATAGCCTGTTTGTAATGTGTGTGTAACTCCATAACATAGATTTGCTAATTGACTTTCGAACAGGAGGTGGAAAATGTATTCTACATTTTCTCTGAATCTGGGGGTCTTCAGAATATATTCATAAAAGAGCGAAATTCTGATGCAGTAATTTGTGTGGATCTTTCATCACATCTTCCTGTTTTTTCCTGTAGGAAAGAGCAGGGCAAAAGAATGTGCTTCTACACTTTTTCTCATATGATCATTGGGGATATGTTGGCTTGACCCATTTGATATGTTTCTAATACATCTTCAATGGTGTCTTTGGGTGAGTTATATATTGGTCTAAAATGTTAGCTGCAGTAACAGGATCTACACATTCAAATTGACTAGTTGTTGGTGAATCTTTAATTATTTGGGTGGTTTCTTTTAAGATTTTCTCTTTGTTTATATCTTTGTTGTATTCATTGTTTTCTTTGAGATATTGTAGGGCTTGTCTAACTTTGTTTAAGTTGACTGGTGGTTGCCCGATTCTTTCGTCTTTTTTTTGGTAAACCATTAACTAGAACCATTAATGACTGATCCACTGGCCGTTGTACTCCCAGAGTTTCTACATTTTCTTTAAGATCTAATGACAAATATACTGCTTTGCCATAGATGCCCATTAGTAACTCAGAAGTAGGTAATGTGTCTGTATTCAGTTGAAAGCGTATTATAGCTTGAAATGGGTGTACCATTTGGATGCGCTCAGGTGTCCGCCAGACAGGGTTGGGGTCCCCAAAGTAATTAAATGTACGTCACAACTTTGCGGACATGAAGACTTTCCTGACCGGCGAGGCCATTTTGATTAATTGCAGACATCCCGGATAGTTGCACGCTCCGCGGACTCATAACAGGACTTTTTTTTGTTTTTAAAAACACACACAGTGCAACATTATACACATAGCATTTTATTTACACACATAAATACACACAATTAGGAAAGGGAAGGGGTAGAAGAAATTGAGACATATACAGGGGAAATGGGGTTTTCCACAGGTTGGGCATCAGGGGAGGAAGGGATTGAGGTCTCATCATAACGTCTTTGCTTACAGGGAATTTGTGGGGATGGTTGGCTGGGACAGGGGGAAAGGGTACAGGTGGTATTTAATGTTGTCCATTATATGTCTCTGTACAAAATCTTTCAAGTCTGCAAAAGTGTTAATTAATTGCTCAATTTTTGCCTCCAGGCTCACTAGTTGATTTTATACACTGTTACTATGGTGTTATCTGTGGTCATGGACTTGTGGAAGAGCTGCTGCTTCTGGGGGCATTCCCCTCATTTCCTATATGTACTGTTAAAGAAAAAAATATCTGTCAGGTACATGTGAATCAATGTGTATTAACTGTCTTACTTTTCAAACTATATTGTGTACCAATTGAGTTACTGTCTTCACTCATTTCATCCCGAGGGGAATTCTCTTCAAGCTATTCCAGGGTACTTGCCATTTCTGTGTAAAAAAAGAGAAATCATTTTTCATAGTATTGCAGACTGAAAAAACTGGGCAGTTATAGGAAAAAACATAGGGGGTCATTACGACGCGGGTGCAAAGGGATACCAGGCACCGGTAAATGACCCGCTGGGGACAAAGGCTGTGGAATCCCGACGGAGGGATTCCCGGCCTGGTAACGACTCAGCAAGGGCCAATCAGAATAGCTCTTTCATTCAAATTGCGCCCTCGCCCGGTACTAATAATGTTTATAATCTTCCAAATGACAAAAGTACTGTGCACATTATTGATGCATTGGAGAAAATACCAGATGATTGGTGGTGGAACCACCCAGAGGCATTATTTCTAATAATGGGGAACCTCAATTATCAAAGATTTAATAAAAATACTGATCGGGGGTCATTACGACCCGGGCGCAAAGGGATACTGGGCACCGGTAATGACACCGGTGCCGGTAATCCCTTTGCGCCCTATTCCGAGGTCCCTTTGCGGGTCCTTCTTTAACGCCTGGTTTTATTAGGCGTTAAGGACGGGACCCGCAAAGGGACTTCAGCGCTAATAACGGTACTGTAATTTATGGTACCGTTATTAGCAACCTCCCCATTCCCATTGAGCCCTATGGGGGCTCAAATGGGAATGGGGAATGATATTTTCAATGGGGACTTACCGGTCCCAAAAAGGTCGGACTAGACCGGTAAGTCACCAATGAGCCAGGGCGGACACGGTACCGGTAATGGTGCTAATAGCGCCATGACTAGCACCAACCTCGGAATGAGGCCCATAGTGTATTTACCACATTGTAGTACAGTTCTGCTGTCAGTAATTTGCAGTTGCTTCTCAGTTTGTATTTAAAGCAGCACTGAGGTAACACTGTTGAAAGCACAGGTTATTTTTCTTCTTGATGCAATCCATTATGTTGCATACCCTGTGCAATTGCACTGTTGCTTTCATAAGCACAGACTTTGTAGAGCTACTTCATTTTTCCTTAAAATTCACTTATGTGTTGCTCTTTCAACATGTTCCGTGTCTTCGCTGCATGCAACAACAACGTAAGAGAACCCCTGAGCTTTTGGGCAGTTTGGATGCTACCCAAGGTCTGCGAACAGTCGCACAATCTGCAGACCCTGTGGTTACCAGCATGGGAACAGGGGGTTCAGTATGTTCTATGGTACATCTATACAGATTAAGGGTATCCTGGTAACAACCTATGAAATTCAATGAGAAAACGTTCTTAAAGGGACATGATGGTTAAGTTGCTCTACTAAAAACCTATCAAATTCAGTGAAAAATCTTTGTTAAAGGCACTGAATGGTTCAGTTGCCCTAATAAAACCCCCAGAAATTTGCCAGTTATGGTAAGCTAAGCAACCATAACTCGCGCCACCACTGTGCACTATTAAGACTAACACCCATGACATCAAAGATGACATCACAACAACTGCTTTTCACCAACCCAGTATTGCAGAAATAAGCACAGATGTCCCCGAACATGTGAAGTATTCGCGAACATCACAGAACTGCCCCCAAACATCATGAGCGTTGGCAGACTTCGGGGACAAGAAACAACCGTTTTTTGGCTTCTTATGCCATAACCCACCCCATCCTCATCACCACACACCTCCCCAGAGATTGTTTGATAAGTTTGACAAGTGACATGTTGTGTTTTTTATATGTATTTACCGCGATGTCAGCAGACACTGAACGCTGCCCGAGAATCCAACATGGCGGGCATTTCCAAAAATCTGACACACTTCATGCTTTTCACCATCCAATCAGTGGGCGTGTCCGATGTTTGCAGACATCACGGCACCCTCTCTCCCTATTTCCGCAGGCAAAGGACTACACATAAAGCAGCATTGAACTACCCATGCCTGTTGGGATTCCCCCAGTATTCCACTGATAACACTTGAAAATCCAAAACTCCTCTCTGTCTTCACAGACACTCACCAAGTGCCCCCTCCTCTTTCCATTGTCCTCTCAAATGCCTTTTCTGCCCTGGCCCTCTCCTGTCCATTACCACCTGTCACTCTTTGGTTTATGTGACACGTTTTCTTCTCAGAGGTGGAGAATTTCAAGGGTCAAGGGTTATTGCTGTGCTAAATCTGATCACCTTAACTCTCTCTTAACAATTGGATTTTCACTGAATTTCAAGGGTTTTGCTATACCTTAGTTTCTTCAGGTATACATGGATTTCTGCCGTAGCCACTGTACATGTTGTACCAATAGTTTTCTTTTGGGCCCACTAGCCATGGCCTTCAGCCAAGGCCAGTGGCCACTGCTGAACATGTTGCATTGTTTCTTGAGGTCTCAGTAGCTATTGCCCTTGGCAGTGGCCTTTGTAGGTGGTGATACAATCGCCCTCATTTCGACTTTGGAGGTAAGTAATGGTCCTTACCGGCATGGCGTAAATAGTGTGTCCGGGCAGTCACCAGTCCGCTAATAGAGGACTATTACGACTTTGTGGGCACGAGCTTTACGCCATGCCGGTAAGGTCATTACCACATGCCGTTAAAGGCACCTAAAATGCCCTTAGCAGCATCAATCATAGCGCAGATATCACTACCGATAAGGTCCAATGCGGCATTAGCGGTGACCGTTATTAGCGATGACCGCTAATAACGATCACTGCTAATAATGGTCACTGCTAATAAGCGGCACCGGAAGTAGTGTCATCGCACAGGAACGGGAAGGAGCATGGCGGCTATCTTTAAAAACACAATCCATTGCCATCCTCACCACACAGGACCCTTTGGACTCTGCTGTTGTCGTGAAAAGATCCTCCTATTACACCACTATGCCCAAGGCCCTGACGAAGGGAGCTGCCCACCAGCAGAAAGAAAGATTTAATGAGGATGAGCAGCAGATGCTGGTTGACACACTGCAGGAGCATGCTGGATAGTTTTCAGCAATAACATGACGAGGGAGGCAATACTGAAGAAAAAGGAGGTCTGGGCACTTGTTGCTCAGAAGGTCAGTGCTGTTGGGAACACCCCACGCACCATCAAAGACTGTCGCAAGCGCTGGGACGACCTGCGACTGAGAGTTCGAAACATTCTCTCAGTGAACCGGAGCCAGGCAATGGGAACAGGAGGTGGTCCCAGCTCTCCATTCAAGCTCACCCCATGGGAGGACATCTGCGCCAGCATGGTAGGAATGGAGGGGATAAAAGGTGTTGGCGAGATGGAGTGTGGCGCCACAACATCAAGCAATAGAGGTTGGTGTCCTAAGAAAACATTGTAGTGCCAAGTCTGATGAAAGTCAACCAATATGTCAGTCCAAATAGTCAAGCCATGGTCCAACACCCACACACTCCCAGCAAAGTAGGCGGACGCATCACAGACACATGCAGATGCCTGTTGCAAGGCAATGCTGTACCTGACACATACCACACAAAGATGTAAATGCCATGAGTCACACAGCGTGCAGCCCCAAAATACTATGCATGTCAGATAGCATTGCTCCTGGCCAACATGAGTGATGCTGACGTATGCCTGCAAAACCCACCCACGTTTCAAACAACGTGCTCATCCAAACACAAATGCCTATTACCCCCAATTTTGTGGATGATGAATTGTCTAAATGTATGCATGATGCCTATCAACACATCACTCATGCCTTCCCTCTCTTCGACCCCCACAGGCTCTGAGCATGACAGCGAGGGGCAGGATGCAACCCCTGCACAGACCACACTTCGGAAGTGGTCCCGTGATGATGCCAACCACCCTACAACCTTGAGGGGACAACCAAGGGGCTGTCGTGCACCAACATGCAAGACACCCCAGGTAGCGATTACACCGTTGCCGAGAGTGGAGGGCGAAGCACCACCACCACCACCACCCATTGGCCATACTGATGAATCAGGCGAGGCACCACATTCAAAGCAGTCCAGTTTGGCTGGGGAGGTGGCAGCCACAGCACCCTTGGCTGTAGAGGACCCACTGTATGACATATGGGTGCCCGTTGAGGACAATGTATCGGAAGTGGTCCGTACGCCAAGTCCACTGGCATCCCCACAAATATTGTCCCTCGATACAGAGCACGCCACCACCCCAGTGCACTCTGGTTGGGACCAGACGGAGGAGCACTGGACAGCCAGGGACCAACAACATCCACAGGTGCACCTGCAGGGCCGCAGCGGTCGGACCAGCTCACTGCCCTTGTGCAGCAGTTTGTCGAGGACAACAGACTTGCCAGTCAGGAGTGGCATGAGAACCTCACCTCTCTAGGCAGGTCCATCATGGACAACACTGCCTCCATGGCCAAATCGTTTGCAGACAACACCAGCCGCCTCTGCAAGGAGGTCTCGGCCCTCTGTCAGGTCTTAGGCTGCATAGCGGATGCTATGGAGGCAGTGCATCCCACTACCCAATCCCAGCAGGCGGCCACTCCATCATCATCCAGTTCGACCCAGATGAGCCCGCTCCGCAGGTCGGCACGTACCCTTCGCCGCCAAGACATGCCACCACCTGGACCAGGGAGTGCCAATTGAAAGTCAGGACAGCCTCATGTAGACAATGGAAACCTGATGGGACATGTGTGGGGGAGTTGTGGGGGGAGAGGGAGGGGTTGATGGTGTGTGGGCGAGTTGTGGGGGGAGGGGGATGGGGTGAGGGTGTGTGGGGGAGTTGTGGGGGGAGGGGAGGATGAGGGTTTTGGAGGGTTTTTGCACTTTCGTTAACATTGTTATATTTAATACACCAGTTGTGTGAAAAGCAAGACCTGAGTGGACATTCATCATTGCGCATGTGTCATTTATTCATATACAGTGCATAGTGTACATGTACCCCACACCCAGTGCCCTCTGTCCAACTGTCATGTCACCCTCTGCTGCCATGTGTGTCAGAAATATTGTGCAATCACTGACTGGCACACAGCACGTCCCTCCTGTGCATCGGCACCGCGATGATGTCCAACCACATCTTCTTCATCCTCTTCATCATCACCAGGTGGTGGCAGTTCAATGTCAGGGGGCAGGGGCACGTTCAGGCGGATACACATATGGTGCAACATGACACATGCCATGATGATCTTGGCAACCTTCTCATGCCTGAATAGGAGTGCCCTACCCGACCGGCTGAGGCAGCAAAATCGTGCCTTCAACAGGCCAAAGGTCTGCTCGATGAGCACACGGCTTTACGGGTTGAGATTTACTTAGAGGGAGCATTGGCAGTAGAATGTGCAATATTGGGCAATCAGCACTGATCATTCCCATGGTGACATGCAGCACTCCTGTTGGTGTGGCGGCCCTGTGACAGACAGTGGATTCCCTAGTTGGTTCAGTTTGATGCACTCACAGGGATGCTTGTCCTGCGTGCTGATATGCTGGAGACAGCACATAGTGCAAATGCACTGCAAGGTGCTTGATGGCGTTATGGAGGGTGACAGCCACTGATGAGTGGTGCACGTGTTGTGGGATGTGGGGTGGTTTCCTCTTAGTCATGTAGTGATAGGTGTCGACCTTACTTCATTCATATGGGATTTGGGTGTCATGTACCGTTTGTGATGCTTTGGGCACAGTGTTCGGTGAGTTGCACATCGTGCAGTGACATCAATATTGAAAGCATGGTGGTGTGCGCATCTCTTCCCCCATTTCAATGCCATTTGCCAGTCCTGCAATTTACCAAGCAGCCAGGCACGTCATCCAGCATGTCGCTCCATGAAGCGTGGTAGTGTGGAGGTCCGCAGGGTCATCAGTTGATCCGGGATATGGGGCAGAACAATGTGTGATGATCTTGCTGGCGTCGCATACCATCTGCACATTGATGGAGTGGTATTGCTTGCTGTTGCGGTACACCACCTCCATGGCATGCGGGACCACCAACTCCACGTGGGTGCAGTCAAGGGCACTGACACAATTTGGCATGCCTGCCAGTGCATGGAAGCCAACTTTTGTATCAAATATCTCCTGGGGAGTCCGTGGTAGGGATATGTTGTCCATTGTGTGCTTGAGTAGGGCATCCAGCACTTGGGTCAGCATCCGGGAAAATAAGGGTTGTGATATGCCATGCATGTACCCACTGTGTGCTGGTAGGTGCATGTGGCAAGGAAGTGGAGCACAGACACCACCTTCAGTAGACGGGGGATGGCGGTGCATATTTCAATGAGGCTCACTATTTCGTTGTGTATCAGGTACACTATGATGGTGTTGGTGTCCCGGTCCAGACGGTACAGGGTGTGGATCTGCTCAGGGGTTAGGTTGAAAGGACTGGCTCTGATGCAAGGGATTGGGGGCTGCCGGCGTGGTAACGGTGGCTGCACTGGTTGGGCATGCTGGTGTAAGAGACTTCAATCCAGCAATCCGACTAAGTCAATGCCTAGTCTTGGATGCCCAATGGAAGCCCTTATTTATATATTTTTTGTCAAGTTCTTAAATCTGGATGATGAACCCTTATATAACACCCCTCTCTTTGAATCCCCCTGACCTCACTGAGCCAAAAAGTAGGTTTGTTGTGCAAATTAAAAGGTTTATTGGAAAAAAATAAACAATATATATATATCACACTTTTATGAATAAATTAATATTTGATAACACACTTATGAATATAATATTGCTCAACAATGGGTAATATTACAATAGCACAATTCTTTGATCACTTAGGAGTTGGTATAGAACGAATAAGGTAACAGAGAATGCTTTGTATGGTTTCAAGGAAATGCAAGATGGGAAAGAATGCAGCACAGAAATAAACTTGATATGGTTTCCACAAGAGATAATATGATCACTTTTTCCCTTGTGACAACTCACTCCCCCCTTAGGCAGTATAAAGAGATGGAAAGGAGAGCACACCATTTTCAGGAATACAATCAAAATGCAGTTCAAATTCCAGTTGCCCCCCCCCCCCCCACCCCAGCAAGCTTAGAGAAAACCGGTATGCTTTTAAACAGGCAAAAATACTTTTAAATGTGATTGCAATGAAGTGAAAATTATGCTAAAAATGATTTTAATTCACTAAAGGAAATTCAGGGTAGGTGATAGTGACTTTGAATTGGGACAGGTCAACACTAGCAATGATTCATGTGTGATTATCAGGTTGAAAACGAAATTCAGCAGTTGCAAGCAAAAGACAGCAATTTTGACAGGAGCTAATTTTTCAATTCGCGGTACGTTTTCTGAGTGCGTAAATCTCGCTTCTAGGACGTACAGTCCAAAAGATACAGACGTTTTTGTGGAGATAGATTTTCAAAAATAAAGTAAATCTTTCAGAATGACAGATGACGCTTTTACAGATTTGAAATCACAGAATGGACACACGATTTCTATGCAAGTCTGGTCAGGTTGAAATGGTTTAAATAAGATTATTTTAGACTAAGAGATTGGTCTTGTACAGTTCTTAGACTGGATACTCACTCCTAGTTTTGGACTGGAATGGGCCTGGGACTGCACTCTCGCCACCGGACGGTCAAGCACTGGTTCTGCTCACAGCGCGCTCTCTGGTCTGCTATCGGCACTGCACAGCGGTCTGGTCTGGTCAGTCTGGATACAGCACTGCTCTTTCTGGATCTCGGTTCTGGCACGGAGTTCTGGGCCAGAAGTGAACAGCATGGCAAGGCTGTTGAATAGTTTGGTTAGGTTGCTGGATTCTGGGGCCTCTGAAAAGGAATCAGGCCTCTTTTCTCCAAGATTCTAGAGTTTAGTTCTAGAGTTTGGTTCTGTAGTCTATCTGGAGTCTAAGTTCTGGAGCCTGAAGCCTCAGGAGTCTAGAGTTTTTGTCTGGATATGGTCGGGCAACGTGCTGCGCAGGAATCGATGAGTAGTGGAAAAATGAGTGTCCCTATATGGGTCTCAGTGGTTCTTTTTATGTGTTCTCAAAGGGGGTGTGGAGGCTGGCTGTCTATGCCCAACCCTTTGAGGATCATGATAGGTTAAAGGATTTACTGTCCTCTGACTGGAGAAGGGAGTAGTGAGTCAGAATGAGTCATCAGGTATCATCTTTATGACTGAAGGAAATAACACTCCCCCTTGCATTTACTTAGAAAACAATTTTTCATAATCAAACATGCTTCCCAGATACACAAGTTGTTGAAATTACA
Organism: Ambystoma mexicanum; assembly: GCF_040938575.1. NCBI lineage: Eukaryota > Metazoa > Chordata > Amphibia > Caudata > Ambystomatidae > Ambystoma > Ambystoma mexicanum. Next base: position 388,427,724 of record NC_090941.1, read on the forward strand.
AGTACACATCGCAAATTAATTAAGACAGGTCTATGTTCAACCCTACTCTTTCTAAGAGCTTGAGTTCAGAAATGACAACTTTGTTGTTTCGCAAGATGGGTTTTGCACCAAATCTTACACAGAGGTACACACCCTCTCTGAGCATATTACTGGAAGTTCTTAGGTTTCTAGCATAAACACTGCATCCACAATATTAATAATTACGGGGCTTGGCCTCAGGACATCCCACAGCGTCCAACATCGTCTTCAACTGTGAGTGAAGGTGTCATTTTAAGAAACTCAAAATTGTACATTTCTATCAGCTGGTTACAATTATTTATCAGTATTCTTATAAAACATATATTTGCCTTCACTTCAATACACCCATTGGTTTGTCCCCACCCCTAGAAACTTGGCTTGACTCAGAGGTCATATGTCTTGTTTTTCCTAGAGCAGTGTGGACAGTTACACCCAAATCAGCATATCCTATTCAGCTGAAAGAATCCATTGTCTTGTGTTCCTGCTAGCATACCAGGGTGCCACTCTCCACCTGAATAACAGGACCATGCGATTTCCTGCCTTGTTATGGAGAAGACTAGGTGTGAAGGGTTCTCATAGAAAAGCAAGCCTTTTGAAGTCTCAGCTAACTCAGGTTACTGTTTAGCTTCTGAAATACAGGTCTCCTGTCGGAATTTAGATCACCAGCGCCGGTCAGTGGCGAGCACCGGTAATGCACCTATTTTTGACAGCTGTCTTACCAGCAAGCAATCCTCAAAATATACTTTGTTCAAATATAGATACACTTCTGTGGACCTCTGATTCATGTAGATTATTGCGGGAGAATGATGTTGACCCCCCAAACAAGGAGGTGGGACCTTTTTAGTGGTTTTGGTGAGCCATGATTTTAGCAATTTTTGACATCAAGAAAATGAATTCCCAACAGTTCTGGGTTGCTTTCCGCAATCAGTATTGCTATTCCCAAATGGTTTCAGGCTTCTGTGTGTGTAGCCTAATGGTGGTTTTAGGCAGTGACCTCCTGTGCTCACTAGTATAGGCAAAAGTGGGTGGCAGCCTATTTTTCAGATTTTTACTGTGCCTTTTTGGATGATTTCTGGCAAGCAGCATGCTTTCCGGTGGCCACTCTAATGTTTCTGCTGCCCGCGATGTTGCAGGGCTTGAATGCGTGGGTTGAAACATCCCACACTGGCCCTGTCTCACACTCCTTCTCCTCTGTGATGGCGGCTGTTGTTTTTTTTGTTGATGTTGTGGCAATGCAAGCATGTCCTCTAGCTACAGTAATGCTACTACTATTGGAGTATCTTGGTGTGGGAGGGGGTGTGGTGTGTGGGTGTGCTCCTTTTGTACTGTGCCAGACTCCATTGCCTCCTCCTGTGCTGATTGTGTGCACCTGTGGCAGTTGTGAACACTGTGCAGGGCATTTTACGGTAGGTCAGTGATGCCGGTATTTACGGCATGCCGGTAGCCATTTTTTCCACCTTCATGAAGCCGTTATTTGCATATCCGCTTCACTTGTGATCTTCTCCAGTTTACGGCATGCCGCTAATGCCGGTTTGGTGGGTCGCGTGCCTGCGCCCAGGCCGCTATTTACGGCATTGTACTTTATAATGCCGCTAATAGCGGTTGGGCTGGTCAGAATAGCCTGTAGTGGTAATCGATGCTGGTATTCCTTTACCAGCATCGTTGTTCCCTTAGCCCCAAGCTCGGAATGACCCCCACTGTGTATAAAGATGAACTGCTGTTTGGATAGTAGGTGTTCAATTCCTTTTTATGATTTTAGTACTCTTTTTTAACATAAAGCTGGACCAAGATTTATATTTTCACATTCTACATACATTCTACATACAAGGATGTTCCTGTTAAATGATATACATTCTCTTCATGAGAATATTTAGAAGCTATATGTGTTGTTGAGGACCTCCTTGTTGTTCCTTGTTTTCACAGGAAATATTCATCCCAGAGGTTATTTAACCACTTTTCCTCAACTTTGACAAGATAGGCTGTGACATACCTTTCAAATACAATTGAATTGTCAGCAATGTATTGAATGTCTATAATACATTCCGAATGGATGCAATGATAGGAGTGTAAGCATTTAAGTACTTGGAGGCTCCATCGAGTTTAACGTTATACATGTTTATTGGGCACTTGTCTTTCACACTGTGCATAATAGAAGACTTGAAACTATTTACTTGACATTTGGTGCAAACTGATCTAGTGAATACCAACAAATATTTGGTGAAGTATTTCTCTTTGTTTTTGTATGAAAGTAGACAATATTTGCTGCACTTATGTCATTGAAAATGTAAGAGTTGAGTGAATTGCTCTTTTCTATGTCTTCTGTAGGGATGTTAACAGTAAGCTAGTTTTCAATTAATAGTAAGACTCTAATCACGGTCATGGCCAAATTTGTGAGCCTTTTTTATCCACAGAAGCATGTTCATTTGTGGTGTTCTTCTAGATTTGTATTAATGTATCCATGTAACATGGCAAAACAAAGTTTTGACACTCTCCTCCATGAGGAATACACTATCCTCTCTGACCCAGAGTTGGAGAGTCCCTGATCTTTCCTGAATGGGTTCTTGCATCTGTCATTCCCACGCAGGCATATTCCTCCTTTGAATGCCTGGTCTGCAGGCTTTCTACCTCTCCTGGCCTCTCTCTAACTGTGGCCACCATCGACAGGCCACCTGGACAGCTCGCACTCTTCCACTTAGAATGGGCGGACCTTACCTCTTCTCTTCTTGGCTCTTCCACTCAACTTCTACTCCTCAGAGATCTCAACATCTACCTGGATGCCTCTGACCGTGCCTATGGGCTCTTCCCCAACCTGTGCAACTCCATTTTATCCTCTGGTCTGACACATTCTGACAGACACACCTTGGATGTTCTCATCCTCTCAGACATTCCCCTCCCTAACCCTCTCAATACTCCTCTCTCTTGGACTGACCACTTTCTGCTCTCCTTCCACCTGATGTTTACTGTGCCCCAGGCAAAGCCCACCCCAGCACTGACACCTTCCTTCTCAGTCATTCGGCCCAAGACCCTCTGCTCAGCTTTGGTTTCTCATTTAACTGCAAAACTCAGGACATCCTGTCCTCACTTTCCTATTCCTCTCCCTCTCCGTCTACCTCTCCCAGGCCCCCATTGGCCACATCTCCCCTCCTCTCCTCTCCTTCTTTCCCCCCTCTCTCTGATAACACATATGATTTTTCTAGACACATCTGATCTATGAGAGTGTCTTCCTAACAGGTGCTCCCCTGCTCTTCCAGAACTATCAAGGACCACATTGCTTCCCTCGCTCCAGCTTTGGCCAATTTCTGTAATCACTTTTTCACCACTGGATCTTTTCTCCTCAAGCACTCTCTTGTGCACCCCTTCTAAAAAAGCCTTCTGCTGATCCTTCCTGTCCAGCACTATTGCCCGATCTGCATCACTACTTTCCTGGGCAAAATCCTGGAAATGCTGGTCATTTCCCAGCTAACCCTCCATACTGAATCTGTTGGTTGTATCCATGACCATCAGTCTGGCTTCAGTGCAGACAAAGGGACAGAAACTACTTTCTGAACACCTGTGTAGATTTGCTCTTGAACCATGACTCCAGCACTCACACAATGCGTATCCTCCACCTTTGCTCTGCCTTTAATATAGTCAATCATGCCATCCTGATTAATCTACTCCACGAGAACCTGGGAATCAAGCATCAGGCTCTGGCGTGGCTGACCTCCTTCCTCATCGACTGACCCTGCGAGTTCCAACTTGGGTCCTTTCTCTTCACCACCTCTCTCTCCACTAGTGGTGTCCCCAAGGCTGTATCCTCTCACCCTGGCTCTTCAATGTCTACTTGGCCCCTTTTGCCCATCTTCTCATTGGGACCACTTCTCCCACTTTCCCTCTCACACTCTGGCTGCCCTCCCTGTGCCCTCTACCCTCATCCTTTTTGGAAGCTAAACACCTTGGGGTCTTTTTCAACTCCACTCTGTCCTTCTCTCCTCACATCACAGACCTTGCCAAGAATGCCTACTTCCAGCTGCACCTCCTCAGAGGTATTCTACTTTTTCTAACCTTCCCCCAGAAGCTCACTGTCTCTAAAGCTATGGTTCTCTCTAGGCTAGACTACTACAACAGCCCCTTTCTCAATCTGTCTAATCCAGAACAGGACTACTCGTCCTATCCTTGGCCTCAAGCCCAGGGCCCACATCGCTCCAGCTGTGAAATCTCTGCACTGGCTCCGGTTGACTGCAAGGATTGATTTGAAGACCCTTTGCATCATCTACAAGACTTTCTGGGGCAAGGGCCCACATTATATCCAACTCTATCTGCATAAATACCTTCCTTCTAGAGCCCTTTGTTCAGCTAGCTCAAACACTCTGAGGGTCAGACGCTTCTCCAAGCTGATATTGTGGATAGATCTCTTTCATCTAGAGGTGCCTCCTTCTGGAACAGCCTTCCTGCCCCTCTCAAACCTGAGCCAGACCACCTCAACCTTCCTTGCTAATATTCCTGCTTCCTGCCCTAAATGGTTGCTGGGTACCAGGCCCCTCAATGACCTGTCTTCCTACACTGCCTCCGGGCATACTGCGCACTTAGGGGCAGTAACTGTAACTCCTACTGCCCCCTGCCGTCCATGCACTTACCCAGAACAACTCTGCCTGGCTGCACTTACTCAGAGCCTGGTGCCCTGACTCCTCTTTTCCCCTACCCCCTACCCTGCACTTCCCCCTCGCATGTTCCCCTTGCACTTGCACAATCCAAATGACACAAGTCCTGGTGGGATAGTTTGGCCTGTCTCCCCTCTGTTTCCCTCTTCCTCATCTTTTGGTGCCTAAAACACTTGCGTAAAGACGTGTTATGAATACCAAATCATATCATATCATATCACAGGTGGTGGAAGTAGCCTTAAACATTTACAGGATTAAGAGATCTTCTTCCTTCTTTATTTTAATATGCAGTGTGTAGAAAGTCAAGAAAACGATCCAATTCTTATTCTGCAGAACTGATTGTACCAAACCATATGGGGGATTTAGGTTACGTTCCTTAGCATGCATTGAATGTCAGTTTGATGCAAGAACAAGCATTATTTTGTGACACACATATATGCAAGATACTTGACTCTAACACTTCAACTTTGTCTTTTATCCTTTGAAGCAGTTCACTAGCTGACATGTTGGTAAAGTGAGTTGCAGTTTTTAATGTGCATGCACATCCATAGAATAGAGTTGCTAGTTCACTTTAAAATAGAAGAACAACAACATGTTGAATGTTTTGACAGTATCTTGGATCTTCAGAATACATTCTGAGACAACAATACTCTGATGCACAGATGTGTATAGGTCTTTCATCAGGTCATCCTGTAGGGATGTGTAGTGGAAAACAGCATACCTTTAAAATCTTTTCCCATACACTCATTGGAGACCCTTTGGCCTGATGCATTTTGATGTATTATTATTGGGGTACTGGAATGGTGAAGATGGAAGTGGTGACAATGCCTCGCACTACAATTGAGGTATACAGACAAGGAAGTGTGAGTTGGGGTAATGTAAAGGATGACTACTAGTGTAATGGGATGAGGAAGAGAGAGTCTTTAGAAGGGAGCGGTGGCAATAATGTTACATATTACTAATGCAGTACTAGGATAGGGCAGAGGGAGATGGAGTAATGGAACAGGTTACTATTGAGGTACTGGGATTAGAAAGAGGAAGGCTGGGGCAATGCAACAGATTATGAATGGAGAACTGAGTTGACGAATATAGATACTTGGGTAATGAAAAGTAGAATTAGGTTTTGATGAGGATACTTGAATATATATCACCTTTATATATGCACTTTTTGAAAAATGAAGGAAGTTGTCTTGTTGCAGAAAGATTATTCAGTAATTTTCTGTTAGTCTCGAAATGAAAAAGGCAGAATACTAAATTTGCAAAATGTGAACAATTATAAAATACATGCATGCTTTTCTATAGCTTGGGTGGGTGTTGCAGTCAATCATTTTTGGGACTACAGAACAACGTGTATAGTTTAACTCATATTTTAAGCAAGCTAGGCAATTATATTGCAGTATTATTTGAGGGTACTTTGCAGTGCAGTGTATATGTGACAAGGAAGGTATATTGTTGTTGTGTATCGTGTTAAGTGAGCTATTTGGTATGAGGGAATTATGCATTGCTATATGCATAGTCCATTTAGCAGTTACAGTTATGGTTTATAACTGGATGTTTATGCAGATAATGGTAACAGTAGAAGTTTTAAACACAATATCAGATATTACTAATTCAATAATTGTCTTATAGTTATAGTTTCAAGACTGTATTGTAATCACATGTTATAGTTTGGACATTTTTCATTTTAAATGTATATACTGTATTTTGTAGCATATATGATTACTTTAAAAAATGTAAACATACCTTTAGGATGTCTTCCTAACTAATGATAGCTATATATCCTGGGAGATTAAATCTATTTGCGAGGTAGCTTGTGATAGAGCAGGATCTTATTCAAAGCACAAATGCAATCTCAGATGTGAAAGGTACATTTGAACCCTTGAACTGATTTAAGAAGATTAGATGGAGGGTTTGTGGATATGATTGGTGAATGGCTATGTGACTGATTGAATGAAGCCAATCAGAATGTGTTGCAGAAATACGGGTAAGAAGAAAAAAATCAATGCCCTCTACCCCTCGCTTCATGCCCACAGACACATGTGGCTGTCACAAAAGGATCACACATGCATTTGGGCATTCTGCCTTGTCTTTTTCATATACTGCAGGAAAGAAGACTGCCGCACTTGGGTATACTTGTGAATATGTTTGTGGTAGAGGAGTTGGACTGGATAGGAACTGACAGCAAGTGCTTTTCTGCATTCAACAAGCAGATTGATCAGATCATTGTAGATTCATCGGTTTATTGGTTGGGGCTGTATGCAAAGCAGGTTTGTATTTCACATGATCTTGGCTATGGTATAAAGTTTGTGTTTAAAGTGGAATCAAGTGTTGCCATTTTGAAAGGACATATTGAATCGTAAATACCCACAAATGCTTATTGTTCATTGTGTGGAGGTTTGTTATTAGAATAGCTTTTAATTTTGGCATAAAATACATTTGGAGAGCCAATTACTCTTTTTCCACAAGCTACATGTATCTTTTCTTGCATTACACAAAGACAAGTGAGAAAAAAGTATTTTGTATACAAAAATTGAAAAAGCCAGGAAAATGTGAATATAGCTTTTTGTAAATGTGTCTGTGATTTAGGTATGGCACCTTTTTGAAAACATCATCCTTCAACATGATGCACTGAATTCTTTTTAAACAATTGAGCATATCTTTCATATCATGGAAATTAGCATTTTCTTTGCAATATTCAGAAAGCAGTGCATATGTTTTTTTTATGAGGAAAATACTGTACCCAAGAGGCTCTTTTAATAGAAACATTTCAAGTTTCGCATCAGCAGCACTCGCATCAGCATTATCCTCGGGAGGGCAGGAGCCCTTCCTTCCACACCGACACCGTTGCCTGGAGGAGCGTGGCCCACTCAGCCCAGGTCACCTTCCTGCAGGGTAAGACTGCGATCTAGAACAGTGTAGCGTACCTGCTACTACACTGATTGAACCACTGTATCCTGCCTAAGTGTGAAATATCTGCACCCGCTGCACACCACAAGCAGATTCCAGATTTGATGTTGTAACACTGTGTATTTACATGTTGAGTTGTCCGAAAATGGCCGCCGCCATGCTTTGTTTATTGGCTGCCTAGCAACAGGGCCAGCCATGCTTCACGCTCTGATTGGCCTGTGCACCTTTCTTATTAGGTTTGATGCCCTGGAAGGCGCGAGTCGGCCCTTCCTTCAAAGGCAACCCTCTTAACTCCAAATACCTGTCTGTGCCCTGTTCACTCGCATCAGCAGTATACTCTGGAGGGCAGGAGCCCTTCCCTCCACACCAACGCTGTTACCTGGAGGAGCGTGGCCCACTCAGCCCAGATCACCTTCCTGCAGGGTAAGACTGTGATCTACAACAGTGTAGCGTACCTACTACTACACTGATTGATCCACCGTATCCTGCCTGTGTAGAAATATCTGCACCCGCTGCAAACCGCAAGCAGATTCCAGATTTAATATTTGTAATGCTGTGTATTAACACGTGGAGCCATCCTAAAATGGCCACCGCCATGCATTGTTTATCAGCTGCCTAGCAACAGGGCCAACCGTGACTTGCGCTCTGATTGGCGCATGCCCCCTTCTTACTACATTTGTTGCCACCGGAAGGCGCTAGCCGGCCCTTCCTCCAAAGGCCACCCTCATAAGGCCAAATACCTGTCTGTGCCTGCTCACTCGCATCAGCAGTATCCTCTGGAGGGCAAGAGCCATTCCCTCCATGCCGACGCCGTTGCCTGGAGGACTGTGGCCCACTCAGCCGAGATCACCTTCTTGTAGGGTAAGTCTGCCTTCTACAACAGTGTAGCATACCTGCTACTATACTGATTGAAGCACCATATCTTGCCTGTGTGTGAAATATCTGCACCCGCTGCACACCACAAGCAGATTCCAGATTTGATGTTTGTAACGCTGTGTATTTACATGTGGAGCCATCCTAAAATGGCCACCGCCATGCTTTGTTTATCGGCTGCCTACCAACAGGGCCAGACATGCCTCACACTGTGATTGGCACATGCCCCTTCATACTATGTTTGCAGCCACTGGATGGTGCGAGACGGCCCTTCCGCCAAAGGCCACCCTCTCAAGGCAAAATACCTGTCTGTGCCTGCTCACCTGCATCAGCAGTATGCTCGGGAGGACAGGAGCCCTTCCTTCCACGCCAACGCTGTTTCCTGGAGGAGCGTGGCCCACTCAGCCTAGATCACATTCCTGCAGGGTAAAACTGCGATCTACAACAGAGAACCGTACCTGCGACTACACTGATTGAACCACTGTATCCTGCCTGTGTGTGAAATATCTGCCCCCACTGCACACCGCCAGCAGATTCCAGATTGTATGTTCGTAGCCTGTGTATTTACATGTGGAGCCATCCTAAAATGGCCAGTGCCATGCTTTGTTTATCCACTGCATAGCAGCAGGGTCAGTCATGCCTCGCCCTCCCATTGGCGTGTGCCCCCTTCTTACTGCATTTGTTGCCGCCGGAAGGTGCTAGCCGGCCCTTCCTCCAAAGGCCACCCTCTTAAGGCCAAATACCTGTCTGTGCCTGCTCACTCGCATCAGCAGTATCCTTTTGGGAGGACAGGAGTCCTTCCCTCCATACCGACGCCATTGCCTGGAGGAGTGTGGGCCACTCAGCCCAGATCACCTCCTGCGGGTAAGACTGCGACCTACCACAGTGTAACGCACCTGCTACTACACTGATTGAACCACCGTATCCTGCCTGTGTATGAAATATCTGCACCCGCTGCACACTGTAAACAGATTCCAGATTTGATGTTCATAACGCTATGTATTTACACGTGCAGCTGTCTTAAAATGGCCACCACCATGCTTCGTTTATCAGTTGCCTAGCAACAGGGTCAGCCGTGCCTCGTTCTATGATTGGAGTGTGCCCCCTTCTTACTACGTTTGTTGCCACCGGAAGGTGCTAGCTGACCCTTCCTCGAATGGCCACCCTCTTAAGGCCAAATACCTGTCTGTGCCTGCCCGGGCCTAAGTGCCAATACACGCTGCATGCTGCATTTAAACATCCATCTCATATCCTATCATAGGGTAAGTGATCCTCCTCTTACTGATTTACATCTGCCCATGACTTTTTGTTAGCTCCAGCTGCAAGACATTGCTCCTACTGATATCTATTAGCGATACCCACTACCAACCCACCTGCGATGTTCATGACCCTATATGACAACATCCCACAGCCACATGCTTCGGCTCCCAGAGAGCTCTTCAGCATCAGTGATCCAAATGTATCTGCCGTAACTGTAGCAGGCTAAATCTACGTGCACTCGCTTCACACCCTATAACTTGCTCACTACGCTAGCTCGCTATGCCGAGACCAGCTCCTCATCACACTCACCGTCAGTAGTTATGGAAAAATCCAACGTTCAACTTCTACCTTCACTGAGCGACCTCCTCCTACCTTCACACTAGTATGCAGCTCCCTTGGTGTTTGCAGCATTATCACTAACTGTATTTTGATTTGCCTGCCCAGTTCACATTGCCCTTGCATTCTTTTGCGATTGCCTGTATTGTATTACTTTCTCCACTGCCGCTCATGACTATAATTACAATGTTACCTTGCATTATCTGACAGACTGTCTATTCCATTATATTAACCGCATGTTGATCTGCATTGCTCATTTGACCTCTGCCCACTTCTGCACATCACTGAACTGTATGCCATGCGCCACTGTGCAATTTGAGTTGCATTATAATTATAATCAAATTTGTTGGTCGCAGAGTGCCCTTTGCCCACGTCGGCACATAATTGAATTGCATGCCACATGTCATTGTAACGCTCGAATGCCACCTGCACAATTATGTCCCAGTATACAAGCACCCTGTAGACCTCCACTATACAGCGCTCAACGCCTTCAATTCCCTAACAAGCTCATATGAAGCATTCTACTCACTACACCATAATTTGTTGCTATCCATTGCAGTTCCATTAACTCCGACCCTAGCATACTACACGTAGTGCCCAATCATATGTATGTTGCTTCCTACCTTAGCCATCATACTAATTTGCCTCACATCCTCACAACATTTTACCCTAACCACAGCCACATTTTTCAACACATTGACATCCACTATGGAGTCCTACCTTATCACAACTCCCACCCACGCTTGCTTATCTATGGCCCCTAACTTGCTGCTATCCACCATTACACCACCATCTCGCTTCTTACCGCCATGCCTACATCCAGCACCACTAGATATCACTACAATCAGCTCTACTCTCGTAGTCGAACATCAATACACATTTGGACCTATGCACACTGGACACCACACACAAAAAGAGACCACATACAACCACTCCAGCTGATGACTCTAGCACCATCGCCCACTGAGCCATGCACTAACGACCTGCCTATCAGAATCACACATCCCATCACCATCACACATCTCATAAACTCTTGCCTAGCGAACTGCTCACCATCTCCTAGTATGCCGTGCCCACTCAATAACAGGAATCTATAATTCCATTTGATACTTTCATCGAAGCATTCCGTTCCTGTTAACAAACACACCTTACAAAGAAACAACACTTCTAATAATGTGCTACCTACTGCTACGACTCGCAAACTCTGCCCCCCTCCAGCTAAATGTACACTAGTCCTCCTGTAATCAAATGAGCACTAATTAATGCAATATCCTTGCCAGCCAATGCTCTTGATATTGCTGATTATATTACAGTAGATGACCTCGACTTCTTAGCCATCACTGAGACCTGGCTCCATACCGTTTCAGGACCCTCCCTCGCCTTTGCCATCCCTGACAACTATTCCATCCTCAGGCAGCACTGTGATTCCAATCTCTCCAGAGATGGAGTTATCGTATTGATTTTCAAAACAACTCTTGATATAAGACCCATAGCCAACCTAACCATACCCTCTGCCGAATTACTCTCAATCAAACGGCCTACCTCACCCTCAAATAAGATTACTATTCACCTCATCTACCGTCCACCAGGCCCTACAACTTCATTCAAGGATGACATACCACTTCTCATTTCAACTAATACCCAACCCAAATCTCAGGTTATCCTCCTGGGTGACTTCAATCTGGGCTTTCAGGACCCTAAAGATGCCAAAGCTTCAGCCATGGCAGATAACATTTCAGAATTAGGATTTCTACATAGAATAAGTGAACCAATTCACCTTAAAGGTAGAACCCTTGACTGGCTAGCTGATCTCAATTGCTACATAAACATCACATCAAATACACCCTGTGCTTGGTCGGACCATCACATTATCTCCTTCCTCATAAAAGCAAGTACCCATCACTCTACGAATCCACCACTGGTCCCACCCATGAATACGAGAAATAAACGCATTATAACTTGGGAGAAACTTCTGCCTTTACTACACCCTATTATTAACCATAATACAGCAACTGTAGATCCCACTGCCTTATTTGACCTCTATAACCATACCCTACTCACAGCTATTAACAACTTAGCGCCCCTAAAACTTCACAAAGCAAAACCAGGAGCGCACCTCAACTCCTGGTACACCCCTCACCTCAGATCCCTTCGGGAACAGAAGAGGAATGCAGAATGGAAATGTTCCCCTACT